>NC_041036.1:12323024-13573024 GCF_900634625.1 Parambassis ranga
TCTACATGAACATAAAAGCTAAATAAGTAATGTCAGTTTCAAAGCGTGCATTTGCATACACTGCAGAGACTATGCCAGTCCACTGGTATGATGTCCAGATATTGGATCATGTGCTTGATCGTGCTATTTAAACTGTGTGCACAACAATAATGGACACGAAACAAAGAGAATATTTACTTTGATATCTTGCAACATTCTCTCAAATGAAATCGACTGATGCTGATGCCCCTAAATCATGACTAAAGAGTAACAGAAATATAACAGCTCCCCACTCACTCGTTGTATCTGGCTGCTTTCGCTGCTCTACGCTCTAAAAACATTGAATAAACTGAGCGATCTGTAAAACAAATAAAACTGTTATAGTGAACGTTGTCATAAGTGTTTCACTGAAGTCATCACTCCTCTCATCCCTCCCTCCATTCTTCCTCCCCTCCTTCCAACAATATGTATCTCTTTATCACATGTGACATCGTAGGATAGGCCTGTCGGAGGCAGGTAATGATTTTTTTGTTCTTATTTCTGTGTAGAGAGGGATCAGAGTAGTGCTGGTTATCAGGCCATTTATTACCCTGCCGGCTCGCCACTCAGCTGTCTGGGTAAATGCAATCTCTCCTGATTCACACAATTACCCCAAAATAGAGAGAGGAAGAGAAATATCTTTCACAATGGCATTGTGGGTCAGAGAGAGTTTAGGGAAATACACAGAGAAGGAGAGAATGGCTACTCCAGAGCCTTTCCTACGTGGCAAGCAGTCTGAGTGAACACAAAGGCTGTTTGTCTGAAAGCTGAGAATGTGTGTGGTGTTTAAATGTCAGAGGCATTAATCTACACTCTGCTGACTGCGAAGTCTTCTGTTATTAATTCATGATAAACATGATAGAATTTCATTAGACATTTTCAACAAGAGCTCATCACCTCCTAAAGTGCCCATTATTCCTACACTTCTTCCACATTCATTTATCTGATGAAGCATTCTGTAGACTCATATTGTTAATACCTTCAGTGTCAACCCTGCACCTGATGCCTGACCCTCCTGCATCACAACATTCAGTGATCAATTATTGTTAATTTGCTATACAATCTACATTAAATCATCAACATTGATTGCATTTGTTCTTTCATTTTTTTCCCATGAGAAAAACAAGAAGAATGTTTTGGTCTCTTGTTGGTGGAGTTTAGGTGGACTTAGATGTTGCATGTTGGCAACATCTAAGTCCACCTAAACTCCCAGTTAATCCAAATATAGCTATATAAGAGGTGTATTGGGAGCTGAGCTGAGGCTGTAGTTATGCTCTAAAGGTCATTAATTAACATGTTTAGTTTGTTTCGCCCTACAAAAGCCAACATGTTGTTATCCAGCTTCAGTCTATGGTGATGCAAGTGACTGCAAAACATCTACAACAACTTGTAGCTTTAACACCGTTCAGTGCTGACAGGCAGATATCCTTACTTTGTTTCCTCCTATTTGAAGTCTTCATCATTCACATTGAAAAGGCAGTTTGATCTTCTCATAAAATGTTCAGCTTAAATTCCTTGAGTACACTCCACAGATCCGATAAATGTATCTCCTTCAGACGGAAATGAATGAAAACTCAAATGAAAACATCATTATCTTTGACTGATAAGAGCAGCTCTCCTCTCCTCTCCTCTCCTCTCCTCTCCCCTCCTCTCCTCTCCTCTCCTCTCCCCTCCTCTCCTCTCCTCTCCTCTCCCCTCCTCTCCTCTTCTCTCCTCGTTTTGGGACACTCTATCCTGTGCTAATGTACGCTGCATTCTGTTTCACCAGTACAGCGGGAGTCATCAAAAACTGCAAAGAAACAGGCCACATTTCTCCCCTAGCCCAGCACTTCTGAGTGTGTCTGCAAATGTGTGTATGTGTGTGTGTGTGTGTGTGTGTGCGTGCGTGCATGTGTGTGCATGTGCCTTTGTGTGTGTGTGTGCCTGATGAGAAGAGCTGCTCAGCAATATTTAGTGTTACTGCGACAGAACAGCTTTAGGACAGAACAGAGGCTCACCTTCAGAAAAGACGAAATGAGAGGCAAAGAGAGACACCGAGAGCGAGAGAGGGAAGAAGACAGAGGTTTATTTTGACTTTTGATAATGTGCTTATAGTTTTTCCAAGTTGGACATAAATGACAAACACTACAACCACCTGGATTTACTCACACATGAGAGGAAACTCTTTGTGGCCTTCAGTTGTCTCATAAAGACACATTAGGATGTGCTGATACATCTTTTAGACATTATGAAATGTCTAAAAGATGTCTAAAAAGTGTGTGTTAGCGTCAGAAGTGATCAACTAGTTACACTTGAAAGGTTATGTGTTATTTTAGTGGAACAATGTACATGTACGTGTGTTTACTAAAGACAAGAGAACCTGCAGCAGCTGCCTGTCTCTCTCTCTCTCTCTCACACACACAGACCAGCTGGGCAGCGGCTCCATGTTTGGCGTACAACGCAGGTGTCGGCCTTCGACGTGGCACTGCATCAATTAACCAAACAGGACATCTATCACAGCTAACCTTTTGCCTGACACACACACACACATGTACACACATATACAACCACTCCTCTAACACACAAGTGCATCAATGATACATCAAGGTATTTATTTATCCAGCAGCTACAATTACAGACGTGCCTCAAATGCATTTCAGTCTGTGCGTCCACACACACACCAAGAGCCAGACAGTCAGTTTTGTAACATATAAATGATTTGAAATAACATATAATCATAACCTGCTGTTGGTGTCTCTTTTTATATTTGAATCAAACATTAATGACTAAGGTGGAAAACCTTTTTTTTTAGTGTGAGATTTTCTCACAAGGCTTCCTGACAAATTACAAAAAAAAAACTTCCATTCCTCCCAAAAATAAAGTGTGGTTCTGTTAGTGAAGTGTGAGGATGACACCAATGAGAGAACACCCAGAGCCTTCCACTTTTGGCTGCAATTCGCACTCATGTGCGCTGCAGTGAAATATTGTCACTTTCATTTTTAGAAATTACTCTCACGTCCTCAGTCTGATACAGACACAATGAGTGACTTGCTGTCACCTTGAGCATAGAGTTTAACTTACTTTAAGCAGTTATAACATCAAAAATCCCAATAATCAGAAAAATATTGTGTGTAAAAGTAATGTAAGTGTGTGTGTTTATTTATGTCTGCTAAGCTGTGTACCCACATGGCCTCTAATGATGATGAAATTAAGTTAATGTTGTAGGTTATTTCAGTCAACTGACAGTTGTTGTAGAGGTGGTTGTGTATTATGTGTTGAGCCAGTTGTGCGTGTTTGTGTGTGTGTGTGTGTGTTTAATTGGACCTCCCTCAGCCAGTCTCCAGGTGACAGAACTCATCTGCTCTTCCCCTGATTAAGGACAACAGATGGACTGGTAGCAACACACACTCGTACGCACGCACACACGCACACACACACACACACACACAGTCACCAAGATGCATTTACATGCACAATGTACACAACTTTTTTTATGATTTATCCTCAAAAACATTGAAGGCACACATTATACAAGTCACATAACACATGATCAATATCACACACACACAGAGTGAAAAGCTATCAGTCAAACTCAACCTCTTTGAACTTCAGCACACTTTATTTCTGCACGTGAGACTTCTGGCCTCCAGATATCTATGCATCAAGCCTAAATGACTCAAACGCCTCATTTGGTTCAGTCTTCATCATTATCACCTTTCTCATCCTCGCTGTCAACTACGAAAACAAACACAGTGTCGCCTTCATCCTCCTCCAAATCATCCTTGTGCTGCCTCTTTAACTTGACATCTCTACTGTCCTTCTCCATCTGTCTGACTGACAGAGATTATGAGTCAATTTACTTCACCAGCAAGGCTGAGGATTAAAAAAAAGATGTGCCTGAAAACTGGAAAGAAAAGGTTTAAACTGCTTCTCTTAGTAAGAAATTACAGTAAAAATACCTTTAAACATATTTTAAATTCAATTTGTGAATAACACACACACACACAGACACTGAATGCAACATTCTGTTACCATAACAATCAATAACACACACACAGCACTTATGCAATCACCACACCTCCACTCTGCAACAAACAAATGGATCAATGCATTAAACATACAGTAAGTGTAAATATTCTAGTATTTTTAAGTGAACATGAATATTTATGTAAATTCATAATTCAGTTGTTTTAGTTTGCTCAGCCTCCTTATTGTCCACACATTTCTGAGCCGTTATCCAAATTAGAAGCTAAGTGAGACAGAGGTTAGCCAAAAACAGACCTTAATCGTTTCCACGTATGTATCATTATGGTTAAAGGGACAGTTCACCATAAAATTGAATATTCATATTCAGTTCCCTCTGTTATTACATCTCATTCTTTGTGACGTGAGTTGCAAGTTTTGGAGATATTTGGCAAACAGTTTTCTGCTCTTCTCTCCAATATAATATGAAAGTTATTAACAGCACCCAGTCGATGTATTTCATACATGATGGAAACTGACCTGTTGAGTCAAGATTTCCATTTACTTCCATAAACTCACAATAAAACACTCAACATGTGTAAAAGCCCCACAGGTCACAGAAGGAAAATATGTATATGTTATTATGGAGTTTTTTTTTATTATTATTATGTGAATTGAATCCACTGAGCTTTCACAAACTCCAGTCAACGTGTGCCCCTTACTGCATGGAGCCAAACTCAGCCATGTGTTCTAAGGTAGGCTATTGTTCTTGGCTGAATCATTTTTAGTTCTGTATAAATATAAAACTCAACAAAAAAAGGTTTTAGGGGATCAATAACTTTTAGAATTAAAATTTCTATTCTTATATTATTTTGTCCTTAAACCTCTAATTACGAACACATCCTATTCTTCCTCTTTATAATAATGTAACACTTTCTATTCTATCTTTCCTGTCCTTACATAATAGGACACCTTGTAGTAAAACTTGTGGGTGAACCTGGTGTGACCCTGCAGCAGATATAACTCCACCTTCATATTAATCCACTAGTCACTGTAAAACACTCCATTTGGTCTACTCCCATTTGCCTTCGGGGCCACATTAATGATAATTACCAGCCTCTCAGCATGCTAGTTAATATCCCTCCATAAAATCCATGTCATCGACAAAAAAAAAGAAAAGAAAGATAAAATATGCTCAAAGCTGGAAATGTGTGGGACCCAAAAAAAGAACAAAAAAAGTACAAGACTCCCTAAAAATCATGCACAATGGGACCATCTTTAAAATGTATGTTCCACGCTGCGATAGCTGAATCAAATCAATGAGTGCTTAAAAAAACATACCAATAATTTCCATTCTTATCTCCCAAAAACATGGCGTCTCGCCTCACACACACACACCCACTGACACACACACACACACACACACACACACACACAGACACACACACACAGACACATCCTCAAAAATGAAGAGAAAGGAGGGAGAAGGAGAATGAAAGACAGAGAAAGAGAGAGAGGGGGGTGATAACAGCTTCAATAAATCATCCGGGCCAGTCGCCGCTCCCCGGGGATGTGGGATGGATTAAATTAAGCACTCCCTCTACCCGTGTGTCTATCCATCCCTCCATCCTCTCCCTCCCTCTCTCTCTCTCTCTCTTCCTCTCTCTCTCCCCCCTCTCTCTCTCTGTGCCGTATAAATGCCAACAGCTGATCGCGAGACGGCACACTCACGGGAACACCTCGCGGAAGCTGCAGAAAGAGAGAGACGAGGGGAAGAGAGAGAGAAGAGAGAGAGAGAGAGAGGGATACAGAGAGAGAGAAAGAGGGGATGCTGCTGCTCCGTCCGTCCGCAGGGAGTCTTATTGTGATTTTTTTTTACCAGCCGTGTAGACGTCATTAACTGGAATTAAGGACTATCTCTGTAGCAAAGAGGATAGGACAAGGTGTCCGACATCTTTCTGAAAAGCTTCCAAAATCATCCTTCCAGTTTTTATTTTTTATTTTTGCCTCTTGTTTTCTTCGCATCCCTCCCTCATCCTCCTCTTCCTCCTCCATCTCCTCTTCTTTAAAGAGGCCCGGGCTCGCAGCGGGGTGCCTTCCATCAGCTTTTTTTATTTTGGATTCAATTTTATTTTCTGACTACTCGCGAGCCCTCAGTCCGCTTGTCCGCGAGCTCAAAGAGCACGAGGCACCCCCCCTCTCAGAGGGAGCTGTCCGGTGCTGAAGTTGCATTTCTTTCCTTCTCTGCACGAGGACTAAGCCGAGCAGACGGAGGGCAGTCAGAGGCTCTGAAGCAGGGCAGGAAAAACACATCAGCGGCCGGGCAACTCTTTCATACACAGGATCAACACACATCTTCGCGCTTCCTCCAAAAATCTGAAGACAATCTTCCTCTCTGGCTGGAGTGTGTGCGTGCGTGTGTGTGTGTGTGTGTGTGTGTGTGTGTGTGTGTCACGGGCCAATTACCACGCTGGCCAGGCCGTCAGCGATCGGCTGCGAGTGTGTGTCGTTGTGTTTGTGAGTGTGTGTGCGTGTGTGTGAGTGTCGGTGTCGGTGTCTAACCATCATGCCAAGGTCTTTCCTGGTGAAAAAGGTGAAACTAGATGATTTCTCCACCGGGGCGGATCTGGAGAACGCCTACCGGCACAGGACAGACCTCAGCCTGCGGCTCCATGACAAAGGTAGGTCAGCCCGCCTACACCGCGAGCACTAACAGGTGTCTCACAAACAAATCGATCTCAAAGAGGAGGAGGAGGACATGAGGGGGAGCCTGATTCTGGAATACCACTGTAGGCTATAAAGATTGGATTTACCTGTTGTGCCTGGAGGGATTCCCTTTGAAATACAGCACACTATTAATAAGAAGTGGCTATAAAATAAACACGTGGACTCACAGAGTGTATAATGAGAGTAGCATGGTGAGTCACCCAATATATATCTTTGCATCTGAAACTTATTGCACTTTTGTTGGCTACCTGCAGACTGGTGTGGCTGCAGTCAGGTTATCATGTGGTTACATACCTCCCTCATGCGTAATAGCTCCAAAGTCCCTCACTAATCAGCGCAGTGGAAACATCAAAGCCTGAATAAGAGCTGTGTGCTTCAGAAGAGCTCAAAGATGATAAAAGAACTTAGACAGTGTAACCACATCACATGAGCCAAGAGCATATATAAGCTACGTCAGGCTTGATTCAAGCGGTCTGTAGGAGTTGAGTTGTGAACTGAAGCAGAAAGGTCACTTGTGAAATCAACTAAATCAAGCGCGTCCCATGTTCCGTTGATTCTGGCTCATACCCATCAGGGACCTACTTACTGCCTGCACAGGATAAGTAAGGTTAAGGGAGATAAAGACAGGACAGTGGTTGATATGTGGTGTCTAACTTCACATGTTTTGATGCTTTTATTCATGTTTCTGCGAGCTGACTGTGTTTAAGATGCAGGAGAATTACCTCCTTTGTGTGCTGAAGGTTGCAGAGACAAAAAAACGGGATAATTGTTTTGATCCTTTTACAGCTGAAAATTATGTCTTGTGATCCTCCACTGCCTGCAGGTGAAGTACAAATAAACAGTTATCTTTTACAATGCTGTGATAAACATTCAGCTACCAGCTATGTGGTTTTCTTGGTTGCATATAAAATCAGCTCTATCACAGGCTGATCAGCAGGCATTCTGCAGGCTTTCTTCCCTCCTGTGCTCCATGTCCAGGTGTGCCTGCCCCAGTTTTGCAGTGTTAGCAGATTTCATTTCTCGCCTATTGAAGATTTTTAGGCTACATGGCTGCATGTGCATACATGATTAGCCCTTTTATTAGAGGACATGATCATGTTGGCACTTTTTGTCACTGATGAACTGTTGAATAGAAGTTAATGGTAACAAGAATGAACAACTCGGGCTCTGGTAGTATTCTTATTATCTTCAGTTGTCTCCTCCGGCTCTTGTAATGATCCTGTGGTATGATTCATTACTCTGGCACTGTGCTCTTCTGGCGCTGTTAAACCTGTGCGTCACATTTTACAAAAAGGCTGAAGATGCTTTTGCCATGTAGATCAAGCCCCTCTGCATCGCTTCCACCTCGGTGTCATTGACAGGTTGCTGCACACCAACCTGTGCACGCTGCGTGCCTGCAATTCTCTGCACGTAAAGCAAAAGAAGCTGTCAGTGGTGTATTTATAATGTCGAGGTTAACAAGCCCTGCTAGGTTTTGACACGCGATCTGCCGCCTCAGCAGCACTGCTGTCCCGACCACCTTTTGTCTCCATGCCTAACAACTGATGTTAACAGCTTAATGCAGCTTCTACATAAAGAACACAGCGCACACACACACACACTGCAAAGCGTTAGGAGCAACTTTCTACTTGAACGAAGAAGCTTTTAGAATAATTTATATACCACCCGTGTTCTCTGCGTGGTGTGTGATGGGACTGTGTATTCAAATGGCTCTGTTCATATGTAGACACATATGTGTGTCACATGGAGCTTGTTGCTTCTGCCTGGAGACTGGATGGATAAGGGGAACAATGAATACTTAAAGGTACATTTAAATTTTCCATGTGAATTCACAATCACCTCCATCCACCTATAAGCTAAATTTTGTGACAAACACCCGGTCCAGTCCAACTCATCAAACTAACAAAGAAATAACCAAAAAAAGTGGAATCATCCAAATGTTTGTACATCTTAGAGCTTTCTGATTTTTTTATGTGTGGGAAGCAGGTGTGTGAGGTGTATGTCCAAAAAGGCTCCTGCCAATATGCAGGGTACATGTTCTGTGTATGGATAGCTGTGCTCAGGAACAGGGGGTATTATGCGGTTATAATTCTAAACAATATGAATTCATCTGAATACACACCAACATCATCTGGTGCGCTTATCTTTTCTGTCCACTGTGTTTGTGACCTTGTGTAAACAAACCTAATATAACACACACACTTGTAGATCCACATTTAAAATCATTGTACTGGACAAAACCAAATCTAAACGCAATGTTTTTTATTCTGTCTATATACAGTATTATACACACAATACTGCATGTGGTTATGTATCCCTATACTAACCATGACTGAAACAACATTTACATCTGTATACGATTCCCCTGGAAAACACATAAAACTCATCAGTCAAGAGATTCAGGCCGCTTAGTTAACTGCATTTTACCCAAATGTTTGCTCCCTCATCTGGAAAAACCCACAACACTGCACTGACTGAGCCCGTAGAGCAGGCCTGCTGCTGTCACTGTGCCATCGACCTGCCCTGCACCACACTGGATCTGTCCATGGTGCTGATGCTCATTTTCACACGCTAAATCAGCGTTCTTAAGTTCAGGGTCAGCCTGCGCGCATTTATCTTTTACACAAGAGGTGTTTTTAACTGCAACCTCTGAGGGGCCGAGGGGGAAATATATTGCTGAATTATCTCTGGACGTAAGCTGCAGACCTGTCTGTTTTTTTATAAGCAGCCACAGGTGCACTGATACTCTGCCACAAATGTGTAACACTGTGTAAAAGATGCTTTTACTGTTTTATTGGCTGTTGATTCCATGCCTTGTCATATTGGGACATGACTGCTGCAATATTATTATAGGACAGACAGTGAAGGACAGCAGCTGTCATTGAATTGTTTGTTTTCACATCTGACAAGTAGAAGCAGCAGAACCTCTTAAAAAGAGCATAATGACTTTTATGTACAAATACTGTACATAAAGACAGATGATCAGACAGATGTGCTTCAGATGTCTTGGAACTACATGTAAATTTCATTTTCCTGCATATGATCTTACTGCAGCCTCTCACCTACTTTGTTGCCATCTGTGATTTTTACGCTTCTTTAGTTTAAAGCAGAAAAGAAAAAAGAAAAGTGTGCTCTGTCTTGTCAACCATTTATGTTCATCCATAGCACTTAGTGAAGGGCTTTAAATCATACAGACATAGAGATAAGTCACTGGTTGAATGAGCAGGCTGTTTTTAATATTTATGTGAACCAATTTGCTCCATGTTTGTATAATATATATATAAATGCATCTGAGTGCGATGTGCAGATGCAGAATAAAACATACAGCTGTTTGTTACAATAACAGTTGGTTGTATCAAAGAATATGCGTTATTTAATTCACATTGTGTGTGGCTGGTCAGTGTGCTGAATCATTGTGTCTGTAGAAAGATAAGCTCTAAAAAAACACAGATTGCCTCATCCAGCTGGCTCTGATGGTGTTAACTCACCACACTCTCCTTCAAAAGATTTTTTACCACTCTGTTCCTCTTTAAAGTTTAATACAGTAAAACTGTATTTGTAGATATGTCATACAAGCCATGTGTATCATGGTCCATGTCTGTAGGTCTGTGTAAACCTTATACCTGCTTGTGCTAATGCTGTTTTCTTTCTTCCCTATCAGCTGGTTACATCAGTGACTACATCAGCCCTGTTGTCTACGATGGTGAGAGTGACAGCGGCATCAAGGTGCCCTCTCCTGATCCCCTCTATGACCACAGTGTCCACAGTGACTATGGGGCCCCTGACTCCGAGTCCCCTGACAGCCCTGGCTCAGAAATCACAGATGGCTACATCAATGGAGATACTGCTGTGAGTGAGGGTTACACAGTTGATGCCTTCTTCATTACCGATGGCCGATCGAGGAGGAAAGCTCTCGGCAGCCCAAGGACCATCCAGAGGCACACCTGCAACGAGTGCGGCAAAACCTACGCCACGTCTTCCAACCTGAGCCGGCACAAACAGACACACCGCTCGCTGGACAGCAAGCTGGCAAAGAAATGTCCGACCTGCGGGAAGGTGTATGTGTCCATGCCCGCCATGGCCATGCACCTGCTCACTCACGACCTCAAGCACAAGTGTGACGTGTGTGGGAAGGCGTTTAGCCGACCTTGGCTTTTACAGGGTCACATGCGCTCTCACACAGGTGAGAAACCGTACGGGTGCGCCCACTGCGGGAAGGCCTTCGCTGACCGCTCAAACCTGCGCGCCCACATGCAGACCCACTCGGCCTTTAAGCACTTCAAGTGCAAACGCTGCAACAAGACCTTCGCACTCAAGAGTTACCTGAACAAGCATTATGAGTCCGCCTGCTTCAAAGGCCCCTTCTCTCCTCTTGGCCCCCTAGATGCATGACCCACCCACATAGATAAAACAACAGACAAAACTGCAGATTACCATAATCCTTACAGACTGAACTGCAGGCACAAACAATGTATTTTGGGTCAGAACATGACCTTGCTTTCCCTCCTTAACCTTTCTCACTCCTTCTCCCCTCCACCTTGCCTCCCTTGGAGCCTATTTGTGATGATGAAGATAGCACAATTTTTTCTCCTTGAGATTTGCCCACTTAAGGATTTAACTGATCGACGCATGCACTTCTTCAAAAAAACAAAAAACAAAAAACAAACTCTTCACCTCCTCTTCCTCTGTCTGTTGAGGACAGAGACGTTAATACTAACACGGCTTCCTTCTGGCATCTAGATACAGTATGACACCATATATCCTGGGACAGTGATGATGACGATGATGAGGATGATGACAAAGACAATAGTAAGCCTATAGCTAACAGGTTTCTCCCAGCACTGAAATGCAGTGAAAGAGTTTTTCATTCTAATTTTTTTGGAGGGTGCGGGGGAGGGGGGGATAATAGTAATAATAATAGTAATAATAATGATAATAACAATGCTCTGCTGCACCAAGTGACCATATTCTCTCCACTACTGAGGTAAAAACACTATTTATTTATTTATTTATTTATTGATTTATTTATTTATTGTATACTTGATTTGATAACAACAACGTGATACAGTTTCTTTGTTTGCACTTTAATTTATGGATATGTATGTATTTGCCAATTATATTTGCCAACCTCTTTTTACCACTACAGGCCAAAGCATATGTCACTTTTTTTAATGTACTATTTTTTCCTATTATGTTGTTTACCTTTTTTTCTTATTCTCGTTTTTGCATGCAAAATAATAATGATAATAATAATAATAATAATGAAACCTATGCCAACATCATAAAAAGCTTATGATTTTTTGCCAAAATCCTATAGATAGAACCCGAGGGCAATATTTTTTCTCTTGGAGCCTCCATAGGACTCTTTAAAAGCAATAATCACCTAATGCATGGTATTTTATGATGAAGTTATGAAGTATTACCTACTACTGTATAGCAGTTTAAAAATCAGGTATGTTTTACTTCACCTATAGTCATAAACAGAAAAATACTAATATTACAGACATCAGGGAACATGCCAATGTAGTGTTAGAGTAACAAAAAGAAAAGTCCTGTCTTTCCTCTCTTGTTATGCACTGCCTGCCTCTTAGTGAGTAGATCTAAAGTAGGACGTAGGCTAGAGAGGCTGGGATCAGCTGCCTGCTGGGTGTGAGGCCTATTGCAGGACAACTAGGGTTAAACACAGCTGCTAACAACAACCAGAGGAGGCCTCAATGTGGAAGAGGCTGCACTCAGATTGGATCACAGGCCTTTCAGAACTTCATTCAAATGGCACCTGAATGCACCATCCAGCCAAGTGATGTAAGAATAACCACCCACCATATGTTTGTCCTGTGATACAAATACACAGTATTCTTAAATCACAATCATATTGGAGAATTTAGCTATAAGATATGCACAAGATGCCAGGAGGCACGCATAGATGACAGCATTGTTCAGTGCACCACACAAACAGCATGCACTGGTCTGATTGCAGCCTAACTGTTACAGGTCCATGCTGTAAATACATGAAACATCCTGTTTATTCTGCAGTAGGCCTCGTTCATCCCTACTGGGCCGACCACAGGCTAACTCTATGAGTGATATACCTACAGACAGGCTAACTCTAATCAACCCTGACCCCGTAGATGATTTAACCTCTAATCTAGGTGGTCAATACCAGTGATGCTGACCCCAGTTCTCTGCAGCTCAGAAACCTTTTCCACAGATTCATAGAGCCTCCCAGGAGACAGACTGAGGACACACAGATTTACAAATATGTACTTGTGTGTTAAACTTGTATGACGCAACCTCATATAGAGGCACTGACGTGTGTGAGTGTGTGTTGTTTATGAGCCATATGGGGTGACAAAACAGGATCTTTGACAAAGTACATTTTGATTATTGAAGTGCTTCCTCCAACATTATGAACATAAGTTAACTGTATGTGGATCACTACCTAAAATAACAGGTGCAACTGTCAAAAAGTCATTTGACTGGCCAATATGTTGTGACTGAGAAAATCAGTATGAGTCAGCAAATTGCAGGTCTGATCTCCGCACTCGAGGTATGCTGCAATTACTTCAATTGTTATGGATAAATAGTCAGACTTGTAAGGGCTAACGTTCTCATTGGTGTCTTTTTATCTTTAAAAACGAACAAAAGAGGCAAATTTAAAAACACTTCCATGTACACATATTCAAAGAGAACAAAAACTCTAATCAGCATTCAAACATCAGTATTTAAATTTCACCTGATGACAGTGTGGTGGATACAAAGTTGCTCTCTGCTTTGATTGTTGTTTACTTATCAGAAATTGTATTACTGTGTATTAAAACTCTGGTTTTAACTTTGCACTGCAGCCTAAATGTCTTAAGGGTGTTTGGCTCGAGTTGTTGTGAGTCTGTTTGGAGGTTTCTGAAGCAGAAAGGATTAGCTGTGAGTCTGTTTGTCCATATCTGTCTCTGGGGGAGCTCCAGGTCTGTTCTCTTTAAGCACTTCCATTCTAGTCATCTCCACCTTAAAGAAAGTAGCACAATGAAACTAACTAGAATTCAGGTAGAGAAGAATTAAAAAAAAACCTTGTACTAGCTTGACCTCTCTTCTTTTTTTTGTATTTCCAAGTTAAAGAATGACGATAACCTAAATAATCATTTATTGCAAGAGGGTTTGTAAAGAATCCTTTGGATTGAGACGTTTTTACTGCTGTATATCTGACACACCTTATCTCAGGAGGTTTGGATCTCTGTTGCAGAGTGAGGATCTCCTGGGTTTTTTTGAGCCAGTATTCAGACAATGTAAGCACAATGAACACAAAGCATTTTGTGGCACTTCATAATAAAGAATAATCTTAACCAACCAAGACAATTTGTTGCAGTTTTGTTTCTTCACATGAAGGTTTTTTGAATTTTTATTAAAATGCAGCTGCTAAATTGTATGTATGATTTTTTCCCCTCTGTTTAAGTAGCTTTTAAGGCAGTTCATGCTAATATAGTGCACTTATCTTTTAAGTCAGAAGTGTACTCATTTCATTTACATGGACTAACACTCTGGCCCATACTTTGCATTAGCTTTGCCAACACTGTATGTTTAAAGAGGGACAGGGCTGACACGAGTGCACGGTGTGCTTGTTAGCATTCTTCATGCTGCCTGGTTGGCCAGATAATTCCATATTAGGATGTTAAACAGCGGTTAAAGTAGAAGGGTGTTTAAAGACACTGAAAGCTGAAAGGTTATGTTTCTCTTTATGATGTTAATTACAAAAGAATCAAATTTAGAAAATACCCACAGAAAGTGTGTAAAAGCGTGTGTTTACACCTGTAGTTCAGCTCTTTTGGTCCAGAAAAAGCACATAATTATACCTCTGATTCAGTATTAGCATTTCAAAATTTGAAGCTAGTCTATTACAAATGTTAATAAAGTGCTTTTGCTTGAAATGCTTGATGTTTGGCCATGTTTGTTCCTTTTGTTTTATTAGCATGCCAACTGTGTCCTTGATGCCTAATCAGGTGATTTTTAGGGTTGCATCTTGTCACATCACATCCCGGTGGTGTGCAGTGTGACTCTTGTCATGTGTGTGGATAATCTCACGGTGTGGGCTTGGATGAAGGTAACAGGAAAAAAGGCAGACACACTTGTTGCAGATGGGAGAAGTTTGTAACATGTGTTTAATGTTGTGTGTGCAAATAGCTGCTGCAGATGAAAAGACTCTCATCTCACCAAAATGCCAATGTTCTCATATGCATGTCATGCATTTCATACTTTTATAATGAAAAATATAAAACAATCCCCATACAGTGACATCATTACAGTGTCTTATGGTATACATATATATATTATGTGCATTTTATTTATTGTCATTTTAATAGTTTTGAATGCTAAGTATGCTGATTTTGATTAACAGTCCCCACCTTACATCTTATCATGCAGGGGACAGTGAAGTAACAGCCCATCCTTGCTGTTAGCTCCTCATAAGCACAGCCCGTCCAAATCTATTGTTGCTATGCCAACACCTGTGGTATCCAAGGCAATAAACTGTATCTACAGTATCTAAACTACCTGAACTGCTCCAACAAAGACACAATGCAGCACTCTGCAGCTTTATCAAGTACACTATATTTGTCAACCTTAAACAGAATATTGGTTTCACAGCAGAAAAGTGACTGCCCACGCCTATGAATCACCTTCACCTCTCTCCATCCTGTCAGACTTATGCTCTCTTCATCTTTCTTTCTTCTTCTCTTTGTTATTTTCATGTCACCTGCTTTCCCTCATCTCCATTTTTCTCACTGCTCTTCCTCCAACCATCTCCTCTTCCTCTTACTCCTCCCAAGTCAAACCAGGCCATCAGGCCTTTGAGGACCTGAAAGTCATTTAACTCCTGGTAGATAATAAGTCTTAGAATATAGCTCCTCTCAGATAATAAGCTTTATCACTTGATTGCTCTGCACGCTCCCTACTGTCTTTAGATTCATGTCCAGGGACCTACTCAAGCGAATCACACTATTTCCTTCCTGGCAAGTCAAATTAACACTCTGAGTGTGTGTGTGTGTAGTCAGAGACTTCTCATAACAAGGAACAAGGGAGTGCTGAGGGTGCAAAATAAAATCAGGTTAAAAAAGGTTAGTTTTAGACAGTGCATGTGTTTAATTGTGAGAACAGTTCAGTCCCCTTTAACTGCTTTAGCTGACCTCATGCTGACTTTAATTTTAATTTTGATTATTATTTTGATAAACTCCACAGAGAGTTGTCCCTACATCTGTCCTCTGCTACCTCATTGACCTCTGCTCCACCTGTCCCTGCTCCCCTACCATATCTTCATCATTTCACTTCCTCCTGTTGATACTGTAAATCCATCAAATAATAACTTTAATTCTCAACACCAAGGCCAGCAGATGTCACTTGTGCTGATGACTGAATATGCAGAGCTTGTTTTGGGTAGAGCCTGGACAGCCTCTTGGACCGACCAGGAATGATCCAGATAATGATCTCAAAGGAGAAGCTAGAAGGACAGCACAAGGTAACGAGTGTGCTGCTGAAACAACATCTTTTCCTGGAGGTTTTGCTGACTCATGCAGGTACACAGAAAATTACAGTGAGATGTAATGAAGACCCAAATAAACACAAACAGTATAGGAATTGATCAGATTTGAGGAAAAGAAAAAAAATGGAATCAATGTTTTTTCCTGACAATCAATCTGCTTCACATCTAGCAGGAGTCTTGCTCAGGATTGCTCTAGTAAGTGCAATACTGAGTTTGGAGGAGTAGTTGTTATACAGAACATTTTCAGATAGCCTACAGGAAAGACAGGACAGAGCATGGAGCCGCAGGCTTTTAGTGGCCGACTATCTTCACTCACCAGCTGTGATCACGTCCCCTCCACCTTTAACAACTGGTGGACAATTTGCGAAAACATTACAGAAAGAAACATACTCTCATCTAGCTGCCTGCTGGCTGTGTGTTTTGTGTCTTCAGTAGCTCATTCACTGATTGCAGCTTACTTTAATCTCAATATCATAGGTACCAGCCCTTCTGTTTCATCACATGACCCACACAACAGGCTCAACTATCAAGATGTGTAATAATAATAAATGATCTCTATATCCTCTACCATCATCTGCAGGAAATGTTTAGTAGGTTAAGAAAAAGAAATCTAATGAGAACATCACTCATGTCTCCCTTATCGCTCGTTGTGTCTTCTCTCGTTCATGTCACACAGCCTCTCTTAAATTAAGCTGCGCAGTAATAAGTCCGGCTTCCTCTGCGGTCTCTGATGTCATCTGTTAAAACAGGCATCATTATGTGCTTTATGACCTACGCAGTGCCACGCTCACACCTAAACGTCTCATATTTAACTTTAGTGCAGTACATCCAATTTATTTTTATTCTACCAAAAATTAAGTCTTCTTCAGGGGAAAAGCTTTTTTTATAATACTTCACTACATGAAATCCATACAAAAATACCATGCCATCACACTGAGGATGCACGATGCATAAACAGGTTGTGTATGGGCTTTACAGATAAGACCTGCATCTATCTTTATCTGCTGCTACATCTTCCCCACACCCGCTGCAGACATGCACAACGTTGAGAGCGAAGTGGTGTAGGACAGGGTTGTGAAAGTTCTCACCACATCCCAGGCTATTTGTAGAAATGGCAGCTGTCATCAGAAACATCAACAGGCTGAAGACAAGTGCTGTTCACAACTCTGGTAGGTGGAGGTGCAGATTGAGGGGGAGAGATGTCGAGCTACTAGATAAACACTAAGATTTCTGAGCATACTCTTTGTACTGCCTTTTCCATTTGTCGCGGTACAATTAATGAAATGGAAGGCTGCAAAATTCAGCTTTCTGTCACAATCTGTTCAATATGGAATGACTGTATTACAACAGTCAGTATTGATATAACAAATTGACAATTGGAGAACAATTCATTCCTTTTCCTTTTGTTCTTTAACTCTGTTTCTTTCTCTCTGGCACACTGCTGCAAACAGATAACATTTTACTTCATCCAGACAGCCAACAGACTGTGCTGCTGGAGTCACACATCTATTCCAGCAACACTCGTTGTCAGAATGCAACAATAATCAGACAGAAAACAAAATATTCTGAATGTTTGCAGGAGGAAAGAGTTTAGCCTCTGCACAGAAACCTAATAGCCAAAGAATCCCTTCTTGATAAGACACAGCAAAAATAAAACACGCTGTATGCAGCATGTCTCCCCTTCACAAACAGCAGCCATATATATAGCTTGTGTAGCAACATGATTCACTGGTTTCTACTGTATGCTGCTGTCAGGGCAAATTCAGTTCAATAACACATATGTGCATGAGTGCCTCATTAAATGAACTTGTTGATGTTAAAATATATTTTGTGAGTGTTCATCATTGTTTGGCTTAAGGCGATATGGATCACCTGCAGCTGATGATTCGGCAACAGCACATAACTGCTCCAAGGCCAGCTGCGGGGCCAGAAAATACCTCTGCAGGAAAGCAAGCCACAAACATTTGTCAATCAAGTTCTGTTGTTTTATTGATGATCGGCTGATTTAAAAGTTATCAGCAGCATCATTATCGGTACAATTATCATCTACATGGGATACTAGAAAGGCAGAGGGTTCATTAACATATATTGTGATGCTAGATAGAGACAAAATAAGCACAGATTTGTGAGTCATGTGGATAAATACATGCTGGTGCCTCCACTGTGACTCGTCACCTTGGTAACCCTGGAAATTAAGGAGAAGTTTGCTTTTAGGATTTCGCAGAAGGTTTTTATTTTAATGCAAAATGTGATCTTTACTTAAATCTGACCATTTTAGTGTCTAAACAAAACCAAATAAAAAGCAAACAGAAGGAAAAAAATGTTAGTGGTGCCAAATGTACCTAGGTTATTGTTATTGCCATGCTACCCTAAACTGCCCTAACAAGTGAACTGTGTATGCTGGACCTGAGTATAGATGAACCTGATTAAATCAGTACCATTGACATTTAATGGTATAATAGTAACACCAGCAGCTTCCAGTGCAGTAAGACCCACATAGGTGAGAGGAGAACCCTCCTGACCATGTGTGGTACTGATAAGAAATGATAATGGCTATTTAATGGGATGATGACATTTTAAGTGGGCGCAGCAGTCATAGAAAAGGGAAAAATGAAAGGCACACACACACACACACACACACACACGTCATAACTTCTGTTATTTGCAGCTCCTAATGTGAAACTTCTGTGGTGCACTGCAGGCAGCAGATTTGAAGCGTCAGCAGCGTGCTTCGTACTGACAGGAGATGTTGATATGTTTTATTTATTGTTCAGTGGCCTGTCGTGTTTAGGTTTCCTTCATTCGGTTACAGAAACTTAAACTTCATCATCTTTGAAGTTCATATGTTTAGAAGAATAGAGTACATTCTCACACTGTGTCATTGCACCCTCAACCAGAGGTTTATTACTGCAGGAAAAAGCAACATTACAGCTTTTAGCTTTTAATTACTAAATGTATCATCAACATCTTCATTACACACTATACAATCATAACCAGAAACCTAGTTCAGTCAGAGACATTGTGCCATGTTTGACCACAAAGCAGCAGACATGGTAGAAAAGGCTCGACTCTTACAAAAGGAGTCTCTCAGAATCCAAGAAGAAATGAAGATTCTGTTAGGAGGACTAATCCCTCTCAACACATACAGGAAGAGTAAATCTTAGCAGAGTCAACAATACCAAAAGCTTGAGGAGGACGTTGAAGTGATGGAGGCAGTTGTAGCACTGAACAGCAGCGTGATGTGAAGACTGTAAGGCTGCGAGGGTTTTTACTAGTTAGCTAAGCAACTGACGCTAAAGCAGGCCTGAATACAAAGCTCTGTTAGTATGGAAATGTAAATGATGGCAGTATAATGTCACACACACACACAGAAAATAAAAGAAATTATTTATCATGTCTCTCAAAAATTTATAGGCATCTTTATTTGGCTTGGACACAGGAACAGAGCATGGGCCTGCCTCTGAGCTCTGTAGTTAAGCAAATACTCCCTCAGATAGAGAGAGGGAGGAAGGGAGAGAGAGAGAGAGAGAGAGAGAGGGAGAGAGGATGGAGAGAATGAGATGAAGAGAAAAGGAGAATGTGGGAGGGGAACAGAAAGGAAATAAGACAGACAGGGAGAGAAAGCACTTAGGGAGTCGAGGAGAAGAAGCAAGAGAGAGACAGACAGAGAGTGAGTGGGAAAATGTGGGAGAGAGAGAGGGAGAGAGGGGAGGAGAGGATGGAGGGATGGAGGTAGCTCAGGGAGCAGAGGAGGGAGACTTGACCCAGATTGGGAGCCTAACAGCAGCAGCAGCAGCTGAGTGAGCCGGTGAATGTTTAATAGCAGCAACCACTTGCACGCTGACACACACACACACACACACACACACACATATCCATCCACCCCCACACACACAGACACACACAGACACTGTTGACTAGGGCTCTTGTTGCTGGAGTTAGGCTCAGGCCTGTTGAATTACTTTATGTCTGTGGAATAAAAAACACAATCCATCCACGCACTGGATATACTGGTGATACTGGTGCGTAAGGTCATTATTTTCTGTTCTGCATCAACACTGCATTGATGCTCAGTGTGGAGGTCCTCCACCAGCATCTGCACCACTACAGCATTTACTTTGTATCAGAACTGCATTAGCTGCTCCAGAACAATACAGACCTGATTTGGCAAAAATCAGACTGAAACTTTGCAACAGAACAGCATGGTTGGGTTTCTGTCTGCCAAGCAATGTGTCTACAAAATCAGTAAACAGGTTCATTCAATACTTCAGACCAGCAGCTGCCTCAGTGATTTAATCCTCTATTAATACTGCATTCACATTGCCACAGACAATGCAGCCTAATCTGTGTTTAATGAGTGACTCAAATCAACAGGCACATTGGATCATAATGTTTACAGCATTTCCTATAACAGCATGAAGAACGCATAGCATCACTGTACTTGCATTGGTACATGTGACCTACCATGTAGATTGTGGCAGAGCCCCACTTGAAAGTTCAGGCTCACTCTCCACCCACTCTTCGGTTATAAAGACAATCGTCACACAGTACACAGACGTTTGTTGCAGCTCTTTTTCCTTCCTTTCTTTCTCTTTGCCTTGTTTCAGAAGTCAGCATTCTTGTTCATGTTTTCTGCTCAAGTGACTCATCCTCCTGTATCTCTGTGTGTGTGTGTGAGTGCATCAGGCTGCTATTTCAGCACTTTCCACTGCTATCGATTCAAACCAGCCTGCAGGGGGAAAACCGGGCCCCTTACAGCTACACACACATACATAGCCACACTACTGCAGTTACGAACAACCTGCACACAATTGAAAAGACATGTTTATGCTCACATTCCTACACAGTGTTGAATCACCTGGCATCATACAACCAGAGACCTGAAGAACTGTCTTCTGTGTTTGTGTGTTTGTCTCTGTGTCCTGATACTACCCCAGGTCAGGACCATACCACTATAAAACCTTTGTCATTCACAGTGTTGCATGTGCACTGCTGTATATTTGACCTTTACTTACAGAATTATACAACAGACCCTGCAGTGAAGGAAGGAAGAGTTGTTGATGACTCAATGCTAAGCTATTGCCTACTGTGTGTGTGTGTGTGTGTCAAAGGAATGGAGAGAAAGAGAATATGGTAATATAGTAAAGGGTATTAGTTTGTAAGGTTAAACTGTTTGTGTGCTTGTGTTTACATATGTGCACATAATCATATTTGGAAGTTATTTACACACATTAATAGGTGAGGTGTGTGGGCAGCTTACCAAATGATATCTGTAGTTAGTTTGAGAGAGTGTGAGTGCGTGTGAGTGTGCGAGAGAAAACAAAACTGAAATGTGTTTCTAGTGTGTCTGTGTTTGTGCTTCCAGTCAAGGTCACTCACAGACAAACACACACTCAGTGGACACACTCCAACAGTTACCTGTTTGTATTTAGACACATGTGTTGCATATATGCATGTATGCTTATACACACAGACAAACACAAACACTCACCCTGCAGGCTCTGAGTGAAGGATACTCAGCAGGTGTGGGTCAAACCTACAGAGCCACGTCACACCTCTCAGCGTGGCGTACTCCTCCGCTGCTGACCTCAGCTGAAAATAGAACCAGGAAGTAGTTATTTCAGGATCTCATTTCCACCCACACCGGGGGTAGACCACAATTAGCACAACATCTCTGTCTGTCTCCACTGCCCGTCTTTGACTGTAGCTCTGGAATGTGGTGAAGAATGAAATGATTTATCACTTTGTGTGTTTGTTCAGGACTACACAAATGTTTTAAATGAAATCTAACACATACTAGGCTACTGTTGTTTGACTGAAACACATTAGGTCGTTGGTGAGCATTACAAGCTGTGAAGTCATATTCAGCTTCATGAAAAATGGAGAGACAACACCCACTGCTGCCTGTTTCTTAATTATGACCTGTTTGCTAACTTATGGTTAATGTGAGACACACACACACACACACACACACACACACATCTAACAACATGCTAATTGCACTAGCTGCCTCTTGTTGCATTGAGTCTAATGAAAAGCCTTCCATCAAACTGACTTCTCTAACTGTTTGAACTGTGTAACAAACCAGCTTTGGATGCCCTAAACAAAGCCTGGTGAGCTTTATGCTAAGCTAACTCTCTCATGCACCTCTTTGCTAATTTAAACAGCAATGTAAAAATGCTGTATTGGAAGCTGTTTTTGTTGGAGTAGATAATCATGAATGAAGTAGCCTCTGCCCTCTAGGTATAGTGTTAACATAAATTGTGTAGCTACATGTATACTGACACCTGAGTGCTTTTATATGTTTCACTTGCTCCAGACTTTAATTTTCTTCTCCATTATATCCTCTCCTCATTCTCTGTTTCCCCACACAGCCCCTCTCTTCATACTGTTTCCTGGATTTACCTCCCTGTCATTGTTTTGGGTCTTTTTTGCGTCTACTTGTGTTTAATCCAGCTTTTTTGTTTGCTTTCTTTACCTTTCCCTCCTTGTTGGTTTTCTCAGTGCTTGGCACTGTTTCAGTCTTTTATGCAGCATGTGTGTGTGTCTACAGTCAGTTGTGCACTTATGTTTGTGTGCATTGATGCAGGCAGGTCTGAATGGGTAACCATTACAATTAACAATAGCTGGACAGTGATGACAAACATTAATGCAAACAAATCATTTCATTACATGAAGAAAAAAAGAATTATGATGTTTGCAGGCAATCATTACTGGTGAATAAATCATCATAGTTTATAGTATAGGAGCATTTGGTCTACACCGTACAGAGGCATAAAATAAGGACACAATAGAAGATACAATGAGGGTCAATAAGATCCTTAGCCTGCTGAAATGATCTTTGTGTAATATGCAGACATGTATAGTTAAGATCTAATATATGGATGTAAATACAGCTTTTCCACAGGAGTCGAGCCATTTGCTTGTAAAGCTTTATAATCTGTGCTCATAATGCACTGTTTTGGATATTGATTCCTCATCATTATGGGAACGCCACTAAAATTCTCTGCAGCAAGTCATGGTTTGTAAGACTGTATCACAAATAAACGACTGCCTGCTAATCCATCTCTAAATGCACTGTGTTAAATGGTCAAGTGTGTATTTAAATATAATGTATAGCTGTTATAAAACTGGTGTGTAGCTGTTGTAAGATGGGATCACAGAGTAGATGGCTGCCTGCTAATCTGAGCTTTAGCTGCTTTAGTTGGTCTCATCCCCTCACCATGTCTGTATAAAGAAACCACATACAGGGTAGCAGTCTCACACTCTTTTTTCTCCATTAATCTTTAGTGGGAATATTTAGACTGAAAGAGACAGCGTCAGCCTGTGTTCCTCTATTGAACATCCTCCAGTATGCACTGTAAACACTGATCCATCACCATCTTGGAGACAGTGACATCAGTGGATATGTGCCTAATTGTTTTTCCTTTTTTGTGCTAATCATAAAACAATTAAAATCCATTTCCTATTTCCTTGCCTGTGGAAGGCTGAACAAAAAATAGAAAGTGTAAATTCTGTTTTTTGTTATTGGATTGAGCCACTTGCCAACCTGATTATTTCTCTGCCAGTGTGTGGTACAAAGCTCCCAATAAAATGCTGACGATCTGTGACAAATATTTTCATTTTTCTTCGCATTGTGCTGACGCACAGATTTTGCCTTGATGCAGAAACACAGGTATTCAGTAATAAAAATACAACTGCATTGAAATCATCAGTTGTGTGTGTGTGTCTATCTCCTGCTTTCTGTCTCCTCACTGTGCTGTACAGTCCACCAATACAGTGAGGGTTGTGTATAAGAAGCCAATCCGGAATCTTTCTCCCCCTGATCTGTGACCACTCCTGACCCCACAGATCTGCACTGCAGCGTCATTGTGTACCATGAGTGTACGAAGACTAAGACCCGGTTTCGCTGCCAAGGTTTTTAGGTTTTCTTTCAAGACATTTAGGTAGTCATCTTTTTTTTAACAATTTCCTCGACACTGACATAATTCCCAGTTCCAGATGCACTGATGCATCCCCTACAGCATTATACTGCCACCACCATGTTTGACTGTAGACACCACTTTAGGAACATTGAAAAGGAATAAAATAGTAAATGTGTCTAAAACTGTAGGTGAGTGAAAAGCAGAAACTGAGTAACAAACCACTAAAGAGTTTGATACCTTGAACAAAGCCAGACGAGCTTTATGCTAAGCTAGCTGTATTGTTTCCCGTTGTTGGTCATGCCTTGACTGTAGACAGCAGCAACAACAGCTAATGCACTCAAATCCTTGTAACTACCTTGTTCAATTAATCCTTATTGGACAGAAGTGACTCGGATTGCCTACATTTATGTGGAGTTCATGGTCACACATCGAGTCCACTCTTTGCAACACATTAAGTTCAGTTCTTTCTAAGAGTGTGCAGGCTGTTTAACCAACTATTATTCCTGTTCTGATATATTGATCCTCATTGCCAAGTGTATCATACCTACCATACGATTTATTTTCACTCTCCATCTTACTTCTGAACACTCTTTCTCTTACATTGCCTCAAAAAGTTGGCCTCAAGACAACAACTCATGCAGACACACATAGATACTAAAAGCTCATTTATAGCCTGAAGGCTTGCTGCTGTGGTTGTCACTACATTCCTGTTATTTGTTTGGATACTTCAAATACCCTGAGATTTCAGTTTTAAGAAGTGACGTAGGAGTGTAACTTCAGCTCCCGCATACATCTTCGTCTGTCTGCCACCCACCTGCTCCAAATGCCTATTTCTCTTGCTCACCATCTCTCTGTATTTATCTCATTTATATCTCTCTACCTACAGAAGTGTGGAGATCTCTCTTCCTCTCTCCTTCCACCTCCCTGTCTGACTGTGTCTCTGCTTAAGGACAGAGATAATTAATCTCAGATGGAACTCTGAGCCCTTCTGCATGTTTACATCTCCTGTGTGTGTGTGTGTTTGTGTGTGCATACCAGCGTGTTTCAAGTAAGTGCATGTCTTGTGTTCTTGTGTGTGTGTGTGCATAGTTGAGTGTGTGACTTGCTAATTTGATTAACGAGTGTAAACAGTTAAGCTAACGGTAATGACTACCAAGCAGCCTG
Organism: Parambassis ranga; assembly: GCF_900634625.1. Taxonomy (NCBI): domain Eukaryota; kingdom Metazoa; phylum Chordata; class Actinopteri; family Ambassidae; genus Parambassis; species Parambassis ranga. The sequence goes on from NC_041036.1 coordinate 12,348,324, forward strand.
CTGCTGTAGCCAGTGGGTTTCATACTGATTACTATCATCATGAAGATAAACCCATGGAGCAGGGTGACTGAGTGTATGTGTGTGTGTTTGTGTATGTGTGTGTGCACAGTAAGCCAGTAGGCAGTGTGTGTTCATGTGCTGTCTGGATGTGTTTGGTTATTTGCGTGTTTATGTGTGTTGAACCAGAGCTAAAGGCTGTATGCCGGTTTTGTGTGCATGTGTGTGTGTGTTGAGCAGTCTCTAATCTATTATAGCGCAAAGAGATCTACGATAGGCAAAGATAACCGGCCAAATTCCTGCCAATGACACCTACAGTGAAACAAACAGTGACAGCAAACACGTTTCTGTCTTTCTGGACTCTAAATCAGAGATCATAGTGATAATTTTCTTAAATTTTATTGAAATGTATCTGAGTGTTATATCTTGTGTTTGTTCAGTTGAAAGTTTTATTTGTAAATCACAGTGGAGTTCATTTTTCCATTTTTGTGGCTTATTTGGAGTCTTTTTTAAGTGCAGTGACACACGGCCCTCTCACATATGCCTTAGGCTCTGTGTCCACAGGCAGTTGTTTTTTTTGACTGGAAACACTAATGACCTCATTTTCTGAGCACTTTATTCAGTTACTCATTTCTGCTTGTGCACAAACACTTTTCTACCTCCTCTGCAAACCTTTGTTGGGAACATCAGGTCTATTTACCTAAAAGTATACAAAGAACTCACATCCTAAAACAAGCAAGATGGAATTGACACCATCTCTGAGAGAGAAGTGGCACTGAGGAGGCCTCAATGTATCTGATTCCTTTCAGTTGATTAAATATTTTTAAAGTCTGATAAAGGATGATGGGGTCAAACCAGTCAAGTTCTTCCTCACCAAACATTTGAACATTTCTTTATTTGTTTTTTGTGCCATCTTGAAAGAGGAAGCTGTCACATGCACACACACTGATCATATAAATAGTCATTAAAGCTGCAACAATCAGCCAATAATTGGAAGATTTCCACTAGTTTGTCCATAAAATGTTAAAACAAATTGTTTGATTGAGCATGGGCAGTCAACAGCCACTGTGATGCTGTCCATTTACTTTTGGTCACATACTGTATAGGCGCTGTTGTTTCTTCCGAGTTATACTAGGGAAGGCAGGAGGTGCTTTCAACACATGAATTAAATTTATTGCATTTGACTGACAGCCCCACCTAAAAAAACATTCACCAAACATCACTAAAAAACACCCCCACCACCAAATAATAAATCATTTAGACTTTAATGTTGTCCTTATTAAAGAATGCAGATTGATCCTCTGTTCTCATATTGTCTATTTTTCAATTTAATTCAGTATAATGAATTTTAATTCAACAATTTAACTGAATTCTAGCTGTTGCAGAGCACTTTGCATCAATAACCTACTTAGTTTAATCTGCGGTGGAGTCGTATTCTGATACATTTACAATGTGCTGCTCTGGTCCCCTCAGGCCGCTCTGTTCAGCATTTAGGTTCACGCTACCCTTCACACAAGTGTGCACACGCGCAGCATTGTACGTTACAGGCACAAACACAGGCATGAAGGCTCACAAGAAGAGATGCTAATAAACAGAGAACACACACACAAACATGCCTGCACTCACACAGAGGCAGAAGGCAACTGGGAGGCTGCTCCCTTGCCTTGCCTGGAGAGGGAGAAGCTTATTATGGAGCCTTATTGAAGGCTTCAAAGAGTTTAAATTAGGGTGGAGAGGAGGGATTAGGAGACGAGTGAGAGAAAGAGGGGGGGAGAGGTTGAAGAAGAGCGGGTGAGTAAGACGAAAAGAAGAGAGACAGTGAGAAGGAAGAAGAAAAGAGGTACAAATAGAAAGAGGAGATAAAATGAGAGAAATAAAGGATGTTGGGAGGTTGGAAAGGGGAGAAGTAAAGGATGGAGAGGGAGGAGAGAGGGAGACAAATGGGAGGAGGAGAGTCAAAGAGTTTGCTGGCTCATGCTGATCTTAAACTAGACGACGTTTGAAGTGATTTCAGAGTTTATTTCCAAGTGGGAGTCACAACACTCGCTAGGAATAAGACACAGTCACAGCAGCCTTAATGCTGTCTTTTCTCATAATGACAAAATCAAACACATTACAGTGAAGGAAATGTGTGGCTGCAGGCACGATAAAACTGTCTGTGTTCTTCTCAGGAGGGACAAAAACAAACCATGGCATGTAACCTTGACTAAACAAACAAAGGAGGAACCAGTGCAGAAGCCTCGGAAACAACCGAAGAATCATTTATTCAAGCACAACGTGATAAACCAACACTGACAGCGTTCATTGACATCACTTGGCTTCAGGATGTTTTTTGGTCTGTTTGATTTTTGTCCACAGCTCCAGGTGGAACCTATACATTACTGCTTTTAATAAATCATGCTGGACTTTAAGTAGACCAGAACCACATACATATACAGACATATTGATAGAGCGGGCTGTGACTAAATGTCGACAGGGTACAGAAAAACCGCTAACACTCACTCAATACTGACACAATCCAGTGGACACTGTATTGAGTTAGCACTGTATCTGACTTTGTAACAATATTTTCCACACTGCGTCATGGCCTGTGAATAGGGAGAAATGAATGATGTGAGAAGCGAGTAAAACAATTGCAAAAAAAGAGAGGAAGAGGAGAGAGCTGAGGGGACACAGTGAGCGAGTACAGGGAGGATTTGACCTAGAGGGATGGAAAAAGGCTGTCAAGGTTGCTAAACATGGAGCAAAGAGGAATGACTGGGAGAACAGAGAGGAGAGGAGATCAGAGGAAGAGGAGAAAGAGGGAAAGAGGGGGTATTAAAGAGGCATGTGAGGAAGATGTAGGAGAGAGGAAGAACAAAGAGTGAGAATGGCGCGACTCAGAGGGACAGGGAAAGGCTGTCAAGGTCGCTAAACAAGCAGCAGAAACAAGGACCTGAAGGGATTGGCCGCAGTGCTGAGCAGCAGTGACCTGTTAGTCATGGTCACACACTCACAAGCACACAAACAATGGAGTGATGGGCCAAAACAGACATGATGAAGACACAAAGGATGACACGAGAAGCAATGAAAAGAAGCAAAAAGTTAAAAAAAAGACTTCATCTATGTGAATTTATTCATCCAAACCTCTTTAACATTTTCCTCACACGGTAAAAGACGCCACATAAACGCAGGAAGGAGTTCACATCTTTACTGGAAATGAGTCCACATCAACACCAAGTGACTAAAATTAAATTTAATGAGCTTATCTTTTTTTCTCTCCTCCAAGCTAAACCAATTTGGGTCAATTCAGTTTGCCTGAGAATCTTGTTGTTGTTTTTTTAAACTGTGTCAACAAAATGCTGAACACCACTGGGATACACAGATGATACACGTTCAGGTACATAACAGCATGATAACCTGTCTGTCAGAGAGGAGAGGAGAGAAACATGCAAAGCAGAGGAGGATGGTGTGTGTCTGTGTCCTCTGTGTGTGTGACTGCTGTGTGATTGCCTTGGGGAGAACATCATGGCATAAAGCAACAGTCACCTGTGTTTGTGTGTGTGTTTGTGTGTGTGTGTGTGTGCCTTAGGGCTTACAAAAGTAACAGCACACAGTAACAAAGCCAGCCGCCAGGTTTTAAGAAAATAAATTTTACAAACACAGTTCAGGTGTGCATCTCACATGCACCCACACACACACATTTAAACAAAGGGTAATTTTACAGGGAGTAGTTGTGTGTCTCACCTATAGCAGTAATTAGTTTCATCTCATAAGCGACATACTGTTGGCCTGTCTCTGATGTAAGACAGCTGTGTAAGTCTGAGAACTGGTTCAATCAAGGTTAATTAGTACACTGGCCATGTTTGTAAGTAATGACACCAGCTCTATACTCAGCCAGCAAAAGCACAGCCCATAATAAATTATGATGAATATTTAATGTTAAGGCTGGTCCTCACCCACACTTTTGTGTATGTAATTATGCAACATTTTAAGATAATAATAAGATAATACAGACCAAAACATTGTTTAGAGACATTTTTACCATGGAGGTTTGTAGGAATTGCTTTTGGAGCCTGCCCCCAGAGGCAGTGGGGGGAACTGCAGTTACATAGGCTTCATTTCCCAGCCCCAGAGTTTGTCCTCAACATACACTAAACTATAAATACTACCAGCTTTGCTGAGCATTTAATTGTCCCATCAGTCTGTAACTGCACCGATTCACTCTGACTCACTCACACCCTGTTTGCAGAGTAGCAGGTACTCTTTTAAACAAACACTCAAATTAGCCACATAAACTAAAAGTTGAATTTTTGACTTACACTCTCTGCCTGGACAGAAACTGAATACTAATTTTGTTCGATGACTGCTGTATGTGTAAACAGCCAACTGTTGGCTGCCACATCTGCCATATCAACTTTGCAAAGTAAAAATATGCCAAAGCTGTTTTTTTACAGCCCACTCCACTGATCAGTGGGAAAAAGAATCAATTAGTATCAATCAATTAGTAGTAAGGATGAAAAATGATGAGTGGCCATGAAGGCGAAGTCTGTAACCCTGATGTAATACATGTTATGTATTCTGGTAATGTGTCCATGCACATTCAATGGTCTGCACATCACTTCCTTCCTGCCTTTTAGAGTCTGGGTTTATGGAAATATGGTGTCCTTGTTTGGTTTTTCCACACAAATGAGCTCCATTTCGTAACAGCACCAGCAGCTCTGAACCAGAAAATGGGCGCATAGCCTTGGAAAATCTGTTTTATTCTAGGCACTGTACATCTAATTGATTTATTTACTCTAAAAAAAAGCAGTTGCCAATTTCTGCTGAATGTTTCATGTTGTGTCTTGTGTAGTCTGCTCTTTGAGGACTTGGCAGTTCTATCAGCTTTGTTATCATTGTCCCTGTTGGCAAAATAAATCAAATTGTTATGAAACAGGATTGGCACACTGTTCAGGGATGACCAAAAATAACGGACTTAGTGGATTATTATACAGGTAAAAAAAATATTAATGGGAACTGAGCTATATTGTCATATTTGAACATATTTATGACAAATACTCTAATGGACTCTCAGCTCCTCAGCCTTTCTGTCTCTGCCTGTGTTTATCGCCAACATGCAAAACACACACACACACACACAGATTTCAGTGTGACTATCAGAAGCGTTATCTCTGCACTGCAGACTATTAAACATTGATGTGTTGTTATTGTAACAGCAGCAATCTGGATCATCCAGGCTGAATGACCCAAAATAAAAACACTTTGCGTTGCGACAACACACACTCTGATAAACAACTGTTTTGTCTGCAGTGAACAATTACAGCAAGCTTTTCTGGGACCGGTTTTGATCCAGAATAATCTTTTTGGGAAGTTATTGTGTTTTTGAAGCCTTTTTAGAAACTTGTTGTATTAGCAGAATGAACATTCAGAGTAATCATTCCTTCCTGCTGTCATGACCATCAGTCAGTGACATTTCATGCATCACAGGATTGATTACATGATGAAGTCATGTTTCTCTCTGACCCAGTGTTCCCCGGGCCTGCCCCGTCTTTTTCACCTTACCTTCATGCATCTTACTGTACAGTAAGGAGGTAGAGGTAGATGCATCGCATCATAGTCACAAATTAAATTAAAGCTGCTATTATTGCAGGAATTTGTTAGAAAAGTAGTTAAAAGATTAGAAAAAGATAATATAAAATCTACACACTCAAACACTACGTGTCCAACAACAAGGAACAAGGAATTCATGCTGTTAACTAATGAATGAATTTACTTCCTATCTTTGCCGTTTTCCGTATGTCAGAGCTGATTCTGAATGATGGGTGGTGCCGACTGCAAGTTTAGCCTTGTCTCTGTCTCTGGGTTTCCATGTCGCGGTCGTGGTCATGTCTGAAATAAAAAGCCTACTTCACAATGAGATTGGCTCTGACAGTAAGCTAATTACCAGCAACACACCAGGGAGGAGGATTCCCTGTCATGATGCAGAGCTGGAAGTCTGGGCAGTGAACCACAACTCAAGCAACCAATCAGTTACGACTGACCTTTTCTAGAGGATGTTTTTAATGTTTTACATGTAGAAACAATATGTAAACAGCTAGTCACTTCATAGGAACTCTCATGTGAGAGTCTCAGCTTTACATGCATACTAATGTAGAGCAGAAGTGAAGAAGCCACTCAGGGGAACTGAAGGCGGAACGTTTTAAAAAATCCTTGAGTCCAGTTGCCTTGATTTAAAGTCATGGACATGCCTACTAAACTGCCGGAATGCCCCTTTAAGAATTCCTCCACAAGTGTCCTGTTGGAACTGGGGGACCACGGAGGAATGACATAACTGACAAATTCTAGCAGAAGAAAATGTGTGACTGTCTCTCCATAGTGGAATTAAGGAATTACTGGCTTCCAGGGTGACTAATAGTCAGACAAAAAGGTTGGTTTAATTCAGATGAGACTTGTTTAATTCAGATGGGCCCTCTCCCTCTCTCTCCCTCTCCCTCTCTCTCAATATGTGTGTGTCAGCAGCTCACTCAAGCAGGATAATTCAGTTCTCACTCTGCGGATAAGGACTTCTATCCAGCTTTAGTCTGTCACAACATTTGTTCCACATTTAAATTAGACTGCTGCAGTAGGATGATTGCATATAGATTTGCAATGAAGGAGAGCAGAAGGAATAAGAGAGAAGAGAGAGTATCATGGGGCAAAAGAAAGGAGGAGAGAAAACGCAGGGGAGGAGAGGAGAGGAAAGGGGGGGACAGAGGGGAGACGAGAGGAAGGAGAGAAGACACAAAGGAACAGTGCTACTTTTCTTTGGCAGAAACATTCAGTACAATCAACTGTTGTTGTTTCAGCATCACTCTGGTCCCCATGACAACTGTCCCGGATTCTGATGCATGCATCTCACATAACACACATCTATTATAAATAGGCTGGCAATCAAAATATAATGTGTACAACTGCCAAAAAAACTACACCAATGCAATTAAAATCAAAGCCATTGTTGACATGCACAGAGCAACAGGTTCACATACTGTGTCAACATGAAATATTAAACAGTGCATTAACACACAGTCTGGCTAAAAGGCTTCTTGCAGGATTTCAACCAATTAAACAGACTGAATATCAGAATGCTTCCTCACTGATGTTGTGGTAAGATGCATTAATAGACAGAAAAACAGCCTGATAAGAGCTGCAAACGTTAAAACAGTCATTAACTTATGTGGGTTGTAATGCCTTTTTGTACTCTGATCAAGCTAATCTCAGTTTACACACAAGACTGCAAATTAGTCACCTGTAGCAACCTATCTGCAATTCTAACAGCACTGTGGGATGCTAACTACTGAAATCATTGTTCTTCTATGCCACAGCTAACAAAATGTGTTTACACTGTGTGTCACTGTCAATCAAGATAAATACACAGGCCTGCATGGCTGGAGGCTAAAGGACAATTCCTGCTGTTTCACTGAGGACATTGTTATTATAAACAACTATAACATAGACAATAAGCAGGACAAATTGTTCAATACTGGCTGTGTTGCAGAGCTGGAGAGAAAAAAAAAGAAAGAAAAGCATCAACTGATCTTGTAAATGTAGAGTTTAAATGATGAAAGGTTATTTATTAGTTGGTTGTTAGCTTTGCAATCGTTTGCCTTTTAGGTCCAGTAAAATTCTTCATAAGCTTTTATAGACTGTGACACAAACTCCTCTAAAAATAAAGACTGCTCTTCAAACCTGCATTATGCTGGATAAGATAAGATAAGATAAGATAAAACTTTATTAATCCCGAAGGAAATTCTTGTGCCAGAGGTATCAAGTTACATTAAATGATGGCAAGTGGATGGCAAGTTCAGCAGGTGGATATATTGTGATGTTGTAAAAGCTGTAGATAAATGAGTCCTGTTATCTGGAGAGCATAAAAAGGAAGCTTCCGGTTTCACTGTTGAATGTATTAAAAAGCAATTCTCAGTTCATTCCAGAGCCAGAAGCAAAATGTGATCTGACCATGAGAGAGAGAAAGTGTGTATGTGTGTGTGTGTGTGTGTGTGATATATAAGCTCTGACATGCAGCTTTTGTATGTGTGTGTGTGTGTGTGTGTGTGTGTGTGTTATAACATATATGAGCATGATGTGTTGTGAGTAATACATGTGTCTGTGCAGACATGTGTGTGTGTGTGTGTTTTGTGCAATTGTGTGTGTAGGTGTCTGTCAAATCGAGCGAGGGAATCTTTTTTTCCTGGGCGTGATCTCAGTCTCTCCCACACTCTCTTTCTCCCCCTTTCTCCCTCTCTAACTGATGGTGACAGTTGTTCTTTTTAAAGCAGAGTGGATCAGAATGCAGGCGGAGCGCCTCTTAATTATGGATGGCCTGTTTATCCTCCCAGGAGCACCCAGGGAGGGAAAACATCCACTCTAACTTTGCCAGCTAACGCCTTCAACAGCGCTAATATGACAAGAGTCCACGTAGTGATTTTGCTCGCTAACACCTCAAAGTAACAACCCAGCTAACCCCTGATCAGCATATGCAGACTAAACACAGCACACATGCATTTGGAGTGAATGTGCCAAAGCCAATCATCAAAAGCATATTTAAAATTTAACAACATGAATAAATATAAAAACAGCACTACTTTCAACTGCTGTCAAAAGTCAGCACTGTTGCTCCCAATGTATATCATTTTCTTTTCTAATCCAGCCAGTTTAAATCATTTTTTGTAATTTAATCAGTTCTTTATAATTAAATATTTACAAAGTACGATCCAATTTAAAAAAAAAAGGAAATTTCAATGATCTATACCATGCTTCTGTGCAAATTCAATAACTTAAAAAACAAAAATCTGGAAACAAATCTGTTTTATATTTGAATCATTTCTAAAACAAGTGATTAAAATTCAGCAAACAAAAAAAGCTGGTGAGAGAGACATGCTGTTAATCATAGTGTTAATTAGCAACAGTTAAGAGGCAACCTTTCACAAAATGTAATAGCTACAACAATCCAGACCTGCTAAGCAGTTTGTTTGTCATGCTTTTATTTTTCATGCCTCTGTATCACCTTTCATTCACTTACAGCAAATCATCTGAGGAAGCAAAATGTGTCAAAGGTGCAGCAGCAGAGGAGCGGTAAATAACAAGTAATTAGATACTTCATTGATTACTATAGGGAGGCTCTCTGCTCCAGACTGTAGGCACTCCAGAGTGCAGGTCAGTGTCGTCCAGCAGCAGAGCTGGGAGAGAATGTTTGCCGCTGCAGATAAATGACGGTGCATACACACACAGAGGTAAAGCTTGAGAGCAGACAGACAACATCAATCATCCATAATTCACTCACAGCATATTCTTGACTTGTGTGTCTCCACATCTCCTATTTTAAGATCTCCTTGAAAACCTCTGGACTTATTTTCATTATGTTTAATGCAAAAAGTTCCCCAAAGCAGTAGAATTAGAACTGTGTGAGCTGTAAACCTGACACAGACACACCTGCACACAGGTGTTCGTCATATAGAAACATTTCAGCTTCATCTAATGAGGGCCACCATACACCTCTTTATGTGCACAGACAGCTCAGGTACACGGTCTCAGTTATCATATCCTGTTGACAGCGAGTGAAGCAAAATCAACATGTCGGCTTATTACAGCGAGGAAACAAATGAATGGAAGTGTCTGAGAGCTGCAGAACTTTCATTTGTGACACTTGTGACACAGTGAAAACTTTGCTGTGATGCTGATGCATCATCCCCAGAGGCACATGCTGCAAACAGCTAATGTCAGTGTTGTGAATGCAGACAAATTAGCAGTTGCAGTCAGAGCCGGTGCTGCCTGAGTTTTTTTACAGAGCTGTCGTGCAGCTCCTGCTGCATCTGTAAAATGTACTCATGTAACTCAGCTGAGATTTAGCCACATCATTCTGAATATCAGCCTGTGTAAACAAATTCTTTCTCAACATGTGGTGCTAGACTGAAAAGTCTTGCCTGGGATTTTGAGATGAATGTGTTTCTCTGCGAGTGCCTATCTCATCCTCAAAGCCCCAAACCAATCACTCAGTCCTCTGATGACTGAGGCTCATTTAGCTCTTTCCCGATTGGTTCTGAAAGGCAGAAAAGTGCTGGGATTGCCCCAGTGGGAGGTTGGGAATTGGAGTTCTGAAGTTTTTTATGTGTTTCTCTTAATTTGCTCAAACTCTTTAATGTTTGTCTATATTTGATGTGTGTGCTAATTCCTCTTAGCGAGGAGCAGTCTGAGAGTGTATTTAAGTGTGTTTGTATGGAAGCTTGTGTATATGAAGTAGTTTTTATTTTTAATTAGCTAATGCTGCAACATATTGTGGCAATATGTGGTAGACAGGAAACCAGATGTTTATTGCGTTTAACAGTCTAATGACTGTGATCTCTGCCAGTGCTGCATGTTGGGAAGTTCTCTGCAGTCTGAGTCTGAGAAAACAAGCAACTGCTGGGATGAAGCCACCTCCCTGTCATCTCAGCACATTAAATACAGAAGTATCAGTTTAAAAGGTCAATCAAACACGTATTACAATAGGACACAACAACACCATCAGCACACACATTGTAATACTGACACATACCTCATAAATTAATAAGAAAAGCAGTTAATTGATGTTTGCATCTGAGACCGTGTTTGCATGAAATCAGCTTTTTAAATATGTATTGAACATTTTGGGTGAATACATCAGCATCTGTGAGAGAGGAGAGCTGTGTCTGTGTGTCTGCTCAGATGTGAATATCAGCCACAGCACAGACGTTACAGCAACAATAATCACACTAATGGATAATGAGCAAAAGACTGGTGAAGCAAACAGGCTGCAGGTTCTTAAAGGACCACAACTTTGTTCCTCAGGACAGAAACGGGACATATTTACTGTATATTGATTATAAATCGAAACAGAACACTCACATAACTCTACTTTTGACTCAACATCCAGCAGAGACTGAAACTCTGCAGGGATTCATGAGAGTACACGCTCCAAGGTAGGATTATTGTGATCTTTAACTGATTACCCCTCACTCAGCTCTCCTTTATCAAGCCTGTAAGAGAACTAGGATGTAGATAAAGATGAATGAATCTCCTGTGACGTCACCCATAGGGTTACAGACTGTGAGGCTCTGTCTGGGAGGTACTCATGTAAGCAGGAAGCTTCATTTTTGTACCAGGCTCTAAACATGTTGTGTTTTAGACTCCTCTCTTTGGCCAACAGTTGTTGAAAAAATTGTTTAGAAAATAATCTTATTGTATCACAATATATAATTATTCTGCATTTCTGCCATCAGACCTCCCTAAATCCTGCATACTGAACCTTCTATCAAGAAAGAAAAGATAACCACACTTTGTCAAGGTGATGTGTTCATTTTCACTCGTACTTTTATTAGCTGTTCAGCATCTTTTCCTCTACTCTGTTTTTCTCCATTAATTTCTGTCTCAACCTACATCTGAAGCAACTCCCAGTCATGAAGACAGATTCACCAGTTTATCACAGCTTATAATAAATATTCAACAAATTTCCTCCTGTGTCCTTAACTTAACATTAAACCGTAAACATCAGTGATAACACTGTGGGGACTTGTGTTTTGCCCTAAAAAGGAAGGCATGCCTCCACAATGTGACTGTGTAAACAATATGACACACACACACGCCTTTAGGACAGAACCAGACCAGGAAGTGTCCACAAGCCATAGCCAATCAGGATACAGCACAGAGAAGGAAAATACCCCTAAGCCTGCCCACCACACACACACACAAGCAGATACACACACAAGCAGATACACACAAGACTTTCCTATAGGTTTGTTTGCCATAGTGCCTAGGGAGTAGCACCAGTATAGAGAGGACACTGGGAAGGACTGCAGATATACATGGACACACACACAGACACACACACACATGCACACAGGCTCTTTCTCTCACACATACATACACAGGGGAGCAGGATAAAAATACTGTGCTGACAAGTCAATTAATCAGATGTGAAGGTGCTGAGCAGAACAATCCTTTACAAGGCTGGAGTTCAAAAACACTCTGTGTGTGTGTGTGTATGTGTGTGTGTGTGTGTGTGTGTGTGTGTGTGCTTAATAACCTGTGTCATAAGCTGTTGATCAGAACATTTGGAAAAAAATAAATTGGAATGTTTTTGTGTTGAATTGGAGCTGCACAATTTTGGACTCCTCACTATTTCTGTAACACAGTAAATATGTTGAATGTATAAGTGAACCTTCAAATTAACACAAAATACAAAATACTTACAACAGATTATTTAGATGTGTGGTCTGTGCGTTGTTACCACCATGAGATGAATTGAACCTTTTTGGTGGAAACTCAGATCTGCTTCGTTCTCACATAACAATGTAAAAATACTCTATGAACTAAAAGTGAACCGAGTGTTAGAGCAGCATGTTACTGTTGAAGCTGCTGGAGGTGGAGCTAGTTTCAAATAATTAATATTCAGTTTTACAGAACAAAAGATACATCTAAGAGGTTGATGGGAGAGGAAAGCAGAAAGAAATGACTTTTCAGTTTTAAACTTTTTGTGGAAACATTTATGAAATTAAATCCTGTGAGGAGAGAAAATGACCATTTGATGGAGTTGTTGACAACTAAAAAGCTGAAAATGAGGCAGACACACTGCTGTTTGTAAGACAATAGATGACAAAAAAGTTAGAAACCCTTTTTCATTTGTTGCATAAAAATGTATTAGTACGGCTGTTAGATGAAGTCCCTCTTGTAGAAGTTGTTGGTAATTCTACAGATAGGTCAGGGTACTGATCAAGTGATAGTTAAATGTACTTCATAACTCATCAGTCTGTACTGTCAGCAGTGCTGAAGTGTGTTGACTTTGGTTCGAAATCAACAGTGTGACTGACTGACGGACAGACATCTCCTGAGCGGTGCTGAAAGCAGTCAATCAGGAGTGGGTACTGCAGTAATGACAGGGATGTGTGCACTCCCTCAGGAAGAGCTGTCAGGTCAATGGATCGCTGCTACTCTGACACACACACACATACACACACACAAACTGAAACAATACATCCACTTCTAAAATATGCTGCCATTTTGCCTGTGCATACACACCCAGTACAACTCTCAAACACACAAACAGTTCAGTGTTGACAGACTCTCGTGCTGCCTCTGTCCTGTTATTCATTATGGATTCTTCCCAGGGGATTGACATGCACACACAAATACAAACACGTTTCAAGTACTTCTTTGCATCCATTGAACTGGATTATAACTGACACCATATTCAAATAACAGCAGTTCAAGGATGAGGATATCTAAGAATTCAAAAAGTACTGTCTACACCGCACGACTACCCACAACTGCAGAGAGAGAGAGAGAGAGCACTGCTGGTTGGTGGATGCCTCTTAATCCTGTTTGTTCCTGGATATTTTATCTGGCCGTCGTCTCAATCAGGCTGAGGCTGAGCGACTGCATCGTCTCACTTTGGGTCCCAACATGACAAAAGCAATAATATGTTTTAAATTGGCCTGAGCCCTGGAGTAAGAAACTACACTCCCTCTGTTTGGACTCCTGTGTGACAGAAGGGCAATTAGATTATAACAGACCTGGACCACAGACTTATTTTCTCATCAGAGGTAAGAAGTGAGCTATAACTCCCAATTACTTCACCTCTGACATGTGCTGTATGGTATGTTTTTGAAAAACTACAGATGCAGCGAAACATTTATACCTATGAAACATTAGAATATCATGACATTGAGATTTCTTTAACATTTAAAGTTGATAAAAACAGTTAGCCAACAGCCAATAATCAGGAATTCTGTTTGTACACTTTTCCGGTGACAACAGTGCTACATTCACCAATACAGACGACGAGGCCACTAGTGCCCACATTGCTTAGACATATGGCCTGAATATCAATGCTGATAAGACTAAAGTCCTGAGTACCATTCATTTGGAGGAAAGATAAGGCACCCACTGCTGAAATCAAAACCGAATGAGCCAGACAGCCACAGTGTTCAACTCACTCAGGTAAGACTGACATCCTGATCCAATTCTACTGTATGGATCAGAAATGTGGACCACACTCTACACTGACCTGAACGAGCCTCCCAATGGATCGTCTGCACCAGACCCTGGGTGGCTCCTTTCATGATCACCTTCAACATGAACCAACAGTCAGTGACATTTGGACATATCAACAGGATGGACAACAACTAAGTTCTCTGGTCATCCTACAGCACTAAAGATACAGAGAGCTGAAAACAGTTTGGAGAAGACTGACGCCTGGCTCATGAAATCAAGCAGAACCAGCAGAAACCTACTGCTGCTATGCATCCTAAAGTCAGCCTGGAGTCAAAGACAGGAAGAGAAGAAGACTGAAAATAAAATCCTGATGTTAGCAGATGTTTTGTGTTTAATTTTAGTCTGTTGTTATAGAAGCTGGTTACAGTGGTTAAAAAAAAAAAACTGCACATTCTCACATCACGATCACATCTGTTCTCCTCTACTTCTCTGAAAAAATCTCGCCTCCCCGTACTTGTCTCTAAGGTCAAACGACTGAACTCTGTACTCACAGCGGTGATGATTTAAGAAAATAAATTTGCCTCGCTGCAAATTGAACCTGTAATTTAAATGTAAATGAAACATGTCTGTGAAACCCCGGCCACAGTTCAGACAGTGGTAAACAGGTTGTTTTAATGACCTTTCATATCATGCAGGGACATGGCTGTTTACAAACAAACAGAAAGCGGTCAGACTTGTTTACCAATTAAACAGTAGTGACAGATGTGTTTACAATCCACAAACACTGCAGCCTCTGATGATTTTAATATTTATACCTGCCCGTGCTCCCCTGAAAGGTTCATAAACACAGGAGAGGAGCGCATTTAGAATGCTTAAAAATATAGAGAAGAAAACAATGAACACGTTTTGTCGTGGCTGAAACGGAGGACGGTACAGCACAACCTGAAAGTTTCCGATGCCACTACATTTATGTGTAACAAATACTAATCACATTAGAAATTAATTACATTATTAGTATTGTATTTGTCTCCCTGCTTGGTAACATTAGACTGTTAAACCCATCAGGAAGCCTGCAGGATCAGGGTTATTTCAATGGCACCGCCGTCTCAAGAGAGATGACTATAGAATATTTCTGCAGGACTCTTGCCTCTGACTTGAGGATTTGCCTTGATTTATTGCTTTTGTTTTCATCATTCTCTGCAGTGTAGTTCACTACAGGTGTAGCTGCCTATAGAAATGATTCATAATTTATTTCATGTTCACAGATTTGCAGTAGGTGGAGAAATGAAAAAAAAAGCGTGTTGGGGGAGAGGGACAAAACACATTGATGGAGAGGTTAAGAAAGGAGGGGTTTGTAAAGACAAAACAGAGCATCTAATAAAAGGAAGAAAGAAAGGTACACATGTAAAAAAGTAAAGGAGAAGAAGAATAAGAGGCTCTCCCCGTGTATGCCTGATCATGCTGCTAAAAAAAACAGAAATCTACAGCAAAACTATTTAATTTACTGCATTCATGTTCAAGGAAAAACACATTGACTGGAGGTTAGGTTCCTTTTAGTGCACAATAACACTTGCAGTGGGTAACTTGCCATGCATAATAAACCTGTGCATTAGGCCTTTGATATTGCCTTCATGCATTCATCTTTGTACTCTTGAAATGTTCCCACGCTGCTGTTGCAGAGTGAACCTCGTCACTGTGGGCTACACACTGTGGGCTTTTCTTTGATGCTGTGAATTAAATGATCTTTGGCCTTTACATTCACCCCACTGCCTGGCAAAGTTCCTCATTTAACTAAAGGAGATATTAGCGTGCATTAAAATGTCAAATATCACTTATCCAGTGCCAACAGCAAGATGGCCCGTACTAAAAAGACAAACACAGCAGGAACTTGTCTCCAAATGTAGAGGCAGAATGTGACAGAAGAACAAACAGCAACATGGAGGATAACTTGTTTAAAACTGATTTTGGATGTCTAGTAGCTGATTTTTCTACTGCAGGAACTTTCCCCAGGGACTAAAAAACCTTTAAAGAAACTCTACAGGGGCCACTGATAAGCAGACAGGACAGTATTTATGGGTACTAAATGCTGCCTCCTGCAGTTGAATCTGATCCAGATTCATTCATTCTAGTGAAACTACAGTCTCCCCCCTCAGGGAGAGTCTGTCTCCCATTCAGTGCAGTATTAATCGATACCTTCAGTTAACAGCTAACACAACAGAGTCAAGTGACAATTTCACGCAGTATAAGTACACTAAGTATAAAAAAGTAAACTATATCTTCAATTTAAATGCAAAACCTCGTCCCTGTGTCTCAGAGTCTGTGTTTGCACACTGACTAAAGTATGTTTGTCAGCTGGAGTTGTTATTTTTCTCTGCAGCATACGCCTCAATGGGCTGTCTGTCTTTTTGGATGGAGCTGGGCAAGACAAATTGACAGCTACACACACACACACACACACACATATATCTGCAAACCCATAAGTGTGCACAACGGCACAACGCCCAAATCACAACCACCAAAACGCACACATGGGAACACAAGAGGCAGTCATGCACTGGCTGATGGACTGAGTGACAGTTTATTTTCAGGACTTAAATGAACAGAGGGATAGACTTAATACTCTAAGGCAAAGGAGAGCGGAGTAAGCAGGAGAATATGAGCCACTGTTAGTGCTTTAGGGTGGAGAGATTCAAAATTAGAATACACACACAGTGGCCTTTGTCAACTGTCTGTGCATGTTGGATTCAATGACCATTACTGACAGAGTTGCTGAGAGAGCAACAGAACAAAGAGAGGATATAGATATGTAGATACAGTGGTCCCCCACACAAATCTCTTTGACTTCAACGCTGCCGCAGCATTGCTACAGCTTTAGCAGAGGATTCATCTTGAAAGCCAGACTGTAATACACTACATAATTGGATCTATTGTAATAAAAAAGACCTTCTTCTCACACAATTGGATGTCAGACCCTTCCTGAATCAAAAAAGAGCCATGTGTCACAAATTTTCCACTGAGCGTGGATCAACAGCGCAGCAGAAAAAAAGCCTGACTTTGATCACGGCTCTAGTTTTAATATGGGATAGTTTGAACAGAATCGGCAACCACTGAGGCAGAAATGTGTTTAATTAGGATGAAGAAGGTTTTCCATTTTGTGAGCATGAATAACATGACATAATGCGAACAGCAAAAGCCACGAGAAGAGCTGACTTAGGAGATTTTCCCTTCCAGTAGTCTAACATTACACAGCAGAGAGAGAGAGAGAGAGAGAGAGAGAGAGGCTGTGAAGAAGAGAAGCAGAGGAAGAAGAGGGATCCAACCCTCCACCCTCTACCTCCTCTCTCTCACCTTGTTTAAGGTTTTGTTTATGCTGCTCCCTTTCTCCTCTGTCTCCCACTCATCCCCTCTTTATTCCATCCCTTTTTCTTGTCCTCAGGCTACACATCACATACATATCCCCTATGTTTCTCCTCTGTGCCTGGCTGTCCTCCACTCCCTTCCCTCCCACTGTCCACTTTTTTTTGTCTTTTTGTCTCCCTCCTTCTCCTCCTGCTTCTCCTCCCTCTGACAGATTTCCATTCTGCATCACCTACCTTTCTGCTCCTCCTCCTTCCAACAGTTTCCCACCTCTTCATCATCCCCTCTCTCTCTCTTTTGCTCTCCTTCCCACATCCCCCTCTTCCTATTTTCCCTGCTGCTGTCCTCTACTATCCTCCTCTTCTCTCTCCTATTGTCCCCTCCCTCCCTCCAATTTCAGCTCTCTGTCCCTGTCCCAGGGCTCGTTAAACAATGTCCACATTCACCTGACATCATCTGCAGAGAGCCTCCTACTCCTATAGGGTTGACAGTGTGTGCGTATGTGTGTGTGTGTGTGTGCGTGAGCGCACTAAATTAAAAGACGGTGAGTGTGCATTCATCGTTCTGCAGAGGAAATAATAAGAGCAAAAAAAAGTGTATACATGGAGGTCCAAGAAAAGTATGGCTAAAGTTTAAAACACACAGAAAGTAAACTGATTTGAAAAGAAGCCACTGAAAGTAAGGAGACAAAGGCAGGGAGAGATAAAGACTTTTTTTTTGCTTTTGGTGTTTTGCAGTCGACTTTTATAACTGCAGAACAATTGGTATTCACAAGAGTTAAGCACACAAGCTGTTGGTCTGGAGACAAGCACCCAACCCTGTGTTATCCCCACCCGCGTAACACTCCCAATCTCTCCCACCGTCAGACATTACTCTTCCATTTCCTCCTGTTTAAAATGTCGGCGATGTTTTACACTGTACCTTTTTGCTATTCTTCCATCAATTACTTCCTATTTCTTTCTCCTCTGTCTCATTTTTGTCTACAAATCTGTCTTTCCCCCCTATTCTGTCTTTCCACTCTCTCATGCTTCCTCTCTCTGGATCCTTTGATGTCAGCTCATACCTGCTGTCACATACCACCTGTTCAGTTCTCAGCCGGACTGGACCAGATTAAACTAAACTGCGCCACGCTGGACAAGACTGGGCCAGTCTGACTGAGACCAGACACATCAAGGAGACAAAAGATACATAACTTTAGTTCTAAACATACTTGGAGAAGGTTACTTGAAACAGTAAAACACCACAGGCATGGTGTTATCAGGTTTTTGTTGGACACATGTTCAGATTAATCAAGCAGCATGACAATGGATGTACAGTGAGGGTCACAGAATGTTATTCAGTGACAACGAGAACAAAGATTCCTGCAACAGATGGCATGATCCCCACACAGCCCTGATCTTCACATCCTGGAGTCATTCTGGGATTACATGAAGACACAGAACACACAAAGGACACACAGATCTGCAGCAAGCTTTCCAAAGAGCTTTGACAAACCTTCTTTGAAAGCTGTGACTGTTCAAAGAGAACAGCTGCTCTGTCAATGTCATCTACGGAGGCCAGAAACATGTAAAGACAAAAAGGAAGCTAAGGTCTTACTTTAACAATACAACATAATTAATACGTAATGTAAAGTTATGATTGGTGTCTATCCACGTTTTGACACACTGTGTGTGTACTTTAAGCAGCTAAAGTAGCTAAAAAATGCCACTGTATGTGCCGTTGTGCCATCTAGCTTTCAGCCCCATGATACGTCCATATGTTCCATTAGCATAAATGTGTTTTATCCCGCAGTTGTATTGTATTTGGTATGTTACAAACTGTGGTGGTTTTTATGAGGTTGCATAATTTTGGTACATTGTCTTAAAATGTAGTAAAAGTATATGTTACAGAGAAGGAATCAGTAGTTATTTTGACTACACACTTTTATTGATAATAAAATAAACACCTAAATGATCTGAAGTTTTCGGAGGAGCTTTATCTGGAGACAGATACCCACATGAGCTTTAATGTTTGCTCTGATCTTTATACTGGTCACCTCAGTACAATTCAGAGAAGGTCTTTTCTGTTTCAATCTGACCTCTCCAACAATGTCCCTCTTCATGTTTCTGCTCGTTTCCTCTCTGTCCCTCCTCTTTGATTCGCAGCAATAGGTGAGTTGTCTGAGTGAGTCTGAAATCCTGAACAGAAGCATTAACATTGCTACAAAACAAAAGGAGAAAGGCCAGAATCAGTGTGAGTGTGAGGGAGAAAGGTTGGAGAAGTGTGTGTGTCTGCTCCCAGGTGACAGAGCATGGTCGAGAAAGATACTCGTTTGATCCCTGGAACAAAGAGAGAGAGGGGAGGGCAAAGGAGAGAGCAGCGGAGAGAGACAGCAGGAGGTGAGAGACGGTGAGACAGCGAGGAAGAAAGATGAGTGAGAGAAATGGATAGCTTCAGGCTGGAGGAGAGAGAGAGACGGGGGGAGAGAGAGAGAGAGAGAGAGAGACAGGGGTTAGGAGGGATCAGGCCTCACGAGAACAGGGCTTTGTTGAAGGGGGTTTGAAGATCATGAGTAGCTTTGTCACACAGAGTGAGAGCGGAAGGAGAAATGTCCAAAAACGAATTGTAACATTTAACTGTGCGGGACATGAAGAAAATTCTCAATATTTTATTGGTCATTTTTTTATGTTTGCTAAATAAATGCCCACAATTTATCTTCAACATCAGTGAAAAAAATGTCCTAAATTCCTAAGGCATCATGCTCACTTGAGTGCAACGGGCGAATGTCCCGTACCAACAGATGCCCCAAACAATAATGCCTTTGGCTGTCACTGTCAGACCCGCACTCTTTCTAACCTTAACCAATTGTTATATTTGCCTAACCTAACCAAACCTGACACACCAGATGGTTTCTCACACAGAACCATCTGGAAAGTCGTCCTTGGAAAGACACTTTCAAAATGTTACTGTAACCAATCAGATCTGTCATCATCCTCCACCATCCACACACACAGGACGCAGCAAAGTAACCAAACATTATGTGCTATAAGAATCTAACTTTCAGTGGAGGTAGAAACCTCAGAGGAAAATATCTCGCTAAACTAAAACACAGCTATCCACATGGTGAGAGTATGACAAGCAAAGGTTTAGTTTTTTCATTATTAGTTGAGGTAAGACTTTGACACACGCTCATCTCAACAAACATCACTGCTGAAATCCTTGTATATTCCTGTGGTATCACACCATTAGTTTTTTTTTCCTGCAGCTGTACAGCTTGATTGTCAGTCACTTTAAGTGCTCAGTGCTGTGAATTCCTTTACCTTGCCTGCACCATCAGTCCCAAGGAAAAAAAACAGCCTACACTACCATCACGGCATTTTACTGATGTCAGAGAAAAAAAACTGCAAAGGAAATCATTTTACATCCAGTACGGTCATCATGCCTCCTGATCAGCAGGTACGCTGGTGAAAAGTGTTTCAACGTGCTGAAATGACTGAAAGGAGGCAGACCAGAGGCGCCGAGGGAAAGGCAAGCAGATTTTTTTTTCACATATGCTTATGGGATATTTAACATTAACAGTGTAGTCAAATTAATTATTTCAATGATGATTAAAAATGGGTTTTGCTTTTTAATAAACTCTTTCATCTGTGGAAAAGAATTAAAAATATTATAGTGCGATGTTTCTAATCCAATTAAAATCTAATCCTGCTTTCATCCTATGTATGCACCCTGTCCAAGGCCACAGAATACATTACAACACGACTGGATCACCTTCATGCACATATGCACACTATACAGTATTATTATGTACACTGTAAACCGGCCCCCTCAGACTCTTTCTCCTTCAACCCTCCTTTTTGTCACCCCCACCAAAGACATCCTCTGCAGAGCCAACCGGCATCTAATTATAATGCAAATGGATAAAACACACTGGTAACTGTGAATTTCAAAATTTGTGTGGAGTATGTTTGAGATTCTTCAAACCTTCTTACCACATGAAGAATTTATTTAGGAAACAACTCAAATAAAACGGACAAAATGTGAAAAACAAAATGTTTTTTCCCCCTTTTCACATCCTGCTTTTTCTGATATATTGTACATTTTAAATGGTTTTCATCAAAAGTGCATTCAAATACTAGGAAAGCACTCTGCAGATCTTTTATGTGCATGTCCCCAATGGGAGCTAAACCAAAGATATAAAACACAGAACAGCCATAAAGCCAACCCCCACACCCCACCCACATACACCTTTTTTTTCTACTTTAACTTTTATTATGATGCTCCAAACATGCCCGAGAGACACAGGAGTCTCTCAGAAAATACATTTTACAAAGTTATTAATTTCATCTGTGTATTTGGGTATTATTGTGAACACTATAAATAGTTCTCTATTCAGTTTATCACAATTTTGTACAAATCACTTAACTTCCCTCTC
The DNA here is from genome assembly GCF_900634625.1 of Parambassis ranga. Taxonomy (NCBI): domain Eukaryota; kingdom Metazoa; phylum Chordata; class Actinopteri; family Ambassidae; genus Parambassis; species Parambassis ranga. The sequence continues at coordinate 12,370,057 of NC_041036.1, forward strand.
ATTCACAGCCTCTCCAATGTCTCCTCCAAAGTGTGGTTTCATTGAAACAAGTGCAAATCACAGAAAAATGCACACATTTCTGGTAAATAAGGTAACACAGACTCACACAGACACACTCATCATTCTGATGAGTGTTTTGTACACAGTGCATTTCCCCTCACTGTAACCAAGTGTTTTTAGAGCTTCTATCTGAATTACTGGTTTCAGTTTTTGACGTCGTGCTGAATGTTAAATTTTCCAACAGTGGAGACGAACAGCCCATTTTTCTGCTTAGTTTAGAAGATGTGTCGGCATAAAGCTACTGAATCTGTCAGTGACACTGTCACTTACTACACTGTGTTCAGAGAAAGGCAGCATTTCACAACTATTCATGTGCTGACAACATCTTGTAAAAAAAAAAAAAAAAAAAAAAAAGCCTTTTCCAGACAGGACTGGAGAGGAAATGGTTTTGGTAATTCGCTGGTGGCCTCTGCCTCTGTTTTCCTTCCCTCCGCCGTTGAACTAGACAGTGTTGAATCTAAGCTGCTAGCCTTTCTCTCTCCCTGTGTCTCTCTGTCAGACACGAGCAGTGGAGAGTGCTGAATATGAGCTGGTAGCATGGTGAGTCAGCCAGCAGCTTTACATTTAACACATGCCAACGCTAGCAGGACTGAAAAGGAACGCAGTGGGGGTGCTTTCTCTCCCTCTGCCTTGGTCTCAGACTGTGGCTCTCTTCCTATTCCTCTCTCATCCTCTTTGGCTCTTTCTCCCTTCACTTTCCTTCTCTCACATCTCGCTCTCCATCCTCTCTTCCCTCTTTGCTACTCGTTACCCATCTCCCCCGCTCTCTATTTTTGCCCTCCCCCCCTTCTCACCCCCTCTCTCTTTCTCTCTCTCTGTAGTCTCCCAGTGGTCTTGCTGAGGGGCATATGCTGTTGCAGGGAGAAGGCGATGTCAGCTTGGATTTCAACACAGTCACAACAGGGGAACACACACATGCATACACACAAACTCACACACACACAAACACGCAGGTACACAGGAAGCAAATGGTCACTTACAAAATGCGGCGTTTTCTGTCTTACACACACACACACACACACACACACACAGTCAGACACAAATGTAAACATAAATCCAATGGTACAATACATGTGCACACACACACACACACAATAAAGGGGTCTCACCAGGGTAGAAAACAGTGCTTGTCTGCAAACTGCCTGACAGGCAGAAAATAGCCCTGTCTAAGGAGGTGTGAGAGGAGAGGAGAGGAGAGGAGAGGAGAGGAGAGGAGAGGAGAGGAGAGGAGAGGAGAGGAGAGGAGAGGAGAGGAGAGGAGAGGAGAGGATGGAAGTGGAAGTGGAAGTGGAGTTGAAAAGATAAGAAAAAGTAGAAAGAATAAAACGGAGGCCAAAAGAGAAGACAAAAGGAAACGTATGTAATGGATGATACCCGAGGGCTGCGGTGCTTTTTCTACAGAAACCGGATCACCCAGGAAAAGCAACACCGGCTAGTTAAATGACAATTTCATCAAAACAGCCCATTCTTTCTTTCTCAGGCTTTTCCTGCTCATCTGTTCCATTGTTATCCTCTCTCGCCCATTCAGCTGTGCTCCTGCCTCCCCTCCAATTCTCTCTCTCCTGATATGGTATCAATGACCTTAGCTCAGTACAGCATGGTCACACTGGCCTGACCAGAATCCCATTACTGACACCCTTCATGTGTAACATTACTGTGTTGTGTAGGTGTGAGTGTGTGTGTCTACGTCTGTATACATGCGTGACATTGCCCTTTCCAGAGGAGCGACAACAATGTTATGGGTGGTGTATACCAGACACGCACATACACACACACACACATACACACATGCCGGGACACTAATGCACATACATAAAAAATACATAGCTGCATGCTTTTAGTCACAAAACTGGTACAATACACACCCAAACACAGACACACACTTTTTCTAGAATTATTCCATTCTTATTATTATTACAGCGCCCCTCTCTAAGGTTATTAATCTGCTACATCAGGGGGTTTTGAAACATTTCCGTCTGGGAATCAAGCTCATTAAAACTGCACTCATGTGGCTAGCAACCAAAAAAAAACCTCTCTGAAACAATCTGTGACTTGACGCAGAGATTAAAGTGGCAGTAAAAACTTTATTTGAAACCGTTGTTTTTTCGCTGCATATCACACACGAGGTTTGTAAAACCAACACCATGGTTTCAATGTTTTAATAACATCATTTACTATAGTTAAACACATTTGTTGTAGATGAGGAGCATCTGCTTGACTGCCTCTGAGGGCTAGAGTGGGCGGGCTATGCTATGATTATGTAAATCAATAGCAAATTTGCAGATACAAACACTGATCTGGGGGGCTAGTTCCACTTAGCCATAAATCAGGAAAGGGAAAAACCTTCATGATGACCTCATAATGACCTTAATGATTTAACTCTGATGCATGAGGTAATGCTGCTATACTCTTAATATCTAATTACCACCTGTTTGGCTTTATAAGAGCAGGATTGAGGAAATCAGGCAGTATGATGCAGTGTTTCAATAATGGGTTCACAAGTGTAATCCTTATTTAAAAGGTGAGAAAAGCTAACAAGCTGACCTGACACAGAATTATGTGTTTAAGACTGCCACACTTCCAGTCTTGTCTTGTAAGCATGGAGCTGCTCTGATTTACATGCAGCATGCATGTAATAGATGCTTCATTTGGACAAAGACTCTTATAAATACAAGGATTTTGCACAAAAACACCTCACAGGTCACATGCAAAGCTTCTTATCTCACCATATATTATATTCCAGCACATAGATCCAGTGTGGTGGCTGTCAAATTCAACAAGGTTGGCTGATTTTTTCTGCAAATTATTCTCAATGATTAATGGTCTTATTACTATAACCGCCCCTCCCTCCTGCTCAAATGCACACAAGAGAGATACAAGTATACGATTAGAGGGGTGGAAATGAGAGAGTAGGAGCAGTGCGGAAAATAGAGGGAGACAGAAGATGGAAAGGCAGAAGGAAATAGGGGATGGCTGACAAAACTAACAACACAAAAACCATGTAGGTTGCAGAGGATGTAGGAATCCTTAGTTAAAATGATTGATGTATTCTTAAACCAACTACAGCAGCTGTAGGGTCTTTTAATTTTTATACAAATACAACACGTCCCTCATACTGAAAAAAGAATGCTAATCTACAGCTACACCTCCAGGTTTATTCCTTTATTGTCAGCAGTTACAGGCTGTGTTTTATGGCGGGGGCTGCTCGTTGGTTGTGTGGGGATCCAACAAGTATCCATGTATGATTTGTTGCACATTGGTGATGATTTAATTTTTTTGTCCCCTGAGAACAGAGCGGTTTCTGCAAACTGAACTTTAGCAGGTGAGGAGTACTCTTCTTAGTCCAAGTATCTCACAGCTGTCAAGGTGACATTTGATGAAACAGGAATTCCCACTCAGCCAGAGTATCTAATTTAAAATGCTAAATTCAGCATTTCAAAGATGAATTCATGCATCTACCTTTCTTTGCAACTTTGAACTCACCCAACCTCATGGAGTACATTCTCCCTGTTCTCTGGGCTTACATGTGTCTTAGGTTAAGTGGTGCCAGCACAGTCCTGTGTCTGCACCTGTATGTGCCTTTCTGCATGTTTGTGTCTTTGTGGGTGTGTATAAGAATCTAAACAGTTGTACAGTGCTGCAGGCCAGGAAAAAACACAAAACAAAACTCCAGCTCTGTGGACTAGTATAATGCAGATTTTTCCCCTGCAGGCTTGCTAAAACATGTTTTGTGTTACAGAGGTCAACGCTGCACTTACTCATGTACCCAAAAGAAGTGGTGCATCTGGGGTGAAATAACATCTGTTCCTTCTGTTTGCATGATATGATGTGGCATTTTCATGGTTTGCTGAGCACAAACTTCCTTGTAATTGCTTTGCTTTCCTCTTAACAAAATGCATTGACCCCTGTTGTTGGTGACTGGCTGCAAATATGCATGTCAGGAGAGACACTACAGTCTGCAGAGCAGTTCATCTACATTTGTTTTTGGTATCTGTAAACAGTGCAAGGTTAGGATCCACATGAGAACGAAATTAATATGCACCCTAATTCATCCTCACATTTAACAACAAGATAGTAAATAGTTCATTATATCCTGGAACATGTATCACAATGGTACCAACGGTAAGATAATTATTCTTTCTATCACAGTTTTAACATCAGCTCGCTGTTTTATGTTCACAGCTTGTTTTTGTATCAACATCCTGCTTAATTAACACACATTTTCAGTTAATTTCTTCTTTGTGATAAAACTGCTGTAAAACAAAGAGTTTCACTTGGCTTATATCTTTGCACACAGTGACCCTGCACACGTTTCTGTAAGTCGAATTTTGTGAAAGCACTGAGAGAAGCAACATTCCTGCAGCGCGGAACAGCTGCTCAGAGGACAGGCATCAGCAGAACAGAACAGCAGAACCACTTGGATGAGGAAAAGTGAAGAACTGACCTCACTACTGCTAGATTAGAACTCAAAACACAACAAAAAGTCCATCAATTAGTGAATCCCCCTCTGCGTATTGCTGTGGCTGTTTCCTCTAAGGATACTATTCTGTTTTTTCTCTCGAAATGCAGCTCAGTTACATCTACATGATATTTGGAATTTTAGTGGTGAGTGAGATTGTAACATTAAAAAACGAAATATACTGCATTCATATTTTGCAGATGGATTTTTATGGATAGCAAGACAGAAAAATCTCATGAAGGCCAAAGCCATAATAAACACTGATGGGCTCAACACCAATGCATATTAACATTAAGTCCTTACTGACATTAAGATGCACATATATTCCAGTTTTTATCCACATTAAAAGTAACAATGTTCCTACTAAATGGCATGAAAATGAAAATGGATGGATGGATAATGGATAATTGTGTGCAAACAAAACATGTGTGCACAAAGTACATAATTGGAGGAGAACTTAAAACTGTTTAAAAGATGTTTTATAAAAGACCTAATAAAGATTATCCAGTCAGTGTATGCTGTTTATATGACGATTATTAGTGTATATAATTATGCATGTAAACATGCTGGATGTGGATCAATAATAAGTGCAGGTTGATTCTGTCCCTAGGCACATACAGTTCACAAAATTAAAAGAAAACATCATTTCTTTAGGTGGGGACATAAAGTTAGATATGAAAAGAGGACCAGAAAAATAGGAGGGTTGAGGGCTTCTATTAGAAAGGAGAATAAAGAGGGAGGAGGTTGGAAAGCAACAGGGGAAAGGTAAAGAGGAGTCCATGGAAGAAGAGACTGAGCAGAAAGGTGTGATGCAAGGAGCAGGATGAGTCTCTAATTAGTTTTTTTCTGCTCAAACTTCAGTGTCTTACTGTGACCCTAATAAACAGATGATGCACACACACACAAACACACATATGCAAAGCCATGACTGTGTGCACATTCCCTTCCTCTCTCTCTCTTACACACACACACACGTACACAGAGGGTGATGAAAGTGTTACCTCAGCATTTTCCAGCTAAATGTACTCATTAGCCTAGTTGCACATGGCTGCCTGGGAAAACAACAAAGTCAGCTCCAGAAAGCAGAGAGCATTCATCTAAGAGGCTGTCAGAACAGGAGACACAGAGCAGAGGTCTCAGCACTACCACAAACTTATAGCTGCAATATTTTCTCACTCACTTTAGCTGCCGTCACACACAGTACACGTTCATTGTGTGTTTATTTGAGCAAGCTTTTCCTCACAAGCACACCCACAAAATCCCAATGTTTCAATTAAGATCTATGTGGTGTATTAATAAGAAAGCAGTGTGCTCAAATATTAATGTACTGGATACATGAAATATTTGCTCGATACATCTCACTCCTCATAACATTTACCTTTAAATGTGGACAAACTCCAGTTCATAAAATGCTGAAACCTGTGATCCACTCACCTTCACCCTACGCTGCAGTTTTTCGTAGCAGTGAAGGCGACATGACCCTCTGACTCTATGACTAAGCTGCTAGCGGGATCTGTATGCTCTTTCCAGCTTCATTTAAAGCTTCAGGCTTATGTTTGGAGTCATGAAGCTCAAAGTTTCAAAGGGACTCCGATAGACGCAGAGAACACATGCAGAGAGGAGGAGATGTTTGCTGATTACTTTACTAATGTGACTTATAAATTCTTCCACATGTTTTTCTTTTGTAAAAGTGACAGTGCAGCAGAACAGACTGTAAATTAGGTCTTCAGAGACTTCTTAACCTTTCATGTCTTAACTAAAGGCTGGGGTGAGAAGGGCAACGGGAGTGTTTCTCATCCACGGGAGGATGCACTGAATTAAAGGCTGTTTCAGGCTCCTTGTTGAGAAACAAACATCATTGGAGGGATCAGAGTGTGGGGAAAGACATAACAGAGTAAGAGAATCCAAAACCAGAATTACCACTTCTTGGTTGCATTTTAAGCTATGACCAAAAACCAGCTGATACTTGAGTGCAGTTGAGGTTTTAAACCAAACTTGAAGAAATTCTCTCAAGATGTTCAAGAGAATAAGATGATTGATAGCAAATGTCAATCAAATGATTGATTCCGTAAGCAGAATAAGCTGGTTAGTATCATTGCATTGATCCTTTCGATGCAATGGAAGACACATACAGTACATCACCCTGACCATACTTAATATACTAACAGGTACGTTTCTTACATACTGTAAGCAACAACTAACCACACACTCATAGTTAAAGAAATGGGTAGAAGAAATAGGGTGACCTTGCCTATGCTTACACCCCTGATATTTAATGGCAGATTACTGAGCTTGTAGCAGTGGATTCCAAATGTTGCCACACATTCAGCTTCACCAGATGTCTGGTTGACTGCATTGAAAACTGTCTGCTTCAGCTAGAAAAAGGATTTTCATCTTGTGCAATAATTAAACAGCAACTAGCTGTTGGGTAGTACCACATTAATGTCGAGTCCCAGGTGTATAAAATAATTGAGGTTAAAGTCATTATTTAGATTCTCTACCAGTCACTAATGATTCCAGAGGTGTATTTACATACACTATATTGCAAATAACTAGGATGAGCTTTACTCATTAGCTGCAGAAATGAATTTAGATGTATTACAACTCTCATGCATGGAGAAAAAAAAGTCTATAATCTATCTATTATAATATTGTGCTAAAATGCTGTTAAATGGATAAACAAAGCATGTGCAGTATCAATTTTCAGTCTTAGTGTGATGGGATTTAAAGGTGAATGCTTTTACATCATGAGTGAGAAATATATTTGTTTAAATTATGATTATTGTATTGTATCAATTGCTACCCAGTGGTGGTGATAATTGAGGAGTTCAATTTATTCATATTCATTACCCCATAATGTGCTGTATATATAATCTGTGTGTGCTGAGCTGGAGATGCAAACAAGCTCCCAGTGAAATGTTTTAATTGGCCCGTTCTATTTCCATTTCAATAGGAAGTCCCCTCCTCTCCTCTTCTCCTCCCCTCCTCTCCTCTTCTCCTCCCCTCCTCTCCTCTTTTGTCCCCCCTTCTCCTCTGAAGTTGTCCCGTCTGATATGTGACATGTTGGCTCGTTCTCTTCTTCCTGTTAATGGATCGGTTAACTCCATAATTTGGAGCTGTATGTGAGGAGAAGGAGACAAGTGTATGTGTGAGTTTGTGAGCGAGTGGATGCGGCAGGACTAAACTAACACAGGAAGTTGAAACAGGAAGAGATGGGAAGATGAAAGGGGAGACATGAAAGGAGATGGGAGGGGGAAAGAAAAGTTTAGATTTCATGAACACTACAAGTGGAGCTCTGGCAACTGCAATGAGATCCACTTCTGATCAGAAGCCATTACAAACTGACACCAACAAAACTGTAATCCAAAGTTATTCAGAGGGGGGCTATCTTAATTCAAATATCAAGACAGTTTTACATGCTGAGACCCTGGTTCACATTTAAAATCTATTTTAGTGTGATATCAAAATGTATTTCATAACATACAGTGCAAGTTGAATGATGCTCAAATGAAGTCCCCTACCCCCACTTCTTACTGCATGGTGAATGCTGCTGAATTCATACATGTCAGAGTCTGGAACCTGACCTCTGTCCTAGAAGGTCTGTCACTGTCACCACTGACAAGATCCAGGACATGTACTCTGACAAATCAACAAATAACTCAACAGTGCATTGTCACAGAGCTGGATATCTCCCCGGAACGTGTCTATTCAGCTATCTACAACAAACTCCAAATGACCAAGGCTCTGCTCTAAAACCTCCCTGATGAGAAGCAGCTTCACCACAGCATGTCAAGAATTGATGTCATCATTTTGGAGGCAGATCCCCAGTTTTTCCACAGCAGTTTATAACTATAGATGAGTCTTTAGTTCATTGGACCTGTTTTGGAACCTTCCAATAACTACTCTTCCCTCAAGATGAGGAAGAAGTTCTGTGGCCACTAATTTGCTCCTGTAAATCTGTGGTAGTGTGTGGAAATGTAGATAGAAATGACTTCAGCCAACCTTAATGTAGATCAATAGCTATGTACATTTAAATCAACAGCTATAAGCTGTCTATAAAAAAACATAACTGAGAATTGAAGGAACATTCTTAACACATAAAAAAAGTTGTAAATCTTACATATTTTCTTTTACACTCTAGGGCTGGAGCAGCAGTGTTTACAAGTAATAATAATCAGTACTGAAGTCCTCTCATGGCTTCAGTACAAACAGCACTCTGGATTCAGCCGAGTCAGGAAGCACATTTACTTCAACTTAAAAACCTCCGGCCAGAACTGAATTGGTTCCAGTTTGATCGTTGATATTTAGATGCAGATGAGGAGGACAGGGAGGGAAAGAGAAGGAAGAACACACTCTCCATTCTCTTCACTGTAGCACTCCTCTAACCTTCTCTTCCTCTCTAATCTTTAAGTTGTTTAACTTCTACTTCTTCCTCAGCTCTGTCTAACCACAGCCTCTCTTACATCCTTAACTCTTTTCCTCTCCATTTCACAGGATTCCCCGTTTCTTTTTCCTCCTCTCAGTGAACCCTCTTTCTCCTTCCTGTCTCAGCCCCTCTTCATTTGTCCCCCCCTCACTGTGTTCGTCTTTGTGCGCCCTGTCATTCTCCGTGGTGCCCCAGGCTCAGACATATGGCACTCTTCTCTCTGCTATTGTCATCCATTAACACAGTTGTCAGTGGGAATTACAGACACATAGAGCAACATGCAAGGCTGTGCTTTAGCTTCTGATGTTGCAGACAGTACAAGGCAGGGAGGGATGTAAGGTGTCTTAAAAGGGCAGGAAGAGAAATCTGTTCCACGTTTTTCAAACATTACTTCTGACAAGAATTGTCTCTCAACAACAGCATATGATGAGAAATAACATTACTATAATTAATATGAATTATGCGATTTATGCCTAGATAAGTGATCTGAATCACCCTCTGTATAACTGATGTGTTTTAATGTTGATGGTGGTAGAATTTTGTTGGATAGGATTCAGGTGGAGAAGGTGGCAATAATATGATCAATCTTATAATCTTATTATAGATTCCCCTACATTGTAAATGTGTCTCTTATGTAATTGTTACTTAGATGTTAAATGATTTCTTATATTTGTGTAGTAAAGTGTTTTTGTTTTTGACAGTAATGTGTTAAGTCTTATTTTCTGTTTGCTGTGTTGTATAAAAAGTAGTCTTTGTACAAAACAAGATGTGGACATTCTGATTAGATGCTTCTATCAGACGGCTGTATAGGAGTGCATCTCCTCTGTCAGCAACAGACTTGATTACTGCAAGTTTGATTAGACTGCATAGAAAATCACTGCATAAACACAGACACACACACACTTCTCCAAAGTTCTAATTAAAGTGGTTGTGATGACAGAGCCCAGAGTGTGATGTACAGTATTACACAGCAGTCAGTATCACATTCACAATGATGTCTGCTTGTTTGTGTGTGTGTGTGTGTGTGTGTGTGTGAGAGAGAAGCATAAAGAGAGCAAAAGAGAGAGAAAGAAAGAGATAACAGCTCCATAATAATCAGTCCATAGGGAATGGCAGAGCAGAGAGCTGTGACAGCTTGTCGGACAGCTAACTGTCAGCTATACAAACACACCTGTGTGCACACAGACACACACACACTACTAATCAAACCTCACAGTTCTTACATCTGATCCCATGTCAAAGAACTATTTAAAAGTTGAGTGTATGTAATGATAAACACTGCAGAAACCCTCACCTCCATTAAAACAAGTATAAACCTGTTACAAGGCTTAAAGTCTATTTACAACTGGAATTGCTAGGTAGGACCTGCACTGCCATTATTGGATTGACTCCTTTCACCAACTTCAAATTTGACATTGACTTTCTTAAGCCACAAGCGGCAGAGAAATGAAGCCAACACAAGCTTAAAAAAGTTGCTTACATAGCTACTTGCACACCTCAGCTCCATTCATACACCACCAGTGTGCCAGTATTTAGGTGTCTCATACACTGCCAAGATGGCCACAGCTGGGCCTCCCAATCAAAGCTTTAAAACTGCATTTCAGAAACTGGTGATGTCATGGAAGTTTCATCCACCTTTACATATTAACAATCTATGTAATTGTTGGAGCATCTGAATGAGAAAACGACAGCTAATGGGCAACAAGAGTGGGAGAACTGACTGCTGCTGTGGTGATGCAGGATAGATGCCACTTTGTAACAGAGGCAAACTGAAAAGCAGACAGGTATGAAGACAGACAGGCAAGCAGGCAGGCAGGCAGAGGGACAGACAGAGCCTGAGGAGTGTTTGCATCTCTCCTTCATCATCTACAGGTTTTGATTTTGTTTGAAGTTCTCCTTTTCAGCGATGGGTTTTGTTAAGTCTTGTCAGATTGTTCTCTTGCTTTTTTTCCGAGTTGTCAGGACAAGATGTCTTTAATCTTCCACATCTACCATATCAGCAAAGGAAGACAAGCTCTTTTTCTCACATTATAACCCACTAGAAATATTTTATCACTTACTTGAATATCATGGATGTTAGAAGGTAATTCTTTAGGTATGCAAAAAGACAAAAACTAGCAAAACATGCTAAATATGTACAATTAAATTGTGTACCCCAGTGTAGTACCAATGTGGAGGAGCAATTTGTTTAAGCCTATACTTTAAACTGTAGAGTTTTGACCAGTGTGGTGTACATGTAGCTGGCTTTGCAAGAGATTATCAGCAACACAAAGCACATGTACAACAGTGTAATGATAAAAATAGCATATATTTTAAAGGCATGCTATTCTTAAATCCTTGAGATGTGTATTCTTGCAGAACATAACTGTGAATTTAACACACACACAAAATAACAAAAAAACAAATAAATGACTCACTGATCAGGATTAAACACAGAATAAAAGTGTAGAAAAAAGCATCACTGGACACCCTAATCTTCAGTGACTTTGTTGGAAAGATCTGGAATCCTTGACCGTTAAAGTTAATCTCATCATAATACGGGTCTATTTTCCAGCTCACAGTTTGCTGACAGAGGAAATCATCATGCTGGGGAGAAACCAAGCGTTCACACTTCAAATTACCGGTGACCCTGATGAATACATGCACACACATTCATACACTCACACAGAAACACAAGCACAATCACACACCCAAACACGGAGAAATACAGCAAATGAACAGATGTACACAGAGCACATGCTGATGCACACATGCACATGCACAGATGGACACACACAGACACATGTGGCCCTCAACAACAAACAAAAACACTACATGCTTGTACTATTAGCAGTATAGATATGTGCCATATTCCACAAACTAACACCTGGTTTCTTTGGAAGATTCTGGATTGATCCTATCCCTCATCAAAGTGTTTCTGCGTGTGAAGTTTCCCTTGAAGCTGGGAGTTGTCCCTCAGATATTCCCACTATCATCAAACCTCAAGTGCTCCATAAAAAAATCTATTTCATTATACAAGCCAGGTTCACACAGGCATAATCTCTACAGGTTGACAAGCATCAGAACGAGAGATAAAAATCTGATTTAAAGTTGCAATATTATAAAATAACTAATTGGCAAGGACATATCAAGAAATTATTTCCTTTTAGTTTTCACTCTTTTTTGTATAATCCTTAATTTTGCACCAATAGGATAAGAGGCAAAGATCCAAGCGACTTTGAAAGCGGGTTCATTCCTGGGGCACGGATGGCTGGAGCTTTAGTCAGAAAGAGTTTCGATAAGGACAGTGAGTAACGTCACATCTGCATTTAAATCTATGGGAAAGACGTCAAGGTCATTCGTGCATTAGTGCGATACGTAAGGAAAAACAGAAGAGCAACTCTTCCTCAGGTGACTCAGAACATTAATGCAGGATGTGATCGGACTGTATCAGCAAGAAGAGCCCATAGACAATTACACAGAGAAGGATATTATAGTAGGGCTGTAGTGCATAAAGCTCTCATTACAAAGATGAATGCACATTTAAGAGCTCAGTGGTGCAAAAACCACGGGCACTGGTCTACAGAGAAACCCCTACAGCAAGGAGATCCGGTGCTTCTGTCATGCTGTGGGTGGGCATTTGGCTGGGAGCGTCAGCTGTTGTAAGTGAACACAATCATCGTGATGATGAAATGCTATCTTTAAAGGAGTGGTATGCTACAGGATGACAGAAGGTGTTTTTGACTGCAGGAACAGGCAGTTTTAGATGGGCACCACAGAAATGACGCTGAATGGGTGAACCAATCCTGACCCAGGTCTCTTGTCATTAAATCAATTTAATAATTAAATTCCTTGTAGATAAACAAATGGTTGGAGAGATACTTATACACCCCCTTGTGAACTGGGTGGAGGGAGCTATTACTGTAAACCATGGGCAACTAACTTGTGGTTTATGTTGCTGCTCCGTTTTATTTTCATCACTAAGCCCTTAATTCAGTTGTTGTGCTTTCATAGGAAAGAATTTGGGCACTTCTGTAAACCACACTAGCTGGAGTTCCTGCAGTCAAAAACACACTTACTGTCGCCACCCAAAAGAAAAAGGGTGTTGGACGGGAAGAAAAAAAACAACGTGAATCAAACGATGTGAATCGGATGGTCTCTGAAGTCACTTGATCTCATGTGCCATGCATTGCAATAACCAGGTGATTGGTAGAGCCAATAACGCAGTTACTGCTACACTGTATGCACTTTTTCATTGCAATTATAGAACTATATAAACTGCTTCCAAGGCTGGAAATGGCTTTCTTTCTGTAAGCATCCATTCTCTATATTGTGTGTGCAGGTTTCCATAGCTCAGCCTTTAATTAAACACTTGTTGTCTGTAATAATAATATGTAAAATAAGTATTTTCTATTTTAAAATAAAGTAGGTATCATCACGACTACAAAATAATCCAGCCTGTGGTATTACATTACAAGTTTACAGATGTAGCAGGGTACACAATCCCACCTGCTCCCTGTCTTGTCCAAGCACTGCTCAGACAAAACCCGTGTCCTGATAAAACTGTAGAGGCAAATGCAGTGAAGCAGAGTGCTCTGAAAGTCACTTAGAATTTGGAGAGCTACTTAGTCAAGGTCATTATTGTACTGAGTCTGTGCATGTGCAAGTGTGTTCCTGTGTGTGTGTGCGTGCATCTCTGTCTAGTGAATATAATAATGCATCCATTTGCAGCTGCACCGGAGTGCAGTAAAACCATTAAGAGTCTGACAGAGGTGCTGACTGTAGATTACAGTGGCTCTAAATCTGAGTGTGGCATTATGAAGACACTGCTGCACAAAACTGTGTCGTTTTTCAACACCAATAAATGCAAATGTAATTTAGGCCTACAACAACAAACACTGTGTGCCGTCTCTTCCTATAAACATTTACTGCCATTTGTGGGGTGGTCACAAAATAAAAATGTTTTGAATTTGAAAACCAAACCATGAAATCCATTCATCCATCCATCCATCCATCATCATGAACCTGCTTTGTCCTGCAGTGCAGGGTCACGGGGGGCTGGAGCCTATCCTAGCTATCTACGGGTGAGAGGCGCCCTGGACAGGTCACCATGAAATCATGACTTCATTTATCATGACAACATTTAGTACCAAATAAAACTGATAATACTACCATATCAAGGACCCAGCCAAAATAAATATACAGAGGGTGCGCACAGATGTCACTTCCCACCAGAACACTACTGCCTCATTTGGACTAGGTGGTAAAAAAACCAGCAACATGGGCCCGTTCAGTAGGGCAAACTGTGACAACAAGTGCCCCATAAAAAATTACCAAAGGAGCAGTGAACACTATCGTGGCCTAGAATGGTGTTTTCCTTACATTTACATATTTATTTACATTGTTTGAGCAGTGAGTATTAAGAAACAAAAGGATCATGCATTAAATGCATATACTTTGACCAAACATTTAACCAAAGTCATGTCAGGGATGTCAGCCTGACGTTTTGGCTGCTGGATTCCAGTTGTTTCTATGAATTGCAGCAATCCATTTGTTTCTGCTCTCTTTAGAATATATAACACAACTTGTTTAGATGAAAGAGAACATTAGCAAATGTCGTTGTTTGGCCAGCTATAGGTGTTCACCATTGTCAAAACAATTATCATAATTTTCAAAATGGCCAACATCCTGTTTTGATAAACAACTTATGTGTTCTCCCAGGTGTCCCTCCCACTAAAAAATGTGTTGAATGTGTAATATCCTGCCATAAACTGTGACTAGTATGTATGATGAATACACTCAGGCAACCATTTGCAGCACAGCAGAAGCTCCAGTTAATGTGTTTCCGTGCTGCACAACAGTCTGATTAAATAATAAGTCAAGGATTCCTTACAGCATGTGGAGTTGCTACATGCTAATGGTTCAAATGTACAGTCTATATATCCTGCCTGGCAGTTAGCAGACCAAGTGTTTGGGAGGCGATTGATTCTCTAGTTCACTTCAACAAGTCGGCAAGGAGTGAGGAAGATGAAAAAGAGCGAGACAAAAAGACTGGGAGGGTAGAGAGAGTGAGAATCCAGTTGGGGAAGGAAAAGAAAGAGATAAGCAGCATGTGTGAGCCTCTAACCACCAGCTGACACTCTTCATCTGTTGTGTTGTGTCTGCACGCCTGTTTCACCATCGCAGCACTGTGGGTTTGTCTGAATACATCAAAACAGCCAGAAAAACCGAGTGAGAGAAAGACAGAGGCGGGAAGAAGGAGCATTTTCTTAGAGAGACCCCAGCATCAGCTTTCTGTCTCACTTTCTCTTCCCTTCATTTCTCTCTGTGTAATATCATTTCCCCACTCTGTCCTGCTTTTATCGCTCAGACCCCCCTCATCCCCCTCTTCTTCTCTCTGAAGCAGAGTTGGGAGTTGGGAGCAAAAGGCAGGAGACAGACAAGATAAAAGCTGTTTCCTGATTCTTCAGCTCTCAGCTTCTCTGCTGTCAGGCAAGAAGACAGCTAGTCAAGACAGAGAATTTCCTCCTAGATGTATCCCTACACAGCTGCTGTCGCAAACAGGCAGACAGGCAGAGAGTAAAGAGGAGGGGGGTAGACAGACAGGCAGATTCAAAGGTAAGCAGATATGTAGCCAGGTAAAAAAGAACAGAGGCAGACAGAAGATGATCCTCCTGACCTTCACTCTGCCCCTGACACACACATTTGTAAAGAAATGCAAAGAAAATACAGAGTAATAAAACAGCACTGGATCACTGACAGATTTAAAAGAGGATGCACAAACATACGAGTGTGCTTCAGTTTTTCTGTGATGGCATTCTGGTATTGTACTGTATAAACTATAAACGATGCAGACGTGCACATTTTGCTGCCCTGACACTCTCTTTTGAAGCCCTGGCCTCGAGCTTGTCTTGCAATTTGTTTGTTTTATCTTCAGGGAAAGTGTCTCCAATTCTCCAAGCAGATGTACTGTGGATGAACTGAAAGCATGAAATGTTCATAAGTACACTGTGGTGGTCTGAAGAACTGGAATACTAACAAATATCCCACATCAGGATTAAGAAGTGCTTTGATGGTATGGTGACTTGAAGAGTTAAAACTGTTAGCTTAGGCACTAAAATCAGGGTAAGAGGTTAGGTAAAGCTCATCTTAAAACTCACAAATTCATAAGAGTGGTAAGTGGTAGGTTAGGATAAGCAGGCGAAACTACATATCCATATTTTTAAGAAATGTTAAGGCTTCTATAATCATTTTTTTTAACAATTTGGAAAAAAATACAATTGCTTGCTATCAACCATTGTTCACTGTGCTATTAAAAAAATAAGTATAATAGTGATGTTATATGTTGTCAGTGCATTGTGTTGCAGAGAGCTTTATTACACCTGTTAACCATACCATACTAGCACATAGACCACTTTGTACAACAAGATGTTGTGGATCATCATGTAAATTTGTCGATGGAATATAAACAGAGAGACTGACAAAAGACGGCTGGTTAGGATGCAGGAAAAAGAACAACAAACCCTGTGTGTCCTTTTTTCCAGACATGCTGTAGTTGAATAATTGCATTTCAATGAGCCATCTTTGTTGAAGACGGTGCAGTTATCCATGTAGATGAAAATTTGCGTTTTTATTTATTAAGTTTGACAACACATCTTTAGTGCTTCCCCTGTGTGAGCAGGAAGACTGCTCTCTCAGTTGCACACAAACACACTCGGATACAACTTACACGCTATCAGTTCCACAATCCATACTTTTATCTAACTTGAATTATTCAATAACAGTTTGGTCATGTGCACTGACACTGATGCTATCCTTAAAACATACCAAAAAAAGACAGGCTTACTAAGTGGTATATCTTGTATTTTCACCCATAAAGCTTGTTTGGAGACACAGGGCTGCACACACCGTTATCAGCAAGTTTTTAAGCCTCACAGGACAGACAAGACCACACAGCACGGTACATGTCTGTTCACATCTTCCCCCAGTTAATAATTTAAAAATGGAGTTGGTGCCACCTTGATTGATGCCAAACAGTCTAACCGACCAGCGTCATATGTGTTTGTGCATGCCAGCTGTGGTGACAAAAGTGGTTCTACACAGTGAGATAACCTGCTGAGACTGCTAGCCAGCATTACTCATGCATTCACCTTTCATATTTGCTCACGTCGGGCCATGTTAGTTCTTATTTAAAAATGCATTTTGACTAGCTAAAAGCAGCAGTATACAACTGCGGGGCGTTGAGGCAGGAAACAGCAAAAGAAGAAAAAAATTCAGTCATTGTCGAACATCAAAAACTAGCAGGACAAAAAATTGTCTTTGCTCAACTTGCCATCCTTCCCTTCAAACAAGACGGTCAGAGACGTCCCACAAGAGTACAACTTTTCCTTCTTTTATTATAAAATTCACTTGACACCATATTCTTTTCCCTGACACATTCTGAGCAACAGTAGTCAACATACAGAAAGAACACTGTCCCATTAGACATCGCTGCTTTCTCTCAATGGAGCTGATATCATTCTCCCTTTTTCCCACATCAACATCATTTTGTCATCTACTCTCCCATGTCTGTCTTTTATATTGTGATCCTCTGACTGTAGACTGTCCCTGTCTGCCTTTTGGATGGACACTCTTGGTTTTTTTTTCTCTCACTCTTGTTTTTTGTGCGTGTACATGTAGCGGGTGTGTATCCCCTCCAACCCCATAGGGGCTTGTATACGAGTCTGGCCTTCTCTGTCTGCCATTGTGATGCCAGCTTTGTGCCTTTGAGCAGCTGTGTGTGTGTGTGTGTTTATGCTCATGAAAGTGTGTCTCTGCAAAATGCTTGCATGTGGACGTGTGTATGAACATGTGCGTTTGCATACTGTGTATGTGGGTGTGTGTTTATGTGACACTGTGTGCAGCTCTTTTCTGCCAAGACCCAGTTCCTCTCTGTCTGTCCATTGTGTCCAGTGTTGTGTTCAGTGGCCCTGGGAATTTGGCCGCTGTAGAGAACAATGCAGAATAGACAATACTCAGACAATAGCTGGGATCCTCTGTGGAGCAATGGGATGGAGTACCTTCCATGTACTTACAGCAACAGGAATTTGAGTGCACATCACATACAGTCTCTGCAAACCTTGGTGCCATTCACTGCTGTCTACAAGATGTAATATTCTACTCATGGCATGTAATAATAGCTAATTAATTATGCAGTATATTGCGGTTCTTAAATAGCATCCGGCCCCAATCTGACTGGCAGCCAAGGCTGTAGGATGTGAGTGTATGTGTGTCATGCTATAACATCCCCCTCCTCCCCATCCATGACCTCCTTCGTCCAATAAAAGCCAACTGGCAGCTTGACATCCTGTATCTAAAATCTATTAGTCATCCTTTCTCTGTCGCTCCATCCATCTCCCTGTCTCAATAAGCCATCAGTGGTTTTGGTTCTGATCCAAATCAATCCTGTTCTGACACTGACCCGAATCATTCATCTCTCCCCACTGTCTCTCTCTATCTTTATGTCTCTCTAACAGTAGGAGTGTGTAGCCAGCTGCCAGCTAGAATCAGTCATGTTGTCAGGGGTCTGGCTCTGAGGCTGCTGTTGGCTTTGAGGGCAAGAGTTTCTCTTCAACTCTGTCCCTAAACGGCCTTAAAACGCCGATGGCATTTAATAGTATTGGCCTAGTATTAGAGTAGAATTTCAGACTGCGCAAGCACAACCCGAGTGCTAAATAAGAACTATTTCTTGAGAGGAAGTTGTGATCCAATAAAAAGCATCTTTGCACTATTCTACTAACCAAGACTATTGCTAGCAAGGCAGTTTGCTGTTTTAACTTAAACATTAAAAGAATAGTTACTGTCAAGTATTTCTTGTTATAGTTCTCTCAGTTTTATGATGGCATGTTCGTAAAGTGAACAGTTTCTTAACTGCAGACAAGTAAATGACTTCATCAAAGTCAAAAAAGTGGAAATAATAATTTAGCAGAAGAATAACAGAGTTGTACAGGCTCACCATGTGGCCTGGAGTCTGAAGATCAAGCTAGCAGCTACAGCCACTTATGGAGAGGTTATAGGTTATAGGGCAGAGGACAGTGATGCTGAGCCCACAAATGTATAATCTATACCCAGTCTGCCCTTTATTCTCAGTGTTAGTAGATCCGATGTGTCATATCATGGCACTCAACAACATCCAGCAATCCTGACTGAAACTGGTGCTGACTGAAGGGATGATCACAGAACCACTCCTCACTAAAATGCTTGTACTGTATTAAGCTCTGTTATGTTACTTTTTAACTCGCACTTCTCATCTACATTTTAGTTTAGCTTTGTGAGTCGTTGGCTAATCTTCCTCACTGGAGAAAAACTTGCTTCTGCTGATGTGTCCAATATGGTAATGCACAACGTGAGCAGCTGTTTCTGGTTCAAAAAGGTACACTGAATTATATTTCATTGAAAAAAAAAGTCCAAGGCATAATTTAAGATGCAAGAGGTCTTTGAACATATTGTTGAATGACACAGTTTCATTGTGTGCACCTGTGCATCAGGAGAGTGTGTCAACCTAAAAGAGTTGACTCATGAAAATTTGAAATGAGATGTTAAAAGCAGCTGAATTGTGTAGTTAGTGTATTTTTAATTCATCTCTTTTCTCACTCTTTTCTTGGCTCTGGTTAGTCTCTTCCTATTTCTCTTCTCCTTTTGCTGCACCAGATGTCATTTACCTGCTGTCTACTCCTCCAGGGAATCCAGACTTTTACAAAATTAAGACAAGTTTCACTCCCCCTCACTCAGGTTTCTCTTTTTTCCCTACTTTTCTTCCCATCTCTCTCGGAGATCAAAATAACTATCTATCTACCCAACATGACACGCAGTTTACAGCTCTTGCAGGCCTTCAAAATTAAGAAATGTAAAACTATTCTGCTTTTTAGATGTGTTTTCCACCAAAGCCCACTGAGTCTCCTCCAGATTTAATTGGCCCTATAAATAAACTGTTCTGCTGCAAAAGTCGTTTAGAGGAAGAGTAATAGAGTAGAACACACACAGAGAGACACACAGTGGAAGATGGTGAGATGCAGCGATAGACGGAGAAAAAATTAGGATGTGAATTACCAGAGTGGATGAATGTAATTCCCCAAGTCTTAGCTGAGCAGAGCACAGACATCTGCCTATAGGATGCAGACAGACAGTGATGGCTTCATCAGAGCAGCTGAGAGAAGGAGGGCGGAGTGTGTATGCATGAGAGAGGTAGGATCTGTGTGTGTCTGCCTCACAAGGAGACAGAGGTGACAGAGAGAAACAGATGCGATGTAAGAAAAAAGGCCAACTTGCTGAAATAGAGAAGCAACGTGGGGAGAAAAAAAAACAAGGATTTTGAGGAAATAAACATCCCACATTACATCATTTAAAGCTAATCAGACAGATATGCACTATATGAAACAAAGAGTTAAGTCATCCCTTGTTGTTGTTGGTTGGGCATGAGGCCCCTCTACCCTTATTCACACAGACAGTTTGCTTTTGGAACTGAAGCTCCAGATATCATCCTGAATCTGCCTTACTCAAGTTTCCGTATTTTAGGCTCTTGTGTTGTTGTGGTAAATTGACTGCATTCATACAGTAATTATTACACAAAATTTTGCCTCTTACTCATACATTCCCTTACACAGCGAGCTGTGCAAAGTTTACAGGAAGAGTGCTTGAACTATGAAACCTTGTCATTAGTTGATGAAAGAAGAGGAAACAAACAAGCGTCTGAGGATCGTTCAAAGCCAGGAAGCAACAGTTAGCAAGCCATCACTCCTAAACTACTTTCTCCCAGGATGCTGATTGGTCTGTGCCACCGCTGGTTTGACTCTGGTATGCCAGACAGAAAAAGCCAAGAATGAGCCCAGTTGAACTGTTTGTGTATTAATCACAGACATGTCACAGCAGACACCCATGAAAGAAGAGGAAGAGCTGTCATGCAGGTCATACAGGTGTATTACATGTCTACTGTGTATTTGCATGTCTATGTTTATGTATATGAAAAAAGCTGAGAAAGAACAAGCATGGCTGTGAGACAGAAACTGAGTGTAATCGTGCCGTGCAGGGTGTTGACTCCACAGGGATGTGCAGTAACATGCTGTCTAATTAACAGTGTCCTCTCCGTGGTGAGGCTGGTTCCCACAGCCCCAACGGCCATGATTAAAAGAGATGCTCTCAAAGGACGGGAAACTCTTCCAATTCACTCCAGATACTTCTTAGATGGCGCACACACACAATCAACCATCTCATCTTGACCAGAACGGACGCTCTTTCAACTCTCTGTCTCACTCTGTCACTGGGTCCTTCTCAAGTATGCGCACACTTCTCTCTGACTTTCTCTCTCGTTATTCGTCTGCGTGCTGCTTTTTTTCCCCCTCGCTCAGCCCTTCTTTTCCTGAAAACACTCGCTTTCTTCCCTCCCCTCTCAATTCTCTCACCCTCGCTGTCTGCCAAGCTTCACATCAAAGCTGATGATTGGTTCCTAACTGTTTAGCAGGCAGTATTTTATCTTCCTTTGTGTGAAGAGACCAAAATAATCAGCATGAATATGGAAGAACCTGCTTCTATGGTAATATCCTGCCCAGTAATATCCATATCACTCAAACTAACTTGGCTTAATTTGACTTACATATAAATGAATGGCAACACTTTACTCCAAAGTCCCCTTGGCTTAGAGTCACATTGTAAACAGTAACTGTGACTTATGGTAAAAATATACCAACTTGTCAAGGTTGTTGGCTCAGTGCTGAAACTGACTCATGTACAGAAAGCAACAATTTCCTTCATTTCTGCTGTTTTCTTGGCACCATCTTTTCTGACTGATGTAAAGTCTCTTCACCTTTGTTTGACTTCTCTGTACACTGCCACTACTCAAGGTTGTCAGCTCAGTGTTTTCAGGCTGTTTTAAAAAGTTTTCTCAACAAGGTCTTTACTTTTAATTTGATAGTAAAGCAAAGCTGCATTAAATTAGTCTCCTGTCCTTGGGCTCAGGCTTTGATTGGGACATTTTTATCTGCACAACCACCAAGGCAAAAAAATGTAATAGTAGTAGTAATTGTGGAGGTGCCAAAAACTTCAATTCCTAAAATGGCCACTGGAGGCCAGCTCAAGGTAGACGCCCCATTTACAGCAGAAAAGAACATGTTTACAGCCTGTTTACAATAACTCACCCTGTATAAGACATTAAATGCAAAACGCATAACTAAGCGCTGCAGGAATCATCCTGAAGTAAATGGGTTTGTTTTAATGAGAAAAAAAGGCTTGTTATTAACAAGTGTCTAACAGAGACTACCAATGCCATCAAGGTGTTTGTACTGTCAGGATCAGGGGGCAGGAGCAGTAACCTTGGAGATGACGCAACCATGTTGTAGTTCATTTACAGTGTACAGCTTTTTACTTCTAGGAACTGGATTTCAGCTTCACTATGATGGCAAAAATCCAAAAGCCGGAAACCTTCTTCAATCCTACTTTGAATTTTCTATTGTTAAAGTACCACAAAATGCCTGCTGTGTAAGTACACCATGGAAATACAACAAGGGCTACAAAAGTCTGTCTATTGAAAGTGTTCAGTAATGGTATCTAATACTGTGTTGAAATAAAGCAGCTGTTGACACTTCAAATCCACCACCTGCAGTGTGCCACACAAGCCTCAGATTAGCATTACAAATGACGCACATCAGTAAATTGCTTCCACTGTGTTTAGATTTCACTGCCAGTCAGAGTCTCCTTCAAGCCCTCGCCTCACTGCTAAGCCATAGTCCCGGTTCATAAATTGTTATGTGAGGATGACAAACTGCCTGAAAGGAGGAAAGGTTGCTGCCATTCGGGGTCTTCACCTCTATGTTCTGAGTAAGCATATTTTGATACTGCAGCATTAGGAGGAATCCCTGTGGCTCAGTGGATTAAGTCGGGTGACACGATGTGAATCCTCACAATCTTTGTCACGTTGTCCTTTTTTCCTGTTGCTCAGTGAAATGAATTAAGCAGAAATGTTTTTATGAGGCAGGAAATGGTGGGAGAAATACAGAAGGCTGTGACAGATTGAGGTAGAAAAGGGGGGAGGGTGGAAAGACATATTTCTCTCTCACAAGATTGATAAAAGAGATATTTCTGTAACTGCAGGCTAATTCAATGAGCAGCGCCAGATCTCGCTGGGGATCGACAGGCCTGGCTTCAAAACAATTAGCTGGAGAATGGGAGTCGTTTAGAAGACGAGGAGACGAGGAGATCTTAATACAGCTGTGGGTATTTCCCCATGGAGGACTCATTTTTACTACCTCCTTCCAGAGATTTTCTCTCACACTCTAAGACTGCTGCAGTCCATCTCTTCTGTCTCATTTCACACAAAAGACACATTTCTAAAGCTGCTGTAGGTAAAGGAAGGACAGAAAAGAGAAAAAGAAAAGGACACGGCAGGTTGGAAAAATAAAAACAAGAGATATGAGGCAGTGTAAAGACTGGTTTTATGTAGAAAGAAGGAAGGACAAAATAAAACATTAGATAAACAGTTAATGAACATAAACAAAGAGAGAGGGAAACACACCCATAGAAAAAGATAATGCTCAGCAGACAGCAGATTGTGGTTGTCTGGGGAACTGGAAGATTGAACATCGCTTCCTCCTTATGAGGACTTCCTGCCTGCCCTCTGTTTGCCTTTAGGCCAGTCGGTGAGTCCATCCGTCCAAAGGGGCCTATCAGTCAGCGCGCCAAACAACTAAGTCAGCATGTCCTTGTCTACACAGGTAATCAAAGACACTGTTAAACCTCCACCACTGTAAATCGCTTTTCACATACTCTAACCCAGGGTTGTCTGCTCCTGTAGACAGACAGCTTTACAGTAGTTTAGCCTCTTTTATTGTAGCAATCATTACCATCAGCTGGATACTCCAACAAATCCTAGAGATAAACCTTATGGCTGCATCCACATCATCCTAATCACTGGTTTGGAAATTCTAAACACAGTTCACATCAACATTCAAGTTGTAATTACATCTGAAACTCATTTATGCAACATGGTGCTAAGTGCTCATTTAAAGCTGTTGTAATTAATATTTTTTAGATTAATAACAGATCAAATGATTTGTGAGAGGGATTGTGTACAGTAATGAAGCTGAAAAGGAACACAATTATCACGGTTTTTAGCTGGTCTGTCCTCACCACAAAAATTACAGAAGAATTTTTAAGGCAAATGAGCGTATCTGTCCTCCCATGTGGTCATTTGAATAAGTGCATGTAAAATCACTTGGTAAACAAATGACTCACTACAGTGGTAGCCAAGAAAATGGCGGAGAGATTTGTCAATTTCTGCAGATTTCAATCAACCTACAGTAACGTGCATTCAAAGGGCTGATTTTCATATGTAAAGACATGTTAGTTTTAGCGTCTTTCAGATCATTGTTTTGGTTTAAACGCTGGTGCTACCGACCCAGCAACAAATAGCTTAGGCAAATTTATACATGGTGAAACGTTGGCTAAATGTAATTGCTAATGCACTGTATCTGTGGATTTCTAAATCAGCACCTGCTTGCTAACAGGTCTACCATATCAGGTTGGTAATGTACAGTGATAACATGTCAATGTGTGATCACAGCTTGTTATGTTGCTCCTGTGCCAACATAAATAAATAACTAGAATTGAACCTGTTGAAGAAAGTGTGGTTCCTATGGGCTGAATGATTTGCTCTGAAATGCTATAAATGTTAAAAACATTTGCTGAATCTGCTAGAAAGAGTGAAGAAACTCTGAAACTGTTTTAAACATAGTTTAATAGTACAATGTCTAGTAATATAAAGTTCTCTGACCTATCTCTTGTTATATATTATAAACTCTTATTTTGATAATAAGCTGGAAGGATTGCATTGGTGTGTGTGTGTGTTAAAGGTAGGGTAGGAGATTTTGAAAACTCAGTGAGAGTCAGCCAGATTTTGAAAGTAAACACACACCCCTTTCTCTCAGAGCTCACCCCCGAAGCCACGCCTCGCAGGATTGGCTGATGTTTTTAGCGTTTTATAGCTTCCACAGATGATTCATATTCTTTGTTTTTTTGTTTTAACTAATCATTTGCTATTGGATTGTAAAGAGAAGTTACACTTATTTAACAAAAAGTGCATCAGAAGGAAATCTCCTACCCTACCTTTAATCCTGCACCAGGTCCTAGATAAACCCTCTCTCAGCCCTGGCCCCCCTTCTTGAACATCCTTTCAGAAAATCAAAAATTTACTGCAACTTACTGCACCTCAAAGTCTCTACTCCACAAATATTACATTCATTGTGTCAATAATGTCAAGATGAGAGCAAGCAAAAAAGGGGTGGTTTTATTTGAAAATCCCCGTTTCTGCTGCTATTGCACTCCATGGGGTAGTTGTAGGGTGCCTCTTCTGCTTCTGGAGGGCAAGCTCACAGAGGGTTAGCTAAGAGAAAGTCTTAGAGAGACACACTTTCTTATTCTTTGGTGAAAAATGATGGTATGTGTGTCAAAACTACAAACTTTATTTACTTTACTAGAGTTGTTAAGACTATAGAAACTGTATACAAGACACTGTATACAAAAATCTCAATCAAATTAACTGCATATATTGAAGCCAAGGTACAGCACAGAGCATCTGGGTTGAAAAAAACGCTTTGGCATATTACAAACAACAAGCTGTTTTCTCCTCTTTCTCCTTGTATTTTCATCTTTTGTCAGTGTTTTCATAGGTTTTAGCAATATTATTAAGATATAAACCTCTGCACATTCTACCTACAGTTTGTACACATGCAGCAGTTCCAGCGGTGCAGCAGCCCATGTCATCAGACTACTCCCATTCACAGCTCCTCTAGTCTCTGCATGATAAATGGACTTCTCCCTCGAGAGTAAACAACAAAGTCATCCAACCTCAACCCTACCAGTCACTGTCATCTCAGGGATAGCAAGTCACAGGTTACATATGGTGCAAATACAGTTATTAGACACACTGCAGTGAAAACACGTAACAAAAGGTGACACTGACCTAAAGCAGATGTCTCACCTGCAGGATTCAGAGCAAACGTGTCTTGTCTATTGTAACACTTTGTGGTTTAACAGGTTTTTATACAGCCCCTCTATTCTGTCTTCTGCAAATGCAAGCAGCTAAAATGACTTTTCCCTGACAGGTTTATTCTCCAGGATCAGGTGAGTACTGTTTCTTCTCCACATGGACAGGAGCCAGTTGAGTTTGTTTGGGATGCACCCTTAAAAAAAGGCCACCTGGTAGACTTCCTAGGGCCATCCCAAAACTTGCTGTAGGCATTATATCTCCCAGCTGGTCTGGGAGCATGTGCCCCAGGAGTTCCTAGAGGTAGATCCTGGACAGGCTGTCTTCGCCAGGAAATCAGCAGTAGGGTTTACATATTGAATGCGAGTACATGAATCTACTGGTCATGGTGAGACATGGTGGTGGTAAGAACAGGATTCAGCCTGCTTAACTTTGAGGGATGGTCTGATTTAACTCAAGCTATATTTTCAAACCAAACCCAGCCATGTTGGTGCCTAAACCTAGCCAAACAACAAATGGCCCACATTGGCACATGAATGGAACAAGAAGCACAAGACAACCATGTACATGGGAAACAAGGACCCCAGCATGCTACGGTGTTATATCCATCATGTTTATTGAACTGTATTGTCTGTACCTACAGTATCTTCCCAAGGCTTATTAACCTGGGAAAATAAAGGTTAAATAAATAGAAAACAATGAAATGACTTGAATAAAAATCAATAATAACCCAAGAAAAATCAACACCAAGAAAAAACAGATGCAACTTCCTCTCACATACTGGATGCCATGCTGACCTGAAGAAAATTGAAAACTCCTGAAGTAAGTAGTCCCAGCCTTGTCAGCCACTTGTGAAAGCAATAACTTTTCTGCCTGTGCACCCTTCTTTTAATTCACACTTTCTGTATTATTTGCATGTTAAGGTGTCTCTCTCTCACTGGGGACCAATTAAATGATAAAGCAGTGCTGTTACAGGTTTATGTAAATGCACACTCCAAGAGGCTTGTATTGATAAATGGCGTGGAATTATGAAACAGCAAATAACTGCAGGTGGTGTACATTATTTTTTTTTTTTTAATTGATAAGGTTCCAGAAGAGAATGTTGTGTCGTAGCAAGCCTTTCTCAAGGGTTGTTTAAAAAGAAGAGAAGAGAGCAAAAGCTGAAAGACATGTATACTGAGAAGATGAGGAAGAAACACATAAATTAATGCAGCGACTCAACAGCTTGTTCAGTACAGGCCATAGCAAGTGAAAAATGGAGCCTCTTATTGTGGCAGCCAACATCATTAAAGCTGCATTAAGCAATATTTTTTACATTAACAATGAATCAGATGGTTCCCTGAATCAACATCCCGCTTTGCATTCAGCTGCTTTTTCAGCTTATTTTCTTGCTTTGCCACCAACAACAGCAAAACAATGCTGGTTCGCATAAAAGCAAAGACAGATACTCTCAGCTCATATATACATGAAAAATATAAGAATAGTGACAGGTGAATAAAATGTAACATTTAACAAGCCAAAAAGACGACAAGACTTAAAGCTATAAGTAAACAGTGACAGAGGTGTGAGGTACTTCTTATTAACCTTTGTCAGGGCAGCACTGAAAGATTCATAATACAGCCATGGGAATTACTTCATCACACTGCCTGTGACAGATTACATTTCTTTACATTTGTGATAATACTGACAATGATATCCAGTATTTTGCTCTATTAGTACTCTAATTTAAATAAGACAAGATCATGGATGTCATTTAATGCTGCATTTACTGCTTGGACTTAAAATGGTAATATATAGCACCACTTGGTTGCTTGTCAAAAAACATTTCACGTGTGCAGGATATTGATTTCTGCAGTGCAAAATCAACAAATTGTCAATGAGCAGGCCATGCAGTACTTCTTGTCATATAGGCTATTGATGGCCATATGTATAAACTAATATAATCAATATTCCAACACTTAAGCAAACATAAGGAGACAGATATCCGTTACAGTATTTAAGAATCACTCTGTATTTCCTATAAAGATACAGAATGAGTTGACTAGAGTGACATGGTGTGGCTTTAGAGTCCTTATTTAGGGCAATTAACACTCACAGAAATGGTACAGCTAATAATCGCTTGCAAATGTAAAATGTGTCTGAAGCGTCTGAATCCACTGCAGGCATAGAGACCTGAAGCGTGCACAGAAGCACCACACATTCATTCTCAGCTGGAACAGACAATTCATTGTTAAGAGACAAGTCACAAGACACACTGCCACAAGAAGTATTGATAAGTTGTGTTGCATTAAGGGGACATTAGATAATTCAAAGTTTTTAATGTTTTTCAACTGCAGTTTGACATCATTGTTTTGAAATGCACAGAAGAAAATCATATAGACATCAATAAAAGGAACTGATTCGGATTAATTGGACAGTTCATCCTACGATGCTATAGTGGAAAAACCTTATCTCAGAATCTAGCTGGACTTGCAATGTATTTGCAATATGTAATATTCTCAATTTCTCTAAGCCTTGTCAAACCAGACAGAAGCTGTTTTGTGTGTCTTTGTTTGCAGCGTAAAAGTACTTATTGTCTGCTTGTTTCTTCATAAACACTAACAGGTAATACAGAAGTTTATTAATTACGGAGCTAGTGAGTAAGGGCAGAAGAATTGAAGCTGTCATGAGCCTGCCAGCCAGAACTGGAAGCACAGAGGGGACACAAAATAAAACATTTTAGAATATTTAAAATTTGTGTTAAGATTCAAGTAAGCATTCCTACTGATACCTTTACTAGTTTTCAAAAACAATATTAATAAGCCTGCAAGATATCTTAAATCAAAGCCTGAAGACAGGACCCTGTATCAGTCTGGGTTATCTCAACAAAAATACCTTACCAGTGTGTTGTAATTTATGACTTTTGAGCACATGCATCAACAACCATGTCACAACTTGTGTACACTAATACATATCAATAATTAATGATGATTGGTTTCTTTAAAAAAATGAACACTATAACAATAGATTTGTATATTAATATTATATATTTCATGGCATCCAAAGCTCCAGCAGCTGTGTAGGTTCTTGTGATAAATAATAAAAAAGATTACAGTGATCAAATCAACACTTGTCTGTGTGTGCTTTTAATTGGCTATAATTAAATACAATCACTGCATCTTGCAATATGGTAATTTCCTCTATGTCTTTAACAGAAGCTATTATCACAACAGCATGAGCAGATTCTATTTAGCGTGAACACCACTGTCACATAACAGTGGATTCCACAGAGAGGCAATCACTGGCCTTCAGCACTGTAGGCGAGGATGATGGGGTTAAATTGGCTGCATAATTAGAAGTGAGAGTTCGTCTGGACTCAGTTTGGTTATGTTTAGGTGAGAATTTAGATTTGTTTTATTCATCTGACAAACACTTTTCTACTGCGTTGTATGCAATGCAACCTGAAACTGTTACAATAGTGTGACCCTTTGTGCAAATACACTCAAATATACAACCGTTCTGAAGTGCTACTCTTTCTTATTAATTTGGCCTATTTGTTCTGTATTCATTCCATCTCTCAGCAAAGTATTACAGCAAGCTACACTTGTTCAGCCATAAATGATTCAATTACATCAACAATCTGATGAGATCTCTCACCAGCTCAAGCTTCTGCTTTATACTACAGAAAGAGCAGCCTATAGTCAGACCCTTTGCCACATGCTAAATTCCTGGATGCTGTATTCCAGCATCCATCCTGAGTTCTAGTGTGATCCCAGCTATGCTGCAGAATGGATTTGAGAGCATATTGTTAGATAGTAACACAGTAATTCTGGAATCTTTGTATGATTTTGAACTTGAAGCTGTCTTGCAACGGATGAGGCACAACAGCCTCACACGCCCCTGACCCAAAGGAACAGCTGCAGACTTAGTGTCAGTCCACACAGTTATGAAATATATCATCTGTGACACTCTTGCCAAAGTGCTTTCTCCACGTGTGTGTTTTTTCACACACCAGCCCACTGAGGGTGATGTGTGCTTTTGGCCTTCATCTTTCCAGCTCATGAACTCTGACAGGAGGTGTTGCTGTTTCTCTTTCAGCTTCTTTTCATAGCACCAATGAGAAAAGAAGCACTGTAAAACTCAGAGGACTACGAGGCTGCAATGTTCTCTGATAACTCTAAGCTGGTGTAAGATCAATAATGCAGCCATAGCTACAGTAAAGTGATGCAATGAACAAGCAGGTCTGTCTGACTTACAGGATTAGATTGACTTCTCACAGACAGTAGATGTGAATGTTATCAACAGCATCTCCTTGTCTGGAAAGTTCTGTTTGTGAACAACACGTGTTGCATAGGAGCATTTAAAAGCACATTTTATTGGATACTGATCAACACATAAGGACCCATACTAATAATACCGCCACATGTGTGTTGACAAGGTCTTATTTTAACCTTGCAGCACTGCCTTTGAGTTTAAGGCTGGACTGTTTCCATGATTTACATGTTGTACAGAAAGGTACATTTTGAAGAATATAGCAAACATATTTTGCCCAGGGCATCACCACCAGCACACTTCCTGGTAAAGAGAGTGAGAGGGGAGAAGACTGATGAGGATGGGAAAGGAATACTCAATCAGAGAACATCCACAGGAAATGTATGAAGGTAAGAATGTTCACCCAGAGAGGGAAAAAAATATTTCATATAATCTTAGCAAAAGATTTTAGCCACATATTTCAAACCGAGTTTGCCCAGTTATCAACATGGTTTACTGATCATGATAATATCTTTCTGATTTTGCTCTTCTTTCTTCTTTTTTGTTGTACATAATTAGGACTGACTTGAGGGAAAACCTGAAACACCTGTGACAGGTATTTTTTACAATTCAGCAGGCATCCTGCAGTTCTGTCACTTTAACAGTTACAGACAGCATGGTTGTGTGTGACTGTGTGTGTGTCTGTTGGGATGGGGTGTGTGCGTCAGTGTGTGTCTAGCTCAGAGGAAACTCAGGGAGACAGTTGCCACCACCGGTTCAGTACCCAGCAGTAAAGTATTGATCTCTTATTTCAGCAGTTCTCATTTCCATCATCAGTCTTCCTCTTCCTGTCCTTCGTTGCGCTCTCCACTCTATATTGTGTTTTTTTATAATGTTTTATGAATACATTTATTTGAGAGGTTTTTTTTTTCTAACATCCATGAAAAAATATTTTTCCATTTCTCCCTTTGGTTTTTTCTCTCCACTTCCTGTTTTGCCAACCTGCTCTTTCCCTAATAGTTCTCCTCTCCTAATGCTGTTTCTTCCTCCTCTCTCTGACTCCTACAGATGTTAACCTTGTAGCGCAGTTTCCTCAGGTTGGAGAGACAGCAAGAGGAGAGAGGAAGCAAAGCAGAACTCAATACCTCCACCTTCAGGTGAAAAAGTGAACCTCATTTTCTACCCCTTAAAGATTTGACTAATAAAATCAAACCCTGATGATTCATGGATTTTTACAGCAGAGCTATAGAGGGCTGTAAATCATTTTAAGATACTGACCTCATAAACTCAGAATCATCATTTCTTTGCAGATAGAGATATAGAGCATTGGGATGCTGCTTTCAGGAGTCACTGTTGTTCACCTATGCACAGGACAGGAACATTAAAACGTTTTATTCAAGCTTTTATTTTCACTATAGCGAAAATATAATGTAATCTATATGCTATACAGTTTTCAAATATTACATTGAGGAGACAGTGACTTCTGTCCCAGCTTAAAATGACTTTTTGGGAACTAAACAACAGAAATAGGGGGATATTAAAGAAAGTTTTCCTCAACAGCAAAAAAATAAATTATTTTATACATGCATAAATCCTTTGAAACTTTGAAACATTATGTTTGCATCAGTGTGGATTTCGGTATTTAGCTTTAATGTTGTTTCCATCAACATTATGTCTGTGAATCGGAAGAAGAGGGGGTGACAAGTCTGCTTGAAAAGGGGGGAAAAACAGAAGGCAAGAAGACAAGAAGGGAGAACTGAGGGAGAAATGAGAGGCAGTAATAGGAAGGGACAGCAGGAGGATGAAGAAGAGACAAAGGGAGGAGATAAATGGAGGAGGATGAAGACTGTGTGTTGTCAATGACATTGTGGATCACTTGAAACATTAACACGCAAAAACGTATGGGCCTGCAGATACACACACAGTTACAAACATGCACAAATAACCACACAGGCACTCTGCCCTTATGTGTTTTATCTCTATAAAACACGACAAAGCAGCTCAGCCACACCAGGTTTACTCCAGGTGAACACCCACGTGTTCATTAAGTGCGATTCCTCTGTTTATAAATTGCTCCTAGGACCAATTTCATTGATTATTGTACTGGTTTTTTCTTTGTTTTCCTTTTTTTCTGAGTCATTATCTACTTATTATTGTTTATATTTTATATTTTTCCATTTATAATTTATTGTAATTTACATAAATCACCACTGGTCAAAAGGTACACAAGTGAATGAAAGCTCCTGTTAAAGCAACAGTAAACTAAGCCTTCATAGCCTAATCTCTACTATGTCCCTGGTAGCTCTTCAAATAGCCACACACTCACACACAATACAGATACCCTTGCAATCATTTGAATACAGAGGGATGAACAAACACATGCACACAAAATGCACAAATAGAAGACTTCATCAACACACACCTTTGCTGGCAGCAGAAGAAAGCTTGTGTGTCTGCCCATGTGTATTGTGTCTATGCTTGTATAGGGAGTAAAAAGGAAGGACTACTTGGACAAATCCAGTCTAAATAATCATCACATCCTGGCTGTCCAGATACCAACACTGTGTCCCATGTGGCTTCATTACTGTTGCTGCTAATTAAGCAGCTCCAAATAAACACCATCTTCTGCCTTCATTAACACAAACACAGCAGAATTATCACATGCTTAAACTGGATGTATTTGTTGATGCTGATATGGATAAGTATAGAAATACATTTTATGATGTTTATGGTGTAGACAATTAAAATGATATGACATATATTTTATTCCTAAGAGGGTTTATAATCCCAGTGGTTTACAGCCTCATATGGAGGTTCTGCACCCTGTAGTAATGCTGGTAGCCTGATATAGATGACATTTGTTGATGTGATTTTGTTAATAAATCAATTGATAACAAATGTTTAAAAAAAAACAGTACAAAGCAGTAACTGTGATGAACTTGATCTCCTTAAAATGGGAGTTCCTTTTGAAAGTATTACTGGATTTTATCAAGATTCATCAATAACCTTAATGAAGAGCTGAAACCCTAAAGCATTTGTTCAACCACTTACAGCTGACCAATTATAAAACAGAACCTGACCGTAGCCTGATATGGTTTGCTAATCAAAAAAAAAAAATAGAGATGAGGCTGCTGGTAATGTGTAATGTTTTTCCACTTATCATTGAATGGAATAAAAAACAAGGTGATCATCAAAATGATTATATTTCAGCCATTTTCTATTCTACATTGAATCAAAGGGAGGAGGATCTGCAATAAAACACCACCCTGCTTTAGCTGAGGATAAAGCTGCCCTACACCCATTTATTAACGTCCTGCCTCCACACTCAATGTATGGATAATAGGACAGTCATAATATATCCACCTCCTTGACTGCATAAGAGAAGAATACTGGATAGTAATGTGATTTATCACCAGCCACCAAGAGGGCAGACAACAACTGAAGATCTAGATTAATTAATTAGAGTCTGCAGTGAAAGTGTGTGATTACAGAAAAGCTGAGTGTGGAGAAACCGTTGAATTGGGGTGAATTACATCAGAACTGTTGAAACAAAATGCTTCAAAGTTATTTATGGACAAGACACACATGTTAAAGAGGGAGCGTCTGGCTACATGTGTTTACATCAGTGTGCATATACACACTGTATGTCCTCCTGCTGTGTGTGTGTGTGTGTGTGTGTGTGTGTGTGTGTGTGTGTGTGTGTGTGTGTGTGTGTGTGTGTGTGTGTGTGTGTGTGTGTAAAATAATGAGCAGGAGATAAAACATAATTGTATGCTGAAATCTCAGCACTTCAATTTATTCCTCCATTACAGCTCAGAGTTCAACACAGTGCAGTGAGAGAAAGCCTTTGATTATGAAGCTGTTAAAACTAGAACACAATGTAAACAACAGCAGACCGCCAGACTCAACTTGAACGTTTTCTTTCATCAAGACACAATTGATCCCAAATTTGCATACAAAGACATTTGGCTACAAAATACTAGAAATGTGCAAATGTGTGAGGTGTTTGTTTTCAGACTGCAGTGTTGCAGGGGTTGTTTTTTTTTTGCTTTCACACTGTGTGAGGTTGATAATGTCAAAGGAGCTGCAGACTCAGAGAAAAGCTGTGATAAAATGCTTCATAACCCTGTGACTAAAGGACACATCGCCTCTCTTCCTGTAACCCTTCAAATCTCTACTTTTCCAGCCGTTTACCCTTGGGCACCCTCTAAGGTAGAAAACAGTTGTATTGCTATCATATCTTTAAGCCAAAGACGACCAGAGTGACTGTTTGAGATAAAGGCGGTGACATTATCTATACTTGTGAAAACGGTAAAGCCTCACTTTTTCAGCCTCACTTTTTCAGCCTCACTTTTTCAGGTCCTTTAAATGTTGAGATTTCCGGAGTTTAAAAGCAAGGTTTACTATCTTCTTAACCATATTTTCATAATTAATAACATTTTCATGTGTTTTGCTTAAATGTCAGTAAATTTAATGCCAATATATCTGAGCTGAAGTGTATACATGTTGGTTTTCTCCCCCTAGACCTCCTGAATATTCGTCAATCCTCAAAAGGATATCTTGGCATTTTGAATTTTAATCTTTTTTTTAATCATGGCACACACAAAGTTTTATCCCACTGTCTAGCTGTGTTAAAAATGCCTAATTTGCCTGCATCTAGAACGTTAAATTCATATACATAAATACAGGAACAGACAAACAAAAAGATTTTATGGTTAGGCACACAGTTTTTTAAAAAATGCCACAATTAACCAAAAACAAATGGATAGAAGTCCAATGTTTGTAAGTTCAGGTTTGCCTAAGAAGACATTATGACACCATAATGTGACAGCCCATTGAAAATTCATGAGTCTGAATAAATGAATCCAGAATCCAAAAAGTGTCAGCTCCAATGGATCCATACTGACATATTTCTGGGTAGCGCATGTGTGGGAGGAGTATTGCTTATTCCTTCTCAATAGGCCAGATTATTACTCTCAGGGGACTGGGATACATGTCCTGTTACTGTCACTTTGTTACTGCCATTGGTTAAGTTGTAGGCCATGGATAGAACTGTGTGGATAGGTACTGAACAGATCATGGTTTGAATTAAAACATTCAAAAGGCAAAAAAAATCTACCACAAGCGTCTCTACCATTTTCTTTACTACTAATCCCTGATCTGGCCATTCATTTATTCACATGACTGAAGCTACATGCACACAGGTCACTTCAATACCCTTAAGGAATCCTTTTTCTGGTGAGTACCACCTGTCCTTATTCATGAATGCATGAGTGAACACAGGTCAAAATCAGACACAGTCACTTTACTGTAGTTTGACCTAAGTAACCCCTAGAGTCCTGCATATGTTATGTGCTAGACTTCATCAAAATTTTATATTAAAAAAAAACATCCTCACAAAAGGTTCTTCGATTTTTTTCCAGCACAAGTTCACAAAGGTTTTAATGTCTCACTGGAGACAACCCAGATCTAATGAAAATCTTCTAGGCAAGCAGACCAAACTCACCTATTTCACAGTAGAGGAAACACTGCATGATATAAAAGAGACAAATAAAATGCTTCTCTGTTCATCTCATCATCATTTCTCTTTTATATCACACTCATATGAGAATGACATTTCCCTGGGCCAGCTGTTAAACATGGTCTGCTTCAAGTACACACACAGACAAAAAAAGATGCCTATGAAAATAAACAGTCTTGTCCCTTTCAGCTCTTTCTGTCTCCCCAACTCCCACTTGTGCCCTTTAGTGTTCAAGTCAAACTATTTTAGATAGGCAGTAAGTCTGCATGCTGCTTGCATGTCTCTGATGCACACCACAACAGTATTAAACTGCACTGACTGTAACCTTCTACATGATATAATTATCTTTGAGCTTAAGTTCAACAGTTTGGCATCTCTTTCTTTAACACATAAGGCTGAATGACAGGGGGCTGTCGAGAGTGTCAGGGTCATAGAGTGAAGGTGACACCTGACATTACGCGAACTGACATCATTGTCAACATGGAGCACATGTTTACAGCCAGTGAGCCACAGGTGCTCAACACGACTGATGGA
Organism: Parambassis ranga; assembly: GCF_900634625.1. Classification (NCBI taxonomy): domain Eukaryota; kingdom Metazoa; phylum Chordata; class Actinopteri; family Ambassidae; genus Parambassis; species Parambassis ranga. The sequence continues at coordinate 12,406,277 of NC_041036.1, forward strand.
GAAAGTTTCCACATTGATTCCGCTTTCAGACATAAAGGTGCTTGTTCTTTTATTATTGGAAGTTATTGCAGTAGCTTGTCAACAAACAAAACTTTTTGCCTTTCACGTCATTTTAAATAATCATTTTTTTCATAAAAGAAACAGTAGAAAGTTTTGAATTTTGTTTGTACTGCTTTTAAATGTATTTTTGCAGCAGATTTGTCTAAAATCCAATAAACACTGAAGTGCTGAAGGTGAGAAAACAGCAGAAAAGGTATTGACTGGTTGGAGGTACTAGATGCAAATAAGGATGTTGCGGTGAATAATCTGATTGGACAAAACACAAGTGCTGCTCTCTGCTACACAAAGTCATATTTAGGATATCAGATCTCCCAAGAGGATGACAGCACAAGAACAATATCAGATGATGTCAGCAAGAAAACAATTAATCAAAAGGAAGGCTTATCAAATTTACAATGGCCCAGTAATATAGCAGAGTTAATGAATACTCTCATATTCAGCAGAGCTCACTGACTATCACAAGAAGGTTATTCAACTACAGATAGACAGCAGAAGTTAAGGCCCAGTGGATGAGTGGAGCTCAGTTTTTCTCTGAGAAAGATGAGCTAGCTCAGTTATTCAACATGCTGCAATGGCACGAACACTAGTAAGGACCATGATGGGGTCATGTGAGGGTGCTCGATAGCTCTTCTGGCAGCCACACAAGCACTTTTCTTCCAGCGTTCAACAGAAGAGAAAGTTTGAAATCAGTCATTCCTTCATCCACCCTTTTCACATTCTATTCCAATTTTCAGTCATCTAGCACGCAATACATGCCTCTCTTTTTCTTCCCTCCCTCTCCTCCTTCCCCTCCCTCAGAATGGTGGAGATGGATGGACAGGGTGTGCAGAAGTCCTTGGCTGAACTGCAGAAGTGCTGACGTGGCACCAAGCCCTCTAACAGCGTGATGACGCCTCTATCTGTCTCTCCATGATGCAGTCTCTCTCACTCACTTTCACACATACATACTCCACACTCTCAGGTGCATGCTTAAGATTGGTACTTGCCCAGAAACATGCACAGTCATGTATTAATGCACATTTACACAGAAAAATGTTCTCTATCTTCACACATATTTATGTGCCCACATGAACAGGCACATGGCAGCATGTTAATCTCAGAGCACCTAGCCTCTGTATCTCTGTCTGTCTGTCTAGTGACACCTTTATCACTCCATCCAGTTCCATATATATAATCAGCATAAGTCTCTATTGTCACACACATACTCACTCTCATATTAGAAGCACCCACACACACATACACAGGTCAGCTGAATGATGTTAGAGTGTGTATTTCGCTTCTGCCTGTGTTCAAGTGAGTCATCTATCCTTCCACAGCTTCATTACAACCTGCAAGGGCAAACACTATCTTTTGCTCCCTCTGCCTCACCAGATGGGGGAGAGAGAGAAAAAGAGAGAGAGAGTATAGAAAGTGAAATTCCTTTCTCTCTTTATATCTACCCATCTCGCTCTTTTTCTCTTGTTCCCCTGTCTCTATATTTATCTTCTGTCTCCATAACCTATGAGTCCATCTGTTTATCCAATCACACAGTCTTTCAATCTTACTATCCCTCCTACCCTTAAACAAGTGCCATGATGGTCAAGCAGCTTGAGGTGTATTTCAACCTCCTGAAAGATGTAGTGTACAGAGTGGATATACAGACAGGCTGTTGTCAAAAGTATGTGGACACCGTTGGGTTACTTTTGGATTATTTTTAGTGGTTTTGAAAAGGCTTACGACTCAAGGCTCTACTTTTCCTAGTTATATGTTGAATGTTTGGCTGTAATATTGTATTTGGCAAAAAAGCCAAACCAGGTCTTTATACCATTTAATGGCACAAGACATTCAGTGATGCCTAAAGGTCTTTGTAAGACATCACTTTGCGGCAGGATTAACAGGACGAGCTGACAACCATAGATTCGTTTTTAGTCTAGTTAACCTATCTCTTTACATGCTTCTGCTTCCTCCCACATCACCTACAAGATGGCCTCCACCACCCACCAGCATCAGAGTTGGAGGTCTGCACCAAGCAAATAGTGCAAAGCATAGGCATCATGCAGTTTGACTGTAGCATGAATACTATGGTGCAGCATTGATGCTAGAGGGAGATACCAAGCAATTTTCTTCCAAGGAAAACTTGCTTATTTATTATTGTACGGAATCATAGAATGCTTTCAACTTGGTAACGGTTAAAGAAAGACTTGTTCTGTTCAGTATGCCAGTACCCCCATGCACAAACAAAAAAAAGATACATGAATACAAGGAAGGCAAAAACTTGGTGCAAAGGGAAAGGGTCATGTTTCTATAAAAGACAGGAGGAAATGCAGACAGAAATTTGTTGTGTTTCTACCTGCCTCCCTCAGTTTAGAAAGAGAGCTTGTAGAAAGCCGCAGTTTTTGAGGCCCTACAGAAAGCATGAATAATGCATGGCTAAAACCTCTTATTCTCTAAATTTTAAATGGCTAGCTGTTATCAAAAATAACTTGATCTGTGTAGCATTAGCCGCCTTGCACGCAACAGAGTTGCTCCTGTGTGCTATAGGAAAGAGAAAGGGCAGAGTCCAATTTCAACAGCACTCATGGTTCATCTCTCCGTGACGTATAAAGACAGAAAAGAAACATCAGTTGTCGTCACTATTTTCATTCTTGTATTCTATTAAAACATATATTTGCTCATCTGAGACTGATAGCAAGGAGGCACAGATTTAACTTTGCAGACTTTTACGGGAACAGAAAAAGAAAAATATCTGACTCACCAAAAGGTAGAAACAGGATTCAAGTCTTGGACTCCCTCTACTGGTTCACGTCAGGCTAAAAGAAAAGACTCTGAGACATCTCCTCAGTCCAATCACACTGCTTAGCCTCCCTGCTGAAGATGAATAGAAGTTGTTAAAAAATATATTCCAGCCAAATGGCTCTTAGACCAGCTAGTCAATCTTTGGCAAAATAAACAATTGGTTTGTTGAAAAAAATCTATGAAATGAAGTTCAGTTTGGAGTAAAACAATTGGTCATAAGTTTCTTATTGATCACTCCTCAAGGTCTCTTATCCCAGCAACTCTGAAAGGCTCGTTACTCTAAAAGACAACCTTATAGACAGTAAGAACTGATAAAGTTGGATCAATGCAACTGATCAGTTCTCACCTTAAAATGGATAAGCATATAGAACTAGAAAGGACAGAAAGTGTGTTTTCATGATAAAGAGTTTAGTAGCTCACTGGGTGTGATTTATTGATCCTGTTTTATCCAGTCTTACAGTGAAGATGGTTGAAAGAGACCCCAAAGATTAAAGTCCTTTGGACAATTCATACTCAGTCAATAGTGTTAGGCTTTGATTGTTTATAATACATCACAGGCGTGTACTTTGGAGTGTTTAGCCTCTTTCAGACATTCACTTCTTTCTGTTTATCTGATGGCATCTTCATGTGTTGGCACCAGATTGGGATGAATGCTTGGTTACTCCTCCATTAAAGTCAAGACAACAATCTCACTCACTGGTTTGGAACTAGTAACACTTTCAACATAGCACATGTTTGATCACATTCAGTAACAATAACAGATGACAACCAAAACAAATCTAAAATCTAGAGGTCCAGGTAGTCAGCAAAACATCTGAGGGCCTGTGCACTGTTCAGACGAGCAGGAAGGAGCCATGAGCCAGAATCATAATAATGATGACTGAGTGCAAAGATCTGTTTAGGAGCTGTGTATATTTGTTCTCATGTCCATTCAGACATGAGTCCCGTGTCTGAATCTGGCCTATGTGACAAAAGTCCATTTGCAGAACCAACCCAGTACATATAATGTTTTTATGTAAGCTCACATAAAAGAACAAAAAAACGAATCTGCAATAATAATGACAGCTCCTAACAGACTTTTATGGTCTCTTTTGTCAGCTTTGTGTTTCAGATTGCAGTCACAGAGACTCCGCAGACCTCTGCTGGCTCACCTGTCCTTTACAGTGTTACAGTGCCCGCCTGCTCTCACTTTGTGCCGCGTAATGAACACACACTCCCACCTCTGTGTCAACTCCGAGGAAATCTGAGCTTTGGGCGGATTGTTTTGCAACCCGTTCACTTCCCTCTCTTTACTATCCACCCAGCCATGCTTTTATCCGAAGTTTACTAGCTTCTGTGAGTTAACAGTTGTGTGCTTCTCTGCCATCATGGGCGACTGGAACACAGCCACGGGGCCCATAACTCGCAGGAGAAGGGCGACTATCACAGCGGGGAGAGGCGTCAGCCTGCAGCCGGTGAACGGCAGGTCTACAGCGGCGAGTCTGAGCTCACTGGCCGCTGATATTAGCATAGACGATGGACACAGAAAACTTGACTGTTCACTGGAAACAATTCGGCCCAAAACCAAGAGTGAGAAAAAGAAACGCAGAAACGACTTTAGTGACAGAATGAGGTGAGTTAGGACCGAGGAGAGCAAAGTTTGGAGCTGTTTGTTCTGCCGGTAAATATAGAACAGAATGCTAACAGCTAATGTTAAATAAGCTAATTATTACCGTGTCAAAGTAGCGTTCGCTTGTGCAGAGTCGTCTGGGGTCGATTTGAACGACCCATTCATCCATACACACCGCTGCTGCAGGCACAGCGACAAACTGTAGCAGCCACCCTCTATGGCTGGAGCCTGGGAGCCTGCTGACAGGTAGAGACGGCTCCGGGGAGTCACCAACAGGGAGCCCCAATTACCCCACTTCAACTATGAGCTAGCTTAATCTACGTCAGGCCAATTATATAATAACAAAGAGCTTCTAATTTACTGATACTGTGTTTGAGAGAGCCACAGCTAACAGGTTGTTTACCTCAGTAATAGTAAACAGATGTCATGGAAATGGCTTTAGGTCATGTTTATATTTTTTTTTTTACAATATTTTACAAACTAGTTAGCAAATAACCATGAAGATATTACTCAACTAAGCACATCTTAGTGCTGCTCCACCTGGTCATTATGAACAGTGGAATTAAAGTGAGCAAACTACTGTCATACCTGAAAAAAATGCCTGTAAAGTAGTGAAGTTCACATATAACATCAACAACCAGCTTTCCTGCATCTGTGCATAGTCAAATATCAGCTGTTATCAGGCTTCTTTGTTTACAGTTATACACACTTGATCTATGTATCAATAAAGGGCCTAAGGGGAACCACATTGTTTGAATATTACATCATTTTCACCTTTTTTTACAGCTGCTGCTTCAACAATTACATAAAGGGCTTTGAGCATATTGTGTTTTCTGGAATTATACTCACACATGTTTTTTTCTGATTTTTGTTCAGTTGAGGTGCAATGAATGCTAAAACAAATGTGTCCTAAAGATTTTTCAGCCATTTGTCCCTTTGCTTTATTTCTGCAGCTGCCATAAGACACAGGAGTCCCTCCTTAGTTCGACCAGTGGCTACAATAATTACAGAGGAATACTCAACTGGTGTGTGGTGATGCTGGTAAGACACATACCTGCAGACATGCACACTACTCTAGACTTTGTCTCATGTACTATCAATAATAGAAACTGGCAGTATGTTGTTTGTATGAAACATACTAAATAAAATCATCTCTCGAGATTTAATGTCAGAGCAGATTTTGTAAGGTTTGTTGCTAATCCATTTGTTTAATTAACAATGAATGAAATGTTGGTGTTTCTGTAGCTCCTCCTTACCTGCAAGAAGAATATAGGAGACGGTAAGGCCACTAAGGCCTTCTATTAATCCACTCCTTGAACACAAATAGGAGGTTTTTATTTATTCTGAGTGTCTCATTCCTGAGCGAAGAGCTTTTGTGTGATAGAAGTTAGGAAGAGGATGAGGAGAGAAACAAGATGGGATACAGGGAGAAGTGGGAAAGAGAGGAGCAACAGATGGGAAGAGTAAGGAGGGAAGTGATGCAGGAGGACCAGGTAATTTAAAGTGGCAAAGTGCACTGATAGAAAAAAGGAATAAGGAGAATTACCGGTAATGTAAAATAACAGAAGCAGACGACAGATGTTTTTTTCCCTTTTTGTTACAGGTGCTGAGTAATGCTCGCCTCTTCCTAGAGAATCTGTTAGGGTGAGTACATACCATTATTTTAAGAGCCTCCCAACACCACTTGTACTTAGGTGTCATTCATAAATAGAGATAATTTAATTTGGAATAAATGATCACAGGAGTTTAATGTAGCTGAGTGGAGTTACACTTTTATGGAGACTTAAAATTAACCCAGCATACCATATAGTTTGATAAATAGAACCATTGATAACAGTTTATAAAATATATATAATTAAATAATAGGACGATTGGTCAGAGTCATGGTTGTTCAGCTTTTAGCGTATAGCCGAAACTTGGCAAATGGATTGTCAGAAGCAAAAGTACCTGCTGTTAAAAAGTTTATAAAATAAACAAAATGAAAGGAGTGTTGTATCAGAATTAGTTATTTACCACTAACTTACTATATGCAATATTTTTTTGTGTTTGTGTGTCAGGTACGGTGTTCTGGTCGACCCAATTCAGGTCATCTCCTTGTTTCTGAATGATCCCTACAGCTGGCCAGCAGCATGTCTTCTGATAGGTAATTTTGTAATATGCTTTTGTGCAACATTTACATGCAAACAAATCATTAATTTTATTTAAGTATATTTTACATACAGACCTTCCACGTCAGAAATCTGCTTATGTATTCAAAACTAATCCTCTGTATTCATGGTGGAGGTTATGTGATCTGCCTCATTTATGAAGTGCCCTGTTTTAATACACACACAGGTGCATGTTGTACTTTTTCAGTATTTATTTTTATGGTATATTGCAGTAAAAATCTGCAGTGGTGCAGCTTGCAGCATCTCCAGAGGGACAATCTCCTGCCCTATATACTGCACACTATATACTTTCCTGCAGAGAGGGTGGAGAGAAGGAGAAATGGGGAGCAACAGTGAGAGAAAGAGAGAGATGTGGAAGAGGAGTGTATGAGAGGCATTTAATGGAAGAGAAAATTAAGTGAGTGTAATGTGTAAACAGGGTGCGAAGATGGTAGGAAGAGAAAAAGAGACCTGAAGTGAGACCTGAAGTGCTGCATCAACATGGGCCAAGAGGAGAAAAGAGAGAGGGAGTAGATGGAGTTGAGGTAAATGACTGCACAGACGATGGGTAAGAGGCAGGAGGAGAGAATGGGAGAGTCTGTTTACAGCATGGACAGTAAAGCAGCTCGTTCCCACAGGGCATTCACTGCAGCAACTTATACACACATACTCCCACAGACAAGTACCCCGACACAGACCAAACGTGTAGTCTACACTTGACAAAGCCTTCCAGCAAAGTTGAGAAGGTTGATACTTTAAAACGGCCTTTGAGTGATGTTATAGGTTTGTTGTTTCCAAATTATTGCCCAAAAGCTACTACAGCTGATGAAAGGTTTATGTGTGTCTAACAGGTGCTAAATGGACGTGTTTGTTCCAGTTTGATGTTGCTTGAGATCAGTAGTTTGCTCTGCTCAAAAGAGATAAAAACAGCATTATCTGTAGCATCTTATTCATTTCCTGAGGCCTCCACTCTTCAGACTGATCAGCCTGGTATCATGCCACACTAGTAAAGTATCTATGAAGGACCGCACAGTCCAAAACCTCTTTCTGTTTGCATGCAATTTTATGACTTTAAATGACATAAAATGTGTAATTATGGCACGCAAAGTGCATCCCAGTGGCACCATGTACACCATGAGCTCAGTTGCAAGAGTGTGATTTATCTGATCTGGAACTGCAATGCTCAGATAGTTGTATTGATATTGATAGTGAAATGATAACCCTCCACCCCAACCCTCCACCCTCCCAGTAATCAAAATGCTTGACAGTTTACACATCTGCTCAGTCTAGATTAGATGGATTGACATGCCAGTGACTGATTAGGGTCTTTAAATGTAACAATTGCTGCAATTATGTGTCATCAGTGTGACTCAGCCTAGTCAAGCTAATGAGAAATCTACATACCAGTGATTTCCTTAAGTTCATTTAGCACATCTACATATGCTTTGCTCCACACAGAAGCAGTATTAGTGGCAGCTATTGAAAGCATAATAATGAGAGCTGCTAGTGAAAACCATTCTTTGGCGCAATGTCACAAAAATTTTCTAAAATGTGAATGCTATATTGTATAGGTGATTTACTTGATTTACTTATCCTCACTTATCTTTTTTTTACTTTTGGAAGATCAGAGAATTTTTGATTTCTTGAATAGAGCCATGATATAAACAGGATAATGCAGAGAGGGAGGACATTACAGCAGATTTAACTGCCCTCTTCCAACTGTTAACCCCAATGCTGGGGTTAATGTTAGGTATTGCTTGTTTAGAACTCAAAAGCAGACCGCAGGCAAACAGGCAGTAAAACAGTTCCAAACGTGTTCGCTGAGTAGTGGTGTGGGTACGTGGCTGGCTGAGGCTGGCTGGAGGAGCAACTACATAGAAGGGAAGTCCTGGGAGGAGTACAAAATGGACAAAAAACCACTTAACTAGTCAAAAGGCGTTATGTAGACACAAATGTCAACAAGTAATCACTAAGTACTGCAACACAAGGTTAAACAGCAGCAAGAAAGTTACCAAAGACGGCAAACAATCGAGCGTTGGTCTGAACTCCAGCACCAGCATATAAAGAGTGAGAAATAAGGAGATCAGACCCAGGTGTGCGGACTCCAGCCAGCAGGAAACCACGCCCAGCAACTCTGTGAAGGAGGAGCCTCCACAAAACCACAAAACAACCCATAACAAACCCCACACATAACAGTTCAATTTGCTATAATGGCCAGCTTTCAGCACTTTATGCCTGCCTTTTAATTCCATGCCATCCACACTGCATCACTAAGTAGCAGCAGTCCTTAAATTTAAATAGATTTAAGTACAGGAAAGAGACTGAATGTAAAAATGTGAATGTGTGTATGTGCATGGATGTGCATGCACTCCCGTATGCTTGCCTAGTCCCTCAGCTGTCTAGCAGTTGGTGTGTGCTGTGAAACACATATGCTCGGTTATTGCTGCCTCATTTCTTTCATCAGGTGTTGCTGTTTAATCATGTGAGAGCCTGTGACTGTGTGTGACAGTATGTTGCTGAAAACACAGCAGACAATCAGACCGAAGCCATCATATCATTAAAAGTCAAATTAAAAACAAAATGATTGAAGTTTATGACTAAAATAGTTGAATCCTGCTGAGTCAAAATCATTTTCTCAGTGAAAATACAGCAGAAAAATTCCATATTTAAAAAAAAAAACTGACAACAATTTCTTGTCATGTCTGACAGTGTCCAATGTGTTCATTGCGGCGGCGCTCTACACGGAAAGGCAGCTGTCTAAGGTGAGTGGAGAAACCCTGCTCAGACTCTAACGTCAGAGCACTGTGGATTTAAACCGGACTGTTGAGTTCAGAGCACTTTTCTCAGGAGGGATTATTTTTCTAAAACTGTTCTGTAAAACTGACTGACTCGCTGACCCTCCCTAGTTGCATCTGCAAATGTTAAGTGGTAAAAATGAAACATTAGTCTCACCATTTGCATTTCAGGGCATATTCAGTTATGCTCTGTCTGTTTGGCATGAATATGGAACATCAAGAGCTTTTTGCAAAATTAACTAGGCCACCATAACTAAAAATGTGGTGTGTTAAAAAGCAGAACAAACAAATGTTTAATGTTTTTATTTCTAGCTGCTGTTTTTTTTTTGTAAGTATTTTTGAATTAGGTCACAAATAAAGTTATAAATCTGCAAGAAACAAGGAGGAATGTTTGTCCAGTCCACGTCATTAAAAAAATGGGACAACATGGTGTTCTTGAGGTTTGACGTAAACGCTCCAGCTGTCCTCTTGTTTTTTCTGTTTCTACTCAGGGCTCGTTCAGTGAAGCTGTGGGATTTCTGGTCCACTGCATTAACTTAGCAAATATGCTAATCTTCCCTGCGGCAGTGGTCCTATTGGTTCCTTCCATGACCCCAGGTAAGATGTTTCTACTCTCTCTGCACTCGTGCTTCTTAACAACATATCAGAACATATCTGAGATGATCTAAACCGTCATCCATTCAGTGGTAGGTTACAATATATTCACGTGTAAGAAATGGAATGTAATGTAAGCATTATAAAGATTAAGAGGACATCCACATCCTTGCCCTTCAGAGAAACACTCAGCCAGTTTGATAGTGCAGTAAAAGACATCTCTTATACAGTCATAATTGGAGTCGGTTAGTGGTAATGGACCAGTTGGTCATGACTGGATTGTTTCCAGCTGGCTCTGAGGAGAGGAAGAAGAGGAGGACAGAGAGGAAAGAAAATGTGAACTAAAAGGAAAGGAAAGGACAAGGCAGGAGAGGAGGGGAGATGCCAAAGTGGGTGTGGTTTTCAGTGCAGGGTCATCCAAGGGTCACCTTCTCCTGTCTTCATCAGGCTGCCTGACAGAAACCATGGCTGCCTTCTACTAACCGTCGACACAACCTTTCAGAACACTGCGTGTTTTCATTGCTTTGTATTAATGTTGGTTTTGTTCTCCAGCTCTCATTATTCCACCTTGTCGACTTGCTTGTTTAGCAGGTTAACATCGTTTTTAACCTGAACGTGTAATGATCTTGAAATTGTTGAACATTTCTCTGCCATGCTGACATTTGCCACTTTACACACACTTGTTCCACAGTAGGAGTGTTTCATGTTTGAAACGTGATTTAGCTTAGAGTGTTAGCACAGAGGCCGTACTTTACTCTTCCAGCTTTAGTTATTGTTTTAATTCTTTGCTTTTTCTCTTATCTCAGCTTTACTTCTCTTCTTTCTCTTCTCTTCTCATCTGTTCTCTCACTGGGAGGGAAAGAAGTGAAGGAGTCCGTCGCTCTGTCTGTCTGTTCTGTGCGCTGCTGTTCACACAGGAAGGGCAATGACAGAGGGCAGGTGTGTGTGTATACAAATATGGTGTATGTGTGTGTGTGTTGGTATTACTCATGGTGTGGGGATGTAAATCTGTTAACAGTTAGGGAAAGGGTGAGGATTACCCAAGTAGTGATTATGCAAGACTCCAGGAAATTAATGCATGTTGACGTAAAATCCTCTGAAGCCACTGCATTTACAGGGAACTATTAAACTATAGCACCTGGTAATATGATGTCTTTTGGATTTTACATAGCCAAATTCAAATCCTAGATTTTGCATTGTCTTTGCTGCACAACGTTTGAAAGAAGGGTGTGTTTGTTGTTGAACCAGTTTGAACTTTTTTTTTCCTAAGCCTGGAAGAGCAGTACTGTTTTCAGAAGGAACAGCAAAAATAGAATAGCTTTCGAATTAAAACTTGTGAGTGTTGGTGGTAATTTGTGGTACAATGAATGGCTCCTTTGGAATGCTTTTCTGCTAAGTCTCCACCTCTGAGTGTGTTTCTATGATTGCTATCTACAGTAGCAGTCTTGGAAGACAATCTAGCTGTTTAGAAGCCACACTGAGCCAGAAAGACAGATGGTTAATGGATAAGATCGGCTGTGGTTTGATGCCAGGTGTGCTGACCTCCTCCTCACCCTGCTGGCACAATGGGCTTCTTTTATTTGTGTGTTTCTTACTGCATGTGTGTGTGTTGTTGTTTTGTTTTTTTGTTTGCATGATCTCCTCCTCTCAAGCATATGGTGACTATTGATAAAGCTGTGCTAGATAAGGTGTGTAGCTGGTGTGTGTGTGTATCCACAATTAAAAATATGTCTATTAATCTGCCTTTGAATCAGCTTTCACTCATTGGCCCATAAACATTGGCTCAGTTGTATGAGTGTGCACACAACATGGTGACTGTAATAATGTCCTTGGCATAGTTAGACTGCTCTGAGTTCAGATGATTTATTTTGCTGGGCTTGTTTTGTTGTTTGTTCAAGATCAAATGACGTTCTCTTGTTTTGTGTCTCACTTCTGTTTTTTCCTTCATACCTCATCTCTGTCTTTTTTTCCTCTCTTTCTTTCCAGCTTGTCATTTCTCTCTCTCACACACACACACTATTGGCTCACTTTCTCCTCCTCTTTCTCTTTGCTTCTTCCTCTGTTAATCCTCAGTATTTTCAAGCCTTCACTGGCACTCCCTGGTTTCCTCTTCTTATCTCTGCTTCTCATCTTCTCATGTCGTTTGATTACATGTTCTTTCTTGCTCCGCAGCTTTTATCCACATTGCTTTGTTAACCATCACTTCCCTCTCTCCCTGTCAGTTGGCAGTGCCTTTGTACTTGGTATTTACACCATCCTCTTCCTAAAGCTGTACTCCTATAAAGATGTCAACTTGTGGTGCAGAGAGCTGAGCACAGTAAAGGCTAAGAAACTGGCCAGGTCACTGTCATGTAAGTCACACATTTATACAGATCTCATATGATTGTATGACTTAGGTTATACCATAAAACATATGTGAGATAAAATTGTCTTCAGGCTTGGTGTGTAATTATTTTTTGACGTAATTTAACACAAACCCTAAAAAGATCTTGCTTATGCTGTTACAGTGACATCTGCTGGCTACCTTGTTACACTGCAGCTCTTAGTTGTTGCCCTTCAACATCCTCGTTAAAATGTAATTGCTTGACTATATAATATTTATTAATACATGTATTTGCAATGTCATTATGTTGTATACTCTGCCCTAAGGTCCATCAGAACAGCACTTCAGTGGTAACCATAAGGTGTGTTATCCCGGGAACCTCACCATCAGAGGTACTTGTGTAACTCCCTTGTCTTTGCTGCCTGTGTTTTATTTTGTCACATATTCCAACAACGTCAGTGACCTCCTCTCTGTCTCTGCAGATATGTACTACTTTGTCTTTGCTCCCACTCTTTGCTACGAGCTCAACTTCCCCCGCTCTCCAAAAATCCGCATGAGTTTCCTGCTGAGGAGACTGTTTGAGATGGTGAGGATTTTTTTCATGTCAGCATCAGCCAGTAAAAATAAAATGTAGCTGTATGTTTAAGTCAGCACAGAAAACAGGACGCAGCTCCTTGATAATGAGGGATGTATGTGCTCAGGAGTGCAGTTGAATGCACCTTTAAAGAAAGCTTTAACTGATTTATTTTCGGGTAATGGATTTTTCTTTTGTGAAATAGCTTAGTTTTGCTTATTTAAGTGAAAATAATTTTTATATTTGTTGATAATTTTATCAGTCATCCAGGTCATTTTTCATTCAAATGCTTAAAGTAGGGTAACTGGACTTTTTCTTCTTGCTGCTTGTCCTCCATTGAGTTCAGTGTTTGAAGTGGAAAAACTCCCATTATTCACATTTCTATAAATGTAAGATTCTACTTTTGCAATGGTATAAGATTACAGTAGTTAGTGCTAAACATGTCACTGATATATTTTATCAAGAGGTTGAAGTGTAAAAATCTATTTCATAATATTAATATGTGCCGTATTATACTGTCCACCATATGCAGCTATGCAATGGTGTTTCAATATTGTCATAAATACTATGGTAAATTATGGTATGATTAAGCTCATACCGACCCTAATATGTATAGTAGTACCTGCTCCATGTATGGAGATGGATGTCTCTTCTCAATAAATCCACTTTTAATATGTTCTAATCTTTAAAAATGACTGTATAGTGACTTCCCTGACTCTTTCTCCACAGCTGTTCCTCATCCAGCTGTTAGTTGGTCTCACTCAACAGGTACAATCTGATCATGATTCCGTTAGTTGTGATTTATCTTTTTCATTTCTCTTGTTTATCTGACTTTGTTGTCTTCTCTCCCTATCAGTGGATGATCCCCATCATTCAAAGCTCCATGAAACCACTAGAAGTAAGGAAGGCAAAATCAGAGTGAAGGTCTTACGTCAATATGAAATGTTGTTTTGTATTTGTTAATGCATAAGTCTCTCCTCTGCACCAGGACATGGATCTGTCCAGGATGACTGAGAGACTTCTACGATTAGCTGTGAGTAAAAACACAACAAAACATATTGTAGCAGCCTTTATGATTATATAAAGGAATAAAACCACAGCTGCAGTGGTGACAGTGACACCAGGCCATGAGTTCTAAGGTGGACCTGTGTTGTGTAGTTACAGTGTACTGTCACGTCCATAAATATTAGAGCAATAAGGTCTAAAGGGGTGCCTATGCAAGTGAAGCCATCATTAGGCTGGAAAAACAAATGGACTTATCAGTGAAAAAACAAAAACACTGGGAGCAGCCAGCACAACAGTCTGTCATTATCTTCAGTAAAAAAGATGACTTTATCGGTGTAAATACAGAGACTTCACAACAAGGTGCAGACCACTGGTTATGCTCAAGAAAAGAGAAGCTAGAAAAAGGCAGTGCTGTGACATGGGCATGTATGTCTGCTAAATGAACAGGGACTGCTGATGGAAGCAGCAGGGTGAATTTTGGACTGTATACATCATTCAGAAAAATGCTGTAAGAACGCCACTCCATGTTGCAGAAAAGGACCCACACATCTTGAGTGTTTCATTAACAAATGAAACTTGTAATTGTTCCATTATTTATAGACCTGACTGTGTATGTCTATGTACGTCTTCCATGTGTCTGTGCAGGTTCCTAATCACTTGCTGTGGCTGATGTTTTTCTATTGGTTCTTCCACTCATCTATGAACTTCTCCGCTGAGCTGCTGCGCTTTGGAGACAGACAGTTTTACAAGGACTGGTGGTATGTTTGTGTGTGTCCATGTGTGTACCGTTTATGGGGTGTGTTGAACCGTCAGGGTCTGTCCTGCTCAGACCCAGAAGGTCCTTGAGCGTCTGGGTCCATCACGGTCTGTGCTGCTCAGAGTAGCTGCATGCACAGCTCAACTTTGATCAAATTAAATTGAATCCATTATTTAGAGCCTGTAATGCTCCAGCATCCTGTTTTCTGACTCTTCTTTCAGGAATTCTGAGTCTGTGACATATTTCTGGCAGAACTGGAATATCCCTGTACACAAATGGTGTCTACGGTAAATTATTCACACAAAATGGGAACACAATTGACTTGACACAGGGCGACAAGGCACACTGACGTATTTGGGAAAAGCATTAATCTGGCTGTGATTAAAGGAAATGCTGTGGGTGCTGCTGTGAGTTCCACATGTAGTTAAACAGCAACAGGAGCAAATACTAATAATATATATTAAATAATAAAAATAATAATTAATAATATTAAACATTTTAAAGACATTGTAATCACAATGCTGCAGTGGTTTTTATGCGGTTTTCTGTCAGCATGTCACTGTTTTTTCTTTATACTACGGGTTTTTCAGTGTCTGTGAGGAGCACCTGAAAGCTATAAAAATGACTTGTCTGTCTGTTTCATTCATCTGCTCATCTATGTATCCACCCATCTGAACATCTGTCCTCCTGTCTGACCTGAAGCCACTTCTACAAGCCACTGCTGAGGAGAGGATGCAATAAGATGGTCAGCCAATCAGCTGTCTTCTTCTTGTCAGCTTTCTTCCATGAGGTAAGAGCTTTTCCTGCATATGTTGATGCTGTAGACTGTACACTGCAGATGGTCAGATTGTATTTAATAGAGAAGACAGCTGAATGATGCTTTTTGTTTTCCTGTCTGTGTTAGTACTTAGTGAGTGTTCCTCTCCGGATGTTCAGACTCTGGGCTTTCATGGGCATGATGGCACAAGTAAGACCCAGCACATCACTGAGGATATACTCAACTCTACTGTTTTAATATAAATAGGTCTAAACAGTAACACACAGTCACCTAGTATGTTATTTTTACTGAACCTACAGCTTCCATTAGCCTGGTTCGTTGGCCGTTTCCTCCGTGGTAACTATGGCAATGCTGCGGTGTGGATGTCCCTCATCATCGGCCAGCCAATCGCCGTCCTGATGTACGTCCATGACTACTACGTCCTGCACTACAGAGCAGAGGCTGACTAACACATATCTCTACAACTTGCACCATGTTTTTCTTACTTCGTGTCACCTGTTTGCTGCCTTTCTTGCACAAACACATAAAAATCACTAGTCTACAGTGCAGGAAACAGATGATGTATTATGCAGTATGATAATAGCATGTTTACAATAGACACGTCGTGCCTTACACCTGGAGGAGCTAAGAATATAAGATAAAGAGAAACTTTCAAACACTACTGTAACTTTGGGAGGAAGGTGTGTTAGTAATACAATCATACTCAGGTACTTTATATTGTATGTTGAACTGTATTTTGTTTTGTTGCAAGAAGCACATAGGATTTGTAACCTTTTTTTTACCACTGAGTTTTTTTTATCCTAGTTTAGCTATGTGCATGGAGCTGAATTTGATCAATTTTTACAGCGTGATTTATGCTCTTTATTTTTATCCAAAGGGGCCTAAATCTGTCAGGAATTACTGCTTGATGGAGAATCATATAGAAATGAATGTATATATTTTTTAATACAATATGTACGGAACTGTAATTCAAGTGTGTTGCTTTTTTACCTGAAGTGCCATTATAGTAATACAGTATATATTCAAATTAAGAAGAAAAGATGGAATTTTCTTTGTTTGTATGATTAGTGCCACCATCTAATCTGTGTCTCTGCAAATAAACATGCAAAGATTGATTTTTGTTTTTGCTTCACTTTTCTGAAATCCTAAATGATGAACCCAGTCACATACAGTTGCTCTTACACAATGATTCCATCTGTTTTAAAAATTACTTATATTGTCACTTAACATATGTTGGAGCAAGAACAGCCACTAAAAGAAGAAAATGATAAACATATAAAGTAACTGAACTTTTACTATGTCTCCATTTTATCTCCATACAGTCACTATGAAACAATCCATAATTACAGAGGCCGATGACAACAAAGGTTCAGTAAATTATTAAACTAGTTAAAGTGACAAACATTGTACCACTTTGCTACTGGGAATTCAAACCAACAGCAGAAAACCAGCTAAGATTCTCCCTCTTTCCATATATATATATATATATATATATATATATATATATATATATATATATATATATATATATATATATACATACATGGAAAGAGGGAGAATCTATATATATATATATATGTGTGTGTGTGTGTGTGTGTGCTCATAGATTTGAAACCTGTAGTTTGAATAAAAGGCTGTGATTCTGCATTTTGTCAGGTTGACATTGAATTAAACAGCAGGTCTTCCACAAATCATACACTTTCTGGAGGCGTGTATGTGTGTGTGAGTGTGTATGGTCCCTGTGAGTGTGACTTTTGGTTAAACAATCGTCATGACTTTGCAGAGTGTTTTTAACGTATTTTACTACAGAATACACAAGACATTGTTATCTAGAGGTTATAAAAACATTGTATAGCTCCTATAGTAAATGTAACTGAAGATGTTTGTTCATATTTGTATTCCAAATCTATAACTTTTTAAACTGATTCCCCAACACTGTGTGCCTGTGTGTAAAGTTCAAAAAATGTCCAACAAAAGACGAGTCATTAAAATAAAGCCAAGGATACCCCAAAATGACAAAGAACAAACAATAAAAAAAAAAACTAAACCAGATTGAAGAAAATGGATAACCACAGCAAACAAGGCAGGATCCAACACAGACAAAGGGGAGCACAAGAAGACAACACAAGGGTTAACAAGACACAGGTGAAAACAATCAGGGCGGGGCAGGTGATTACAAAGGTGGGAAAACACAAGGATGTAAAGCAGACAAGGACACACAAGGAAACTGGACTTTCAAAATAAATCAGGAACTATAACCAAACCCCATTATATTATAGGAAGGACTAACAGGCTACATTTGTTCAAATATCTTGCATCTCCCTTCATAATTTCCATCAAACTAAGGAAACCGGCCACCTCTGCCAAAAAAGTGAGCTTTCTATAATCCTCCATCCACTCCCCTCTCATTTCTGACAAACACACTGTCTGAGGATGGAGGAATGGAGTAAAAAGTCCAGAAACACCATCATCTCTCATTCTATCATCAATATCCAGACTGACATAAACAGAGCCTTCCCTGGGCCGGGCCTCATGGTGCTGTACCATCTCCATACTCTCATATTCTCATATTCTCTCAACCATATGTATACAGTACAGTATAATTGTGCATCTGTCATTCCACATTCAGACAGACATGCTCCATCACTGTCTCTCTGTCGTCTTTTCCTCACGTCCCCGTCCCGCACCTTCTCTCTGAGCTCATCCTCAGTAACAGGTTGATCCATGGGCCTTCTCCTGACATCCGTTATTCCGGATCTTTCCGAGAAATGCTGACAAGCTGAGTGATGATGAGCCTCTAGACAGGAAGCCAAGAGACACAAACCTGCCTTATTCTGTGAGATGGATGGAGGACTAAACCAGGGACTTGTTATAAAGAGACTGATGAGCCATACATTTGTTTAGATTCATACGTTTAAGTTGTAGTCGCTGCAATCACCACAATGATCAGCATCAGTTCCAGTGGCACATTTAGTTGAGTTTAAATATTAGGAGCTACACCAAGTTTGATCCTCTTGAGAAGGTACTATTTCCTCCATTCAGTTCACGCTTGTTGTTGTTTGAAGACTGAAATCAGAAAAGAACTTTGTGTGTGTGTGTGTGTGTGGAGTACATGGGCACACATGTGCACGTCCCAACAGAATGTAAACACATACTGAGACTTCCTGTCTGTGGACCAAACTGAGGGAAGATTTTACCGTGTGAGGGAGGGAAGCAGAAAGACAGAGCCAGTGAAAGAAAAGGAAAATGATGCTAAAAGGAAGAGGAGGAGAAGAAGAATGGAGACTTAACACAAAGACAATTGTGCTTTTCTTTCACCTTTAGAGAGACGCCTATAAGAAACAGAAGACAGGAAGGATATTTTCTGCTGCATATTGAATAGACTTGATTGTGACCCGAGGAACCTGAGAAGGAGAGACATGACTGACACACTGAAAACAGAAAAGTCACCCATGATATAAAGGTTTCCAAGATGATCTGACGACACAAAGGTCACAGAAACTTGGAGCATCTTTGGAGTCAAGGTGAGTTATTATCAAAACCAAATAAAACTATTTATTGTTATATTCCATCAAAGTAATGTGTTATCACATCACTAACAAGGACAGTAATGGTACACATTTACTAAAACAACGGCATAATAAGCCCATATGCACCTTCAGTCAAGCACAAAATGCACATACTATAAATACAAAAAGAATGCATACAAGTTCAAAACGTTTTGACCTATAAAATAACAAATTGTCACACTATCCCATCAGGCTGCATGAAAAGATTCCTACTAGCTTCTACTGCCTGCACGAATCTCTAAAATTAGAGTTACAGCAGCAACAAAAATGTTGAGTTTTGCCTTGAGGGGTCTTCTGTAAAGCTATAATTTGATGCAGGACAGCATGAGATCTGTATACCACAGTCCCACCCTCTGTCTCTCTCTGCCTCTTTCTGTATGTTTCGGGCTTTCCAACAGACACACACACAAATAGGACTCCCACGCTGTTGGAATTTATTTGGACAGTGTTATTTGTGATCTGCCTCAAGGCCCTCTGTTCTCCTCTCAGTATCACTTTACAGCCATTACATCACTGCCGTCTTTCATGCTGGAAGAAGGAGAGCAGCAGAATGATGGAAACAGTGATGTATAGACTGGTATGGCATTTGTTTATTCTAGTATATTGCTGTGCTCTTCCATACTTCATAGCCTATTTATACCGTACAGCAACTCGTCGTTTTTAATGAATTGTGCCATAGTGTGCATACTCACGCACAGATGTATTCAGACTTTTCACAAATGTTCTTATAGTGCAGCTAAAACTTCTCCACTGGCTTTAAACAGCTGGTTTTGGTCCGTCATTCGCCCTGGAAGACTAGATTGGACAGAAAGTTAAAGACAATCAGAGACATGTCCTGATGCTATTCACTGCATTAAGGTTTTTAGGATATCTCTGTAGTTGGCTGCCTTTGACCCCTTACTGCTCTCTGTTATATTGAGTGATACAACCCCAAAGTACGATACTACCACCACCATGCTTCACTATATGGACGGTACAAACCAGGTGATGAGCAGCGCCCATCTTTTTAATTCACAGAATTTTTTAAATCCTTCCACCATGAGGATCGTCATGTAGCTACTGGGTCACTTAGCGTCTCTCTATTATGCTGAAAAGTTTTTGATTGTGAGAGTCGACAGAGTTCTCCCGACTCTGCCCTCATTTTTTGTCCTGGTGCACAGTGTGAATTTTGAAAAGTTTGGTCTAAACTTGTTTGGAATGACACAAGAAATCTATTGAAAATGTACTTAGATCCATGTTTATCCTTTAGCTTTGGATACAGTCAGGATGCTCTGACTCACATCATTGTAATGAAGCTGAATCTATCACTGCCAAATACCAAAGTGTCACTGCTATTTGTTTCCAAAGAGAAGAAGTAAATAGTTTAGCACACAATTTCCCCACAGCAGCACTCGTAAAACTCGTTAGCAGCGTTAATGATGATGAACTATCTCCAATAAGCTGAATAATATCAGGGGGATGTCACTGTGAAAACAACCATTTATTTCCTTCAGTGGTCCTAATGTTCTGTGGCTGGACTGGTCTTGTTCATGAAGATGAATCACATTATTCATGCCTCACCCTCAACTGAGCATGTTATTCTCATTAGGCTAAATATTTTTCATCAGCCGGATGATTATTTTGCTGAGAGATTAGTTGTGAGCAATGAGCATACACAACACAATACGCTGGGCTTCTGCCACTTTTCCATCAGCAATTAAACTGCATTTGTCATGGAAGGATGCGGTAACACGCGTTAACACGGCAGCCTCCAGCTGATTCTGGGTTCACACTCAATGAGAGGCTACAAAGGATATCATGTTTAAAGTGTGGCTACTGGATCAATCAGTAGATTTTACATCTCATTTACACTCCTCCACTGTAAATCCTCTAAACAGTCAAATTGATCTTCCACTGTGTTATTAGACTGTCACTGACTGCCCTCTGCTGTCTGTAACATCACGTCTGTTAGCCTCTTCTTTCCTCGATTGGCACCTCTGCTGAAAACAATACATGGAAGGACTCATGAAGGGTCTGATGTAAGGATCTGTTTGTGAAAGGTAAACTGTGAGAGTGCGACATGAGATAAAAACCCCTTGCAGATGACATTGCCTCTAGCTTGTTGTATTTCACATTTTCATTCATAGCCTTTAGCACCACATCTAACGTGTTGTGAGGTTGTAGACAGCTCAGCACTGCTCCGAAGGTGAACCCAAAGGCAGATCAATTAAACAAAGGGCGAGCTTTAATAAATAAAGCTGACAAAGCTCTTTACAAACATGTCAAAAACAGAAAGCAAACACAAAAACAAAAACAAAGTTTAACCAAGAGATCAAAAATATAACAGAAAAGCATCCAGAAACAAACTGGAAAACACAAAGGGAAGCACGAGACAGAAATACACAAGGTAACAACACACAGCTGAGAAACATTAGGGTGGGAAGGTCATCACACTAGGAAGTAAAGCAAACAAGGAAACACGACTTTCAAAATAAAACAGGAAATGCAAGGAGACGGATCACAAAACACAAAAAACTGAATAGAGTAGGAAAACACAGCCAAGGATGGAAGTAAATAAAGCCAACCAAACTGGAGATCATGACATGGAAGCTGGAAATATCCTGTCAGCACACAAACAGATTTCATCCAGTTTTCCCTCTTTTGTTTATTTTACAAGTGATGAGAAAAATTCCCAATCTTTCTTGAAAGGTAAATAAACAGGATCGGTCATGCTGTGATATCAGAGTCACGCAAACACAAAATGAGTGGAGGTGCAGAAAAAGTCACATCTTGGCCACAATAAATAAGTCTGTTTTGAGACAGTTACACTAAAAGTAAAGATCTAACAGCTGGAATTAAATATGTGTATATCCTTAGTGTCCCTACTGTAGCAAAAAATAAATAGAGCTAGATTAAAAATAGCTGGCCAAATAAACTACATATTGAGTGACTAAATCAGTGTGACTGCTAACAGTAACAACCACTCTTGAGGTCACAGAGACAGCAACTAGATGTCAGGAAAGTGTGTGTGCTAGCTCATGGGTGTGTTTGATGCTACTGAGTGCAAATATAGGGAACAGCGTCATCATCCATGTAAGTTATATAAATATAGCTAGTAAAAATGGCACCCATAGCAAGAATCTATGTCTCTAGCTTGATGACCAAGTGTCAGCACAATTAGTTCTTCTTATGTTGGAGCAGTTTGTTAGTGGAGTAAATGTGTGATTTTTGTTCGATAGTTTCTGCGCTCACTCACCGCCACCCTGTATCTCATCAACAGCGTGGATCACACTATGATGAGCTTCAACAGCACCGAGTCCTGGCTTCTCATCAACGCTTCATTTCCCCTCCCGTCTGTAATAGTCAGTCCAGCTAACACAAGTGGCATGGAAGCATATCTCCAAAGGCTGGCACATTTAGACGAGGGGCTCTACAATGACTTTTATGGCCTCTGGATTGCACTGATGGTCATAAACTCTCTCATTTTCCTGGTAGGCAGTTTCCACTGTTTATTTCTACACTTCATTGGCAGATTAGGTCTACTTTTCTTATTCTGTCTTCGTTTTCCAGGTGGGCATGGTGCTCAACATGGTCGCACTTTACGTCTTCTGTTTCCGCACCAAGCAAAAGAGCACCTCAGTGATCTACACCATCAACCTGGCAGTGACAGACCTCCTGGTGAATCTGTCTCTGCCGACTCGCATCCTGCTTTACTACAGTGGAGGAGCGTGTCTCACCTGCTCCTACCTGCACATCTTCAGCTACTTTGTCAACATGTACTGCAGTATCCTGTTTTTAACCTGCATATGCGTTGACCGTTATCTCGCCATTGTGCAGGTGAGTTTTGTGCATGCTTGTCCAAGCCTGTCCCTGGCAAACTGATGCTGAGTATTGTCTTTTGTCCTTGCAGGTTGAAGCTTCCCGCCGCTGGAGGAACGTCGGTGTGGCCAAATGTGTTTGTATTTCTGTGTGGCTCTTTGCCATCGTGGTCACGTACTCCTTCCTCTCCACCGCTTTCCAGCAAACAGGCTGCTCTATCTCTAAGCTCCTCTTTCTCACCATCACTGAGTTCTTTCTGCCCCTCGTCATCATTGTGGTCTTCACCTTGCGTATTATGTGGGCCCTAGCAGACCGTCGTTTGATGCAGCAAAGCAGGTAAATGTAAGAATAAAAGACAACATTTAATAAAGCTCAACCATTGAAGGCACACAGTTAACACCATGACACCTTGGTGGTTGTACCGCTTCAGGGAAAGGAGAAGAAGAGCTGTCCAGCTGCTAACAACAGTGCTCATTATCTTCACTGTCTGCTTCACACCATTCCATGTCAGACAGGTGAGTAAATTTCAAGTACAACCCATGTTGAAATGATCATGATTAGAGAGCACATGTCTTTAATATCAATATCCACAGATATGATACTGATATGAGGCCATTGAGTCACTTTGATTAAAAAGATGAAATCCAAATTTCTCTTGACAATGATGAAAAGTTAAAGCATAAAAAGTCTGTATGTTGGCACAAAAATCCAATTTATGTGTTCTCCAACATGAAGCCACTCATGCTCACTGTGCGTGCAGCCTTCAGCCTAGTCTGTCTCCTTTGTGTTGTAGGTGGTGGTGTACTTCTACCCTGATATGCCTCATCATGTGATTGTTTACCACTTAACAGTCACTCTGAGCAGTTTAAACAGCTGCATGGATCCTGTTGTCTACTGCTTTGTTACTAATAATTTCCAGGTAAACCTCTCCTGAATGTCTTCCTCACTCCTTCATCCCATCCACTCCACTCATCTCAATTCTCTGCCACCTGTCATACTTTCTTTCAGCCATAATTTGTCCATTTCTCACTCCCTCACTGTCTTATTGCTTCCAGGCCACCATGAGACATCTTTTCCGCCGTGCAGAGCCTGAGCAGACCAGCGGCGACAGAGTCAGTATGCAGCACAGCTCAAAGGCCTCAGGGGGGACGGCCAACGCCATCACTAACAATGTGATCATGATGACCAGGATTCCTAATCCACTGCAGAGCGAAAACCCAGCAAAGAATCACACACTGTAAAAACATCCCTGTTACAGGCATGACAAGATGTAAAGATGTCACAGTGAGAACTCTGGACCCCCCCGAATGTGCTGACCAGTGAGAACTGCATCATGGACTAAGAGCTCAGAACTGACTTTCAGTGCTGCCATCATTTTTAATGATAAGGAGCAGCAGCAGTTTCACAAAGAGTAATTGAACAGGCACTGGAACCTCAAAACATTTGTTCAAGAGACCACGACATTGACAAGAGCCAAATTTCCAAATTTTCTGCAACTAAATCACAATGGCAATATTTAATCCCATTATTATGGATTTATGGATTTTCATCTGTGAAAGTCAATTTACAGCCAAATTCTAACAGGAAGTACTAACTTGATTACTTGGTCAGTTCCTCGTTTCTCTGAAAGCATGCTGGCTCAGTTAAACATCCCTCTTTGAGGCAAATCATTTTAAATAATGCTTACTGCTTACTGAATGTAATACCTGTGCAAAATATTTTGGGTGACAGAACATGCAACTGTGGTATCTATGAGAAAGAAGCTCTTTGAACTGTCAGGATGTGATGTTTATCATCTTGATACCATAATAATATACTGTCATACATGTGCATGTGAATTCCCTATGAGGAGGAAATACAAACTTTTGTGCAGCAGAGGGCATCATTGCATCATTGGTGCTGGTCATGTTTAGTTTGAGCTAAGTGTATCCAAAAAGCAAAATTAAACAGCCTCTTGGAGACCAGTGTGTCATGTGACCAGAGTTTGAGACCAGAATATTTTTTTTTATTACTCGAAAGCTTACTTCCTCCACTGATACACCGATGTGAGCCACACAGTCTACTGATCTACAGTCAGCATCAGCACTTCTCATATAGAAAATAAACTTCCTCATAAATAAATGAATTTTGTATGTTTAGTTACAGCTGTGTTAAAACTATGTTTGCCTTGTGTGAAGATGGTGTGCGCACTACATTCAAAACAAGGTCTATTTTCACTCTGCTAATTTAGTGGCAAGTTTAGTCCATGTATTTATTAAGTATGTTATTTCCAATTATCAATGTTTGATGCTTCTGTATATTTATCTTTGCAGAGATTACTGCCCTGCCTGATAAACACTGTCTTACTGGTACCCAATGAGGACTGTATAACCAGATCATTGAACTCAATCAAGTATCATGTTTAATGTCAGATTTCTGACCAGATCTCCGGCAATATTTCTGCACTAGTTTGCTATGATTTTTATGTTTAAAAATTATAGTAAACTTTTTATGTTAACATGGTGTGAAATTTATAAAACTGGAAGGAACTTAAGTTTACACAAGCATACAGGAAACTAAGCTCCGAAGAAACGAGGATCATGAAACTGCCCACCCCTTTCCCTCCCACCTCGCCTACCCAACAGAAGACACTATAGAAGGGAACTTGCAAAACAAAACAGAAAACAGGTCTCAAACCCAGGAGCATGAAACCATGCACATGTGTTAATGACTCTATTCTCCCTCCAATATGAAATGTGTTATTGGTGCTAATTTGACTGAGGAAGAAACAGCTAGCTGTAACCTACAGTCACCTACTTTGTTAATTGATTAGCAATAATTGAGAGTCACAGTTTACACATGAGTTGGATGGAGCAAGACATGCAAAAAAAGTCAGGAAATATCTTAATTTGGAAGTAATTATCAGATCAAGCCAGTCAAACATTGCCAATAAATTCTATATGAAACCATTTATTGTGGAATATGCTTTTAAAGCTACTCACACGCCCAGCACACAACCTGGACAACAATCAGATGTGTGTGTGTGTGTCACAGGTGTGTTCAGATACTGAACTTTGTACCAGCTTACATCATGGCGCTGGTGTTTGCTGAGTGATACTGTGAAAGCATCCTTCATGTAAAACAGGAGCCTTTCTTAGTGTAAGATTCATTGTGTGAATATGTGATGATAACATATCACTGAATCAGTATACTGAGTATATAAAAGACTACACAAAGCTGTATCACACAGACACAGACAGACAAGAGTCATATATGTCATGTGCATACACTAAGATTGGGCAGGTGTAGTGTGTATGTAAAAGAGGACACAATAGCATTACACACGACCCCTGCTCCTGCATACCTTCTGTCACAATTTATCATTTTTCCAATTGACCCTTTGCAGAATTTCCCGGTTTGGTAAACAGAAAAATGTAAGCAGCTTTTGTAAGTTTGACATGAGTTAATACTAAAACACTAAAATACCAGGAACACCTGCAGATAAGACCTCTGTTTGCTACTATAGGTAAGGGGGCTGGACCTACAATATACCCCTATAATAGAGGAGAATTCGCAAAACAGTCGTCAGACCAAAATGGACAGAAGAGAGGTGACGCCGGCAGTTTTAGTCCTGGTTTTAATACAAGGTAGGCAATGTAATCATGAAGGGGTTCTAATCATCAGTCTACATAACATTTCTTTTCTGTCAGTGCATCTTTTTTTTTCTTTTTAGGGCTCCTGTCCTCGGCTGCTGTGGAGGTCCAGCCGTCCTCTAATCCCGCTGTAGCTGGGGAAACAGTGACACTGTCTCTGTCTCCTTCTCAGACCATGAAAAGTGGAAACTGGGCGGTTGGGGGGTCACTCATCCTCACTTGGGTGGGGAACCAGCAGGCTGTTTTCCCCAATCACACTGGCAGAGCGTCAGTCAACGTCCTCAGTGGGGCTCTCACTCTGCGCTCCGTTACCGTGGCCGACTCAGGAGTCTACACGGTGCAGAGCAGTGACCCCCAGCTCACAGCCAGCATTTCCATCACTGTTCTGGGTGAGAATCAATTGTTGATGTTGTCCACATGTGAGTCATCATAAAATCCTGACAATCCTGACATGAGTTATCACAAAATCCTGTTAAGAAAAGTTGTTTTCATAAAATGTGTTTTACTCCTCAGAACCCGTTTCCAATGTGACGCTCCGCGTGAATCAAACTGACCTGACGGAGTTCAACAGTTCAGCAGTTGTTAACTGTTCTGCCTCCTCTGGATCCTTGCTCTCTTTCCTCTGGATGAATGGCAGCACTGAGATCACACGCAGTGACAGAGTCCAGCTCACTGATGGAAACACCACTCTCACTATTATTAATGTGACCCGCTACGACCAGGGACCAATCTGCTGTCGTGTGTTCAATGCTGTCAGTAGTGGCACCAGTGATGCCATGAACCTTCCCATCATCTGTGAGTATGGCAACATCGGTTAAATCCATGTTTGAGTTTACAGTACAACCACCCAGCTGCTTCTCTTCCCTCTGCGTCCATCAGATGGCCCAGATAACATGGCTCTCACTGTGAACGGACACAACAACGCTCCAACCTTTTTGGTTGGATCCAATCTGACCATGCTCTGTTTAGCACAGTCCAACCCTCCAGCTCATCTTCAGTGGATGTTCAGGGGAGAGCTTGTGAACATGACAGTTCCAGTGTGGGAGCTTTCTCATGTTAGCGAGGAACAAAGTGGTCCATATTCCTGCCTGGCTTTCAACAATCGCACCAACCTGCACAACAGTATCACTGCATATATTACAATATCAAGTGGGTTTATTGCTACTAAACCAGAGTAATTGTAACTTCCATATTTCTCCTTTTGTCTCCAGCATCATCCTTCTTTTGGTTTTGTCTGAACAGAGTCTCCGTTGTCAGGACGTGAACGTGTGTGGCTCCTTCCTCTGCTGTTATTGGTTGGATTGCTCTTCTCTTGGCCAGGCAAGTTGTAGATGAACATGCTGTTATTATCATGTGCACAGAATAATTCAGATCATTATGTCACACATATATCATAAATAAATAAGCACGGAGTACTTAACCTTAAAAAAAGTCTTGAAATTGTAAATAAAAAAAAGTGTTCCTGATGATGCATGTTCACCTTGAATCTCAATAATCCTCTACTACCCAGCTCTGCCATCTAGTTTTTTCTTACATTATGCAAACAGATTTCCTTGAACATGAGAACGTGAGATTACGATTAAAAAATGTCCAGCAAGAAGCAATATGGATAACTGTGTTTTCAAGGAGATTAAGAGCATTAAGTCACAGCTAAAATTTAACTTGGAGGGTAGTGGAAAACATTTTTGGCCTCAGCGGACACACCTACAGTGGGGTCATCAACAACATCTCTTTCACAGATATTGGTGGATCATAGAGTCTGTGGAGGCAGTGAGGACAACTGGACGACGTGAAGTGACATGAAGAAAATAATCAAACTTCTGTAAAGACCAAGTCAATAATTACATCGCTTTATTCCTTATGTGTTCATTGCACTTTGTAGACATATTTGTTTTAACTTAACAATTAAATTTACATCACACTGCGATTGAAGCACAACAGAACCATCTGGATGAGCATCATCTACCCTCACTGACTTCTGCTCTGTGTGTCTGTATTTCACTCCTGAGTGCCTGAAGACCAGCTCTTATGGACAAACATCTGTCCTTGTGGGGCAACATGGATGCATCATTCATGTTATTTGTTCTCATACTCTGACAGCATTAAATAATATCCACTGTGAATTATAGGACACGTAATCACTACATCATGTTTTCAGATGTGTTTGATGTCTGACACAAAATAAGTACATGTACACGAATAAATCTTTTGGTGATTTGAAAAAAAAATCATTTGATTCAAATTTAAATGCATCAACATATGTCATATAATTCAATATACATATATAAAATACTGGTATTTTACCTGTATTCCATACTTTATATGCAGGTCATCTAACTGTCCTTAGGTGGAGCTGTAGCACCTCCTCAAGCCAATGATTAAAATAACATCATACGAGTTAAAAAATATAAATAACAATAAAGGGATCTTTGAAGCTCCATATTGTACTGATGCTTTTACTATAATAAGTTTAACAATGGTAACATACAAATAATTGTAATTAGACCGTTTATAGGGCTTAAATTTTATCTGTACTCACCAATAGAAAAACAAGCAGAGTGTTCTGTTCAAAGTCCAATAGTGTAATATGTCAGTACGTCATATGTTCTACTCTGGCAAACCAGGTCAACTTAAACTAACATCACTATTAGTGCACCACCATGAAAACTAGCCCTAAAACTCTGATCTGTTCATAACATCTTAACTGGTCTGTATTTATGAGCCAGGGCAGTAATCCCTACAAAGAAACAAAAATACAGAACCATGGAACATTTACAGTCTTAAAGCAAAAAAAGGAATCAAGTAATTGGAAATACTGTAGCCTATAAGCAAATGAGCTTAGTGCAAACTAACGTTTTGCTGTGTTGTAGAGGCACTGCACACATAAAGCATTCAGAGTTACAAAGGGTTTTGAGCCACATTACAACATTCTATGTGGTGAGTTTAAAAAAGAGCATAATATCAGAAAGGTGAGAGAACAACGTGTTTATAAGCGACATCTCATTCACAGCTTTAATAAGTCTCGTCACAAACACTGACATACATGGCTGTGCAGTGTGGACGTACAAAGCTGCCACTTTAAAGTGGATTTTCAAAGACTTTTTTATTTAATGTTTTTTTTTGTTTACTTAGGGGAACTTTCTCATACTCGCCACCCCATGCAAACATTTCTAGGTCCGCCACTGGCCACATCCTTACCGAGGGGAAAGAGGGCGGGGCCTATGTGAGTCTTTGTCCACGAGAGAAACAAACCAATGCTAAGAAAGAAGGAAGGACGAAAAGGCAAACAGTCATCTCTGACCACAAAGATCTTCTTTTTGTTCTGTTGCATGAAGTAAGGACTTTGAAGAAGAGGTATGCGAACACGTGTAGCCTTTTCGTTTCATTTACGATGCTGTTTTTCAAGCAGGAACTTCCGTTTTCGAGCCTAACAAAATAAGACTGCGCGTTTGTTGGCGCCAGTCATATAGCTGCTTTTTACATGTGAACACCTGTTTAAATGAATTAATTTAAAATGATTTTTTGCAAACTCTAATGTATTCTAAGAATTGTATTTAAAAGTGAAAGACCAGGGATGTTTTGAGCTTGAGGAGAGTCCCACATGGGTGGTACCGTTTCTTCTGTCTACTTTGTAAACAACACCTCTCCCTTAGCTTTGTACTGTCTCTCCCAGGGCTCATCCAGCGGGGAGATGTTTGCTGTAGCTACCAGAAACTTTGTGGAGGAGGTGGATCAAGGCGGTTTACTGATCCCAGTGTCCAGTCTGAATGATACCATAGTGCCTCTGACAGTGGTGGTGAAGCGCAAGCGTTTCTGGTTCTGGCAGAAGCCCAAGTATATTCCCACTGATTTTAATCTCAATGACATACTAACAGGAGACACACCCATAAAGCCAGGTACACCCTCTATATGAGTAAATGTGTTTAATCCCTATCAGATAGCTGTATAATCATGGCCCAAATGTTCTGTGCTCTTTTACAGCTGTTGTTGTGACAGACTTCATCAAATACAGTGGGACATTTGGTGACAACATTCAGGGGACTGTGGATGCAAAGTTTGTCGACTCAAGCATCAGCCTAGAGGGTAAAGACTCCTCCAAGCTCCAGTCGTCTTTCGGCAGCTTGAAAAAAGAGGAAGTGGATGTGCAGCAGTTGCTGCGGGACTCCAAAAAGAGGTTAGTTCCTCACAAAGATTCAAATCCTCATCCAATGTGGCAGCCTGATAAATCACCCACGCTTTAAATGGCACATCATCTGACACTGTTAAAGACCTGCAAACAGCACAAGTGATCTTTGTCCCATAAAGTTTCACACAAAACAGAAGGTCGAGTTAAATATTAACACTTGCAAGAAATGTTGCTATAAAGTCAAAGTCAGCTTTATTGTCAAATCTGCTATAATGTGCTGGACATACAGAGAATCAAAATTGCATTACTCTTCACTCCGCAACATAAAAACTTAAGATAAATATAAAGTGTAAAAGATGTACCTACAATGAGGCACACACAGAATACAAGGCACAAAATGAAGGCACAATGCAGTGAGAGTGCAAGAGTAAACATAATGTAAACAGTCCAGGAATGGTTTAACTTATAGCAGCTTATATGAGACTGGTATGACATGACTAAGGTGCAAGAGAATGCACAGGATAAAGTGGCTGGTGCCACTTTTTTTGTGAAGTGGCTGGTACACAGAGAAGGAGTGGTATGAGATTTTTCCAGTCTGTATAAATTATTATTCATGTGTGCAGTATTTGTTTTTCACAGAATCTTCCCAGTGAAATTCAGCACTGATGTTTTTTATGAATTGTATGTCTCAGGGTTTTGGACATGTCCCATTGTCTGATCCAGCAAACAAAGGAGAAGCACAGACAGCTGTTTGGGATTGTGAAAGAGCACGTCATAACCACTCAGCCCTGTTCGGTCATAGAGGAGGTGCAGCAGGGCCGGCAGTGTGGAGGAAGTCTGACCTCCTGTTTCCCCACAAACTCTAAGGTTCTTGTTTTTGTTACATTCATTGGATCCTGAAAGGTTTTGTTCTTAAAATCAAAAGTGTACACTGTATGCACTTAATACAAAACATTGAATATCAAAATAATTCTTATTATTGTCACTAGCAGTGTTAAACTGAGTGTCTTATATTGAGTTGTGTTTTATGTTTCATCTCAGCTTAAACTGCCTCTCTGTTGCTTCTTGTTCAGGTTTTGCTGAAGGAGAATGGGAGTTTAAGTAAGGACAGTAACGTTACCATGGAGATTCCTCCCAACACTACCATCGCCTACGGCCTTATAGAGCTAGAGATCAAATATGATGGAAGATACGGTAATACATCAAATTCATTTAGCATTACTCTTTGCTGATTGGACAATGATGGGAAATTAAGTCCTTGATGATATGATATTATTAATTTGTGTTATGTCCTCCACAGAACTTTGTCTGATGTCAGACACCAACGGAGGTTTTGAAGTAGACAGCTCTAGTTGGAACGGACTTCTGGGTGGAGCTCCTGCACATTCCTCCAAAAATAATTATCTTGCCCAAGGTAATTTTCTGTTTTGTTGCAGGAGCTGACGTGTTCAGGAATGTATGTAAAGTCAAAAGGAGCCTCTAGAGATGGGAGGGTCTGTGCTGTCTTATCAGAATGGTGTGATAACACCATGTGCTCTGACCTATATTGGACATATATTTTTAAAATGTACTAAGCAGAGTCTTCCTTAAAAAACAACATCTCGACCATTCTGGTCCATTCTGACCATTCCTGCACAGTGCATTAAGTATAAACTATATCTCTCCTGCATGTTATGGAATACATGTGTGTGTGTGTGTTTCTTAAGCCTGTATTCATAGTCTGAGTTTTATCTTCAGCTGCAGTTGAATGCTCTGCCTTGATAACATGTGTCTTTTCCCTCCTGACTTTTCTCTAGACCTGGAGCTGCTCAGTGACCATTTCGAGCTACTTTCAGCTCTCCCTGCATCCACCAGGACCTCTCTGCTGCAGCAGATCACTAAACTTATGCAGGACCGAGCAGCCATAAGTGCACTTCATGATGTGGTAAGACTGGCCTTGCAGGTTATGAACAGTTATGAACTTAAGTTGCTTTGGTTTTAAATATGCATGTCGCCCTCTATCTCAGCTGGATCAGATGTGCCTGGATAAGAAACTTGGCCTAGATGATGTTGTAATGATAGAGTCCCAACAGCAGAACATACAAGCATTTCTGGACCTTTTGGAACAGTCTGGTCAAGCAGGGCCAACTCAGGCAGGCCAGTCCACATCAGTCCTCACTGTGCTTCACCTTGTTCTCAGCGCCTTGGAAGGTGAGAGAAGTTGCAGCCTTAACTACAGATATTATGTGGGGGAAAGAACCCTTCATTTTCAGGCCAGAAGGAGATTTGTTATATGATGTGCTGTTGTTTTTCATCTGGGCCTTCAGAGATGACAAATGATTGTCTTGCTGTCTTGGGAACTTGCTGCAGTCCTACAGTGTTGCAGACCCTGGAGCTACTGGTTAGTACTGTTAGTCTGTTTTTTACACAATTACCACCACATAACGTTATGTGAGTATTGATACACATTACACACATGAATTCAGCTGCCACATCCGTTTTCAGGTGCAGTGTGTATCAGGGGTTGGAGCGTTGTGCCTGAGCAGCGAGAGTCTGGCTGCACTGACAGATGACATCTATGAAAAGACTGAACATCTCTTCAGTTTTTGTAATGTGTCTCTGAAAAGAGACGGGGACATGGTGAGGACAGTAGTAAACAATCAGACATCAAATCTTCCCCTGGTGCTGTGTATCGCAGTCAGAAGCCTGGCCCTGCTGTGTCTGAACTGAACACACCTTTACATTCAACAGGAACCGGACATTTTAAAGAGGTAGAAGAGATCACGTAGATCTAAGTTGCCTTTTTTATCTGTGTTTTTTACTCTTTTTGATGACTCCTAGAAATAATGAGTTTTTTTACAACATGCACGTATTACTCTCACTTATCAATTTCTTTTTTTTATTTGATTTGGAATCAAACATACAACGTGACCTCTCAGTCCGTTAGGTATCTGTGTAAATATTCAAAATTTTATATAAATTCTGACAATCACTTTAAATGTACACCCTTTTTAACAACTTTAATCCAATCAGAGATCGGAAGTTTTTGGTGAACGTGGTACCAATGACCACATTTGGAATCATTGAAATGTACTGATATATGGTGACAACCTGTAGGTTCACATGGACTGTCTTGTAGGATTTTGTTTTTTTTACTGATGATACAGTGATAGATTCTGAATTGAACATTTTGATCTGTTTAGATGTAGATTTGCTGCTTGGTTGTTATTAACTCCACTTTGTTCTCATCTGTCTAAAGGACATTGTTGTACTGGTGCTTTGTTCAGGTGCAGTTTTGTGAACCTTCCAAACAAACTGTACTTGTTCAGCCTTTGTGTCAAACTATCAAAGACAATAACATTTAACCTGCTCAGGGAACTGTAGGCTCTGACATGTAGCTCCACTCCTGGGATGACTGGAAACTGTCTTGATTGCTTTCCACTCATGAATAATCTTTCTCACTCTAGAATATTGAACTCCAAACTGTTTTCCAGGATGATGAGCAGCATTGTATTAACACACACTGGGATGCTAAAAACTCCCCAAAAATGGCTGCACACCTGCTGATGATCAGTTCATCAAACTGTGTACTTGGTTGAAATAGTGTGATTATAATTTGATGTTTCAGCCCTGGAGGCTGACCCAAATCTAAAGCTTTAGGACATGTTTGACACTTGGTGACTTTGGATTGATTGTTGAAACTACAAACCTCCTTCTGAACCACTTGATCAAATTGGTTTATTAATATTTTGTGAGTCTGTGTGTCTTAGTAATAAAAGCTAGTATTGAAATTGTTTTCTGTGGTGTAAAAATTCAAACAAATGCCCTCAGATCACTGTACTGTTTTTCACTGTACATTTATCAGGCCATTCTGCTAAAAGAAACATCAGGGCAAGTCATTAGAAAACACCAGTTATTTATTCAATATCTGAAAATACATCTCATCTGAAAACTTGTAAAATATACTTTTTTAATAAGTACATATGACATTTATTTAAAACTATTAAGTTTTAGTAAGATCACATCAAAAGGGATGGTTCACTGAGTTGCAGTACCCTGTTCAAGAGTCCCGTGGAAAGTTTCTTTCTAACACAGCACCAAATTGACTCCATTGATCTAACAACCCAACAATCAACATAATTAATTATTAATCTTATATTAAAACATGTCTTTTGTGCTTGAGTAACAGACAAGTAATGGGCAAACACTGCAGTATTATTTTTTTTTCTTACTGTACAACATCATATCTGTGACTGGCAAGACGTTTTGCATACATGAGGCTGGACCTGAAAGACATTGTGGCATTAAAAAGTTGCCTGGAAGAGCAAAAAAGGTCTGAAACGTATGACACTATTCTACATGAATGACGTCTGTAGTGACAAAATGAGATGAAGTACTGGACACATGCACTGTAAACCATAAACACTGAGGTATAGTCTTTTTCAATGAGCAAGCCCTCATTTTTGCAAAATAAATACACTTTTATCTATCTCACATACAGATGTTAAATTAAAACGACATGGCAAAAACTGTTTGCTTTCAAATAATCTGACACAAAGGCCAGTATATTTTGTATACTGTATATTTTCTTTCAATCTATTTGAATAGAAGATATACTTTTAAAAAATATTGCCAATAAATTACTTACTTAAGTACACTTCCCCTTCGTGGTGAGTTGCATAGTGTGTTAAAAAGGAATCTGGCAATTCTGATGAAGGTGACACAGCTTTGTGCAAGACCCCAACTCACACAGGGCTGATGTTTAACACTGTGTGCAGCACAGTGTTGAAGCCCCTTTCATCCAAGGCCTGGAAGCTGGACCAGCAGTGTCTGTCTGGTGAGGGGTAAAGCATCAGTAGACCCAGCTCACTGGAACCCACTGTGGCTCTATGAATAAGCGCTCTACTGCCTCCTGCAGCTTGTCAAAGGCCTTGTCCAGATTGTCATTGATAATTGTCAGATCAAAGTAGTGGCTGTATGCCCGGCGGATCCTGGCACTCTCATCCACAGTTTTCTTCAAATCATTCTCCTGTTATAGACAAAGGGATTCAGTCCATCTGCACAACAGAAACCCTTCACGTCTCCCACCACCATTTAGATCAGGCGTGCCCACACGCTACTTTTAACAAGGACCAAGTCAAAATGATGTACCTACACTAATCGAATTTTTGTATCTATTCATATACATTAACTCCTACTTTACCTGACAGCAAGCTAAGTATTCTTAATTCTTCTTTAGTTTAATGTTACCCAGCTGGTCATTGATGGATAGACTTGTGTTAGCAGACTGTTACTAACTACTCAGCACACCGGCATCATGATTGAGGGGCATGATAAAAACTCGGCACACAGCCTGACACCTTCACTCATCATCCACATGCAGTCTGAACTCCCATCAGGCCAACAGTGCAGTCCTCTCCGTTGGCCTGCAGCATCCAGCTGTCTTGTATTAACGGTAGGAAGCCCTCACTCCTTCCTTCGATCACTCACGCTACTACATACACACAAACACGCGATGATGCGAGCGATCAAGAGAAAGTGGGACATCTGTGTTATAAAAGCTCTTTGGATCACTGTGAGGACAGATGTTAGATGAACATAAAAACATTTCCTTAATGGCACGTGATCGATCTGTACTCCCTTCATAATCGTTCAACGTACTGGCACTGCTGATTTAAATATAAGTATTCATTTCACTTACCGTGAGAAGCTTGGTAGTAAGTCCAGCATCTACCACAGCTTTGTGCATAGCTCTTAGTGTGTCCAGTTCAGGAGCAGCAATAAACACCACAAATGGCATAAACTCAGCAGTCTTCAACACTTTTAGAGCCTGGATATAAAATGTAATGTCATAATGACAGCTTGAGACTTCATGCTGAGACTGTGTGTATGTGTATGCCTTTGACTAACCTGAGGGTTGACGTCCAGGATGCAGGTACGGCCAGCTTCCACCAC
Organism: Parambassis ranga; assembly: GCF_900634625.1. Classification (NCBI taxonomy): domain Eukaryota; kingdom Metazoa; phylum Chordata; class Actinopteri; family Ambassidae; genus Parambassis; species Parambassis ranga. The sequence continues at coordinate 12,442,753 of NC_041036.1, forward strand.
TTCATGAATAGAGTCAATCTTAGTGCCATACAGGTTGCCATCGTACTCGCCATGTTCCAAGTAACGGCTCTCCTTGATGTCTTTCTCCATCTGTTCCCGTGCCACAAAACAGTAATTCTGACCATCTTTCTCCTCTTCTCTGGGGCGACGTGATGTAACTGGAGGTAAAGAGTAAAAAAAGGGTTAAAAATCAAGTATTAGAAGACAAATTACCTCAGCTGTCTGTGTGACGCACTTACAGGGGACAGTGGTTCCATATCTCAGAGGATTAATGACAACAAGTCTGTTCTTCAGGCTCCGCCTACCAACTCCCTGGGCTCCAATGAGAACAAGCGTTTTCCTCTGAAACGGGGGCATCTTGGCTACCTCCTCATAGATCTGCAGCTCATAACGGTCAAACTCTGTTTAAAGTAAAACAATGAATGAATGACTGAATGACTACAGTCATTGAATTCAAACTCATTTAGGTCCTGTGGTGACACATACCTGCATTTTTAGCAGTGAGGTACATCATTTTTTTCTTCTTCTTCTTTGCTGTTCGAGTTCCACAGAGCATCCCTGAGCCACACAGGACAAGTGTCAGGACACCACATGGTGGCGCTAAAGGCTAAAGATTTCTGACTTAAGCTGGGGAAACACTACACAACTTTGCCAGTCATAACATATTTTGAAAAAACTAGGAGGACACACTAACAGACTGGCTTCAGTAGATTTTGTATGATGATGTGGTCTGCTGCTGATGAGGGATCACAGAAGAGAAAGAAAACTGTCTGGGCAGCTCTCTGCTCAAAAAACACAGAAAGAAGAAAAACCATGTTTGGATAAACTAGTGGAGGAGTCAATTGTTTTTGTATCCCCGCTACTTCCTGTCATCTTCTGATGCTGTCTTAACCTCATTTTTAATTGGCTGTTGACAACACATGTTTGCAGTCGGGTCTGTGATCAGTTCAGACTACTCGACTGAGTCCAGACTTGGCCCGAGAAATTTAAACATGTTTCAATGACTGCGACTGAGGTCGGCTCAGGTCTGTTCCCTCATACACTAATCTTAGTGCCGACTAAACATGATGACTGTCCATAACTAGTGCAGACTTTGCCTGACCGGGAATTTTGGGTAAAACCGGGCAAAGTCTGTGTAGTCTGTCCCCAGCTTTAACAGCAGAAGCTGGTGTGAAAAAGAAGACATGATACTGACCTGAACCAGAACTGTCACAGTCTCTTCTCACAAAAGCTTTTCTCTTCTCCTCCAAGAACTGACTAGGGATGAGACCAGTGGCGCCACCAACAACTTTACGTGCCTAGAAGAATATCAGAGTAGTTCTTAAATAATACTTGTTTAAAAATATCATAGAATGAAAAATCATGAAAAATTATGTCAGAAACTCACCTGCCACCAGTTGGGGTCCTCTTTGTTGACTACATGAAGTATGTCTCCTTTGGAAAAGGCCAAACCTGCCTCTTTACAAGGAATCAGGTTGTCTGTGGCTGGGTTATAACTGAAGTGTGGCTTAAGATAAACCTGTGATTTGGAGTTTAAACAAGATGGTTAAATTATACAGAGCACATAGACACAGTCCCTGCCAAGGTGGACATGTACAATATGATTATTATAAGTACTATAATGAGTTTTTTTATATATATCTGTACTGCAGTTTTATAGGACACAGTCTTGTCTGGCTTTCTGAGAATGTGCTCAGAAGGCTTAGTAAGTTGAACTAGATGCAGCAGTAAACATCTGTGTGAGCAGTCAGAAAGATTTTTGAAATCCAATAAGCACATAGCAAAACAGGTGATCATTTGACCTCAAGTGCTGCATGACATAACCTTACATACTGCTCCTCAATGTCAGCTGCTCTGTGCCTGTTACAGTAAGGAAGAGAGGGAGTGCCCCAGAGGGGTGTATGTCCTAGTTAGTGTGTTAAGTGTTATTAATAGATCCCCCACTGTCTCAGTTTTCAGAAGCCTGGCATTCTGAGATCAGCCAGGTCAGGCAGCTCTCACCTAATGCCTGCAGGTACAGAATCTCCAATAGTCCCAATATACTACCAAACAACCCTACTGCAAGAAAGTCTGATAAATTTACGTCAAAGGAGATTAATGAATGTTAGACGACCCCATCAAGAAAACAGCCACAGGTGAAGAGGTTTATAGAAAATACAAAAGGATGAGGCTTGCCTGTGGAGGAGCCGGTGTGTCTCTGTAGCTGGGCAGGACCTTGAGTGTGATACTCCCACTGCAGTCTCTCAGCAGCTCCTGCAGTTCATGGGGGTTGCTACCGACCTCACGACCGTTCACCTCTCGGATTATGTCCCCTGTGTGCAGCATGCCCTGCCTGTCAATCGAGCTGCCATGCAAGATACGTGCTATCACCATCTCTCCCTGCACCACCCGGAATGTCACCCCCTGAAAGAGAGTAAGAATCATTCAGGACCGAGCATCCACACTTCATAAATCATAGGAGGGTTCCATTTCATGGGTTGGTCTGTCTAGTTGTTGTAAAATAACAACTATATGTTGAGTTGCTGAGTAAAACTGAGTCACTGTGTCAACCACATGGTTCATGATTAAAAGGTCTTTGATAATAGGAATGAAAGCAGTAGCTCATAATAATGCCTGGCTTACTTACCAAGGGTTCCCCAGCCTTCTTCTGGATACCAATCATCCTGACAGCATCAGCTGGCATTAGTGAACTCGTCAACAAGTAATTGCTGTTTACTGCAGCGTGGGGTATTTCGTAGTGCTTCGCAGCCACTTTGTCATGAGCCTCTATCAAAGACTGAGACACAACAGAGACACAAAGGTCACACAACACAACGAACTATATGACTCATCCACAGCATGAGAACAGTCACAGTCAAGAAGACTAAATACACTTTTGTTTCTATTCTGACAAAATGAATGAATGTTGTTCTTACCCTAGCGACAACAAAACAGAGTCAGCCTTGGTTAAAGACTACAAACTGCATCAACAAACTGAAACAGTGAGTGTCAGTCTTTTCCCCTGCCTTTACCCACATAACTCAGGCTGCAATTGGCCCAAGAATAGACACGCCCTCCCTCTGATGCTGAAGCATGTGGTTGGGAGTATAAAGGATCAAAAGAAAGCAAAGCTGCTCGAGAGGCACATCTGAGAAGTGGCTGGAGTAAAAATCTCACCAAACCCCTCCTCAATTAACAAATGAATCTGATAACCGTGGAGTTCAAGTCACCTTAAAATGGGGTTCCTGGAGGATTCTGGCAAGCTCAGCAGCGGCAGCATCTTTGTCTGGCAGTTTGTCCAGCGAATCCAAGATGTCTGTGACGAGCTGAACATTATCACCCCGTACAGCTTGTAACTTCACTTCCTCGAGACGTTCATGGGCCTACATACAGAAAGTAAATATTCAAATTAGGGGTTGTAATGCTGGTGATTTTATTAATACTCAACTTTGTGAAGCATGTGCAACAACAGTTTGTGTTATAATATGCAGGTCCAGTATGGAAGACTTAACTTTCATATTATCCGACAGGCTTGATTACTACAGGAGTTATGTCAACATACAATGTGTTAAAAGGCTTTTAACCAACACATTGCATAGGTTCTGTTTCATTTGACACACTGTATGGACCCATCTTTGAAAAAAGAAACTATTATCTGCTTGTTGGAAATGAGGACATGAGGTTTTCTATGTAAAACATTCTATTTATAGACTTGAACCTGATGTCCCCAATCTCTGCCTAGTTGCTTTTTTTTCCTGGATAAAGTTATGTAAGCCCTTTGATCGTCTTTCTGCCTCTTTTTGTTATGTATAAAATTGATTTGACTGATCTTGAGCATGAACTTAAGTTTGGGGGCATTATATATTATTCTTCAAGATTTTTGTGCAAGACAGTACAAGCCTGCAGAGAGTAAAATAGGACTGTACATCACACTGGCTTATATTTCACACGTTACAACACACGGCACCTTGTAGTACTACACCACTGGCTCACACTGACTTAAGTATAGTAGCTATGTAATCAGCTAATTAGATTACAACCCACTGTGTGTGCACATGTTTGTAGGTACACAGACAAGTACTGGTGAGTGTGCCATTACCTTGGCAAGGGAACGTACAATTGGACTCTCCATGATTCCTCTGAGGAAGATGAGGTCGATATCTTTAGCTCCTGTGCCTGATGGCAAGTCTTTCAGGTTGTCTAGTACCTGCTGCATGGCTGAGGAGGAATATATAAACTTCAAAGATGTGGCTTAGCTTAAAAATTACTGTGACAGCAGTGCAGGCAGAAATGTGACAAAGAAAGCTTTGCTGCAGCAGAAACGAATTTAGTTTGAATTCAGAGGCAGTTGGGAAAAAAACACAATATAATAAGAGCCTACAAGATGACGACAACAACAAGTGAACAGTGAATCAATGGAGCAATTCACACAGAACATCCCTCATTTCCATTGCAGCAGCAACAAGCATGCAGAGTCACAAAGGAATTGTTCCACTGACAGATCTGTCTTGCAGTGGCTAAAAACTCAGACAAAGAAAATGAGGCAAAACCATCTGTGTTTGCCTCAAAACTTTGACTATGTTTTTGCTTGAAAACTAAATTGAGGTCTGACTGGATTCAATCACAGAAATAATTTCAGCATCTATGAAAGAATCCAAAATATCCAGCTGTTTAGCAACAGTATCATGAGTTGTTTATTTATCTATTTTTATGTGTGCTTGGTTTCCACAGAGGGAGAAAATGCAAAGCAGCAGACAGACACACATCTTAACTCTGATGGGTGGGAATGACATACTTGACATTTGGTACACAGCACTGCAGCAGGTTCTGTGTAAAAGGCTAGATATATAGGTATTTGTTTTTGAACCCTTACCTGACCCAGACTTTGCATTGGCCACTGTCATGTTTACTATTCCTCAGCTCAGGATGGTGAAACTCTCTAAACACGGTCAAAAGCCACCCAACTGCCCGCCTACAGACACCAGAGCAACTGGAGAGCTGGAGAATGTAGGAGACCCGCTCAAGTCAGTACAGTGTACGCTAAGATCCCCATACTGTAACAAGCCATGCCATGAAATTAATCAGACTGACATTTTCTGTCATGCAATGCTGAGGAACAAATGCAGAAGCAGAATGGAGAATGAGATACACAACACGGCACAGAAAACTTGTTTGTTTCGGCGTTTCATGCACATGTTAGCACAAAGAACACTTGAGGATGACAAAGGGAGCATTTAAATGAAAAAGAATGAGTCTCCCATCCTTCTGTCTAAAGGTTAGACCAACCATACTTTATTTTTTTTAATGTTTTAACTATACAAGTTTAATGGAACACATGCAGCTGCTGTCCTATCTGTTAAAAAGCACACTCAAACACATGCAGAAACATGCATGGTTCTCAGAAAATAATGTCTCAAAGTATGCCAAAGGTATCACAACTAAAGGACATACTTAACAATTAGGAGCAAACCATAAAAAGTTAATTGTCTCTGAGGTTTGATCTGAGAAAGTCCTCTTTGCCCCTAGTATTAAAATGCACTAATAACAGCAGAAAACATTCATTAGATTAAACGTATGGATTTCCATGACAACAAAATAGACTGGCATCCTCTAGCTATTTAGATTGATCAAATTAATCACACTATGTTACTGCGTATAGGTGTATAATAAGAAGGTGTGAGCGATAAGAAAAAGACTTTCATTCAAACACCTGATAAGATGAAGCCCACCAGGCACGCTGTGTTCAGAGCACATCTGTACTTTACAAGAAGTTTGGAAGTAGACGGTTGAAACCTGGAGGTTTAAACTTACAGCTGATCTTAAATCACTGAATCATGGTGGCTGCAGTGTGTGAACTGCTGTCAAGCCACACGCGCAGAGGGCACGTGTAACCACTTCCAATGGGGTAGCTAAACTAAAATGATAAGCAGCCACTCGCAGCTAATTAGCTTCAGCAGGTACTGGTTATAATATCAACATGCGACGACCAGATACTGTTTGAAAGCACCTAAATTGTAATCTTATGCTGTCAAGTCATTTTTTTTAGCATTATCTCTCCTCCATTGTCCGTCCCGTGCTTCTAACTCACATGGAGATAAGTTAGCAATGCTAAAGACTGCTATCAACTACTGGCGCACGCTGTAAAATAACTTTGAGTCAAACAAATGAAACCTCATACTGACAGACATGCTAGCAATTTACCCCGCTGTTTAATGTTCTCTTTATAGTAGTGTTAGTAGCAGCGAGGTGGGGTAGGCTAACGTTACCTGTCCTGTTATTAAGCTAGCTAGTTTGTGGCTAACAGCAGCCACTTAACATTAGCGTGTGGTAGAGTGAAAGACGAAGAAAGCAGAGGGTCCTACGACGGTGAGACTGTCGGGTCAACAGAATGAAAGATACTTCACCTTTTCCTGATCAGTATCCAGTCATATGGTCATGCTGTCCCTCATGTCAGACTCTCATGCTTCGCTGGTCGCTTGCGCAATAGTAACTTGTTAGTGTATTTCCAGCGTGCCTGCGTGCGCCCCTTGTCTCCGTTTCCCCATTCACACCGCAGGGTTATATCGACCGCTGACATCCAGAACATCCCACACACATACTTACTGTTCACCGTACAGTCGACAAAATGCATGAGGGATTACTCCATCAGCCGTAAAACAATGTAAACACGCTGTTTTATTGTGAGTCCTGTATACATTTACATTATCCTGCAGCTGTGTTAGTTAAAATGGTTGTAAAACAGACCTTTAATACCATGTTTCTCCATTTATTGTCAGTGGATTGCATCAGTAATGTAGTTTAATTGTGATCCCATTCTGGAAACATACACTGTTTCTGTAGTGTTTTATGATAAACACCACACTGTGAGGAACATACTGCACAGTACACTGCTGTAACGCCACCACCTGGCCACAATTCATTCCATTTACATCACCTATCAGTGAGTCCGCATGGAGCACCAAAGATAATGCATATTTACACAGACACCAGCACCATAATAACCCATTACGTGATTTGTTTCTGATGTATCCAGGTCACTTGATAGGATTAAACTGTTAATCTCTTTTCAGTTTCGGTGTAGGTCATCACAACAGGCTTGATATAGCAAGTGCAATAAATACAACATTACAGTGCATTAAAATGCATCCTGCTTTACTCTTCCCTAAATTTACAGCAGGCATTGTGAATGAGTGACATGTCCCTTTAAAAAAAATACTGGATAAAAATGTTGAGTTGTCAGTTCACCAGGAGAGTGCACTGTTACTCCATGACTGAGTGCAGTGTGATTCAGCCAGCCAAGAGTGCCTACATCAACCTACACTCTCTCTCTCTATATATAAACATACACAGCAACCCAGACCAAAGTAGTTTCTTAACACAGAATTTATTTCATGCAACACAACTTAATTTTATGACAGTAAATTGACAGTAATGTGGATGCAACAGCTCCGACTGCCTCACCACAATGGTAGCCCATCATACCTACATGAACGCATAAGGAAACAATATGTTAGCCCAGAAGGTTTTCATGTCACAGAGTGTTAGAAAATTAGTGTTAATCCAATGTCATCCCACCACACAGGACTAAAACCTTCAAAACAACCACACAGTATTACTTTAACACTGAATGTTATCAGCTCCATGTGGAATTACACTGCAGTATGTTATTGTGTTTTGTCCTGCAGTGACAGAATATTTACCTGATATAGCTGGATCCTGGAATGCTCTCTGTGCTCTCCCTCAGCAGCACATCAGAAAACACTGTGTCTGGAGAGTCTCGTTTTCCATACCTACACCATTAAAAAAAAAAGATGTAAAGCAACATATCGATGCTTCTATGCATTGATTGATTCACTTCATTCATTCAGGGACTCACCTCTGTCTTGTGATTAGGTTGATGTAGTGTCTTAGTGCAGTATAGTATTTGGCGAGCTCCTCAGGTGGTGCTCCTTCCTGGGGACTGGCAGGCTTGACTGGATATGCATTTATGCCAGAGTGAATACAAACCAGCAGACAGAGAGCCAGAATACCCAGCGACATCACAGCTTTGGAGTGTGTCCCACTGTAGAGCAGAAGGTGAAAAGCAGAAACTGATCATCCACTGTGCTTCATGATTATCAACCATAAAAGCTGTCCAATCAATAACTATGCCCTGATGTATATAAATAAAACAGGAAGAATAAAAACTTCCTACACTGGAAATGACTGCTGCAGTTGCTTTTCTTGCTGACAGGTACCTCTGTCAGTTTTCCAACATTGCCTGTGTTTTATAGAGTGTGGTCCTGGTGGGGAGGGAGGATGATTTCTTTCCTACCCCAGAGAAACATCCGTTGCTTCATTAAGTTTCTGGAAAGCTAAATGCAAAGCAGCGAAATAAAAACAACTGATGTGTAAACACCAGAGTCATTAAAATGTTCATTATTAGACTTAAAGGTGATTATTTTTTTCTTGTCCAAAATGCATTACAAGTTAATGTGCTTTAATCTTTCCTGCATTGCATAACTATAAATCAGTTTTATGACTCATTCTGTTACAGTTTAATTATACATAAATGTCCACAGATTTGATTTATATCAGTTATTTTTTCCTTAGTTGCTTTATCTTTTACAAAACTTTTATGTTATCACGTTTCCAATACTGACACAAATAAAGACTAAAACTTTTAATATAAACATATGACTACAACCAGCATGACAGATGTTAATACGGCTGGTCATGGTGAGCTGTCAGGATGCCCCAGGTGTTTGGAAAATAACCTCAAACACTAATCAGAGCAGCTCTGTACGCAGTGCGTCTGGAGTGTTGACCGTGCTTCAAAACTTCTGGAACTCATTAAAATGGTCACCTGTGTAAATTCATTGATCAGTGACTATGACCACACATCAAATGTGTCAGCTGACATCGACAGTTGTCCTAAGACAATTACAGTACAGCATTTTTGTCCAAAAAACGAACAAGCATAGCTCTGGATGACACCAAATCATACAGGACAGAGGTAGTAAATCACACAAACCCTTCAACTTCCAATTTCAAGTGATAGAAAAGTACATAAAAGCTTTCAGCTACTAACTGGTAAAGACAACTTGAATGGCTGCTATTTTCTCTGAGGAGCACTCTGCTGAAATTTGACAGTAGATTGGTGCTGTTGTTTTCTATGACAGTCATGTGGGAACTTAAATCCAGGGCAACAGCACAGACTTTCCAGCACAGGAAAAAGACATAAAAGCTTCTGGCTTTTCATTATAACAGCAGATATTCTGGTGGTCCCTGCTAGAAACACTCAGGGGGAAACATGTCAACATCTTAATACAGTCAACTATGATATACTGCTGTGCTGCTCCTAAGCTGATTGTACACGAGAAAAGATGATCTATCATTACTATAAGACATGAAGGTCAGATAGATCAGAACATTTTGAGGACGTTTGACTGTATCCTCACAGAAACCATTAAATGCTGCTCATGAGGACTTGTGCTGCAGAGGATATGTTCATGAAGAGTCTCCGAGAACCGAACGCTTCACAAAGTTCAAGTATAAGCATAAACTGTTCAGAGGAGGAACAGAAATGAGGTGCAGACATGTGAGGTTCTCCCTGTGAAGTATGGACCTACATCATTGTAGAATCGTTGGTGTTCTCTACTTCAGAAATACTGTGCAAGAGGGTCAGTCATCTGTTTACATAGTAAGTCACATCAGCCTGCAGATAGCTTGCTGACAAATGAAGGGCAGGTGGACGAAGCGCAGTCATGGCCGATCTAGCTGATCCTCACTCAGTGATTCCTCACAAGCTCACTTCACCAAGCGTACGATGAAGAGCCACCTGCAGGAGAGCGCTGAAGCTTTACCCCTTTAAACATGCAATGAGCTGAGCAGTTCTCTGCGGCCTGTCGTGCCTTCTGCGATGAATAAATCATCCAGCACAGACGCTTGCTGTTTGCACACTAACTAATCTTCCTCTTTATCATAATCTTCTCCATCAAAGAGAGGTATCACCGTGGCCCTTAATGACCACACAACAGTGAGCTGTGCAGAACATTAGCCACAGTAACAACTTTGTAGCAACACACATCACATTCGTTCACATTTATATTTCTAATATGTATTTAGAGATTATTTTAGCAAAAGATTTAATGGAAATGAAACCCAAAGGTTTTGCACTAAAGGTGTTATTTAACAGTCTGTCTTATCTTTCAGGACTGTGAGCTGCTTTTATGCAGGAACTGTTGCATACATTCATACATTTGTTACCGTCTTTGTCTATTAAACATCTTTGTGAGTCATTCTTCATACAACCTAATCAAACACAGTGGTCAGGCCTCGCCTGCTTCATTACATTTTTACATTTTGTAAATGTTCTAAAGTCAATGAAGCATATTGGTCACCCTGCGAGGACTATTGTAGCCTGTTGTGTGTGCACACTGCACACGAGTGTTGTAAGATCGGGCTGCATGTATGTCACATAATAACTTTTCTTTTTCAGGTAGAGGCAGTTTGCTTCTTTTTTTTATTTGATTGATTTGGCTGAAAGCAACAAATTGAACAGTTGTGTTTGGTGGCTCCACGTTGTCGTTTTTTCCCTCCAAATGAATGTTTCCTAAACCTTTGCAGACAACAAACTAGCTGGTGAATTGGTCCCATAGGTGGAAGGTGACAAAGTGTACTTACTGTGGCTTCAGTGAAATTTCAGAAGTTAAATGTATCTTCACTTCAATACCACAGTGGAGGTCAGCATTTACAGACAAATATTACTTAAACACTCGATTATCAATTGTATAATCATCTTGAATGCTGTTACATTAAGGAAAAAAGCTTTCATCCATCGGGGGCTGTTAAGGACACGGCTGCAATCTTAACTGCAGAAATTTCCAGATCCAGATCAACAGCAAGATTGTTTCTCCACATCCAGCCTGTAAAACCGTAATCTCGGCAGCTTGTATAACAACAACAACAGAATAACTCCCAAGCTGCTAATGCATTCAGCTGGCTGACCTGAATGTCTTGTACATAAGAGAGAAAATGTGTGTTAATACCCCGAAACAACTCCATTACTGACAACAATACAGTTACAAATAGATAGAATATCAAAATAATTTATTATGAACTAGCAAATATGATAAACATTTTTCTTCCACATAACACACAGAGATTACAGTAAAAGGACACTACATTTTAACAATCATTTTTCAGAGTTTATATGAATTTCAGAAGGTAATTAAATTGAATATGCCTACTTGCTGCTCCTGAGGATAGTAAAGAAAGCTATGTAGTTAGATGTGGGCACAGCTTATCTCATCACTTTGTGGTTTCAACATCAAACATGAAGTCTTCTGGTAGCGTCTCAGCTGGGATGCTCATCAGCTGCTCATCATACGTGCGAAGAGTCCAAAGCTTCTCTAATTCATAAACTTCTCTGGTCTCAGGTAGCATGAAGTGAACAACCATCTTACCTGAGATAAAGAGAAAGAAGACACCATTAGTTACTATACAAACAGCAGTCCACACACACTACAGTATAATTAGGACACTTGGAGGATTTAGGACTTTGGTTTACATACCAAAGTCTACGCACAGCCAGTCCTCTGCATCCTTCCCCTCTATCTTGACATTTGGATCTGCGTCCTTCTTCAGAAACTTGTACTGGAGTAAACACAACCTTTGCATAAGTTAAAAACAACAACACTTGATACTCATAACTTCATAAAGATCAAATAAAGGTTAGATACCACTTTGATGGCGTAAAGCGCCATAGCGCGGAGATGTCTCGGTGACACGCCACTGACGACAATGAAGTACTCGCCGTATTTGATCTGCTCTGGTACTTTAATCACACAGAGGTCCACAGCGTTTTCCTGACGCAGCAGAGACACCAGCACATCCAGACTGAATGTCTGTGAGGGTCCTGAACAACACAAAACACAGTCAGGAAATAACACCACAAAGCAGGTACAGCTCTAGCGCCATGTCTTTCAGTCCTAATGCACAACATATGTAGATAACTGGGAAAATGCATCGTTATTATTATGTAAGTCACTTTGACCTGGTGTCAAATACACAATATAACTTCTATTGGTTGTTTAATTGTTTAATCAACCTATTTATACTTATTGATGTCCATATTGTTGGGTTTATATAATACATTAACTACAATAACCATTTCTAGAGGAAACTAAAAGGTACTTCTTCAAATCCAAAGCAAATGATCAGTTTATCACACGTTTGAGTGAAGAAATCAAACATAAGCGTTCAAGTTATTTTTTGTCTGAAATATGTTGTAAAATTACTATTTTTTAGGATCTGAGGGATTGAATAAGACAAAAGATCCCTTAAGAAATACTAGGGATTACTGCTACACTTCAAACCAGATCAAAGGTTCTTTAACCTTTAAGGTTAGGAGATGTGTTTTCATACTTCAGGTACTTACTCTGATTGAGGGAGCTGTTGCTATCATCCATCTCTTGTGACTCCTCCTCTAACATGCCCGTCCTTTTTGTATTTCTGCTTTCAGAATCTTCTGAATAAAATCTTTGTGACGTTCTGTGATGCCAGTGTTGACATGAGGCTAATTTTGTTGTGAAGTGTTCAGGCAGACACGGGCTGTAGCTCTGAGCTTTATGGACCGAACAGACGTTTCTAAAAACATCCTTTTGTTGCAATAAAACGCTGCTTCTCCTCACCGAGGATACAGACGTCCTAAAGCGACAAAGCACATTCATGACTTTAACGTGCATAATGCCGCAATACCGAAGGAAAAAAAAACAGACCTCCACGAGTTTATCAAGGGCTAAAAACAGGAAGTGGTCCCTGTCCTCGGCTTCTGATTGGTTCGTTTGGCTTTCTTGTTTGTTTCTGAGCAGGTCTGTGAAATAAATGTAGATCACCCCCTATCGGTACCAAACGGTAACGTCCAACTTAAAAATAATGTATTACACAGTATTACTGTAGGACAATTATGGCAGAAATGTTCTATTATAGACGTTATGCATTAATTTACTCATTTAATCTCTCTCATAGTTGATGGCAAACTAAAAGCAAAATACACAAAGTATTCACAAAATTCATTGTATGCATTTATTTCTGTAGGAAAAATTGCAGTGAAAAAAAATCCTAAAAAATATATTGCTTTACAAAGTTTGTACCTCTAGCCTGAACAACCCTTTAGTGTATAAAATTGCATAATTACAAATTTCAAAATGAATTCCTCCTGAGACATCTCATTTGTCAGAACATAGTCATTAAAGTCACAAATTCAAGTATATAACAAAAACATTGCATAAAGAAGTGCTTTGTACATTTAGTTTGTCCTCATCAGCTTAGTCAGACTCCAATGTTACATTAAGTCTCAAGCCCACAGGAATATGGTCTGTTAGGCCAGCCAGCTGTGTTATAAATGTAACCTCTTCAATGTCCTGTATGAAAAAAACGGGAGGTGTTATTACGGTGCATTGTTCTTCCAGTAGTTGTACCATTTGCACATAATCAATGATCTATATATTTACAAAGTAAGAACACAAAGACACACTTACTGTGCGGCAGTACTTTGATATGGAATTTTCACGGTAGAGTATGTAGTCGATCCGACGTCCAATCCACGGCTGACCTGTCTCAGGGTAAACCAAGGAGGAGCCCAAGATGGGAACCGGAGGTGAGATGAACTGCTTTCTCAGTTCTTCGTTTTCCAGAGTTCTACAAATACACACAGGGCAGTGTGGGGTGTTATGACCTGGGGAGTTCCATTGTCATTAAAGTAACATTGCTGCACTGAAGATGGTACCTTTGTAGATTATCTGGGGTGTTAACGTTATCTTCATACAATGTTGGTTGTTCCAGCAGAGTACCTATAGAAGCAAACCAGTCACACAGTGTAACATTTGTAACCCTTTGCCATGTAATGTGGCAGTTACACTAGTTTAGGGATATTCAATACTGACCAATGACCCAGGCCTTCTCTTTTCCAGGTCCTGCTCTGCAAGGGTCTCTGTATTCTTCAAACACAGGGTGATTCTGCTCCAGATTGTCATCTGCACGAACAGAAAAACATGTGTTAACAATACATGTTTACAAAACATTACTAAACAATATCAAAACGTTAACACATTCTATGAGGCACAGACGCACCAGGTGAGCAGTTGTCAAAGTTGAAATCACCACAGAGCACATCAAAAACAACCTCCTCATCGGGCTGTCTGTTGGCAGCTTGAAAATCACTAATCCATTTTGTCATCATGTTCAACTGCTCACAGCGAATTTGCCCATCACCTGGTAAGAGAGCAAACAAAGCAGTCAGGACTTTATCTTTGTTCCCTTATTAGAAAATGTAAAATACTGAGCTAAACTGTGACTTGCCCTCTGGTGCATGAAGATGTGTGCAGTTAAAATAGCCAACCACTTTCTTCTGTTTCTGATTCCGTCCAATCAGCACCTAAAAGTTAAAAAATGATTGTTATATTTCCCCTAATTTTCTTCATACTGAGAAAGACCATGAGTGTTTATACTTATATGCGCTCTGCAACTGCTAGCTGCTGTCAAACCCTGGACAATCATGTAAAGCTCAAACGTCCAAGACAAACAGCACTAACAAAAAACACATGTTTTCTGAGTGTCACTGTTAGAAGGCACCTTAGCAGAAAGCAGACCCTTGGCAGCCAGAGCATCTTCTCCACTGCTGGTGGTATAGCAGTGGTACTGGGCCTCGAGCACTGGGAACCGACTGGCCAGGAAGAGGCCACTGTTGAAGAACTTAAAAGATGAAACTCTGCACGGTGAGTGCCAGGCATACACACCAATGTCATACAGTATATGTCCAAACACTGGTTTTAGAACATCTGTGAGCTTCTGCGCAGCCCTCTTATCAAACACCTCTTCCAAACAAAGAATATCAATGTTGGCTGGAAACAATGATGACACCTCCCAGGGTACATCATCCTGCTGCCGGAGCCCTTGAGAAAGCAAAGCTCGGGGCGCACTCCGGTGAGCTGATCGGTGCTGCTGGTTAGAGTTCTGATTGGAATTGGGCAGCGAGGGAGGTGACTCTGTCAAAGATTCTTCTGTATCTTCACAGGGTACACAAACCACATGACTACTGGAATTTGAGACTGTGGTCTGTCTTTCAGTAGAGTCTGACTGGTGACCAGCTGGTGGTTGCGTCTGTCTGTCTGTAGCTCCATATGTAGATGAGTTAACTGCAGGGAGGATGCTGTTGGACGGGCTGAGAGTACCACAGCTGCTGGGTGAGTCAACAAAGATGCGGATGTGGGGTCGACACACACCCTGCACAATATGCTGACCAATGGCAGCTGCCCTGCGCTGAGTGTGCCCCAGGTTGTTAAAGCGAGCCAAACCATCAGGCAGCAGACACAGGTTAGCTGTAGCAAAGCCAAAAGATGCTTTTCCCATCACCTCAAAGCCCCTGTGTGTCTCCTGCTCTGGTGATGACGGTGTCTCTCTGTGGTAATAAAACGGCCTGCGGCAGGCCTGAAGAGGTGCCCAGAGAAGAAAGCCCAGGAGAGCAAAGGGAGCTGTTACCAGAAAAAGAATGAAGAAGGTAAAGGAGCCAAAGACGACCTTGAGAGGGTGGAGGTAGCATTCCTGCTCTAGGCGTTCAGTTTGCTCCAAGGTGGTGGATTTTTGCAAAGCAATCAAGCAATCAAGACACCAGAAACAAGGCAGGATTAATGCCCATCCAATTGTATGGACACCTGCAACAAACTCATTAGGAAAGGGAGATGTCTGTAGGGCCATGCTTCAATGCCGTGCTCTAAACAACTATCAGGATGAACATCGGGACTTCCTTTTCCTGCTGCATTCCTGTGTGATGTCTCTGTCTGTCATGGGTTCCACTGGACACTAAAAAAAGAAAAATAATTTTAGAACAATCTATGTGAACATTTACAAAGTGGGTTTTCAGGAACAACAGGTTAATCTTCTTCATGCCTGTGCATATAAATGTGGAAAACGTGAAGCAACAGATTGCAGTACTGACATGAAAGCAGTCCTCTTCAGGCTGGCTTACAGACTGCTTATGCAATGATTACTTTTAAAAGTAAGCGAGAAAAAAAACATGGTGTAATCCAGATGGCACCATCTGCACAGTGTCACTAGCCACTGGCAAAATCAGATTGCAGGGAAAAACATCAGCCTGAACACCACACCTTTTTGCCTATTTATAGGTGAAGAGATACAGGCCATGTGTGTGTAAAAGTGAAATCCACGATTATTTCTCTAATGATGTACTGCTGCAATTGTATTGGCAAAATACAGATATAACATGTTCACAACGGATGATTCAGAGGATCAATTCAAGGATACTCCCCAGAAAGTAAACAATGTCAGGGCGCTTGTTAGTGTGAAAAATCAGGCTATACTGTAAGCTAGCATTGCAATATATAGGTGATTACACGTCACTGTGTTGCGTTCAGTGGTTGACTGTCGCCGCAGCAGACTGTGACTCCTAATGCAATCACTGCTTGACTGAATATATTACAATCCATTCACAAAAATACAACCAGGAAGTTGAAAACCCCCAACATCCCCATATTGATGCCCCATTCAAAGCTGGATACCGTACCTGAAAGTGGACACTGTCTTTGAATAGTGGCGGTAAACAAACCCTTTCTGTCATCGAACTGTTCAGTTGACACTCATACAGGTTGATTCACCTGCGTGATTTTCGCTCGTCGGCTGTAAGCAGTATGCTCATGCTAACAGTTTTACTTCATTAACGATCCACTAACACTTCTGAATTTAAATAATATGTGTAAGAAAACACAATGTCGCTTTATACTTGCACAAGTTTAATACTCACTCAAGCCTAGTATAATGTAAGAACACGTTGATTCTTCCGAAGTAAAAGCTGACACCTGTCATGTTGAGCAGCTAGCTAAAAACACAGCTAACGTGTAAACCCGGACGGTGCTTACCGTAGCACGAGATGTGGGACAGTCCGTCTGATGAACTCACACCGAGCAGCCCGCTAATGTGTTTATTTCATTACACTCAATTAACGTGATTGTCGCAAGATCGATAAAAGCACGCAGGCCCTGTCATGTAAACACACACACAACAGTAAAGTTGTCGTTTTTTTTAACACAAACCCACCCTGCTCTCAGCGGCTCGTGGCATTATTAAGCCACGCCCCAATGGATGGCGTTGCCATGGTGTCTATCCCGTGTGACATGTGACCTTACCTGAGTCGACCCATCAAAAAATGTATTACCAGCTCATTACTAGAACTGAAACTCATTAAAGGAGACAACTATAACCCTGCACCTTTAGCTTAAGATAAATCCTAAAACATAGAGAGTCCAGTGAGAGACACAAGAATACTGAGAACTGAAAGACCATTAAATAACTGCTGATTATTCTCTTAAATGTATTAAAATCTGTATTTTATTTATTGTTTAAATCATGAATTTAAGTTTTTCTTCAAATAATAAGCAGGCCCTGTTTTATTGCTGGTTTCTTCTTTAAGGGTGTATAGATGTCTCTATAAAGGAAACAATAGATGTTTCATGCATGTTGAAAAAATGTATTGAAAAATGCATTGGTGTGTGACAACCCACACACCAATAGAGACTGCTGTTGGACTGGATAACCATTAAATCACTTTAAAAAGTGTTGATCACTTTAAAGTGTCTTATATATTTAATAATATAATATTCAACAATATAAAAAACAAATACTAAACAGTATTAACATTTAAAATGAAATAAATTTAATTTAAAATTAAAAAATAAAAGACATTTAATGTTTAAAATAATAAATTAAAATAAAAGATGTAAAAGATGACTAAAATAAAAACTATACAGCCCCTCTTCTTCTTCTTCTTCTCTTTCTAAAGGACACATTCCTTTAGGTTGAGGTTAGAGGTTTTCAAAATAAAACAGGAAATAATACAAAACCAGAGAACCATAGATGACTTGACTGAATCGAATCAAAGCATGCTCCGTAAATGCTAGACTCCAACTCATCCAGTTTAAAGTTATTCATCGCCTGCATTATTCAAAGACCAAACTTAACAAGATCTTTCCTTCCATTTCTCCTACGTGTGATAGATGTAAATCATAATGTAAAGGGTACTTTAACTCACTTATTTTTGACCTGCCCTAAGCTTGATACATTTTGGACTGATATTTTTAATTTGTATAGTACTATTTACAATAGAAAGTTGACCCCCGGCGGCCTATTGGTGATATAGGATGCTCCACTGAGTCATTGTCTCTTCCCCCCACTCTGCAGTATGCGCTAATGTTTGGATTGGTTATTGCTAAACGAATTATACTAAGGGAATGGAAATTTGCCTCTTCACCTTGTTCTAAGAAATGGCTGAATGAACTGGTTTCCTGTTTGTATCTCGAAGAAGTGCATTACAAACTTTCTGATGCTTACTCCAAATATCATGCCATTTGGGGTCCCTTTATGGATCACATCAACAAAGGAGAAAGACATCCTCTACAGACAACTTAAACAGACTGGAGCACCGGGCCTGGCATGCATCCATTTCGCTTCTGCTCCTCTATGGTGGCTTAAACCTTAGGACTTGCCTTTAATTTATACTCTTTTTTGCACACTTCATTTATATGTACAGACATGTTGAATTTGATTTGTTTTTTTGTGATGGCAGTACTGTTGCTGTGTTTTTTTTTTTTCTTTTCTTATTGTTTCTTATTTTAGGTGTCTTACTGTTGTTGTGTACAAAAAAGAAAACTTTGCATAAATAAAATGTTAAAAAAAAACAGAGAACCACACTAGAACTAAGACAAACACAAAAAACTACAAAATAAAAGCCCTGGCTCAGACTGAAACCCTGACAGAATCTGTGTTCTGTGTATCTGTGTTTAGCCAACAATGTCACAGAAGCAAGACATTTGAGAGGAAACATAAACTTCATGTCCTGGATTATAGTGGAAATTCAAACCAAATATGGTCCACACTAAGTTGACAGGAGCCATAACCAGATCAGACCCAACTTTGGACATAAAATCTGTTAAGGCTGGCTACACACTAGGAGAAAAGAGTTAGCATGAATTTTTAACTTTTGGAAAGACAAGTATGCAGTTATATCTATGTTTAAAATTAACTTGTATGAATGTATGATGAATGTACTTCATGCATGTTGAAAAAATGTATTTGTATACATGTAAATGTATACATTCAAACCTTGTATGAATGTATGATGAATGTACTTCAGTCATAATCAAATGTCAGGATCAATTCATTTTGGTTTTTCCAGTGGAAACAACCTCCATTGTCTGCCTCAGAATGCAACACTAAGAGCGCCCTCTAGTCAGTGGCGGTTTTGGGCACGGGCAGACCGGGCGGTCATCCTCACGGCGGTTTTTAATGTGTATTATAGATCACTGTGTGGAGAATTGGCAAGTTAGCGCCCCCTGCAGCTGCAGGCGCCCCTGATGCTGAGAAGCTGCCGTACAGAAGCTGTGAGAGGAGGGGAGAGGGCGCGGGGGACAGCTCACCTCTGGGTCTCCAAACGGAACGGACAGGGAGAGGAGGGAGGTCTCACTCTGTCCTGATAGCGTGCGTCACTGCGTGTTTGTGTATAGCAGCATGAATGACCGAAGGAGTGAGCGATCTTACCGTTAAAATCATTAAACAGGTTTTGGGGCCAAACCGGACAGACAGCAGAGCTGCAGGCAGAGAGACAGCTGACAGTAGCCTGATGCTGGACTGAGAGTTTGATGCTGCGCGCTGTGTTTTTATAAAGTCCATCCATGATGCGCTGCTCTGGCTCGTCGGTTAACGAACAAGTTAAGTCCATAAATAAGTCCGTCCATCAATGACAGGCTGATTAACGGTAAACTAAAGTAAGAATACTGCTACTGTCAGCTGGTTTGATGAGTTAAATACAGGGTAAAAAGTGGGGAGTGATTATTTTTCATCCATATTTATCATCCATTCAGCCTCTCTTCACTCGATGCACACAGTCTGGACCATCACACAGGTATCAAAATGACTAGTTGCCCAAAGTGTGTGCTGAAAGCACTATCATTGCTAACAAAGAATTATATTTATGTATAATATGCAGTCCTATTTTAGTACAGTGAAATATGTTTGTTTTGTCTGAATAAGCAAGGACAAATGTTTGATCCAATCCCAATTGTAGTGCTCTAGTTTACATGCCTTATGTAAATTGTTAATTTAAAAAAAAATATAGACAATGGGGAATTTCCTTATTATATCATTTATCATCATATTATCCATTTTGCAACCTGTCATGTTTTTTCTGTAATGTTTGTGCATGTTTGTTCCTCTCTCTCTCTCCTTCATCCTCTCTGTCCTTCCTGTCTCCCTCTTCTTCTCCTCTCTCTCTCCTTCATCCTCTCTGTCCTGTCTCCCTCTTCTTCTCCTCTCTCTCTCCTTCATCCTCTCTGTCCTGTCTCCCTCTTCTTCTCCTCCTCTACCTGGCCAACTGGCAGCAGGAAGGTTCTTCCTTATGAGCCGGATCCTGCTGAAGGTTTCTTCCTGTTAAATAGGGAGTTTTTCCTTCTTTTTTTTTTTTTTTTTGGGGGGGGGGGGCGTTGACTCGCCGGGGGAGTAATTCAATGTAGAACCGCCACTGCCTCTAGTGGTAGGTGCCCTTTCACACCACCTGAAGGCAAATTAAGCTGTGAAAGCATTAAGCAATGGATATGCATATATATATATATATATATATATATATATATATATATATATATATATATATATATATATATATATATATATATATATATATATATATATATATATATATATATATATATATATATCCATTGACCTGTCTTTTGTATATGTGTGTTTTGGTGTACTCTTTTGTTCTGCAGACCACAGCTCATGCTGGTAACGGGGGAAAGATGTTAGGGGAGGTGAAGTCCCGTGGACCGCAAGGAATGCAAGGACCCGTCATTGCTGTTTGCAGCTTTAATATTAATTGGTTTACTTTTAAATAATGTTAAAAATATAATTGAATTGCCAAACAATTGGCCATCCTTACTGTATTGTATAGTTTTGTGATGTTTTAATGAATGGCTGACAAGTGCATTGTTAAGGCAAGGCAAGGCAAGCTTTATTTATATAGCACCATTCATACACAAGGCAGTGCTTTTTCAGAGTGCTTTACATAGGATGAAATCACAGAATAAAAACAATTTAAAACATGAAATTAAGAAGGAAATTACAATCATAAAAAGAATAAAATCATAAAAAAACATCAAATAAAATCAGGACGATTAAATGAGAAGAGTGCAGTGAGGACAGCAGTCAAGAATTGAGGAGAACGCTGCAGTAAACAAGTGTGTTTTCAGGACTGATTTTTTGCTGCAAAACAAAAAAGTTAGCATTGCTTTGAATAATGTTTTTTTATTATGGTCCAAGTAAGAAGTTGTTGGATGAATGTAATTTTCTTATGCCACCTAAATTTCCATCTAAACAGATAACGTACAGTAAGAGTGTTGTGACTGTGTTATTTGAACACCTTCTCCTGTTATTAGAATAATGAAATTAATTTAGGTTGAATGAACTAGCTTGAACTTCATTAGTTCTACTTGTGTCAGTCTTGTTGAAACAACATGCTACTTTTTGTTAGCTTTACAAGTATCATTCTCGTTGTGTAATTGACACAACTAGTGTCCAATGAGACACAACTAATTGAATTTTCATGATTTGTTTAGATGAAAATTAGGTGGCATGATGAAATTACATCTTGTTTTTCTTGGCTATGACTACCAGAGAAGGAGAGGCTTTCCATCCTCCTCAGCCATCTTGCAGAGACAGATCAACATAATCAGCAGGTCCCTCTGGAGCTTTGTCGGCGCAGTGGTCATTATTATCTTCCTCAGGACGTCTGGATTGTTTAAGTCCGCTCCATCCTTGGTGTAGTTACTATACTTCTCCTTCAAAATGCCATAGCTGTTCACAATAAACTCAGCAAATGTTGGGTGAAGCGTGGCTTTATACCCAAGCTGGTTCAGCCTCTGCATGAGGCTGGTGTGCCTCTGAGTGAGATGATGGCGATAGGCTTCATCCATCTTGCCTGTGAGAGGGTGAGTGCTCACCTGAAAGACAGGAGGAAAAGGTAAGACTTCCATCTGCATAGTTTGTACAGCAATGTGACTCGTGTGAGAGACTTTTTTACCTCTATGATCTTCTGTGGTATGTTCAGCAGTGTGAACCCATAGAACCGCTTTCTGTGCTGGAAGATTTGGAACAGAATCCTCCTATCCAGCTGATAGGCAATCTCACCAAGCACTCTTTCTGGATCTGCAATCGATACATTAAAATTATTATTACAGAACAAGGCACAATTAATCCATGTCAGGTAACAGTTACCTTTGACATTCGGAGTAATATCTTCTGAGCCATTTTGCAGCCCTTCCTCATTTGTGTCTGTGTACGCAGAGTCTTGAACAAAAGACTTGAAGTCGATGGGAGAAGAAGTTTGATGACTGCTTTGCAGCAAGTCTTTCCTGAACTGTCTTTCACCACATGTGTTTTGGCACTGACTGTGCTCCTTCAATCCTGAGGATGAGCAAAGACGTAGATTATTAGCATTTCTAGGAAACAGGTAGGGTGTCACCTTGTTCCTGTAAGCGCATTTAAAGTTACAGCCATTAACAGATTATACTGTAACACTTTTCACTTCATCACATTACAATGACAGGCAATCAGACTGGTAATACTATAATTAAAAAGCAACTCCAATTGCCTGGTAACCCAAGTTCATAACTGCCACCTAGTGGCAAAAATAAACAAATACCTGTGGCTTCCTGCAGACTGCAGTTGTTGAAGCTGTGCAATTTGGATTTGAGGTCAATATTTTCCTTGGCTATGCTTAGCATGAACTTCAGCTGATCATTATCCTCTCTGAGTTGTTCATACTTTGACCACAAGGCAGCTGTTTGCTCCATGTCCATTCTGAGGCTCCCCGTTTTACAGCTAGACTGGGACAGTAAAACGTCCTGCATCGTCAAATCACAAATGTATAATAAATAGTAGTTTGACTAAAACAAGGTCCACTTAGCAACAATTTGTTGTTTGGTTGCCACGGAGATTAGATATGTTTAGGTTTATCAGTTGGTTATGTTCAGAGTCATCCCCATGACAACCAGACAGACAACCTCTGCTGATAAAGGCTGAACATCAAATACACTGCTTAACAGGAAGGTTTTTGTTATTAGGTTGGATCACATCTAATCATGTTTGGTCAGGTATACCAGTAGCATCAAACCACACATTTAGGAACCTTTTTTCTCCTGTGATGGCATAATGTTTATGTTTTGTTGTCATTTGTGAGACATTAGTAATACAAATCAGTTAAGTTTTACCACTAGGTCCTTTGACTGTTGAGGAATATGGAGAAACAGCAAAATACTCAAAACCTGATGTGAAGTAACACCAGCAGTATAAACAGCAGATGGTTCTCAGAAAAAGAACACAAGAAGTAGTAAAGCACATTAACCAGCAGGTGTCAGTATAGGATGTTTAACAATCTTGAGTCCCACAGGGAGAAGCTCAGCTTTCAGCTGCAACCACAAGGGACACAGTGTTTCAACATAAACTGTAAATTTGTCAGTATTCAGCTTTGATGCTTATTTACACACCAAAAATAAATACATTACAAAATACTGCAACAAAAACATTTGGTTAGCAAGACAGGGGCTCAGATCTATTTTAATATTAGTTGTAATGTGGGATGAGCGCTTCATGTTACACAAACATCCCACATGTAGAGCAATTTGGAAGAATGTGTAATCCATTATTAGTATGTGACTCAGCTCGTCCCACAGTTTGGACAATTAGGTTTCTCACTCTGGCAACAACATTTGATTATTTTTTGTTGGGAGAGGTTAATAAGTCACACAAATTGTGTCACCCTCACAGCCACACTGTGTAGGACACAGACATTATTTTTGCAATCCGCAATACTTTTTTACTTTTTGTTTTTTTTTTAAACAGACTTTCCAGGGAACACAGGTTGAAGGTAACTTTCCATTTATTTCCTACATTAAATATCTGCATTGTTTAGAGTCATGCATTTACAAGGTGAAACAGATGATGCCCTTACATTAGAAAACATTTAATGTCAAAAGACATGAAATGTGAAAGCTGTCAGACCGTCTTTTATCAAACTGGTCAAGTATAAAAAGTGACACAAAAGAGTTTAGAATCTACTACAGAGGACAACATGAAATCTACAGAAAATAGAAAAAGCTTTGGACTTATTGCTGCTATTCCACACAGGGTTGTTCTTTGTACAGAGCGCTTTAAGCCTACTTTAAACGTCCACAATGTGCTCTTGATCAGGAGAAACGCAGCAGCACATGTGGACGCGCAGGCTTCATACATAACATATGAAAACAAACAAGGAGTTTATTGCTGTAAGGCTCCATAATAAATACATAAATAGCATAATTTAAAAAGGCACATCATTAGACATTTTATCAAAATGAAAGATTCACATTCAGCTATCTTTCTTCCCTTACTTGAGGTTTAATTTAAAAAGGAAGAAAAGTGAGTGCTTTAAACAGCGTCAGCTGTCACCTCAGGATTTTGTCTTTTGTACTATTAAGAAAACAAATTAAAGGGAACTCTTTGAGGATGTCTACTCTAACTCACGCCAAACAATTATATATATATTTTTTTAATAAAAAACATTCCTAATAAAACTGATTTCTCTATGAATATCTGCATAGCTTTACCAAACATGGTCCAAAACTATGAAATACTGAAAACTGCATGATGACATGACACACTGTTCTCATGTGTATGTAGGTGTTTTCAATGTAGTGTGGAAGAAACCTGATCATAAGACATGAATGCACTTGGGATTTTTATACAAATTCCTCTGCGATATTTATACACAAACTTCAGCAGTGGTTGAGGTCCAGTGAGTCTACGTCAGCTTACATGAAATATTTTACTGCTGAATAAATATTAAATATTTATTTATATCCAATAGTCACAAAAATACTGATCTATTATCTGATTAAAATATACAGTAAATCATCATCTGTCTCATCCTTTTCTTCAGGCCGGCTAGGTTAAAATTTAGGAGTGACATTAACTGCATGGTTCAGCCTCCATGTCTGCACCTCCTATTTTAAATGAGGAGGTGACCCCCCCCCCCCCCTCCCCTCTTCATCCCTCCTTTACAGTAGTCTTTATTCTTTTACTGCATGCGATCTGTCTGGAGCTGCTGAGGCTGGTACTGGCTAAAGGCCGCGGCAGCGGCGGCAGCTCCTGGAGTGGCAGCTGTGGCCAGCGGCTGCTGGACAGTGTATCCATACCCTGCTGTGGTCATGTAGCTTGTCGGTGCTGGTGAGGCCGCGTATGGATACTGTTCATAAGCAGCGGCGGCGGCAGCTGTGGCGGCAGCCGCAGAGTACTGAGCATAGGCCGCTCCAGTATAGTCAAGGAATGGGGAAGTGGCGGCAGCAGCTGTTGCTGTAGCAGCAGAAGGTTGTACGTGAGGGATCACCACGCTGGGTTGAACAAAGGCTTGAGGGTAGACATAGTGGGCAGGGATCCTGTAGGACATAAGGAGACATAGGATCAGAGCAAAACCTAAGACGCATCATCTTTCCAACGCTGAAACCAAACTCTGGAAAAACAGGCGCCAAATATGTCAATCCAGTCCTCAGAACACAGCAAATCCATTCATTAACAACTGAAAACCCCTACCTAGAAATGAAAAGTTAAAAAAGCAGCAAAACCACAAAAGAAACACAAGCGCAGCTTTTAATTTTTTTTTTTAAAAAAAGGGGGAAAAAAGCACCTGATCAGAAAAAGTAAGGCATTAAAAAAAGACACAGCCAAGCTCTGCACCCAATGTTTCAATGAAAACCATATTTGACAAAATGCGAGCTTATCGCAAAACACCGCAACGTATCAATACAAGAAAGGGACATTATTCAGTCCATATACTGCAACAGCACACATACAGGCATGCCCACACATGTTAATAGGTCCTTAAAACACAAACAGGACAGATGTCAGCTTTCTGTGTTTTTAAAAAAACTCATCAAGTGTGGTATTAGATTCTGTAAAGAACTGGGTTTGATTATTTGTTTAAAAAGAAATCTGTTGACTATTCAACTAATTCAATCAACTATTATCATTATAAATCAACTGTGTAGGACTAGGAACAGAAGATCTCTATTGAAAGAGGGATATTTTGTACATGCACCAGAGTATAAATGGATAAATACAAGCCAGAGTATCTGGGTAAACTTCACCTTTGGTAAATATACTGAGGAGCAGGTGTGAAATATATCTGTCCTCAGACCAGTGACCCCCCTCCCCCACCCCCTATTTACAGACATACACCCCCACACAAACATACACAAGCCAACTTGACTGACAAGGGAGGCTGGAAGCATGCTATTTTTGCTCCCCTTGTCATGTCCAAAGGACAAGCTGATCTTCTCCTTCAGTAACACATGGCAGAGCACTCGTCAACAACAGCGACTGCCTGCGCTGGACTGTCTCAGTGACTTCACTTGAATTTCTTTATTATCAGATTGGAGGCGCCCAAGCTGATGGAACTGAGCCATACATTGTTACAAAGTGGGACAGCTAGATATCTGTTGTTGCATGGTGATCACGGAGAGAGCGTGTGATTCTAATAAAATCTATCTATAAGATGCTGGTATCCTTTTGTGACACCACTACATAAACGCTAACAGGGCACAGCTGACTGTAGCCATCTGCTTTGAAAGAGAGGGGGATGAACATTTTGTCATCCCGCAAGTTGAGAGCTAAATAAAGGTGCTTTGTAAATCACTAGGACACATGGGTAATCCCCAGCACATAACCAAAAGGTTCCATGGCTGCACGGCTCGGCCCACCTGTTGTCCGCGGCCGAGCGGCCCTGTCTGTGCCATACATTATTAACAGCGCTGCTGAGTGACTCCTATTTTCCATCTGAATTTGAGAGGCTGTGCAGATCACTGTAGCCAACAGCTGCTGCCAAAGAGACCGGCTCAGTCTCCAACCTATATACACCAGTGACCATATGAGACCCATGTGAAAAAGCTTAACAATGACCCCATTACCACATTAACACACACAGTAAACCACCTGAAGTCTTAATATTTTCAATCAACTACTGATATACCAACATGGAGATGTGTGAGATTTTTGTGTTTTCACTCTCCTGTACATTATTGTTTAATAAATGCCCATTGGAGTGATGAGCAAAACACAAAACATATTATATAGTTGGGTTTTGTGTACCTGTAGATGTAAGCTACAAGTGAAAGTGATAGGTTAATAAAAAACAACAACAACAACAAAACAACACAGCATCATGGGTAAGGAAACAGAAAAAGAACTCCCACATGCAAGCCAGTGTTTTGTTTTGTTGCAGGGGATGGATCTTTTAAATTAAACACACAGTGAGTGATCATCAGCACCCCGTTGACAACAAAACACAATTAACTTGATGTTAACTAGAAACTGGGAGAAAAATAAACGACAGGCTAAAGCACAATCATTAAAAGGGAAAAGAATCAACACCCCATTGCAGAGTTATATTCTCCCTATCAAGTGATAAAAAAATACTCCTGCACGCCCCACCGCCCCCCCACTGCAAGTAGAAATGAGCACACAGTTAAGCTGAACACCACATCATACTGAAAACAAGGCACACACCAATCTATGAACTATGTAAAACTGGAAAAACAACAACAGCAGAAGACTTCCATGCATCTAGTCACCATTTCAGTTCGTTTGTGTATGACAGAGTATACAGGTAACACTTTAGTGCTCTGCCCAATGCAGACTCAGCTATTCCTCAAATCATCCTGTCCCTTCATCAGCTATTTAAACCGTTACCGACCCTGTCAGATCAGAGAGAGATAGACAACATGATGTCAAGTCCTGAGGACAAATGCTCACTTCCTTCACAGTCAACCTCGAGCAGAGGCAGCACACATGAACACTCACATGTCCTCATTCAGGATGAAAAAAGGTGGAGGCAGTAAAGAATACATGTTTAAAACAGATAACATGAGATCATTAAAGACAGAGACATTCATTCATTCATTTTATATACAGACAGATTGTGTGGAGACATGAGAAGTTCTGCAGCCCAACTTACCCGTAAGGTCTCTGGATGAACGCCGGATGGATCTGAGGCACGCCGAATGCAAATCCTGCACATAAGAAAGATCATTGCTAAACTTTAACTCGATTAAAAATAAACCTCATTCTCTGTCTTTCTTTTTGTTTTTGGCCTGGTGCCTTTGTTTGCCCATCTTTATCATTAACACTGCTCACCTGGCTGAATGACCCTGGGTTTGGCCCCCAGATAGGCCAGGTTCACATTGGCTTTCCTTCCATCTATTATGGGGTTTGGGTCCTTGCAGGCTCGATCAGCAGAGGCCCGGTCTGCCATAGTCACCTAAAGGAAACACATATTTGGCATTAAAACTACTTTTAAAGTGACACAGGCAGGTCACACTTTACACATTAAGTGACTGGCTGTAGCAGTTTCTGCAGTAATCAGGAGTACAGTCGACAGATAGGTGCATATACTTGTTCCAATTGACTTCACCCCGCGCTGTGCACGTGTGCTATCAGCTTTCCACTCAGTAATAAGAACAGGTTGTCACTTACGAATCCATAACCCCTCGATTTCCCCGTCTGCCGATCCGTGATCACAACAGCCTCCTCGATGTCTCCAAACACCTCGAAATATTTTCTCAGGCTGGAGTCGGTTGTGTGATAAGGAAGACCTCCCACGAAGATTTTGGTGAAGGTTGTGTCTTTCTGTGCCGCGTGCATCGTTAGTGGATAAAGTGTGTGTGTTTTTAAGGTGAGATAAAGTCAAGACGCGCGTTCTGGGTGTGGAGAGTGTGTGCGGCGCGGACAGGCAGCCCACCGGTAGTTAATGCGACTGTGGGTCTGAAGGAGGAGGAGGAGGAGGAGGACACCTGTTAGTTTGTTGTGAAGGTTCCCCAGTTGTCAGTGTGTGTGTGTGTGTCTGTGTGTGTGTGACACAGATACTTAACTCCACCCATAGCAAGACTACCACGCCGTGCTCAGGCTACCTTCTGACGCACAGATGCTCAAACAAACGACTTCCCTTCATCTCAGACAAAAAGACACGGTGTGCGCTTCAAAAACTTTCAGTTCGAGAATGAATTTACTTTTTTCAGAAGTTACTGTGAAGGTTCAGCGCTAAAGTCATACCTTCTGTGAGAAATGCCACCCCGCAGTGGAAACACATGCAGTGCACACCACACCACTTCCTGAGCTGCAGGATCTCTGCAGCACTGAGGTCAACAGGGTTGTTCAAGATTTGATCAAATATGTTTGTTTGTTTTTTAACTTTTTAGATCAATTTGTGGACATGACTTCCAACTATGTTCTTCTAACATTGTTTTTAAAGCATCATCTGAATCTGTTGCTGCTGATCAAGTGACTTCTACACACTGCAGACATAACCTCCTCTTGTAGATTTGCACACACGGAGATGAACTCAGTCATGGCACAGCTTCGATTTCATCAGTGTCTGCAAAGCTCCAGTTATTGGCACATTGTTGGTTATTTGCTCAAATCAGTCAGACATGTTCCAGTGGACCATAATCTGCCACTGACAATCAAAAAAACTTTAGTTTCAGGCAGTCGCTGCACAAAGGTGGAGCAAACATATGCAGCAAAGACTCACTCTCCACTGCAGTGTCCCTGCTGTGTGCGGCCTTTAAGGAACTCCACAAGCCTATATGCCCACTTTCAAGCTCTTGAATGTAGTAGAGTATGCCGTTTCATCTTTTTATATTAAAATATTTCAAGACACCTCAACAAATAAACAAAACTGACATCTGCGATCTGAGATTTTTTAAAATGTTAATATAACCTCTAATAAATAAAATTAAGCAATAAAAACATGTATTGTAAATGCATATGTCTCATATCAGACAGTAGTTTCATATCAAAAAGCCAATTTTTAGGCCTCTGAAGCAGTGGAAATGAATGAACACAAGTACAAGTGAACATAAATCTACTTCTGAAACACTGTCCTATAAACAGGGTGAAGGAGTCAAATGAAGAGTCGACACTCGAGCCGATTGTACATGTTCTAATCTAGAACATTTTGTACCAATTAAAACAGATACATTATAAATACAATTCTGTACATTATAATAAGTGTAAATACTATGTTCAAATACATTTCTATTTACAACTCCTTATTAGGGAGAGCAGCTTTGTTCTCTTCTTTAAAGTAAGGTCTTGGGTTTTGTTCATTTACTTGAAAATACAGCTTGAATATTTAAGTGTTTCTTCCACAGTTCCACCACTTACAGAAAAATATAAGTTCATACAAGACAACTGTTGCCTCTCTGTGCCTAAACCAGTTTTTGCACCGTTGTTCTCTGACATGTCCATCGCCCATTCCTCCAATCCTCCATGTGAAAAACTGTATTATTGAATACCTTTAAAACATATAGTGTCAGATGGACAATCCGTTAAAAAGGTATTCAATCAATCAGTCAGCAAGGCAGGATGGCATTTTGAAGAACCTGGTCATGATATACAGGCTTCAGGTCTATACAGTGAACTTATTATGGCGTTCACTGAATAGTCTGGGGTTTATGTGCCTCTCTATATGCAAACAGGGCATTAAGGCGTCAGTACATCCAGGCCTCAGACGGAGCCGGGCTGCTTAGTTAGGCGATGTCACAAACAGAGCATCAGTCCAATATGGAAGACAGGCGGCGAACTCTCCAAGAATCCTTTCCAGTGCAAGCATTCGAACAGCAACAGTCTCTTGCTGGATGGGGATCATTTCCTCCACAGTGTTACAGTACATCAACAGGATCATTTATAACCGCAAACACTGACAGCAACTCAGGTTTGTCCCGTGTTCATGGTGTGTGGCATTACTCCTAGAGATATGGCACTAAGCTTTACTTGGACACATTTATAGTGAATACCTCCATATGCACACATTAAAAAAAATAACATATTACTAATATAACAGCAGATATGGAACCGTAGTTCTTTGGTTAGCCCTGACATATTGATGTAAATATTGACAGTAGTACATTCTTAATCTTCATATCCCAGATTACTCCATTATGAGCCTCAGAGGAGGGGGTGGGTACATCGTCTTACAAAAATATTACATATATTGTTCCAATGTAAGAAAATGTATATGGGTAATATTCCATAAGGACTCCCAGTTAAAAGTTCTCTATAAAAATACCAACATATAGAAAACACAGATATGTGCATAGTGATTTTTTAAGTGAACAGTAATTATTAGGATATACCTTAATTAAAATGCACAGGAAAGATTATGCTTTGGGAAAGCACACATCAGCTCAGAGTGAGTGGTCAGAGAGATGGAAGATATGATGTGCCACCCGTGAGTCCCTGCCAGTCCTCAGAAAGCTGATCCTTCTTTGGGTCCTATCTGATCAGCGTCTGGGGTTCTGTATCCATGGAGGGAGGACCTCTGGTGAGACGAGATGGTTTCACAAACACACCGTGACCTGGTGGACAGCGGAAGTACACTCTGCCCTGAACAGTCCCGTTGTGTTTACCTAAAAGAGGGTCAACACAACAATATGTGGATCACTTCTAGTTCTACACAGAATGAAGAAACATGTCAGGGTAATTGACTTATTGTACTTGAAAACATTTGTGTGCACTGTGCAGTCTTTTGAGTTATTAGCATAGACCTTCTTTATATTGGTGTCTCTGTGTCAAAGTTTGTTTGATTAAAAGCTGTCTCACGCATGATCTTTGTAGTGAAAACTGCTGGCCAGCAGGGGGCAATATTCAAATTTGGACGCCTAAAGCATTCATAAATCCACAGAAGTGTTCATAAACATATATATATATATATATATATAGTGTGTATATATATAATGAAAGTACTCTAAAGCTACTCACCTACTGCCATGTCCAGCTTGACACCAATCCAGATCCCCTTAGCAAACTCCACCCCGCCGACATAGTGGACCGTTCCTCTCCTCTTTCCCACCCACACCTGCTCCCCAGGTGCCATCCAGTCAGGGAGCTGAGCTACAGGGGTGCTCTCATCCCCGCTGGAATCCCCCGATGGCTCGGCGCTGCTTGGGTTTGGACTAGGGCAGGGGCTCCCGTGGGGCAGATCTCCCTGAGCCGGTTCCTGAATTGGAGGTTCTCCTCCTGCTCGTGGAAGTGGGGCAGAAGATGGTGCTGTAGACAGAGTTGTGAATGGGGTTGGAGATGGTGGAGGTGCAACTGATGCAGAGGGGATTATTAGGGCAGGGGATGGTGCAGGGCCTCGGACTGAAGTGCAAACCACTGTTGTGGTGGGGCAGGACACAGATACACTAACAGGGTCTTCATGATTAGGACTTTTGTATATTGCATTTTCAGGTGTCTTGTGAATTCCAGCAGAGGAGAGCTGATTGTCATTCTGACATGTTTCTTCGCTGTTGTGTTTGTTCTGCTGGTTTGTGGAAAACTCCAACCCATCTCTCTCCCATCCTGCGGTAAAATTGGCTAATTCGCCCTCTCCAGCACTGTCATCAGCCCCTTTAAAGTCAGTAAACTCCTGGCTAGTACTAAGAACACAGTTGTGAGGCAGAGGGAATGACTGCTGCCTATCTGTGCAATTAGGAATACTGAGAGGTGTGGAAGCTGAATGGATGAGCAGGTCCTGTACCCCACCCACTGACAGAGGTGACTGCTGGGAAACACTTTTGGTTTGGGTGCAGGCTTTCCCAGCAGGACAGCCAGGAGGGTCCTGGGAGTCTCTGGAGGTGCAGCTGAGGTGATCAGAGCTTTCACTGGCACTGAAAGGCATGTCAGACAGTGTGGCGTTGGAGGCACTGTGTGAAAAGTAGCCACTAGTGCAGCTGCTGGCTGTGGGGCTTCGAGACACCTCCCTGTCTCCACTCCCACCTCTGCAACGACTTCCCTTCATCTCAGAATGGACCCCGTCCTGGCTCTCCAGAGTGGCGTTGTAGATTTCGAAGTTGGCAAAGTCCTCTGGGATGTAAGGCTGGAAGCCGCTTTGGTCCTGAGGGCCCCGATTTAGATTTAGAGTCATCTCCGTCTCCTCGTCCTCAGAGTCCTGCTGATCAAAAGAACAGCCACAGGACAAGACACATCCCAGAAGACATAATGTCAGCTATAGTCTGTATGTAAACAGCAGCCTATGTAAACACTGTGTCTGAATAGAATGGAGACAGTGAAGATGGTGTAAAATATGTGTGGCACAATGTTGGTTGATTTTGCATTAAGGCTGTTTTACCAATGTGGCCACAGAGCCATCAGTGTGCACCATAATTGTAGTTTTCAATTAGAGTTCTGCTGTAACATTATCAGTAATACCAGCTGTTGTCACTGCTGTTTGTTTTGAACAAATTATATTTTAGCTAAAAAAATGTGTGACTCTCACTGCAAATGCTTGGACCACAGAGAATAACAATCCTTAAACCAAGGTGTGCCAAATGGAGTACACCTGTGAGTGTGATACTTACATGTCAGCAAGTTGATGAATATATAACTCCTGGCATTTATATGCATGTTAGATGATATAAGTGTGAATGCATACAAGACAAGAATTTTTTGAGGTTCTGAGCTAGTGCAAAGCATGAAGAGGGCCTTACAGTAACCAGTGCAGTGTGTGCTGGTGTGTGTAGCACTTACAGCAGTGTGTGGCAGTGTGTGGTTGAGCTGTCTGCTGGTGGGAATGGAGGTGGGGGTGGTGGAGGTGAAGGTGGAGGTGGAGGTGGAAGGCTTGCAGTGGCCCTCACTGCCTGCCCTGGGTTGGAGCCAGAGGCAGGGAGAGGGGAGCAGTGCAGGGCTGTCCACACATGAGCGCATGCTCTGCAGATGGGTCAAAACAAACAGCACACACTTCACACTCACACACACAGCATGCATGGAGCTGGGCAGGCCAGGTACACAGTTAGTGCCATGCAGTTTAATATTTCACAAAAAACAGTGCTTGAAGTGTCCTGAATGTGAGGAACAGTAACTTCAACTCACACTTGTATGTGAGCAGCAGATTCATTTTTTCCTAAAACTCTAAAATTACCATACTACTATAGCTTGCAGCAAACATACCTTTATCCAGACTACAGCTACTCATTGGCCCTGATTTATAGATGTATTCTTCTGTTTCTCTTGTTGTGCTGAGGGCTACTATTTCTAACACAGTCTAAGTACCCGCACCTCTTTTAGTCCACTTCAAGAAAACACATATAAAAGGTTAGTTCAGATGGTCGCAACAGCCACAAACCAAATGGAAAATCCAATTATCACAAGCAAAATCAGACATAAGACTTAAACAGTGCATCTCTGTCTGGTTAAGAACCCAGAACCTGAAGTCATGCTCCTGGGTGTCATGCACTTTTCTCTCAGTTCAGAGGATGATCTCACCACTTTAGATAATTAGTCACTTTTCAAGGTGTTTTTCAATGTGTTTATCATGTTTTGGAAATGTAATTTGATGCAATAAAATATCAATGAGTCCGACAGTGGATGATGCTTTTCATTCAATGGAAAATGGAGCAAAATGAATAAAGATTAAAACACATCCTCCTTACCTCTTGTCCCAGCAGTGGCCGAGCCTCCAGGGCTTTCTTTGCCTTGTTCTCCTCTTTGACAGGAAGCAGAGACTTGAGGAATTTAGGTGGCTGAGGGGATAGGACTTTGAAGGGGCTGGAGCTGAAAAAGGTTGGACTCTCTGGAACCAGGCCTGTGTGGTAACATTTAGTGGTTTAGTTAAAAACAATAACAGCAAACAGAAGTCTGTGCATGATGTAACTGCTACACATGTGCTGTTTACCTGAGTTCTCCTTATTTTTGATGGGTGTGGTACAAAGGGAGCCATCTTGAGGATTGAAGTTGTGGTTGTCCACATGATCACAGAAGTCCTAAACAGTAATGTATAGTATCATGAGCTTAAAATAAAAAAAAACTATGAAAAATCTTCTAACTATCTCTTTATGTGATAAAGCAAAGTGAAATGTAAAAAGGCCATGCCTGGTGTACTTTACAATCTTCATCCTCACAGCTGGTCAGGTCTGTTTTACTACAAGAAGACTAGAGAGTGAGAAACAAGATTATATCAGTTCTGAGATGTAACGATTTGACAGTCAAACAGTCATGCAGTCAGCAGTGAGTTAATTACATGCTGTACATTTGGTGTGCTGATACTCCTTCTCAAGTGCCTCCCCTTAGCAGCCAGTGCTTCCTTCACTGTCACAGCCTGCAAAGAATAAAAATCACCACCGATGTTCAGTAAAGATGTTGTTTATTAGATAGATAGTGTTCTTGTGTGTGCTACCTGTCGTAGCCTCTCCAGACTCAGGATATTTTCTACTTCCAGGACTCCCCGTGTGTACTTTTCTATGTAGGTCTCTCCATCCTGAGTCTCCTCGCTGTCACCCCGAGCAGCCATAAGGGCCAGTGTTTCCCTCTCCTCTGGCTCCTCTGAGGCCTGGGAACATGAAAAATAAGTAAATCCTTGATTCATACTGTTATACACATAGAACTGTTGAAAAAAAAAAACCAGGACAAACCTTTGGTATGTTAGAAACGATCTCATAGGTCACACCACAGGAGTAAAGTGTGTTCTTCAGGGACATTCTTCTCTTGAGACTCTGAGTGAAGCTCTGAATGACACAAAGCCGGACCATCGGTAAACATGACTAAACCTCATCTTTGTGTTTATTATAAATTTTCTACTATCAACCTGTTTGTTGTAGATGTTGACAGCAATCCTCTTGCGGAGCACCAGCTCCATGGAGGCAGGGTGGCTGAGCTGCACCGTGGCTTTAATGATCAGGTAGATTCGTTCGTTGGGTGAAGTGACCCGGTTGAGGTGCACAGAGTCGTGGATGGATGAGTCCCAGGAGCACACTGCAGACACCTGGTGAATTAGAAGAGCTCTGTTTTATTCATCTACAGTGGTGGACAGAAAGCGTGGGCTGTGACAACACAGGCAGAGACATGGATCAGACTGATGTGGGTGGGCTGCGGCTTTGGGTTTGGCTAATTACCATATTATGACACAGTTTAGCACTGTAAAGGGGGCTGTAATTACTGTCTGGTTAGTGCTGCTTCTCAACATCAAAGAAAATAAAAGTTTTCTTTGCTTGCATGTATTGTGCAGCCAACGCAATTACATGATTGTGCAATTATTCAATTGCACAAAGCGAGAATTGCTCTTTGTGTGAGTGTGTGTGTGTGAGAGAGAGAGAGAGAGAGAGAGAGAGAGAGAGAGAGAGAAATAACGAAACAGTGACAACAACAAAATGTCTT
Source organism: Parambassis ranga (assembly GCF_900634625.1). Taxonomy (NCBI): domain Eukaryota; kingdom Metazoa; phylum Chordata; class Actinopteri; family Ambassidae; genus Parambassis; species Parambassis ranga. The sequence goes on from NC_041036.1 coordinate 12,478,996, forward strand.
GTAATAGTTTAAGTAGTAAATGATGGAGCCTTTGTAAAGCCACAGAAACATATGTTTCAACACTTAAGTAGAAAAATAAGAAACAATGGAGCAGCCTATAACAGTCTCCTAGACAATCCACAATGTAGAAATATCTGACAATACATGTCAATGTTTTATGTGCTATACAAACAGAAATGTATAAAGTTTGTATCTCCACAGGAGGGCAGTAAAGTCGCAGTCTTCGCTCACCTCCTCGTCACTGTGCCTGATGATGGGCAGATAGAAGAACTGGCTGCCGTGCTCTTTGGGCAGGATGGAGTTAACGCCTGCAGCATGTGGGCCGGTCAGCTGCTCGTTCACTGTCAGATTATCCGCTGGTAGCATAAAAGACTGTTTTTAGTATTCGTAAAGCCTCAGAGAAACCCGTGGAATTAAAGTATATGTGTCTGCCTAACCATTTAAATCCAGAAAGAGTACAGGAATGTGAGCTTCCATCCCTGAAGGTGGAGTCCTGCACAGAGTTGAGTGTAATGTTAATGGTGAGACAAACAACAGGCCACAGATGAGGTGAATGGGATTTTTTTTACCAGTCTGCGGGAGCTCCTGGGATGCCACTGCCAGGTGCAGGTACCAACACTGCATTTCTCTCTTCAGTCAGGCCAACCCACTGCTCCACCAGCCGAGCTTCTCGCTCAATGTCTTCCTCTGACTTTTCTGGATAAAGAAAATAGCAGAGAGAGAGGGGGGTGTTTAAACTTTACAAGACACAGAGCATCCTACTGCCCTTCAGCTGAACAGGGTCTACAACTCACCTGGTTTGTTGATGATTTTCTTGATTTGTTCATCAAGGTACTCCCGACGTTTGATCAGGGCCTCTGACCAGCGCTCTCTAACGCAGTTAAGATCCTCTTCCTGGAAGCAGACGGAGATGAGAATGAATGCCAGCTGGCTCAGTGAGACAGAGGATCGGCTGCAGGCCACGGTGAGGTGTTTCCAGAGGATGGTGAGTGTGCACAGGGCTGTTTTGTCTGACTGTAGCTGCTCCTTAAAACTACTACTGATCATTTTTGTAGTGAAAGCTAATTTATACACCCAAGCTGTAAAAAAAGAGCCTGAAGGTCTGTCATACTGGCGGTTAAAAAATGTTCAAAACACTTACACACATGTAACTCCCCTTACCACTTTGTAACCCACACACACCCTTCACACACACTTGCTTTCTCAAATGCAGCCACAGCCACCCAAAGTCCTACCTGAACACATGGCAGATCACCCTGTGAGGAGATTCCCCTCTGCAACACCCACAGACCTCAAAGCCGATCATACCACACCTGCGATGTCAGCACACCTTCACCATGCAATGTACCAAACCCATGCAGCCATGCAATGTCTGTGTGATTAGGTGCAGCTGATTACTTCTGCAGCTCTTTAGCAGTGACAAGCAAACAGCAGCATTAGTGTGTGAAACCTGAGAGGAAAGGCAAGAGAAAGCCGGGCAAGGACCCTGGTAGGCATGCTGCCGGCTGGGAGCTCAGCCATGGGTGGGACTGTATTTTGCACCGAGGGCTGCCAAAGAATGGCTGGTGTGATTGATAATTACAGCATTAGAAATCATACACATGTGCAGCTGCTGTTTTATAAAGCACTTCCTCAGTCATCACAGGCACAGCCATCTGCCTCCTGCCTCACATGCCCTCAGCAACAGTAGTCACAAACAAGTTGGTTTTCTTCATGCTGCAGCGTGACTACAGTGGGAGCACTTAGAGGGTACCTGATAACTATCCATATCGTCTTCCGCCTCTCTCTGGCAGGAGAGAAGACACTCAGTCAAAAGTGTGGAACCAGTAAGGGCCTCTGACATGACAGCTCAATGCAAGAGTGTAACTTTCTGGAAGTCTTGATGAAGTCTCTCCTGTAATTGCTTTGGAGTGAATAGTAAATGTGGACACTTTAAAGGGGTTCTCAAACTAATAAGGGTTAACCAACTGTCTTTAGAACAAACAAGACACTAAAGTCTTGGTGTTTATTGGGCCTCGCTTAGACTGACTTCCAGCTACCCACATGAACCAGTCATGGCATAAAACCTAAGAAAGACTAAACATACTTCAGCTGAATCATCACAATATATTGTGTGTCTGGCATGAAACTAGGATAATGTTCCCAAAACATAAAGTCCAATTGGCGAGTGTGTATTCTGCAGACCTGGTAGCTGTCGAGTGGTCTCTGTAGTTTGGTGGAGCGAGCCGACACGCAGCCAATCGAGATGGACAGCATAGCCTCCACCAGCAGAGGCAGTGTGCCTGAATTCTGGACCGGCTTCACACACACGTGCAGCCTCCTGGAGTGACCCTGCACGGATGAATCATTGTTCAAAATGGTTTTGTCAGCCAGTCTGACTAGAAGGGAAACCTTCTTCATGGTTGTTCTCTGACCTGTCGGAGCTGGAAGACTCCTCCTGTGCTAATGTCTTTTCCAGGATTCAGCTCCACGGATGAGTACTCTCCCTGCTCATTCAGCTCCTGGATGGACAGCCACAGCTCGATCCTGCGAGACACCTCACTCCACCTTGAATATGCAACAGTCATTAATTAATGAGGTGAGCCATGTCAGTAAATGACATAGTGCAACATGTCATCAAACCTGTCTCGGAGTGTCTGCGTCTTGGCCTCTAGTGCATCTAACTCCCAGGGAGAACGTCCGTTCCCAGCACAGCGGTGACCCCAAACTTCTATGGCCAGTGCTCCATCTGATATGAACTCTAAAAACTCATCTGTTACGTGCACAACGTAGTCCTGGACAAAGACAAGAGTCAGTGAAGAGAAGGAACAAGAACATAAACTGTGTCCTTCACGACCTGAACCTTTGCTTACCTTGCAGTGATCGAACTGGACAGTGAACTGAGCGTCTGGGCTTCGAGGGGAAGGTCTGTCCGGGCTGACCATGGGCGGAGCCACAGTTGGCTCACCATGCTCCCAGAAGGTGTACTGACAGAAGACAAAGTTGGACAGGTTGAACGGCAGCCCTGTGGCCTCCTTGATCCTCACCTACAGCAGAAAGACAAGTCAGGATGGAGCTGCAGAATCTTTTGAAAATCTACTTGGAATCTAGAGGTGAGCAGCTTATACCCTGCAGGTGAGTCTCTTGGCCATGTGGACAATCTCTCCGTTGGTGTCCATGACTTCGTAGCAACTGCTCTCACTGGAGTTTTCTGAGGAGTCGTCTCCCCCAGACAGGCGTTCAGGAACAGCTCCACTCACTCGCATCAGCTCAACGTGCAACCTGCCTGCTACCTGTACACACACACAGCAGTATAACGGCGTTATTGCTGTGAATTCAAGCAGTGAAATGTTTGCACAGGGGTACCATTACCTCTCCCTGTTGGCTGATGATGGGGACAGCATACTGCAGTTTGACATCATGGAAAAGGCACTCTAGAAAAATGTTGGCCACTCCTATCAGGTTGTGGTTCTCTTGAGCCTCATAGAATGAATCACAGTGTTTACTGTTTGTTTTGTTACACTGGGAAAACAAGAGAAACAGCCTCAATGTTATACACATTTTTTTCAGACTCATATTTTCCTGTTTCTGGTTCTCTGTTTCTCACCGCTTCCTCTGTGCCTTCTTTCCAGTCTCTATAGTGGTCCCGCATGTCTACCAGTTTGTTCTCCAGCTTCTCGATGGTCCACACCTGGGTCCCCTTCCCTTTCCTCCGCACCTGAATAGCTGGCTCACTCACTATCACTCCACGCTAATTAAAAAAAACGATTGGACACATTTTAGATAGATATTCAGAGTTTTAGTTTAGTTTAAGAGTTCCTTTGAGAAGTGCGGTATAGTGGTCTGACCTTTCGGTTAGCACTGAGGTTGGCTGCAGGAATCTGAAGGGTGACCTGATAGTCAGTCAGTTTGTTCATCTCCTCTGCCAAAAAGTTAGCTTCTCGCACCAAAGTGTTGGCTTTGACGACTTGCTCTCTGAGTCGGGAAAGACTCTGACGAAAAAGCTCATCCCTGTCACACACAAAAGCACATACACACTATGATATATCACAAAAAGACTGTTCTGGATTTAAGATTTCTCATCACATTGTAATTTGTCTATTGGTCCAGTATTGGACAGATATCAGATTTAAAACTCTCTGTGAAACACAGAGAAATGTACCTGCTACTGTGGTTTAATCAGGGCTGTGTAAAGCAAAGATTGAGTGTAACAAATATTAATTTATGTTGTCCATCTGAGAGAATGCTCAGTCTGCACAGCAAATACCCACAAAAAGTAATGGAATGACAAATTCCTGCATCTCAGCTCTGTCTCTTTTTGTACTAATGGAAAAAGGAAGAAAAAGAGAGAGAGAGAAAGAGAGAGTGTGTGTGTGTGTGTATGAGCATTCTACTAACCTCTCTTCTGTCCACAGTCGCAGCTTGCTGTGTGGTGTGTGCGTAGGGAACGTGAGGCGGTCACTGCTGCTGCGGTGGTGCTGGGGTGTTTTCTCGGGAGACAGCTGTTGCCGTAGCGACTCCAGCTCTCGCTCATACATCATCCGCTGCTCCTCCAGCGCCGTCCGCTTCTCCTCCAGGTACTGCTTCTCCAACACCTGGACCACATTCTGCATGGGGTCTAAATAAAAGGGAGAGTCAAAATACAATTAATTGTGTTTGATTCCAAAAGATGATGCACTCATCCAGGGTGGCTGGAATAAGCATACTGTACACATCTGTGGTCTGACAGCCTAAAGGATCATGATCCTCATACCATTGTTTCCAAGTGTCTTCATCATGACCTCCATCTGGGCAAATTCATAGCTGTAGTCTTGCTCAGAAGATGCCTCACTGGCCGTCTCCACATCTGCCTCGACAAAGCTCTCTCTGGGAGAAGCTCTCTCCAGCTCCTTCAAACGGTCCCGCCGTTTTCTTTTAGGCAGATTGATCCTACAAAAAAACAGGACTTCTAATCAGTTACTGTTCACATGCTTGGATGTTACAACACAAACAAAGGGTCGTACCTGAAGAAGTGATTGTTTCCCCATAAGATACGGTCTCCATGCCACAAGTGCACTAAAGAATCAATCATTGTACCATTCACACAGGTCCTGTAGTAAACAGAAACATTCTGTTTGGTTAATAATGTTGAAAAACAGTATTTTAATCTTTTGAATAATCCTTTAGTGGTGGGAGGGAGGTGTGGCTCAGATATCAAAGTGTGGGGCTCAGATCATATGATTCCTGTACAGTGAGGTCATGTGAAACACTGAGGTCCAGTCATCCATGAAGGAGAGAGACAATAGAGAGATAGACAGATTAAAAAAGTATGTTAGGAGTATTGTATAGTAGCTCACCTGGCATTCCCTATAGGCATCAGGGTGACATCACTGTCTGGGCACAGCTCCAGGACGCAGTGCTCTGGCTGGATACCGATCCCAAAGAGCTGGATGTCCTGAGACGTGTCTGCACCCACACGTGTGTGCTCCTACACACAGGTGGAGGACAGATTAAGTAGATTATTAGACCCAGCTTTCTTGGTTCATAACTCTAAAGCCTTTTATTTATTGAAATATTTTTGCACAACAGTGTAGCAAAAACACACATAAAACAGCTCTGAGGGGAAGAAAAGGGAGCGCTGTTAAACAAACATCCCTGCTTCTAGAGGATGTCTCTGCAGGGTGGTAATGCATTTCACATTACCATAGTCATTCCACACCGATATGCCAGGCCTGCCTGTACAACCCAGACAAAGGCCTGTTGTTCTGTACGGCTGCTTCCCGCATGCCTCTGCTCTTACAGGTCCAACTACATGGCTGGTTGTCCCACTTCAAAGTCCGGAGCTGATCGAACTGCTCTCACACTGTCAGCTACATCACTGTAATACTGTGTGCAGTGTTTCAAGGCCTCGGTCAGCAAATACTGCTGAGGTAGAGATAGTCAATGTGTGAAATGTTCAAGAGAGCGAGTTACAAAGAGAGATTTTTGACTTGTGTGCCAGATAAAAGCCATTATAAGGTGTTTTAAACGTTGGCAGTCATTATGGAAAAAAGGTTTCAGCATTTGTCATTAACAACATGGAACATGTTACCAAGCTCTTTCATCCAGTCATGGTATTAACCACAAGAAAAAAGACATTTTCTTATACAATGTACTGTGATGATCTAACAAACGTTGTTAGGAGCCTTCACAAACATACAGTCAGAATACCTGTGAAGGATTTGGTTGCTCCAAATGCAGCTATGCTCTTGACACACTATCAAGCACTGGGTATAAAATTAGACAGCAGACTAATCTTTGATTGAGTGGCCAACTGCAGACTATATATTAAGGGGGGAACTGTTGTGCCTTTTTTCCAGCTCTATATTTCTATTCTGGGAATCAAGCCTTGCATGATTCACAGTGTAAAAGTTGTATTCATCTCATACTGCTTTCTATGCCACACCTCAGTTCAGCCTGAGACTGAATCTTTTTCCAGAATATGAGAGAGGACAGCACATACGCCTGTTACAATCATTACCTGCTTATTGTGTGACACAGTGCAGGTTATATGTATGTTGGAGTACATTAAAAACATATGCAGTTAATGGGATTAAAGGAAGGTTACATCTGCACTATACACGCATTACTGGGTAGCACAGCTTCCTTATGTTAATGCTAAAGAATAAAAATAATTTCTTTATTCCGCTTTAAAAACTGAATTACCTTCAGGTAGTAGACTAGCAGCTCATTTAAGGCTGGATCGGCATTCAGATTGACCAGGAAACACTTGTCTTCACCCACTTTAATCCCAGAGGATTCCAAAGAGATACCCATGCTCTCTAGCTGCCTCTGACGCTCCTGTAAGCACGAGAACAAATGGTTTAAATCAGTGTTTAGTAATAAGTGTTTTTACAAATGATGTGCGTACAGTAGCTATCTCCTCCGTCTTCCTTAGCTTCTCCTCCCAGGTGACAGTCATCTCCTGGATGAGTTTTTCCGATTCATGCAGTTTCTCCTTCAGCTCAGGAGCCTTCAGGGACTAATGGAAAAAAAAGAATCATATGATTTGTGGTCATCTGAGATGATTTAATTCATCATCTGCTAGCTTTAGGGGTCCACCTGTCTCCTCACCTCGGCCTGAGAAAGCTGAACTTTGAGCTTTTCCACCTCTTCCCTGAGCTCCCTGATGATCCGAGCGTTGGGGTCTTCATTAACCACAGCATGGTTGACGATTCTCTTGGCCCTGTCGGCATACCGCAGTGTGGACAAAGTCTCCTCGTAGTTATCAGCAGCTGGACTCACTGTGGCTATCATGGCTGTCTTACTGTTTCCACCAAGGTTGTCCTAAATATATAAAAAAAACATAAAGTAAGCTCTAGTCTGCAATTTATATATATAATTACAGTAATCATAAATCACAGTAAAAATAGCAAATGAGAAATCATAAATAAACCTTCAGTAGCCAGGTGAGTACTGAGTCTCTGTAAGGCACAAACTTGGCCTTTCCCTTCCCTGCAGACTGATCAGCCAGAGCAGAAATCACACAGCCTAATGTGGTGAGTGACCTAAAACGCACAGTGACACAAACTTGACACCACCTGTCAAAGGACTTCATACATTTGTGTGCTTTTCTATATTAAAAAAATAAACTCACTTGTTTATATTGCTGCCTTCTTTGAGTCTCTCCCCAGCCGCTCCGGTCTTAGACACCCGCTCACTCCCTGCCAGGTCAACCAGACTCATCTTGCTGACTTTCTCCCCTGAATTCTGTTCACAGTCACAACATGCAGTCAGGTCAGGACAAACAGCAGTGCATGAAATTATTGTAAAGGGGAGTCAAAATCTGAAAAAGACTGACTCCAGACTGTAGATCGTAGAGTGTTTGTGTGACAATGATGCTGAAGACGGCGTGCGATCGGCTGCTCTCCTCATTCATGTTGGTGGCTGCTACAGTGCGAGATTTGTTCCCCTCTGACATTAAAACCTCAATGTCCTAAAAAAACAATCAGGAGAGACAGGAGCCTTCGTTACTGTTGCATATTTTTGTCAGCAGTTATGATGACAGTAAAGGTGGGAGGTATTTTCACATGGCTACATGCCATTAGCTGGGTAACAACAGGCATTGGGCCAAGGCAGCGGGAAATCCACTGGACTAATATCAGGCCAGGCAGAGCACAGAGGAACAGGGTGGAGATGTTTAAACTTAATTAAGGAAGGACCTGCCAAGCCTTGGCATACAAACTACAAAAAACCTCATGTCTACATCCCACATCAGGAATATGTGAGTTTCTGCACTTGGGAGGACTTTAAACCAACTGGTTATTCCAAATGTAAATCAGGGACTTGACAGCCAGGGATGTGATATAAAAGCATTTGTGGTAGATGTTTTAAATCATGTCTGTGTGTATGTGAAACATGAGGCACTCTGGTCTGCGCTGCAGCCTCATCTCTAGTTACAGCATGATGACAGAAGGGTGAGAGACACACCTCAAAGCTGGTCACAGCCAGCTGAGACAGACCATCCACATATGGACCCAGGACTTTGTGTTCACGAACTTTCAGAGACTGTCGGCTCCTTAGGAAAAGCACAGAAAGCAAAACAATGAGGAAGAGATACATTAACAAAGAAACTCTATGTAGACTTTTCTTCTTCTGGGAGTCGACTCTTGTTGTAAAAATAAATCTCCTTGTCTGTGAAACCTTGATCAGAATGGATGCATGCTTCAGAGTTTTGGGAAGCTCATATGACTTAATTACCTTATCGTGGGGTTGTTTTAGGTTTTTCTAGGAAATTGTGAATAGGCTTCTGTTGAAATTTTGAATTTCATGGAAAAGTTAAGCATTCCTTGCTGTTCTTGTTGCTCCTTTATCACATGTGGAAATAAATGGAATGATTTGCATGCAAGAGTTTGAATTTAAGTCACGATAAACACCTTTTGCTGGTTATGCACAGCAGCTCCACTGAAAAGTGAAATATTACACAGATAATAAAATGCTAATTCAAGAGTCCTCATTGTCCTGATTGTGTTGGTATTTGCCTATATGTTAAGGCACTTATCTAACATCTGATTATTGTCAGTGAACAGTCAAGTATGAGTTATAGGACAGGGAAAATTGAAATAAGCATCTTAGTAAGGATAGGATAACAGTGGTCTATGGAACAAAAGGACCACACGATACCATATCAAGGACCATATCATTCTCTCACATAACACACAATACTTGTTGGTTAATAACACTGACTGAAGCTCATCCTGTCAGTCTATACCATACTCTATACCACACTCCATATCAAGGCTAATGGTTACTTCTAGAAATCACAGATTTTCATTATACAGGCGAGAGGAAGCTGCTATCCAATGAGTCTGGCTGCATCTTTAGACATCTGCAGCACACAGAGCACTGCACTGTAGCCCATCTCTGGAGCTTGGCTCACAGGCGACTGCAACCGCTGTGCTGCTCACAGCTTCACTAACGGACCTCCCTGAACATACCCATTCACAGCTCTCCCTTCCTAGCAGTCTGTCTGCCAACCCACATCACACCACAGAGGCGAAGAATGCAGCAGTGTCTTTGTACGACGCTGGCTGCTGTTCTGCAGGAAATGACTGGGTTAAGCTTCCTACTCACATCATTCTGTCCCCCCGTTCAGGCTACTAGACACAACAGAGCAACAAACAGATGCAAGCTAGCCCAAAGCAGAAGCTGAGAGAGAGGCTGCTGCCTGTGCTGGAGCTACAGTAAATCATGACAACAAGACATTTTGTGTAACCAGCTGTTAATGTCGGCCAAAGGTCCAAAGAATTAGGTCATCAAATTCAGAATTCAAAATTAAATGAATTGACACAAAACTGAATTTAGACTCACCCTTTAGGATCCAGCAGGTCTCGCACCTTCTCATTGTAGATCTCCATGTAGGACACTTCCACCTTAAATGTATGGCTCTCATTCTCCTCTCTGTGGACCCTCTCAAACAGTGAGCAGCAGAGTCGAGGGATTAAACCAGGCTGCTCTCCATTCCCCATCATGGAAAATGACTTGCCTGAACCTGGATGCACAGCAGAGTGTATCAACTACAAAGAAAAGGGGTTATGCTGCACTGACCCTTAATACTGTAAATATTCTCAGCCAGTCTGTGGGAGGTGAAAGGGGAATCCATTTTTGAACTTGCAGTTCCCTAAAGGACCACATGAGGCAGTATTCCAGAAGTCAATCAATCCCATTACACTCCAAAGTTCAAATAACATATACAGTCTGGTTTCTATATACAGAATAATGTCCACATTCATTCCCCATTTCAACTGTGCCATGAGTGATACTTCATATAAAGTTATGCATAATAAAGTGTAAATCTACCATGATGACAGGTAGGTGCTGTATAAAGAACAATCCGGACCCAACAGTTTGAGTTCTTTATTAAACTATCTCTGCCTAGAGTTGCCAAATCAAATGGATTAACTCTTCAAAAACTGCAGGGCTAATTAAACAACTCAAGCCAGACTTCATCTTTCAGTTACCTGTTTGTCCATAGGCAAATATGCAGGCATTATATCCCTGGAATGCATTTTCAAGTATTCCCTCTCCAAGGCACTTGAACACCACCTCTTGACCTTTGAGAAAAAAGAATCAATTAAGTCACTATGGAGATTTTAGTAAACAAATGGAACAACCGTGTTTACCTATGAGTACTAAGACGTAGTGACATCAGACTTCTAAAAAAGGCTGAATAAGACATGTACTGTTTTGACAGGGGTCACAAAACAAAGAATAAGATTCATGGAAGGTGGCAGATTCCTGTCTTGTGGTGTGGAAAATGACAAGCTGTGTGGAGACATCTCTTGTGCTGCTCACTGCCATGCCCCTGCTGAATGGGACAGCTGTTTAATGAGCTAAATAAAGCCTTGGCTCAGGCCCTTGAGGCAGCCTTTCACTGAACAGGCTGCCTTGTCGGTTCAGCACAAAGCAGATGTAAGCATTTCCATTACAAAATGGGAGTGATATGACGAGCAAAATATCTACAATGACTATGTAAATCTGCCTCAGACTGGATGTAATAATCACTGTTCTATAGATGCTACAAAACAGTGGCTGTATCCTCCTCTATACAGCAATTATTAGAAAAAAATGAATGGTGGCTTATGAAACTGAATTTTCAGTGGTAGGTGATTAAAAAAGCACAATATGAAATGCAGATGAGAACAGCACAGAGCAACATGATGATCAGTATAATACTTGTTTAATTTCTTTGTTCAAAATGCAAACGATCACATATGCCCACAATCTGCTGATTTGCATGATGCAAAAGCAGCTTTCCAACAGGCAGGTCGTTTCCCTCACAGTGGTAACACAAAACTCAGCAAATTTTTACAGGACATGAGGACTCTTTGAATGACTTTAGGATCACTTTCAGCCTTATGACTCACCAGCATATTTGGGAACGTTGGACTCATCCATGGACCAGAAACAGTGGTCAAAAGCAAACACCTGCAGATGAGACAGCACAGGGAGTGTAAACACTTCTCACACCTACCTGAGCATGTACAGTAAAACACAACCTGATCTGCCTTGATGGTTGTGGTGGTCTTCTCGTCAGGTACAAACATTGCTGTGCAGCACTGTGCCACCCTGCAGTAAATCAGCAGGACTGAGCTTGTCTGAGTAAGTAAGATGAAGCCTAACCGACCATTGTTTGGGGTAATGCTCGTTTAGACCGTGCAGTGACTGTCTGCACAAATCCACTGTCCACTGTTAGCCAACCCCATGTTTTGTCATAGTGGCTGGAGTGAAATGAATTCATAAATCAGGGTCAGTGCTCCCCAGAAGAAATTCCAGCACCCAGTGACCCTCATCTCCAAGGAAACGGGGCTGTAGTGGTCCCCGGTGGTGCAGGCTGGCTCTCAGCCCTTTAGAGCCGGGTCTCACGACACAGACTTCCAACAGCAGAAAGCCCTTGTATCCCCCCAGGCACCTGCATGAGCTCAGGACAGACAACACACAGAGAGGGTGCTCTGGGAAAAAAAACTGTGGCTTCATTTACCAAGACAGAACAGTTCCTGTTACTCAACGTGTTGCATATTCCCTTCACTTAACATTCCCTTTTTAGGCAGCTACAAATAAATATATGAAGCTAAAGTGTGACCAGTTGCAACACTGCAGCGAGACTTGATCACACTCATGTGGATTTGAATATGCAAATCTGGTGTACTGGTGCAAATCAGGGCTCAAGTGTTCAAAAAATGTTTAAGCTTGAACACATATACAGTGCTGTGTAGTACTGCATGCAAGTTAAACAGACATAAATCTCACAGAGCCTTCTCTGTCTGTTTTACTAAAAATGTTTGCATGACAATATGAATTTCATCCGAGTTTGCTGTTGTTTTTTTTTTCTTTAACCCTTAGCCATATTCTAGCCATTCCCCTTTACTTCAAAGATGTTATAAAACATGCTGCTGACTGTGCAACTATGCAACTATTTCTGCACTTGCTCTGCCAAAATACTTTCCCCTGACACAAATACCCTGAAATAATTGAACTCCCTTTTAATCATAATAAGGGCTAATGGCCAGGGAACCAGTGGTTGCACAGTCAGCATGGGAAGCACTGAGATCACTGAATGCTTTGAAAGCAAGACCTCCTCTTGTGACTTCAGACAAGTGAGTGGGTGCCATTCAAAGGAACAAAAGTGCCATCATTGTCAATTAGGGCTGGTTTGGAAACTAGGGCTTCAAATCTTTTTCCAGTCTGTCTCTGATGAGCCTGAGGGTGTGATTGCACAGCAAATTGTTTTTGATTGGACAATTACTATTAATCAGCAGTACAAATAATGATGAAGCAGGGAGGCATAAAGCCCTTTTTGTCATCATTTCTAGGATGAAAACTGGTTGGACTGCAGCCTCCCTTTAGAATGCAGGGAGGATAATTTGAGTGCCACTATAACTAAGCAGACAGCCACGTGCTTGTCTAGCTGAAGGGTATTACAGGGTAGCTCAGGTTCACAGGCCCCAGAGACCATGCACACACATGGCCCAGACTGACGCTCCCTCGGCCCTGTCAGGGGCCGAGTGAACTGAGCACAAAGCCCGTCCCTGGTGTGTGAAACATCTCCGCGCTAGTCACCAGCGTGTTGTCAAGGGGGGAAGTGGGGGTGCACTCCAACAATGCAGCTTTGAATGTGCGCACACACTGCCACAGTGTCTGCGCTCATCCCTCTCTCATTGTAGAGCCTTTGTGGGTGTTCACAAGATCTTAAGAGCGCTGACACATTCACACGGACATCTATCCGGCTCCTGCTGACCAACCAAACTACTAAAACACTCTCAATCATGTCCCTAGAAACAATGTCACAACAGTAGACTGTCCTGTGCAGGATGCTTCTCAGGCCCTCTGGGGAAAAAGTGCTGCTTGTAATCCTGCTACTAGAGGATTTCATCATCTGGGATGTAACAAAGAAAACATACATACCTTAGGTTGTTTCCTGTTGTATTAGAAAGGCAATCCATCACACAGAGAGGAAATCCACAGGTGAACCAGAAACAAAAACACAGAGAGGTAATAACATGGTTAGCATCTACACAAATCACAGTTGAAACAGGTTCACACGGTCAGCAGTGAAGTAAAGTGAGATCTTCAGTTGCTACACTTTAAAATTCCTTTTTTGACTTCTTCATTCACTCTTTCATTCACTTCCACACAGTGGCATTTCCTGGTGGTAGGTGCTGCTGTGATTGGGTTCATAATTGGTCCAGTGGAGCGTGAGGAAAGGAAGAGATTTAGGATTCAATGTCCCACTGACTCTGTTGAATAAATAGCTCTTATGCCTGTGGACCTAACACAGAGGCCAGTTAGGGGAAGCTGCACTCAGCAGAAACCAGCTGCCGGAACTCAGGACAAAAGGGTGGTATATATGGTCCTAAGATGTACAGGAGTGGGAATTACCTAATGCAGAAGAAATATAATTTTAAAGCCACCATGCAATGTTTTATTAAGCCATGCATGCACATAAATGCACTGCCTCCCTGGTGCTTTTACATCTGCCAGACTCCTGTCCTTCAACAGACAGCTGATCCCTGCTGCAGACATCTCCTGGCGCAGGGACAGAGGTGGGCATCGCCTTCAAATAGTAACCTATGCGAGGCAGAAAGACTGAAACACTGCACCAAAGTGTCTCACACAAACCAAGCTGAGTCACCAACAACAGCAGGCCCAGAGAAAGCAGCGTGACAATTCCCACCCAGAAAATACTTTTCTCCTGATCTGTTGTTTTGAACTGAACTCAGGCCATTAACTGTCTGTGCCCATTATAATGAAGGTCAGACAGAGAATGTGTGGGTAGAGGAGTAAAAAATAAAAGGGCCTCATTTGGGTTCATACGCTTTTTTCCAAATCTGGACCACTGACAATGACAGAGGATCTGTCTCAATTAAGGTGCACAATAACTGCAGCAGGATTCATCCCTCTGGTTTGTCTCTCAGAGCATAGACAACCAGCAGCAAAACACGCAGACAAGTCAAACTCATTTTTTCATATTTTAGTATAACTACAAATTCTCATTCAATTAAGCTTCATGATAACAAAGAGACAGCAGGCACAATGTACTCTGATTATAATCTGAATATTTGACTCCATGTAAATGTACCTACAGGATACAGAGAAGGAGTCAGAGGAGCACAGCCGAGATAAATGATGGAGCGACACTGCAGACTCTGCATCAGCAGAGAAACAGAGCTGCTGCAGTGTAACTCCTGCTTCACTGTGGCATCTACTGTATGTACAATAATGTAATGCATTCAGTTCTGGTATGCAGGGAATGCTTGACACAATGGAAGGAAGCGCTTTCTAACTGACTAAATTTAGGATTTTAACAAAGCTATTACTTCCTTTATGAGACATTACACAAAACGAGTTAATTTACGAATTGTATTACAGCAGAGTCTTTAACCTCCTCCCCCTGTCGCAAAGTTAATCCCTTCCCCCTAAATAACTTAAAATACATTAAGCTCCAGTTCTCCCACTTTGGACATAATCTTTCTAATCTCCCCAAAAATCTGTGTCCTACTTGTAAAAATTATGTAAGCTTTATCAATGATGTTGTTTTTGTGCTTAATCATAACGTTACCCTTTATGCTACATTTACTATTACTACATTCAAATTATAATCTATAAATGTGTTCTGTCATCATCATATTATTATGAATAAAACTGCAAATTACTACTATTTGATTCTTTCCATTATTGATTTATTTTGCTTTAAAAAAACATCTTCAGTGACATATGACACAAACTGACCTACATCATTCCAGATAGGAAATGCTACCAGTGGCAGCGTAGTCACAAATGTTATTATTCAAGCATAAAAACCCGCCGGCCATTTGCTTAATAATCAGCCTGCATGTCTAGTCACGTCCCGAGGGCTTACTGAGGACTATGATGTGGTTCTGCAGTACATGTGGGCCACAAATGTATGGCACAGAAGTGCCACATAGCATCAGATTCTTACCCCCTCAGAGGCAGATGCACTCGGCCACAGCAGCCTCAGTGGGGCATGACTGAAGTTCCAGCAGAGACTGTCACAGGCATGCCGCAATGTGTGTGTGTGTCATCACAAGCACGCCTCCAGCTACCTGATGCCAAGGCACCCATAAATGATCTTAATTTGGCCAAGGGGGGAAATTGGCCTCTCTCACACTACTACGATTCACCTCCTGTGAAGTAAGTGCATGTGGTGCCGGGCAGATTAGAGGGGCAAACACTGATCCCCTTCCCTTCCTAAAATACAATAATAAATACCCACTTATTTTTAACTCTATGCTGAGGGTGAGGGTATCTACTCACATCATCCATGACTAGCTTTTTCCTGAGTTTTTCAGCTAAGGTCCCAGCATGCGCTGGTGCCCAAAAGGAAGGTATAAAGAGTGGGAGAGCAGCAGTGGGAGCAGGATTAAGGCCACTGGGTTATTATGCCACCGAAAACTGCACTCTTCTAGACCAGTAGGCAACACACAGATTAATCTACTGTATCATCCACCCACTGAAGCATCCATCCGATCACAAAATAACGCATTGCATGGTGATGCTCACAGACATGTCAAATTTCTAATGTATAACCTCATTTCATCCACCTCACTAAATACCATGTAACTGGTTAACTAGAATTGGCGCATTGTGCCTCCATATGAGTCACTGAGGATATAATTTATTGATAGATTACAATTTCAGTATGATTTAGAGGGCTTTGCACAAGATTCTGATGATATAATCCCACTGCTCAAAGGGAATATGCCCCCTCCCCACCCTTCAGATGGCACAATACTCATCTATCCTGTACTCTCTCACACACACACACACACACTCATAGGGTGCAGGCACCCCCAACACACACTGGAATTCCTCCTCTTGATCTATTGTTGATGCTGCGCCTCCCCCGCACTTTTACCCTCTATTTAAGCGCACATGTGACTTTTTCCTGTTTAGCCGTCGACATGCTTTGAGACAATTGGAATTCATCAAGCTCCAGAGCCAAACACAAACTTCAGATGTCTGTATCTGTGTATCTGTGTGTGTGTGTCAGTGTTGGGTTACAGTGCACTGTGCTCTCACAGGCTCCAAGCTAACATTTCAAATAGCCTTTCCAGTATGTTTAGAACAGAACACACCAGTCCCCACCCAGTCAAAGCAGAGGTCAGCCTGCTGCAAGCAGAGCAGGGAAGAAGGAGGTGGTCGGTCCAGGGAAACAAACAGCTTAATGCAAGAACTGAGCAGGCTGTCACTCTTATAAGCATGAGTGATCCAAAAGTAAACATGACAAGTGGTTAAAGTCAGGGGTTTACATGTTGAACGTTTAAAAATATTTCCAGCAGCAGTGCAGGAAGTTTGCCGGCTGATGACAGAAACAGACCTTCAACGCTGAGACAGCTAACTCCTGTTACACAAACAATTTCTGGAACCTCGTCTGCCTAATTACATAACAGGTCTACTGGGAATATACACAGGCAACTGGGTCAGTGGTAGAAGAAGTACTCAGATCCTTCATCAATACAACAACAAAAAATAATCCATTAACACTACATAAGCATAGAATTATTAGCTACACTGTAAATGTAATGTAATTGCAATACAGTTGACATGGAGCTGGTTTTCTTGTAGTTTGGTAGTTTTGCCCAGTAGTACACATCAACTTTTATATTTTGGTGTTTTCTCTCTGTTTCTTTGGAAGCGTCAGGTGGACTCTGATAATAATAAATGCCCCTGTCAAATGCCTTTGGTAAAGAAAAGAGTATTCTGTTCCATCTGACTTAGTAGCAAGTGAAAGATCCATATAAAGTGCTGAGAACATTAAGCATTTTTTAAAACATGGATCACTGTTCTAAAAGCTAAAATTAGTTTCCTATGAACATATCTGTAAATGCTTTGGAATATCACTCGTTATGTAATCAACATAATTCCAGGCCCTGTCTGTATCTTCTGACTGCTGTTGCTTGGCAACATGGGTAAACATGGTGGTGAGACAACATCCCAGCCTCATGAGTCAAAGTTCCAATAAAAAAAGCCAAACTCAGGCTCTCAATAACAGCCTTAATGAAGAGTACTGTCACTGGCAGCACACATGACGCTCACACCGACTTCTGCATGCCATCTGCAAGTTTCCAAAACAAAGGTTAACAGCATATGATTCAGGCAGCAATGTCTAATTTAATCCTGTCTGGCATTTCTGACAATACTGTGACAAGCTGGGGTCAACAGGCTGCGGGACGAGTGTGTGTGTGTGTGTGTGTGTGTGTGGTAAAACAGAGAGAGAGTGATCTGACCACATCTGCTCCAAAGTCTTAAAATCTGGTAGACTAACAAACCAGGGTGAAGTCAAGTTCATCAATCTGTTCAATACACTTCAGCTTCCACCCCACAGGGAAATAAAGTGACACATTTACTACTGGGACACACCTCCTGTGACCCTGTCTGCCTTATCTGAATAGATGTGGCATGTGGCCGCTAAGAATAATAGACAACAAAAGCTGAAGTGTGCTCATCAAGTCAAAACAACAACACTCACGGCTGTCATTAACTGCAGACAGAAAGGTGCAGTTTGTTTATTGTTGAGGGCTTAAAATGTAACAAGCAGAATAATTTCTTTGTTAATGCTGACAGGCTCCACTTCCCCTGAATGAGACAGAAACCAGAGTCCATCATAAATCTCACCATGAATTCATGTAAACACAACATGCTAACTTCAAAACTGCAGAAATTCCTCATCTGAGAAAGAAAACCACAATCATTATAGAAAACCACATCTGAGATTAATGAAGCACATGCCTGACAAAGAGGGAGGCCGCCATCTTTTCTCAATTCCGGATCTCAATGTAAACAATGTCCCACCCTCTAAACAAATAACAAACAGGGCACCACACACGGCACTTTCTCCTAATAGCACAAAAATGTCCCTTAAGAAAAGAGAGAGAGAGAGAGAATGTGGACTGATAGTGTGCCTCAGACTCTGACAGTGAAAGGTTGCTCATCGGAGCAAAATGGAAACACGAAGAGAACATTCCTGAGGGCAGTCACTGGACAAGGCAGCATTGTCATTTAGTAAAAACTTATTTTGGAAAGCAAAATGAAATTCTGGTCATATGTGAGAAAGAATGACTAACCTCTAAAACAACAGGGGAGACTCTCATGTCTACTTAATGCTTTAAACAGAAAGACAGACAGCATCTGTCTCTATCTGCATGGCCCATATGAGTATATGCAGATTGAGCAGTTTGATCACAGTGCATGCTCAGTATGTCCTTGGTGTATTCACATCTGTAGTTAGAGCTCAGATAAGGTCAGAAAACAGGAACGTTGATGGCAGCTATGAACAGGGTCAAAGTCATTATAGCCCTGTCTTCCCACTCCCCAGTCAATTTTAGCAAGTTTACAAGACCAAGCCTCCATCTACATGAATGAAGAGGGGGCCCACAGTTGCAATGTAAATGGTGAATTGAAAAACACCATATTTTAAATGGACTGCACGGTTTAAACAACATCAAAAGAATATTGTCTCTTACCATCGACCATCATACCCCACAATAAGCTGCCCTGGTGGTCTCTTGGTGACAAGGCTTTACCTCCACACTTCTTGGCTGGGAGCAGTTGCCAAGCAACCAGCAGAGACCTCACAAAGTTTCAGCGCTCACTTACTCAGCAGCAGTCTTATGCACAACCATAAAGAAGCAAACTTAAATTTGTACACTTTACAGGATGAACAAGTGACACAAATCACAGCTGTCTTCTTCTATTAGAATTTATTTGTCCAGGACAGTTCAGCATAGACAAGAAGCATCCTGCTCCCTGTGGGTGTAGCTCCACACCTCACAGATTACAATAACCAAGTAAGGAAGATAACACAGGCTATTGGAGATAAACCCAAATGAGCCCTTGTAACCATCAGTGATAAGAAGAGATTAGAGTAGAAATTACAAGCTTGGGTACGGACATTATCAGATAAAGACACACTGTACTTCCTACAGCTACACCATGGGGGGAGGTCAAGGGACAAACATTTTTAACTCTGTAATTTTTGGTAAAATAGAAAAAAACATCACTTCCCTCTGTGATAAACCATAAACACTGTGCCTGCTTTTGTATGAAGCCAGTTGATGTTTAGCTTTTGCAGCTCAGTGCATCTGAACTAAAATCCTTATTAAACCGGGGTTAAAATTAAGCCTCCTGTACTGCGTTGGTGCACGTTGACAGACATGCTAGGGCATGTAATACATCCCCATTGTGTGAGTCCAAGGGTATTTTCTTGTCATGTCGCTCCACCACTCATCCCCAGCCTCAGGTATTTCTCTGCATCTCCAGCAGACCCCCCCCCTCCAACCACCTTGATTGTGTCTCCTCCAAAGGAGAGCAGACTGGTGCGTGAAAACAAAGCCACTTTCCCAGATTCCCATTTCAAATATGCCCTTGATGCCAGCTTAACAGGCAGATGAAAGATGAAACTTGGGAAACTTAACCTCTCGCCCTGAAGTCATTCATTTCATTTTTGCTGCTGAGATTACTGTTCATTTCTCAGGGAAATAAGAGACGAGGGTGGGAGTCACGAGTGTAGCCATAATGCTCCGTTGCAGTGAAAAGAATGAGGCTTAGTCATTAAAGGAAATCCCTTATGTTTCTCTCAAATTCTTTACATGACTCACAAGTATTAGTGGTGCTGTGAGTCTGATTAATAAAAACTCTAATATTTATACCTAATTAATAATAATCCCACATGGAATTAACCTCACTGGAGGATTAACTACATTATTTCCTCAGATTGAAGCCACGTTGTAATTTTTTCTTCACATTAACTGCTGTTTGTTTCTGCACCTTCCCACGGGTGTCTAAAGGTTCCCATGATCTTAGTCAGCCATATTTGGCATGTTAATACCCACTAAATCAGACACATTTCCAACACACAAGAACAGGTGTCTTCAAAACAAGGCAACGACTTAGTGATCAGGGTATCTGGCTTCTTGAGGCTCCACAAGCAGCAGAGAGGAAAATTATAAGGTTTAAGAAAACCATGGCAGCCTAAACACAGAGACACACACACACACAAGAACTGAAATGTTAACAAGTAATTATATGCCTGGACTGCACTATAGAACAGAAATGTGACATAATAAAAGCTGCTTCAGGTCATGGCCGCTATACAACTGTAAGAATTACAAACAATAATGTTTTTAAAACACGCCTGGCAGGATACACAATCAGAGTCCATGAAAGGAATCTCTGTGTGACTGATATCATCTGAATCAGATGATCCACACGGCAACACGTAGGAGTGGAAAGATTCAACCTGAACTCCTCCACTCACAACAACAGCAGCTTTGTGTTGTGCTGTTATACATCCTGCCCCACATATGTTCGTTTTGAGCGTGATTTGCTTAATTGCCTGGAAAGCAACCATTGTGTGGCAATTTCTGTTCTGATAATTGCCTGAAATACAGGTTAATGTGTGTGTGTGTGGTGAACTCATTACCATTTAATGCTGACTGTTAGTGAACGTGGAGCAGCAGAGAAAGTGTTAAACTTTAACAAGACTGGAGGCAGGCCATGAGAAAAAGCCTTGAGTGTGGCACGTCTTTAAGCCTCCTGAGTAAAATAAAAATGAAAAAAACAAAAACAAATAGCCGCTCCTGATATGAGCATCCTTTTAGACTTCTTCGCGCCTGTGGGTAATCAGGTCAGCTGTCTAATCATGTGTGACACCAACAGCAGCAGAGAGCTAACAAGGCAAACTGCAGAAAAGCTCATTACATTTATGAGCATAGAGTCATAACAAGCTAACATAGAGTCTAAACATAGAGTTCTGATGACCTTCAGTCTGCAGGGATGATAACGGATGCTTGGCTCTACCGTAGCCAACACCGCCGTGAATCCATCTGATGTCACACAAACCAGCTCTGACTCCGGGTTTACAGCGACACCCCCGAGGCTCCACACATTCATGTCAAACGGGCTCAACCTCCTCTGGTGGCCTTGAAATTCAACATCAGGTATGCAGAGTAGCAGGGTAGTGCTGTTAGATGATTAGTATTGGAAAGTTCACATGAATTACATAACGTAATATCATGTTGCAAGCAGGTGGGTGACTTGTCCTCTGCAGTGCACCACTGCGTATGTTTACTGGTACTAATGCAATAAGATAAAGGTCTGTCAATGCAACTTTAACCCTTTTCAGCTCAATTTGTGGTGCTCACTGCATCAAGAGTTTTCTTTGCCACTTGGGTGAGAGTGCAGACATTTCCAAAACAGCCCTCACAGCCACACAAATCCCCCTCAGCTATATTGTCCTCTATAATGTGGTGCAGTATGTTCATGTCCACACACACACACAGACAGACTCTTGGCAGTGTTTCAGCTTTGTTTACCTGTTCTCTCCTTTTGCATTTGAGGGTGGTGGGTGCAGAACTGTTTGGTTGTCCTCCATATCCACGACACATTTTGTGTTGAGTTCAATTTCTGCAGAGGAAGAAGTTTTGTTGGGGAAAGTCAAGCAGCAGAATTGCGGGGGTGTGAAAAGAGTCAAATCTGAGCTACTTTGGCCTCTTAAAAAAAACTATACACAAGTCTGGCGCATAACTCAGCCTGAAAGCAGTAATGGCGAAGAAGACAAAACTTTATGATAATGTGGCATGAATCCCACGAGAGACACAAGAGTTTAGGCGAGCACAGATCGCCGTTGTGGTACACTTACCCCTGCGGTTCATGGGACGAACTCTCACTGCAACTTTTACCTTTGTATCCGACATTTTCGTCCACTTTTCACTTCCACCCTGTCTCTGCGCGGAGCTATCAATGTATAGTCTGAGAATCCCCGACAAGAAGCCCGGATTTCTGCCACACACAAAAATGGCAGCAGGCTCTAGTTAAACAACCCCAAATAAGTCCAGACCTCGAGGAGAAGAGATGGAAATATGTTCATATTTGTCTTTATATCCATCCGGGTTCGCTTCTTGTGCATAGCCAGCACTCTGCTCCAGCCCCAGACAGCATCCCCACCGCCATCTTCCACTGGGAGCACGACACTGCTATCCTCTGGCAGACCGGAGAGGCTGTGCCAAAGAGGGGGGACAGGATTTACGCACCGCGCCGCTTATCGGAGGAGGAGACCAATGAAAAAGTGAGGCTGAGAGACGAGCTGAGTTACAAGCATCATTTCTGAAAGGAAGTGTCAGGAAATAATGGAGAAAAAAAGTCACTTTAAAAAAAAAATCCAAAAAGTATAATCGTTCACGTGTGTGTGTGCGTGTGTTGTCACAAAACAACTGAAAGGACCATAAAATAATTTAGCTTTAGCTAATTGGCGAATTGTAGAGCTGTAACACTGATAAATACACAAACTTTAACAAAAACGCGTCAAGACTCAACCACTAACACTAACTTTATTTTTTATTAATTTTTAGTCATTCATATTTCACATGTTGTTTTTCCATTAGTTGTCAAAAAACAATGTTTGTGTTGTTTTATTTTTTTGTCATTGCTTTGATGTATTAATGAGGGGTAATAAAAGCATGATCAGTGGCAACAGAACAACACAAACACCAATGAGGGATCAAACTCAACAGACTCCACATACAGTATCTCAGGTTTGGTCCTTAGTGGCGGCCATTTTATTCACACGAACTTGGCCAAATAAGGGTGATTAAGCTTTATTATACCCCACTGCAACAAAAACAGTTCCATATGTTCACATGCTTAACACTGTTGAAATGTCTCTTTTGTTATTTTTCCACTAAACTGAATGCTACATGGCACTTCACTGCATTATGTTTCTTCATACAGAAGCTACTTCATCGTGGCTCCACTGTCAGATTTAGGAGTATAAATCTTCACCGTGTGGTCTCCACCATCCAGCGTGATGAGAAGGTTGTTCAGTACTATAACTCCAACAGGGCGAATCAAATGGTCTACCACCAGTGGAGTTAGGACCGGACCGTGCTGGAGCTTCCCCAAACTGAACACCATCCCCTGATCAGAGTCAGTCACCATCAGGTCTCCGTCTCTGCTGAACACCACGGCTGACATGTTGAGCCTGACTGTGGACTGCAGAGTCAGGCTGAAAGTGTCTGTCTGGTAAAGGAGCTGGAAGTCTTTTGTGAAGACTCTGAGGCGTCTGAATGTATGCCTTTCTGCAGAAGGTGTGATATCAGATGGATGCTCCATCACTGCGCTGTTCCCAGTCACATGACAGCAGGCCACTGCTTTGGGAGACTGAAGGTCTGACACGACTGTTTGATGCTCCAGAATGACACCATGACAGTAGTCTACTTTCACCTGGGACAGTGTGCCAGCCTGGACGTCTGAGACCAGGATGTGCCCACAGCTGTCTGTGTCTACACCCCAGGGCAGCTGGAAGGAATCCTTGATTGTTAACACACAGTTTCCCCTGGAGGTGAACACCTTCACGGTTTTATCCCCTGCATCCGTCACCACAATGTAACCACTGGGAGTCACTGCCACATCCACCGGGTAACACATTTCCCCACTGGCTTTTCCTTCAGGCCCGAAGCTATGCAGCTTCCCCCCCTGCAGACTGAACACCACCACTCTCTTTTCTCCACCGTGCACCACCACTATTGTGCCTGAAGATCCCAAAGGAGCTATCCCAGTGGGGTTGATAAGAGTCCCCCAGCCACCAAAAGCAGCACAGAGGTGCAGACTCGTGGTGGTAACAGAGCTTCCTTTTGCCCAGCGAGGAGGAACAGAGGATGTGGGACTCCGAGACACCAGAAGCTGCTGCAGGTCACACAGAACCTGGCAGTGGGAGGTGCTGTCAACAGTGCACAGCTGTCGACAGAACGGGCACTCCAACTTCCTCAGGAGAGGGTGGGACAAAGCCGTGATGCATTCCAGACAGAGTACATGGCCACAGGAAAGGTTCTGCGGTCTGCGCTCCCTCTGCTCAGTACTAAATGTCTCAAAACAGACCTTACACTCCAGTAAGTTGATCTGGATCTCCCTCAGTATCCCCTCAGGACTCAGGCAGCCATGATATGGGAGACCAGGACTTTTAGCCATGACTGAAATATCCTGACGTTCTTAGATCTCCCGAGTCAACTGATTCAGGCTGCACGACATTAAGGAAGCGAAAAAAACCCTGAGATTAAAGTGGCATATGAAGCACAGAACGGCAGCACTACAGTGTAAACATTCGTGTCCTGCTCCTGCTGTTCTTTCAGGCCCAGGCCATCACGTGACATCTTGTGCACAACAGAGGCTCTCTGCTGCCCTCCTTTGGAAACCACCACACATATAGGTTGTTAACGCCTTACAATGCAGATATTAAAACACATCCAGCAAGACAGGAGAGAGTAGCAGAAAAAGTCATTCTTTTATATTAAAACCAACAATAGAAACACTCAAACGGTGTTAGAGTGTGTCTGAATACTCACTGGTGACAGTTAAAAGGGTTTTACTGCTACCACAGTTCACCTTTGGGACTGCAAGACACTGACTGCGGTCATTTTCCAAAGGAACAACAACTGTACCTTCAGATACATCTTGTAACAGGTCAGCATGAGGCAGCAGCTATTTCAGTCCGAGTTTCACGGTGTGCAGACGGAGTGAAATCTGATCCGCGATGGGCAGTGCTTGAATCAGCCAATCCTGCACTCCTCTGCCGCAGCAGGACCTTCAGGGGTCGGGCAAGGTCATTCCAACATTTTTATGTATACAATCATGAAGAACAAAACAAAATCCAATCAATGAATGAATAAAGCCATCTGTTGTTGGAAACAAATATAATCATGTTTAATTTGAGGACAACCCCTTCATTTAATAACACACAGATAAAGTTTAAAGAGGAAATGTAAAACATTTTAATATGTTTCATTGCGTCACAGTGAAAAAAGAACAGCACAAGTCATTTTCAGCTGAATTGTTTTTTTTTTGGCAAATGGCATCTAGAATCCAAAGACAATGTACCATTTAGTATCTACTGTAGCACAGGAGCCTGGTCCATTCTACAGAGGTCAACATCTGGATTGTCAAGGATTATGAAGGATATATGAGATGATACTGACAGAGCAAACAAAAATCAACCTTCAATACACTCAAATGCCAGAAACACAAAAAGCTTCAATCTAGTATCAATACAAACAAAAATCTGGAATAAAAAAAAAAAACATGCAAACAGGCACAAGGGGTGAATTAAAAGGTTACAGTAAAAGACATGAAAAACACTGGTGTCCTGCTGTGTGGTGAAATACCAAGATTGATTCTTTGACTACTCTTGTAACATTTTCCTACTGCAACACTTTACATGGTCATGCAAAAGCAATGCAAAAAAAAAACCAAGAACAGCAAAGGAAAGCCATGGTGTGTGCACACACACACACGTGTACGTACAAGGACAACCTGACAACACATGCAGGAATTTGAATTAATTGCCCTCTGTTTAAATCATACAACAGAAAAAAATGATAGCAGCCACAGATGGACAAGTAGAGTAAAAATTAGTCAATGTCACGATGCGTCACAAAATACTCAAACATTAACAAAATGTACAGTATTTCAAGAAAATATTCTGCAAAGTGCTTTGACTGTGTGCTTCGCTTTGTTACAGATCAAACCTCAAAGATCCTTCTGTCCTGCTTTGAATTTCTGCCCACATTCAAGTTAAAACACCAAATAGTGAACATCTATGATGCAAACAGACAGTCAATGACAGATATTTAGATATATATATATAAAAAAAATCACTTTAGATATAAACATTGAGGCTCCAATTAAAGTGATAAATTCTACATAATGGCTTTTAAAATGAAATGTGTTGACACATCATACTGGAGTTAAGCCTGGTGTAAACCAGTCAAATGTACATTAATGATACTGTATTATAGAATACATGTGAATTATCGGCTACAATGATCATGCACATCTAGAATCCATCACACACTCTTCCTTACTCTCGTTCACACATAAACCTGTGATCAGTGGTTTAGGGACTTTTATGACACACACAGTTTAGTGTGTAACTTTGTAGTCTGAGCCACTGTGGACCCCTAATAACACTGTATGGAGCTGTTCATCCACTTAAAGTCTCTGCTGTCTGCACTCCCTCTACTCTGGGTGGGGTCTTGTTAGACTTCAGTTAACAACAGGAAGTAGTTGGTTTTTTTTTTCGTTTTTTTTTAACCTGCACCCCCCCCCCCTTCTTCCTAGACTTGCAATCCTTTACACTTGGCTCTTCAGAGAGAGATACCCTGCTGCCTCTGGCTCCTATTCCTACTGGCTGTCCAGGCCATTCACAGACTTGGCCCTCCCTGAGCCCTTTCCTCTTCGTCTGGTGGTAGGGCTATCACAGTCCACATCTGTCTCTCCTGAAGTCAAATGTTTTTTAACAGTTACAAGAGTGAATCCACTAGAGGTCAGCCATTTGCAAGATTGAAAAGTGACAGTAAAGACACTATACCTTTAAATCCCTCTGACAACTGGTCAGCAGACTCTGTGTAATTACTGTCCTCACATTCTGAGAAGCTCTGTGAGAGGAGAGAAGGGTTCAGACACACACCTTTAACATATAACAGCTATGTGACCCTGGGCAGCTTCTCCACTACACTCACTGGTAATCACTGAAGGGAAAAACCCTGAAAGTTAATCATTACTGAAGATCTTCCAACAGAAAGAATGCTGAACTTGATATTCAGACACAGAACATGTAACATAGCCTGCAGAGACGATATGGCTTTTTGTCATTTGAACACACAGGTGTGAATGTGTTGCAGCTTTATTTAGATGTGACTATTATAGAACGTCACAGGCTTGTGAGGAGGAGTGTGTCCCTGCTCTGTGTCTACACGTGGAGAGCACTGCCCAGAATTTGATAAAGGAAAGGAAGTCTTTAGGAACACATCTGTGTAACTACATCCACAGGAGAGTTTACCCAACACTGTAGTGTCATCAAAAACCACAGTGCACTAATGGTTCTTTCACTCAATTGTGAGTTATTACACCTCTCACAGCCTACAGTTTGCAAGCTAGCAATGCCTTTACCTGCCCAAAACATCTGTCCTGGATGTCAGAATTTTCATGACAGCTCTATGTGTCTGAAATTTCTGAAGAGGTGGATTTACATTGTGAAGAGCCACTTCACAATTAACATTAACAAAAGCCTCTGCAGCAACCATTTTTGTCATCAGAGACTACTGGGATAGGCTGTTACTGGGCAGTACTGACCCTCTTTTTCTCCATTATCCCTCCATTCTACATGTCTGCTTATAATTAGGTAACCTAAGCCCCTTTCACACTGGATAAACAACATACTAAGACCCATTAACAGCTGTCTTTTGCCTCAGCATTCACTTCAACTACAACTGGCAGTGATAACTGGCTACCTAGCTGGACACACTAGACTAAAATTTGGCTACTGCCATTTTAGGCACAAATTCCATTTTTTTGCATTTAAGCAATGCTCCTGTATCATCCCTTAAGAGTTGATTAAAACAATAAAGGATATAATAAAGGACATAAAGGTTTTTTTGTGGACAATCACAACTTTACCTCCACTTTTTTCTAAAGGTTAGGATCTGCATGGAAAAACACTTAAAGCAATAAACATACCTTTTCCCTTGGACCATATGTTTCTGCACACCAAACCATTCCGTATAGGCACAGGAATGTAATGAAGGCCTAAAAACAGATCAAAAGTAAAAGAATTTAAATTGTTCATGGAAGATCTGTGATCAATAACTTGTGTTGAAACAGAATGATATACATATAAATTAGTGTGTTGTCAAAATCCAACAATACACACTTGATATTAACAAAAAAACACATGCTGATCTTACCAAACATAACAGCCAGAGAATCACATACAGGATCTGCGTTTTTGAGAACAAGTCCTGCCCAAATTTAATACAAGCCAAGGCCTCTAGAAAGGCTATAGCCCTGTGAATGAATGGGGACAAAACAAACACATACAACTTAAAACTGTGACCCACATTCAGTAAATCAAAATGAACAAAAAGCAAATCTGTTAGTTGCTATCATCCTCACTGACCTCAACATGTTAACATTAGCTCATAGAAATGTATTACTTTTGTGGATAATAACAATCCTCATGTAGGTCAACTGTCTGACAGCTTAAGCCTGGCAGCTGAGTTAACATTCATCACAGTTAACGTCACCTCACTTATCAGCCATCACTGGCTGCAGCCGTCCTTACAAGTGCACAACAATTTTCATATAAATACAAGGCGTCACTTACCCAAATACCCAGCACTGGGTTCCAACTCGCTTGCACTGCGTGTCTGTGAGGTACGCATAATACTGCCTGAAGCAAACACCACAAGACCAACAGTCTGAGTCAGTTACACATCTTAAAAAAATGAGACAGAGTAAGGAAGAAACAAGTGTTTTACAGCTTACCTTACTGTTGGAGCTGTGATGATACCAATGAACAGGATTCGACACCAGCTGAGAGCATGGCTCGCAGGAAAGATGAAAATGTGTTTAAGGAAGAATGTGTTCAATTCTGTTAGCTGTAAAAAAAAAACAAAGAAAAAACAGATGAGAACAACAATAAGAACACAGTTTCAGGTGATTTCATCAGACAGCTGTATTGTCTCTAGTCATGAGGTGACTTAGTGTTCCAGCATACATCACTCTTTAATTTTAGGGTCCATAAGTCTCTCTCATGGCATGCATGCTGATGTCAGGTGTAGCAAATAACATTTAAAGAGGTCTCTGTTCCATTGTCAGTGCATGTCCTTGTGTGTGTGTGTTCACCAGAAATAAGTTTAGGTAAAGACACAAACAAAGACTCCATTACAAAGCAAATTGGACTCATATAAACAAGACAATAACAGCAGTGTATTTTGAAGGAGACTATTTTCAAACCCTGCTCGTCCACTATGGAAGATAATGAGAAGGAGGCCGGCTGCAGTGTTATTCACTCGTTTGGCCAGAAGCCTGTGTGGTTGAACTGTCGTCACGCCAAGCAGAGCTGAGCCAACCTCTATCTCTTCCACCACTTCTCAAAGACTGGTGATTGCAATGTGAAGTGTCAATAAAGCTGCTGGCTGTCTGAGAAAAGGCGAGGTGAGGATGGTGCCCTTTCATCACTGACAACGCCAGCCTTAGCTCTCAACACTCCTAGAAGCCCAGAGTCTGGAAGTGCTGGCAAGTAGGCCAGTGGCCAGAGCTCACTCTAGAGCTCCAACTGTGGTTTTCTCATCACCATAAACCACCCCTAAGTAATTCAGCTCGTCTCACTCTTACAGGATTAGCTCTTAATGTGTAGACAGCAGGACACTTGTACATTATATGGATCCATGTGCGACAGGTTTTAGATTCCAGCAACAGAGAAGCCAATTAGATTAACCAGGATTTAGCACGCAGAGCACACCGGATGATCTCCGACTAGTCAGCATTTAGTCACCGTGGGATAGCAAGAGGATTTCCCCCACTCTGACCCACCTGCCAAATGATCATAAACAGATAGACGCCCATCACACGCTGCAGGGAGGACTTTGGGTCGAGCCAGCGCACATAGGTCCAGCTCGCAGGGGTGAACTGTAGCACAGCTCGCTTAATTTTCCCCGTGGTGGTGTGGATGTCCCTGGTAGAGGAGAACAGAAGATGGATTACGGAAGACTTGCAGATAGCTTTACAGTGAGTATTATGTTAGAGTAGTGGACAAAGACAGATGAAAGCAACACCATCACATCAATCATTTAAGTCTACTTTGTGATGATGTGGGATTATGTTGGAAAAGATTTTATTACAGTGTTAAATGTAGTGTACATTTGATACTTCCTCATCTTATCCTCCAACATGAAAGAAGAAAAAAACAACTCATAAAAATAAATAAACTATCTATATACTATCTATATATGGCCATAATAATAAGCAGCCAAAGTTATAATAATAAAAATCAATAAAGTCTTACTTAATACTGGCCCAGTGGTAGGTCCTCATCTCAAGAAAGCGACAGACAGTCATTCCAAGCCAGATTCCCCCTCCATTACACAGCAGTATATCCAGAATCACTTGGTCCCACCAGCATTCAGCAAAGTTAGGCAGCAGATGCATGAAGAACAGCTACAAATATGGCAGAAGACAATGCAGTTAGGAGCTAACACTAAATGGATTATTCACAGGGTAAACCACTACATCACCAGATTCTGCAATTTGTCCTGTACAAACAGACCGAGACAGGAAGTGACAGGGTGCTAAGCATGTCATGGAAACCTAATTTGTTTCCATGTGTGTGGCTCTGTACCTCAGTCAGCTCCCAGGTAATACTGATGGTCCAGCAGAGGCCATAGCTTCGAATGAGAAGGGCTTTCATACCCCAGCCCCAGAAATGGCTGAAAGCAAAAATGTCAAAGTGGCTCAGGATTCTCTCCCAAGTGATGACATGGCAGTTCACAGCATATTCCTGCAGGAAGAAGAACACACAGCCTCATCAGAATGACCGATAACCTCCTGTTAGTGGCCTCAGCTGGTACGTCAGTATAAACTGAAGCATCACTCACCATTATGTCTGCCTCTCTCTTGGCATAGCGCAGGTTTGGATCCAACCAATACATCAGCTGCTTCACCTGCTGCCAGTTGAGGAAGATGATCAAAACCAAGAACAGGAAATAGAGGACGCTCAGACCTGGGCAGCAGAAGAACATGGCAATCAGACAGGAAAATATATGAGTCTGGTACACTGTTGCACTAAATTTTAGAAAATACTCACCAAATACTATTCTCCATATTGCTGGATGTGGTCTGGTAAATGGTCCTACAATGAGATAGACCAAAATGTCAATGACATGAGACACTGGTAACAGACTCTTTCTCTCTTTATTGTTTTCCCATACAAAAACATGACTTATTATGAGTACCTTCAGGCTACCAACTCCAGCATTTACTCACCATTAGGAAATGCCAAAACACTGATGACGAGGAAGAAGGATATGACCAGAATGAGCCCCACCCAGAGATTACTGTCAGGATTTCCATCATCCCTACAGAATGGGTGAAGAAGCATTAACCATTGAACAGTTTATATCAACAGAAACACAACTCATAAAAACGGTGGTGATGTCATGGATGCACTTAATATATCCTGAACATCACACAATGACACACTGGACTGGACTGGATGGCAGATTCTGAGGAGCAGACAATCAGTGTTAAAATAACTTTATGAGTCTTTTGAATGCTTCTTGTATTGTTGAAGCTAATGTCATCATAAGAATATGGAATAACGTTAGATAAGCAACTCAGCAAATTGGTTTAATAGCTTAGGCTGGGGCTCATTTAGTGTAAGGTTTAACATCCTAGAAAATGTCAATGAAAAGAAACAAACACAAACAGTACAGCTAGTTAGCTACAGTCACAGCATCACTGCCCCTGTTAGCCTGGCTAAGCTAACCCATCGAGCTAGCTAACGTTAGCATTGAGCGACCTACCTTGTAAACGCGAAGTACATCAAACTGAGCACCGTACATGTCAGCAGCGTTATTGTGTGCGGTTTGTAGAAAAACTCTATTGTGATATCTTCAACCTGCTGCTCGTTTATCATGCGGAAATGCATTCTGTAGTTCACATCATCCTTGCTCAATGTATGGGACCCGCTATCGTCGGACGCCATAGCAGGACGCAGGACGCAGGCAGGAGAGCAGCGGCAGCGGCAGCAGCAGCAGGAGGAGCAGAGGCGGCGGTGGCTCCTCTCAGGAGCAGGAGAAAGTGATCCACCGCCACCACCGGCACCAAAACACACAGGGAGCCGACTAAATAAATAAATAAAGTTACATAACGGGCTAGCAGCGGACAGGTAGGAAGCAGGGAGCTAAGAGTGGAGGAAGCCAGTGTGAGTGGAAACTGTTGACTTTTGATTATGATTGGTTTACACGTTTGTTGGGAGTGTCCCAATGCGGAAGAGTCTCTCCATCATGTGCTGATTGTTTTTTAAGCGTGACTTCCACGGGACGACGTTCAAACTGTCCTTAATTAAGAGAGCCTGACTCCAACATGAACTCAATCAATGATGTAAACTATCCACAACATCTAAACAGTAAGTATAGGCTTTGGAAACCGGAGAGGAGCGCAGACGTAACAGTCATTTGAAAGTCAAATGACTGCGTTTCCCAGAACGCAGCTTTCACTGAATGCTGTGTTTACTTGATTTGCTGCGTGTTTGTCTCCCTCTTGTGGCCGGTCAGGGTTCACATAACAGTGCCTGTCATCTTTACAACACATTTTTAAAGGATTTTTATTTAAATAGTTTGCAAAGCAGACATGTGATAGATATTATAGCATAAACATAACTAAATACTACACTAAAATTTATATTTTTGTATTGATTTCATGAGTAATTTGACATTATTATATAATATTTTATTTATGTATTCTATCCAATAGAGAGGTTATGTTTTAACCTCAGACAGGCAAATAGACACTTTTTATTTTGTATTTTCAAGACAAACTTTATTTAAAAATCACTCATAAATGCATGTAAATGCAAACTGTATATGTATTTTAAAATAGTAGCATAAGTGAGACACATTTTAAAAGTTGTTATATAAATACACATTTGGCCACACCTACACTTTTATTCTTAATTACACTTAATAATATGCATGTATAAAAAATAATACAATGATAATAAACGTTTACAAATATGATTTATGCCCAGCTTTCTACAGAAATTACAGGTTGATTAATCAAGTTCAGTAGCTATGATAAATATGAAACAAAGAAGAAAAAGATGTTTCATATTTGGGAAGCAGTGCACTACAGATAGAAGCAGATCTTTGCAGAATATCTCTGAACACTTGCAGGCCATTGGTGCAAATCCATCTGTAACACTCAGTCTGCCTGTTTCAGCAGTATGGTGGGCTGCAGAGCAGAAAGATTAGGTTTTTATAAAAGTGCATAGTGTGTGTGTGTGTGTGTGTGTGTGTGTGTGTGTAAAAGACATACCAGTGTGTTGAAGTGCTGTCTGCATACAGCTTTGCCCAGCCAGTAGATCAAGAAGAGGGCAAATAGATTTTCAATGACCAGCAGCAACATTACCAGCCCACAGATTCCTTCAGACAACTGAAAAAACGCACATGAGTATTTAAAAGATCAACATCTAGTCATCTAGTCAGCATCAGAGTGCTGCTGTAAGGTACCTTGGGGTGATGATAGCCAAAATTCAAATCGAGCACGCAGAAACAAAATGCCGCAATGGACCAGAAGAAGCCAATGATGTTCAGAGAGAAGGAAAGCTTCACCTGCAAGGTAACAGAGACACACTTCACCATGTGGGGTTCAAACCATCAGGAGATGAACTGAATCCCATTAGTGCCAATAAAAACATAACAAATATATAAAAAGGAGTCACATAAAAATTACACTGTGGTTGAAGAATCTGCAGTTTTCTGTGCTTCTGGGTTAATTGAGGTTACTTACAACATGCATGTTGGGAAACTTTCCTGCAGCAAAGGTCACCATACCAGTGATCACATACTGAAATGGATAGAATGCAGATCAATGGTTTCACACAGAAATGTAATAATTTCCATTCATTGATACGGATATCTAACATATTGCTGAAATTACCACAACACTCGGCAGAGTGTAGATCTTATTCAAGATGGATGAATACGGTCGCGAAAAAATCAGACCAAGCGTGACAATAAACACACCAGCGATGGTTTGAGCTGCCTATTGACAAAAAGAAGAAGCAGAAGCAGAGGAAAGTAGTGTTGATACAGAAAGCACAGTACCACAGCCGTCCGTCTACAAACAGTCAAGCTTACTCCAACAGGTTTGGGTTTTCCTCTCACAACAAAGAGCTTGTAGAAGTCCTTGAACACACAGTGGAATCTGTCCGGCATCAGTTCACCCTCTCGAGCATTTCTGAGGCTTCCAATGGGAATAGTGATGATCATTGTCTCATCACACACAAAGGTCTTCCTCATTCTCCTGTTAAAAAAAAAAGCAATTTATGTTCAGTTGTTGAAATAGAAGAACTTTATTCATCTCAAGCTGGGACTTTTCTCTATTAGAGCAGCAATATGCAGGCACTCAGCATACTAAACATATACCACTATAAAGAGTATAGATGTTATTTAAAGAAAATATAAATACAAAAACAATTGGGAAATTTAAAAGTTAAAACTTGTGCAATCAGTCAGTGTTATCTAAATGTTCAGAAACACCAATATTACCTTATTTTTCTTGACTCGATTCAGGCTTAAAAATTCTCTGCTTTGTCGAAAGAGTGTGAAAAGGAAATAGGAAATGACCCCCCGTCTTTATCTCACCACCCCATCCTCCCCCTCCTCTCCTCCCCCTTCCCACCTTGCTTCTGTTACACCTAATGTTACAAAATGTTAACTTATTTCACCAATATTTCAAACTATTAAAAACATTTATATTAGGAAAATGTTAATCTTCTTAAAAAATGTTTTTGGTTGCATCAAGGGTCCAATAACAGCTCAGACCTTAAATGAACATATATTAGTAGCTGAGTCTGTGCTGACGGGCGAGGAAGTGTCTGATGACCTCATCTTTCAGCGGGGTGGTGAAAATTATGCCTATAGAGCAAAACACTTTTCTGAGAAGGAGTGTGAATTAGATTCTGCTCGAGCTTAACGTGGTAAGAATTCTGACCTGAAATATTTTCTGAACAGCTTTGTGCTTTATATGTAGATGTTTTGTACATTTCTGTTTATTTTCTGTTCACTTTATATAGTTTTAGTTATTTAGCTGATTAAAGCTGCTGTCATCGTGTGATACAGAGCTTGAAGTAAACAGCTTGTGCATCTGTAAAGGTATGATTCTTTAATATTCAAAATAATACATTAATATCAGTCATTAATATCACAAGGACAATGTAAGATTAAAATCTCATTTTTCAGTTTGTTGCAAATTTAAAAAACAAACTCTGGAATTTAAATGAGCCTCTTTAATTCAAAATATCAACTATACATGGCAAAGAAAATACCAACATGGTACTGCTAACTACTCTGAAGTCTGATAACTCTGGATTATCACATCTCTATATCAGCAACACCTCAGAAAGTCTGGATTTACACATTTTATTTGCACTACTCTAGCAGTGCATGCAATATAATGTATTACACCATGTATTCCATGCAGCTGCAGTATTTGTCCCATGCTGCTGTTGAGGTATGAATAAAAGTGAATTATTATGCAAAGGAGAGGATCAGAGAAGCACCATGGCCTGTGCTGATGTGGACATGGACATCCATGGCGAGGAGCTGCTGCTCAGAGGTGACCAGTTGGAGCCGCCGGTGGAACGATACTACCAGGCGACAGAGATAGTGCCAGATGTTGAAGGGCCGCTGCACAGCCTGCTGCAGAAACAACCAGCCGTGCTGGGGGTAAGAAGATCACAATGGCCAACACATGGTGTCGGATTTGGAGTGTAATGTAATGTAACTGTAATCGGATACAGCATGCATGTGAGCACGCAGCATGTTTCACACTTATTGCTACACCTGGCAGAGGAGCATAAGGAACTAAGCTTGTGGCTTTTGTTTCTCATACAAGAGTGCAGACACTTTTATAGTTATATACCTTCAGGCATCAGTGATACTAACGTAATCACTCTTTCTACATTAATTTCTAATTTTAGTCTTTTCTATATATATTAAGTATATATTAAGACAAGATATAACAAACAGATTAGAGTTTTTAAAAAAGACCAAAATAACACTTATGTGCAGCTCTGGGCAGCAGCAACAGGAAATGCTCAGTTTGAGGTTTGTGTGGCACCCGTCTGTACAAATGTGGACAACCAGTTAGTTCTTAGATTGATCAAAATGATCCATGTTAAAGATACTAGATCATACTTCACCATTTATTTATTGCATTTATGCTGATTTGTTCACTGAGAATGCACAATTAACTGTACATGGACTTCCCACACCTACAGGCTTTAGGACTCTAAATATCTAAATAAAAGGAAACATTACATTAATTCATTCATATAAGAGGAGGAGTTTGTCTTATAGATGATTGTTTTTAAATGACTGGAATTCTGCTGAAAATCCCATCTAAGCATAATCAGGATAGGTCCAGTTTATTTTCATTAAAATTAACATTAGCGTTCTTGTGTCAGGCCATGCAGGTGGTGAGCGGCATCCTGAGCGTTGCGTTGGGAATTCTTTTTTCTGTCACCCAGGACATGAACGAGTCCTTATTCACTCTCTTCAGGGTTTCCCAGTTGACTGGATTTCTTGTAAGTTTCTGCTCAAACAACAGCTAAAAAAAACATCATGCAGTATTATTATTATGAGCACATAAAACTCCAGCTGCTTTCTCCTCACCTACAGTTCATAATTGCAGGAGTTGCTTCCAGCCTGTTGTTCAAATATCCCGCTTTATTAACTGTGAGTAAAAACCAGGCAGATCTTACAGATGTTAGGTGTGGATATTATTTAAAAGTTGAATTTCTGTTGCAGGTTTCCTTCGCTGTTAACAGTGGCTGCATTGCTGTAGCTGTGGTTGCAGCTTGTCTGATAAGCTTTGACCTGGCTCAGTGGGATGACAACGATCACTTGAAGGTGAGATCGCATTTTAATGATGATGACCAAATGAAATAATAAATTAATATAATAATAATAATATATGTTTGTAATAGCTGGAGGCGCTGGAGCTGTGCGTGTTGGGGTTCGAGGCTGTGCTCTCTGCAATCCTTTGCTTCTGGTTCACTAAAGAGAGACATGCGAAAACACCATGATCAAACTGATGTGAGAGGAACCTTTGTTTGAGAAGACCTGAGAACTGTATAGCAGTCTTTGAAATAAGTTGAGCAACCCAAATGTTTTATGCTTTTTTTTTTTTTTAAGTCAAGTGTGGCTTTCTGTTCTGTCTTTCTGTGTATCAGACTCACACTCACAGCTCTGACTGTGGTCTGGTGTTTGACTTGGACTGACAACACAAGGCTTGTGGTGAGCAAATGTCAGCTTCTCTCATGTGAAGATGAAACCACTCTTCATGCCCCTCAATGCTAGTGGATCTAAGTGCAGGGTTTTCTGTTCATTTGCAGGGGTCTGTGTGTCTGTGTGGTTTTACACTTGTAGCTTGTTATCAGTGGAAATATCTGCTGGTTCCACAGACAGAAAGCTTTGCAGATAAACAGGCCTGCTTCATTAGTGTGTGTAATACTGTATTTCACATTAAGCTTAACTGTCAAATAAATACAGACAAATGCATTTTCAAAACATTTTAATATTCTGTACAAATTCTGTCAATAACACGGGACTGGCGACATGGGAACAGCTTGACATTGTCTGCATTGGTGTGCTACTTAATGTTGTGTCGAATACATCTACAATATAAGCACATACCTAGCTCATTAACACAGATGTACAGACGTACCATCATGGCAGTGTTTATTAAGTGTCACTTTTCAATTCTTCAGTGTCATAATGTGATGGTTAAGTTTCAGCCATTAAAGTCTGAGTGCTCAGAAGCTTGAATTTTCTTGTTTTCCTCCTCTGCTGCTTGAGGACTTCACAGCTGCAAGGAAAGATGAAAAATCTAATTAAAAATAGCTTTGCTTCAGCGTGCTATTCAAGAATGTCATGCAAGGAAATAGACCCAGTTACACACATTTTAATAAAGTAAAATGTCTTCCCAAGAAGTCTTAGTTTACTCAGTGTTTTAATTAGTGTTTTACTGTACACTGTCTTCTAGACAGAAACACCAGAACCACAGTCTATTAAAAAGGTTCCTATATATATTTTTAAAGTTTCTGATCTGCTGATTATTTTAACTCTGTAATGTTCCTCATTTGTAAAAGTATAGATTTAGAGAAGTAACGTAGGAGGGAAATAACACTAACACAGAGACTTACTGATGCTTACATGGCGTTGTCGCCCTGCAGTCGTCTACAAACAACTTCCCCTAATGAGAGGGTGCTACTTCTTACAGTGATGAATTTAATTTAAATGTAGCAGAGAGAGAGCCTGGAAGATGCAACGTAGGGTCCTATAGACCACAAAAAGGGGAACCTACATGACTAAATATGTGTGAGAGAAAACAAACATTTTCTAAGGTGACATTTTGTTGACTTCATTAGGCATGTCGGGCCTCGAAGGCCTTAATAAGTTCTGATACAGTAAATGGAACAATATTTTAAATGTAACAAGTTCAGCAGCTTGTTAAAAACACAACATGTCAGGCATATACAACACAATTCAAACGCATTCCAAACCCCTTAAAACAAAGGCAGTTACACCGCATGCATGCGTTCAAACACATACTCCTCAAGTAAGTCAAACGGATGCACAGAGAAAAAAGACAGGATGAGGAAAACATAAGACAAACCATCAGAAAGAGAGACCCTTGAACCCCACCAACATGCAGCACACCACACGAGCACCAGACGCACACAGATTAGTATTCAGGCCACGGGTGCTTCCTCACAGATGTTAATGAGGTTGTGAGGGGAACAACACAGATGTCCACTCCTGTGACACTTTACGATTACTTACTGAGCTAAAAAACCCTTCAGAGTCAGACCACTGTAGAGAGGCCTACTGCTATATGAGAGGTCTTGGTCTGGTGAAAACAAAACAGCAAAAAGGTAGTGAGTGAAACTAAAGCTGCAACTGCTCCCTGCTACTCAGTTTCAGGACTGAAAATACAGTGAATATTTAAAAAAAAAAAGAATCAGTTCATCTTTGTTAAAAGCTCTTAAAAGAAGATCATTTATGCAGTTGCAATACTCTCCCACAGATCATTTCAGATCTAGAGGCTTTCTGACTTTTATAAACCGTGTCGTCCCTGTTTGTCTATGAAAGCACAAAAACCAAACACAAGCAGTCCATTATCTGATATTTCTGTCCTAAAATAGGGACCGGTTTAACCACTCAATTAAAAAAATGTTTTTTTTAATTTGTGTGGTTAACTGTGCTTGTTCCTGTAAAAAAAAAACATGCCTGTAGAAATGAATCACATTAAATGGCCTGCATCAGACCAATGAAAAACCAGAAAGAAAACATGATGTCTGTGATAATAAAGCATCAAACACTCACTGCTGTGATGAACTCGGTGCCTGGAGGCTGGAGGTCTTCTTCTTTCTGGAATATTGAGGGAGATGCTATAGAGGAGGGAGGTGTGGAGGAGCAGAGGAATGATGAAGAGGAGGAGGGCTCATTGATGTTGTTGTTGTTGTAGGAGTCCATGGCGAGGCTGGAGTGCCCGGGTATGGCGAGGGTGCTCAGGCCTGTTACACTGTCAGTGGAGGTACACTGGGAGGACGTCTCTGAGCTCTCAGTGACTGCCACACAAAGTAAGCAGAGAGGAATATGTTAAAACAGGTGGTGATGATAAGGTAACACTTGAGACACACTGAGACAAGTTTAAAATAGTCAGACTTTGGCACCACCTAGTGGTAGCAAATGAAAAGACACCAAGGTAGTCCCCCCAACAATAACAATAGAGGCCACTCACTCATGGAGGGCTGACTCCCACTGTCCTGCTCCAGCTCATCTTCTTCTATGCAGTCATATGGCCACTGTGCAAAGGAGGGAATGCTGCCTAACGGATACGGGTGTGGGTGAGAGGGTGAGGAGTACAGGTGGAGGTTTAGGGAGCCCAGCAGGGAAGAGGACGACTGGCTGCTGGAGGAGGAGGTGCTGCTGTTAGAGATGGTGGAGTGTGGCCTCTTGAAGGAGGTGGCATGTTCAAATGAAGACACAGCAATGGACGCCCTGGTCCTAGACTCTGTGGGTAGAGACACACTGAGCTGTTTGGTGACAGGAGTGTTACATTCTGACAGTGATTACAAATATTTGCATATGAGCAGAACTTGTGTCACATCTGAGTTGTTTACTTAACAAAACCCTCAAAATACAATTTGAAGAGCTGAGGTGTGGTTTTAAAGAAAAAATGACCAGCTCACCTGTCCCCTTCATGATATAGTCAATGGCTCTGTCACTAATGGCTGCATCACTTGGCTTGATGTCCATGAAAGGCTTGCTTCCAATCCCCATAGATACCATCTCCTGCATTCGCAGCTCTGAAATTCCCCCAAAAAATATACATGTCCTTATTGCAAATATTTGTCCGCAACCTTGTCCTAATGACCTAAATGCCATTCTGTTTGTATACCTCTGTTTCTGAGCGCCTGCCTCCACAGGATCTTGCCAATAATAGCTGTCCACACAGCCTTGACCTCCGCAGAGCTGGCCTGAAGTATAAACGTGTCCTGTGACTTCCTCCGACGGAACCAGATCTCAAAACGAAGGCCGCTGTCGCCCACATTTTCAGTCATTCCTATCTCTGCTGTCTATACAAAAAAAAACCATAAAAAAGTTAAACTTCACTATAAAAGCAATATGCAGACTGTATAAAAATCCTCCTCAAACAATACATTCTTACTTTGAAGGACTGTTTATAGATGTAAATGTCATATCCTCCCTCTATCTTCTTGGTCTTGCTGAAGAGGATGAGGTCTTCAAACAAGAAGACATGGCGGAGGTATTTCCTGCGCCCACACCAGACTATGAACTCATCCTGGCAGCGGAGCTGACCCTGTTCTTTTAGGTTCACCTGGAGAGGAAACAGAGACGCTCACATGCGTCAGAGAGAACAATACAATTCCTGGTGGGATTCTGACTTCACTCTACTGTATACATAACAAGATGACCTCCACTTCAAAAATAGCTTTAATGACCTCTTTGCTGCCATATAACTGCCGTACAATGATGATTGTCCTATAATAATGTTCAGCAGTAATTCTACTTTATGGCTCTGTGTCTGTGTACTACACACTTACATCACACCCCCGAATGGCATCCATAGCCAGCAGGTCGTTGCCATGGCGAAGCTGAAACTTGACCATCTCCTCTGCGGTGCGGAGGTCGCTCAGTTCCTGCTCCTGCGACTGGCTGCACTCCTTTATCAAGTCTTTGAGGAGCAGTGCATATTTACTCATCCGCTGAATGGGCTTCAGGAGGTATGACGCCAAGTCCATCTTGTCACCGAGCTCCAACTGTTTATTCTGGAGACAGAAGCAGTGAGACGGTATGACGATTTGCAACCTGCATCCACTGAGAAAAGCTAAATGTTGCCCTTTGTGTTTTTATTAACACAATATTATTGCAGTCATATATGATCATTTACATATCCCAATAATGAGTTGCTGTATGTTGACTAAATGTTGTTTTGAGTTGAAGTGCAGCAGTCACTGTGTGAGGAATGTCACCAGAGCAAGAGTCTTCAGACGCACCTTAAAGAATTCGTTCCCATGGCTGCTGAGCAGAGCGTCGGACTGCGGCTTATTCTTGCTGTACAGAGCATACATTCCAAACTGATCCTCCTGCACACAACGTTTAACAAGTCACAACACTGACTACTGTCAAAGGTATGCTGACATGTCATTAAGGCTTCTAAAGCACAACAAATGATTCAGCTCGCTGTCTATGTGAATACCAGGGTTCAGCCACAGGTTATATTGTATTGATGCTGAAAATATGACACACGAGATCTGACAACATCACAGCAGGCAGTCCAGACTCACGTGACGGAGGAAGCAGCTGCTGATGCAAAGCGGGGAGTGGGCGCACGCCTCCAGCTCCTTTAAGAAGTATTGGCTGTGGAAGTCCCACAGTTTCTCCACATTCCCAAAAATGATGCTGCGCTTCCCTCGCAGGTCCTGAGGCAGGTCAAGGCGCTCCATCTCAGGGAAATAGTGTTCAATGATGTAGCTGAGAGATCTGACGTACTCCCTCTCTGTGGAAATCATTTCATCCATGATGTGCTGCACTTTACTGTTGAGGGGAAGGATGGAACAGGTTTGTAAGATGATTTCAAGATTTATATGACACCGAATGACATCAGATAATCAGAGACTTCCTGACCTGCTCTGTTTCTTTCCCTCTCCATCACTCTGTCTGCTATGGATCCTGGAGGGTGTAGACATGCTGCGGCTGCGGCCCAACCCAGGGCTCATCACGTCAGGCCTCTGCAGCTTCTTCTCCGCAGACACATTATTGATCACTTCCAAGCCCTTAATGTACACACCTGTATAGCCGTGGACATGGTTGACATCCGAGTGACTGTTGTCTCTTGTGGTCAGTTCATAGCTCATGGTCTTCTTCATGATCTTCTTCATCGGCTGCTTGCGGGGCCGGGAGGCTCCGGAGTAGATGGGCTCAGAGTGGCAGGAGATGGTGGAGTCAATAGTGCAGTCGCTGTCCGTGTCATCAAACATGGACGGACTCTGCCTCAGCTTGCTCTCACAGTCAGGAGAGAAAGTGAAGTGTGAAGAAGAGACTGAACCAGTGGGGCTCCTGGAGAAAGGCTGATTCTTGTTGTCTTCAAAGGTCAGTGCTGTGATCGCTCCAGGTAAACGCACACACCTGTTTGCTCCGTGCTGTTCTGG
The DNA here is from genome assembly GCF_900634625.1 of Parambassis ranga. NCBI lineage: Eukaryota > Metazoa > Chordata > Actinopteri > Ambassidae > Parambassis > Parambassis ranga. Next base: position 12,521,807 of record NC_041036.1, read on the forward strand.
GCTGACAGTATGATTTTCTGCAGAATGCAGTGTATCAACAGTTGGGGAGCTTGCAGCAGCTGGAGTCAGGGCTTGAGCCAGAGTCTCTTCCAGCTGCTGTTTGGTCTGCTGACATTTGTGCCACACTGTGTTCCACTGCTGCAGCTGCTGAGGACTCTCCAGAGACATCACCATGTCATTGAGCGTGCTGAAGTTGTCCAAGGAGAACTTAGATGCTTCGGCACAATAATCCTCTAGAATCGGCACTACAGAGGGTGACAATCTGACAGCTGTGCTGCCCAGACTCAGCTGATGGAAATACTCCTGACAGTGGTCCACCCACTGGTTGGCCTATAGACAGAGTGAGTTTTATCAGTTAGTTAAAATAGTTCCAAACAATACATGAATTTTACAAGAATTTTTGATACTTACTGAGTCATAGAACTCATAAAGGTTGGCTAGGATATCTAGCTTAGCCTTCCTTTGCTCCACTCTGCTCAACACAGAACCCAGATGTTGTTTAAACTCAAGCAAGACTGAACCTGGAAGTGACTCTGGAGACTCTTTTACTAGCTGCAGGCCAAGCCTCTGCTGGTGCTGTCAGGAAACAATTACATCAGTTAATTCTCATTGTTACACAGACCGGTAAAGCTGGTAATGTATTGTGGTACCAGCTTACCACTGACTCCTCCAGAAACTGTTCCAAGCTCTCTCTCTTCTCCTTTATTTTGGCAGCAGAAAGAGTTAATGACTCGAAAGGTATGAGCTGCTTCTCTCCCTCTACGCTGAACCAGAGTTTGATCTGGAAAGACAAAGACGCCATTTGGTAAATGATTGAACAAAACAGCGGCTGAATGTCTGCATCACAGGAGACAGTGATGACACATAAGAACTCAAACATGAGGGTCACCTGCTGTGTTTGCTCTTCAAACTTGCACAAATCCAGCAGGCTCTCCAAGTCCTTCTGAGACTTGTTGGATAGGATCACAAGTTTATGAACCTCTTCATCTACTTGGTTGTACAGTGCATTCAACGTGTCAACAGCATCCCTAAAAAAACAAAAACAACAGTGTGAAAAGTGTATTTTTCTACTCATTATAGCTGGTATTCTACCACATCTTCTATCTGTACCTGTAGTTTTCATTCTCACAGGCCTCTTCCTTCCTGATGCGGGCAAGTACAGTTCCTCCCTCTAGACGCAGTTTGTTAAGACAAGTGTCATCCAACACACACTTCATGAGATGCCTCTGCTGGTCTATCGCCTCAGACACCTCCTGAATTTAATGAAAAAGGAATGGTTACATTTTACAGTGAATGTGACCATGTAACAAGCTCCTGAATTACGTAGTCCAGCTATGAAGGGAACAAAGCCAGACTGACTGCAGGGTTTTACCTCAGAGGTCTTCAGGTTGCTGCTGGTGCTCAGAGTGTTGATAGACTGCTGAAGGGAGGCGATGGCTGCACTACAACTGCTGGCAAACGGTTCAATTTTCTGTGGGAAAAGGATGGTGGGAGATTATTAGCATTACCAGCGCCTAATATATACATATTACAACATGTGAGACTGGTCATGTTCCAACTGGCTTAGAGATGTCCTGCAACTGTGTGACAAAACAGCAATTAGAATCATTTTCTTTTGAACAAACAACAGCAAATTTGAACTCTTCTTCAGAGGGTATCCTTACCCTCTTCAAGCTATTAAGTAAGTTTACAAATATGCTTATAATGCTGGCCTCCATCACACCCACCTGTCTGAAAAGGATCCAGTGGTTGTGGTTGTAGTGGAAGGTGCCCTCCAGCTCTCGTGTGAGCTGGGTTTGGTCAATGTGCTTCAGCAGGGCCTTCAGAGATGACAGCGCCTCAGTCTGTGCCACAGAAAAGAAAAGAAAAGAATAAATAAACAGCCAGCTCTCAGCCACAGTGACTCCTGTCCTGCCTCAAAACTTTAACCACCCTCATCCCAAATCCTGCTCAAATCTAATCTCTGCCATCGTGGTGTGCAGGAATTATCTACTCGTTGAATGCGCCTGTATTTACCTGCACACAGATGTCTCTCTCTGGTTTTGCCGCTGCCTCCTTGTCCCCCAGGAAAAGAATTGAGTAAAGTGCATTTGGTACTAAAGCCTGAAAACAAACAAACACAGGTAAAATTTGTACTCTCCAAATATACATTTAAATGCATGTACATTTATGTCAGGAGCAGCTAAATACTGTGTAAAATACAGGTTTTTAAAGTGACGTCTGTTTTATGGTTTGCAGAATGATCCTCCTTACATCAGCAAGAAACTCATTTTCATAATATGATGATATGTCTCTTGTGAGTCGGCTGCAGCCAGCCCGCTCCCAGCGTGTGGTTAAAAACAGACATGTAAAGACAGGCTTCTGCACAAGAGCCTCTGAGGCCAGCCTTTTCAGAAAAATGTGTACAAGTTTAAGTTGTGTCCTTTTTAAAAAAAAAAAAGAAAGAAGAAGAGAGAAGTGTGTCAGAGGTTGAGAGGCAGAACAATAGAAGATGAGAGAATGGACACGGTATAATAACTTTGATGGAGCATTACAGCTCAAAGGAGACTCTCTGGGTGTGTTGGTGGGTAATTACATATTTTCCACTGTGGGCTCACCTGAAATTCAGACAGCGATGACAACAGAGCTGGAGCAGGCTGCTGCCTTCGACTGTCTATTACAACAGTCAGACCTTGATCACGCCTTTCTTTCCTAAAACCAAAGTATTACTGTTAGTGTTCTGTCTTTGTCAAACACCTCATTACATGAAAAAAAACATACCAGGTATGACTGTTAAGGTTGTGGCCAAAAGGAGTTCAGATATAGAGGTCTGACAACTCCTTTGGTGTGTTGATTTCTAGCAAAGTGTACTTTCTGTCAAGAAGGATAAAATCAGGCTTTATATAATTATATACAGTCATATGCTCCCTCGGCTTTAAGGGCTTATCGGACAAGTAGGCCCACGAGGACACAGTGGCAACAGTAGGTTGGTCAATGACAAGATTAATGACACGATCTGGATGTCTGGATGAGAAACAGAAGAGTAAATTTCCACAGAGCTGAGTGATCCACAACAAACTCCATAAGATTAAGGTGTCAGCTGGTTGGGTCCCAAAACTGCTAGGGCCTGATAAGAGGAGGATTCAGTGTAGCTTACACAGGGACAATGTGCTATCCTTTAAGCAGATTCCAAGGATTTCTCCAGCGTTTTGTAAGCATGGATCAGACAGCTCCGAATGAAAACAATCAACACAGTGGAAACACCCAGAGTCTATGTCCACATAGTCTGTGACGGCCTCTGTTTTCTGGTATGCAAAGGTAATGCTGCTCCACACATTACAGGGGCCTACTATTCAGACCTCTTGAGACAGCGACAGGATGAAATCACAAGAACAGTACTGTTCCACCACAACAACACTCCTGCCCACAGGTCCACAGAGGTGATGGCTGATATCAAGCAATGTGGATTTGATATCATCCAACATGCATCCTATTCACCCAACTTATCCCCAAGATGAAGAGAGAACTCAGAGGTTGCCATCTTCACAGAGATGATGACATTTTTGCAGCGGTGAAGGTCCTACACTGACAAGTCTATGACTGCTGGTTTGTAAATGCAGGAGGGGACAGTGTTGGATTAAATGTGCTATGTTTTATGAACATTATCCTTTTAACCTAGGCCACAAACTTATCAATCATCTCTTGTATGGTTATTTTGAAACATTTGAACATGAAATCTCTTGAAAGAGAGATATGCTGTATGAGGTAAAAATATTGTTTAGGGTGGGAGTTGTGTTTCCCTCTGGAGTACACGTACAGGTGTTTTAGTTATTTCTTGACACGGACAAAATAAACCTGAGGCTGCATGACTTACCGCAGAGTTGAGTAGTAGTAGCCCAGTAAACAGGTTAGATCATTGGCTGTGCAGGTCTCACCTGCCCATACTTGAGCTCTAGTGCACACCTGCAGAACTGCCCTCCCACTGCGATCCCTGTTTCCTGGAAGATGGGAGGCAGGGGGTCAACACCTAACCCCCAAACATACACATCTACACCTTTCTACGGGAACGAAGCTTCACAGTCGGTCATTGAATGAAATAAATGCTATTAACATGAAAGCAGATATGTCTGAATTCCTCATCCCCTACCTGGCAGGATCACAGCCCCTGATGTGAGCAACACTTGGTTGACCTCTGTCATCAATTTAGGGAGCACATAGTCAGAGGGAGAGCTTTGTAATGGAGCCAGCCTGACCGCCATCCCATTGGCAACTTTGGGGGACTGCGACTCCTCTCCACTATTTCTGAGCTGCCTGCTCTCGTTGCCGATGCCATCATCCCGCTGTCCTGTAGGGATAAATATAAACAATGAGGACAACTCTTACTGATACTAAGTGATGTTTACTGTCAAGCAAATGCTCAGAAAAACAACCAGAGGTTTGAGGCGTCCTTTCACCTCTGCACTGTACACAATAATAGCTTTAAGTGCGTATTAGTGTGAGATGGGTGTTTGCCATTAATGAGTCAACAGTTGACCACCCTGAGTCACCACAGAGTCCAGGTGTTTAGTCAGCCTGAGTCATGGGTAACTCTGGTGTTATGACAGTGTCATATCTTGGCCTCCTCCTAAACAGCCCTGCACGCCTCCAGGCTGTGATTACAGGAATGATGAGCCTGACATTCCCAAGTGGTACCACAGTTTGTAGACTGCTCCTGAGGCAGCATGCAGACAGACAGTATCTGTGAACTGGATATACTGTGAGCTGTCAAAAACAATCATAAATTACTAATTCTGGTTGTCCCGAACGCACAGAGAAAGCCAGTCTATGCTTAGAACAGCAAGACACAACCTGGCAACCCTGACCTTACAGGCACATTAACAGGATCAATACCAGAAATTTACCTCCGGCACTCTAGGGCAGAATCAGACATATTTTGTTTTATTTACACTGATCGTCTAATAATAACATTTAAAACATAAAAACTATCAACTAGTTCCACTAGTTCAGACCTCTGATTATTGATCTGTGTTTGATTGACACCTGTGTGTCTTTTTAAAGGGTGTGAGGCCTCTTGTATTGTCCTGCCCTCTTCTGTGACAGTAAACCCTCCCAGCTCAGCCTCTATTGTCTTCACACAGTAAATGCATTTCCTGTGTGGATGTGGGACCATGTGTTTGCTGCATGTTTCCTAAAATGCTTTGTTTTGACAGGAAGTGACAGTAAAGCCTCACGAGTGTTGTCCTGTGTCAATGTCTGTTTTTGTGTTCTTTGCTGGGCACGTAATGGGCTGAATAACAAGGTTTTGACCTATTGATCACTTATTGATAAAGTAATTCAACCTGCCCTGTGTATTTGTTTCAGACAGGTATGAGTCAGTGCAGGTTAGGTTTCATGTTTCTGCAGTTAATGGACTCTCCAAAGACACGGCAGAGTTTGAAAGACTTTTTTTTGCAGATCCCCGGTGGCTGTTGGGTGCACAAAGGAAACTTTTGTAAATGAGGCAACCCATCTGGGATCAGTGCAGCCCCCATCCCTAGTAACACTGCAGGGTCATCTCATTGTGGGATGCTGGGGTCCCTGTGGTTGGTTTACAGGGTTTTACAGGATCCTTTGTTGGCTTTCAACTGTCGTTGTGAGAAACCTGCTTTGCAAAAAGCTGAAATGCAATCCTGTCTGAGGTAATCTCACAAACACGTCAATGATGTGATTCAATTGTTGAATTTTTGCTGACTTGTGCATATTTAACACATCTACGTTCACATTTATCGAAAAAGCTCAGAGAGTTAACTAAACCCAGTCAGTTTTCAATTCCCGGAAGAAGCTGTACTTTCTAAAAACAGCCTGATACCCTAGGTGATACTCTCCCATCAGCGCTTTCCTGAGATACCCACAGCAGACCAACACAAAGCAAAACAGTCTGACAGCAGCAAAGAAAACACAGGATTGTGGGTAAAGTTCTGTTTCCAGGGTAGGGCCATACCTATGCCCTGAAATTGCCAAAGAACACACAGCGTGGGCTTTGAAAGGCAATCTGTCACCGATGTAAAGTGTTAATGCCTCAGAGTAATGTTTAGTTTACTCAGACACTAACTCCAGTCATCCCATGAACTGTTGGAACCAGTCCTGCTGCGGGGCATGATTGCACACCACCAAGCTCTTAAGAGGTTTTTACAACCTCAGGATGTATTATTTAATAAGTGATAAGTGATGAGGCATGGACTGTTAGGATGATTCAACTGCTGGAGATGCTGAAGAAATCAATTTTAAGCAAACAATAAATAATCAGGATTCAACTAGAGCAGCACAGTAGGGGTTACGTGCTCTTTTTTACTTTATTAAAAGTTTAGCATAAAAATATCTAATATAGTTTATGCACATATGTGTTATAAACAAAATATACTCTTAGTACATACAGGTTGGAACTATATTGTGTGGCATGTAGCATGACATACCCAACTCCTCCTTGCTGTTTCTCCTCTCCGTACCCGGAAATGCTGCCTCAACGTCCAGTTTCCCAAAGCGGAGAGCGTAACCGTTCATTAGTTTTTTGGGGGAGATGCCTGCTGAGCCCCCAGATGAGGATCGCTCCCGGTGGCCTTTAACCTGGCCCGCCTTGTTAGTCCTCTCCAGTGACTTGGATCGCCTGTCTGCCCGTCTCTCAGCGCTACGCAACCCCCTCTGCAAGTAAAGCAAAGGTGTGCTGGGCCTGGAGTCGTCACCACTGAGCCAACCCCGGCTCCCCAGCCTTCGAGATAAGTGTTCTCTGGATGAGGTCCGGTTGTCGGGGCTGCTGCCTGGCGTCACAGTTCTCTGTCTTAGGCCAGCACTGTGCTCTGGGCTCTCCTCCAGGATGGATTCAGAGCTGGACCCCAGGCTCATTGGGTTCTGCAGAGCCTCCATGTAGGATTTTCTGAAAAGTCTCCTGCTCTCAAAGGCCGCAGAGTCTCTCTGGAGGCGGCGGCGAGGGCCTGGGTTACTAAGATCTGTACTAAAAGACAGCATCTTGGTCCCGAGTCCTCTCTCTCTTTCACTGCTGTCCTCACCTTCCTGTTCTGTACACTCACCAGCTTGTCTTTCAATTTTAATGACAGGTGCAGCAGGGTCGGCTGATCTGCTGCTGTGGTTCTCACTGCTGGAGTCCATGTGGTTTCTGTTTGGTGTGGTGGGCTCAGAGAAGATAGAGTCAGCTCCCTGAGAGTGCAGAGACTCTCTGGAGCTGCGGTGGCTGTCCAGGGTTCCTGTTGATCCGCTGGTGCTGCATGTGCTGAGATGGCCACGGAAGCCACCTCTGCTGCAGCGCGCTTGCATGATGGCGTCCGTCGTGCTGCTGACAAATAATGGGTTGACCACGTTCTTCCACGGCGTCCTATATACAGCCGTACCAGTGGTAAGCAGACAGTTCTGTAGCGGGTGCAGGTTTCGGTCACGTGTTACATTCTGCAAGAAGTCAGCTGTGAAGAGGCTGCCAAACATGCTTTCTGCTATGGGGATTTCTGCAATGGCCTGCCCACTGGCAGACAAACATTTTATCACTAGCTTGGCAGCCTTGCGGCCTAGAGGTACTAGCTGAAGGTAGAAGTCTCCTTGCTTTAGTCTAACTTTGTGCAGAGGGGCAAGCTGCAGGATGACTTTATCATGGATGCAGAGAGGCCACCCCTCATGATAGAACAGCAAGCCTCTGAATCGCACCTGAGAGAAAACAGAGAAGTCAGTCAATGCCCAGCACTCATAAAACATTGTTACCATCTGTGTGTCACAGCTCAGCTGTGGTACAACTTGCATCAACTAACATCTGCAAAGCTGTTTAAACACAGGTTTAGTTGTAATGGAGTGGCGAGATGTTTTCATGGACGCACCGGATGAATCACTGTCAGCGATCGTTCGAGTAAAGAGGAGGACCTGTCTGATCAGGCCTGGTTTCACAGCAACTACAACACAAATCTTCCACACCATGACGGCATTAAAAAAAACAGAGCCTCAAATCAAAGACACGGTGCTCAAAGGTTATCTGTTTTCATCTCCTATGAATGTCAGGGAAAAGACTAAGAATGTGAGCTGCCTCTGAAGCCTCTCATATTGCTTTCGATACAAAGACTCATGCACAGCGCGCTGTTCTCAGGGGCTAGGCTTAGGTGAAACTATTGCTCTATGGCTCTCGTCACAGTGTAATCACCAGAGCCATGAACAGAGGAATACAGTTTCAGTGCTTTGGTCCTAGAGCTCTAACACACAGCAATCAAAGCTTGAGAGAGAATATTAAGTTTCACCTTGGACCCAAGAGTCCAAGTCTCAAGCAGATCCTCTGTTTTCCCACTCAGACATGGATGGCTGCTTTTCAGCTTGTTTCAGGACAATAATGAACTCTCTCAATGTCACTGTCATTTCCCACTCAGCAAAAATGTTCACACTCAGCAGGACTGCACTCAGTAAACAAACATTTTCTTACTTCTGTGTTTAACATCTCAGGCTTACATGTGTCCTCACTCAACCTTCCCCTGCATTTTATATTCAATACACCTACAGGCCAAAACAAGACCAACAGTCTTACAGGAAATCACTCCTCAAAAAAGGAATACTGAAACAAATCACAGAAGGCATTCCTCAGTTAGACCTCAGGTAACATGTCTACAGAGCACTTACACAGGTTTCTTTTTGGATGATCTGCAAGATCCTCTTGGCAGGAAGCAAGAAGTCGATGAGGCAGCGGAGGCCGTCTCCACGGTACTGCCTCTCCACCACACTGAAGAGCTGCCAGAGGACGGTGGCAGCAGTAGCACTGAAGGGACGGTACAGCGCAGACAAGGTGCTCTGGATGCAGTTGTCCAGCGACTCAGCGTCCTGAGGGCAATAAGATGTTTAATCAGATTACAACAATGACCATGTTAACAACTACGCTTAAGGCATCTCACAGGACACAGGACACAACAAAACATGACACTTAAGGCTATTGATGAGGTCTGAACCTCTTGGGACTAAAGTTTCAAAAGGTGTATTTTAACCAGATTACCTGATTAAGTACCTGATTAATATAAGTTTTTGATGTGAGGCTGACCTTTGAGTGTGACACAGTGTTCACTCAGGCTAGGCTTTTGCACTTCTTTTAATGTAATAATGTGTTTGCAATGCAGTCAATCACATGTTGTCCACCAAATTAAACACATACCTAGTTATCAATAAGTTGTTCATTCAATAAATATGACTGCAGATAAACATCATGATTTATGATGCATGATCTCACTTGGCTTGACAGAAAGGAAATGTGAATATATCAGAAGGAAAATCAGCCACCACAGCGACGGGAAACACCTGGTCAGAGTGACATCACCATCAGCAAACACCAACAGCCAAACTGGAAAGTCCAGACTGGACTCCAGTACTGTACAGGATGGTGGAACCCTTTTAATAATAACCATATAATCAACAAGTATTATCTGACCACTACATGACCTGGGCCACCACCAACAGACGAGGATGATGATGATGATGATGATGATGATGATGATGATGATGATTATGATGATGATGATAAGACAGGACATTTGGGGTTATTGCAGCAACCCTAGATGATATTGACCTGGAGCGTTGGGTATGTTCATGGTGGAGGCTATGACCTTCCACCATTCATTCAGAGCCAAGGCCAAACATCACTCGGCTATCTGTCCTTCCTGAGCGGAACACAAGAGTGGAATAGAGACATCTGTCTGTAATGATAACACAGATAAACAGCGATGCCAGGGAAAGCCTCACACTATAACAACTATAACATCTGTGTACCATGATGAGGTACGCAGGGAGTTTGCAGCTCTTGCAGCTTCACATCGCAGAAAATGGAAAAAAAAAATGTTTCCTATAAATTTAGAGATTGGCCGAACTTTGCTGAATTCTGCCCACGTTTCACGCTTTATAAGATCTGTCCTGTTGACCAAGCAGCTCAGCACCATCAATTAGAGGGGAGCGAGTACAGTTCAGCGCATTCGTACACATGCCACGACTCTACTACAAGGCACTCATTGTGCACTCCGCCTCTCTAAGTGGTATGTGCTGTACAGTGTTGGTGCCCTGAAACAAAACACCCACTTCCATTAGCAGTCAGCCTGCTTTTAGTGAGACAAAAATGTCTCTGGGCATTAGTCACTGTTGCACCCAGGAGGAGAAGAATAACATGGTTTTTTATTGGAGGAAAACTAACAATGGGAGGAAAGCCCTCTATACTTAGTTAGGACAGACCAGCAAGTTTCTCTTCAGGTTCCCAAGGTGAAAAAAAAATACAGCAGTAGTGACAGAAGCAGTGTTTTGAAGAACAATTAGTCAACATAGCAGAGATTTCAGCACAGTTACAATTCAAAGCATGGTCAGGAGTGGCTGCACATGTAATCTAAAACTGCACTAAACCTGACAATAGCTGGATAGCACAATGTTTACATTCAGAGGGGTAGGTTACATGTGTATGTTACATCATCATCGTGTAGACACTACCTTACACAAGGTAAGCTTTCCATTGTCCTTTTCAGTGAGTGTCACCTGTCTAGTGCGAGACATACTTGCATGTCTCAGCAGAACAACTGAGCTCAGCCACCAGAGCCGACCTTCCCATCCGCTCTGAGCCACAGAGGAATGCAGTGTGTATAGCTGTGTATGTCTAGCTCCAGAGCTTCAGCAGCCAGGACAGGACAATATTTAGGAAGTCCCACCCTTTTTGATGTCGGGTCTTTGTATGTGGCTGCCTGCATGATGGAGGACTGAGGCTGTAATTAATGGTTTTAAGCTCCAGGTGGGACACTTTTGTTCATGCTGTCAGTAAACCAGCTGTTCAAAAGGTGCATGCAGAGAGTAAGCAGACTAGACGATGGATGGTTTTGTCTTGCGATGAAATTCAGAGGAAGGATTCTGGTTAGGAACCATTAAAACCCCACTGGGTGTTTCTATTCTATCAGCAGGTTAACAAATTAATTCTAAAATTACAGAACTCATTTAAAATCATGAGTTAGAAAGCAAAGTGGAAAAAAGAATCAGTCAGGAAGGAAGGAAAGAAAGAGTCCATCACAGAGAAAGAAAAAGTGAGACACAGAGCGAGAGTGAGCACGAGGTGGTCGCTGACACATTTAGTGGGTCAGGGACACAAAAGACGCTGCCTACCAGGCCTCCAGTGGAGCATGAAGCCACCAGGGGAGTGTAACAGGAGAGCCCTGGAGCCCCCATACAGTCTGCTCCCTAACCAACCTGCTAACAGCCTCAAAGGCAAAGTGATAATAAAGGCCGCAGGTTGCTCAGACCTGCCTCGCTGCCAGGTGCCAGGATGCCAACAAAAGAGACTATGAGACCTCCTCACTGAGCTGGCAGTTTGATTCAGCTTTTGATCTGTGCCAGCAGAAATCCTATCTCATGAGAGGAGAGGAGCGGGGATGTGTGCTCAGACAAAACAAAAAAAAGCTGTATTTCTGGCTAATTTAAGAGAAAAACCAGTGAGGATGCACACACTGCAGCAGAATGATGTGGCACTGTAAGAAGACACTTGTTGCTTTAAATGTTATAATGTTATCTCAGCAGATAAACCTTAACCTAGAGAAGGGAACAATGACTGAGAGGCCTGTGAGGTCAAGTGATAAACAGCCCACCCACATGTCTACAGCAAAAGGAAGGTGATCCTTTTATTAACATGTATATTCTCAATGACTAAATGTTATGTACAAATGAGGCTATACACTTTGTTTTCTTTCTTTGTGGGTTCTATGAACATAAAAAAAGCATTTTAAAGATTCCCACAGTGAAAGGATTGATGTCATTAACAGGCAATTAATTACTTTGTCGTACAGGATGTAAACAACACTGACAGGATGTCGCCCTGTGTCACACCATCAGCCCTCCCTAAACCCTACACATGGATGCTGTCCTACATAAAACACACACATTTCACTTGCATGAAGGCAAACAAAACACCATTAAAGATGACAATTCAAGATGACAACAAGTCGTTCCACCAAATAGGGGGGTCATGAGCAGAGACAAAGGAGACAAGCTCTGTGGATACCTCTGTCTGCAGGGTAAATATAGAAATGTGTGCATTCCAAAACAAGTGGGAGGGTGATAAGAGAAGCACAATATCAGAAAGGATACAAACTTGTGCTCCTCACTGACCTTCAGATATGATAAACAGATGTACTAAATCTCATGTGTTGTGGTTGCTGATGTTGGCACATGACTATAACTGGAAATATACAGTTTATAAGTCCCATCTATCACACTGTGCAGCTTTTCTGTAGTGAGCTGTATTTGAACAGGAATTACACACAAATAAAAATAAACAAAAATCAGGAAATGTAATCCTTAAACTAAAAGAAATTGAAAATATATATGGAGCAATAATATAATTAAGCATAAGCATGGTACTCTCTGCTCTTTCACATAAAAAGCTTCCTGTTTTGTTTTGGCTACTGAGCAAGAAGTCAAAATATCAGCTGTTGCTAAGCTGTGACATCCAGCTTCCACTTCCATAATGTGCACAATAATACACAAACACACCAATTATCGACAAGACAAAAAAACATGCAGAAACTGTCAGCAGCTTTCCAGACATCACAATAAACCTTCAAATAAGACATAGATCCAGCTTGTACCTTAATACTCAGGTAGTTGTCACAGCTCCGTGACTTGGCTCTGGAGTGCATTTTGCCCAGTGACAGCATTTAGGCACCAGAAAGAATCCAAAGAGTCAATAAATAACGTGCCACTGACTCCAATGGGAAGAATTTATAATCCACTCTGTCATTGTTTTGATATCAACAGGTCCATTTCTCTCTCTCTCTCTCTCTCTCTCTCTGTGTATGCTGTGGTGTCGGCAGCTGGAGCAGACTAAACTCTGGAGCGTGAGAGAGGCAGTACGCTGGCTTCCCCGTCAACTCACCCTCCCTTCCTCCAACAAACCACCCCCGCCCTGCTGTTGCTCCTCTGCTACTGCAGCCTCTTCCAGCTGGATAAATGCACACCGCTGCTCATCATTCATGAAAAAACACACACACACAGGCCACACCCCTTCCCTTACACTCCACCCAGCATGCACTCTCGGACTCCCCTCTGCCCCCTCCTGACCCTTTGCACCCCTACCTCCACCAGCAGCTACCCTCTACCCCTCTTGTCACAATGGTCTCTCTCTTTGTCCTGACAATACAAATGGACTAGGGTTTCAGCTTATTCTGCTGCTTTTCAAAAGGAAAAAGAAAGACATCAGCATAGGATTGGTAGCTCAGGTCACTCACTACAATGACATTCCTCTTAAATATTGTCAGGGGAATGCCCAGGCTTTTTAACTGGCTCTTACAAAACAACTGACATATGTGGGACATCCTCCTGTTACAGGAGATTGATTTGATGTCTTCAAGAAATGTTACAAAGTACATTTAAAACTTTTAGCAGCTGTGTGCCTCTGGTAAAGAAAGAAAACCCTCACAGACACAAAAAACACCGAAAGTATAAGTATGTCATCAAATTTGTTGCAAACACAGGAAATCCTTGTTCCTTATTGGCGCTCTGTGTGAAAATGCGAAGATCCTATTAAGTCATCCTGCGTAAACAGAGGAGGCAGTGAGGATGGGTGATTAGGTTGGTTTATATTTAGAGAGAGGCGCTAGATTCTTGTCAAGACGTCATTAGAGCCAGACATCACAATGACCCGGGAGAGACAAGAAGGCACACTGTCACTGGCTGCAGTCACACAGTGCACGTGAGCCCACTCAAAACACACATGGTGACATCCAGAGGAATTTACACTAGCATGTCGATCCCACAAAAAAAGTAAAATAAGAAGAGACAATATCACCCAGCATATATTACTCCTACATCTACTATATAATCTGCTATATAAACAGAAGAAGACATACCTCACATATGCACTATGTAAATGAATACTCCACTCCAGCTCACACACTGTTTGTGCCACGACTGACCCTATAATTTCTGCTGTCTTGGCCTTTTCCACTGGTCTGGTTTCTCATGTGAGAGGGCAGATTTTCTTCTTTTATGTCTCCCTCTTTTTCTTCTTCTTTTTAATTCTTACTTATCATACTGGGTTTTAAAAAATGGGTCCAGCTGAAGTCTTGGTTTTTGGGAAGGTTTTATGTAGTCCCAAAATAATCCAAACATGGGATGACAGGAAATAAGGGGGGAATGACATGAACGTCCTGGGAGAGTCGTAGGTCCACCAGCATTTGATTCAGAATGACTGTGTAAACTAAAATGTTATAGAAGAAGTCAGGCACTTTAATTCTTCTAGAAGCGCCACAGATTGGAACATTCATTTAAAAAAAAGAGCCATATGCAGAACAAAGAGCTTTGTAAACAGTGTAATTCAAACAAGCAGCAAAAGAGTGAGAAGCTACTTATAATGTTATTGCGTCTGCTGGTTCATAAATAATAATAGGTTTTACAGCTGGTCAGAGTAACGCCCCCTGTAAGGTCAGCCTTGTGCAATCATTGGTCTGTTGTCTTGTGTGGCTTGTGTCATTGCTCTGATTACCTCCCCATTAAAAGAAGAGCAAAACAACATGATGTTCTTTTGTCACAACATGACAAGCTGCATGAAAGACACAACAGTCACAGGGAGCCATCAGTGGTCTCTATCCAGTATTACAGTGAAAATGACAACTTTGGCTTCACTTGTGGGGGTCCCCCTGGCGTTATCCTGGCAGAATGCAGAAACACTTGACACTACTGCACAGTGAGATGTGTAGTCTCCACTTAATTAACCCCCCAGTCTCAAAGTCTGATACCGTTACACAGAAACAATAATACAATAAATTATCTGTATTTATATGGTGTTTGTCTAACTTCTCAAAGGTACTCAAAGTACTTTACACTGCTGTGGGCACCTTAGGGTTAAGTGTCTTGCCCAAAAGCACATTGGTATGTGCTGGCAGGTCAGGGAATTACCGTAAACCACCAGATGGATGGTTAGTGGACAACTGCTCTAGCACCTGAACCACAGCCTGTACGGCATATCAGCCATGTTTTTTAAACAATTTTACAACAACGGAGATTATTTTCTGCAAAACACTCCCAAAACACTAAAGTTTACACGTTTCCACTCTTTATATGTCCTTTCTGGACGCGTCTCTTCTGTAGCCACAAGACGAGGTATCAGTGTGTGTTTTTATTCCTGGTGATCGAGGTCAGGAGCAACAAGCCCTGCTGCACTGGGATAAACAAAAAATAAAATGTATCCTGCAGCTGAAGGTTTACACGCAGGGGGATTTATTCCACAGCACAGACGGACCTAAATAAATACATCTCTCTTATTACACTAACATGTTGTTATGCAAAATCAAGGCAGCAGTGACGTTATCGACAGTAAAACATTAGCTTAGTTTACGTTAATATGTTTGCACAACTACAAGAATCAAACTTTTCCTGTTGTTTTTCTAAGGGCAACCATAAGGTTTAAAATAGACCCATTTACGCAGGCTTCTGGTAAACAATGTTTATGTGATCTGAAAAAGCAGATAGGGCAGTCCCCAGGGCTGGCATGCCATCTGATAAAACTGTCAAGGGAAAACATTAGTGAGACAACATAAGAGGTGCAGTTTCATCATTTTTCATGGTCATATCTTACCATTTGCCTGATAAAAAAAAATAAGACGGCTTTAAGGAGGGGAGGATGAACTCAGCAGATGTTTGGATAAAGACTGGACTTTTTGTTCGTTACTCACACACGCACACACACACTTTCAGCCAAACTTTAATAAAACATGGCGGTATATTTAAGGCAAGATTAGCTCAAGTGCATGCTCTGCTGCAGAGAGATGGGTGGTCATTGTGATGAACTGACACACACACACACACACCAAACTGTGGAATGTGACACCTCAATGCTACCTCACTTCGTACCAACCCCACAGTGCCACACAGGCCACCAACAGAACACAACTTCAGAGACATATTTATTCTTGACTTTGGCTTTTTTTAAAAACACACGATTGCGACAACAGCTACATCATTGAACTTTTCTGATAGCATACATCAATGTATACAAGTCCTTGTTAGACTTTAGAGAAGCTGAGTACATTTATAGGACAAAGTGAGCAAGTCATCGTTCTCCTTCGATCCTACTCACACGCAGCCTTGAGAACTCACATCACATCACCATCCGGGCTCACACACAACCTGAGCTTTCCCCCCCTCTGCCTCTTCTCAACCTCCTGAACCTTTCCTCCTCCTCCTCCTCCTCCTCCTCCTCCTCCTCCTCCTCCTCCTCCTCCTCCCACAGACAGATTCAGTTGTTGTGTTGCACATTTCAGATTGATCACCTCAGTACGCAGATGACCGCAACTACACAAACAGAGACACCCACACTGCACCACCCTTAGCTTCCCACGGCCAGGCAAGAGAACATTTCCAAGCCTGAGACTGTATGGAGACACTGCAGTTAAAAAAAAGCACCCTGAACCCTAAACATGGCATGTAGAAGCTGTCTTTTGCTGATGTCTTTGTTAGGACTGGGATTGACCTCCCACCTACCCTCCATGGCAGTGTGGTGCAGCTGTTCCAACCCAGATTCATGCTCTTTACTGCAGGAAAACACAGGAAGAGCAAGCCACCTGTCAGAGCCCCCTAATGTACCTTAACCCCCTGCCGTGTGGACGTCTCACTCCAACACAAAAGCCAGTGTTTTCTCTGAGCGCGCGAGCACAGGTGGCTGAAGGAGGCAAGGTCGAGTTACAGCAGTGGCTCCCATAGTTCAAACCAAGGCATAGTGTATACTACAGACTACACTGAGGACAAACATGACTTACTCAACATAATAAAAAGGCACAGGCATCATAGTAATGCTTAAATAAGTAATCCCAGTAAATGATACAATTCAAATTTGTAGAACAACTTAATTTAACATTTACATTTAACAACTCATTTTAATCTGAGCTGCAGGGCAGACACAAACAGATTTTATAATCTTTGCACAGGTCTGTCTGGGTGCATACACACTCACAAATCTGCTCCAATTCCATACTGTAAATACTGCAGTCAGATAATGGATGTAAGCTGCATTTACTATGATCGCTGTTGTCCTCCTGTTATCATTTTATCAAGTTTCATTCTGAATAAACAACTTATCCAAAGACTCAACCGGGTTCAACGACAATAAACTAAACTGAATCCACAATAATTTCTAATCAATCATTTTGAAAATCAGCACTCACCTCAGTCAGCTCTCCTGTGTTAAAGTCTCCAGCCACACACAGACGAGCTGCTTCTGGCTCCTCTTTGCACTCTGATGGGCTGACAGCTGTCTAACCAGTATGAGAGGACCAGCCCCCGAGTCCTCAAGGAACCTGACATGTTCCATCAAACGCACACTGTTTTGTTGACTGAGGAGAATCACAATATTAAGGCTAGCCAGGCAGAAATTTTCCCAGCCCCCCCAGGCATCCCAATTCCTCAGTGGGGCGTAACCCTTGTCGTTTTTATCTGCACCCATCTCCCTCAGTACACACACTGTGAGGGGAGCTGAGAGCAGTGCAGCTCCACAGGCCGGCCATGTCAACAAAGTCTAGACAACCGCACTTTACCTGTGCATTTTGCCCCCTTCTGTTCACAGAATGTATTATATTATTAATAATTTTATATTGCTGTATTTATATTTCAGCATCTGTCGAATTCTGTCGAAAAGATCATATTTAATCTGAGCAAATCCTCTAATTTGCAGAGATAAAAATAAAGGATTAAAGGCAAATGTGACAATAAAGAGATCAACAGCTTGGCTGACCTGCTGATCAATGAGACAATACAGAGCCTGTCAGAGTTCAAACTGCCTCCAGTGCTTCTGATGGCACCAGATGTTAGCCTGCATTGTTATATGGATTACTTGAGCCACTCTGCAAACACCTCCAGGTGTGCATTCCACACCAGGAAGGGGAAAGGTGGGAGCCACGCCTCTGAATCAATAAAAATGCTGACTTTTCTCTCTCTCTTGATCTCTGTGCGCCTCAGAAAACAGAGGAGGATGATGAAACTGGGTTAAGTGCTGCTTTCAGCTTCCCTGCACTAAAAATTGAATATCACAGAGGTGGAGTTTGTTGCGGGAGCAGATCGTTTATGTGGGTGAAGGGAAGTACAATGGGTGGTTAATCTTTGCTCTGAACTGTACACCTGGTCTAGTCATGGTCTTTAATCTTTGGAGGAAGGAGCAGAAATTAGAGGCCGCTTTGCTACATCCCTCACATTGGGGCTAACACACAGAGGGTGTGTAAAGATTCAACACAAATGAATCACTTGCAGTCACACCAAAGCATTGTGGTTGGAAGTGTGATGAACAGCTTGAGGTGACATTTTGAAACCTGAACATGCCTGCATGGCTCACAGCTTTAGTCCTTTATCAAACCAGAATACAGAGCTGAATACAACAGCTGCAAAAGCACCAGATCAGGCTCTAGATTTCTGAAAACATGTAGTCTTCAGAAGCAGACAGACAAATGCTAGAAAGGGTCAGACTGTACAAAACTAACTTCAGTCAATCTGTTGAACGTTAATTATGTTCAGGCAAGAAAAAAAAAAAAAAAAAAAAAAAACAGAAGACAAGTCCTCATTTCCAGTAAACCAGCAGACGCAGGACAGGCCGATAACCATCAGAAGACTCATTACAGCTATGCTCAAAGTCTGCGCACCTGATAATTTGAACAAATAAATGCACATCTAAAGGAAAAGAGAGAACACACACACACATATATGAGGGGGTGGGGGTGGGGATGATAGGGAGGGAGAGGTGTTTCCTGTTTCCATAGCTCTAATTATACTCGTCTCTTGAGGATAGGACCTATCAGAAAGAGGAATTTTGTCATCGAGGAGTTTCTCAATGACAAAATGAGGTTTTTTATTTATTTATAATGACAACAGCAAAGAAAACAAAAATGATTTTTGTTTAGCTCATTCCACGTGTCATGTATCCAAGGAGTTATTTATTTATTTATTTATTTTATTCTGTGCAAATTTACAGGAAAACAATAATTAACTTTAAAAAATGTTTTCACAAATATCAATAAAACACTTGTTTGTGCACTTCATTCAATTCTGCAATAGAGAGCGCATGTTTTATATAAACCAAACGCTGCATCCATTTGTTTGTGTGTCGTTGTCACGGTAATGAGTCCTTCCTGTTTAAAGATGCTCTGCTGATAGAGTCCTCAAAGTTTGTGGTTTAAAAGTGTTTGAAGCCCCCAGAGACAACGACCCAGCAAACACTGGGTTTACTACTTTGCTGCACAGTTTATGACTCCTCAACACTTACACGCTACTCTCCTCTAGTGGACACAGACATATACTATTATTTTCTGCAATACAACCAGAACAGATCCGAGCACATGACAAGACCTGATCTGCATTTTAGCTTTTTAAAACAAAACTAATGCAATATCTAGGAATATTACTTTGTTTCCACAGAGTTTTCTGTCCCTTCTGCGAACATAAAACCCAACTTGTATAATATTCATAATATGTTTGACAACCCTGCTTTATAATGAGTCTTTGCTTCAGCTATTAGTATGCAAATAAAGGAGCTGAGAAGAGAGGTGTGGGGGGGGGGGGGGGGTGAAAAGACAGAAAGAGATGGAGAGAAGACAAGCCTGCAGGGGAGAAAGAGCCATCTGAGCAGCGTTCATCCAGCAGCTCACGTTGCCTGGCAACCTCACCACCACAGAGAGAATGTGTACAGTGGTCCCGAGTCCACTTCTGCTTACTCTCACCAACAAACATAAAACATGCTGTAAAACTAACTGTGGGAAATGAATGTCGAGTGATGGTACCATCTAATTCACAAGAGACAGACAAGATGAATAAAGAAGCATCTGACATCAATAAAGGGATCTCAGAACTAAACTAAAACCACTGTGGTGACTCTGAAGGTCAGTGTAGGAACATGTCAGAACAGAACTGCTGTAAAGATGTAAACACAACTGTTCCACAAAGCAACAAGTGTGTCACTTTTTGGCATCCATGGAAACATTTCCATTATTATTTGCACTACCTGGTGTGATAGCTTGTGTTGCTTGCATTTAGGTGAGTATGTTTTTTTAGGTTGCAGTGTGTTGACCTCTCTTGTCCACTGGACATTTTCCAGAATCTGAATCATTCAACAACTTATGTTTAAATGCTTTTTAAATGGGTTCAGCTCAGCAGAAAAGATGCTTGTCAACTTCACTGAACCTGTCTGAATTTAGAGCAGAAAAAGCAGTTTTTCTTTCAGACTTTTTAGTTGGAATTAGTGGAGCATTTTCCCTCCAGATTCAACTCTGCTCAGCTTAGGGCTTAATCAAGTGGAAATGTGGAATAGGGGGTTGTGGGGGTGGCCTGGGGTTGGGGTGCAGGATAGAATGGGGCGATTGTTCAGATAAAGGCCTCATGTTGAGTCTGCTTTGATGTCTCTCTGGGGGCTGTGCTGGGATTTTACAGTAGCATTTCACTCCACTACTTTTTTTTGCTCACCTCTGTCCAAAAAAAGAAAAAAGAAAGAAAGAATGAAAAAAGCACCTGCAACCAAAAGATGATGCAAAGCTGAGCCAGAGATGATGCTGATTATCAGAGCTGCTGTTTACATAGACTCCTCTCTGGTATTTTATTAAATGAAGTTTGGGATTTAATGTTCCTCAAAATGTTGGACATCCAACAGCATCATCATTCAACTTAGATTCCTCTGCAGTCTGCCCCGCGCTTATACAAAGCAGACAGGCTCCCACTGGTCCATTGTGCTGCACAGCCTTTCTCATGCATGTCTTGAATGAAAGCCAGCGTATCGATGGTCTGAGGATAATCACGTTTTCCTGAGACAGGCTTAGCTGCACTAAATAAGCCGCACAGGGGGGAAAAAAGGTTGGTCAAACCAAAGTGTTGTATACTGAGGGAAAAAGCTGCAGAAAGAAAAAGTTTCCACAGAAAGCAGAAATGTTGAATAGTGCGGAGGAATGCAGACTGATGAGTGCTGAAGCAGGAAAGGAAAGGAGAGGAGGACACGTTTCAGAAGGAATGTGTTGACACTTGTTGCACTTGTTGTCTTTCCTACCTTCGAGTTTCCTTCAGCAGGTGCACTCGGCACATTTCAGTGACGCTGCGCGTCCCGTCTCCACAAACCGTCTCCTCTGTCTGTTCACACCGACAAACGCCTCCATGTGCTGCAGAATGCGCCCGACCTTCATGTCACAAACACGGGTTTTTGTTTGCTTGTAAACGCCACAGTATTCCCAGATTTGCGGAGTTTCCTCAGCCTGCGTCTCTACTACACTTTAGGGGGAAGTTGGTAGTTGTTGTCAGTGCAGGTTCTCCAAGGCGTACAAAGTGGATATTTGCATTAGGCCGACCCTCCCCTCGCCTTTCATAGCTGCCATTGTTTGTCTCAGTCGGAGCTCGGATTCAGACCTTCTCTAAATCCCTGACGAACGGAGCAGGGAACGCAGCTTTCTCTGAGCTCAGGCTGCCAATTACCCAGCGTCACAAAGACACTATTATACCAAGTGATTTTATCCACAGCAACAACTGGACGTTTAAAACATGAAGTAAAATGTAAGAAATGTGTTGTAGGATTGCAACCTGGCGCATTCTGGCCTCCTTTGGTGACACGTGGAGGACCATGAGGACTTCACCAGCTCTACTAATTATGTCTGTTTTAATGACAGTGTTGCTTTAAAAAAAAAGAGAGAAGTTGAGTTCCAGACTTTGTTCTCGACTCTAAGCTTTATTCTCTCCCCACCACAAGGGCTTGGAAATGTTCTTTCCATTTTCTGATGAATCTGTTGGCATCAGCAGATAAATGGCCTTTAATGTGACAGTTTATTTGCTTTATAGCCAGACTGTTCTGCTTGTGCTCTAGAAAATAGTCGGTCAGCTATTTGTGAAGAAGAAAACTGGTTCCTGTGTTTTCCTGGAGAAGCGAATCTTCTGTTTACATCAGCTGAGGTGTTTTTATTTACACACAGAAATAACTTTACACTGAAAAATGTTCTATTATTTGCAGATTTATATAATGAAGAAGTCTATCAAGGAGAAAAAAATATCCGGGGTCTTATTAAAGCCTATCAGTTATTATGGGGAAAAAGTTTTTAGTACCTGCTGTGTAGTATCCAGGACAACAGCCATAAATGGTAAATCAGATGGTCTACTGTCAACTTTACTGCTTTAGGTCTGTGTGTGACTGCTTGTTGCCACCTAGTGGCTGATGGAGGAACAACATGCTGGAAAGCAGCATCATGTTGGTGAAGCAGGTTGTTCACTTTGTCTAGAAGCACATTAGTGGACCACAGTGTCAGATGTAGTTTTATTATTGGAGCACTGAACTTGCTGCATGTGGGTCACTCTGTGTACTATGACACAGAGAGGGTGTCCTTCAGAGGCAGCTGGCAGGTTCACTTGCCCTCATTCTCACTCACTATATATTAATTGCGACTGAAGGTCTGACACAGTCCTGTTGGGATAGACCTTTTGTACATTCATTTAGAATGGAACTGGCAATTAAAACAATCGAAATATGCCTTTTCATTCATATCGTTCATATCTGGCCTTTCTATTGTAGCAACATAGTTTAGCTGTAAAGAAGCATCAGATAATAAATAAAGAACAGACAGATGTCTGTTCATACTTAACATAATAATTTCCTATAAAATACATATAAAGTGCTGTCATTGCTGTTCTTTGTCCATCCACCAGCAGGGATACAATCTCATGTAGAAAAATAAACTCCTGCAATAATATAAATGAACTATATAAGGTTTATTAAAATATATAAAAGACAAAATACATATATGCATAATTATATCCATGATGACATATGCATATAGAGTAGAATAATTATACAGTAAAATGTGTTTACATATATAGATTTTTTTTTATACATATAGCAAGATACTTTTGCATTAAACTGGCAGTGGTGATTTTATACCCCCCCACCCACCACCCCACCCAAATAGGAAACCCCTCACTCCACAGCAGGCCTCCAACAGGAAGAGAGGCCTGTGTGAAAAGCTTGAGAGCAGCAGCACCTTTACACCTGAGATCCGTGTTTTGAAAAGGTCTCACACAGAAAATATTTTGACGTTTACTGTAGCTTCCTGGGACTTTAGCTTTAGAAGAGAAAGGGCTTTACATCAAAAGGCCGCTTCTCTTGTTTACTGGTAATGAGTGTGTGTGTGTGTGTAACGAGTGCAGCCATCCCAGCAGAAAACCTACAAAAACACTAAAACTGTGCCACAGAAAGTTTTGTTATTACATCCTTCTGGTCCATTATCATCTGCCATCACCGTCATGTTTTCTCAGTACATCTGCTCTCAGGATATATTCTGTAGGAGGAGAATAGAAAGATCCTGGACAGAGTGTGAGACGCTCCCATGGGATGACGTGAAGTCCTTCAGACTGGAGTGCTCGGTTGTGGTTGGTCCTGTACAGTTTCGGTGACTGCACACCGAAGGCGGTCATGTTTGGTGGTAATGGTGGTAGTGGTGGTGGTGGTGGTGTTCATGGTGATGGTGGTGCTCGTGGCGCTGGACCATAGGTACCAAAAATCCTGGGCTCCCAGGGGGGCCGGATGCCTGCTCTCTCTCCAGGCTCGGCAGTACAGAGGGCACAGGGGGTTGCTGCTGGGAGTGGGACTGAGGTGGAAGAGGGGCTTTGGATGGGGACAGGGCCTCTCTGGCTTTGGCCCGCACGCGTTTACTGTGACTGTATTGCAAAGGATGTTGGTGGTGGCCTGAGGGTTGATGTGGCATATGATACACATCCTGACCCCCGTGGCCCACAGCACTGCCACTGTGCAGCATTGTTTGCAGAGGTGGGTGGTAGCCATGGCATTTAGTGGATTTCCCCCCTCCGCTGCCTCCGATATTCCCTCCACCCCCTTTGTAGGTTCCTTTGGGGGATTTGAGGAACTGTGCGCCCTTACTTCGAGACTCTGTAGGGTTGTAGCTATCACTGATGACCTGTGAACGGCGCTGGTGAGCAACTTGGGCTTCTGGATCCTGGGAGCGTGAGCGGCTCTGGCTCTGTGAGCTTCGACCTTGAGTCTCCTGAGGGGGGAAGGCAGGGGTGGTTCCTGAGGGACAGAACAGAGACAGATTTGATGACAGCATTAACAATACTTACAGCCATTTCTGTTTATTATATAGAATATAATACAAGTCATTTGGATATGAAAATTACCTTCAAATCTGGAAGTGTAATTCTCGATACCTGCCAGGTCCAGGTAGTGATTCCTCCTCTCTGTGTTCTCATCCACACAGTAACGTTGACCATCAGCAGCTGCTTGCTCATTGCTCTGCCCTTTGCTGCTGTAAATGAATAAAAACACATAGTTTATATCATTATCTTACTATAAAAGTGGAGTAAGCCATTGTAACTAATAAACTTTTTCTAAACAGTGATTATCTATCTAAGGTTCTGACCTGATGTACGAGGACAGACGCTTGTCCGCTGAGCGTCCTTCCTCCTGGTGGCAACGATCTGAAGATTACAAGTTAGTTTGCTCTGTACTTGTTACTAACACCATTAGCAGTAGTAACTTTAAAGACTAACATTTGAAGCTTTGCTTACACAGCAACAAATAAGCAACACACTGGGATAATAATGTCTGAGTCATGGTGCTGTTTTTAGTTTTATACCTGCTCCTGTTTCTCTTCTGTGGCACCTTGGTTCTGGAGTGACAGTCAGTTTGACCCGCAGAGTCTTGCTCTTGTTATGGCAGGAGTGATTCACGGAGGCATCCACCACATCATAGATGGTGTGCATCAAACTGGACATGTCCTGTAACATGAGTTAAAGCACAGTCGGTACAGCTGATAGTCCGAAGAGGGACAAGAGCATCACAAAAGTGAGAGGCACACACACACACACACACTGACCTCTTTAGTAACTTTCCCACTGTTGTCAAAGTCATAGAGAGTGAAGATCCATTCCTGTCGGTTGTCATCCTCTACAGAGATATCACACTCCAGGTCCTACAGGATTACATGAGGATTACAACATGGGGCAGCAGAGTACAGTGGATTAGAGTCATACATGAAGGCGTTGTTCTGTGTTTAGCACATACAGAAATCTCCTGTTAGGGCTTAAAAGTATACAAAGTCACAGTTCAATTCATTCATGCTACACCACATAAAAATCTGTTTTTAAACATCTAAACTAAATACTGTATAATCCAGTTTATTGTTTCCACTCTGTGTGTGTGTGTAGGGTTGTAAAGAGATTTGGTGGCGAGCTCTTCCACAGTGACCTTGTCCTTCTACCATCCTCTACCAGGTAAAATGAGCATACGCACTATTCTCAGTTATAATTTTTTTGGTAGCAACTTGATTTCAGATGTATCTAGTAACATGGCCATGATTGGAAAAATACACATCTGGAATATAGGCCCCAGCTGCAGGCACAGTGGAGAACTGAAACTGTGTGAAAGAGCATGTGCATTTACAAGGGAGTGGCCCCCGGGGAGAGAGAGAGAGCTCTTTATGGAGTTACAATATTCTCCTCGGCTCACATAACCAGCAATGATCACCAAAGGGCAACAGTTCTGTAACACATGCAAAGGTTCAACATTACAATCTATTTATTCTATTTATTGGTCCCTAAAATTGAATCAGGATATGGTCTGGAGCGGCATCAACATACAGACAGATGTTCTGTGCACAGGGTGCAGGCATGCAGCAGCAGCCTGGCTAGAGGTTACCCACAATCCATTAACTTTCAAACCTCTGTTTAAGAAAATGCTTTCTCGCTGAAACACAACACGTGGCTTAGAAGAGACCTTTTTATGACCCAAAGTAAACCCCACATTGCATTTTGAGTCAGAAACACCATGGTCAGCTCCTCCACACAGGTGAATGTGCACTCGTGTCATTTAGATGCAACAAGACGCACATAAAATAAAGTCGAGCATGAGAGCAATATGTAAGCTTCTCATAAAGCAGGCCTGCACGGGGAATTTAACATGTTGCTGTGAGTTATGTTTCCCTTGTTTGCGATCATGTGACGAGCTTCTGACTTTTAATGTCATCGTACAAAATGAATGAACATATAAGCAGTGAAATGCTTCTGGTCCAATGTTACTACTGTACTTACATCCAGGCTGATGCGTTTCTTTCCTGAAGCTTTGGTGCCATCTCGAAGCCCCTCTCTCTCTCCATCCTCTGAGTGCAGGTACTGCATGTAGCTCTCACAGCCCTCAGCCTTCTCTGGAGGAAGCATCACTGATGACACAAGAGGATGCACCAACGTTAGACACACAAAATGGAAATTGGAAATGTTTATTTCAATAACACATGCAAAATGTGTTGAGATGGATTTTAAATGTTAAAACTGTGATTACAGAGCGGTGTTTTATATGTGTGTGTGTTATCCAGGGCCCAAAAAAGCCCAAGATTAACCCAGAGTATTACCGGTACATGTTTTTCAAGATAAAAAAAAACTCTTGTGGAGAAAGAGTAACTCAAACATTTTTATCTGTCATGCAGTGTTAGATGGAGGTATTACAACCAAAAAGTACAACCAAACTACCCAGCTTAACAAGACACCATTCTCTACCTACCCTCTAGGGGACAGTGTTGATCTGTGAATTGTCCTTCCTTCAGCTCACCATTTGGAAACTCCTAAGACAAGTAAAGAAGAGAGAGAGAGAGAGGGGAGGGGGAGGGGGTCAGAGATGTAAGTGAATCTACAGTTCAGACCACAGACACAGAGAAAACAAACAGTCCCAGCTAAAGCATTTCCTACTCAGATGAGCGGGAGAGAGCTGGAGGCTCCAGCGCGGCCAAACACTTTGAACATCTGCACGCTTATTGTGTTTCACTGTCTGGGACACAGCAGAGCGCGGCCACAGCCGAGCTTTCAAGATTCCTCCAAGCATTTCAAACGGATCCCTCACATCCATCAAAAAAGCTCATGATGCACTTCATCATCTGAGCCCTCTCTCTCTCTCTCTCTCTCAGCCAACCTGTTTATTCTCATCCTGCTTGACGCGAGAGCCACTGAGGAGAGTTTGATGGATGCCCAGAGTTTAGGAAAAACTTTTGTTGTATTTCTCACTTACAGTGTGACTCCAAGAAGTTTAGTTTATGTAAAACAAACCTCACAATGAGGCCTCAGCAACATTTATTTTGAATGGAGAATAATTGCCAGATGGAAGTTTCCATGCATAGGATGGGACTGATTAAATACACAGTTCCATAGCCATAAAACAAAAGCAGGACAAAAGGGGTGGAAAAGTAAAAAGGGGGGGGGTCCTGCTGTCATATGTGAATAATCTATATCCTGCATAAAACAGAACCACAATGTATTCATAACCATCCCACACATGTGCTAATGCAGACGCACACTAAGGCAAATGCAACACAGTCTCCATGCGCACACACACACACACACACACACACACACAGCCATTCTTTAATTACAACTGGATTGTGGAAACAATGAAAATTAAGTGCAGCACAGGCCCTAAACCACAAGTATTTAAACAACAAATGATTCATCTTATTTACGTCATTCTCGGTCCTCTAAGCTCCTCCACACACACTTTGAAATAAAATCTCAGCAGATTGAATCAAGGAGGCCCACTGAAATGAGACAAATAAAAAACAGATAGATGCTAGAAAACAAAAGAACTCCATGTACCTTCAACAGAGCAGAGGCTCGAGCGAGAGTCTGAACATCTGCATGCATTTAGGTGAACGAGCCCCCTCCCCTTTCCCTCTTTCTCAGAGTAATCACAGTGCCAGAGCTTGTGGTTCTATTTAACAATCTCAAAGCCCATGATTATTCCTCACTTCAGAGGATGATACCTCCGCCTGTAATCTGGGCCTGACCTTCACTGCTGAAGGGAGAAGGGGGCTGTTGAGTCTCAGGGTCAAGGATTGGACACCTATTGCAAATTAGCCACTAGAGACATTTCAGAGAAAACGGGAAAATTGGAGTCTAGCCTTGGGGAGAGGGGGGAGGGGGGGGGGGGGCAGGAGGTAAAGGGGAGGAAGAAAGGGGCACAAAAGGGGAAAAGGAGGGAAGGAAAGATAAGAGGAACAAAGATGGGAGAAGAGGGAGACACAGATAAGAGCAGAGGCAGAGGAGGATGCTGTTCCTGAGATAGGGCCTATCTGTTGCTGACTCCAGTTTCTAGGAGCTCAGTGGGAGACATGGAGGTGGGCTTTTAGAGGCTCTGGAAGGCTTCTGGGAGAGGTGGAGACAACTGGTACAACTTCCTGGGCCCCAAACAAGAAACAGTTTTTAATCATCACACACACTAGAAACAAAACAAGAGTGCATACACACAGAAAATACACACAGTCTCCATCTTCTGTGGTTTCTGCAGCCAAGTTGTTGTTTCCTTTCTACACTGGCTTCTTTTATCTCCACACTCTTTGTAGTGCAGTCCCCTAATGAAGGGCAGTGTGTAAGGAAGAGGGAGTTCACAGAGACACACTGTTCAGCAGCTCAGAGGAACATCAAAAGACAACCATTGATTCTTCCCACCCTTGTTCCCATGAGGGTGCACACACAGCAAGGTATAAGCACCTCTAAATGAAAGACAAGATTCAGCGCTAAATGTAATGAAACGAATCAATCAACCAACTGCCGAAAGTAAGTCTTATCTTTAATTAAAATTCAGATGCCGGGAGACGTCTTGCCGAGTGTACAATGAGGGGAGCAGCAGGGCTTGTGTTGAACACATGGTTCCCCACCACCACCACCACCTCCATGCTCATTACATCCATCGGGGGAGCTAATGAGAGAGCAGGCTGGGTCTGACCGCAGTCTGCAGTTTAACGTCTAAACACATGGCAACTCCATCCACATCGCCCACGGTGTCGGCTCAAATCTGCCCGCCACATGTGTAATTAACTGCTTTATGGCATCTAGCAGCTCTCATTCTTTCACTATCAGATCACAAACTGCTCTGTAGGCTTCGCAAATCTGTTAGCATTTTGAAGCAAAAGCATTCCTCCTTTTTCTTTTTTCCACCAGTGGTGTACACCTGAAATCCTCGATATAGACGTCTAAGCAGTGTGTCATATTAGGTGAGAAAGACACATGAAAAAGTGCACGTGTGGGACAGACAGTGACAGGAATGACAGGGGAATGATAAGGTATTAGATCTCCACTCTATTAAAAAAAATACAGTGGAAATATGCACTGACAGTGTTCCATGTAAACAGGTTCTGTCTCCCGGATGCCTTGACATAAGAGACAGAAAGAAAGGTGTTCCTGTTTAATGCAGTCGTTCTGCCAAGCTTCCCTAAAGCCTCAGCCTACTGCCCGACTTTTATGTGGGATAGGGTAACCAGGGGAAGCTTTCATAGCTCCCTACCAGGTGACATCAGACATCCCCCAGCAGTCTCTCTCTCTCTCTCTCTCCCCCCACCCTCTGCTTGCCTACCACCCATCCTCCCACTGGAAAACACTGCACATCTTTGTTCTCATATCGCCCCCTCTAACTCACCCCCTAAATATATAAGTGCACACATTTCTTTTGGTCCATTCTTCACACCATACGATGCATTTCGTGATGAGTGATTTCGGAAAAAAGCATCTTCAAAAATAAGGGTGAATATTGTTTACACAGTTCTTCTGGCCTCGGGGTATGAAATATGGCAACTTGATCAGATGTCTGGATGCGTATCCAAGTACAAACATATGCTAGAAAAATACAAAACAACAAACTGTCTGCTTCCTTGTCGGCAGATTTTTTTAAAATACTGCAGCTTACTTTTTAATAACACTAGAACTAGCATAAACATGTAACTTTGCATTACTCTGTACAGTTTCTTATCCTTAAACCAGACCAACAATCCCAGATATTTTCTTAATTTGATGCAGAGTGTGCAGCTAACAGTGGGAGTTCTCCTGGACCTTCACAGTTTAGTCATCTGGAAGTGACACTTAAGAGGGCACCACAGGAAAGCCTTGATGACCACCAACCTACCAGCATTCCTGCTCCCATTGACCATTAGCTGCATAGGGATTGTGAAGTTTTCTCCACTAATGAAAATGAGGACCAACCAGATTCAATACAAGGAAAAAGAACACCAGTTCGTAAACAAACTGCATACTCTTATGCATACCAGAGAGTGAAACTGGAGAGGGAGTGGGGCCAATGAGAAATAAAAGCCCTCCATTCCAGAAGAAACCAACCTGGCCTTGACTCAAAACCAGATGTGAGCAGTTATACTAAGGAGAGGCAAGGGAAGAGAGAGAGAGAGAGAGGGAGATGAGGGGTGGAGAGAGAGGGGGAAGGGGCTGTGACTAAAATATGGGGAGCTAAAGAGAGAAGGCAAGTTGCACAACTTCTGTCTCTCCTCTTGCAAGACAGTCAAAGAACTAAATGTTTGTCTCCTGATGGCTCAACAGAAACTCTTCAGTCTTTGTTTCATCAGACTTTCATCATCATTATGGTGCTCATGCAGGGTCAAGAGACCACATTTAGTATTGTAGCTGTGTATAATGCAATACCCAACATACAGCAGTGTATTGTTTGTTTTAGTAAGAACATTTATAATCATGAAAGTGCCAAAAAATACAGTTACTCAAGCAGCTGGCTCCAAACTGAGTCAATGCCCTTTTATATTAAAAAGCCAATTTTTAATGTGACTGAGTTTTTAATTCCTGGGGCTTAATATCATGCATAAATCAGGGAGACATGTCGGTGCCATTAAAAAACAATAGCTACCTAATCAAACATCCGTCTGCCTCAGCTCCACTTCCTTGTTTAAAAGCGGTGCCAAGATGCTGCTCTTGAGGAACTCTATGAGTGACCATGAACTTACAGTATATGGCATATAGAAACATGCATCATACCTGAGCCAAGATTAATTATTATTAAGAGTTTAAAATCTAAGGTCAGGCCTTACAATGGTAACCTTTGCCTTCAAAGTATTTTATCTATGCATCAGTGTGCCCCAACATGTCTTTCTATGAATGGAAATAAGATCAGAGCAGAATGCCATCCTGTCATCTGGACTAGCCCCATGCGGCTGAGATGGCCCAGATATGGCCCTTTCAGGGTAGCAGCAGGACTCTCTCTCTCTCTCTCTGAGGTCAAACAGGAGGAAAAACCTCTCTCTTGGCAGGACATGAATCACTTGGGCGAAGCCTCTCCGGTCCTAGTATAACAACAGCTGTGCTGAGAGATGAGCATGCCTGCCTGTCTATGTCAGAGCAGCATGTAAACCACTGAAAGTCACCCGCTCCCCTCCTCACCCTATCGCTGAGCTTTCTGTCACTTTGATTATGACCTACTGGACGGTATAAACAAAAGATTAGCATCTTTGGCTGACCACCCTGCATCTGTCACCAGTGCTGTAATCAGGTTGCCTTCATTAAAATGGGCTTTGATAGGAGTCTGATGTAATGCAGTGCCCTGCTCTCAGCTGTCACATCAGCAGCTACTGTAAGGTCTTATAGGAACCATGTGCTTCATACCATACCACAAATCTGGGTCAGGTTAAATTATATAATTATATAATTCATAAAAACTTTTCATCATGTTTGATCAAATACCACAAAGAGGGGAAACTCAAAGTAGCTGTCATGTTTCACTGTTTCCAAAAGACAAAACACACACACACACACATTATGGCTGCACTACAGAGACCATGTTGCTTTAACGCACTGGTGAGCGAGCTTTACTGCTGCATTACAACACTATAGGTTGGTGATGTAATGCAATACACCTCTACATAAGACTTTTATAATGCCCTGTGTAATACACACTGAAATATTGAATATTTAATATTTAATGATCTCCTCAAACAAAAGTTGAGTATATGGGGTCTTTAAACAGTTAATGTAAAGATGGCTTATTTAATTTTGTTCTGTGATGTGAATAAAAAAAAGTATGTTATGCTTATGTTGAGCATAAAATGAAGGACTTTTCGATACACACTGAATACAAACATCAAACAGTCCTCAGGGAGAGCCACCTCTCATCCAGTAGTGTATGTTGATAAGAAAATATTTTCATAATGTCTGACCAGCAAAACATATTTGAGAAGATTTAATTATTCAAACAGCCCCTACTGCAGCACCAGACATCGAAAAAAAAAAAAAAAAACCCACAAAAACTAGACAGAAACAAGGCACGTACATATTTGAGCACACACGCCCTGACAAACAAGAAAGAAGCAGAATGCACAAGGCAACGGCATATCAAAGCCAGTGTGGGACTCAAACAGGATGTTCCTCTGTTTCTGGCCTCCATGTGAAATTCTGTAAGCTCCCGCGCAGGCCCCTGGCTCTTAAGCCCGGCCAATGGGGAGCGCGTCCAGGCCGATAAAGCTGAGGGGATTTGTTCCACATTCCACAGGCCCTTTAAACAACACAGAGGATCTCAGAATGCCAGGTTTTGGGTGAGGCAGCTAGGACGCCAATCCTATTAAGATCCAAAGGTAGGTAACTTCTACAAGTGTCCAGCTGGGCAAAATTTGAACCAGGCCAGCCGCAGCCCAGGTTTTAGTGTATATCTTCTTTTCAAACTGGTCTGTCAGTTACAGTCAACAAGGCTTTGTACACTCTTCGCCGCCTTGTGTGTTTCTGCCACGTTAAAAACCATTTCAACACAATCACTCTCACCTGTAGGGCGATTTTTGTGCACTGTAGTCAGTGTCGGGTTTCCAGCTGTCTGACTAGTATTGAGATGTCAGTTGTAATTGCTCTCACCTGTGAGATAACCACCGACACCACTGTTTTCACTGCTCATTTTGTTAAGCTGCTAGAGATTTGAGTCACAGCTTTGAAAAGCAGGCCTGGCAGTTCATAGGGGCGAGGCTCTGTGGTTGGAGGCTGGTGGAGCTACAGGCGTACAGTGCTCCTGTGGGTGACTGAGAAATGTAAACAAACCATGCTGGGGAAGGACAGCTGCACACCACTGTAGATGAGGAGCAACATCGCACGGCCTTTGTGTGTGTCACATGGTTCACAACCTGTTTTGTCTGATACACTCCTTCAGCCCTACAAGTACCTCTTTGTCATTACCGTCATGTTCCGCATGTTCTTATGGGGGGATTATGAACTGAAGGTTAAGTGGATAATTTCATAAAAATCATTGTGGATTATTTTGGTCAAGTTTGCATTTGTAGTGACATCTCAACCGATTAATCACTACTTAAAACTTTCTCCATTACTTTGGTTAACTTAATATTTAGTTAAATATGTAAACTAAATATCTTCAATATTTAATGTATTCTTTCAGCATCATTTGTTCACCATCTTAAGGCATTTTATTTGCGATTTTATTTTTTAGCAACATCTCCAATTTATTGCTTTAAAGCTGTTTCAGGGATTTGTCTGTTATCTGCTTGTTATTTATTGAATTCTCTCTGCGTCATCATGTTTCACTCTCAGTTGCGGTTATTGAAACTTTCTGACCATGTGTGTTATTGATACACATAACTTTGAAGCTGCTCACTTGAATCTACAGGCACTCCTGCTGTTAAAAGCTTGAGGGTTTGTGATTGAGCTGACTGCTGGTTTCCAGAACTGTGTCTTCCCGCAGGATAAGAACAGGTTTAGGGTCAAAAACCACTGCTCCACAGTCCACTAGTTACTGCTCCCTATGGGTAACCTACTCAGAGAAGGGCAGATGCATATGAGTAAACCACAACAAGAGGAGCGTATGGAGCCGTAACCAATCTGCTAGTAATGTAGCATGAACTCAACACATTCATCTGGAAGGCATATTGGGAAATGAACAGTTGTAGTACTGTAACTGCTATCAGTGCACTGAACCCTGGTGGTGGTGGTGGTGGTGGGGAATAGGGGTGCAGGCTTGCCGGTCAGAGACAGCCAAAATACATCACTCACTGTAGCAGGATGCAACGCATAAGGCAGGCGTGCAGGCAGAACCTCGAACTCATCTGCTATAGCCTAACTATTCTCAGTGGCACTTGCCAAACCTCAGGTCCCAGGAGACACCACTTGTTTGCATAATTGGTACTGTTCCTCCTCACTATGAAACAGGCCTATTTAAGGCTTGGGGCCATCCTGTCATGGGTAAAAATGTCTTTGGCACCGCAGACTGTGGCATAGTTTTTGACACTAAATATCTTAAATCTGACAAAAAAAACCCAGCTGCCTATCCAAAGTCGCAGCATGCCTTTTATCTTCTTTCTCTCTTGGATGTTGTGTGGCTGTCCAATACCGCTGTCTCCTCTAACCGGCATGGTTTGCCAGTCTCAAAGACCACGAGAATTCTTGACACTGCAAGAACAGGCTTAATTCCAAGCTGTGAAGTTCCTCACAGGCTTGGAACTGGACAGGGGGTCATTCCAGGGTCAACACCAAGTGTTTTCCAGAGGATTCCTAAAAATACACTCCTGCTGGGCACAGGAAGCAGAAGCGACTCCATGATCTTCAGACGATGTGAAGGAAGCCTGGATATGTAAAATGGACCGTTGCCAGCAGGCCACGGGCTGTAATGCTTTGGCATATGTGAAGTAAGTTCCCATGAAAATAAGGGACCAAGTTGAAAGCTGAAGAGGAACAGATGAGATGTAGAAAAAATAAAGAAGCAAATGGGCCAATTACTGAGGCACCAAAAATCATGCAAAGCCCATTCATATTTCTGCTGAATTATTCTCAAAGAAAATGAACATCCAAACACAGGAAGAAAGGACGTGTGGGTATGCACCATGAGCTTTAAAGCCTCATGGTGCAAACCACAAACTATAATTCTTATATGTGACACATCACACAAACATGCCCAGCAGAGGTTTTGAGGCCACAGTCAGTGAGACTGTAATATCGGTTCTTCTTCGTTTTGGACTGAGGCTTCCATGTGTGCACTTTAGTGACCTGACAGACTAGCTGTGTGTCTTAAACACTGTTCCCCAGTGTGAAATTCTGAAACGTAATTCATCCATGGCGCAAGCAGAGATCAAAAGGCTACGGTGCAGAGGGCAGCTCAGCTCAGCTCCTCCTCCGTCTCCTGCTCAGCTTTCTCAGCACAGAGAGCTGCTGCTTTCAGAGCCATAATTACAGAAACCAGGTCTATGGGGCTACAAACGAGCAGTCTGCACTTAAACTTGTGCTGCATTTGCTTAGTATTAGTTTTCTTATCTTATCTCCGGTATAGCGCTACAAGCCTCATGGAGCCTTGCTCTCTATCACACACAGCATGTCTGGAGGCAGTCCACTTGAAGCACAAGTGTTACCCTCAGTGTCTGATAAAAGTTCTTTAAAGAGGATTTATGCTTCAAAAAGCTGAAGGTGCTGATGTGCAATAACACTTTAAAAGCTATGAGATAATCAGGTGCTACCAGGATAGAGCTGTTCTCAAAGCTGAGCATGTGACAGTGAGGGTAAAAGTTCAGATATTCTGATACACTGGCATTTTTGAAGTGATAGGATCAGTTGGGCCCCTATAAACACAAAGAAGTAGGTGCTGGTTATAATGAAAGATCTTGCTGAGCTACATATTCATTTATACACAGGCTCTCTCTGTCATTCAGAAACACATTCTGGTGAGTGCATGTTCACAAAAGTCACCAGTCATGAAATAACATGAGAGTTTAGAGTAGATGTACCACCTATAAGCAGATGGTGTCTCTGAAAGGCTCTCAGTGAGGGGGGCAGGCATCTCAAGGAGAACTGCTGTTTGTTTGAATTGAGCCTTTAGGTAAACATGTTACATGGCACACAGGGCCAGGTCAGCTTTTGAAGTGGACGGGCTCAGGAAAAAAATGGGTGGGGGAAGAAAAGAAGGCTGCCTTCAGAGGAAATGGGAACAGAGGCCTCTTTCAGCAGTGTTTCATCCTCTCACAACTTTTCTGCCACATACAAAAAGAGCTCAAAAGGTGTTTTGGATATATTACCACTGCAGATTGTGAGAACTGCTGAGGTCTTATTTCTTCTTCTGAACACACAATCATTTTTTTCCAAATTAAATTCACTCTGAAAAATTATCACCCATGACAAAAATAACCGCTTCCTTTTTAATGGATGGAGGGTTTTGATGACGGGAACAGGTTTGTGTAACAAAAGTTTGAAGCTATTCCCCATCGGAGAGGAATGTGTTGTACAGAAGGAGGGCCAGGCCTGTGCTGTCTGCAGAGCCCGGATCCAACCTTTGAAGCCGCTATGTGTTTCAACAGCTAACCACTTTCAGATGGGACTGTGGTGTTTTATGAGCTGAGTAATAGCGATACCTACACATGTGCAAGCCTGGGGTCCCAAAGAGGGGAAGGCTCAGCTCAGAGTAGAGAGGAAGGCTCCTCGGGGGTCTGGGTTAGGCCCTGTTTGATAAATCTGCATGCCGTGGTTTTCTGTGTACAGACAGGACAATGGATGGAGAGTTCTGCTTCAAGGTTACCTTGAGCATCAAAACAAACCGGGTAAACATATTGCTATAGTCAGCTATATCACTAAGCCTATAACACACTTAGACTTTGCTTCACGTGACAAAGCATTTCAGCAATGAGTAAGAATGCCAGCAGCTCTGAGCTGGGCATAAAGTTTATGAACATGGAGGAAGGATGAAGTTTCGTAGCATTCATTGCTGACCCTGAAGGCATCTTGACACTGAACAACACTGAAAGTGATGAAAACAAAGGCCAAGAGGAGGTGTACAGTGCATCAAGACATGAAAGGTGCAAGCAAGTAGACTTAAAACTGCAGTTTACATAAATGAATTTTTCTGGCTTTAATTTGGTCTGCCTTTAAATATGATTTTTCCTACAAAAGCAGAGTTAATAGTGCTGTCCTCCACAGTGGTATTTTTGTTTCTCTATGCCTATGTTGTGTAAGATATATAAGTCAGGCCTCGTTGACCTATATGGAGGCCATCTCAAGTTTCCTCTGGTGCAATTCAATAGATAATAAATTCATGTCAAAATGAAGAACATCCTGTCCTCTTTACAGAATAGAATAGAATAGAATAGAATAGAATAGCACACAAGGAAACCCCCAGACTCCCGTTCAGTCTGTTAACATTTAAACATATTGAACACCAACAGGCTTATGCACTACACTCACTGAGTATGTAAATAAAACAATGTAATCAATTATCAATGGTTATAATGACAGCATATAATAACACCACGAACAACCATAACTGAAAAAATATAATATTCCCCAGGCTGCGCTAAGGCTTGCGAAATGAAGTCCACTTGGAAAAGAACAGGGGTTTATGTGGAAACATACCTTACACACTAAAATGTAATAACCTTTGAGTCTCCTGGTGTTTTACTTGGCTGGGGGAGCACTAGATCAAACACAGACTTGGATCCAGCAGCCTATGCCAAAAATGTCAGCGCTAAGCACTGGACTCCAGCTTCAGGTATTTTCTTTCCCCTGGCAGGGAGCAAAAGTAGAGACGCAGACCAGTATTAACCCTCCAAGGGGCTGCCCCCAACCACCACCAGCACACTAACCGTGCTAGAGGAAGTGAGGTCTCCCTGCTGTCATCAGTGACCACGCACGTCTAGGTCATGCAGCGTAACTGAAACCATGGAGCATGCTCCAAAGGAGAAATATCTACATGTGATTGCATGATTGATGACTTGCTGCCATCCATTCATGTAGAGCAACTCTCCGAGGTACTCAAACAGATATCTCATACATTTCACGAAAAGCAGTCACAGTGATGTGATGATGGGTATGAGGTAACTTTACAGGCAACAGAGCTTCGTTCCATATGTCTGCAGATAGGAACTCCAATAATGAAGGAAGTGGAACAACTGTCACTCCTCTTGTCTAAATATATTTTCTTCTCCTTTGAGCTGCAGGGGAAATTTAAATGATTATATGTGCCAACGGTGTGGCTGTGTGGATAAAATGCTGTTATGGTATGATAACAGTTGTCATCAAACCAAAAGGGCCTGTCAACAAGTAATATCTATTCTAAATATGGAGGCTGATAGAACTATTACAATACTCTTGGCAATGTATCTGAAATGCCACCTACATGCATTTATTCATACTAATACATGTATTAAAACACTGAAGCCAGTCGACAGGCTTAGCTTAGCACCAAGGCAGAAAGATATATAGTGGATGGCCTGAATAATTAACCCTTCATATCTCGGTTGTATAGCAGTGCTTTCAGGGTTTCAGGACACATGGCAGCAAGTAGGTGAGGAACTCTTAGCAGAGTAATATGACCCTACTTCATGACTCCCTTATTCCTTTCCATAGTCATAGTGAGCTTTTTTCATTAGCACTGGTCATAGGGGAATTACGGTGAAAGAGAGCAAACTGCTTCAAAGCACTTCAGACAGTATAAATATCCTCAGAAAAATAAACATTTAATCTGCAAGCGGTGTTCTAATGTCTTTCTCCATTAGGCCCAGGCCACACAAACCACCGCGTGCCTCTCACTCACTCAAATATACAGACTGAGAGGGAGAGAGGGACTTGACCTCTGACTCAGAGGCGACACCATACTTACTTAACCATTCAAACATGAAAGAAGGGGCAACAAAGAAAGCACCTCACAGTCTGGAAGCAAGCCAGGTGATGATGTTTACACAGAGAGGTTAATGTTTGTTCTAAACAAATGGCAACCAACATAGAAAGAACTCCCATGACAGCAGATTGATTTACATGTTTAACAGCTGTTACAAGTTAATATGGACGGTAAGGTGAGATGAGATCAATGGTCAGCTTCTGTCCCCCTAAACAAGGCAGTGGACGAGGCAGATGAGGCTCTGCCTTTCTCGCCTTCCCCCACTACCTTTAAAACCCTCAAATATCTCCCATAAGAAAAAAAAAAACACCCGTAACCCCTGTTCCTCCTCCTCCTCCTCCTCCTCTTTTCCTCTTCCCCACCACCCCCCTTCCCACCACAGCCCCTCTCCCTGCTCCAGGATTTTGCTGTACAAACCAGGAACAGATGTCTGCCGGGGCCGTGCTGAAAGACCCCGCTGTTCTGGATGCCAGCCACATGCTTTTCATTCAGAGATGAAGGCTCACAGCTCGCCTTCTTGTGAAGCCAATTTCAAAAAAAAAGAAAAAAAAAGAAAAAGAAGAGGTGGAAAAAAAACAAACTCTCCAAATGCCTTCAAGTCTCTTCAAAAGCAGAACATATATGAGCACACCGTTTTTGTCTCCTTTCCACCATATATTGTTCCCTTTGTGGATGTTTTCCATTTGTGGTTTCAGATGAAGCAAAAGTAAAAAGTCACAAGAAGCTGTTGTCAAAAATACTTCTTGAAAGTATTTATTGAAGTACATGAAGACTTCAGGAGCTGTGCAGGGCACGGAAAACAAAAAAAATGACCTCAGTTTTTAACTTGCAGCCATGTACTGAAAAATAAAGTGTCGTTTAGAGCCATAGTTTTAAGATTACACAGACATCCCAGCCTCAGATCCAAATCAAATACTGCTAAGTCAAAATTAACGTGGCGACTACAAGATATACCCCAATGCCCAGCAGCAAAACTGTCCAAACAAAACATCAATTTTCAGCAGAATCACCAAATGAGGATTTTTTTATATATAAGAGGAAAATCTTATTCACAAATTCCAAATGAATGTTGAAAAAACATTACAATTAGTTTAGTGAGCTGCTTGGGAACCATGCTCTTAAACCTAATTTATTATTGAAGGGTGAGCACTATGTAACTCTCTGTAAGTCAACATGAATTTGTGTCTTGGAGCTTTTGGCACATTGGATCCAACTAAATCCACTAACTGAGACTTTTCTTTAAAAACTTCGAGTGTGAAATTATTAACCTTTCAGCTGAATAATAAAGGTCTTTTTTGTGGAGTTTAAAATGTCAACACACTCCTTTTTCACAGGCCAAGTCTGTGGGAAGTTTTGAGACAAAAGTTGGTGCTGAAAGGCTGAATTAGCCTGTCAATATTTGGGCACTCAAGCATGTGTGTTTGAAACCTGTGTGTGTGGGTGTGGGTCTGTTTGTGTTCACTCTTCACAGTGCTCTTCCAGTAATATGTACAGGTTTTTAGCTATAATTTACCAGTTTCAATAACTACAGTGCACCACCTTGATCTCACCTGTAAGGCTTCGACTTCACACCAGGTGCTTGAACAAGTAAAACTCGTCTTAGAACACCTGCAGAGAAGTGTCAAAATGATGACTGTAGCCTGGATGAATGAAGTCATCCTGCTGAATCACACTTCCTTTTGTCCCCTAATAACCACACTTTAAGGAGCCTATAGGATTACACACAGGGGGGGCTACCTTACAGCTGCAATCTGTAATCATGCTTTGCAGTAATATCAATATTTAAACAGGTCTTGAAGCCTTTCATCTTTTGTTATTTCTTGTTAAGACGCAGCAAAGCATTGACCATTTGCCAAAAATGACTGCTTTATTGCAGAGTTTTGATGTTGGGCACACAAATGTTTCTTCTTCATCTTCTTCTTCTTCTTCCTGGAAGCACACTATCCTGCTGCCCAACCCCCCAGGACAGGGCAGGGGGATTGAGGAGTGAGGGTTCGAAGCCTCCACTGATATCAGAGCCCTTTATAACTCCCAGTTCTGTGCTTTGAAGTTGCAGCCAGACAACTCAGGAATCCTACTCCCCCATTTGACAATGAGGAGGGGGGGGGGGGTGGTCAGAGTTCAACTGTGTCTTTGGCCAATCACCTCCTATATGAAATAATAATTTTAACAATCTCTGCAGCTCACCAACCCAGATCTAAACTACTGTCTGGTGACGGCCACATGCTGGAACTGAAAGAACACTTCAAATGTTTTCTTTCTAGTTTGACTTGTTTAATCATAAACTCTAGACACCTAACAACCCGCAATCCAATAATTATATCTGGAAATGTGACAAGGTAATAAGATCCTTGGGAGGAATTAATTAGCTCAACGTGGGATCAAACGAGGAAACAGTGCTGCTGTCTTACAGCGCAGATAAATACCATCTGCATGGAAAGAATGAGAAACTAGGGCTGTGTGGAAGGAAAAAGATCCCCGGGGACATCATTCATCTTTACATTAATGCAGGTATGATTTCAAACAGCATGAATAGAGCTGTCACTGTGTATGAGCAGGCTGCTGTATACTGCCTCCGCGATACAATAGTGAGCTGATGTGGAAGATACGATGGAAGCATCGGTTTCATTCTGGATCGTAAGCAGCAGCTGATGCTTGGTATCAGGGCTGCAGGGCTTAGCATGTTTATACTGTGGTATGTAAAGTGCACAAAAATACAGAAAAAAAAGTTTTTAGATTTTTGGTGTGTCCTTACAGAGCAAAACCTACAGATATCTGATTACAACAGGAAAGCAGCCATGAAAAGGTGATAGCACATGTGTAGAGAAACCTGAGTAGTCAGTGCAGAAGCTTGTGGATTAGGGCTGTGTGTATTGGCAAGAATCTGGCAATAAGATACATATCATGATGTAATAACATGGCTTTTTTTACTATCCAGCTTCTATCAATCACGTTAATGTATAAGTCAGCATATTGCAGGGAGCTGGAGAGTTAAAAGCTGATAGTCGTTCTCTGACAGAGCCTCTAATGTAACCGGCTAATGACACAAAATAAATCAGCAGCCTGACTTTGATAGAAGTAAGGGTGGGACCCACCTACTAATGAGTGCCAAGCTTATGCCTTTGGTGGTTTTCCTTCGAGGTAGTGTGAACTCAGACTCCTCTGAAGCAGAGTAAAGTTCTCCTTTAATTTGCCACGAGTGGGCGGTTTATAGCCCTGATATAATCCATAACTCTTCCACTATTACAACCACCTACCTCACTGATTGTCAGTGCCTCTGTGTGAGCGTCTTGCGCTTTCTGTCTGAGAGCTTTGAGACTCCTGAACCCCTCAAAACGACACACTAATTGAAGTGATGTAATGTTATGCCACAGAGGGCTGCCCACTGGGAGCTGCATTAGAATGGGAGGCATTGAGGAAAAAGACACAGCCCTGAGTCATGATGCCAGCAGCCACAAGAGCAAACTTTATATCCTTCAGTCTGAGAAACCACTACCTTTCCATCCTGTGTGTGTGTGTGTGTGTGTGTGTGTGTGTGTGTGTGTTGCCAAGCCGCTTCACACACACAGGGCTCATAGTTGTCATAACCCATCCAATGATGCTGGCAGGGGAATAACCGCTGCAGTGTTGTCCCAGAGCCAGACATGACAGAAAGAACAACAAGCTACAACACTGCAAAGACATCAGCATGCCTTCACACATGCCTGTGAATACAGTGTGCTTCCACTTCACTTCCACAAGTTCTCAGATCAGCTTTCAGGGAGCGGGGAATGTAACAGCTACATCCAGACAGCTTTAAGTGCTCGACAGACTCATCATCCCATCAGCAAATGCAAACACACACAAAACACACACACCTGGCACAATACTCATTTTTCCCCAGTAATGCACAGAAGGTGGAAAACAATAATCAATCAATCAATTAATTAATTAATACTTACTCTTTGTGAAACAAATGTGGGATTCAAATATCATAATAGACTTTGTTGCCACTTAACTACACAAACGTGAAACCAATACCTGCATGTTCTTCAGCTTGTGGTCCGCTGCGCTGTACCTCTCACATTCCTCCATCCCTCTCCGGAGGAAGGCATTCACAACAAAACTGTCTCCTGAGACATGAAGGACAGTACACACCGATCAGCAGGCACACATCTCAGCTGTATTTAAACCTTTATTTACACACGTTACAGCAAATAATGCAGCAAAGTCTCACCTTCAGGGTTTTCTCTGCGCTTGCACGCTGTGGATCACACCAGGAGGCATGGGGATGTCAACCAAACAATCGTTAGTGTTTCTGTGTAACTATCATTATGAAATCATGCCGTGCATTGCTCTCAGGTCGGACCTGTCTTACCATGTTTTGACTGAAGTTTGCCCATCCTTCAAGTCCTTCTTCCCTGGATCAGTAAAGGGTACTCCGAATCCCGACAAGGACACAAAAACAGCCTCCTGCTCTCTACATGTTCACATTGTGTTTGTTTAGCGGGAAGAAAAGTCCAACTTCATCCAGAGGCGGATCATTAAATCGCGCGTTCATTGAAGCTTCAGCTGTAACTGAGGTGATCGAAGAAGAAACCCAGTGAAATGAGCGCGCATCCGCTGTCTGTCTGCCTTTAGGCTTCACTTCAGTGCAACTGATGAGAAACCGCTCCAACACAGGACGGAACGAAGAACACGTGTCAAGCCAGAAAATGACGTGAGGCGCTTCCGGTTCAGACTTAAAAAAAAAAAAAATAAATGAATAAAATAAAACAGATATTTAATAAAACGTGGTAGAACATTCAGGATGTGGAGAATATATGGAACTGTAGGGTAAGGGAATTAAAATGAGAATGTAAATATAAATCGTGTTTCTAATCCCAACAATTTATAACTATCTGTTCAAAAACAAAACAAAACGTCT
The DNA here is from genome assembly GCF_900634625.1 of Parambassis ranga. Lineage (NCBI taxonomy): Eukaryota > Metazoa > Chordata > Actinopteri > Ambassidae > Parambassis > Parambassis ranga. The sequence goes on from NC_041036.1 coordinate 12,565,087, forward strand.
AAAAAAATGCCTAAGCAAAAATACAACAGAACAAATACATAGTACAAATGGCTTAATATGCATAATGTACAAAATTGAACTGAGGAAAAAATACATTTTCCCCCATACATGACACAAAATTTAGTAAATAAGATAAAAATTCCGTTTACAAACGCCAAACGAACTTTTATTTTGAAGCGCCCATTTCAGCTTCCGGTTGTATATTTGGTTCCGCTTGACGCATGGGACGCTGGTTTGGCAGCTTTTAAGTGTCGCTGAAAGTAAAAGCGCGTCCTGTGCTGGTGTGATTTTCCGTACAGCTCCATTCATGTTTTTCAAAGTAGATACACGACATTCATTGAAACAATGCAGTTACTGTTTTTATGTATTTTGAGCAGTCATGTTCTCTTGTCCAGTCTCTTGGACTCAATTGCCTGTAATCAGAATAACATTATACATGCTGGACCAGTCCAGCTCACTCTGGTTTTTACATTACTTGTGTGTAAATATTGATAGTATCACTATCAGGAGTAGTTTGTGTCTTTTCTCATTTCCAGTATTTTTTTTATGTTTTGTTTTAGTACGTGCACAACAGATGCTAAAGATAAACTGTTGTTTATTGAAGAGAACCAGGAAGAACATGTTGTACCAGGCATCAAAGCTCCTCAGCAGTTGTATAGTTTGTTTCCTCTGAAGGCGGTAAAACAGGACACATGGCAAGTGTTATAAATATTCCTTTATAACGACATCCTTTTGCTCAGTGTAAAGCCGTGAATGTCAGTGATTGTATATGTTCCACTGCTGTGCTAATTATACTTAAAAGCATTGAAAGATGTTTCTTTGTACTAGAACTGATGTCTTGCTCAGTGAAGGTATGACAGTGTCCCAGTTTCACCACCATATACCGAGATGAATGAGGCGTGCAGCTATACAGCTCTTCCTGTCAATTTGTCTGCCATTCGGCTCCTCACAGGCACAGGACTCTCAGATCCCTGTCTGTAGTTGACAGGATGAGCCGACATTTGCATAGCTTATTGATGGCAGCTTTCTTTCATCCTACTTGCTGTGCCTAATTATCACAATTTCTTTATGCAGCCAGACTCCCGGGATTCTATTTACAAGGTATCTTTCCCTCATCCTTTCTCTTACGCCTCCTAACAGCCTGCTTAAATGGATGACAAACATGTGGGAGACAAGGACGCTTATGCCTGGAGAGCTGGAGTTGTCTTTATAGGGGCAATGTTCATTTTGATAAAAGTATGAGTTGTGATCAAAGCCTGTCATGAAGATATAAAGATCCTAGACAGCTTAAATATTATGGGCTCATTGTGTGTTTGTGCAGAGGATGTGGACACTGGCTACAGATTTGTTTCAATCAATACAATATATCACATGTTTCAACCAATACTGTAAATCATTACCTCGTTACAGCAGCATAAATGAGTGATTGTTTCCACCGTGTGTGCTCACTTTCTTCTTAACATGCCTATAAGTATGTGTGTAAATGAATCCCCTCCCTATGTGAATCACCATTGGCACATGCAGGCTTATTCCATTGCTTTCAGCAATTTACCTGAACAACGGTTGAGAGGATAAACATCAGACTGTTTGTTTTGTTTGGAGTTTTCTGACATTTTAAAGCTGCCTGAAACAGTGATAAAATTCTGCAACAATAAGGCTTTTGACTTTTCTTCCTTCTCTGGCTTGATTGCCTTTTAACAGCTGCCTGGTCTTGGATAGACTACAGTCAAAAGAAAAAGAAGAAAAAAAAGGCCTCCAGACAGAGCAATTATGGTTTTATTTACCATGCCCGTTCCTACAGCACTCCTTTTCTTTATCTGCCTCCTTTTCCCATCACTTAGCGATCGTTGATCAGATTAGAGAAAAGCAGAGTGTCTTCATGTGATTGATCACACATAAAAACATTATTCCAAACAGTGGTTGCAAAAAAAAATTAGGCGTAAAGATAACATGGCACTCAGGGGCTGCAGTTAGTTTTATGTAATGAAATGAGGTCTATTTATGTGAGGGGAAATCCATTCTTGATTAGAGTATACATCTTTTTTTGATCTTAATAATACACTTCTGACACAAAAATCCACTGATAAAACACCTGAGACAGGCCGTGTTAAAGGCTGATGTGACTGAGTGGGTTTGAAGCATGTGAATAAAGAAGAAGCCAATGTTTGCTTTTCTTTTTACACTCAGGATGGAACAGCCTACAGGATCCACCTTTGAAGTGGAATGAAAAAGCAGTTGCGAACAACAAACAAAGGGCACATTGTCTGAACTTGGCAGCTGACATGCAAAGCAGCAGAGCATTCACAGAATGCAAAACATGTTCATACGAACAATGAAGCCACTGATCTCTTCATGTAAACTGTGCGTGAGGCTGATACAAGTCATCTTTTCAACCATACATTAACGTACGCTGTCACAATATTTCTATAGATCTCTTTGAATGCCCATGCAGAGACCTGTCTCATAAAGAGGGCCTGAACCTGGATCAGGCATTTTCACCTGCAGAACTGTGAAATAAACCAAAGGTATCCTGATAGATTACATGAAGTGGGCTCAAGGTCAGCTGTTATCTGTTTTTGCTGCTGTTGCCATTTTGACTCATTGCCCCTACTGTGATTATCATGTACCTCATAAAATAATCATAATAAAACAACCTTTCCATGAATTAAACTCTTCGACAGCCTCTGTGCGCCACCAAGTGGCAGCATCAGGTAGGTGTTAAACATACACCTACTTCCATCAGAGCACTTACAAGCACCAACAATAGTGTTTATTACAGTTTTATATGAAATAGAGATGTGCTGAACATATGAATCCAGAGGGTTTACAAATTTGTTACAGACATAAATATAGAACTGATGAGGGCAGAGTTACATCCCTTTTTAAATAAAACACACAAATAGTGAACACACTGTATGTGATCATGCCCATGCTACAGAGGGACGCAGCCAGCTTAACAACAGAAATAAGTGGAAGCAAACCGGGTCAGTGGACAAAAACACTGTTGTTCCAAGTGTTGCTAAAATCATACTTTCTTTTTTTTTTGTATTTTCGATTGATTGTCCACTGAGGTTTTTGGCCCATCTGCTGTCTTTGTTCAGCAAGCTGCCATTTCAATAAGATAATGCCAACTAAACTGCCCACTGACTGGGCTAATGTTTATACACCAGTACACAAAATGACAAAAAACAAATTATGCCAAAATTTTTTTTATTAAAAATGCAAACAGAAAGCTGGAACTGTAAAGGTTAAAGCTGCATGTTAATAAAAAAATATCCAAAACTTTTAAAGTGAGAACAGAGTAAACATTCGAGTATACCACATAGAAAATCAATGGGTACTACATGTTAAATAATTATAACTGAGACAAGAATCAAACAAGGGAACAGGATGACAGCAGAGGAACAATCACGCGTCAGCCTTTGGGTACTGCAATATGTTCAGACACCGTTGACCAGGTTAGCGTTTTCCTCCTTCTGTTTATCCACAGCTTGGCTCAAAGCTTCCAGAAACCACTCAAGAGTTACTGATGGTGTCTGCAGGCAAACAAACTGCATTTAAAAGAGACATGACTCGTTGTTTTCACCCCTCAGCAGAATAAACTCAAACACCTACCTTTACAAAGAGTGCATGGGCTAGAAATGGTAACTTCCGGAGTGCTCTTCCACTCAAACCTTTGCTTTTCCTGGTAATGGTAATGGAAACAAAGTATCAGCCTCTGGCTGTTTCACACACTCAATAATGTGACAGAAGGTTTGATTTGGGTGCTGCTGCATAATCAGAGTACTCACAGTGCGATATTCCTCAGCTTCAGACTGTGTTCTGACACCTCGCTCTCTGCGAAGTCCATAGTCTCCAACTCAAACATGGTGAACAGCTGCTGCCGGGGGTAGATGATCTGACACTATGCACATGGAATATCACGAATCATAAGGCATTTCAGAAATCCATATTCACATACTTATCAGACTGACATTGTTGCTTCAGTTAAACAGCTGCTTCTGACTGTCTTTAACGGGAATGTCTGAGGGGTTTTCACGTTATATCAATGAATATTCTGCCATTTCTGTCTAGGAATTAGCAGACTACATGTTCAACCTGCTGAGGCACCTGATGATATAAAAGACTTAAGTTAGACATGTCTTCCATTATACAGAGATAACTACACATACAGTCATTGTGTATTTTTTGGTTACCTTCATCAGCTCCTCAAGGCAGGAGAGGTAGATGTTATAGATGCCCTTCTCAGACGGAGGTCCAATGTACTGCTTGATGTCAGCTCTGTCTACAAATGCCAGGTCAATCTTTTCTGTCACATTGGAGGTTGTCAGGATGAGCACGTTGGAATGTCTGAAATACATAGAATACATGAAACACAAACAATAAAAAACAAACGTGTGTATGTAAAAGTGAAAGTCATTAGAAGATTAGACAAAGTCCGAAAAAATATTTAGCAGTGATTGTAAGGATGCGGTCTGACCGTTTGATCTGGTCTAGCTGAGTAAGGACAGAGTTGACCACTCGAATAGCATCAGAAGGCTCTGTTCCTGCCCTGCTGGCATTTCTTGCTGCAGTCAGACTCTCCACCTATTCACCACAATTCAGGGTCACAGGTCCATCAGAAGCTGCTTCAGTAACGTAACACAGCACTGAGTAAACAAGCTCACCAGAGTCATTCCAGGGAATTTAAAAGCAAACCCAACTGCACAAATTACAAATTAATTTAGACCGAGGGTATTTTCCATGAAACCAATTTTACCTCATCTATCAGGACGAACACAAGAGCATCTTTGTCATCAACCAGTTGCTGAATCTTTTGAAACATCTTTGTGACCAGCTTTCCGCTCTGTAACAAAAGAGCACGATTAGCCACAAAATTAATATTGGTCCCATCTAGACCATTCAATGGTTAAACAGTTACACATAAAAGGACGCAGGTGTACCTCTGAGAACCACTTTGAAAACAAGCTGTGGCTGTTTATCTCAACAAACTGACCGTAAGTATACCTGCAGGGAGAAGAGAGTATTTTGAAACAAAAAGAGTGGGCGTGTTCACAACTGAAGAGGTTTCACTGGAGGAAAGCTTGTCTCACCGACTCGACATCCTGATTGACAGTTTCTGGGCAAGTGCTTTGCAGAGTGATGTTTTCCCAGTGCCTGGAGGGCCTGAAAGCAGGCAAAACACAAAGAGATAAATCAGTCATTTTACACACGTAATCTCTACACAATCTCAAGCAATAAAAATTTAATAAATTTACCGTGAAGCAACACAACACGGTTCCACGAAATTAGGTTGCTGTCAACATTTTTGTCTGAGAAGCAAATTGTTGTTGTGACATAATCCAGGAGCTGCAGGAAAATGTAAACAATGGAAAGATGAGCTATATGGTAAAGTTATGTAACCATTTAATTACTTCCTCATCTGATATTAATTACTTTACCTGTGTTTTGACTCCACTTTCATAAACCAGACTTTCCCAAATCCCATGGAATTCAGCTGTTAAAAAGCAGATGATGGCATTTTAAGGGAATATTCAGATAAGAAAACTGAGCAAAAAATACATTTGACCTCAAAACAGATGTACAGAATATATTTTACATTAGCTCGCTGTTATCATTGGGCTGCTGTCTACACTAATCTCACCTGCCGGCAGCAACCAGTGAGTGGCTGCTGAAAGCTCCTCATCCTCGTCCAGCATCAGCATGCTGGGTCCATCCTCATTCAGTGTGTAGATGTGAATCGAGACGGAGCAGTTCTCCAAATCAAGGGGCTGAGTGAGGGAAAACCATTCAGGAATCAAACCGCTTCATGACAGCTACAGAACCGAATGATAATATTAAAAAAAACAAAAACAATTAACCTGTGTTGGCGTTTCATCAGGATTATCTATAGCCACTGATTCCACGTGATCCCTCAGGAAGTCCTCATCAAATTCTGTCCATCTGTAGTTTCCAAACACCATGCTGTGGCGATTCAGCAGATTCTGAACATGCCTCTCCACCTCAGACCGGTTAGCTGTACTATATGAAAAATTAAATATCAACAAGAACGGAATCAGAACAAAATGGAACAGATGTGTGTGTATACTTTCTGGCTGGTTGATGGCAGAGCTGATAAAAAACAACTGTTAATAACAGTAAATGATATTATTATTTATATTATTATTAGAATCATATCACATAGTTCTATTGGTACTTATTTGCGCTGTTTTGTACGGAGCCCATCTGACGACATGGTAAAAAAATAAATAAATCGTGGCCACGAATTATTCTAATTAATATTAATTAATAATAAATAATAGATTTACCATGTCATCAGAGGGGCTCCGTAGTTTTGTCCTGCTTTAACAACTAAATTACCTTTCGAGTGTCAAGTCGAGAGGAGCTCACCTGTGAGGTTTAACGTGGACCTCCACGTTGACCTTTGGTCTCTGGTTTTCCCCCTCCATCCTGCCATGTGGACAGAACAACATTTATAGTTCCAACGACAACATTTCTCACACAGAGCGCTTCACAGACGTTTCGTCCTCCCGTAACACAACTCACTCCTGCATTGCGTTAGCTAGCTAGCTTACGTTGTCAAAGCAGGAGTTAGCTAACACGGCTAATTAGTATTAAACAGTTTGTCACACGGACAAAACTGTATCGTACCTCATAACAATCTCGTTGTCAAACGAATTAGTTGCATCAACCAAATCTCTTGTGTCCATTAACAGTCAAAGGTCCGCTGCAGTTTTATAAAAGTAGGGAAGTTCGAATAGAGCGCGCTGATTTGATAAACCGGAAATACAACAATCCTGTTTGGCTTGTACTTCCGTTTTGCAGCCTTTCTTGTTGCTAAGATCGTCGTTACATCTGGAGTACGCTAGCGACTTGTCCCACCCATAATCGGAATAAATATAAGACTTCGAGTATAACCACGGAGACATGGGGAAAAAACACAAGAAACATAAACCGGAATGGAGAACAGTTGATGGTACACGAGCGCATATTTTACTATTAGCATGTAGCAGAAACGCCTTTGTTCCTGCTAGCTATGGCTTAGCTTAGCTGGAAACATTTTTTTATTACGTTTTATAAAATTAATATGGTGCAGTGCCCGTGACACAACAGCCTCCAAAAAACAATTATTCAGTTTGTTATGATACGACATGTGAATTGAACTTGTTGATTTCGCTTCCTTGCGTTTAAGTTCGATCATAGCATTGTCATAACATACAATTACGTTATGAGAACATTAGAGAGCTTTATGTTATTGGTATATATATATATATATATATATATATATATATATATATATATATATATATATATATATATATATATATGGTAATATTCCTACCATGCAAAAACCAACGTATTGTCACTTACTGTTTCTCTTGTTTCTACTATACATTACAATCCCTGTCTCACTGTTACTCTCTGTTTTGGTTGAAGACTATGAGGACAAAGCTCTTGAGAAGCCCCTGAAGCTGGTGCTCAAAGTTGGAGGGAGTGAAGTGACAGAGCTTTCTGGTTCAGGCCATGACTCCAGCTATTATGATGACAGGTCAGACCACGAGCGTGAGCGCCACAAGGAGAAGAAGAAGAAGAAGAAGAAAAAGTCCGAAAAGGATAAAGACAAGTATGTGGACGATGAGGAGAGAAGGCGGCGGAAGGTTAGTACACAGAGGACAATTCCTTCATCTGATTGAGGCATTGTTTGGCACTTTAATTTGAATATTAACTTTCACATCACAGGAGGAAAAAAGGAAGAAGAGAGAGCGGGAGCAGATTGAATCAGAGGCAGCAGCTGTTACTGCTGCAAGTGCAGGCATTCCTGTTGAACCGTTCACGCTGTCAAAAAGTATAAGCATTGGACTAGAGGTAAACTAACTTGGAAATATGATCAGTGAATGATTACTGTGGAATGTGGTTAACATTATGTGTTGTATGTATCCATTCAGCCTGAAGAGAAGAAAAAGAAGAAGGAGAGGTTTGATGTCGACCTTGAATTGGAGGAGTTCCACCCCAGTGTGAAAGTGGAAGTGGAACAGCCGGGAGACAGGCCAGTCAGAGCCTGCCGGACACAACAAGGCAAGACATTGCATCATCACATTTCGCAAACATTTTATATTCACTAGTGTGTTAATCGGCGGCTGTGGTTTTTTGTGTGTGTTTGCCTGATATAGAGAGTGAGACCACTCCTCGTCAACAGCTGCTGGAACACTTTCTGAGGCAGTTGCAGAGGTGAGAATCAACGCCGTTAAGAGCACCAAGGAGCAATGAAAAAAATGTATCTGACCACATAAGTAGTCAGTAGTCAAAAAAAAAGTGGGAGGACCCAAACCCAAGACTATAAAGCCCACACAAAAAGAGCCTTAATGAATGAATGAAATCTACAGAACACATTTTATTTTCCATGCCACAAGCACAAAATGTCACATTTGCATATACACTCAACAAAAATATAAACGCAACACTTTTGTTTTTGCTCCCATGTTTCATGAGATGGACTTGAAGATCTAAACTTCATTCCAGATACACAATATTACCATTCCTCTCAAACATTGTTCACAAATCTGTCTAAATGTGTGATAGTGAGCACTTCTGCTTTGCTGAGATAATCCATCCCACCTCACAGGTGTGCCACATCAAGATGCTGATCTGACATCATGATTAGTGCACAGGTGTACCTCAAACTGCCCACAATAAAAGGCCACCCTGAAATGTGCAGTTTTGTCTCACAGCAAAATGCCACAGATGCCACAAGCATTGAGGGAGCGTGCAATTGGCATGCTGACAGCAGGAATGTCAACCAGATCTGTTGCTCGTGCATTGAATGTTCATTTCTCCACCATAAGCCGTCTCCAAAGGCGTTTCAGAGAATATGGCAGTACATCCAACCGGCCTCACAACCACAGACCACGAGTAACCACACCAGCCCAGGACCTCCACATCCAGCAGGTTCACCTCCGAGATCGTCTGAGACCAGCCACTCAGACAGCTGCTGAAACAATTGGTTTGCATAACCAAACAATTTCTGCACAAACTGTCAGAAACCGTCTCAGGGAAGCTCAACTGCATGCTCGTCGTCCTCATCGGGGTCTTAACCTGACTCCAGATCGTCGCTGTAACAGACTTGAGTGGGCAAATGCTCACATTCGATGGCGTCTAGCACGTTGGAGAGGTGTTCTCTTCACGGATGAATCTCGGTTTACATTGTTCAGGGCAGATGGCAGACAGCGTGTGTGGCGTTGTGTGGGTGAGCGCTTTGCTGATGTCAATGTTGTGGATCGAGTGGCCCATGGTGGTGGTGGGGTCATGGTATGGGCAGGCATCTGTTATGGACGAAGAACACAGGTGCATTTTATTGATGGCATTTTGAATGCACAGAGATACCGTGATGAGATCCTGAGGCCCATTGTTGTGCCATACATCCATGAACATCACCTCATGTTTCAGCAAGATAATGCACGGCCCCATGTTGCAAGGATCTGTACACAATTCTTGGAAGCTGAAAATGTCCCAGTTCTTGCATGGCCAGCATACTCACCGGACATGTCACCCATTGAACATGTTTGGGATGTGCTTGACCGGCGTATACGACAGCGTGCACCAGTTCCCACTAATATCCAGCAACTTCGCACAGCCATTGAAGAGGAGTGGACCAACATTCCACAGGCCACAATAGACAATCTGATAAACTCTATGCGAAGAAGATGTGTTGCACTGCATGAGGCAAATGGTGGTCACACTGACTGGTTCTGAGTCCCCAGACCGCCAATAAAGCAGAAACAAAATGCACATTTCAGGGTGGCCTTTTATTGTGGGCAGTTTAAGGTACACCTGTGCACTAATCATGATGTCAGATCAGCATCTTGATGTGGCACACCTGTGAGGTGGGATGGATTATCTCAGCAAAGCAGAAGTGCTCACTATCACACATTTAGACAGATTTGTGAACAATGTTTGAGAGGAATGGTAATATTGTGTATCTGGAATGAAGTTTAGATCTTCAAGTCCATCTCATGAAACATGGGAGCAAAAACAAAAGTGTTGCGTTTATATTTTTGTTGAGTGTATCTTATATCTTATATATTTCCTCTAGCCTCTAGTAAAACTAAAAATAGTGAAAAATTTGCATTTGTTTTGGTGTCATGGGAAAGGCTGAATATTGTTTAGTGTAATGAGTGGAGCCCAAATTCTATTGATCACTACTGTAAAAGTAAAAAATTGGAGAATGAGTATTGGTGTGTGTGTGTGTAAAGTTAAGTTCCTGGTTCGTCTACATTTAGCATGTAGTCTGGTTGATCAAAACACGATTAATTTATATTGATCACATTGACCTGACAGATGCATACTTTGCTTTATAGGAAAGATCCACACGGATTCTTCTCATTTCCAGTAACTGATGCAATTGCTCCTGGTTACTCAGTGATCATCAAACATCCAATGGACTTTAGCACCATGAAGGACAAGATTAGAAACAATGAATACAACACGGTAACAGAATTCAAGGTGAGTATACTGTTCAAAACACCTTCCTCTCCAAAACAAGTTTACAAAAAACCCATGTGTGTAACATCAGCCCACAACCCTGATTGATTTTGGCCTTCAGGCGGACTTTAAACTGATGTGCGACAATGCCATGGTATACAACCGACCGGAGACTGTCTACTACAAGGCTGCCAAGAAACTGCTTCATACAGGATTTAAGATGATGAGCAAGGTAATCTGACTACAACTGTTTTCTCATATGTCATTTTACAGCCCACCTATCTTGTTATTGTGTTTGATTTAACTACATTCAAAGCACCGTGATACTTTTAGCAACAGAACAGTCCTACATGCAAATAAAACTCATTTGGATGTTGCTACAGAAACAAATGCTATGCTGGAAATGTGTACTGAGCAGTAAAAAAACATACATTCTGTTTTAGTGTATTATTCTGTCAAACCAATCCACAATTTTCTAGCAGCATCATTTCATCTTATATATTTCCCAGTTTTTTTAAGATGATTAGGTTAAGCTCATTATTTCCCCCTCTGCTCTGTTTCCAGGAGCGACTTTTGGCCTTAAAACGCAGCATGTCGTTCATGCAGGACATGGACTTCACCCAGCAGGCAGCCATTTTGGGAGATGAAGACCTGGTAGCGGATTTACCTCCTCCAGAGGCGCTGCCCATCCCAGTGGAAGCAAAGAAGTCCAGGAAACAACCAGTGAAAGACATGAAGGGAGTCATCAGGTACTCATTTGCATCCACATTAATGTGTCATTATAGATTTTAAAAAAAATAAATACATGTAGAGAGGTGCTTTATGATTGTTGCTCAGCACCTTCTAGTATAGTAACACTGTATCATTGTCGTTTCTCTAGTAGTAGCTACCTGTATGAACCAGAGGGGAACGCTTGCAGCTTGACGGACAGTACAGCTGAGGAGCACGTCCTGGCACTGGTTGAACATTCAGCAGATGAAGCTCGGGACCGAATCAACAGATACATGCCCACCTCCAAGGTTTAGCCACACTTACCGAGATAGATATAATGTTTCTACAAGCTGTAGCTGCTCTTTCCTTATGAGATTACAAAGAAGGTCATCCATGATTATAATAATCTGGATTTTACCAAGAAAAAAAGAAAAAATAAGAATCCTGGAAAACAATTTTAGACAGTACTACGAGGTTTTACAGAACTAAGATACACTTCACTGAACCTTGGTAAAATCCAAAGTTTTAAGTGTGTTAGCCTTGTGACTAACATTCACATTTACTTAATGTTATCTCTCTGTGTTTTCAGATGGGCTACCTGCGTAAAGAAACAGATGGTTCTCTTGTGTATACAGTTGTAAATCAGAGTGATCCTGAGGCAGAAGGTTTGCTACTATATTCCAATATGATCTACTGTACAGAAGTGTACTATCTGATATCTGTGTAACAACCAAATTTGGCCCTATTTCTGCAGAAGAGGAGATACATAAAGTTGACCTGAGCTCTCTGTCAAATAAGCTCCTGCCTGGATTAACAACCTTGGGTTTCAAAGATGACAGGAGACACAAAGGTAAATCATGAGGTGCACTTTTGTTGAGTCTGTCCTGTCTGGTGTGTATGGCTGTTAACAGGTTGCATGTGTGTGTGTGTAGTGACTTTCCTCAGCAGTGCCTACAACATCCAGACCCTTCAGAAGAACTCCGTCTTTCCAGACTTGCTACCTGATGAGGTGGACATGCTTTACTCAGCCTATGGAGATGACACGGGGGTACAGTGTGCTCTCAGGTATGAGACTTTTTTTGTGATTGGTGAAACTTGAAAATATGGACGTGTCTTCACTCAGCTTTTATTATGTGTACCCTAGCATACAAGAGTTTGTCAAAGGCTGTGGAAGTGTCACCAAGCGTTGGGTTGATGGGCTCCTGGACAAGATGACCGCAAGCGATCACACTAATGCAGTGAATCAGATTCGGCAGGTACGGTATTTGATTTGTACTTTGGTACTGTGGTTTTACTATTGGTCCTTTGTTGTGTGTGTCTGATTCTTATTTTACATTTCAGAAAAGAAACATATTGCTGAAACCTGATGAAAGCAAGACCAACATCTGTGACATGCAGGTAAGCTTTATATCACAGATGGAGAGAATTTAAGTTTTTCTTAAAGTAATATTTTGTTTATTCTCACTGAATTGAATGTGTAATTCCAGCTGTGTGTTTTTGTTTAGATTGCAGATGGTACTGGCCTGGGAGACAGCGGATCAGTGCTGGATTTCATGTCAATGAAGAACTATACTGATATGTCTCTGGATATTTCCATGCTTAACTCCTTAGGTGATTATCTACTATCAATGTCTGTCCGCAGCAATACTGCCTAACAGCTTTATTACATTTTTAAAGGCACAACATTAAAACTCATTTATGAACACCGGATAAAAACTGATGAATGTGACGTCTTCCCTTTTGTTTTAGTAGCATAGTTTTTTTAAATTTCTGTTTTCATTTAACTTCCTATGATGATTTTAACTTTCTTCTTCTTTTTTTTTATTAGGTAAGGCAGTGAAAAAAGAGCCAGGTAATGAGGACAGCCAGCAGCATTTTGACGACGCTGACAAACTTCTGCAGGAGTTCCAGGAGGCTCAGGTCGACAGAGTCGGATCAAGACCCTCATCTAACCTGTCCTCTCTCTCTAACGCCTCAGAGAGGGACCAGCATCACTTAGGTATCTACAGTTACTTTTCTTTGCTTGTTGTTGTGAATCATTGCAACTTTGTATTGCAACAGCCGTGTTTTCTTGTATCCACAGGAAGCCCATCACACTTAGGTGTTGGGGACCAGTCTGAAATGGTTCATGATCCCTATGAGTTCCTGCAGTCTCCAGACCCAGACGGGCCAGCCAACAGCTGACCACACTCACTGCCTTTTTTTATTATCTTGATGTTACTGTACCCTGGGTGCTCAAGTTCTGCACTGTTTAAACACTGTGGTGACAGCAGGAGGAGACCTCAGGCCTGTTTTAAAGACTGAATACAAGTGTACAGACTGTTTGTAGTGTCATTGTATGTTTTTGTATGAGTGTAGAATAAATGCTTGCATCTGTATTTATAAATGTGTGCAGATTAATTTGAAAATGAATATGGGAACTATCTAAAAGCAGCGGTTATCTAAATATAGTGCCTTTGCAGTTAAAAGATGTAAATGTCTGACTTCTCGTATTTCTGCAGCAGGAAACTTCTACTCAAACCTACAAGCGCTGCTGTTATAGGATGTCTCACTGTGTGAGGGAAGTGAAAATGAAGCATGCAGCATACATTTGCATCAGTGTAATGAAACATGACAAAGTTAACCATGAAAGATAAGCTTTACTTTTTGAAAGCAGAAGTGTTCTGTTTGCTGTTCCCCTGCTGGAACAGAGAGTTAACCTCTATTCCATGGGTTTTAAAGTACAAACTAAAGCTGCGATTGTGCGTGTGATAGGCATTAGGCAGGCTACATGCTTATTTATTGGGTCACTCAGTAAAGAGCTGCAACTGAAAAGCTGGGCATCATGAATAGAGCCACAGTGCGCATGCGCGGTTGGGCAGTTTCCATAGCGCTGCTCCGACTTGCTGAGTTGATTCTTCAACTTCTGATTGTCGTCCTTCGATTACACAAACCCGAGGTCAGCGGAGCCGCTTCTCTTCAAGACTGCTGCTGCTTTTAATCTGGCTCTTTAGTCGATGTTTTGTGTTTTCTCGTAATGTGAATTTAGTACTTATTTGATCCACCCTGGCTGATAAACTAAACATGGGATATTAAACGGCTGCCTTTCACCAGAAAAGTAAGTTAGTTCTTCACTAATTCATGTTTAATAAAGTTTTATACTAAAAAAATATATCGTTTAAACGACTTAAGTTTAAAATGTTCTACTGTAGTGGTACAGTTAGTTTGTTAGTCGCGTCAGCTGGTAAGCAAAACGAGGCAACAAGCTAGCTGCCAGGGAGACAGTTTGACTGTCAAATATTTGACTCATGTCTTACCACCACAACAACAACAAAAAACTAAATTGATTTTTCTGAGAAAGAAAATCATTCTTGCATTTTCATCTTCTGCTTTGCCGCTAAAGTGGAGGATATTCAACACTTTACACTATTATTCGCTTGTGTAACAGTGTCCTCCTTGTCATTGCATGCAGTCTCAACATCTGTCCACATCTAGCTCTAATTAATGCAGTGTGAGTGTAGGTCCAGTAATGGTTGTGCTGTCACCATCATCATCATCATCATCATCATCATCATCATCATCATTATCATCAAATGTGGCCACACTCTGCTGCAGCTTCACTTAAGTGTATATTACTGCTTTCCCTCTCTGTGCTGTCCAGATGAGCTGCTTCAGTAGGAGCGTGAGACGCACAGCGCCCATACTAGGCAGCAGCAAAAATGAGCCGGCCTTCTCTAAACCCCCCCGGATCAACGGATGGTCGTGGCCCCCTCACGCTTTACAGGTGGCTGGGTGGCTGGTGTACATCTACCTCGCCATAGTCAGCTTTGGAATCTATATCCCTCTTCTACCTGTGCCATGGAAGCACGTGGTTTATGCCGTATCCTTAACACACAGCTGAAACTTTGTGGGTCTGTTATGTGTGAACATGTCACAGACATTGGCCTTTGCTCTGGTTTTGTTTAAGCTGCTGGATAAGACAAGGATGTGGTTGTTTGTATGTTGGCTTGTCTGTATGGGCACCAGTCAGACCCGGACTGAGTCCGGCTCTCTCTGTGGTCTTCACATGATCAGTGGTCTTTTTGTTACACATTGAATGGCTCATGATGTCAACACACTAGTTAATTTTAATTCACTCTGCCAGTAGAACATTCAGACTCTTCATACTTTCTCACACACAACATACACTTCTTATGTCCTTAATTCTGCCATTGTTTGCACACATGGATCTGTATAGTTTACCTTCACTGCCAATGTGTACAGCTGATGGCCATAGCATTTGCTGTACACCTCTTTACCCATATCACCGCTGCGACAATAGATCCAGCAGATGCCAGCATGAGGGCCAAACAGAGCTACTCCAGCCCCATGCCTTTATTTGACCGAACGAAGCAGCCACATGTGATCCAAGATCTGAAGTGTAATCTATGCGATATCAGGGTGTACGTATACCAAGCAATCTGTAATGTAGTTTTCCATTGATAACCACGAAAATGTGTTTAATGATGTGAAAAATCTTCCTGTAGTGGTCCCAAAGTTAAACACTGCGGTACGTGCAACAAGTGTGTGGAGGACTTTGATCACCATTGCAAATGGCTGAACACCTGTGTGGGAGGAAGGAACTATAGGTGAGATGAAGGTCTGGGTGAAGAGGCTGTTTGAAATGAGGTCTGATAAATGAGCATTGTGTTTTTGTGCATTATTTTAAGGTTTTTCTTCATGGCGCTCATCTCTGCTACACTGGGCGTCTCTCTGCTCATTGCTGTGGTCTTGTTTATATTCATTCAGCATTACCTGGATCCAAACAGCCTACGGACTGCACCACAGTTTGACAGTGAGTTACAGTACAACTAAGTAGGAAGAAAGCAATTAACCAATTGTCCATTTGATCATTGAATTCCGTATGTTTGTTCTTCTAGGTGTGGTGGGAAATACTACTTGGCTGATCTTTTTACCTTTAGCTCCCATAAAGACCAGTTCAACTAGTGTCCTCATATTAGCCTTCATCACAGCGATGCTGAGCATCATCAGCCTGCTGCTGCTCGGTCATCTGCTGGGCTTTCACCTTTACCTCTGTGAGTGACTCTACGACAAACATAACATGGTCAAATTTCTCTTTCTTCAGTTATTTACCCACACCATTTTCTTTACAGTTCACAAAGGCATAAGCACATTTGATTACATAAAGATGCAGCGCAACAAAGAAGCTAGTAATGCAGGCTCTGAAGCAGGAAACTGTGATACAGAAACCCATAACAAGTCTCCCCAGGTTAGATGTGTGTGTGTGTGTGTGTGTGTGTGTGTGTGTGTGTGTGTGTGTGTGTGTTTTTACTGTCATTAACACTCCCTCCTGCTGTAAGTTTATGACTTGATAAACTGTTTTCTTCCTTATTCAAAGAACCAAGAGGGAACAATTGACTGTGAGCCAACATTATCACAGAGTTCAAGGTAAAAAGAATCCCTGCAGTTCTAGTTGTACAACTATTACTAATATGTTTTATGGATTTGTTGCCGCTCTGGTTTTCCTACAGTTCCTGTAATTTTGACGATAAAGGACCGCTCGCCAGTCGACTTTCAGCGTCCATTTGTACAGAGGTACTAGTGATTATTTATCACATCTTATTTTAATAATTTTACATGAAACCAATTTCTGACACTGCATTAAAATCTGGTTTTGGTTTAGCTGGAAACCTTTAGGAAGTCAACCGAAAAGGAGAGTAGTTTCCAGTATGGCATAGAGAATACAGCAAGTAAGTGTGTTACCTGCAGTTATCTCTATTGAATAATGTCACTTACAGTTATGGTGAGGAAAAAATATTATACATGCCAATGTATAAAAACAAATCCATGACTTGACTGCCTTGGAAATCACCTCTGATTTTTTTCTGGTTGCTCCTTGTAAACAAACAATGGCCATTGATGAGGAGTTTATTAGCATGGATAATTAAATGGCATTAGTGCATGCTATAAAATATGTATCTCTCCTGTGTCTGAAAGGGGAAATATCTATGAGTAACATCAACAGCTGGAAGCCTGACAATGATGTGAAGGATGGGAGCGCCGGCGTGAGGTCTGCAGACAGAGTTCCTGGGGTGCAGGACCCTCTGGGCAGCTCAGTTATGACTGCAGATGATGCTTAGCAGTAAACAGTGTCCAGGGTTCTCGCAGGGTCTTAAAAAGTCTAAAAATGTCTACAATTTAAAACTTTAAATTTTTGGCCAAGGCACACAAACACCAGTTTGCTGTAAAAAGCCTTCAGTGGGCTCAAGCTATCACCCAGTTTTGTATATCACCCCCGCCGCCCTCACCTTTGTCAGCCGCCCGGTCCCTCCGCACTCCAGCACACTGTCAGGTGCTTTGGATCCTTCACCCAATTAGAAAGAATCTGTCACACAACAGTTGTACTGATATTTGCAGCATCTTGTTTCGGGTAATGAGTCGTGATGGTCTAAAATTTCATTCACAGTGGTCTTGAAAGGTCTTAAAAAGGTCTTAAATGTAACTTACTAAAACCTGCAAGAACCCTGAGCGTCAACAACATGGTGGTTCAGAACATGCTGCTGCTGCTTTCAGGAACAATTTAACATGAAAATACACTGGATAGAACAGAAACACTATCAAAGGACTGGATCATCAAACTGTGTGTGTTTTTTATACAAAGGGCATTTTATATGCCACCTGAAAGAACTGTGGGTTGCCGTTAGGTTTTCCTCCTCTTTATTTGCACTGTTTTTATGATGGCTGAATTATTTAAAGCATTGTTTTATCTCACTGATTTGTAGATTTCAGTCCAAGTCCATTCCAACTGCCAGTTTAGTCTCTCTTCCACTAGAGAAAATCTGATAGAAGAGTTTACTGTTCATATTCTAAGTACTGTACTCACTCTTATTATTTAAGCATCCTGTCACTTTATCTGATCACCAAATAGCAGGCCATAAATGGGAACATACTTTGTCTGACTGAAAGCAGTGGAGCTACTAGCCTGAACTCATGTGAGCTCTGTCCATTGTTGGAATTATGTTAAACAAATGCTTTAATTCAGTTTTATAGTAAAATATATAAATACACAGTGCTTGGTCTTGTTATTATTATTATTATGATTTTTGCCTGCGGACACATTGTGGTTCTCTGGATGACCAAAGCTGCTTCTTAGGTGCTGTCCTGTTCTGTGACACGCTCTGATGATCAATGGGATGATAAGGGAAGCTTACTTAGTGATAGACTTGACTTTTAAGCTCTGCAGAAAAAGAACAAAAGATCAATTAAAAATGGTTTTCTGGGAACCTACTAGCTGATTTAGTTTGTGGTTAGTGCTACATCAGTTTCCTCAGGTTGTTAGATGTGGTAGATCCATAGTAACCTTCAGCTGTTGATCATGTGGAGCCAAATGAGTTTCCCCTTTTGGGATTTATAAAGCTGTTTAATTGCTAAGGAAACTCATTAACTAGAAACCATGAGTACAAAGATAGGTGCTGCACATTAATATTTTAGCCTTCTGTCAGTCATTTAGGTTGAGAAGGGGGTTCACTACTTGCTAAATGAATCGAGGGTGAGCTCAGCAGCACTTAGACTCAACAGCACCTGGAGGCTTTTATATGCTCATGACTGCCAGGCAGGTGGTTTTGGAGACCGTGGATAACAAGCTTTTATCTTTGGAGTGTCAGGAGTGTGGGCTGAGTTGCTGCTCCTGAAATTATACGTTAATAAACGTTTTTTTTGTGATATTTAACTCATATATTGAAAAAAAACCTCCTCAAGAAAGCTGTCTCTAAACAAATGTACATTTCCATCAGTAATCTCTTTATGTTCCGTAATAAAACTGCTGCTGTATAATTTTTATGAATTTCAAAAGAATTTAGAACAGGGAAGTTACAGCCTGTAGATTAAGTGTACACTGTCATGCCTTATTTTGACCACTAGAGGGCTGTAGACACAGAACGGCATAATGTGTCCTATATTGAAGGGTTTCAGTGGATTTTGCCCCACTGCTCTTCCATTAATATAAACAATTAATTAAAAATAAAGTTACAAATAATAATAGAAAATGTTAGTTATTGTAGCAATAAAGAGAGAAATTAAATATTATCTAAGTTGAATACACATTTCTAAATCTATCTGCACTTTCAGCACCTCCTGTGTGTGTGTTGGTGTGTGTGTTGGTCTACTATTAACCACACAGTGGCGCAATAGAAACAGCCTGGTGTAAAATATTATGTCATCAAGTCATTACACTGTCTTGGCTCCTTTCATCATGATAACCATCCCGAATCTTTTCTCCTGCTGACGGGCCTGCATGTTTTCACCACTTGTCCCTGTCTCAGAGTCGTGTATATATAAATGCGAGCTTGGTGCCATATCAGCTGGACCATCAGTATGACAAGAGGTTACATAATGTCCATCCATGTCCAGCCATTAGGCTACTACTGGTTGTGTAATAGCCTACATTATATGCACTGGAGTTCAGAACAGTCAGGTTCAGAGGGCAGACCTGGATCCATTCCAAGGAAAATGTGAATTCATTAATTTATATATAGAATAAATTCCCTCTGGCTTCGCATCAGCGCGTATTGTGCTTGGAAACGAGCCAAGATCCGTTTTTATTGCTTCTGTGTGTGACCATAGTTCTCCCTCTTTCTCATAAACATCCTTCCAATATGTGTCATTATAACAAACAGGTTGTTTATTAATTAAACTGCAGTGATCCTAAAACCATAAAACACATGGAGCCATCTCCGTTCTTAAACATCCTCCGTCCATCTGCGCCTCTCCACGCACAGAGAGGTGCTGCGCGCTGAGCCTGTTTATCAGCGCCTCACTGACCACTGTGGCACCATCACAGCCTACAACAACAAGGCAAGAAGAAAAACAGCCCGTCGCACACGTCAGCAGCCAATCAGCGGCCTGGTTTCTCTTCAGCATCTCGGAGGGATTGAACCATCAGATAGACTTGAGCTCAGGCAGCGCGCGGAGGACAGAGGCTCTGAAGGCTCCTCGACGCGCAATTATGATTTTGTGAGATCGAAGAAGGAGCTGGAGGAATTACGTCACCAGGTGATTAAAACTGAATCTGGCAATATTTTTTCAGCTTTTATCATCTGTAGGAGCAAGAAAAAAAATGTTGCTTCATTTGGCTGACGGTTAGATCTGCATGTTTTCACAGCATGGGGAATGAATGCCAGCCTTCATACATTCAGCTGAACCCTGCATGTTTCTGCATGCCCCCTTTTATTCAGAATTTTGTGATTCACTCTTACCTGGGATATTTTTAATGCTGTGGCTTGGCAGACTGGCATGATGGGACCACAACAACAAACGGATCACGTGGACTCTGTGTGAATCTGGCATTTGCGAGTTTATGTAACACGTTTCTCTCAAGAAACGACACTCTGCCTCAGCCAGCAGCCTCAGCCAGCAGCCATGTCCATACTAACATAAACATGAGCGTTTCTCCTCTGTTTATACTCTCAATGAGAGCCAGAGTGAAGAAAGGCTCCTCCAATAAGCACCATTAATGGTTAGAGAAAGGATGACTGACAAGCCATTTGGCCTGTGGCTGCAACCTTTATGCCAAGCTGCTGGGTGGTGTGTAGGTAGTTACATAATTATGCATGAAAAAGATGTATGTCCTTATTATTAGCTGATTCCTTTTGAGTTCAGCTCTTCGGAGGTGTGTGTGTGTGTGTGTGTGTGTGTGTGGATGTAGAACAACATGTTCTCCTCACATTTAAATGGTTGTTTTGGACCATATACCTTTGACAAGAAAGAAAAGATGTTTATTTGTTCTAACTGAATGACTCTGCTACCAGCATGCTCCCCATTGGTTGAATTACATATGCCTGAGAAGAAGACACAGTCACTGGGTTTGTCCCAGATTTCACTGTTGGGGGTTTCATTGCACTGGTTCAAGAGCCTTTGGGTTCTATCACAAACCGTGAACCTCAGAGAGTAAATTATCTCATTTGGTTAAAATTAAGGTTCGTTTTACAAGAGAAAAGAAGTGAGATGATTTTTTTTTAGTATTTCTGTGACTTTATATTTCTTTCATTAATATTATACAACACAGTCTGCTTTCTGAAAAAAAATTACCCTCAGCCCCACACACCTCTTTCCATCTGAACCATGTCAGGAACACTTCTGTCTCTGTCCCTGGCATCATGTAGTCCTCTCAAATGTGGGGTTGCATAAGGATTCGTTTCTACACCTCTATTTGGCGTGCCGTTGCTGCCAACAATAACTGCTGTAGCTTGTTTAAAACATCTTATTTTTCTGCCTCACAAAGCTTGCCAAGACTCACAAGCGCAGTTAGGGAGGTGAGGGCTGACAGAGACAACGTGGTGGTGGTAGTGACCTCAGACCTGGGTGGCAGCGTGCTGATGTCATGTCCTCTTCTCTCCCTGTGACTGTGGAAGAGGCTGTGTTTAATAGAGGTTACATAGTCTCCAACCTCCATGTGAAATTTAATTATCATCCTTGACATGGCACTTTTTACAAGGTTGATGTTGTTCATTAGTACACATTGAGGGATGCTGCCTAAAGGGATGAGGACTTGTGTGTGGTTGGGGGGGGGGGGGGGGGGGGGGTCTGCTTTAACATTTATGATTGACTGACATGGTCACATCCCATAGCAGCTGCCTGGAAAGGACACAGATCTAGATAGAAAGCAGATGGGATCTCGGCATGCCCACTCACCATGATGGCATGATGGAGGGCACCCCTCTCTTTCTCTCTGAGTCTTACTTTGACAACACAACACTGTCATCATTTTGTGAAGTCAAACACCATCTGCCAAACTAACACCTAACACCAAATTATTGTTTATTTTTTGGTATGTCGGCCTGAACGGACCGATCTACTCCCTTGAGAATGAAGAGACTGTTACCGTCGGGGCAGCGTTACTATGAATAGACACAGTTCAAAATGGGTCAATTTATAGCTAAAGCACTCATCTGTGCAGTGTATTGCCAGAAGGCAAGTGTATGTAAGCATGCTGTCATCCAGTCACAGATTTGTCTTTAGAGATCTGCCCTTAACCAAACGGCTCCTCGTTTGTATGTGGGGCAGAAAATGGCTCAAAATACTAATCAAAAAGCGCCATTGGAACACCACATTTTTCACTTCATGCCACTGAACTCAGTGTTAATGACCTCTCTCGTATTGAACACATCGTCATTTGAGGGGGCTTGTTGTACTGAGGACTGAGGCACTTGAAAGTACTGACAATGATTCGGAGCAGAGAGAAAAGATTCCTTTGTTTTTATTTCTGAGAGTGAAGCTCAAAGGAAAACACGCAGTGAGTAGCTGTTGAAAGGATGTGAATCCCCAGTGAGAGTAAAGTCAGTGACAATGAAGCTTAGTGTGATCCTTACTGGAAACATCAAACATCAAACCCCATCACATGTATGTAGGAATGCTTTAAAGATACATAACATATAGAAGAATATAGAAGTCAACCAATGGACAGATACCAAGTCTCAATCACAAGGGTGCAGATTTGCTTTTGACATTCGTGACGACCAACGGAATTGAACCCTTCCGTCCCCTCCGTCCATGCTGAAAGTTTAATGTCTTTCAACAAAAATCCAGGAACGCAAAAATATCAAGAATAAACAAACAAGCCAAACCTGGGCAGTGCAGTCTAAATCAAAGTGGGAGTAGTACAGTAGTACTCTATGGGAAAACTGGAAGGCAAGGAAAGCTCAAGAGCTCAAAACACACAAGAACACACAAGGTAACTAACTAAGTTGACTCACAGTGAGTAAAGGTGAAGATTTAATAGTAAAGATTAAAGTAACATCTCTTCTCAATATTGAGCAGTGTAAATGGAAACACAGACAGGAAATGTTAAGGATTGGAATTTTGTTTCGAGTCTAATGTTGCTGAACATCCCTTCAAATTATATGTTTACTAGGTGGACAGTATGTACTTTGTGGATTCCTCTTCTCCTCCTTGGTGATATGTAAAGTTAGTTGAACATTGTCCTTCACTGCTGATCCACTGACGCTTGAGCAACCTCACCCTAACTCCAGCTCGACTGTCTTGGCTGAAGTCCTCAATGACATATGACTATAGAAGCCTCAATAGTGGAACTCTGCGATGTCACCCCGTGTATGTGTGCAGAAATGAGCATGGGGTCAGACAGAGCAGCCACTTGCTTTGGACAATAGGCTCCCAGTGTCCATAGCTCTGAATGCCATTATTCATACACATTAATAATCTCTTCTTTTTTCCCCCCTAAGAATCGACATCCTGATTATAATAGCTTTATAATGGTAGTGTCGATCTTTTGTACTTGAACTTTTGTTCGTATTTTGAGTGTCAACTGTACTTAGCAAGGTCACAGTTGTGATTGTTATGGACACAAACCCTTTGCTATTGCCACAGCCTCTGGGGGGTGAGTGAAAGCACTTTATTGGTGACTTGAGGGAGTTGCTTAAACTTCGCCAGCTAGAGCAGACAGTTAGGTCCAGAGTGGAGCATCATCTCTCTCTGACTGGGATGTGTATCTGTAGTGAGTACTGACAAATAGTTCTTCAGTCTTTATTTTGCCATGGCAACACACTTTCTTTAAGGATGCTGAGCTGAGTATGGGAACAGCTGAGAGGTGAGCAGAGACCCATCACTTGATTCAAATATTGTGCACGGTTAGACTATCTGTATGAAGAGGAGACTGTCTTTTCTTACTTTAAATGTAAAGTTGGCTGGCTGCTGCTGCTGCATATAGAAAGGGAGAAATTCCTGAAATTCAGCAGAATGAAGTCACCCAAAGCAAGAGAGAAAATGTGAAGCTGGAGTGATCACATCTCACTGTCCACACTGTAGCTACAAGAAAGTTGCTGGGAGATAATGATGATAAAGAGGATTTCCTTTTGATGCTGTGAGCATCAGCCACTCCATTCTGGATTAGACATGTCATAATTAATTGTGTTTATATTGGAGCCTGATTAAACCATGAAGAGGAATATCATCATTTAGCAGGGATACAGTTGGAATCCCTTTAATTTGATCCTCCTCTCTGTCTCCCTCTGACACACACATCCTCTCGAATGACTCACCTGTATTCTCATCTTTTCCACAGCACA
The DNA here is from genome assembly GCF_900634625.1 of Parambassis ranga. Taxonomy (NCBI): domain Eukaryota; kingdom Metazoa; phylum Chordata; class Actinopteri; family Ambassidae; genus Parambassis; species Parambassis ranga. The sequence continues at coordinate 12,589,335 of NC_041036.1, forward strand.
AAGAGAAAACAACGGTCAGCAAACACCAACACCGCACAGAAGGAACTGAATTCCTGCACAAGCATGGCAGACCACAAGTAAGTTTTATACACTATGTGAGCTTACAATTTATGTGTATGTAATGTATGCAAGCTAAATTACCATCTATCTGTTCTCTTGTTTCTTGATTTGTGTGAGCAGTGTAAGCCCAAAAGGAGGACATCTGATCCTCCCTGTAATCTAGAATTACAACCAAAGACAGATTAGCAAATTGTGTTTTGGCCTCTAGGTGTGATGACTGTTTAAGGTCTGCATGCAGGAACATTATTAAAAGGATTCTGTCTTTTATACTTGAATAAATGGACATATGATGCATTTGTTTCCCTTCCAGAGACAACATAGAAGACTTCAAAGTCCAAACAGCAAAGCACCCCAACATCGCCTTGGCCCCTATGCGGCCACACAGTGAACAATCTAAAGACCGGGCGTCCAAAAGGCTTTCAGTTGAGTCTAATGGGACCAGCGAGGGTGGAGTGGGCTCGTCCACACCTGTGGAAATAACCGCTTTGGAAGAGTCATTTCGACGTTTTGCCATCCACGGTGACACTCGTGCTACGGGCAAAGATATGCACGGCAAGAACTGGTCCAAACTCTGCAAGGACTGTGGCGTGATTGACGGCAAGAACATCACCCTCACTGACGTGGACATCGTCTTCACCAAAGTCAAGTAAGAAAGACACTGACTTTTACTGCACAAAAAGAAAAGACACTTAGTTTTGTTTCTGTTGATCCTGTGCTGTTGTGTTGATTTTGGTGGATTGAATTCTGGGCATTTTTAAGCAGTCAAGTGAAACAGGCCCAGTAACTGGAACCAAAAACAGGATGAACGTTGCAGTGCAGGCGGTTTGATCAGATAAGAAGAAGTCAACAATAATTGGCAGTTTATAAAAACACCTTCATATTAGAAAAACACAAGCGCACATAGTTTGTAGTTCATGTTTAAACATGCTGTTCCTTCTTGTATTGAGTTGACCTGGGTGAAGCTAGCTGTCAGAATCAGCAGCCAGAACAAAAGGCCAGGGTGGCTCATCTTGTATTTCCTCAGGCTGGACTGATTCATCACTTACTGCTCATTTTTAAATGAAGTACAGTCCGATAATCTGCTGCGACCTCAATACTTTGACCACCAATTCAAATAAATGCAATTTTATTTATATAGCAACTTTTATAATCAACAATGTCTCAAGAAACCTAAGTGTGGCAAGGAAGAACTCATTTTAACAGGCTCATAAGGGAGAACCTTCCTGCTGATAGGAGGCCAGATGACCGCTGGAGGAAGACCTCCATTACTCATCTGCAAACTGACAGATGACAGTACACTTTCTCATCACCACATTAGGAATCTGTGATTTTATATTGTTCATACACATGTATATAGCAGCACATACTAATAATAGTAGTAGTGTAAATTGAGACAGAGCCTTTAGTGTGTGGGTTTGTGTGATCTACACACGTTTATTTTGGACATCTCATTCATATACAGAGTAGCTTTAATTTATTCCTTTTCTTTATTCTGGTTGAATAACATGAATAAGGATTATTCTGCTAGACAGCACCAGAACTGTGGCGTATGGCTGGAAGCCACACATCATTGTGTCATGCTGCTGCTGCAGTGTAGAGGCCGTGGTCTGCTTGGGAATCTCACGTTGATTTAGTGAATTTTCCATCTTCGTCCTGCACATAGCTAAAGTTCAATCTCAGTCATTTTGTGTACACAGTTATATACAAGAGTTCCCAAAATGATTTTTTTAATGTTATTTTATTTTCTGCTTGAAACTGTTTATGCTATCTCTATTACAGCAGTGGTGTTCTGCTACTACCAACATAAAGTACAGTAGAAAATAAGGTATGTGGAGGAAAGAATCTGATCATGCATTCATCTAATCAAAATGACCCAAAATCTGATGTTCAAGAACACACAAACAGGCTGTGGCAATACTACAACTTGTCCACATCTTTTGATTGACTTCATTCGCTCAAACTGACTTACATATTTTGACATATTATTTATTTATATGTTTATAACTTATAAGTTTTTTTTCTACACCTTACAAGGCTGCAGAACATCTCTTAAAAAAATCACCACCACTGCACATTCTCTCCCCTAGTCTAAGGATACTATAAATAGAGCATGACACACCGTGCATTATTCATATTACATAAAAACAAGCTGTTCTTGTGATCTAAACGACAACCTGACCAAAATATTGGCTGCCCAATGTTCTTACTCAGCTGTTAGTAAGGTAGCTACATGTCTGACTGAGGGTGTAGCAGGTGGGCTACAGTTTAGCACAAAACAGCGGTTTCTTTGAGCATGTGGTAGAGTGATTGTGCTCTTGTAGGTATTCTTATTTTCTGACACCCACAGAAACACCTGCTCCGTTGGCATGGCGATGCATATAGTTGAGTACTTTTTTGGCAAGGCTCTAGAGAGAGAGAGAGAGCTTAAAGCTGAATAGGAGGATTGTTTATGTCCCGCTCTACTGGTGAGCAGTGTTTAGAAATGTGCAAACAGTATTGTGTAACTTTAAGGAAAAAGGACCGTTCCCATCTTTTCACACATGCTTTTAGTCCTCGATCTGTGCAGTGTTGTATACATTAGATTCTTGGATGTGTGTGTGGGTTCTGATCAGGGTCGTGCAGACAATTAACCACATCTCTGGAGTGTGCTGGGGAGGATTGTACAGTAAGGTCTGAACAAAGCATGTGGCGTGTGTACACTTCACAGCCACCCACAGGATAAGAATAAGTACAGTGCTGGGGGAGGGGCTCAGTTTCATGTAGTTTTTAACTCCAGGCATGACTGGTGGGGGGGGGGGGGGGGGGGGGGGGCTGCCATGCCAGAGATGCAGATCACCATTTTCCTTTTAATCAGCATCAAAGCTCATTGCTTGCACATGAAAAATTAACCATCTTAATGAGCTCTGGCTAATCACTGCATGGGTGAATGAGTCATTGTTTATTCTGGGAAAGGGTCTGCTGCACCAGATCGGGCCTGTGCTTTGCTGTCTGCCTGCATGGAGCTTCTACACAACAGCATGAACAATACATGAGGTAGCAATCTGGCTTGGATTCATTAATTAGCAGCTTTACGGTGGCTTTAGTTTCTAGGTTGCGGTTGTATTTGTTGAGTGGGTGTTACAGGAGTTACTGGGTCCATAAACAGGCAGCAGGTCAGCCATTAAAATTAGAACAGCACAGCCTCCTTCGATTCTGATTTTCTGTTTATTTACATAGCTTAACCTTTTGTATGCTTCAGGGAGTGTGGGAAGATCTACAGAGGAAACTTGGTTATCTCCTTTGGACAGAAGCAGCAGCTGAAAGTCCCCGTTCCACTCTGACAATAGCATGGAACAGAGGGAGCTCTATAATGTTCACCACTGATGGACTACATAAACACAATCATTCGCTGAACAAGTCAAATTAATAATAAACCCAAACGCCTCTGTTTACTGTAGCTCGTTGCTATGGCAGCGATTGCCCTGGGAGACTGTAGGCTTTATAGGGCTGTTTATTAGCAGGTTTATCACCACAGCAATGGATGTTTGTGTTTGTGTTACTATGCACTTTTAACGTGGAAGTGAAACAGAACTGGAGCACTCTCACGTGGATAATGATTGATGATGCGGTGATGATGCATAATTCTGTCCTTACACCAGTGTTTCAGTGTATAAAAGAGAATACAGTAATGCACAACACCTTTCCAGGTGCTTGGTAGCAAAGTGCTCAAGCCGAACATAATGGATGATATGTAGACAGCTAACAGGACAGTTAAGTGCTAAAACAGTGCTCAGAGATGTGATCCAACTCAGAAAGTTTCTCATTGTTTATCTCAGTGGGATACACTATATGTGCTGTCTCACATCTGAGATCCCACATGGTTTGGGTTTGTGTACACTACTGTCGACTCGTTTTTAACCTTTCAAACTGTACAGTGAGGCCGCAAACAAGGATGTGCTGATAAAGCAAACTTTACCGCAGTGTGTTTTTTTCCCTGTGGAGACATACAGTATGTTGTGATTTATATCCCACATTTCTACATTTCAGGAAGAAATCCTGTCGCACCATCACATTTGATGAGTTCAAGGTTGCACTGGGAGAGCTCGCCAGGAAGAAATATAAAGAAAAGCCTGGAGAGGAGGCTGAGGCCGAGGTCTTCAAGCTGATAGAGGGGAAGGGGCCCGTCATCGCAGGAGTCACAGTAAGATTTGAATCACATATGTATCATATCATGTTGGCGTTAAAAATGATAACTTTCTGCCTCCCAACAGAGAGCTGTGGCCTCCCCTACAGTGAGCCGTCTCACAGACACCACCAAGTTTACAGGGTCGCACAAAGAGCGTTTTGACGAGGCCGGCCGCGGAAAGGGTAAGGCAGGACGCGTAGACATAGTCGACACTTCTGGATACGTCTCGGGATACAAACATCAAGGGTCGTATGAAAAGAAAATAAATAAACCCACTGCGGGCAGACCCTGAGGGCGAAAATAAACATTTGATCAACGACTAGGATGATTTTCTATTAAAAGAGTACTCATAGAAAGCACAAAAGAAAAGAGCAGGATTTCATATATTTTCCCACCCCTCTATTTTGTGTGTGTGTGTGTGTGTGTGTGTGAGAGAGAGAGTTTTTGAGTTCCTCTCTTTGTGAAGTGTGAGAACTGGAAAACTGTTTACATCTATTTTTACAAAGTGATCACCAGCTGGTACATTCCTGTCTGATAGCGAGATACTGCCAAACACTGAAAAAGAACCAACGACAGGGCCTTATAATAATATTTATTGAGCACAATGAACAAGTTTGCCAAGAAAAACAAAAAAAGTGGGACAACAGTTTGATGAATTAACAACATTGCACTTTTTAATGGAAATGTGTCGATTCCATATTTTGCTGCAGAGATGCATTTTTAAATTTGCAGTTTCAAAGATAATTGGCACTTAATTTTGACATGGATAGCATCGATGTTTATTTCTTTTGAAAGCTGTTAATTCCATCCTTGGTGTTAATTGTTTTGTATCTGCACTTGTTAACGGTTGTCTTTTTAAAAGCCGCTGATCATTATGTTTATCTCATCATATAAACTTACACTGTCATTGGAGTCATTTGCCTTCAGCGCAGACCAAGAAACATCATTGGTGGAAAATTTAAAGAAGTAATAAAATTCTAATTTAATTAAAGTTAGAATTCAGACTTGGATTAAATTCAGCAATTTTTTTTCTAAAGTTAAACATAAATTAAAATGGAATATTTTCTTCTTTTTAGAATTAACAACAATGTTGAAAAAAGTCAGAACTTTTTTTTTTTTACAATGACTCTAATCCTCTTTCATACTTGTCATATCATGAAACTTTATCATGCATATAGTCCTTGTATTAAATGTAATATGATTTCCCAGTTTTCACTTACACTCAGTATTCAGACCCTGTTGTACCTAACATGCATTTTGAATAATAAATTGGTAAATTAAGCTTAAAGAAAGAGGGAGCTCTATCCACAGTGGATGAGCTGAGCTGTCCAAGATTGTATTTTTAACATTTTACTTATATTATTTCCTCATGAGATTTATATACAGTAGTTCTAATATATTTGTGGTAAGATTGTGTATATTCTAAAAAAAAGTTTATGCCACTTAATTCAAGACACTGGCTTCATGTCTTTTTTCCTATATTGCTGTACTTTGTGCATGTTCTATATATTGCATTTGATTCAGAAGCATATAGATGACAGTGCAACTTTTTCCATATCTTGTTGGAACTGCTGTGCCTGCTGAGGACAGACGACGGGGCAGCCTCTTTTCTAGCTGAAAATATTCATCAAGTTGTGTCGTCATGATAAAATCTTGTATTGCTTGACATCAATATGAATCAAATTATACGCATCCAAAGACAGCTGATGCTGTTATATCTGTCTGTTTGGAGTACATGTCATGTGTGGTCCTGTCACCCAAAGCACAAATTGAACTGAACAAAAGCAGGGTTTTAATGTCTCCTTACATACTGTATCAGATAAAGGGATAACTTCAAATAACTTGTATACTTTTGTAGAATATTTTTCCAACATGATGACAGTTTTGTCGCACACTACATGTAGCCTCAGCTGATGAAGAATCATGCATCGAGTGCAAAACTAGCAGCTATCAGTGTGTTAGTTTTTGTCTGCTGCAAGTAGCTTGAGCTGTTTTTCTGTGCTTAATGCCAAATACTGTGCACCTATAATGTGGAGGAACAATATTGTCTTTTTTCAAAATAACTTTTAATGTACTATCGTGCCCCTGTGCATGCAGTGTGTGTCTTTTTGTTCTTGTTCTACAGACCTTTTAAAGTGTGTTCATGATTTGTAGTGCTTCATTGAAAATAAAAGAGAACAAATGATATGAGTCAAAATGTGATAAATTCTTATGGCTTGTTCAGAAATGTTGTGAAATGTCCACATTAGCAGCACCAACCAGTGACCTGAAAGATTCAGACTAAAATCAAAAGCTACACTCGGCCTGTGTAGCAGACACATTCTAACCTGGTTTACCAGGTCTTGTATTGTGAGAGGAAAGTGCATGTGTTTGTGCGTGCAGCTTTCCAGCCCGAAGGCGGAGGTATAAATAAAGTCACAGTGCAGCTGGAATCTAGACGCATTCATTCCACTGCAGCGTACAAAGCAGATGGAGGCACAACTGACCTAAAAAAAAAACAACTAAAAAACCCATAAGACCGGCCAACAGGGACACAATCTTCTTCTAGAGATCCAGGAAATACATTATGACCTTCTCCCCAACATTTTTCCGGTAAAAATCATTAGTTAAAATAACAGCCCTGTCACACACGCATATACAAAGTTTCATGAATGAATTGCTTTTCCCTGTTACTGTTTACATAAACTGAACACAGCCTATATGTACTGCCTGACACAATAAACATTTCATTCATCAGAGACTAGCACCTTGATACACACAAAATTTAAATGTACACTGCAGTGATATAAATAAAGTAAAAAAAATGACAGCTGCTGGACCTCATGCTAAAAAGAAGCTTTGCATAGCTGCTTACTATTTTCAATCATGTTGCACATCTCTTCACTCAAATTCTGCTTTAATGTTCCCCACTGCCCCTCAGCTCTGCTAGCAAACACTCGTTGGTAGCCACCAGGGACCTGCGGACACAAATATGAACAGCACACAGAGTGGCTGATTTAGAGATGACATCACTGTACCCACACCGTGGGTGTGTGAAAGCAGCAGCGTCTTCTTTACCTGTGGCTTTCCTGCAGCATATTTGACAGTTCCTTTACTTCTTCAGCTTCTTCCACTTTCTTCCTCAGCCCCTCGATCTCTTTCTTCAGCTCCTCTACTTCTGTCTGCGCCTCTAAGGATGAGCAAGTATGACAGTTAGTTAGACAGTCAGTAGAGCAGCATGTTGTGTACTCATATGTGTGACATTCACACCCACCTCTGATCTGACTAATGGGTGAACTTTTCATCATGGACTTGAGATATTGACGCTCTAACTTGATGAGCTGTTTCTGTAAACCGACATTCTCCTCTAAGACAATCCTCAGCTGCTCATTTAATTTGCCCTGTGTTTGAATAAACACAATAAATCCAGTAGATTTATCAACACATCATGCCTGCTTAAAGATCAGTGTTTTCTTCCAACTCACCACTGCTCCACGAGCTTCTTCCAGCTGAGCAGAAAGGTTACGGACTTCACTTCTGTGCTCCTCCTCTCGTGCTGCTGCCTGAAAGCCCAGTGCTTCAGTTTCCTGTCTTAAGGTTCTGACCTCAGCCTCCCGACTGGAAATATCACTTTCCATCATTGAGAGGATCTGGACCGCCTGAGCTACGGCCAAAAATAGAAAAGATGAAAAGACATTCATTATCTCAGCCTGCTGGAATCAGATATGACCAAACTCACACAGGAAGTTGTTGTTTTGATGCAGTGACCTCTTCCCCGACCAGTGTTTGTCCACGAGGTTGAGAAGCATCTCCAGGGGTTTCCTATAACCGCCCTGAGAGGAGAATTCAGAGATAACCTAAGTTTATAATAGAACAGAAGCAACCTTGAATGATTCATGATTCAGTGCAAATCAGTAAGAGGACTGAATTAACCACGAACCCTTTTTTTCTTGTCAGTTTCCTGCGGTTGACTGGAGCCCTCTTCTGTCTTGTTGAAGCTAGAGTAGGTCAGTCTGGGAGGATGTAAGATGGGGTTTGAGGGGTCAGACAGGTTCAAACCAGGATGTCGTGGACTGGGAGGCCGAACATTAATAAGCGAAGAACTGTGACGGTGACCTTGATCTGGAAAGATGTTCATATTCAGCAACATACCACAAAAATTAAATCGCCTTTTTTGGATTTAAAGACTGAACAATAGATCTAGTTAACTACAAAAATGTAATCTCACCAGGATGTGGAGTAAAGTGTCCCTTAGCTGCAAGTCTGGTTTGTTTGGGGAATTCTTTTTGTTTCTGTGTGGCAGACACACAGCTGTGTTTCTCTATGTAAGGGCCAAAAGACACTTTTGGTCTTTCAGCCACTTTTAATGAGGTAGAACATTTTTTATTAGATGGTTCTTTTGTTTGTGGACCTGTGGACTCAGTCTTATCTGGCAAATCAGAAACAGCACACAAAAACATCGATATTAATGGATCTTCAACAGACATCCTTTTAAAAAAAATAAGAATTTGCTCCTGTCTCCACCTAGTGGAGGTTTTGCACATTACCAACAACTACAGAAATTACACTAGTGGAGAACATAGACGACTACTGTGATCAAAAGCCTTTTAGCTGCTTTCACAAAGGTTTCACAAATGCAACATTATAGCTGTCAAATGCACAGAAAATTACCCTTAGAACCTCTCTCCTTGCTGTACATACATTTTTCAAAAAGGGCGTCTTTATACTTACACTTTTTGGAGGAGGGATACCTGAGGATGGATTTAGCAGTTTCCTAAAAATAAGATTCTAATTACTTCATAATGTAAGTGTACACCTGGTGATGTAGTTTGACATGGAACAAGAAAATATCACCTCTTTTGGGGTTGAACTCCTCTGCTCTGTAAAATCTTCTGAATCTCCTTCTTTGGGTTCTGAAATTGGAAACAAAACATAAATTCAGCTTGTTTAGTTTTTGATTTAAGAATCGGATATGTGACACTTTGATATTTTACCTTCTCTATCCTTATGCATTGAGAGGGTTTCACTTTCTCCTCCTTTATTTGTTGCAACAAAGTTCAACACAATGTCATCGCTGTCAGTCAGGAGGGAAAGCTTATTGGTTAAATGGTCAGCTAGAGCCAGTCTGGGATTGCTGCTTCTGGGAAACAAAAACAAGAAAGCAAAGGACCACTTCAAGCAGACAGCAGCTATCAAGGAGGTCACAGCACATTGACAGCTATACCAACTTTCACTTTCTTTGTTTAACAAATCCTGATATTACCAGGGTCCGTTTGAATGGTGATAAGTAATATGCAGTGGGGTGGAAAATTAGGTTTTCAAAGGAATCGTTGTCTTTATACTGTTCTGGACTCAAAAAAAATCATAAGAGATCATTTTACAGCACCTTTCATTGACTACAGTGGGTTTTATAAAGGCTTCAGTGCCAGATTTAATATGTATATATGACACTTAGTGAAGCATTTTACATTTGGTGTACCTTTGCTCTTCAGTCGGATTCTGAGAGAAGCTCTTCTGCTGCAGAGGAAGGTCTGAGGAGAACTGCAGTATGGCAGCTTCATGCTCTGTTTCTCTGACTGAGCAGCCGTCTGGGAAATATTAAAAACATAATGCAATAGTATAAATGATACTGAAACGTAACCTCAGATGTGCAACACATTCTGGAGTATGACCAGATCTTACCTAGTTTGCGAAGGTTGGGCATGGCATGCACGAGAAAAGGGCGGTAGTTTGGGTAACTTGTGGTCAAAGGGTTGAGCCTGAGGTCCAGCTCCCTTAAAGTGGACAGCCTGAACAGAACTTTTACCTCTTCAAGTGATGGTATGCAGTTATAGTAGAGGATCAGCCTCTCTAGCATTTTTAAGTGTTGCAACCCCTAGGGAAGGAGGAAGGTGTTATCAGGTATCAATTTCTATGCCTCCAGTGTGGTATAAATTACAAAGGTACGAACAAGGAAGAGTTAAATATTTGGCAAACAAATGATGTTTAACATGCTGGTGGAGACATCTGCTCCATTACATGTTCATATAAACAAAAACCCTATCTAATACAGGCGCAAGGTTTAAACCTCTATAGTCGAACAAACCTCAACATTGACGAGCGCATTGTAGGACAGATCCAGAGACTTCAGACGGATAAAATTATTCAGAGCGTTTCCCAGACGTCTGATCTTTTCTTCATGCGTCCCCGGAAGGCTCAAACTCCGGACATCACCTATTTAATTAAAAAAAATTAAACATTTTTCTGCTGTTGTAGATGACAGTTGATGCTATGTTAGCGCTTGTTAGCTTGTCTGCTGATGCAGAGGCCTATAATACGACAATGATAATAACTAAAGGTTATTCCGTGAGCCGTGCCGTTACTATGTATTTGCTGCTATGTAATATTTATGATACCAAGAGGAAACGTTACCGAGACAAGGGTGTTTTAATTGTAATCTGTCGCGTATCCATTGCTCTGTTAGTGTTGTCATACACTCCGCCGCCATACTTTTCGAACTTTTGCTGCATTCATAGACTGTCTGAAAATATATTTTTTTCAGTCTTCTCACCTTCAATGATTTTCTGTTTTTACCCAGCGTTTCTTCCAGAGGTGATTACCCATCACCATATTAACATACATTTTAATGGTACAAATCGTTGCATTAAACTATAGGTTTCTTTTTGCTAGAGGTATGTTTGTAACTTTGCTTTGACCAATACCCAGGAACGCATCATTTGGAGCCTGCGCACTGTCCAAATCTGTCACGTGTCCAAACAAACGTGCTACTGTTCCAGCAGCGAAGTTTGGTCGTCTGTGTGTTCTGTGTTTGTCTGTGAGTCGCCGACAGACACATTTTATCGTGTAAATAGTTAACAGAAAACACAGTAATTAAAGATTAACCAGCTCTCTCTGTTGCTGTTAGCAACGGTGGCGTCGCGCATGCTTTCAGGCGTGTCACTCGTCTTCCGGATCAATGGCGACCTGTGCATCGAAGTGGATCACATCATGTTTCAACATGATTTTGTCCGCTACAGCACTGAACTGTTCATATAAACTCTTTAAGGTGGGTATCAGTTTTTATAAATTAAGTCTCAACTTTATTCAGTATATTGGGTTCAAATGCAATTCGTGAAAATGATTTAGCATCACAATTCCTACACTGATGTGAACTAGAGTTTTGTTAATCAGTAACTCCTGCGTGTACTAATGTTTCTACTTTGTGATTTTGTTGCTGTCCTCTCTCTGCAGGACCACAGGGGTCCCTCGGTAGGCCTGTTTCTGATTGGGTTTTCTGCAGCACTCTGTATCTTTCATCCCTCCAGCCTGCACCTCAGCTCTCTCCAAAGAGAAACAGAGTGGGCCGGTGAGGTGCTGGCTCCTGTACTGGTGTCCTTTGACTTCCTGTGGCTAAGTCAGGACCACAACACTGCACATATTCTCCTGTGTGGCTCCTGTCTGATGCTCGGACTCTCGGACTGGCTCTCTGCAGATGCTCTTACAGTCATGACTCGCTGCCTGGGCCTGTCGTCTCTGTCCTGCTGCCTGACGGTGTGTCTGTTTGCTGGTAATGCCTCAGGAGCGTTTGGTGGAGTGGCCCTCAGCGTACCGTTGCTTGTGGCACACAGGATTGGAACAAACACTTTTGCTCCCCTCATTTCTGCAGCTGCTACAGAGGGACTGATGAAGTGGCTTTTAAAAGGGTCTTTGTCTGTTGGTTGTTGGGCCTCAACGCTGGCTCTCCACAAATTTCTGTTAGATGTGACTGACCGATTAAGCATTTAAATCAGCTGAGATCTGTATGATTAAACAGAATTAACACTAACATTATTTTGACAAACGAAACAAATTGGCACCAGGAAATAAAAGCTTACATTTTTAACCTATTTCCTGATGTTCAATACACCAAATTATTCATAAAGGACCTCCCCCTAATCAACCCTAGCCCATTCATTAATCAGTCTGACTGTTACAGACATAAGAGTTAATGTGCTATGTGGGAAAAACTGGACATCTTGATCCTCATTTATAAACACTTATCAGAAACACCCATCTGCATAAATGTGTGTTTGTGATATTGGACAATGCTTTGCTCTCTACACGCATCAGTGAACATTTGAAACCTGTGATCTCGGCTCAGATTCCACAAGTTGTCCTTGGCTGAACCATTTTTCATAGTTACTAAGCACTGCATATAAGAAACACTCCTCAGTCTGGTCTTTGCACAGGAGTATAAAAACAGATATCTCAGAAATAACAACAAAACCCTCATTTGTTTATGTGACAACATTTCACAGCTATGAGAGCCCATGGGGGCATCCTGCATCACTGCGGTGCCACACAGGAAGTGTGAAATTCATGATGTCGTCCACTTTGACTGGTTAGCAGCAGGTTTTTATGATTTTATGATGCTGATCTTCCTGCTAACAGTTATGTTGTTGTCCACTGTGATATTTGCTCTGCAGCCTCAGCAGTAACTGCAAAAGTATCTGCAGTGGTCAAAGCTTTTGGCCCCGCTTCTACATCATCATGACTGTTTGCTTCTAATAAATGCACATTTTTTATTACTTTCTTGGTTTGTAGTGGCAGTAATGAACTGAAATGACCTCATATGTTTAACTCAGCATCACCTAAATAAACCCTGTGTGTCCACACTATTGATATTCTTTACCAAGATTTGTAGTGGACACTGCAGATTCTGTCTCAGGGTTTTTTTTCAGGGTGTGCAGCTGCCTCAGCAGATTTACTGCAGTATGTGTGCAGAGATCTGTGGCTGTCTGTAGGCCATTGCCTTTGTAACATGAGGGCAGAAGTGAGCAGTGAAACCTTTCAAAGTGTTAAGTCGTCTTGTTATGGGTGTGAAATGACCTTGAACTGTACTTCTGTGTATTTTTTTCATGTGTTACATTTGTAAAAATATCACAGTTGTATGTTATTTTATGTTTGCTTATAAAATGTTTAACAAGCAATATCCTGCTCATGTGATTCCACAGCTGTCTCATTCTATGCTTTGACACTTGCAAATGCATCATTCAGTTTCTACATTTTTCTGAGCATTGACCTCTGGCCACTGGTGTCAACCATCTCAATTAATCTTCATACCTGTCTGCATCTGTCACTTCACCACTGCAGCGCGTCAGAAGCTGCTCTGAGGATGCTTGCTGCAGATGCAGCCTGTAGATGGAGGAAAATGGAAGAGGGAGGAGAAAGGGGAGGAGAAAAAAGGAACCACTCAGGAGCTGCACACACAGCACTGAGATGCAGTTGCAGCTCTGAGGACAAGGGCTGCGTGGAAATAGTTGTAATTGGCAGCGCAGATGGAGTGTGAAAGTGGAATACAAATGACGAGGATGACGGATTGTTGCCACCAAAGAGGAGAGAACATTTGATAAGGTAAAGATGATGAAGATGACTCATTTCAGCATGATTAAATGGAGCGACTGGGACCAAAGAAAAGAATGTGTAACCTCTGTAAAGGTCCCAGCGCATCACGTTTTATCATCACAGGTTTAGCAGATGACTAAAACAAAATGTTGTCAGCGTTTCTCCATCATTGTGTAACCAATGGGCTCATGTGTCGTCCACAGGGACTCTTGGACAGCGTAGAGATGTATGCCTTCTACTCCCTTTTAGTCTACATCTTCTACACTGTCTTTAAGAAGGAAGAAGAGGAGGCGTTGGAGGGGGCATGTGGAGCTTCCTCAGATGTATGTCTAGTCTACATCATGTCCTGCCTCTGAGCTCCTCTTTTGGAAAAAAATTAAAATGAATAAATATCTAGCAGCTATACATGTTTAATAGCCTCCCCTATGAAACAGATACATTTTTCCTTGATTGATGTCGTGTGCATGTCTGTGTGCTATGTGTCTATATTTTGCATCCGTGTTATTGTCTGACCCTCATATATGATGCTATGCTCAGGAGCCAGGACCTGTTTCCATGGAAACAGGGAGCAGAAGGAGAGATGGCCACACCCCCAAAATGAGAAAGAATGCTTGTGCTCGCCTTAGTGAGTCAAGTGAGTGCTCAGGCAGCTTTTCTCAGCAAAATAAATGGTGTACAGTAGAAAACAGATGCATTTATTTAATGATTCAACAGAGCATATAGTCCTTTGTTAATGTGATGTGATGTCATCCAGGCAGTAGCAGCGACAGTGATGAAATGAGTGATGAAGATGAGGAAGACGTGTCTGAGATCCCAGCATGCACTCCCCTGGCCGCCTTTTTGTCTTTCAAGCAGGAGGCTGAGAAGAGAAGAGCCTCCCAGGTTCAGCTGGAAACAACAGGAAAGGTAACAAATGTATGTCATCACCTCTCCTGAACAGACTGCCTGATGCAGGACGGCAACATCAATCCCACTTCCACAAATAGGTGCCCTGCACAGTTGCTAAACTTTGTGTGTTACTCTTTACTGCGCAGTTGGCTGAGTCTCCCCTGGTGGCTGTGATGTCCCACTTGCTGACTTTTCTGGAGCAGTACTCCCATTTCCAACAGCTGCAGCAGCAGGCTGACCAGTACCGGGTCCAGCTAAAGAGGCACCGCGCCCAGCACCGCCGCCAGATGAAGGCCCTGCGTGCATCCTACCGCCAGCGCCTTCGTGACAAGAACAGCATCATCTGCAGCCTGGAGGAGGCCATCAGCCAGCCACAGACCCCCAGCCCACTGAGTGAGGGTGAGGAGGAGGGGGGGGGGGGGGTAGTAAAGAGGAAAGAATGGGGGAAGGGAAAGCAAGGTGGGGGTGTGAGGATGATGGAAAACAGAAAGAGCCAGAGGTGAGAGGGCTTTTTCAATAACCGCACAGAAGCAAAGGTCGCACAGGAAGGAGACTAAATATAGCTTCATGATATAAGACTTCAGATTGGATGAGATCATTGATGGATAGAGGAAGGTGAATTATGAGGAACAGTAAAGGTGTGGGTGTACACCACTGGGTGATGCAATATATGTGAGAAAGGATTGTGGGAAGGAAAGGTTATTTTTACTGCACCTCTTTGTAGACTGATTAGATTGGTGTCATTTATGTGACATTAGTGATGTCAGACAAACACTGTCCAGCTGCTTGTGGCCTCAGAGCCTCTGACGTCTGTGTCTGCTGTGTTTCAGATTTGACCAGATGGCTCCTTGACCTCAGACACAGCTCTGCACTGCATCATGTCTTTTTGTTGTGTACATTACGTTCAGCCTGTTAACAAGTGCATGAAACATGTAGGCAGATCTCTGACCTCAGGCTGACCGATACATGTATGATAGCAGAGGCTCTCACATGTGCTGACTCATTAGTTGATGGACAATGATGCAGGACTATGTGGTGAGAGTCTGGTACTCAAATAGTGACTCTGCTCTCTTTCATGAATAAAACACGGTTGTTAGTGCTGTTTTATTCCCTGCAAATGCACTTACAAGGTCTGGCACATGTTTGGCAGCACGTGTAAACGTGTCTGGTTAAAAATAGCCCGAGGTCCATGTCCCAGTGTTACAAGGCTGTATGGATTGTTTACTAAGTGTGCTAAGTGTAGAAGTGATACTTGAATTGGAAGCTCCTCTGCATGTTAGCTGTGTCTGATCCATTATTCAGAATCTGATTTGAATGAAAGGTTTGTGTTCTGTTGAGGGGTCATTCATCAAGAAACATATTTTTTAATTATTTGAAGCTGTTTTTTTAAATTCACAAAGTGCCTCTGCTGACTGAACAGTATCTTTTCACATTTCTTCTAAATACATCTACATCACCATTACTGACGCACAGCTGCATCCTCTCTTTCTTTTGTTCTGTCTGGCACCACCACCTCTTCCTGCACCACTGTGACACAGCAGACCTGATATGGCGTGTTGGTTAAATTAGCCTAAAGCCCTGCAATGAAAACCAGATGTGACAGACCTTGATAAATCATTGAGGGGGAGGAAAGTGATTAAAATACTGTTAGGCATGCTGCTCAGGCTCTGGTAGTGGAGTGCATGTTGTGTGTTGTAACTGCAAATCTTGGTTCTGCACAGGAGAGGTTGCATTTAGAGCCAGAGACTCTATAGCAGAAACCAGGATGTTTACTTTACTGCAGTGCACGTGAAAGAGATTTAAGTGCATTTTTAATGTTCATTAATATTACACTCATGCTCTTAGGTGAACTGTGGGAAATTGTTTTAAGTGAAAAGATTACATACAAGTCAAAGAGAGCTAAAAGGATACAGCAGGAGTTCTTTCTGCTTCGTCTGATGTGACTGAGTTGACTAATTATATCAATTACTTTGCTTTTACAGCAGCACTCTGGCTGATGATTATTATTCATGTCCTTCAGGTGAGTGTAGCAGCGACGCAGGGACACAAGCTGGGGTTCACAGGCTGGTGGAGTCTCTGTATGGCCTGCAGGGAGAGAGGAGCAAGCTGAGAGGAGAACTCCGTCTGCTGCACTCACAGCTGGAGCAGAAAGAAAGAGACAGACACTGTCGTATACAAGCCTTTCAGCAGCAGGTAGGCAGCTGCATATTAATGTAATCCCCTTAATTGCTATCCATATAACAGACTTGCAGTATCCTCAAAAAGTACATTTTTTGACTGTTCCTGTTTGTCACAGATTGATGAGCTGAAGAGCTGCATAGAGGAGCGTGAGGAGGAGCTGTCAAGACTGAGAACAGCCACAGTGAGTGCTGCCAGCTCGCTATTATAATATCAAGAATTTGTTACTTTTCACATCCTCAGCAAAACAGTGGCCAACTGATGAAGAAATACTGTGCTGCAAGGATAAATTTATAAGACATTCAACATTCATTTGACGCATCTCTTGTTGTTCTGCTTGAACTCAGCCTTCTGTTTCATGTCCTCAGGGGGCCACAGACTCAGAGAAGCGGGTGCTGTGTCTGTCAGCGGAGAATGAGAGTCTGAAACAGAACCTGAGCGTCACACAAGGCCTCCTGCAGCAGCTCTCAGCCATCCCATCTCAGTCGAGCACCATGCTCATCAAGGTGAGACGCACTGAGCTCACTGATGTGCAGCTAAAACATCCTTACTCATACTTGTAATTTATTTTTCATTATGTATGATAGGAGAATGAGACCCTCCGTAGCAGAGTGCAGCAGTTGGAGATCTCCCTGCAACAGCGTGCTGAGCAGCTGTCACAACTGGAGCGACAGAGTGAACAGAGTGAGTGGAGAAGAGGAGAAGAGCTGAGGAAGAGAGAGGACAGAGTGAGAGAGCTGCAGCTGGAGCTGGACAGAGAGAGAAGCAAGGAACCCCTAGTTAAGGTTAATCTTGTTGCACTGCTACAGACTGAGTAACTGAAATCACACCTGCAAAGGAGGAATAACTGATGTTGAGATGTTCTCTTCCAGTATGTCACACAGACGGTAGAGGTGGAATCACCAGCCACATTAAAGCAGCTGACTAAAGCCAGACAGAGGAATGAGCTGTTATCTGAAAGGCTGTCCACTCAGAATGAGCGCTGCAAACATCTGGAGGAGCAGATCAGGAAGTCTGATGAATACAGCTGTAATCTGCAGCACAAGGTACCAGAGGCAATACGATTCTTACTTATTTCAGTATGTTCTATTTGCAAAATAGTGCTCCCTCAGCTTTTGTGTGTTAGCAGGGCAAAAAAGGTCTATGTGTGCTTTTTACAAAGATGCGCCATAAAAATGCTAATATCCATCAGAATACTAGTAATTGTTGGCGACTAAGAACATATATGCCAGATGCCCCTCTTTGATGACATCAACTCTGATTAAAAAATAAAAACTAAAACTGACACAGTTCACAGGGGTAAATAAGGCACACCCTGATTAGAGAACAGATGATCAAAGTGGAGAAAATGGAGGAGGACGTTTTTACACTGCTGCTGCAACCTGGATCAAAGTCATTGACAGATGAACTAATTACAGAGCTGAACCCGCAAAGATTGGAACAGTGGAGATGACAGTCTGACAAATTGCTGTTCTGAATCTTTTACAGATTGCAGCTTATGAGCGAGAAATCAGTAAACTGAGAGAGGATCTGCTGAGAGAGATCGGACACTTGGAGGAGAGAAAGGAGGAGGCTGTGAAAGCTGCTGCCAGCTGCTCTGCAGAACACTTTCAGAACCTGCAGGACCAGTTCTTCAGTGAGTTTGGTCACTGAATCTCAAAGAAAGAAAGGAAGAAATCGGGATTTCCTCAAAAAAACCAACATAATAATAACAATTTCTTATTGTCAGGCTTGCAGAAGCGTCTGACGGCACTCCCTCCAACTTTGCGCTCCATGAAGACAGACTACACCAGCCTGAGGAGCCAGGTCCGAAACTTCTCAGACTTTTATGGATCAGCTATCAATGAAGCAAAGAAACAGGTTGGTACTATGATGTGATGAAGGTCTGCTTTGAAAGAGACATGAGAAAGCACTGTAAAGTATTTTTGCTTTGCTCTGTTAGATTTCAGCAGCTATTAATGAGATGTCTGAAGCCAACAAAGACCTCCTGGAGAAATACAGGAAAGAAGTTGCTCTGCGCAGGAAGTACCATGAACAGCTGGTGGAGCTTAAAGGTAGAAAAATGATAAGATAAAACTTGTTTCTGACAAAGAGTCACTGACTGAGACTTCTGTTTTTTAGGCAACATCCGTGTGCTGTGTCGTGTGAAGCCTGTGCTGAAGGAGGACCAGCATGAGGAGGGCCAGTCTGTGGTTGTGACCACAGACCCCAACAATGAGTCCTCCCTCACTGTGCTGAGCAAAGGAAAGGGACGCATCTTTGAACTGGACAAGGTGTTCCACCCACAGGCCGCACAGGAAGAGGTGAGTGAAAGAGACAAGCGTATAAAGGAGACTTTTTTTTATACGACCTCTAACTTTTCCTTTGGTCTCATCAGGTCTTTCAGGAGATTGAGCCTCTTGTGACGTCCTGCATCGATGGTTACCACGTCTGCATATTTGCCTATGGGCAGACTGGCTCTGGAAAAACCCACACGATGGAGGTATCACATATATATTTACACCAGGATAGAGAATGAAAGCCAGTGTCAGGTATAGTTGTGTATAATATTATTATTAATTTATAGGGCAGTGTGGAAAACCCAGGCATCAACCAGAGAGCCTTGAAACATCTCTTCAGTGTGATTGAGGAGAGGAAGGACATGTGGTCTTACACTGTCACAGTCAGCTCTGTGGAAATCTACAATGAGGTGCTAAGGTACAGTATGTTGCTTTTTTTCTTTAGTTTCTCTATTAGTTATAGCAAAAAGATGGTGCCAATCACGGTTTGTTCTTCAGGGACCTGCTGAGTAAGGACGGAGAGAAACTGGACATAAAAATCAACCCGGACGGAACAGGACAGCTGCACGTACCAGGTCTCAGGATCATTGAGGTTAAGAGCTTTCAGCACATCAAGAAGGTAACAGTGTGTCTTCAGACATCCACACTAATGTGATATTGTAAATAGTCACTCTACTTTATTTTGTGTTCGTTCAGATTTTAGCCACAGCTCGACGGAACAGAATCACATTTGGCACTCAGATGAACCAGCACAGCTCCCGCTCCCACGCTCTGCTTTGTATCACTGTTGAGGGTACTGACCTCGCCACCGGCTCCAAAACTACAGGTCAGTCATAATGCATTTTCTCCTCCTCCAGGGAAAAGTGTCTGCAGAAATATCTAGTGGAAATTCAAGGCTGAGGCTAGACTAGTGATTTGTCATTAAGAGCTTCCTCTCCCTAAAGTAATATCACTGCAAAAATGTTGAGAGTGTAGAAGAAGAAGTGCAGTATGTGCACATGTGATTGTGAGCAGGACCACCTCTGTCATTGAGCGATAACCTGTAATTTTCAGGTAAGTTGAATCTGGTGGACCTGGCTGGCTCAGAGAGGGTGTGGAAGTCTGGAGCAGAAGGAGAGAGGCTGAAAGAGGCCCAGAACATAAACCGCTCCCTGCTGGCACTGGGAGACGTCATTCAGGCCCTCAGGGCTCGGCAGACTCACATCCCCTTCAGGAACTCCCGCCTTACCTACTTATTACAGGACTCGCTGGGCAAAGGCAGCAAGACAGTTATGGTGGTGCAGGTGAGATTACTGTCCAGCTCTGTTTACAGTACTCACAGTAAATGCCAGTCCATCATAATGAGCCTTATTCTTCTTTTACTTAAGGTGTCCGCTCTGGAGAGTAACGTGGGAGAGACACTGTGCTCTCTGAAGTTTGCTCAGAGGGTGTGCAAGGTGGAACTGGGCCCTGCAGCCAGGAAGATCGAAGCTGGTGGACAGTGTGACTGATAGCCTTGAATCACCACAAAGTCATGTAAAATCAGTCACCCACTCTACCAGCCAATCATAATGCTTCATCAACATCAGCAGCAATCCTGCTCAAGGGCTAAATCTCTCTATTGAGGGTATCGGCCTCCTCTTCGCCATGTTCAGCTTCTGTTGAGTGATAACCCTTTATTATTGAATAATCTGCATGCAGGAGTATTTATTCTTCCGAGTGCCAAAACCTCCTCTGACTCCACAATATAACATTTGATGCTTCCTTGAACCCCTGCATCTCAAACATTGTCGATGTTTAAGATGCAGGCTCCACAAACTTCCAGTTCCATCAACACTCTGCAGTATTAATCATTCAGCTGTTTATGTCTGTTGTTTGTGAGCTACAAGTCTGGTATATTTTTGAAGGTTGTAGTGTGTAGGATGTTTTGTAGCAAAAAAAAAAAAAATCTACATGCGCTGATAATTATGTTCAATGACACTTGAGTCGCGTTTGTGTATTTTTGTGAACGTTTAAAGAGCAGTGACTGAGTGCTCCAGTTCTCTTCAGAGCCTTGGATAATTTGCCTTTTGGTAGAGGCAGACAGTTGTGGAAATGAGCAGGTGGCCTTGTATGGAATTAACTGTGCAATATCCTCCTTGAGGAGACAGTTTGGGCCTATGGGGACAGTTGATGCACTTTATTGTGAAAGAAAAGGAGCATTTCAGTTCAGGTGCTTGCAATAGATATCACTAGTGAATGTCATACCAAATACAGCTTATTGTTAATATTTATTTCTTTATCTATCGTTCACTGGATCAAAAGTAGTTTTTGATTCAAATGTAGCAAGTCATCAATGTAAGTGAGTGCATAGGGGTCACTTAATGATGATTAGTGAGTGAATTCTCAGATAATTTTCTGAATAAATATTATGTATTTAATATGTGTCTGTTCTCTTATTATACACTCAGTGATGAAGTGTGCCCCGTAGTCACAATATCCAAGGTACAAATATTTGTAGCATGGCTGATTGCTTAAAGGGCAGCAGTAGACCCAGAGTGGGGTAAGTGCAGTACTCAAGAGTGATGGACTGGCAACCTATCCAGGGTATTCTGCCTTGAGTCACTGTAGCTTAATGAGTGGATGGATTATCAGTATCATCACAGAGGATTTGATTTATGTCTTTTTAAGCTCAGATATAGGAAAAAAAACCCTTAAAAGTAATCACTCTTTCAAAAAAGCACATATTTTTACTGGATAAAAAATACACAATTAAACCACATATACAGAATGTAGTACATGTTCATATACATGGCCTGATAGGAAGCACGGCTGCACCATGAAACCAGCCTCCTTCTGTAACCACGACACAGACCTGTTAGGAGTGCAGGCCACTCCTGTTCAGTCTCCTTTGTTCCCGTCACATCTTAATTCAGTCTGAGTCGCCCTCCTCTATGCCTACTGCTCCCACTGCTCTGGCCAGTTCCTCTTCACTGCCACGTAGACGATCTCCTGAAGACACGCACAAATGACCAAAGTCATTCACTATGTTTTAATTTTGGTCTGATTAGATGGTACTGCATTTTACAAAGAATCAATTTTTATAGTAAATGGAAGACATGTTGCCGTGATGTTCTCTGGGTGTGCACTAATGGGTAAAACCCAAATGAAAGTTTACATGCAAACCCAGGAATCCTAATTTGGTTAATTACAGATGGCATGAGTACTACTTTACCATTCTGTGATGACTAATCAATGTCATGCGCTTTAAACATGGAGGGAAACCTCCTCTTACAGTTAAACCTGTTTTGCAATCTCCTCGAAGCTTGTTCTTATTTTTAGAATTTGGATCAAACATCAGTGGAGGAATCACACCACTGATACTATCAGACAGCTTTGAGCCTCCACAGCGTCTGGAAGCCACAAAGCAATTAGCCTAATAATTCACGCTCAGCTGAGGCTGTTATCTCAGGGATATAAAAGCAAAAACATGAAATACTGACGGATGAGCTCAGCGATGGCTCTCTGTGTCCTCCTCTCCAACTTCTCCAGCTTCTTTGCCACATCTCTTTTAAGATCCCTACATTCAGAATTACAATGAAAAGACAAGTCATCCAATTATCTTCAAATTACATCAGGGTTTTTATGCATCATATAGGTTGGAAGATTTTTTTTAAGTCTTACCAGTCAGGTTTTCTTGGGGCAAGGTTGGCCAAATCCTGAGAAGAGAAATCAGCTGAATAGGGTGAAACCCAAGTAAAATCACATTCAGACAGAAAGAAGTACTCACCACTTCTTCAATGATGGGTTCTGGATTAGCTGCCTCTAGCTGGTCTTTTACTTTATCTTCCACTGCAAACAGAGAATATTTGTCATTAGCCCCAAATCATCTGCTACAATGGCAGCTGGCAAGAGTCAGTGAGCAGGAGGTCTGTTCAGTACTTTGACCTTCTTAAGGGCACTCCATGAACACCAGTTCCAGAACTTTGTTTTATTGTTGAGAAGCTCTCACCTGATGCAGGTTTGGCTTTAGGCATCTGCCGCTCCTTCAGATCTTCATCCTCTGGAGTATAATTTCTCAGTTTCAGGTCTCTGGGAACACAAATACAGAGCAATGCCAGAGTCAACAGTTAGTTTATCACATAAACAATATACTTTTATTACACTTCCCATACTCTTCACAGTCCAGGAGGTGGCAGTGTAGGCAAATATATCCTACCAGAGACTGCGGAGCATAAAAGACCCTACACAGCTGCACATCTAATGCCTGCAGGAGGTTGGGTATAATGTCCCTCTTTATTCCTGTGTACATGTCTGATTAACATGTCCCACCTGCTTCTGGGCAGAGACAGCAAACAGCTGAGGAATGCTCTCCTTGATGTTGAATTACACCATCTTTCATCACATCTCCACACAGGCGAATTCTTGGCAAGCTTTAGCTGACATCTCTGCACATTATTGTGTAGGTCCAGCAGCAGAGATAAACTATTGTCTGCCTGTGTGTGGGAGAGGACAGAGTTATCAGCGTCTCTGAGCTCAACATGGATTTGTGATGAAGCTCAGGAGAGGTTACACTCTTGATACATTTATCACACCCCTGCTGCCAACAGACAGACCAATGCCTTGTATGGGTATGGGCAGGAATGCTAGTCATGTTCTGCTGTTGGCTGACGGAGGTCCACTCTTAGTTCACACATCCCTCTGTGTCTGCATCCTGTATCAGATCCCACATAGGCTGTTTGAGCGAGACAATGTGCTGTTCTGAGCATATCCTAATTGAATTGGTTTATATTGCAAACAAAGTAAATTAAAGTTATTGCTTCATTGCACTTACCTGGAGTGAAATTAAACATCCTGCAGTTTAAGCTCAGCCAGTGAACTTTATTGCATGCTATTTTCCCTCTCCCTCCATTTTTAAATCCTCTCATGAATACTGTTTAATTAAAAAGCATAAAACTGCTCCTAAGTATGCTCCTGTCTGTAGGAAGCATGGGTGTGCAAAATCTTAAATGTGTGTTTTTATTATGTGACATATAAAGGGAAAGAAAGCCTCAAAAGAGGAATTAGGATACTGCAGTGGAAATGAAAACAAAAATCTTACAGCCCGCCGGTGTAAAACAGGAGGCCAGTCCTCCTTTAGGTAGGAATCAAATCTAAATTTTACACCACCACAACCAGGAAATGTAAAGATATTTTGAGGTGTAGACATGCTGAAAAACTGCCATCTTAAGTGCCACCATTAGTGGAACAAAAACCAGAACAAACAGACTGTTCATGTAAATTTTCTACCTTCAAAAGCTTTTTGTCCTTAACTGTCTCTTCCAAACTTTTGGAGTGTGTTTACATATTTCCACTTCAAGCACCCCGTGGCATCAAAGAGAGCCTGTGATGAATTTAATCTACTGACCCAAGTGTTGCCCTCGCTAAATGTTTAGAGTGAACTGTGGTTAAGCAGGAGGAGCCCAGAGTCTTCTAATGTTAACACTGATATCAAGCTATCTGCCCCATTTACAGCAGATAATATAACTGCAGACAATCATCAGACCTTCATGCATGAGATTCTAAGCCCTAACATGTACTAACAAAACTTCCTTTAATTGCATGCCATTTCCAAGAATCTGGAATCAACTTACCTATCGGCCAATCTTAAAATAAAATGCCAGCAGCCCTAACAAAACCTAACAAGATGCAACAAGAAACTCTGCCTGGTGTGCTTAGAATAGAATAGAATAGAATAGGTTTTGTGGTTTTGTGAAAAACCTTCTGCACATGATCAATTTATTTGGACATATTAGTCCTGTGGAGCCCTCACTAAACTGAAAGTGGAATAACCCAAGGACAAACAGTTTGACTGTTTTGTTCTTTTCTGCCTTGGTTTAGCAATTTGAGCTCCTATGAAATTTTAATACTAATCACAAGATACATTACACTCGCACCCTGCTACAAATGAAGGTCTCAACTGTGTAAAAACACCCCCACACTCCATTAAACACTGATTCTCTATAATTACAGACAAACATATAAATTAGACTCATTAACCTGCATCTATGTTCATTCTCCTGAGAGAGAGCTGTCCTGTTGGACCGGAGGAAATACAGCGGCACACCCTCAGAGCAGTCATTAAATATAAACAATGGAAAAAGGTCCTGTAGGACAGGAAAGATGGCTGCTCCTTCCTACCACCTAACACACAACGTTGAGTAAGCTGCAGGATATTTGAGCAGCTAATAGCGCAGGTCTGTGATCTACCTCAGTGTAAACACGACATCTCGCAGCCTGCACTGAGACATGCACTGGTGCTAAGATAAAGGGCAGATAAATGCTCTGTTGATTTACTTCCATATCAGTTTCAGTTCCGTTTGTGTTAAAAGCATTAGCTGAAGGCAACAGAGACCAACAATTGAAGAAATCATGGCATGGGTTAAAGAAAATAAATATACAAAACAAGTAATTAAGCAACAAAGCTGGGGTGGGGCAGCAAACTAACCTATGCCTCTCTTCAGCGGCATCTTCAAGTGCAGCTTTCTTGTTGTCTGGTTCCCCATTTTCTTGCTCTCGACCCTGTAAGAATGTCATCATATCATCATGTCATTAAATTGACTACAACTAATTATTCTACCTCAGAGAATACCGCACCAACCTAAGAACATGTTTATGGTTTATTATTAGTATAGAATAGTGAAAAGAAGTCAGACATGAACACCAGGCAAACATTTGCATAGAAAAACAAAATACTATATATAATACTAATGCCCCATCATTTGGGAGTCAAATGACACATTTACATTATGACCCTCACAATTTGTGACACTGACATATTTAAGAGTTTGGGAACTGAACCTGATATACTTGCAAAACAACATTAGTATTTTCTAGATGTAATGTTATACACAGCACTGCATTTAGACTGGCCTACACTGAAATATCCAAAGAACTGTACAAATGGATGAAACAAGCTTGCAGTATTTCAGAAAAAGAAAAAATTTGACCTCCAGAGAAACAAAGCTGTAGCAAAGGATACTGAACCCCTCCCAGCTTACACTTTCCTGAAGAGGCTTCCTGACCACCTGCTAGAACAATTCAGTGTACTGACTCATTCTTGAAGTGCAGCACAAAAGGACAACAACTTCAGACTTTAGGAATGTCAACAATCGTTTATCAAACATCTTTAGCAAAGAAAGTATGTCCCTGCTAAACACTTATGTAAAAAAAACATTCTGACCTCACTGCAAACAACAGTGGCTTGTGTACTGAATGGGGCTTCCTGTTGCAAGGAATTTATATCCAGAACTGAAAGGTCATATTGGAGCAGAAATACTGTGTCTAATGTTTAAATGGATCTACACTGACAGCAGCACTACCAAGGAACAACTGAGAATTTGGTGAACCAACCTAGTCTCATTTCACATGTGTGTAGATGTTAAATTATTAATTTAGTACAATTTTGTTTTTAATCAATAAAGAGCATTCATCCTAAGATTATCTGCAAATAAATGCTCACACATCTGTCACTTTAAATTAGAGATATCTGGATATAACATTTTATACATAAAACATGATGCTGATTTTGTCTCAATAAAAGGAAAATATTGCATTGGTCTTTTTATTGGTCTCCTATTATGGACATATGTCATTGTTTTATTATGCAGCTGAACCAAACCTGGTTCACTCCACTTCAGTGGATCACTCAGACTGTGCTCATCATGTCAAACTTATTTTTTGTTTATGTGGAGTGTTAAACTTACATCACTGTTTTTTGTATTTAATTAGTTAAACAAATGTACTGCAGTGTGTAAGTGTGTACACTAAAAAATAGATGACAAACTTTTAGTTGACTGGGATTTACTGTGTGTTTTTATTATTTTGTTCAATTTTTTGTTTTAATACACTTTGTAAAGCACGTTGTGATCTATCTGTGAAAGGTGCTATATGAATAAAGTTTACATTCTTACATGGCCATCAAACATTTTCTCCGTTCAAATTTGAAAAAAACTTGAACAATTTGAAGCTAGTATTGATGCTATTGATTGGCCGTTAATATATGTTACTTCTGCTCTTATCATTCTTCAAATCTAATGCATCTGATTTAATTAGAATGTCGTAAATGTTCAATAAGCTAGTTAATAGTGGAAATGTAGCATATGCGGACAAAGTCTTCAATCTGATTTAACACGGTGTTAACTTACAAGATGTTGAATTACGTAGCTTCCGAAAATTAACCTTTGATCGATCTATCCATCAAAACACAATACTGCCGTTAGCTACTTTTGAATTAGTTCGGAAATAGATCAAAGCCTTCTTGAGCAACACACAAACAAAGCTATGAACCAATTATACGATGTATTAGCTACATAAATATGCTAGCGTTAGCTACAAGCTAACAAGCTAACGTTACCTCACAAGTACACACACAAGTGACTTGTGTGTAAAAGATATTGTCCATTATTTCACAGGAAGATTACACCAGACAGGAAACTTACATGAAGCTGTTTGTCTCTTAGCGCCTTCAGCCTCTCTTTTCTTTTAAGAGCCTGCTCCTGAAGTGAACCAACATTTCGCTCCATGCTTGTGTCTACACGACGCTCGATTCTCTCTGAAATCGATTAACTCCCCTGATGCAAGGGTGTAAAAACGTCCGTCGAGCAAATCGATTGCAGTGGCCTGTTGCCTGATCATGCGACTTTACTACGTTTTGTTGACTAATTTCCTAAGAACCATCAATAGGATTGGTTACATTTGTAATAATATTTTTTAAGCATGATCCTATTTGGACTAATGAGATTTTCGAAACTAATGCAAACACATGAGGTTTTGCATGGGTTAAATTTGGATAACTGGAGCAGATACTAATACTTTAATTGGCTTTTAGAAGCTTAAATGTTATTTTTTTGAAAATTCAGTTAAAACTTATTTTTAGACCATTAACAAGCATATACCTCAAAAGTAAATAAAGATCACAGACAGGACAGATCAGTACTGTGTCCTGTTGATGGTCACAGTGTCCGGTCCTGGTTTAGGAATGTAGGCCATTGCCATGGTAATACAGCTGCCTCGAGCTTCACTGTGTCCATCCTCCTGACAATCAACATTAGAGTGCGATAACAAAAAACCTGTCTGTGTTAAAGATGCTACCAAGAGGGTGATCATAAAACTAGATTGATAACCCCAATAAATCAATAGATTAGTCATGTGTGATACCACTTAGTGTGACTATGGATCAAAAATAAAGCTGTAAACTATCCAGCAGGGATAAAGTGCAGTATAAAGCACCTGGATATTTTACACTTTAAAAAAGATAAACATGTTGTAAATGTGGGATTAATCTAAACAAGTACAACTGTTTATTTTATCCTAGCATGTGTTATTCAAGAATAAAAGTTTAACAATGACAACTTTAAAGGATGATAAAGATGGCTCATCCTAATAAATGCTGTCTGCACCATTTACATTATGCACTTTGAATGCACCTCTCAGTGTTTATGTATTGTACGCTTCATCAGGATAAGAATTATGTGGCTGAACGAGTCTGAAGTTCACTTGAATGTTTGTGTTGTCAGCCTCAGTCCGCAGTAATTGCAACAGAACTTAAAGAAAAGCTGTTATTTAAGTATCACGTAAGAATTTGCACACTGCATGAAAACATGCAGCCTGTTTTTCCCCCTTTTTTAATGACATTCATCACTTCCCTGTGAGGGGAGTCCTGGCGCAGGCTGTCTGTGTTTATGTGTGTGTGCGCCTTTAAGAAATATCAGCCTACCTGTGAGCATGATCTACAGTCAACTCTTCACTGCATTTCTTGGCTTGTTAATAGTCAGACAGTAGTTGGTGATCACCGGCCCCCGGCTCATCACACTCCACGCAGTGACTGCACACCTCCACTCGAGCGGCGCAGTCATTTCTCGGCGTTGAGCGGATGGCATCTGTCGCTTCCGTGGGAACTCTCTCCAATAGGAATCATACAGCAACAAGCTCGGTCTAAATGCGGACATGGGTGTTTCTCCAGACGTGCATTTCCACGCATTTGTGTTCCTGCTTTTACAGTTTTCCCCAGTGAGCGCACCGTAACCATATCCACGCTGTCATGTTTTGCGTTTGATAACTTTGAGCCTGTGAGCACTTTTTTTTTTAATTTGGGATTATTGCGCCTGGATTTGCAGGAATGGTTCACCACAGGAGCAGCAGCGCGTCGCGTTCTCCTGCTTTTAGGAAGCAACTTCGAGCAGCAGCGCTGGATTTAACCATGCTCGCCAGTTTTATGATTGTGTAGAAAAATAAATAAAGAAAAAGGAGATCATGAGCAACCACAAGGGCGGCGGAATGGCATCGAAGGAAAGGCTGTATGAGCTGTGGATGTTGTATTACACTAAGGTAAGAGCAAGTGCGGAAGAGCTGAGCGTGACACCTGTTGTCGCCACAGCTCCTCTGCCTGAACTTTATAACATCAGCCAACAAACACACGATCGCAGCCTGTGCTGCGTTCACTGCTGCTTTTAATGAGACATCGCCTGTTTATGCTTATATACTACAGCGGTTTATTACATGTTAATCGAGACAGCTGTTGAATATGATCATGTCGCATTTTCTGTGTCCTCCTGAACTTCATCCTTTCAAATCGATGCGTAAAAATGATATTTAAACTTTAACATGATTATGTTCGCTGCTGTACCTGGGTGCAGGTGTTACTGAGGCTACTTCCTCTTCCTGTTCTTGCCTCCCCGTCTTCCTCAAACAAGGCATGTCGTATTTAAACCATGAAAACAAAACAACCTGTGTTATTGAATGCATCACAACATCATTAATCCCGCTGTTAATCTCAGTCTGGGATCTTAAATTGAATGTCAAATTGTGGGTGTGACTGCGGCAATCATCATTAAGGAGTAATATCTTAGTGGCACAGGTGAAAACAGTAGAAGTGCTCCTCTCATGTCTCTACCTAAAGGAGAAACACTGTTTGACTGTGGATACATCATGATGATTATTTAATGTGTTTGCAATCTGCTTCCATGCCTGAGGACAGAAGAAACAAGAAGAGACTTCTTTCCATGTTCATGTTCATGCACTGTGTGTGCACACTGCAGGCATATGACTCTCCTACCATCACTGCACATCTAATGGTTTCGACAGTAATAAACTTTAATCATAGACATGTACACTTGTCTATGAGAAAATAAATCCCAGGTTGTGAATATAAATGCCCTAAATAAAAAAAAGAGCTCAGATCTCAGAGGAAGTGTGTTTGTAATCCACCCTCTGTAGATTCACTAACATTCCCTGTTCTGCAACACTAAACACATTATAGTAGGTGCTGTCACAATCCACCGCTTGAAAGAATGAATAGGGTGTGTGTGTGTGTGTGTGTGTGCTTGCATGCATGTAGGGAGGGGTTAGCCTGAATCTGGTGATGACAGCTGTCTAGCATCTCTATGTGTGTGACCACTTCCTTATCGAGCAGCCTCTTGCTCTGTTTTCCAGTTGTCTGTAATGCAAAAAAGTTTAGAGTTGCTCTTTGAATCTGGGGAGAGGATTTTGCATATGTGCAAATGTCATTCTCTCTTGGTCGGTCTGTAAAGAGGACAGCAGAGCAAAGAGATTTAACAGAGCCCAAATCTCACCACCTTATGTGACTCAGAGGAACACAAAAGGCTGCAGAACCAACCCAGAGATCAATCACCTGCCTCTGCTTTAAAACACCACTGCTCATGTGTGTTTAATGTTTTTGTTATTTGCCTGTTAGTCAAGTTGGCAAAGACAATAATGATTTTGAAAAGTGGAGACATCCCGTTACTGACTCACAGGCTTTGTTTTCAGACACGTCACACACAGCAAAGTTGCAGCTCACTTATCTGGAGCGCTGTTTAATAGGCTTTTTGTTAAAGCTGTGAGCTGCTTTACGCCCTGTAACACGTCTCAGTTTTAATCTGTATTGCAGCATTGTGTACTCCTTTTTCCTCATTATTATTATTCTGCATTTATCAGCCTTTTTAGGGATCCTGGCAGCACATATGTGGTGTTTTAACAGTATATAACAAAGTTGTGGTGTGTGCTGACAAATGGATTCCAGCATGCTTTATGTCTGCCATTCTGTATTTGCAATAAGAAAGCACAACTTGCTCAGGCTTGTCATTGATAAAGGAGCTCCGCTTCCTCTGATTGTGCAAGAAATCACACACCCATTGCAAGACTTTACAGATCAGGGACTAATGTGAACCGCTGAAAAGACACTGTGATTTAGACACTGTGATGTGGCCTATGAATTTTAAAATTGAGATACTCGCCCATGTATACTATACTGTACATGAAGATCTCTGTGTAGCAGACAGGACGTGGGGTTAAAACCAGCCTTGTAGTGCAGTATCTCAGGGCTCCATATCTTATATCTAAGAACACACACACACACACACAGAAGATTCTGATCTAATCACTGAGGGACATAACTTGTCGTACCATGTCTGAGAAGACATAAATTTGATTTTGGGCATAATCCTCCTGAGAAGCAGAGCTAATTCAAGTCAATTTTATGCATGTTTACTTTTTAACCCATCAACGCCGGCTAGGACTATTGCCTTATTAATAACTAAAAACAACTCTGTTTACACCCAACACTTCATCAGTTCTTCTAAGAAATAACGGGATACTTCACTGATAGTGAAAATTAAAGTAAGCAGGATATGACGTCAGTAAAACATAAGCCTGTATTTACACCTTGGCTCATGTACTACACAGGGCTCATACCAGTATAACTACCCATGTTTTCATTGCCATATTTCTGTGTTTCTGAACTAAAGTAGGAAGAAGCATCACTTCTGTGTGTGGATATATGACATATCAAGCTGGCAGAGAAATAGTGTGTTATTATCTTGTGGTGGTTGGCTTGAGGAACTAATTAATGCTTTCAAAGGTATAGCCGGACCACAGTGCCAACCCCACCGCCACCCATCCACACAGCTGTGAAACCTCCTCCTCAGATAGCAGCAAAGATTTATGTGACATTTCCTTGCTTTTGTCACAACATAGTCATCGACCTTATTATTTGTGTCCTGCCTTGATGCATGTCAGTACACTGCCACGGCTACAGCCATCCCCGCAGATCACTGTTGAGGCCTGTGATTGAATCCTCTGGTGTGCCTCGGCCTTCCCTGTTTTACCAACTGAACGGCCAACCAAGAATATCAAAGTGCTCTTTTTGTGTTGACTCCCGCAGAAGCTGGAGTGAAGCAGAATGCCAAGCAGCACGGGGCGGCACAGCTGCTTGGCCATGTGCAGAGAAAACAGAGATAAATGACACGGTTTGTAGGGGCTGCTACCTCACCATTGGTTGGTGACATCCGCACTGATAGTGGCTGTTAACATGTATTGGAAAAAGCCATAGTTGCTGTGGATTATGTTGAAGGAAACCAGCTGATAGAGATCGTTAGTAATGTTGTAAGGTTTATAGAGATATAAAGCAGGTCATCGGGTGTCTGAACCTGTTTTGCTCTTGTTTTACTTCTCATTAGCAAAACAGACCCACTTCCTCCCTGTGATCTGATTTTTTTTTTACCTGGACAGGTTACACATTCACCAGGGTCAGTGTATTATAACAACATGGTGAAGCATCTGCACAAAGGCTAATGCACATTTTCTCACAGTGCTCACACATCTAATACTGAAACAGTCTGCTCTAAGACAAACCACATCACTTAACTGAGTCATATAAATCTTACGTCCTCAGTAATACTGCAGGGATTCAGCATATTCCTCGGTGTCCTTGTTTCTCAAGTCACCAATACCTATTTGTCCAGATGTCTGAGCCTCAACACAATGGGTTGTTTGCAGCTTCCTGTTTTCACAGACCATATGCAATATAATTAGGGTAATTATATCAGTGTTTAAATAAAATTTTGTATGTAGAGTTTCTATTTAAAGACATATATGAAGTAATATTGTTGTACTATGCTTAGGCTTAAAGTCATTGCAGTGTAGTGCACTCACTGCTGTCAAGCACACACGGTATAAAAGTAAAAGCTGAATTTTGGTGTTCCTCCTGAAACATCTCTTTGTTGTTTTAAATTTAGAACGCACAGTGACCCGGCTCTTTGTTGTTGCTGTGGGACATTTTTACTGAAGCTTCCGTCATATCTACTCACAACTATAGCAGTGCAACCTAAAGAGGAAGGGGTTTGACGAGTTTGAAGGAAATCAGCCTCAGTTAAAGTGACATGTAATTTCCTGGTTGCTCGCTTGACGGTGGGAGACAGAAAAACAAGCGAGTCAGACGCTGGTGCTGGTCAGGAGTGATGTGCAGCTGCTGAGTTGCTGACTGTGGACGTTACCTCTGAAGGCTCGTACACCAGAGACTGGGTTCGCAAGAACCTGGCACCCTGCTTAGCCGCATACAATGAGAGATGGACTGGCACACAAGTCACTGCCAGTTGGTAATGTACTGTATTTATTTTTGCCTGATGGTTACACAGTAGTTTATTATATGAATGGTCTCGAACATATAGCCACAGGATGCATGTGCTTTGCTTTCTGTCATGTTGCAATTTCTTCTCTGAGTAAACACCGCTCATTTATGACCTGTTGGTGTGCTGATTTAGGGGAAGTACCTGATGAACTGTGTGCTGTCTTTGTTCTGTATTTTATTTATGTACACCGAGTCAGTCTGATACAACTCATATCTTCCTCTAAAGAAGGAGGCTCTGTCAAAAATCAGCTATGCCTGGCTAATCAAAATGTTCAAGAACATCAGGGAACCTTTCTACACGTTCTGTGGTTTTTAAATTACCTTAGAAGCACGGTGTTCTCACTGCATCGTCAGCACTTATTAATGAGCTTTATATAAAACTGAAAGTATACATTTTTACCAGGGAACAGAAGTCGACCTGTTTCTGTTGTGACCTGTCTGCCATTTGTGCTATTTTGTTGGTGAGATCAAGAGACTGATGTATGGTGGAAGAGTGGCAGGATATGTTGCACTGCAGACACCGATTAAAGCTGAGATAACGACCGTGTGTATATAAACATCCTCATAGAAATGAAGGCACCGTGCATGACACTGTGAAGACGCAGTATTTGAGTATTTGAGGAATGTTTTGTATATGTGTTGATGTGTAGAAAAAAGAAATGTGTTCATTTTGTTCCATTTAACCTGCTTATTCTGAAGAAAAAAGGAAAGCAGTGGCTTGTGTGTTCCTCTCTGTGCATGTGTTGCATCTCTTTGCAACATCCTGTTACAAAAACAGGTCATAATATCTACTCCGTCTGTATCGTCTGAGTAACGTTCAACGTGCTCTTACTGCCTGAAGTTCTTTTTAAACATTTACCTGCTGTATTGTTCATGAAGGCTGTCCCTGGAGGTGACAGTGTTTTTCACCTGTTTTTCCTCCCTCCTGCAGAAAGATGTGGGCTATCTGCAGCAGTGGTTGGAAGCATTTGTGGCGTCCTTTGAGAGGCTCATTGATGTGCAGACACTGGAGCCTCGGAGGTGAGTAGTAACAAACTACACAACTCCCCCCTTGTTGTACTCCCTCAGGCAGACACCATTCCATGGAGATAGTGCTTTGACATGTTTATGTTGATGTTCCTCTGTCTGTTACGACACCCTTTGCCTCGTTGTTACTGCCTCTCGCTGTATCCTCCTCTCTAATCCTCCAGGCTGGAGGACAGCAGCTCGGAGGTGCCCTTGCTGCCTAGAGAGGTGTTGGTGTTCCTCAGCACCCAGCTATGGCACAGTGCGCTCCACCTCTCCGGTGGCACAGAGCACAACAGCAGCACCCCTCACCCGCTGCTCCTCATCAAGTTCTTCATCATTATCTGCAGGTGAGGGCACCATCTGATGGCCGCATGTTCTAGATGTTCTGATGAAAGGCATATAGTACACTTAAGTTTAAGTTAGCACCCTCTTCTCTTTAAGTTCCCTGTTTTTTGTGTAAAAAAATGATCAGAATCACCTGGTTGTTGTGGGTCCTAGCTTCAGCCAAACACGTCAGACAGACAGCAACATAGAACCTTTTAGTAAAAATTAATCCAAAAGGAAAAATATGTGGGCAATATCAGGTACCTCCGATAATTCAATAGCTTGTACATCCATCTTTGGCTGTAATAACTGTAGTAATTGTTTCCTGGATGACTTTATCAGTCTGTCACAATGTTGTGGAGTCCTGTCCTGTTGCATCGGCCCTTATAGCCTCTAGAATACTCAGGTATACAGAGGAGTTTATAGTTCACTTAATGAATGCAGGGTGCCCAGATTCTCCTGCTGCTCAAATCATCAGCCTTCCACCACCGTGCTTTGCAATGGGTTTGAGGTGTTTCTGCTGTAATGGTATATTTGGTTTTCACCAGACATGACGGAGAGCATTAAAGCCAAACAATTCATTTTGGTCTCATCTGTCTAAAGGACATTGTGGCGTAACAGCCAAACAAACTGTACTTGCTCAGTCTTCTTCTAATTGTGCTGTCAAGACCATTAATATTTAATCTGCTGCACCTGCTGCAGCTCACATCAATTAAATCCTATGGAAGCAGTAAGGGGACACAGTATTGGCCACATATTGCCTTGTTGTTCTTAGGGTTGTCTTTTGTTTACCTCTTGGCAAAACTGGAAGGGGAAGTGCAATGTTGAACCAATTTGTACCTAGAGCCGCCCTGTCAGGTCTAGGTGTGGTGCTAATGTGCACAGCAGTGTGGACCGCCCTAAGACGGCCTGAAGTCTGGAACAATAATATAACTGTAGAATGAAAGTGTGGTATGGTGTGGCAGACACCAAAAAGAAAATTGGTTTTATATGGGACCATTCATTGCATGTATTTCTCTTCACTTCTAGGAACATGGAGAACATCGACCCAGAGAAGACTCCTAGTTTTGTTTTTGAAACTATCAAACTTTTGAATTTCTGTTTGAACCAGGTAAGACCTGTTTAAACACATCCCAGTGATTTATGATGGAGTCAGCATATCATACACAAATATAACATGCAGTGTAGGTATTCAGACTGTAAACCAGCAAAGGAATGACTCAGTGTATGTGACAGATTACATTGAAATATAAGTGTGAGTAATATTGGCTTGTTTAAGTAATGATTGTGTTGTCCAAACTTTTTGTAAAAGTTAAAAAATGGACACGAGGAGACGTCGTCTCTGCAGCTGGTTGTGCAGTATGGACTGGTGCTCTGTGAGAGTCTGTTTGATCCTTATCAGACGTGGAGGAGACGCCTGGCAGGGTGAGTGAGTGTGCGTTGCTTCACCCATGGG
Source organism: Parambassis ranga (assembly GCF_900634625.1). Classification (NCBI taxonomy): domain Eukaryota; kingdom Metazoa; phylum Chordata; class Actinopteri; family Ambassidae; genus Parambassis; species Parambassis ranga. The sequence continues at coordinate 12,625,439 of NC_041036.1, forward strand.
TGTCAATGTGTGGGAGGTGGAGTTAAGCCACACAAAGAGTAGAAGACTATTATACGCATTAAACATCTTTCCCAACCTTTTGTCTTGTGTAACATCTTGTGTATGTGGTGACTTTAGGCTTTGTGTGTTACAGGGAGGAGGTGAGCTTGCTGGAGAGGAACAAATATAAGTTCTCCCCGCTGGCCTTGCCAGAAGAGCTGCCTGCTCTCTTCCATGGTGAGACACTCCCTTTCAGCTGCTCTACATGCGCTCTCTCTGTCAGGCCTCACATACCACAAGAATTAAAACGGTTCTTACTGCTGCCCAAACACTTGTTCAGATATAAAAAATAACATGCCTGTCTGGTCACTTAGGAAGTTCGCTTTGGGTTTAAAACTTCAGCATCTAATTATCAGGTCCAAGCATTTGTAATTATAGAACCCCTTTTGATTAGCAAGTGCTTATCTATAAGCCACATGGGAAATCTGGGCAAGTTTCAGAATGTCCAAATTTTAGGAGGATTATGTGGGAATAGCAAGCTTTAATTGGAACTGTTAGGGGCTAATTGTGTAACACCTTGCAAATGAATGAGGCTTAGCTTTTTTTTTTTTTGACGTAAATGGAAATCTGACAGGGGATTATATAGCATGGGCATTTTTCATTATGGTTTTTGGCCCATCTATAGTGACAGGATGTGAGTTACATTGTGCAGCTTTTGGTTTTCAGCTTCACTTTTCTCTCTTGGCTTGACTCTCCCGACACAGAAAGCCTGCATGAAAGTGAAAAGATCCCAGAGCCCCTCATACTCAGACTGGTTCATCTCCAGGGTGCTGTCATCAGTGGAGGAAAGGTCTGCAAAGCTATCTGTCCTGTTTATCAGCTATTATCCTGCACCCTGAGAAACCAGTGTTATATTACTGAGCCCCTTTGTTGTTTCACTCTTCAGAAGAACGGCCTTCTGTCCATCACACCTGACTCTGTTGAGGACCTGTTTTGTGTCTTGCGAGTATGGTGCTGCCGGACCTCCCTTGTACCCAAGGACACCCAACTCCCTCAATTGACGCTGCAGTGTCTGACAGCAATGATCCACCTCCTGCACTCCAGCAGCCCTGTGGAGCGGCAGGTGGAGATCAGGACGGTACTAGAGAGCTACTTTCAGCTCCTGAACTGGAACCGTCCACTTAGCAGCGGGCCAGAGGACAGGCAGAGCTGGGAGGGCAGCCTGATCTCACTCCAGCGCCAAATGCTAAGTAAGATTTCAAGAAACCAGTCCTTGTTTTTGTAAGCAAAAAATCAATTGTTCCAGTGTCTGATAAATAAGACGAGTCAACATCCTTCTTGTTGTCAATTTTAGCGGCTGTTCCGGAGATCCTGCAGTGCTCTGACAGACCCGTTCTGCAGGCTGTCTTCCTCAACAATAACTGTTTTGAGCACATCCTCAGACTCATCCAGAACAGCAAGGTCAGACTCCTGTCCATCACAAATGTTAGCTCTTTAAATCTGTCTTCCTGCCAACAACCTCCTGTCAGTCTGTCATTCCTTTGTCTGTTTCCTCTTTTATTTGCCACGTCACATCTGCTGTCTAACCTATTTCTGTTTGTGAAATGTCAAAAAATATATTTATATCATTCCAGGTTATGTACACCCTCTTTAGACAGATCAAAACTTTTATTTGTCTAACTCTGTCTTTTTGTGCTGTCTGCATATGTGTGTGTGTCTGTGTCCTGTAGCTCTTTCAGAGCAACAGGCATATGCCGGAGCGTGAGGTTGTGTGTGACCTCACTACGCATTTACTCACAGAGGTCGAAGTGGACCAGGTACTCCCCACTTTCCATTCGGTGTTGCTATTGGTCTGTCAGCAGGAAACTCGGCGCTCTCTCCACTTGTTAACTGCACTGAGCTATATAAACAGGAATCTTTAAGCAGGAAGTCTGGCTTACACTCATTTGTAAATACAGCAGGTAGCATGGCCATGACGATTGTCATCTTTTTTTTTATCTGCCATATCTGTCCATCTCCACTGTCCACTTGTGGCTGTTATTTTTAGACAGCTGTTTGTTCCACTTCATCATGATTACAGACTGAATTCCCTGTTGACAACACTGAGCAAGAAGAGCATGCTGTGTTTTTGACAGTGCATGAAATGGTTCATATTCGGTGCATGTCTTTCCCCATCTCTGTGTATTTTTGGCTTCTCTGTCGTGTGACTGGTGGTGCTTGTATAAAAGGCCTGGCTCATGTCCTGGAGTTTGATGTTGCTTAATTTCCAGCAATAGTTGAAGATTGCCTTGGTTCTTTTGTTTTATGGTTGGCGTTGGTTTTGTGCATGCTGGGATCTATCAGTAATTAATAAAGTGGTGGTGAGTGATACAGTGGTTCACTTACTTTGACCAGGTCTGTTCCAATAATTGTGGAGTTTACAGATCACCAGATTACTTGGGTTTGGTGAAAGATTTGTGCAGTCTTTTCTTTTGGAAGAGGGTTTTTCTGGCTTTTGCTGTCAACTCATAAGATGACACCATAAACCTTTGCCACCTTTGATGCAGGTTTGGGAGAAAGGATCGGACAGTATTACAGTTCATGCCTTAGGAGTCCTCACGGCCATAATGAGTAACTCTCCCTCTGCTAAGGTAAGGCCTTTAGTCTTCATGAATCACAACATTTACCTCTACATTTGCCAGAACGTATGCAGAAAAATTCCTGTACATTGTAGTATTTCCTTCCCATGTATGAAAGTGTGCCAACTAGTTTTCCCTCATGGAATGCTTTCTCCAACCTATTTTTGTCTCCATCCCTCTCAGGAGGTTTTCAAGGAGAGGATTGGTTACTCCCAGCTGTTTGATGTGTTGAAGAGTCAAGGTCAACCCACCAAAAGGCTGCTGCAGGAGCTGATGAACATGGTAAAATAATCATTTCCTCATTATCCCCACTGAGCACAGAGACAGTAACCATCAAAATGCTCTTATTGATGACCTTGTTTCAGTTTAAATTATGTTTAAGCTAATTAACCTTCAGCACTGATCATTTGACTCTGCCTATATCTAATCTTCATTGTCTGTGTTTTCTCTAGGCAGTGGAGGGCGAGCACGCCCATGCTCATCACCTTGGCATCAGTAACGATCAGCCTCTGCTGCTGCTCCTGCAGTGGCTGCCTGATCTTTCAGGTCAGAGGGACCTTCAGCTGCTAGTGGCCCAGTGGCTGGCTCTTGTATGTGGTGGCTCCCTGTCCTGTCGCACAGTAGCTGTAGAAGCAGGCATGGTGGGGGCTTTGCTGCAGGTGCTCTCCCAACCACAGGCTCTGGATAGGCAGTGTGCGGACGCCCTGTTGGGCCTCCTGCAGGACCTAGGCTCCTTGTGTCTGAAACCAGACGAGCTGAAGAGTCTCCTAAGACTCCTCAGGGTGGATCAGGACAGTGGTGCAGCAGTACGGACTGTGCATCCCTACTGTACTCGCATCATACGTGTGCTGTCAGCAATGGCAGCCAGAGAGGGCCAGGACAGTGCCTTGCAATATTTTGATCTGACACCCCCCATGGCAGGTATCATGGTGCCCACAGTCCAACGCTGGCCAGGCAGCGGGTTTGCTTTTCACGCTTGGCTGTGCCTCAACATGGAGTTCCCGTCTTGTCACTCAGACTTCTTCAGTCGTAAACCTCCTGCCAAATCTGGCATTGGAGCTCAGCACGACATAGGAAAAGGACCCCGCAGGAAGCAGCTCTACAGGTAAAAGGACACACTGGTGAATTTGAATGAATGGTTGTATAGTAATGTCTTCTGACAGAGATTTCCTTCTGTAAAGTTTCTTCACAGCAAGTGGAACTGGGCTGGAAGCCTTCTTCACTATGGAGGGTGTGCTGGTGGTGGCTGTTTGCACAAAGAAAGACTACATGGCTGTCGCTCTGCCAGAGCACCCACTGGCTGACTCATGCTGGGTGAGTGTGGACACATATAGGACTGATAGGATTTTGACCAACATTAGTTCTGAACTATTTCTTTGTTGTTATTAAACTTTTGAAGTAAAAATGTGTGCGCTCTTTAATCCCAGCATTCAGTGGCTATTGTCCACATCCCAGGCCGTCGTCCTTTTGGTCAGAACCTGGTGACCATCTACATTGATGGAGAGCAGCGTAAAACTGCACAGCTTCGCTTTCCATCTTTCAGTGAGGTAACCGAAACTAGAATCTTTAATAATCTAGTTGGTCCCTTATTCTGTTATTATAAAGCGTTGCTCTCTTTTCTCTGTTTCTGCCTCTCCTTAAGCCTTTTACCTCCTGCTGCATCGGCTCTGCAGGCCATCGGACCACTACCACCACCACCTCCCCGAACCTACCCACGTCCTTTACCTCAAGTCCATCACCTGAGTTTGCCTTCCCTGTACATGCCCCCACCCTTAATCGTTCCCAGTCCTTCCCAGCATCCTTTGCAGGAGGCCGTTGGGGGTCTTTGGGCGACTCTCCAGTGCACACCATTCCAGCAGGGCTGCAGGACACAGAGTGGGGGACACCCACATCTCTGGATGGGCTGCTGGGCGCCGCCTTCATCTGCCACGAGGCTCTGCAACACACCCAGATAAGAGCTCTGCACACTGCCGGTCAGTCACGCTCTGCTGCAGAGCAAACACATTGTGTGACGCATCACACATCTGTTTCTGTTTCTACAAAAATCACTATAACGTTAGCACAGGAATATTATTTATGCACACAGCGATATTTGCATATTTTATGACCCACATTCCTCTCTGCTCTCCTTCCTAGGCCCTAATCATGTGTCCTTGTTCAAAGCGGATGGAGAATTATCTGATCTGAATAGCAAGCTTCTGCTCTACTACACTCCACAGGTGACTGGGACTTAGGAAACCTTAGCAGCTGTGTTACACAGCATCTATGAGGGAGTATGATGAAAACTTTTTACATGTGTGTGTTGGTTTATCTTTTCTTCAGGCCTTTAAAAGCCAAATATGTCTGGACCTGGCTCCCAATCTCCAATATGATGGTCGACTCACAGGACACAGGGTAGTAAACTGGGACATCAAGGTTAGACATGGTATTTGTTTAAATTACTTCTTTTGTTAATTCACTTTCAGGTTTTAAACTTGTTGTTTGTATAAACCTCTGCAGGATGTTGTAAACGTGGTCGGAGGTATAGGGGTTTTGCTGCCCCTGCTCGAACAGGTGTGTGAGGCCGAGCAGGCTTACAATGGTGGTCAGGAGAGCTCGGATTTGCTGGGACCGGAGCTCACCTCCTCCAGAGGGCCGGCTGCCATGCTGTTGCCACTGAACAAATCTGCAGGTCAGTTCAGATATTTAATTCTTTTACTGTCCTGTGCTTTAATGTTAGTGTAGTATAGGCTCCATAATCATGATAATAATAATAGCAGAGCTATGTTTCTGTTGATTTCTTCTGTCTGTTGTTTTTAGTACAAATTGTGCTTGGTGTTGAATGGCTGGTGGATGTTTGGTAGGTTTTCTGTGTGTCTACACCGTGCATGATGCAACACCAAACAGGCATTGCATCATGCTCGAATATACAACAGACTAACATAGTAAAGATTGTGCCGTCAATGCTAAATGTCACAAGTGGCATAGGTTTCAGAGGCTCAGTGCAGTTCGATCATAAACAGAATGAGATCAGTGGAACATACAGTCCATCAGACGTGAGACAAATAGTGACAGGTGACTCATTCTGAGATACGATAATGTCAATATAGTGCTGTGTAATACACATATATGTCTGTGGGTAACACAGGAAACCTTAAGACTTGTTTTGCCCTATTTCTTTCTTTCCCTCAGAGGGCAGACTTGAGCGAAACAGCATTGCTGCCTTCCTGCTGATGGTGAAAAATCTGATTCGTCATCATTCTGTCAATCAGGAGTGCCTGCTGCACTGCCATGGGCCGAGCATCATAGGAGCTATGCTCAGCAAAGTAAGTGCACTGCATGCCAGCCTGCTACACCAAGCGGCAACTAACCAGAAGAACTGATTAGCATCTGAAGTGAATATCTGACCTTTTCCGTTGTGTTGCTGCAGTATAATTGCTCTTTAATGAATGGCTCTGGTGTTGTAAACAGTGGTGGTTCTTACAGAATCAAATGATTGTGTGGGGAAATTTATGCAGTGGATGAAGAGATGATGAAAAGAAAAGATGGCAACAACAAAAACCTGTTGTTGAACATGTGTTGAAGTGTAAGGAAATGATATGCAGATTACAACAGAAGGAACAATGAAAGATCTCATAACAGAAACCAAAGCTTGTAGGTAGCGATGCGTCAGTCATTGTTTCTAACATGCTTTTTTATACTGCTGATTAATTGTGGAAGAAAAGTTACTGAGTAATATCACAAGTGTCTATCATACACTGGTGTGGGCAGCATTAGCTATAATTTCTGCTGAGCCATGTCTCACATTGAGCAATTTAATCAGTGTGCAGTAGTTTGTTTAAGGGTTTGACTCATTAGACTCAGTATAGAATGATGTGTTTGCCTTTTGCTCTGAATAAAGCTTGCAGTGCAAACACAACCCTTGTGTTTGAGTTCTGACGTTGTTCCAGTCAGGCCTTGCACTGGTGCGGCACAGACAAGTCTTGATGCCCGGGTGGCAGGATATGTTGAAATATATGACGTTAAGGTGGAGCATCCTGTAAGGAAACTGTCCTAATCACATGGGGTCACCAGGTTTGACAGTGGTAAAGACAAGAACACAGTTGTTCTGTATATGCAGTCAGTGGAGGACACTTCATCAACCTTCAAGTGTTACTAAAAACAGACTCGACACAAAACCTTTGTACAGTGATACAGCCAAATAAATGGAAACTTTAACTCTCCTTTTTTCTGCCTGTGTCTGCTGCAGGTTCCTGGCAGTATGATGGACATGAATGTTTTAATGGCCTGCCAGCTCCTGCTGGAGCAGGTTTTCAACGAGGGCAACAGCCCACTTCTACAGCAGCTCTACCAGCACCTGCTCTTTAATTTCCGTATCTGGACTAGAAGCCATTTTGCCGTTTGTTTGGGTAAGGCTGAAGCAGCCCTTGTGTTGCCGAGTAATGCACCTGTGAACCTTTTCATGTCTGCCGAATCTGTGTCGTGTCTCTTTTTGTACTGTATACACACACCAAGTCAAGAGTGAGAGCAGGAGGCTTCGAGCACAACAGAGCACAGAGAGAATACATTAATGTTTCAAGTTCAGGGATGTGGCGAGAGTTAAGAGCGAATCTGTGCCTGAGGCGCCACTTCAGTACAATGTTTTTCTAAAATGCTGCAATTCTTCACCACAACCTTGTAAATTGGTTTGGCATTTCTAAATGTCAAACGGAAGGGAGATGACAAAAGTTTTTTTTTCCCTAAAGCACACGTGCAGTACCTGTCATCTGTGATAAATAAAAGCAAGCAGCGCATGAGGAGGAAGTATGGCGTTCAGTACATTCTGGATACCGTTCGAACATACTACAGGTAAACAACACTGAACTCAAAACAAACTAAAACTACAGATGTTGAAGCTCATTATGGCCTTTGTTAATATGTTTGGTAACAGTGTGGAGAAAGATGGCAGCCCTCTGTCTGATGAGAAGCAGACCATTCAGACGTCCCTCTTTGCCTTACTGAAAGATTTTCTCAAGTCTCCCACATCAGAGGAGCTTCACAGTGTCCTCGCCTACATTGTGACTGTAGGAGAGGAGCAGCAGGTACCGTAATATTACCCATATGTTTTATAGCTGTTTTTATTTCATGGGTGTAATATCACTATCATTTGACCTTTTCAGTGTGATATTTTACTCCTATCTCTAAACACACTCTCCCTGATCATCTACACTCATGTTTTGCCATGTCCGCACTTAAAAATGTAATCCCTCCCTTCTCCATATTTGTTGGTACTTTATCAACTTCCTCCTCTCTCTCTCTCTGTCAGGTGGTGAGGGCCTTGGATGTGCTGTACGAGCTGCTGAGGAGCAGCCCTCCTCGTGAGCAGGTGCAGGCCTGGCTGCTAGAGTGGGGCGTGGAGCAGCTGTACTGTCTGCTGCTCACTCCGAGCTTCGGAGACGAGGCCAGAGAGAGGGTGTTCAGGGTGAGAACAGATGGCCACAGAAGGCCCTTCTTCCTTATTATTCTGCTCAGCATACATCAGAACTTTTACACAACCTCTCTGTGTGGTGCTGCAGGTGTTATACAAAATCCTTAAGAGTGAGCGAGTCTCTGAGCGCAACAAGCAGCGCATCAAGCTGAAGGACTTCGGCTATCTCGGCCTTGTGTGTTTTCTTGAAGACATTCCAGTGACCATGACCACAGTGCGCTGTCTGTACGAGCAGGTCCTTGCTACAGGTAAAACAAGCACTTTTTAATATTTTTATAATAAATGTCACAGCACGTGATTTTTTTCCACAGCTGGTCTGTCAACATATGCATATAGACTGAAATGATTGTGTGGCCTCCCCTCGCTCCCCTGAAGGTGTCCTGTTGTATCAGGCACCAAGACGTTAGCAGAAGACACATAGCTAGGTGGGCCTCACATGTTTTCCCAGCACATCCTACAGATGCTCGATCAGCGTGAGATCTGGGGAATGTTGAGGCTGAGTCAACATGTGGAGCTCTTCGTGCCATCTTCCTCAAACCACTGCTGAACGTTTTATAGTGGGGCAGACTCCTGGCAAAAACGAGTTCTGATCAATGATCATAATCTTACATTTAATACATGTTTCCTTCCCCCATTTCATAGACTATTCACTTGCTGCAGTTGTAATTAGACAATCAGGTTATTCATTACAGTGGCTGCTCTGTGGCAATTATCCTGTAATTGGCATCATATTACAGCAATATCTGTATTCCTTATTGTCACTTTAGATGGAGCTGATATCACTTATCAAACTGAGAAAAACCAAAACAAATCGAGGAGTACTGGTCTCATTTGGGAACACAGTAGTGTGGTATGCATGTTAGACAGAATATAAAGCTGCTTAAAAAGAGTTTTAATGACTTCAGAATGAAATAAAGTTTGCTCCTTGCACAGATGCCAGTCCTAATTTCAGAGACCTGCTTGCTGTGGTCTGTCTGTCCCATCGTGCAGACCTTACTGTCCGACTGGATGTGTGCCGCAAGGTAAGTCTGCTAACATAAATCGTGCTCTGCTTGATTTAATCCTGAGCAAATGTAACATATGAAGACTGAAACATACGCTCTCTGTTCTGTCTGAATCTACCCCAGCTCTTCCATTTGATCTACTCCAATGAGGATTACGTGAAGCAGCTTGCCAAGCAGCCCGGCTGGCAGGATGTTCTCACCAAACTCTATGTGAAGGAGTCCTACGAGTCCCACGCTGCCAGCATCGCAGACTCCAGTAACAACAGCTCCTTTGAACCAAACTGCCGGCCGCCCCTGCGCAGAGATCAGACTCTGGTCATAGAGGACGCACGTACAGCCATCTTTCTGAGCTACCGCACCTCGCAGGACATCGAGGATGACGAGGAGGAGGAGGAAGGCGGTCAGAGGGACATCTCTGAGGGATTCTCTGATTTATCCCAGTCGCCTCCAAGCGGAGGTGGAGGCCCGCTGAAAAACTTTACAGCCTCCCTCCCTTTTAAGTCGTTTGATTCAGTGGATCAGGGGAGCCACTCATCCTCCATCTCCAACGCGGTGGATATCACCTCGCCTCGCCCTGAAGAGGATGGGAGAGACTACCAGCCTCTCTCCCCCTTTGGTACTTCACCCTTTGATTTGGAATATGGAGGAATGGGGGATACCGTCATTCACACACCTGCAGGAAGTCTGACAAACACACCGTCTCCACTGGAGCACTGCAAACCTTTTCCACCGCTCAGACCAAGGAAGAGCTCCAGTTTGTCCAATGTGCTGGATGACACCAGCTATGGGACAGACCCTCCAACTGGAGACACAATCTCCAATACATCCAACCCACAGGTAGAGCTGCTCACATTTCACTGGTCTTACAAACAGAATCAGGACTTGGATGTTTAATAAAGGTTATTTCCATTAACAGCAGACCCCTGAGGAGGAGCTGTGCAACCTGCTAACCAACATTGTCTTCTCCGTGTTGTGGACCGGCAGCGGGGCGGAGGGGGCAGAGGATGTGGTGTGGAGAGAGAGGGGACAGGTATTTTCTGTTCTTACCAAACTGGGCTCCTCTTGCCAGCTGGTCCGCCCACCTGATGACATCAAACGCAGGTGAGTTACGTCAAATGAACCAGAATGTAAAAATAATAATTGGAACCAAGCCTTCATTTGTGCCCTTTTCCACCCACTGTGTGCGCCAGTCTGCTGGAGATGATGCTGGAGTCATCTCTGTCTGACCTGAGGGACGCTCAGGGGGTGGCTCTGCCTTTCTGTCCCAGCCTAGTCCGGCTTCTCAGGCTGCTGCAGGACGTCCTGTTTGCTGAGGGGACAGACAACCGCACGCTGTGGAGTGAAAAGGTATATGAGCTGACTTCAGGGTCCAGTGGTATAGTCTGTGTGGACTTCGATTGCTTCCACATATCCCACATACACTACAATGTCCAGAAGTATATAGAGTAAAATATTTCTTATGTTGATGTTATAATATGTTACATGTGTCTACAGTAGATTTGTACAAATTTGTACGTGTTAGTTTTACCCTGTTCATTAGTAGTGTGTTGCCTTAAACAATAAATACAAAAGCAGGCCTGGTTGGGTGTGCTTGTGGGTGTTGACAGTTACTATGTTAAGCATCAGGTCGTTTGTCCTGTGAGGAGGGTGGAGAGTCATGGTCAGGTGTGTGTAGCATCTGAATCAACTTTTTTTTTAATGCAGGTTGAACTGCATTTAATGTGCTGAAGGTTTTTTGTAGGAGCTGCACAAGGTGTGGAAACAGGTCTTTTTGTCCTTTGTTGACAGCAGCTGTTGTTGTATTGCAGATCTTTGAGGGGGTGGTAAACCTGCTGGACAAGTTACAGGCCTGGCACAGCACCCCTGGCAGCCCTGGAAACACAGAGCTGAAAGAAATGGCTCAGATTGGCCTGCGTATCATCACAGGATACATCCAACAGCAGCACTCACCGGTCAGCTGCACCCACAACTCCACCTATCATCTATGAATGTCACATATTTCTCACTGTGCATGTCTTTAACAACCACAACATCTGCACAAAAGAGTTTAAAAGAGGTTTAGAGTACTTATTGAATGAGATAAGGGCACTCAGATAAAGGCGTTTTGAAATACCAGACCTTCTATGGGTTTCTTTTCAAAGACATTGCAGTCATTCCTCTCAGGGAGTGTTTCTGTATGAAAGGGCAGCTCCTCTGTGAGTTATGACTGCTGCTGCTGTACTCACAATATGATTGTGGGAAGCAAGAGAGTGGTCATAAATGAAGTGGTCATAATATTTTCCATTTCCAAAGTGAAACTCCAGCCATTTTTAAAATGTCACTTTGCTGATACATTCCCATAATTGCACGATTTGATCATGACTGTTGGCCTGTTAGAAATGAACCAAGTCTGAGACTACCTTAGCTGAGCAGCACCAGCATAGTTGTGTTTATTGTAGTGATCTAAAACACAACCGCTAAACTCCTGCTCTTGTTCAGGTGTGTGTGATGGCCTACCTCAAGCTCCACAGCCTCCTCCAGACTGTGCTCTGCCTCAGCTGGGAGGAGGTCTGCTTCCTGCTTGGGCAGCTTGGTGCCCCCTTGTGGCCAGGAGGGGCAATTGACAGCACAAACTGTGGACATCCAGAGACTTTCTCCCAGCTTGTGCCTGTCGTGCGTACGTTACTCGACCAGCATGCTGACCCCATCATCCTTCAGGACCTTTTGCCAAACCTGCCCATCACCAACGGCAGCACCACCTTCGCCCAGGACCTGAAGGCTTACTGTCAAACGCTGGAGTGGCAGGGGTTTTACCAGCAGCAGGTCAGTGTTTCAGCATCTAAAAATAAATGCAATTTATCTTTTGTTAGGGAGTGTAGAGCTTTCGCTTCTGTCTTCTGTAGGACTGAGCAGGTTTAATAAACTGTCTGCTCTCTGATGCGGGTGGCTCTGTTCTTTGTCACATTTGTGTACACTGAGGATTTTTGCTCTTTTTTCATAGCCTGACCAGTTACCTCCCAGGGGATAGCTGAGAAACGCAAAGTTTAAATAAAGACACTATCACAACTTTGAAAATTGCAAGCCTAAATTCCAGAGTGTTTTTTGGCTGACCTTTAGGGCATCTCACACAGAGATCAGTTTATGCTCAAACCTGGAGCTGAGATATTTTATGAACTGATGCCAAACAGACTCGCTGAGCTCAGATTTATCATTGCTCTGTGTGACAGTGCGTGTTCATAAATCTGTTTTGTTTATATTACTTTTGTATATGCACCCTTCGATACATAAGCTAGTATGGCATAAGTTTGGCTGCCATGACAGTTTTTCCAAAGCAAGTTTTCTCATACACATGGTCAACATATACTCTGTGTGTGTTTGTGTTTGCAGGTTATTTATAGAACTGAATGTATATATGGCAGTTAGGGCAGAAAACTGTCCTCAGTTTTATATTTTGTTTAATTCAAGGATGCAAAGTAAAATAGTATATATTAAATCAGGATATGACTTAATGGAAAGTTCACATAAATACTGAATATTTTATTCTCTTTGAAGGTTTTATGGTGTTGATTTGAGGGTGTCACCCATTTCATTTACCTTTCTGGTGTGTTTGCTCAGAATTTCTGTCTGTCTTAATGTCCTCCATCTGAAAATGTGCCTCTAGGTTCTGCCCAGCATGGATCAGTACATACTGGATACTTTTGGGAGGAGCCATGATATCATGTCCAACTTCTGGAACTCCTGCTTTGATGACCTGATGAGCACAGCCTTCAAGCGGGACAAAGACAGATCAGACAGCAAGTCCAAGTTTCAGGTTACGAGAGATTTCAAGCTGCGACACAAAGAGCTTTAATTTGAGATTACTGATATATTTCTCTTTAAAAAAAAGGAGGTGATAGTCGACCCCTGCTTGAAGCGTGTTAGGAGTGAGAACAACAGGTACATGGTGTGGCAGAAGCAGAGCTCCGGCCAGCAGGTGGTGGTGTGGCAGCACTGGAGAGCTCTCCGCAGACTGTTGACCAGTGAGAGAGGAGCATGGGCCAACAGGTACGACAGTGTCTGGGTCTCTCAGGATGTTTTTGAACATATTTTGAAATCAGTGGGATAATTACTCTTTGGAAATAAGGCTTGTTTAGTGAAAGAGACATCCACCATTTGAAGGACTGTATGGCTGTGTGTAAAAACAATGCTGACAAAGTCCTGGCTCCAGATAACTTCAAAAGGAAAATGTAGATACATGTTAGTGAAACTTGGGATTATTAAGACTCGACCATTGTTCTGACTTTATACTGTCATACCAAACCAAAACAAGAAAGTACAAAAAAGACTGCGCTGCTAATGTGCTGAACAGTAATTTCTTCTGTGCTTCATTTTTTGATATCAGACTTCAGCCAGAGGTGAAATGGAAGCTGTCCAATGCAGAGACCTATTCAAAGATGCGTCTCAAACTGGTGCCCAACTATAACTATGATCCACACAGTGAGGCCAGCGCTCTGAGGGACAACATGGGTACGTCACAGAGGATAGACTTTGCTATTTTTTTCTTCCTCAAAGCAAAATGGTGCATTGATGGATCATTTTTTGTAATCTTCAGGAGCTGAAAGCCCCCGCAGCTCTGAACCCATCCCACTGGCTGTTGCTAAGGAAGCTAAAGTAAGCGACATGGAGGATGATCAGTTAGGGGAGGAGGACCTTGTCTTTTTGGATAACAAGTGAGTCTCAGGTTTCCATTTTCCATGAGTAATATATCTCTAACATGCCTGATAGAAAATTCAGGTTTGACCTTTACAATGCTTTCAGGGTGGAGGGAGAAGATGATAGCCAGAAAGAGAAACTGGTTCTGTCTGAGGACTGTGAGCTCATCACCATTGTGGCGGTTGTTCCGGGTCGTCTGGAGGTTACCACACATCACCTGTACTTCTACGACGGCAGCAGCGAGAAAGAGGAGACGGAGGAGGGTGAGAAATATATGTGATGGTGAAAAGACACCGCACAGTTCTTTACTGTCCCTCAAAGGCTTCCATCTGAGATGAATAATAAATGTGCCTCCAGGAATCGGGTTTGATTTCAAGAGGCCTCTGTCGCAGCTCAGAGAAGTTCATCTGAGGCGCTACAACCTGCGACGGTCTGCACTGGAGCTTTTCTTCATTGACCAGGCTCACTACTTTATCAACTTTAGGAAGAAGGTGACTCCTCCTGTCCTTTAAATGAAAGCAAATCATGTGGTATTGTAGAACAAAAATAAAAATATTTATTATTTGGGAACTTCAGGTACGAAACAAAGTGTACTCCAGGATTTTGGGGTTGCGGCCTCCTAACCTTTTTTACTTCGGCTCCCGCTCCCCCCAGGAGTTACTGAAGGCCTCTGGGCTCACACAGGTATGTTTTTTTAACATCACTTCTCCACATGAGTTCTTCTGTAGGGATTAATGCTCATGTTTATGACCACTCTAATGCTGCTGTGAACAGAAATGGGTTTGCAGAGATATCTCCAATTTTGAGTATCTGATGCAGCTGAACACCATTGCTGGACGCACTTACAATGACCTGTCACAGTACCCTGTGGTAAGTTTGCTGCCTTTATCTTTGTTTATACCCTCACACTGTCAGGAAGCATCACACAGCGCTCTCTGTTTCTCCTCAGTTCCCCTGGGTGCTGTGTGACTACACTTCTCCTGTCCTGGATCTGGAGGACCCCTCGGTTTTCAGAGACCTGTCTAAGCCTATCGGTGTGGTCAACCCACGTCACGCTCAGAATGTCAGAGAAAAGTAAGTGAATATGTCGAAGTGTGAATTTTGAATTAAAAAGGGGTGCAGTTTTGCAACCAAGCAGTAAGAAAAAGCAGTCACAAGTCACAATGACAATGCCTTCTTCTGTTAAGGTATGAGAGCTTTGAGGACCCTACAGGCACCATTGATAAATTCCACTATGGCACACACTACTCTAATGCAGCAGGAGTCATGCACTACATGATCCGCATGGAGCCTTTCACCACCCTGCATATCCAGCTGCAGAGTGGCAGGTGGGAACTCTGACTGCTGCTTCATGATGTATTGCTGAGTGTCCATGAGCTCACACTGTTGCCGTTGTGTAGGTTTGACTGTGCAGACAGACAGTTCCACTCGGTGGCAGCAGCCTGGCAGGCTCGCATGGAGAGTCCAGCTGACGTCAAAGAACTCATCCCCGAGTTCTTCTACTTCCCAGAATTTCTGGAGAACATGAATGGTATGATGGCAAATTAATCTTGTTTATATGAGTGTGCATGTGTGTGTTGTTGTTATCAGCGTTGACACCTGCTGTATGATTGTTGCAGGCTTTGACTTGGGCCATTTGCAGATATCTCAGGACCCAGTGACAGCTGTGGAGCTGCCTCGTTGGGCCACATCAAGAGAAGACTTCATCAGAAAACACAAGAAAGCCCTGGTGAGTCTATACAAACATCAAGAGCCCTGACAAATAGTCAAGCTTTTGTTTTCTAGGACACAGATTCATGATGAAACCAACTATTTTCAAACTCTAGGAGAGTGAGCATGTGTCCAGTCACCTGCACGAGTGGATCGACCTGATCTTTGGCTGCAAGCAGAGAGGAGACGAGGCAGTGAATGCCCTCAATGTCTTCTACTACTGCACATATGAGGGTAAAGTCTGCAAACCTTTCTCAGGTGTGTTTCATTCTAGCCCCCAGGTTTAAAGCCTCATTCTGTTCTGTGGCTTTTCTCCTCTCTGCAGGTGCAGTAGATCTGGATGCCATTGCCAATGAGAATGAGCGAAAAGCCTTAGAAGGCATCATCAGCAACTTTGGACAGACACCCTGTCAGCTCCTCAAGGTACACTTCAATTTACAGCTGCTTTCCAAGATTCATTTTTAAAAAAACAGCTGCTTCATAACACATCTCTCCAATCAGGAGCCTCATCCTCCTCGTATGTCGGGTGAGAACGCAGCCAGGCGGCAGGCCCGTCTAGACACTGTTCCCCTAAATATCTTCGAGCAGCTCAAAAAACTGCGTCCATTTGTGGAGGTGGGGCCTGTCACGATTAAATAACTCATATTGTTTATTTAATGTATTTACATGAGTGCTTGTGTGTGCCTCAGGTGGTCAGTGATGGACTTCCTCTAGTCCAGGCAGTGGTACCAAAGAACCAGAATCGCTCCTTCATCATCCAGGGCTCTGATATACTGGTAAGGTTAAATGACACATGGAAGTGATTGATAAGTTTGTGGCCGAAGGTAGAATGAGATAAATTATGGAGCTTTTGTTACATGCACATATAGTTTAATTGTTTGATAAAGATGTAGAAAGTCAACAACTACTGTTAAGCTGGGTCACACGTTGCAAATGTTCTAAAAATACATCACAAACACTTCCATCACCACTCAGTAAATTAAACACTGATGCAACAAGACTGATAGTTAAGGTTAAGGTTAAGGTTAAGGTAATTTTTATTATTATGGTGCTTTTCTCTGCAGGTAACTGTGAGCTCCAATGGTCTGATAGGGACACACAGCTGGCTGCCATATGACAAAAACATCGCCAACTACTTCACCTTCACTAAAGACCCAACAATGTGTAATCTGAAGTGAGTGCTTCCACAAAGGGTACTGAAGTGTGCATGCCATATTTAAGGGGGCAAATGTGTGTAGTTGACAAGATCAGATAATATTTAAAATGATCTCTTACTGTTGTGTATCCATTGGGATGATGGCCCCACATCTCACACCCGCTAACTGCCATCATATTTTTTACAGTATTTCAAACAGATGCATAAAAGTCTCCTGACAGTTGAATAGAAGCAAAACATCTGTGCAGCCATCCCTGTCTGTGAAACTTCAAAGGCTGCTTAATTAAGTGAAATTTGGTTTAATGGATCTTATTTTTAACTATCTCCAATGTGGATGACATAAACAGAAGATAAATCAGGATAAGAATCATTTGAACACTGGGTTTGACTCAGGTTGTAATTTGCAGATGGCCTGACAGTTTAATTGCTGATTATAAATCTCCTCCACATTTAGGCCACAGCTCAATCTCACTTGCTTTTGATCTCTTTTCCCAATCCTGCTTCTTTGTGGCAGAACTCAGCGTTTCCTGAGTGGACCTTTCTCTCCCGGAGTAGAGATCAATGCTCAGGTGCTGGTGGTGTCCAACGACGGTCGCCTCCTGTTCAGTGGAGGACACTGGGACTGCAGCCTCCGTGTTACACAGCTGGGGAAAGGAAAGCTGGTGGGCAGGATCTGCCGGCACATGGGTGAGCTCTCATCGTATCAAAGGAACGTATTCCCACTTCTGTCAGTGTTACATATTTATCTGTATCATTTGTATCCCACAAAGACGTGGTTACTTGCTTGGCTCTGGACCTCTGTGGCATCTACCTCATCTCTGGGTCAAGGGACACATCCTGTATAGTGTGGCAGGTTCTACAGCAGGTAACATTTCACACATCAGAAAAAAAACTGCTGTTCTCAAAACACATCTTCATGTGTAGGTATGTGTATTTTTTTTTGTAATTCAGGGTGGCTTCTCCAGCGGCCTGTCTCCTCGCCCAGTGCAAGTCCTCTGTGGACATGACCAGGAGGTCACCTGTGTGGCCATCAGCACTGAACTAGACATGGCTGTCTCGGGGTCAAAGGTCAGAGATATTACACTGAAGCAAACAGTTTGACTGATCATGCATGTGAATTATTTAGCAAAAAATGCATAGGGCTGTTCGCTGGCCTCCATTTTTCTAGTTCCCATCCAGCATTTATCAAGTCTGGTGAAAGATGATGCAACAAGTAAACAATGAATGGGAGAAGGGAACTGATAGTTCAGGAACAGAAACATTCTCAGGACACTTTCCACTGGATTGTCCATCAAATCAAATCTGTGGTGGTTGATTGATTAATGTGCATGGGCAATCAATCATTCAATCATCAGCTGTAGATGGAGTTTACTACTGCATTAAGGCTTCCCACCTTTAGGACCATAAACAGACTAGCAGTGCACTGAAGCTGCATGTGGTGTCCGTTTACTTTTGGTCCCATAGTGTATCTGTGTTTGCACAGGTGTGAAAATTCCAACCTAAACATCCACAATAAAACACGCTTTGGATGTTCTCCAAGTAAACTGATGTTGTTCATTATAGTGGAAATGTAATCTGCAACAGCTGCTGGAAATGCAGGTTTAAAAGGCATCAGAGACAGATGTTGCCATTTTATAGCCAGTGGTCGTTTACATTAGATAGCTGAGTGTAACACAATAAACTAGGGTGAACCACACTTCTGACTAAACTACATGTTTCCATAAACATGTAGAGATGATTCAGCTCTTGTTATGTCCAGCTGTTAACAGACTATAATTTGGTGCTTGATTTGTTAAATGTATAAAAAGAAACATGTGCCGTGGTTGCATCCTTGATGACCTTCCCGCTCTGCTTACTATGGATCAGGACGGAACTGTGATAGTGCACACAGTCCGACGAGGCCAGTTCCTGCGAACGCTGCGGCCTCCCAGTGACAGCTGCATACCCGCCCAAATCTCTGCACTCCAGGTGGGCATGGAAGGCCACATTGTGGTGCAGACGTCTCTAGGGGAGCGCCCTAACAAGAAGGTATGTAAACACGTCCACTGCGATGCATAATGTGCAAGCACAGGTGGTGTCTCTGCCTGCCTATGCTCATATTTGAACTCTGCTTATCCCTACAGGGCAAATACTACATCTATGTTTACTCAGTGAATGGCTGCCTGATGTCCTCTGTCAATATGGAGGAGCAGGTGACTGCGCTCCACCTGGTGTCTGAATATGTCATCCTGGGGACAATGCGGGGCAGTCTCCACATACTAGATTTATACAGGTAAAGAGATGAAGAGGCTCATTTTAGGGATAGAAATGAGCTTGGTTCTTCTGCCCTGACTCTTCTTTGTTTGGCAGCCTGGAAGCCTTGGTAACAGCCCTGGCCCTGAGGGTTCCTGTGAGGAGTGTGTCTGTCACCAAAGAGTGCAGTCACATCCTAGTGGGACTAGAAGATGGAAAGTTAATTGTGGTGGGGGCAGGGAAGCCAGAGGAGGTGAGAAGCTGGACTTGAAGTGATTGTGAGATGCTGGAGTGGGGGGGTGGGGTGCATGTTTGTACGTGTGAGTTGGGGAGCGGGGGGGGGGGGGGGGGCTAATCCTATGCTAAGTATTTGTTGAAAGCCAGTTTTTTTCAGATGATAATTGAGCGCTTTTGGTCTAAGATCTCCAGTTTTAACCCTGAAGTGAGGATTACCATGTTCCCCTCCTTTTCTCAGGTTCGGTCAGGACAGTTCTCCCGTCGCCTGTGGGGCTCCACACGCCGCATCTCTCAGGTGTCGTCAGGTGAAACAGAGTACAATCCCTCTGAGAATGCTGGCAAATGAGATGGTGGAGGAACTATGTAAGATGCAGCCAATGCACCACATGCAAAAAGTTCACCCTTCCATTGCAAGCTTGGAACTTTTTCTCCTCACTTGCTGACCTCTCTGAGAGAGCGACTATACACTGAGCACTTTTTTTATTGATAGGTGATTTTATATTTTATTGCATTTACATATGTACTGTTTTAATCAGCATCATTCCAAAGAGTGGCCTTTTGTTTTTGTGTATAGAGAAGAGCTCTGTGTTGTGTGGTTGTGAACTGCTGTTGTGAGTCATGTTTTTAGGGGGATGACTCACTGGGATGCACATTCAGCCTCAGACAGAGAGTTTTTTGGCTCTTTTAATTGTCGGCGGCACGGCTGCGATCCCTGTTCTGCTGAATGTCCCAAAGCCTTTGTTCGGCTTCTTAAAACTCCTGGAAACTTGAAAGACTACAGTGAATGTTGCTCGAGATTTCCATATTGCAATACTGGCGAATAACCACAAGTGGGTTGACTTTGTAAAGACAGAGAGTAGTGCTGTGTTTTTTACTTGCACCAGAAATACATCACAATTCTGCATTCATTTAGGCTCTGAGCAATGTAAAATTGTTACAATTAAAGCAATAGCTGCTTTAATGGTCAAGTATGTGATATATTTTCACTTTTTTATCTTGATTTTATCATGCTTAGCATTGAAAGTGGGAAGAAGGGCCGTCTGTTGCCTTACACAAACACACACTGTAACAGCCTTTATTCATGCTTCTATATGAACTTACCGTATGTTTTATTTGATCTGAAAAGTGCCTTTTTGTGTCTTTATCCTTGTATGAACACTGAACTCCAATCATTTGTATCATTATATGTCAGACTTCAATCTCTGCTGACCTGATTTGAACATACAGTACCTGTCTGCTGCACTGTGAGTCAGATGTTGTTGAAGTATCAGTAAACTATTGGCTGGATGAACACACTTGCCTGCACTGGTACCTAAAGACATGATGACTCTATGTCTGAGTAAAAAGAGTGAGTGGGCTTGAGAGGAATTCACTTCCTGCCGGGGTTTTTTTATTTAGTCATTATGCAGTGTCATGATGGGAGAAAGACAAAAGGAACTATTTTATACAAATGACCTTTACATCTTTGTCGCTGGTGCTTCTCAAGGATGAAGTGTAGCTACATACACAGAATTAGGTCTTAAAATCACATGCATACAACTGTAAGATGAATAATATTATAAATTGTGTGATCAGAAGGGTAACAGGTTTGCCAGCATGCAACATGTGTTTATTCCAGTGTTTGTGCATACTGATTCTGATTCACTATTGGGAATGTAATAATTTACATTTATATAAATATGCAGTAGTGATCGAAGCCTTTTGAATGAACCCATCTAAGTTGTGTCTTTGTTATTTAAAATGTTAGGTTTAAGTCATCCTGTATATAAATCAGTTTGGATTTGTTCCCATCAGAGTGATCCCACAAAACACCTTAGGAGAAGCCCTGCAATGCCTTACATTTGGTCCCTTTCTCTTAAATTACTCTTATTTAGCAGTTATATTGTAATTGTTGGAAAATGTGGAGAATACAGTTTACTTTGTAAAAATCATGCAGCCTGTTCTCCTTCTGTTTATCCATTTGCATCTAGTCTGACTGCACTCTTACATTCAGGAATCCTCGTTTCTGTGAAGCCATCTCCAGAGGATGACGGCCCATTACCGAAAAATGAGCTCTGATTTGTGTGTGTGAACCACAGCAGGAAGGAAACTGATCTGCTGCCACAATGTAGATCATCCAGCTCCTCTACTGTAATCCCAGCCTTGCATGCGTCTGTGATGTTAACCCTGCCTGGGTTGAAAAGGTCACGGTGAGCAACAACACATTAACTTGAAGAGGAGACTTTGATCTCCTGGTGGGCCGAACATCCTGTCAGCCTCCCCATAAACACCTCTGTGGGGTACAATTCAAGGGGGGGTGGGGTGGTAAAACCAACCCGTAGACCTCCAGTCACACACAAACCACATAATACTGAATAAGGGAAGTAAAGCAGGAGGGTGAAGAGGGATGCAGTCGCTCTGATGTGGTCCCAGGGACAATGAGGGGAGGAGTTAACACCTCGCTCTCAGTATCTGTGTCTGACCCCTCCAGACCTGCGGGCAGCCTGATGGGATGGATGTCCTGAAATGACGCAGTTTTGGTGTTGTTCAAGTTGTTCCTGCCAGGAACCTCAACAACCCTGAAACAGGCCTCGGGTGGAAGACTTCAGAACCCCTCCTCTTCTACCCTTTCTGGTCCATTACATTCTTGGCCTGTGGATGCCAAGATGTATTTATTTTGTTAAACAGATGCCTTATCGCTCCAACTCATGTGTGACCAGAGAGGAACTCGGCCCTCTAATAAGAAATCTGAGCCTCTGTAGTGGCTAAATCATAAAGACAAGTAAAGAACATAGACGTGATGGGCACTGTTTGTTTGAACTGATGTCTGATTATCTTTGTTTTTATCGCTGTTTATTTGATGTTTGTTCCAGTGCACTGAAAGTAATTTTTCTAAAACAAAAGAACATTTGCGTGAAATGTGATATCTGGGCACACGATCACATGTTTATTAAAAAAAAACATGCAAATGTGTCTTGACATGTTTTGTAATCTAAATAAGACTCAATAATTAAAACTACATGATGGTACGATGGAGATTTAGTAAATGTGAAATACATGCTCAAATAAAAGGGAAATAACACTCGAGGTGCATCTGTTGGTATGAATGCATGTCTCAGTATAACTCCAAGTTTTATCAGAGGAGGAACATCCCCTCCGTCTCCGCTTATCCCTCAGCAGGCTTTGAAGTGCAAGTAGTATTGTGTCTGAGAGGTCCTTCCATGTGTTTCCCTCTGATGTCTCCAGGCCCCCCTGTGATGCGCTCGCTAGAATTTACAAGGTGTGTAATTTACCCTGCATTGGTTTTCTAATCTTTAGAATGGTTGAGATCAAACACGCACTTCTTCTTGTTTGATTCACATGCTTTCTTTTGTGCCTGATAACACAGAGAGAGAGAGATCACAGCTCTGTGTGGGGTTGTAAAATAATGTCGCAAAGCAAGGACTTCCAGTCACAGATTCAGCTAAACAGTGTGGGAATATGAGGCACAGGAAGGTGACTTTAACTTGGTTCCAGTGTGTAGAGCGTTAATTTATAAAAAAAATCTTTCACTATAGAATGCAGAAAGTCACATTTATCTTCTCCTTCTTTCCCACACAACAAAATGACTGCTGCACAGAGTGAGGGAGGAACTCAGAGGAAAAGTGGGTATTTTAAAGTTTACAGACATTTAAAGATGTGTGCATTATTAAGTGAAAATAATTATACAAAAGAAAAAAACACATGACACTTATTAATGTTGTAAATGTGGCTGGCCTAAAACCACAAAGCTATGATGCTAAAGGGCTTAAAAATCTATATTTTGTGACTCACTGACATCTGAGGAATATGTGTGTATGTAAAATAATATTTTGTGTTTTTTGAATAAAAAATCGTATGTACTTATTTGTAATGTTATGTGCAAGATGTACTTTATTTTATTAAATGATGGTGTAGCATGCAGGACAATCATTCATTTATTTTTAGTCTATAATGTGATTGGGATTGTATTTTTCAGGTAGTACATGTTTATGAATGTGTTATTTTTTAGGTAGATGAAGGCATGTGGCTCATTTCATCAACACACACACACACTGCATTCTACACAGTATATTCTGTTTCAGCCTTTTTGCCTCTCATTATATTGTCGCTCCGCGTCGCAGGGATGCAGCCAATCAGGAAGCTCGGCTGAAAGCTGAGTAGATGGGAGGAGAAAAGGCCCAGGAGAGCTTTCCCTGACTCATCTGTTGCAAAGCTGCAGGAGAGGTGGGAGCAGCGGGGCATCCTGCGAGCCCAAACACAGGAAACTTTGTTTTCACTTTATATTTAGTTATAGGAAGGCACTTAAAGACACAGGAGTGTTTGTTTGCGCTACGTATTTGAATGGATGTAAGGTTTTAAATCTTCTTCAGCATCAGCTTTTACTGGATTATGACTGAACTCTCCAGTCTACGGAACCAGCGCGGTTAATGAGGGCTTTTATCTTCTTTTTTTTTTTTTAGTTTAGAGAGCTGGATATTTGCACATATTTTATGCCATTGTTGAAGGCTGCAGACGGACACAAACAATCTGTGAAAGATTTTGAGAATCCAGTGGGTTCGAAGTCGAGGAGGATTTCCGGAGACTGGAGACATGGGATCGCTTGTCATATGCGCGCTCCTGCTTTTAAAGGTAAGCAACAGTTAATCTCTGCATCGCTGAGTTTCATTAAACACACGCTTCCCGTCTTATTGTGCACATTTTTCACAGCTTTCAAAACACAAGTCAGCCCGTTCACATATGATAGCCTTCATTAAGGCAGGGTCACACGGCCCCTGTTGGTGAATATGCTTGTTGTCATGCTGCTGACGCCACATAACAATGGAAAGACTGAGAGGAGACGCCTAATGAAAATCTGCTCTTTATTTAAAGGCTTCTCATGACTTCCTTGCGTGCTTCCTTCACACCATCACCATGTGCAGTGACATTGTGGATAAAATGAGTCAAAACAACACACATGGGCACAGAGTGTATGAAGCCACACTGTGATAAATGATCTATTTATGGTCAAATGATAGTTTTGCTGTGTTTGAGAGCATGGTAGAGAGCAGAGAATGGTGAAGAAAGTCCCTGCTTCCTCAGCTGCAGACAATCATTTGACACTCATCTCTCTGAAGGAGCCCACGGGGCCTGCAGTCCTGTCTAGACACGCTCCTCAGAGTCAAAGCGCTTTTGTTAGATCAGTGCTTTAGATAAAACTTCAGCTCTTCAAAACATGCTGATCTATCAGTTTGTCACACTGACAGTGTGAAAAATCATCACTTGCTGTGTTCCCACTGGATGTTTTTCTGTGTTGTGTGTGTGTGTGATGATTTCCCACAGTCCTATCAGGCCCCTTCTGTCTGCAGTTTACTGTACATGTTGCCACATTTGTTGCTTACGGCAATTACTGGTGAAAATCTGGCTTTGCTAGCTGGGGTCTGGATATCCGGAGCAAAGCAATTATCATCATTTTCTCCCAGTTTGTGGTGTTTATGTGTGTGTGTGTGTGGGTTGAGTGAGGGGTAGTTTATTTTGTTACCACAGTCATTTGAATTTCCATTGAGTAGACAGACCTCAGGATCATTTAGAACTTTAAATCACCTCACTCCCAGTTAAAAATCAGCACGTTAATAGTTGTAGTATCTCCCTGTGTGTTGGGTGTGGGGGGGAAAAGAGAAACATGTGTCCTTTAATCTACATTTTATGCTGCCTGTCCTACCAATGCCAGTAATCAGTGCAGATGGTATGTGCAGCTTAGTTTATCCTCAGGCAAGACTTTCTCCTCTGAAAGACTTCTGTCTGTCTGTGTGTGTGTGTGTGTTGCTGTCACAGTCAAATTGTAAAGGCTCTACGGGTCAGCGTCTTCACATGGGGAGAGCATCCTTTTGTGTGTTTATTTTCACGCAGATTAGATTATCTATGGAAACTCTAGCTTTCAGAAGTGGGTCTTACTTCAGAGTAGAGGCACTAAAATGAAGAGAGAGAGAGTGTGTGTGTGTGTGTGATCTCCGTTGACTGAGTGACTCCGGCAGCCGTGGAGTTGAGAGCCTCATTGAAAGCAGTGCTCCTCGGTGGTCTGTCTGTTCTCACTGGGGAATCCCTTCAGAAGGCAGCTTCTTACCCTAATAGAAAAAGCAACTGCAGTTCCCTTCCTTTCAGACTTTAACGCTCTCAGAGCAGCAGATAAGCCTGAATGCTCTGAGGGCCCCGACCAGAAAATGAATCTTTAACTGAAAATTGAACATAATGATGAGGAATGAGATTTTAGCAACACAAGGAAATGTAATAAACTTGTAATAGTTTCACAGCTGCTCTTTGTTTCACGCTTCCTGTTTGATAGTGTTTCATGTTCACACTGTGTCTGAGAAAGCATAAACAGGCTAACTGAAATCAGACACATACTATGAAAGCCTAATCTGTGAGCAGTAATCTATTACTATTAATACATCTGTGATGTATTGATCAGGCTGTAGCTGTGACATGATGATGTGTAGATCACTGCTCTGCAGTGGGGCATGGGTCTCGAGCTTCCAGTGATACACTACTCCCAGACACTGTAAAATGATATAAACCCAAGCTGGAGGCAAAAATAAAGTAGAGCCACCGTCACCGCATATATATCAAAGTATAGATTAAAGTGAGCAAATATTAGGAGGAGAGCTTCATCTGTTAACGCTGAGAGGACCAAGATGCCTTTGTGCTACAAGTTATTTCAGTCTGGTCCAGACTGCCACAGTCTGCTAAATATCCCACTGATTCCTGCCCTGCTGGATCCTACCACCCCAACCCCCTAATACCTCTGATCTGGGTTGTGTGGCGGGTGTTCAGATATCATCAGCCCCCTCTGTAAGCGGCGCAGTCAACCGGCTGTTGTTTTTGGAAGGAGGCGAGCCCTGTTTCAAAGCTGTTTCTGTTGTAGTATCAGCGAGGAACATTTTAGTGTTTTGCGACTGGGGGCATGGCACAGTGTGTGTGTGTGTGTGTTTCGGCTGGGCTTTTGTTGGAGGCTCTACAGGTTCACACATGCTCCCTGTGTGTCTTGGCAGACTTCAGAGACAAAGAGAGACATCTCTGGGCTGTTTAGCTGTTACTTTTTCCCCTTTGCAGGAGGTTAGTTGTTAGACATCTGTTTGCTCTTGTCAGGCCTTGGGCACAGTAGGCCAATCTCCCTTAAATGTGCGCATGTTTAAGATACCATTGCACAGAGCCTGGAGAAGGGGTGTTAGTGAAATACTGACCTTCGTAGACAGGCCTGTGGGGCTTGGTGACTTCAAAGAACACCTCTCACCAAACCAAACGGACTCCCTCATGCTGGGCAGCCTTGGTTAACTGACACCCTCGCCTGGGGCCGGAACCGTCTCCTTTATATCCCCTCCTCCTCCCCCTCCTCCTCCTCCTCCTCGCATACACTGTATTCACAGTTACGCATTGTCATTCACACAGATTTCAGTGTAAGTGTAAAAGTGGAAGCTCTTTTTTTTCTTCCTTCCTCTGTTTCTGATCGCTTCCTGTCGCCCCTTCATGTTTTATTCTCCCCACAGATCTAAAGCCATCTGATTAAAGCCAGCCCCTCTTGTCAGGCACCAACCCTGCTGCACAAGCTGTTAGGAATGTCTGATCTATTCCTCATGTCATAACTCAAGCTGGGCCCTCCATTACCCACTTGTAGATAAGGACTAAGAGCACTTAAAGAGTGAAAACTGAAGCAGACAGAGAGGCCATTTTCAGTTCAGCCACTTTCAGGCTTCTTTAATTGCACTGGGCGGTTGTGTGTGATTTCCTTCCCACAAGTGGGTTAAAACTGCCAGGACAAAGAAAATCAGATCTAATGTTGTCCTTTTGGTCTTAAATGGTCTAAAGCTTCTCTCCTGTAAAGCTCAGTGGTGGTATTCTGTCTCACTACGTCATCTGTTTACCGTAGGTTACTCTTGGAAATGCTTGTGCCAGTGGTCAGTACACTGAATCAGGGCAGTGTTGCAGTTTGTGTCCTGCTGGCTTCGGAGTGGAGGTAGAGTGTGGGAAAGAGGACACCAAATGTGCACCATGCCCACAGGGTAAGCACTTATAATCTAATGTTACTGCCCCAGTGTGGAATATAGTTTTTTTCTGCATTATGATTATCTCTCTCTTTCGATGACATTTTGAAACACTGTTTATTTATCTCTCTCCCAGGAACATATTCCTCATCTGAAGACCTCTCCGCCTGCGCCCCGTGTTCAAAGTGCCCTGCCGGCGTGCCCACGTTGGCCTCTTGCTCGGCTACTCAAAACACACAGTGCGAATGTTACAGCGGCTTCTTCTTCTTTAGCTCCCTTAGCGTCTGTGCACCTTGCTCCAAATGCAATCGCGGTGAGGGGCTTGTCCGCGAGTGTGGCCCTAATGGAGATACGCGGTGTCAGATCTGCAGGCCGGGAACCTATTCAGAGGAACAACATAGCACCAAACCCTGCCAGATCTGCACTCAGTGCTCTGACAGTGAGGTGGAGATCCGTCCCTGTATGCTCAACTCTGACACACTCTGCATGGGTAAGAATTAGACTAAATACAATACTAGAGTAAATACACTGAGTGCACCTTTAAAGGGCAGGTCTGGTGACAACAACAACAACTCAATTGAATTATTATCTTTCTAGCCAAATCCTGATATAGTTTGTTGTTGTTGTTGTTGTCGAAAACAATGCCATGCCATTGTTGTGTGTGACATTAACATGGGCACTGTGGGTAATTGTGACTCCCACAGTCATTGTTTTTAAATAGTTCCCAGCAAATACAGTTATAAATACAGATTTGTCTAGTTTGTATAACCTTTGCAGTGCCCACAGAAACATTTTAAAATCTTCATGTTACCTGTCACTACATTAAGGACTCTATATCAACACCTGGTTATGTCAATTGTTTTCTTTTTGAACGTATTTGTGCAGACTTCACTTAAAGTAGTGAAATACAGACTGTTAGTGTGGGCCTTATAAGGAGGGTTTGCACAGAAATAAGAAAAACAAAGAGCAGTTGGGAAGGCAGGAATAACAGAAGATAAAAAGATAAAAGCTAACAGGAGGTGGTTTGATGTGAGGATACGAGGACATGTGGTCGACACCTGCAGCCACACTTTATCTTTGAACATTCTGTAACCTTCTGAGCTGAGAAACATGAGTAGTGAAAAAAGAGTCCACTTAAGGGCTGTAGTCCAATTGATATAAGCTTGACAGGTCTTTAGGTTAACTGCCCCCTCCAACCTGAAGGCCAAGGAACTGCTGGTGACCCTGACAGATATTGTCTGCTCGCTCCCAAATGGCTACACTCGCTCTCCAGGAGTGAAGTCATCTATACATGCTGTAGGTCCATATGTCATGACCCCCTGACCCCACAAGTCAGTGCAGTACCTCAAAGTGTTTGATCCCAAAATAGGCAGACTGCAGGAGGCAGAATGAGGCTAGAAACAGGCCCAATGAAAGGTTTGAAAACCCCAGGGGACCCAAATGACTAAGGCTGTCATTACATCTGGCCCTAATTTATGGTGTCCAAATGTGTTCTGATGTGCATATGTGAAGATGCATCGATGGCCTGACATGCCTCTCTTTTTTTAAACCTCGTTAGATAAAAAGCTGCACATCCTTTCTCGCCCTGCTGCC
Organism: Parambassis ranga; assembly: GCF_900634625.1. Classification (NCBI taxonomy): domain Eukaryota; kingdom Metazoa; phylum Chordata; class Actinopteri; family Ambassidae; genus Parambassis; species Parambassis ranga. The sequence goes on from NC_041036.1 coordinate 12,654,100, forward strand.
ACCGACGGGTCCCAGGATGCCCCTCACTGGCCGGATGTAAAAGACATAATGGAGGGAGGGAAGACCAGTCCCGCTCCTGGAACGCCCAAGTTTACCCTGCAGGGTGAGGGTGGCAGCAACAACATACTCGCCTACGTGTCTGTGCTGGCTGCTGTGGTGCTGGGCCTGCTTCTTTATGTGGCCTATAAATGGTAAGTCTTCACCGGGGACGTCTTAGTCCTTAAATGTATGTAATAATCACCATTCGGCCGACCCAGGGGTTTAAAAATAGCTCACATTCGGGTGGTTTAACTGACATTGTTTTCCTCTGCTTTCCTCAGCTGGAGATCATGTAAACAGAAGAAGGCCCTGTCTAAGGCTCGCGCAGCGGAGCTGGGAACACCTCCAGAGGGGGAGAAGCTCCAAAGTGACAGTGGTGTTTTTCTGGATACTTACAGCCTGCAGGACAACCAGCCCAGCAAAGGTGTGCCTGATATGGACTCTTTGAATCTAAACCATAAGACTCCAGAAGTCATCTTAATTAGGTTAAGTCTCTGAGCTAAATGCACTTACCCAGCTCTGCTATAAGCTGGTTAGATTATTTAATAAAAGGCAGAGAAAACCAAATTACCGTGTTAGTTAGTTACTGATTATCAGATTGCTCTGATTTTTTGGGATAATGATAATGTTATGATGTTATAACCTGAATAATTCATCCTCCAAAGCTTAAGTCATTTTTAATAATTTGCGAACATTTCCAAGCCCAGACACTTTCAGTGGGATGGACAGTCGAGGACTCAGTCTCGGGCTGACTTGGACATACAGTGTGCATGCTTTGGGATGACCTGTCCTGTTGGAAATTCCAGTGATCACCACGCTTTAGTTCATGTCCATCGTCACATTATTCCTCCTTTGTTTGAAATAATCCCAGATTGCAGTCACATGACAGTGATTATTTTCAAAACCTCTTTTGATCTTTCTTCCAAACCCAGTCTTGTTTTAAAAGTGGAGTTTTTAAATGATGCATGACTCTTCCAGACATGTCTCACAATACCATGTCTATTTTATACCACTTCCTGTTGGTGTGATAAAATTCCTCTCTTGTGAGCCGGCACCTTTATTTTTGCCATGATTACCACTGATAGCTTTTGCATAGTTTACACCTTTACTGTGTTTGAAGCCTCATATTGCTTTTTTATTTTTGGTAGCCTTGCAAACTCAAATGGGGTTTAATCAGTGGAAAAAAGGGATGAGCTAAGGGGACGATCCGTGCTCTGATGCTGTGGGTTTCTTAGCACACAAAGGACACATCATTATGTTCGAAAACAAAGTGGAATCTTCTTGATTCCCTTTTAAATGGTAATCTTCCCTGATGCTCCCCACAAGAAATAACCGTAAGGATGTTTCCTAATTTAGTGCCCATAAAATGGTGAGCTACGTGTTTCTAAACGTTAAAACCAGCTGCAACAAACTGGTTTTAATTAAATGTGATATTAAGTGTTGTTTTTGTTATACTAAACTTTTCGGTGTAAGTATCAGGAAGCTAATCGTGCTTGTGTTTTCACAGGTACTAAGAGAGACAGCAAGCAGGATACCCGTCTGTACATAAACCTGCCACCCCACAGACAGGAAGAGGTGGAGCGCCTCCTGCAGGAGGGAAGTGGCCGTGGGTGGAGGCAGCTGGGCGCAGCACTGGGCTATAAGCCTGAACAGCTGGACCCGTTTGGACGAGGAGAGGCCCCAGCTCGCACGCTCCTCTCTAACTGGGCCCAGCAAGAAGGCTCCACTCTAGGACTGCTGTGCTCTGCGCTGGAACACATCGAGAGGCCCGATGTGGTGACGGCTCTTAACTGCCCCACGCAGGACGTTTCTGTGGTCTGACACCTTCTCAGCCCCATGGGTGACACTCAGACTCAAGTGAGGGACATTGACAAGAGAGGCACTCTGATATTAACACCTCCGTCACTGCTGGAAGCTGCCTGAGGTTTTTTTTTAAATGTTTGTAGACACTTTTTTTTTATTAAAACAAAAATATTCTTTATACTTTATTACAACATCAAATCCCCAACAACCACAGGAAAACCACCATAGATGAATAATCATCAACGACATGGAAAGACCTGCTCATATACTCAAAAAAAGTGCAGCTTACAGTGTAGTGTAAATATTATACGTTCATGGCAGGAAACAAAACAATGAGTTTACACCTGTTGCACGAGTGTTATTCAGAAAGACTGTTTTATGTTACTGTTAAAAAAGTGTGCTGTTGTGAACTAACACTGCTTTTTTTTCAATGAATCGTAACTCAAGCAACCACAGTGGTACTGCGGGGTAGTGTTCGCTAATAGGAAATATTTTCTTCCAACAACACTGTTGTCCAATATGACATGATTTTCCCTGTTTGGAATCATTTCTGTGCACATGTGCACACTTTAAAAAGAGGAAACCTCCAAGATCCCGAGAAAGGATTAACCTTAAAGATTTATCTTGAAGAAGTTAACCGCTACCAGTTCAACACCAGTCCACCAAGCAGCTGTGGTTTCTGTTTACACAGAGGAAATGTGTATTATGCGACACCTACCCATCAAAAGAACATGAAGAAGAAGCTTTCTGTGAAACACCTTTCTGAGCTCTTCCTGATAATCATCGTTTGACTGTAAATATTCTAAATATTGTTTTGTGTTAAAAGTGATTTTTATGACCTCTAAAGACTTTTATATTGATACATATTGATACTTAATCCAGTTTCAGTTTTTGTCACCTCCTGTTATTAAAGAAAAGAAGAACATGGTAACATCAGTGCTCGTGTCCAGCTATTGGACTAGCTTTTGTATTTATTTATCATCACATTTCAAATCTAAAATACATTTAAATAAGAATCATGGACATCCCTGATGTGCTATTTACATTGTATCCAAAGAACCTTGTTATTCACATAATAAATAACTTTGATAAGTCAACACTTTTTTTGGTTATAACTGAAGGGCTGCAGTAACATCACATATTTACTGATGTATGTCTATGTCTGTGTATATATACATACATACATATATATACACACACACATATACATATATATACGTATATATACATATATATATATATATATATGTATATATATACATGTATATATATACATATATACACACATATATATATATATTAAATTGGGTAAGAGAAGAGAAACAGAAAGGATTTTATTTTAGGTATAAATGTGTCGAACCTCTCACAAAATGTTAGTTATAGCAACAACTGCATGCTGCCAAGTGTCGTTTTTAATGTTCAGAACTCACAACTGCAGCCCCGTCACACCATGTCTGTCAATTTTTCTACAGTATAAAACCCACTTGATGGATTGCGAGTGAGGAAACTCAAAGAATTTACTGTAGAAAAACACTTCCTGTCCAAAACCCTAAAGGAAAATCAATGAGGATATTTAATAATTTGAGGGTGAAATGAAAATATCCTAAATCTTACTAAGGAAAGTGTTTTCCCCCTCCCTTGCTGGGGCCAAGTCTGAATCCTGCTCGCCTTTTTGCTCTCCCTGGGTCTCAGATCTGTTAATGATCACTTTGCCTTCAGTTCTAAGTGGGAGCAGGCATCTTGCATGGCCTAGGGCAGTGTTACATGCCGTCACACACTCCAGAAGGGACTGCTTAAACTGCGGTCTGGAGCACACAGGCATGGGGCTGTGGAATGTGCATACACTGGAAAGGAGGGGGAGGGGGGGGCAGAAAGAATGGAAGGGAAGTTCTGCAGGGCCTGTTCCTCTAGCTTGTCAGAGCTCTGAATGTGTCTCTAATGAAGGCAGTCCATCAATTTGTTACTCCTTCACTACAGCCAAACATCTGTGTCTGCACAAATGGGACTGGGTGTGCACTGAGCTGTTAATCATGTAGAAATCTGATCTATTTCATTCATGAGAACCCAAACGTCACAGTCCAGTATAAAAAATGGATATAATTTTACAAAAAGGTTTATTATCTTAAAATGTTTGTACACTCGGTATGACAATGTGCTTACACAATACTTACAGTCGAGTAGGGTGAACCTTACTTTGTACATAGAAAAAAAATAACAAAAACATCAACATTAATAACAAAAAAAAAAAAACGTGAATATCTCCCCGGCCACTGAAATAAAATAAGGGAGTCAGCAGGGTCCTTAAAGTTTGAGAGTCTGTTGTGGGAACTGCACCAGGAGGACTGAGCTGGTGAGGATGTGTGGCCTCACTGTGCTCCATGACCCTACCCTCCTGACACAGCTTTGGTAAATGTACACAATATTTACACTTTTAATCACGATGTGTGTCTTTTCTTTTAAACATTCCCAAAAACTATACTTCAATATATTTATATATAAAGCAATGTACATATGTTGGACTCGATTTAATGCAATTTATTTGGAGAAATTTATGACCTAATGCTTAAGAAAGTTTTACTGCCAACCAGGAAAAAAACACTTGGAAATGGATGAGTGACAGTTTGTGGAGCAAGGCTGATCTAAGTGTCTAACACCTAAATAGGACCAACTGTGGTTAAAAAAAATGATCCAGAACACACAAGATGTTTAGAAACCGTTAAAACTGCAATGCTACAACCTGCATACTTTTTAGGTATACGTCCTGTAGTAAGAGGAAACAGGGCAAAACAAGTTGGGAAAGGGGTTTAGACAATTAATGGATACACAGCTAAACAACACATACACAGCATTCAAACCCTGCTCCCATTATTACGCATATTCATAAAAGACAAGAAACGATTGATCGGTAACCCCTTTGCCAACCTGCCTGTTGGCTGATCCCTCGATGTGTTTGTAGGTAAAAGCTCACCCCAGTGTGGGCGTGTTGCTTGAACTAAAATGTAGGGATTTCCACCCCTCTGACCTACATCATGCATTCATAATACAACAGAGTCTCCAAAGTCTTGTGGTTAAGAAGGCAGGGTTTGGGGAGTGGAAGCTTGGACCTCCACTACCCAGTTAAAAGCAGCACCAGATATAGTCAGTGGCAGGGCAGGGGAAGGGGGGTTGAGGCGTGCACAAAAAAAAGGCAGGCGGGGGTGCTGGGGCTGGGAGTGGACTGCATCCATTTTTAAACAGTGAAACATAATGAAACTTTGATTTCTTCCAATAATCCTCATTCGGGGCTATAAGAAAAAATGTGGAATTGATCATTTGAACATTTAAGAGCCACAAATGAGAAATAAATGCTTAAAAAAAATAAAACAGTCAGTGAAAATATTAGTTTCTGTAGCACCCCTCAGTGTCATCCTTCGAGTACACTGCACTAGAGTCAGGAGTTGGTCAGCAATGCTCGAGTCTCAGACTCAGTCGCTATAGTAGGGCTTCTGTGAGATTCACAGGGTCCCGGAGAGCTTCTCGGGCAGCAGTGCAATTCTTAGACATAAATATATATAAGAAACAACTTCACTGTTCAGGCTGACCAGTTCATACATGAAGGAGTGAGTAGAAAGGCAAATCTGTGCTTCTCCTTTGGCCCGGACAGGTCAGTACACCTCCGTGTCCTCCTTGGGCCTGTACACAGAGCCAAATCTCTGCATGTACTTCTTGATGTACTCCTTGGTCTTGTGCTTCACATTCTCATTGCACTCAAGGTCCTCAGGATTCTTGCAAGCTTTTAATTCCTTATTCATGACTCCATGAGTTAACTACAAGAGCAGAGGTGAGAAAAGATTCAGGTTATGTGTCCTGTCACCAGACTACAGCACATGATATAATTGCAATGTATATGTCTCATTGCAGTGATAGGGTGGTTGGATGGGTAATCTCTTTAAAAAAACTTTGCCTTTATAATTTAAGAGAATAAAACGCAATCTTTAAATGAAGTGAAGTCCAATTCGTCTTTCTGTTTATTGCAAAAAGACGCCTGGTATGTCTACCACATACAGAATACATGAACCCACCAGGAGGAAAGAATGCTTCCCTTTGAAGAAATGCTGGTTTGAAAGGAATGAGTAAAACAAAGGAGCAGGAGATAATAATTTACATGTACAATGTGGTGTTCACAGTGTCTTTTAGAGGCAGAATACAAAAACATTTGGCTGGAGTCAGAAATTGTGGGAGCTCAACTATTTAGTTCTGGTTTGGGTGAAACTGGAAAACGTTACTTTTAACTTAAAAGCTGACTTTGCATTGTGCTGTGACCACACAAAGGCCAAGGAGAGGCTGAAAGCTTCACAGGGATTTATGGACTCATCATCTTACAGTTCAATCCTACCTTTCTTGCCAGGTGTTTAAAATCTTCCGTGTTGCTGATGCGTCCAGATTTGCAGTCTGGCTTCCGGTAAGGATTTAAGCATTGCACTATGAACTGGGACATCTGGTTAACACACACACAAACACACAAAGAAATCACATTATTAAAACTGTAATGGGCAGAAAGAAGGCTATGCCTTCCACAAAGGTACAGGTGTAGAGAGGCTTGGAATATAATCTGTTTTAATGTGTGCAGAGACTCTGGCTCACCTCTTTTCGAAATGACTCTTTACTTTTTTTAGCCAGTTCACTGGAAGTGTCTGCTTCAGCGGTCTTTGTGGAAAACTGTAACATCAAAGAGATAGGTGGTTAAATTCAAAGGCTTGTTTGAGAGTGAACACCATACAGTTAAGTACGATTTCACAATAAAGTGTTAGGTATAACAAATGAGCTGCCTTCCTAGCCTGCTTTTAATCAATTAAACATTTTAGCCAGTGTGTTGCATATGGAAGAACGGAGAAAATGGACAATGCCATGCTTTGTGCAGTAATCCATGAATGCAAACTCACCCTATCTCAGTATTCTCCATAATTATACAGACTGTGGCGGCCTGCCATAGACTAATTTGCCCTAATATCATTTCATAAAGAACCAATGGCAGATTTACTACTTAGCCAATTCTTGATGCCATGTGCTTTTCTCTGTTTTTCACAGAGACGATTTTGCGACTTTTTCTTTCAGCCATACTTCAACTTAACTGGCAGGTTAAGAAACCAGTTTTTATTTTATTAGAAAGACTGCAACATTCTTGACTTAACGTGGCACCCTCAGACAACCACCTAACTACCACCAAGAAGAGGGAGCTTAATAGCTGTCATTTTGACCATGTAAATTCTGTTTTTCGGCTACAATGAAAGGATGTGTACGCTTCATGACCCCTGGACTAAGTGTTTTATCACCACTTGTGTCAAACAGCTTGTCAACAAAGCAGCAGCAGCCCAATCAAACATGGCAACAAGCAGCAAAACAGTTGCTATTAAGGTCAAGGCGCCATCAAACAAGCACCTGCTCACCAGCTACTTGACACAAAGTTGTAGTATCCTGTCTACCCCGAAACAACAAACGCAGCTGACTGACGAGACCAACACCAGAGTAGTGGACATCCGGAAGAAGCTTGAATGCTTTGCAAGTATAAAGCATGGGACATAGCTTTAAGTGCTGGATGCTGGACACAACCACATAAACACATGCTGGGAAATGGTCCATGACCTTGTAGCTGTTCTTGGCAGTTTCATGAAAAACACAGATCTTTCATCTCAGTTTTGATGCTTTTTTTAAAACTCTGCATCTTTTTAGGAGAGACAAAGGGACACTTGTGTAGTTAAACTACTAAACAAGAAACCGCAAATAAATGAACGCTAGATTGTCCAGATGGTTTACATTATCCTCAAAGACAGGATAAAAACGAAGGGGGAAAACAACTGAGACAGAGGAAGAGATGAGCTTCACCCTCCCTTCCCCTTACGGCCTTGAGGCTAAGGGACAGACAGCTGAGCAGGGGGTGGGGTGAGTGGGTGCACTCTTCAAATCTATGTGGATAGTGATGAAGCCATTTTGTGAGGAGCAGTCTTGACTGAATCTGGTACTGTGCTGAAGGTTTTAATTTTTTCGCTATAAGAAACAGCTGAAAGTAATCACTGGTGCAGCATCTTCAATTACCTCAAAGAACAAACACTACAATCACGTTGTTCCTACAAGTGCAAACAAAAGCCCGAAGGGTATTGTTCCTCATTGTAAACGTGAAGAAATGCAGATTTTACTTTTTACTCTGACACAGATGCTGTTGTCCACTCACAGTGCACAACAGTTACACTTGCTTTAGACAGTAATCAAAGCCAACCTTGGAAGGATTCTCATCATAGGTGGGTGTTCCCAGGTCCATCTCAGATTCATGGTCCACACTAGTGTTGTCACTGCTTCCTTCCCAGGTTGGTGGGTCCCACTGTGTTTGCCTAAGGACAAATAAGGTTGAGATTGTGAAACATCAGTGACTTTCTGGAGCTGCAAACACACACAAACAGCCATACTAACCTTGTGACAATATGGTAGTAGTAGATCTTGCCTTCAGGGTCTCGAGCCACTTTCCAGTTGGGAGGTAGGACGATAGTTTTGGGTTTAGGGGGAGAGGGAGGAGGCAGGTCTATCACATTGTTGGGTACAATCATTTCCTGAAGGAGAAGGATATAAAAAATATATCAGCAATGCAGCTTAATTTACCTACAGAAGTTAAAACCCACAAAAGCAACTGACATCTGTGACAACCCTTCCGCACCACCAGCTGTGCTGTGGTGCTGTCTGTGTTCTGTCTTGCAGGGGTCTTCCTTAGCTGGTGAGCTGCACCTGGGCCCGGCCAGTGCCATGAAAAGGCCTGTGGCCCTTAGTTCACTCTCTCCTCCGTCTGTCCACACGTGCAGCTGGCTCTTCTGTTTAAGTTTGCTTGTTTTTTTTTTTTTTTTGTTGCGCATCCTTTCACACATACACTACTGATACTGACACTGATTGTTATCTATTGTTTAGCGGTTTGTTATGTTTTCTAATAAATTTAGTTTGATTTGGACTTAGCCTCCTCTCTCTGCTCCCATTCTTGGCTACAGCCTTTGAGCTGGGGTGTGACTAGTGGGGGCTCGCCCGGGATCTGAACCTGGGACCTCTACTGTTTGGACATCTGCCACATAAGAGGCTCTAATAACATTGTGGCTGTTACTTTGTTCAGAGCTCCTCTTCCTTAAAGTGTCCGAATGGTTACCCTTCTAGTCTAAAGTTTCTGTTTTGTTCTTGAAAGCTTTCTCAGGCGCCCGAGTTGCTGAGGGGACAGGGCGGCGCTATAAAGTCCCCTTTATTCTTTATGTTTAACAGTACAGACATGCTATTTCGGATCTTTAACTCATTATATTGTTGTTATGTGTTAGGTTTCACTTTTGAAAGTGGAATCTTCCTGGCTCTTTTACCATAGGGCCCGGCATCATGCAGACCAGACAACTTGCCTTGATGTTGGAGGTCAGCTTGAACATGATTTCAAATTTTCCATGGCTCCATCATTCAGCCTATCGTTTTGTTCAATATGTGGCAAATTATCCACATCCAGGAGCGATTACTACAGTTCCATGGAGTTCCCAATATTAGCAGGAACATAATGCTGCTTAGAGTAGGTCTTGTAGCAATTCATAGCAAATTTGTCTTGCAATTCACCTTAAAGAAAAGTTTTTTCCCCTTTTATTTCTTATCTGCAGAATAACCACTGCACATTTGAACATTTACATTATCACCACTTCAAATGACAGTAAATTCTGCTTTGATTGAGAACTGTAGTTTTAAAACATAAGAGACTTCTATCTACAAATGTAGCCAACCCACATCCTGTCTTGGGGAATTTTGTCTTTGCAGGACATAATCTTTGACATAAGTCAGATGTATACTACCCCCTTGTGGTCACGCAGAGACAGAAGGTTGCCTCAGAAAGCAGACTGAAATCTAAACACTATGCAATAAAACCACCTTTATAGATGGGTTTGTTATTCCTTCATCCTAGGCACATTTCATAAGTTGTATAGTGTGTGTCTGTTACCTGCTGGACAGTTTGGGATGTGACGATGGTGGTGACAGTGCCTCCCTGCTGCACCACCACTCCCTGCTGATGACCAGGATACACTGGTTGACCTTGCAGGTAGCTGGCTGTGGGCTCAGTGTAAGCCTTCAGAGATAAAGTACAGTCAGACTGAATAAGACACACATTTAGAACTTTTTTTAAATAGCTGTGTGTGGGTAGGTGTTCTGCATGGTGTTCTACAAAATACGGAAACTTTGTGTTGAAATTTTGCAACATTAGCAATAATACACAAATAAAAATACCAGCACATGTGAAAGCAGAGTGTGAAAACTCCTACCTGTATGACGGGAGTGTTGGTTTGAGTGTAGGCAGCAGGGATGCTGTAGATAGTTTGGCAGGGCTGGCCCTGGTAATAAATTGCCGTCTGTGTCTGAGCCTGTCCTGGGGCTGTGGCATACTGCTGTGCAGGCTGTGTCTGCACAGTCACTGCCTGCTGTGTGGTGGGATCCCAGAACCTGGTGTAGCTCTGCTGGCCCTGCACCTGAGGGGCTGCCTGGGCTTGTACAGAGAGGACAGCTACTCCTGCATCCTGGGTTGCTACATTTGGCTGGGCGTACTGCTGGTGGGTGTCAGTGGCAACGCTGGGGGTAGTGATGTGCCCAGAGAGATTGGAGACTGGAGTGGCCTGGGAGGTGGAGGATGGAGAGGGAATGCCCAAGTCTGAAATGAGATGCTGAGGAGGAGTCTGTTCATAATTGAGGCTGGGCTCAACTGCAGGGGTAGGAAGAAGGACTTTGCCTGCATTGGGGTTGGTGGGATCAACAAAAGTCTGGATGGGATATCCAGGTGGATAGGTGATAAAGCCAGGGCTGGAAGCATAAGCCAGAGCAGGGTCATAAGCCAGGGTCTGCAGCTGCTGCTGCTGCTGCTGCTGTAGCTGTTGCTGCTTTTGGGCTTCCCTCTGAGCCACCTCCTGTTCGAACAGCTTTCTACGCTCCTCTGTGGACAGCTTGTTGCGCTCCTTGCCACCCACTCCTCTTGGTGTCTTGTTGCTGTTAGATGGGTCAAACCTAAAACATCAGAGAAGGTCATTGTTGAATGCCAAATATTTGTTATGATGGACAGCTTTACTAATGTACACACTGTAAGGTGACACACAAATCGCAGGAATAACTACCGTTCATCGGTACGTCGGCTGCTCCTCTCATACGATGATGGAGGAGATAGGGAGCGTCTCCTTCTGCGCTCAGAGCTGCGAGGAGTTTTGTCAGATGCCCGCTCACGGTCACGATCACGATCACGATCCCGATCCCGATCACGTTCCCGGTCTCTGTCCCTGTCCCATTCTCTATCCCGGTCTCTGTCATAATCACGGTCTCTGTCACGTTCCCTCTCCTTCTCTCGCTCTCTTTCACGTTCACGGCTGCCAGATGCGGTGCGTGTGTCTCGATCTCGGCTACGATCTGCCAGAAAAGCTTATTAGTCAAAATGACATAAAGATTTAAGCTAAAAAATAAGCATTACGATGACTTTACCACTTGTTTCCTTTTCCACCTGACTCTTCTTTGGTATCCTGTACACCTCCTGAAAGGACAAGCACATATTTGACTTGGGAACACAAAATCACAGGTGCAGGATCAATTATTTTTGCACATTATATTGCCTTAAAAGGTGGCTCTGTTTTAACACACCTTCAGATCCTTCCAGCTCTCCAGAAGCCTGGCAGCCATTCCACTAATGTCCAACACACCGAGTTGTGGCTCTTGACTCCTTTCACTTTCCACATCGGAGACACCCTCCTCCTCATCCTGAGAGGGTGTTCCAATCACTGACGGATCCACAGGAGTGGCTGTGACCTCAGAGGTCATACAGAGGTCTGGGGTCTCAGAGTTTGGAGGGGCATCAGTAGATTCCCCAGGTTGTGGCTCACTGCTAGCAGGAGGTTTCTCGGCCTCTTGTGCCTCACCCTGGGCTTCCATAATGTCTGCAGGCTGCTCAGGTGGAGGATCTGTGACATCTGTTTTGTTAGTTTGACACTCTGGCTCAGGGACAGGAGCAGTGGGCTGGTCTCCTCCAAGTTCATCCTTTTCTGACAATTCCTGGCTGTTCTGCTTCTCAACACTTTCCTGTTCTTCACTAGGCTCTTTTGGCACCTCAGGTTCAGCAGCCTGACCCTCACGTGTGTCTTCTTTCATCTCAGTGTCCTTACTCTCTTCATCAAACTCACTCTTGACTGTCACCTCTTCAGGCTGAGACTGCTGCTGACTGCATGAACTCATAGCTGCCTCCTCTGGTTTTTCTATTATGACCTCCTTCGCTGATTCCTCCTCTTTTGGTGGATCAGCAGCTTCACTCAGTGGGTCTGCCTTAAGATGTTTTTCTTCAGAGATTCCTGCATGTGAGTTTTCATCTTCTTCCTCGTCTTCATCCTCCTCCTCTTCCTCCTTCCCATCAGATGCTTTGCTAGCATCAGAGAGAGCACTGTCCAGGCTGTTTTCACTGATGATTTTAAGGCGCCGGTACACAGCAGGTTTGGGGATGTCATTGTCCAATTCTGGTCCCAGTTTGGTGGAGGAGCTTTCGGGAGTGTTGAGAGGTGTTTGGGCACGAGATGTGTTCTCACTGGAGTATCCATCCATTTCAACCTGCTGAGGAAGAGTTTTGGTCTGGGACCATCGCTGGATTAAGGTAAGGACTTTGCTTTCCTCCAGCATGTTCTTAGTTGAGATAGGCAGCACAGCTAGTGTCTTCATAATCTGCAGATAAAATAGATGATCAGGGATTAAAGTTCAATAAACAGGTAGCTGTGATTTTATATTTAGCAGTTACTTAGTATATCTTACCTCTGATTGCAGTTTAATGTTATTGGCACTGTTGCCTTTAGCTTCAGAAAGTTCCACCATGAAGATCCATAACAAAGACAACCCATGATGGTCTAGGAACTGCTTCAGGCATGATGGATTTTGAGTGTCCTTTGCGATATAAACATAATGTGTTATAAACGGGAAACAATAATAACGTATACTAACAATAAAAACAAAGCAGCGTTCAGCTGCTCCGGCCATACCTGTATAAGCTTGAGACAGAGGAGTTTCTGCTCCATTGTTTCCACTCGGACCATTAGTCTGCAAATAGACACCACCTGTTTCTCATCATATAGGCCTTCTCCATTTTCTAGTAATGCATCCAGTTCCTCATCAACCTGTGAAAAGACAATACAAAAGTGAATATACATTCTAGCTAGAAGTACAATTTAATACTAACATTATAAAAGAAACAGTAATGGCACATAAGTTCCTACATTTGCAGAGGTTATTAGGCAAATGTAAGCTCAATACCAAAAATCTAGATAAATTAAAAGTCAGTAACAATCATGCTGGCTGTTTATGTATTATATACCAAGGGGTCAGCCATGTTATTAAATAATTCTGTTCACTGAATTAGTGATTGTCAATGAAATGTGCTTAATTTAAACATCATTTTTTATTTCATAAAATAAATTGTAAAACAAAATTGTTAGTATTAAAAGCAAAAGAGGGGGAACTAACAACCATTACATGCAGAACTGGCAGAGCACAACCCTAGTTTTCCACTTAGCAAATCCTGAAGGTCACTTAGCCAGTCAAAAAACCAGACAAAGGGAAATGATAGAGCACATTTTTACTCTGCCAAAAATATGAAATGCTTTTAACTGACCGTGGTGAGGGCATTCTTTCGACTGCGGTCTTTCTTCATCTTCCCTCCAGCTGCTCTAACACTAACCCTGTTCTCCCCACCAAGGAAGCCTCTGCAGCTGGGTGCTCCACAGAAGCACTTCTGGGCTTCCTTCCTGCAGCACAGGACAAGACAGACAAGACAAGACAGTTTTCCACATTGATCTATAGATATGTGTGTAGATGTGCAACAAAAAAAACAGACATAATAAAATAAATGCACAGAAGCAGTACCCATATCTCTGAAACTGGTAGTCAAATGTCAGTTCAGTCCCCGCAGTGACAGCCTTGGTGGTGAAGAACCCGACTCGAAGCTGCCCATTGACAGTCCACTAAAGCAAGAGAAAATAGTTGAGTCATCAAAATAATGTGAAAGACTACACTTAAAAATGCCTTCTTCTTCCACTGTACCTTTTGCGTCTCACAATTGGGCTCACAGCTGTGGTTCATGAAGCGAGAACAATTACCCTTCAGTGTAGCATCAATGATCTAAAGAGATAAAACAACAAATATTTTAAAATCATTACTAAATCCAACCTCACTTAAATCATTAATTCAGTCATCATTACTTACCTCATTATTCTTCAGAGACATAAAATAGTAGTGGATGTTCTTATTTCGAGCATATTCTTTCACTCTCGTTTTAAATTCCTTGTGGTCCAACACCTCACCACAATATTCCAGTACAAAAGTGTTTCTGGAATAGCAACAAAAAACCAACAGGTTTTAAACAAAACATATCTGAAGACCAACATTAAGGTTACACTGTCCTCACAATAAATTGTAAAGGATGCCATTGTCACAACTGACCATTTTGTTTCATCTAAACTGTAAAATTAAAATACCTTCACCTATGCAATCCAACAGAGTAGGGAGAACCATATTTGGTGCTATTTGAAGGTTTGATCATTTTAGGAGACTTACGAAGCCAAGTCTTTTGCTGCCCGCAGTCCCCAGCCCTTGTCTTCTGTGAGGATAACCTCAAAGTCTGCATGTTGCTTCATCTGAAAGCGACGATTAGAGCAGTAGACTCCATTCAGGCACCGTGACGAGCTATGAAGAAACACCAGCAATAAACACAAAGTCAGTGTTTGTCTACGGGGTTTTCAATGCAATGACTACTTAAGCTGAGTTTGTCCATACTATACAATAATTAACTTACCACTCAATCATCAGCAGCCGGTTTAAACAGTCCTCCCCACATGCAAATACACCCCGAGCACGATCCTCTCTTGACAGCACTGGGCACTCACATTGCATCCTCTTGATATCTCTGTGAGACTTGCTTTTCTTTCTGCAAGACAGACAGAACACCCAAGTTGAACTGAAAGTAGCTAATGTGAGTGCTTTGTCAATCAGGCTCAACTACAATTTCTTACCTCTCTGTCAGATACAGATTCTCCTCAATCAAGTCGAAGTAAGGGGGCATCTTTTTTGACCTGGAAAAGTCTTTCCACTTGTTGGCATCTTGAAAGTCCCGCAGGTTAAGTGATGGAAACTGCACCTCAGCCTTCACAAGAGCTTCCTTAGAGACATCTGTGTCCCGGCGATCTTTTTTGCCTGCAGGCCCAGCCTCAGCCTCATTGTCTGAATCTGACTCAATCTCTGGACGCCTTTTCTTGGGTGGGCCCCTGCCTCGGTGGGGTCTAAAGCTGTCTTCTCTAGGGGGATCGGGTACAGCAGAGCCCCTGCTGTTGCTGCTTATTTCATGACCTTGGACAAAATTTGAAGACCCTGGAGTGTTATTTCCACTGCATTCAACAGTGGTTTTACTAAGACTTGAAGATTTATCTCCACTGTAGTCATCATTGTCATTCGTGAGAGAGTCGGGATGGATTTCTCCCGAAGGATCCTGAAGAGGTTCAAGTGCATGGAGGTAGGGTTTTCTGCTAGCCTGCATGTGTGTGGATTGGTGGGCAGAGGAGGCAATATTCAGCCTTTGCTCATGCCCTGTGGAAAAGGTGTCTGTCAGTTTAGTGTTGAAGTGAGGCCCGTGGCTGCTATCAGGCTGCTGGTATGTACTACTGGGTTGTTCTAGTTGTGAAATATCCCAACCGAGGTTAAATCCATTCTTTCCACTGAGGTTGTTAACACTGGAGAAGTCATCACGTAGATAATTTGAGCACATCCGATCACCTTGACTAGTGATATCAGGTTGTTTGTGCCCCTGCTCACTCTGTCTGGAATTATCAAGTGTGTGGGGAAAGTCTGTGGAACTTCCATGGACACTACTATGACCAGCTATACATGGCTGGGCACCGATGGACATGGAACCTTCTGAATGACTGGTGCTATCAATCATATTGCTCTGGGACTGACACATGACACTGCTAATGAATGCATCACTTGTTAAACCTGTCTGTGGGCCTACTTGATCAGCTGCCATAAGAGCACCATGCTGCTCTCTGTCCTCTGCATTCATAGTTAGGGAAGAGTTCTTTGGCACCACCACTACAGAATACAACTGCTTTATAGCTTCACCACAATCAGAGTCATACTCTGAGTTGTCACTGTCACTGGCCTCACTCTGTCCTTCTGACACATCCTGATTAGGTGATGTTATTTTACTCCATCTGTTCTTGTGAGTTCTGTCCCTGGACTTGCTTTCACAGTTGTCACCATTCCAGCTCTCTGTCTTTGCAGCTGAGCTGATTTGTGATGCATCACTTATGTGCACAGGCTCTTCTGTGTTTGGTTTTAGAGAAGCGATTGGTTTTAAGTCACAGTGGTCAATGCTGGTGCTGGCTTGTGAAGGCTCACTTTGGTCTTTGTATCTATAAGTCATGGATGCGCTGTCTGAGCCAACTTCCTGTTTGGAGATGTCAGTCTGTTTTACCTGTTTGGAATGTGTTACAGTTTCTTGCTGAATACCATCTAAAATGTCTGAGTCTTGTTGGCTATTATCTTTAGAAAACTCAATTTGTTTGACAGAGATCACCCTTTTAACAGTAGGCTTACTCTCTGCATAAACGCCCCTCTGTGAATTATTGCTCTCTGAGCTGTCCTGCCCAACAATGTCCCACCTGGACTTCCTGGAAGTGCAGCCACTCTTTTTAACAGTGTCTGAAATTGGCAGCTCCTGCATCTGGAGGTTTTCAGATTCAGGACATAATGAGTCAGATTTGAGCAGTACACTTGTGTCAGACTGCTGGTTGACTATCAAAACTTTGTTTAGCTCAGCTGCCTCTGGTTTAGTGTTTTGCTGGACATCTTGTGTTAAATTTGTATCCACTGTATCAAGTAAGGACTTTGGCTCAGGTAAACTGTCAGATAATTTCATCTCATCCTGGTTGCACATTATGCTATCACTACTACTGCATGAATCTACGACAGCTGCATTTAAGGTCACATGTTCATTATTAAAGGGAAGGCTACACGTCAAATTATCGTTTTCTGAGAACATATTTGCATGTTGTTGGCTTTCACTGGCGGTTACAGCTGAAGCATTTATGCTTTCAGTTTCCACACCTGTTTTTGTTTCTTTCTCTGTTTTGGATGGCAGTTCTTTCAAACTATTATTAGAGTATGAGTCGATTTCCTTAACATCCTGATTACCCTTCCCATTATCATTAATCATTCGTGGTGATTCAGATTTGTCTGTCTCACTCTGAGAACACAGTTCTGTGGGGTCCGCACATGATGGTGCTTTGCTAGAGCTATGAAACACATCATTTGATTGTCTATCATGTCCAGGGGATTTCACAGGAGATCTCGAAGTTGTTGACTCCGGCCTACTAGATTTCATTTGAGAGTTTTTACAGCTCTCCAAGGGCTGAGATTTTCCCTTATAATCTGTGTCAGAGTCACTAGAGCTGCTTTTGTGGCGTTTTTCATGTGTTTGAGAGTGGGTATGAATGCTGGAAAATGATTTGTTATTGGTCTCTGACTTGTGGTAGCTGCTAGATTTACGATAGCTAGAGTCCAGATCAGGAGAACATTTGCGCTGGGAATCAGAGTCTGGTAATCGCTTTGAAGTCCTTTCAGACTTTGATGATTGTGTCCTTTTATCCAACTCAGAAGAGTGTGGAGAATCTACAGACTTAGTGGCTTTCTCAGATTTTGAGTAGGAAGATGATTTTGAGTCTTTATGTGAGCTCGAGTGGTTGGAAGACCTACTGGAGTCGTTTGTCCTCGTCCTTATTTTCCTATGGTCATCCTCTGAATCAGAACTATCCCGAGTTTTGTCAGTACGAGAGCGCCTTCTCTCTCTTCGTGGAGACGTCCTGTGTGACCTCCGATCAGAATCATGATAGTATGACCTTTCAGATCGTGATCCCCTGTCCCCTCTCGATCTCTCTGACCTGGAGTGTGACGAACTTGTCCGAGACCCTCTTGATCGAGACCGTGATCTAGACTTCGACCTTCTACGATCCTTGTCTGATCGAGATGAACGCGAGGATGTGTATCTAGAATCATAGTCAGACTTAGAGTAACTTGAAGACCTTTCATGATTTTCTGAGCGCCTAGAAGAACTTTTTTCCTCTGCACGTGAACCAGAGCCGGACCTTTTTATGTCTTTGCTTCTGCTGTCAGAGCTTGCTTTATTTTTGGAATCAACTGATTTGCGGCTGGAAGACATGTGGGCTGAATCTCCATCAGATTCTGAGCCATGAGGAGCACTATCCGATTGTGGCCTGTTTTTCCTTCTGTATGCCTTATCCTGCTCAGTACTGCTGGAACTCTCTCCATCTTTTCCTGAGGAAGGAGCTGGCTTCTTGAGGCTTGGGGTTACTCTTGTTTCAGAGGTTTCAATGCAAGGGTTTTCAGAGGGGCAGACACTGATGGCATTCTGAGGCTGGGGTGCTGGGAATTCACCTTCATTCTTACTTGCTGAATTCTGCAAAACCTGTGATTCAGAGGTGTGTGACTCTTCTGATGCAACAGGCATTGGTTTCTCTTCAGTCACAGAAACACTAAGAATTTGCTTCTTGAAATGTATCTTTGCCAAGTCCGTTTTCAGTTTTGTGGCTGGGGAGACTGGCGTTTGAGAAGGAGTTTCTTCTTTTGACACTGGCACCACTGGTGTCTGCTTTTGCTCAGTTTTTGTGTCTGTACCCTTTCCTGCTTTGTCCGAGGTCGACTGGGACACGGCAGCATGAGGTTCGGCAGCTGTCTTGTCAGGACTGGCAGGGATGAAGAACGGACTTTGCAGTGGCTTCTTTGTCTGCGCGAAGCTGAAGGACACTTTCTGGCGACCCTGATCCTCTAGGTTGACCTTCATTTTGGTCCCTTTAGGCAAGAGATGGTTGGACAGCATGACTCTAGGAGACAGGCTTTTGATGAGAGCTGCCTTGGACAGGCCTTCCACTGTTACCTGCAGTAGAAGAGAAACTACACATGAGCACATTCAACATCTCAAAATCAAATAAGAGGTGGCTAAAAAACTCAAAAGAGAGGAAATATTTACACTCAGCAGCTTGCAGTTAACTTACCGATGCACCACTCCCTTTTTCTCTGTGGATACATAAGAACATCAAGGGGACATGAAAGGAAAAATGATAGAAATTAGTTTACATACTACATACAACACTACATGCAAACACTTTAAGATGGTCAGGAGGAATAGAATCCAGAAAAATCAATACTCTCTTGGTATCCATGTAGATTTTGAACATTTAATACCCAGTGTGAAGAAGGCAATTTACAGTGTAGACTTTCACTTTTAACTTAACTGTGTTTTCTTACATTTTTATATTTAACGAAGAAAGTGTAAAATGTGATTAGTCTCCAAGTTTAGGCAAAGAAATTACACATACAATAGATTTTAAGTCCTATAATAAACCATTTCAGTAATTTAAATACAGTGAAGTGTGGAGAATAGGAGGAATGACTGACATGTTAGAGAACCCCAGCCAACCCAATGGTGTTACATAATAGTATGTGTTGAGGCTACATTCTCACCTTGGTGCAGTGACAGGAAGTAATGGATTTGAAAGGCTGGTAAATTACTGGAAGTATTCCTGAGGCTAACGGGTTCACTGACCTACAGATGTCATATACAGGATTTCCTCAAAGTTTTACACTGACCATGGGCCACTGACACCAGAAACCTGAAAGAATAGTAACTTCAGAATAAATATAGAAATGTGATCTTGTTATCAATAAATAATATTGATTTGCAAATGCAAACAAAAGAGATATTTGATTCAATAATTAATAATTACACATCTTTTTTTCAGAACTGTAACAATTTAAACTGCCTGGTTAGAGATACCAATTTCATAGTTTATATAGTGTGTGTGTGTGTATTTTGTACAGTATGTTTATACTCTGGTCTGTCATGAAGCATTTGATGAAATATTTTTCTAAATGATCACAGAGCAACATTTCTGCTGTATTAAACTGACTAGTTTTGGCTATAACTGTCCAGTTCTACTGAGTTACATATATATCATCCTTATTAGTTATGCATGGTTTTGGTGCAGAGGAAATGTGAATCACTGAAAGCCACCTGTTCAAACATGTAAACTACCAACAGGATCCTCATTTAGGAGGAAAACATGCTAAAAATGTGCCATCATGGAAAAATGTTTTTTTCTGTACTTGCATGTTGTACAGACATTTTTCAAACAATAAATGTGTGGTCAATGTGACTTCTCTAACGATACAAATGGTCCGGGACTGCATTTTTCATATCCTGCTTAATTTACAAATCCACTCTTGTCAAACACAAATATATAAATGTTAACGAGATGTAGCTTTGCAACAAAATGTGTGTTTCACTTTGCACACTAGACAAGTACGAAGACCATGATGGAAATAATTTCATACCTTGGTCACAGGCATATAGAACACAAACAATCTGTATAACTGGACAAGCCACATAAGGCTACCTTCTGACCCACATACTCTACGTGCTCCTCAGCCAGCCCATGCACAGACACTGAAGGATATTCAGCCACCATCCACCACTCTCAATCAACTTATGGGTTGGAACAACAAACAGCAAGCCAGGAAATATTGCAAAGCCAGCTGTCAAATTACTGACTTGCAATATGGGCATTATGCTTTATAGAGTATATATTTTATATTGAATTGAGCTGAAGTAAAGGGCCTCCGACATTATATAACCTGACACTGCTGCGAATACCAACAGTTGTTACAAAACAAACAAATCACACTAAGCAAAGCAGTGTTCAAAATGCAAACTGACTGATGGAAATAAGTGGCTTCTTGTTCCCCTTTTTGTTCTATTTAAAAAGCCTCTTTTCCTTGGGGTAGGTAGAACATGGGTGCTGGACAATAATTGGGTCATTTATATCCTCAAGGATTTAATTTTTTTCTTTTTTTTCCTGTGACCTTCAAAATGAGACACGTTTGTAGTGACATTGAATTAGATTGTGTAGACAGCTATAACAAGCAGCTTTCAAATAAAGCATGACTGGACTACCTGGACTAAAGAATTAACCGAAAAACATGTAAATATTCTATAAACATTATATGATATGCATTTAAAAAAAAATAACTACATGTTTAACGGTGAAGATGTTCCCAGATGTTATATTAATTGAGCATAGAAATAATGACAGGGCCTCTGGTACAGGATGACCTTGAAGCCAATATGTTTTAACAGTACAGTCATAAAGATCTGCACAGGCAGAAGCGAAATAGAATAGAATTTGTTTTGTCTGATACCTTATCTCTGACTTGAGCAGAGTGTCCATCGAGAAACTCGTCTAGGATTAGTGGGCCTGAAGAAGCTGCTGGCCAAGAATAATCCAAATCAGAGAAGTGAGCCCTCCACTGTGACGCCACACCTGACAAAAAGACACACACTGCTGTAATGAACCAAGTCTCTGCTGTTTGTAACAGCTTAAAGCTAATCTTTCACTCAGTTTTCACAACATACCACATGTGAAATGGTCATCCAACAAATATACAGCAAGGTTCCTGGTTTTGTACAAGGCATATTATACATACAGTATGCACACCACCACAACAAGAAAAGGTGGCACATGCATTCAGCCGTTGACTTCTGTGAGCATCCCTTTCTGGTGTTGTTATCTGTCCTTGCAATGTGGCTGTATGGCTTAATATGTTTATCTTCCTCCTTTCAGGCACTAGTTTCCCCCTTTTCAGTTTAATTGGGTTGTTATTGCATTGTTACCTTTAGTTGGCAATAAGCAGATAAAAGGTTACACTAACCCATGGTTTATAAATAGTATCATGACTCGAAGATAAATAAAAAACATGGATGCAGAGGGAGCAGAGATAATCATGACTAAACACATGAAAGCATACAAATGGCTTAAGGACAAGAAAATAATGACCACGTCGACAGTTGAATGAACCATACGTTATTCAAGTCAACAGGGAAACTAACTGAAGCACTGCCTGTGCAGGAGGAGTGTATATAGCCAAACATGGCCTTTAAAACAAGAATATACCCACTGTGCATAAGAACAGAGGATGTGTTACACACCTATTGATTTGTTTAAACGTTTTATCAAGATTTCCGAACAAACCGAACATGCAGCTGCTGTGTAGGCAGACAATCCTGCATTAAACTAGCTATTCGACTGTGATGCCATTTTATTTAAAAACAAAACCTGCTAAGCTAACTTAGGCAAGCTAGCAAAGAGAGCTTTCGTGAGCCATCTTTAAAGATAGCGTTAGCCCTTGTTCTAACTATAACATAAGGTTTAGGGGATGATATTGTCTAGCCACTATTTTTTCCCTTGTAAATGTGATGCGTGTTGCGTTTACCGTATTTTGGCTGCATGTTAAAGGTAAACAATCGAATTTGCAACCGTAAATAAAGAGGGCTAGCACAGGAACTCCAGTAGCATCAACAGCTAACACTAGCTGTGTTAGCTACACTGTAACTAGCAGCCAGGAGGCTAATGTGAGTGTTGTTAACTTGATTTACTTATCGATCTTTTATTTATCCTGCGTGTGAAGCTAGAGTAATAGACGGCTCTCGACAGTGCGCGCTAGTTACTTATCTTAAGGACAAGACGTATATATTTCTATTTTAAAATACAATGGACCTAGAATCAACCGGCATTACTAGCATGCTAGCGCTGGTGTTTTGTTTTGTAGTAAGATTTGAACAGAATTAACGCAACCCTCAGTAAACATCACTAGTTCACAAGATACTCACTTTACGAAGTGTTTAAAGTCACAAGGCTCCCCCATCTTCCAAATCACCTTTAATCGGCCTTTCGTAAAACATCAAGCAGCAATGTATGCCGACGTCAAATCCATACGGGGCTGTCGGAAATGACCGTCGGCTCAGTGGCTCCGCTACTGCTGTGTCCCAGCCTCAGCATGGGTGAATGCTGGTACATTCGAGCTAGCATGCGCTCACATAGTTAGCCAGAAGTTGGATGGGGAAGGAACACCGACAGTTACTAAAAACAAGCCCCAAAGAGAGCCTTAATATGGCCGATGTGTGAAGTAGAAGACCGGCTATCTGACTCACTTCAGGGATTTTTGATCGTGCTTTTGAAATGATTTGTTTTTGTCGCACACACTGATCCTAATAGTGACTCTCCGGTTAGTTAGTGCTGCTGTGTTCAATAATATCACATGATGTGGGTGCACAGCTGGCGCGAACCCTGCAGCGCACCCAGGGGTCTGAGACCGTTAATAAACTGTTAGTTACTATACTGTTTAAAAACACTTAGATAGTAAAGCGAGGGGGGCGAAGCACAAAACGGGAATCTTGGCGTACAGACGCCATTAATATTGTGGTTACTGGATTAAAAAAGCACATTAAACATTGAACAGTAAATTTCACGTGGTACTGTATAAGAGAACGCATCATATACCCCAGACGTGGCATGAAGCGATGTAACTGTAATTACTTTACATGTATTTGCATCAACAGATTGGGGTCTCAGTAAATTAAATAATAGAGAAATATACATTACATTTACACACATGTTTTATTGGTGGGTTATTATTACTCATTAAAATGTAGCTTTTTTAAGCTTATAGTGGTAAAACAAAATAAAGCAAGTAGAGAATTAAGGGGAATGTTGGAAATATTCAAGAATTTTTGAGATGAGATGTCTGTGCTACCCCCGCCGGTACGGTAGGTGGCAGCATGCACCTTTTGCTGGTTTACGGGCCGCCTTTCGAAGAAGAAGAGAGGAGGAAGAAGATTCTCTTCTCTGGTCTGACAGCGCGATACGAAGCCAAATTGAACCGAACTGAACACATTTGTCTCGGTTTTGCACAACATTTTGTGGTTTGCCATTTGTGTAAGTTTTGTTGTTGGTTAGGTAAATATGTTGTGGGGCATATACACGGAATACGTCGTCATTTTGCTTGGTCAGTGGCGCTCATCCAAATGAGCTAACTCTGAAGCTACAGGCTAACGGGCTACAATGCTAACGCTAGCTACGATCGACATTTTGTGTTGCTGGGTTTGGACGGGAATGGCCTTTGGGATTTTAGCCCTCGTTAAATGTCATGCATCGTTTCGATCATTACTGGGTGTGCATGGTCTGTGAAAAAATGTCGTTCTGTTGCTTATGAAATTATTGCGTTGTCACTGCCGGATACGAAGGCCGTATTGCGGTGACATGTGCTTTCGGCTAGTTTCGCTTTGTTGGTGGAGCCAAGTGCTCAATTTGCTACTTGTGGTGGATTGAACGACGTGGACGGCCCATTCTGAAGCTTCAAACGTGTATTGTGTGCCCGGTTGCTTGCTGTGCGCTCAGTGTGATGGGCAACTTGCATTTGGCTAAAGCTAGCTTTCCTCTGAGGCCCAAAGGAGGATTGTTACGTGCGGTGTATAAAGGTCGTTCATAACACAAGGAGGGGTGTTGGTTGAGTTTTACATCGGGTCTGATGTTCAATTTGCTGGAAACTAAAAATTTCAACCAAATGGTGCAATGTGATGTTGCAGCTGATTCGTGTGTGTGTGTTTTTATGTCCGGATGATAAGTTGCATTGGTTAACAGACACTCACTGGGATCTTTGTTTCAGTGATCTGAATCCAAGTATCAATCCAGGAATGGCTCCGGGGCACTGTAGCAGTGTTTTTCTTCAGTATTCTACAAGGAAATATTCTTCCATTACATCTTGTGTAACCGCACTGTGATGCTCTTTCACTCTTTTTCTCGCTATTTCTGGTGATGGAGGAGGGCAGCAGTTATTAAAAGCCACATGGGGCTCTGATCGTATGAGTGGATTGTGGAGCAGTGTTAACAATGTATAACTTCATGCATTTTAGACTGTAATGTCTAGGTGATATGTTTGACAGAACTTTGCAGCTGCTTATATATCAACTATAAATGTAGATATGATGCTTTCACAAAGTGAGTGGTCCATCCTGCATGGTCACTTTTAACAGCTGTGTACGTGTAGACACATCTCTGGCCTGGGTTTATGATGCTTTTCAAGTTGGTTCTGAGAGTCTCCTATTGATCTCTTATTTGGATAAATAAGTGGTCATTTTGGGTGGATGTTTAATGTGGCGACAGCACTGGGAAGTCCATGCAGACTGCATTTTAGAGTATGTTGGTGAATGATGTGTCATCAATGCTTTACAAATTCTCTGCACAATGATGTTGCGTGGTTCATTCAGTTCTGTGGTACATGAGGTACAGTAAAATTCTGGTTATTAGCTAATATGCATGGCATTCCATAGGGTGGGTGTCATAGGCTGATGTCTTGTGTTGAGACCTTTTGCTGTAGAAGAAGGCATACGTTATGATGAATTGCTAATCTAACTCAGCAGTATTGTGTGTGGCCTGTGTGTGGCTGGTGCTCCTTTTCACATACTTTGAATACTCTGCAGATTTAATGGTGGAATACCTGGAAATTGACACAGAGCTGGTGTCACTTGGTTGGAAATAATGTTAAATACCCTTCTGTCTACAGGTGCTGTTGTTTGAGCTTCAGCATGGCGGTCGTCATCCGTTTACAGGGACTGAGAGTGACAGCGGGCGCTGAGGATATTCGCAGGTTCTTCACTGGCCTCAGAATTCCAGATGGAGGGGTGCATATTATTGGTGGGGAGCAGGAAGAAGCTTTCATTATATTTGCTTCAGATGAGGATGCAAGAAGAGCTATGACACGGTCGGGGGGTCTCATTAAAAATGCACCTGTTACCTTGCTATTAAGTAGCAGGGAAGAGATGCAGAGCATGCTAGAAAGAAGCACAAGAGAGCTGGACCAAAAGCGACACCTTGAGGAAAGTGCAAGATACGCTGGACGATCTCAGGACCCTGAAGTGGGCAGGAGGGCAGTGAGAAGATCGGGTTATTCGCCTCTCTCCCACCACCAGAGAGATGCAAACACTGATGTTTTCTTGTTTCTAAGAGGGCTGCCTTACACTGTGACTGAAAAGGAAGTGTATGACTTTTTTGGTGGTTTACCTATCGACGAAATTATCTTATTGAAAAAAAAGACTGGTGCAAACAATGGGTCGGGTTATGTCAAATTTGCAACAAGCGAGGCTGCGGTGGAAGGCTTGAAGAAGGACAGGGAGTATCTGGGATCCAGGTATATTGAGCTTCTCAAATCAAATATCACAGAGTGGTGTCTAGCTACTGATAAAGGGCCAGCAGTTGTCTTCAAGGTAGACAACATTGAAAGGGGGAGATCACCTGCTTGCACTCCGAGAAATCCACAGCGTCACTCAAGATCACGATCTCCCATTGCCCACAGGCACGTTGCTTCCTCTAATGAGGAGTACTGCATTTTGTTGGAAAACCTGTCCTTTGCAGTGGAAAAACAAGATATCAAACAGCTTTTTCATAGCGCAAAGCTCGGGGATGACCAGATTATGTTCTTACTCAACAGTAATGGGAGCAGAACTCGATCTGCATTTGTGTTGTTCAAGAATCAGCGCGACTACAGCAATGCTTTAACTTCTGAACAAGCAAGGTTGTTAAACCGGAGGGTTTTCAGTCATCCAGTCTCAAAGGAGAACATGCTCAGCCTTCTGGAAGCTCAGTCTGCAGTCATCCCTCTTCCTAGAAACTTGGAAAGGTTTCAGGAAAAGTCCACATCTCATTCAAGTGACCCCTATGAATCTGAGAAAGTCTGTGTGTTTGTGCAGAATCTGCCATTTGATGTTCGAAAAGTTGAGATTATGGACTTCTTCCATGGGTTTAATATCACAGAGGACAAGGTGTACATGCTGCGTGACCATGAGGGTGCTGGGATTGGAAAGGCTTTGGTTCTTTTTGGGTCCGAGGCGGAGGCTACGAGGGCACGCTCTCTTGAAGGACGGCGATTTCTTGGGTCAGAGGTCATATTAAAGGTCATTTCACATTCTCAGATGCAGCAGTTACGTGCGGACCCACCAGAGCTACGAGAGCAACTCCCGAGGGTGGACCGCTACTTGGGAAGGAGCAGCAGGGCCGCTTCTGGTGAGACTTCGTACCCTGATCACGGGGGGGCTCGTGATGGTAATATGCTGACCTCGATTGTACACAGCCACACCCAGAGAGGCTGTGACTATGAACCTCGTGCAGTGGACCTTCGTTCTCTGCAGAACAGGGGTAATGGATTTCGAGGCAGCGTTGACTCCCCAGTGCAACGTTTGGATGGTCCCACTTGTGTTAAGTTACTCAACTTACCATTTAAAATCAGAACTGAGGAAATCTATGACTTCTGTTATGGATATTGCATTGTACCTGGATCTGTCTCACTCCTGTTGAACCAGGATGGAAACCCTCAAGGCTCTGCTACTGTGGTGTTTGAGTCTCGTCAGGAGGCATTAGTAGCAATTCGGGAACTAAATGGACGATCAATAGGTCCGAGGAAAATAGAGCTTCTTCTTCTGTGAAAGTGACACTTTTTATGGTATTTACTGTGCCCTAGCAGCATATAATTATTGTTCATTGAAACAAAGAAAAAAAAAATTATTACCTTTTGATTAGCACCACCTCTGCTTCTGTGTACTGTGAATTGTGCTTTCGTATATATATATATATATATATATATATATATATATATATATATATATATATATATATATATATATATATATATATATATATATATATATATATATATATATATATATATATATGCAATGCTGATGTGTTGACAGTGTCTGGGTTTCATATGTCATTTATTGTGGTTAAGAACTGGTTTTGCTCATTGTAATATTTTTAATTCTGCTTGTTGCAGCTTGGAAAATTTAGAAATTTCCCTATCAGTGTTTGTAATAATTAATAAAAAAATCCAAAAAACATTTGATTTCCTGACACAAAGCTTTATATAGGATATTTAAGGATGCAGATTAATGACCAGTTAAAATGGCATAGGTAAGGAAAACTCAATATTATGCTTAATTGCTAATTGCTAAGGTGGGTTGTAGTTATGTTATTGAAATTCATCAGAGTAACGCTGCCAGTAACATGCTTGTGCCTATTGTAATTAGACTTTCACACCAACAGATGGGGACATTTTACTGTCACTCTGAATGCAGTTATTAGAGACTGGATTTAAAAGTAGTGTGAAATGAGTCCACGGTGGTGATCATGCAACTTATCAATAGATATATATCATTTTATATGTTATAAAAATGTGCTCATGTATTTTTTGTTTGATCCAATAACAGGCAATTGGGTGGGACAACACTTCACTGAGGCTGATGTTTTTTTAGAGCAGGAATTGTCAGTCGGCAAAACCAGGAGTTACTGACTTAATAGGAAACGCTTCTTAATCCAATAAAAAAATCCATCCTCAAAATCACCCACAGGTAAACTGCATATGCATGTAAGATGTGCTGTAAATCTTCCTCTACCGTATGCTGCTGCTTACCTTTACACTCTAAGAGTAGCACATTTGATTTAATGTGTTTTTCAAAGACACACAATATCTATATATATTATATTGTTGCCTGACATGGGTTAGTATTTTTTTTTATTATGAATGAATACATATCACACTAACATGTTTTTACTGTCACTGATGTAGAGCAGGTGGTCACCTCTTTTTCTAAAGTGAATTTGGAACACTTCCTGCTGCACGATGATTAAAAAAATGTCACAATTTACAGTAAAATATAAGGGTCACTGGGTTCATTGACAAAACTGTATAAGCTCATATGGATGGCCGGTTACATCAGATGGTAAATGGTCAGTTTTTACTTTGAAACTCCTGAACCGGAAGTGGGGACTTTTGCCTCGACTAGCACGACGCAGCAGCCAAGGTGATCAGACACAGCCACGCCGACGAGATTTGGTAGAAGCAGAGGTAAATAATTAATCACAGACTGTCTGTATTTTAATGCAAAACAACTTTATCGAGCGCTATATTATGAACTTGTCGCCATGCGCTGTTAGTTGTGCTCGTGCAAATATGATGGTTTCACAAAGTTCTGGTGCATCATTTGGCATCGCTTGGCATAAACTTTGCTTTGATCCTTTGTCGACTAAATGTTGTGAAACTAAACAAGGTATTTCGATGGCGGTTTGATCACTAAATGGGCGTTGATTGATTGATGAACACTAAAACTCGCTAATGGCACCGCTAGCCGCTCGCCCTGATGTTGCAGTCCGTGGTTTGCTGCTTCCAGCCGTTAAAGCTGTGATAACATCAAGTGCTGAGCTTTACACCTGTTTTCCAAAGTTGTTTTAATTAGTGCTAAAGTAACACAGACAGAATGCAGAGTGTTAATGCTGTTTGTGTTCAGAGATGGTTAATTTGTCAGAAAGTAGCTTGCTGGTAAATTTACAAAGTAAAGCTAATAGGGCCAAAATAAAGAGTCAACTCCACAAGCTACAGTTAGCTAGCTGCTTAAATATGGACAATTAGTGACTGCAGCGTAGTGGTTGTAGCATTTATAAAGGCTCTAATATCATTTGTTTCATGTACGAAAATTATTAATTGACCTAATTCCTTTTTTCTATCTAGAAAACGCACCCAGGTAAAATTTGAAAAGCTTATTTAAAGCTGTCATTTCTAATATCTGCCAGGCTCTTGTTGAAGTTAATGTAAGGGATATTTATTTTGAGGGTTTGTATTGACACAGTGGTGCTCAGTTTATATGTGAAGATCAAGAATGTAAATGGTAGTAGTCCTAAACATGTCTGAACCTCGCTGTCACCAGAATGGAGGTTTCAAGAAGGAGGATCATCCAGAAGCACTTGGAGCCAGCGAGACCTTTGCGTCGCTGCATCCATGTTGACATGGGTAAGTGCTCAGGACTGTGTAAAATATTGTGTGTTTATATTCACTGGACTCTGTGACGATGCTGTTACTTCATTTAGCACCACAGATCCATGCAGCTGCATATGTACAGACCTTTATGCACCAAGAGGTAAGAAATCCAAAAGAGGATAGGACATTTGTGGGATTGACTGTCTGACTGTCACTGTTGATTATTCTAGCAACCAGGCTGCTTCAACATTTACCCAGAACCCAAGGTGACTTTTATAGATGGCTTGGTTTGTATTCAGCAACAGTACCCATTTTATAATTGACTTTTGAATCAGTAAAATTTAATACTTTAGTTCCACTGAGCATGTTTAATTGTTTAAAAGACATTTTGATGTCTTGACAGACAGATATTGGTGTTGAGCACTTCTACAAGATTGTCAGCCTCCATAAACAAAAGAAAGGTAAGAGAGATTTTTCAACGACCAAGTGTCCAAAAAGCTGGGGCAGCTTTCACAAAAGATTAAAAACAGTGTCTAAAACATCTTGGTGTTAGGATTTCTTTTTATTGGACATAGGTCAGTAACATGACTGGAAACAAAGGAGACTGGGAAAATATTTGGACCAGGGAAAAATCAGTATTGGAGCTCTGGGATCCTTGGGAGGGCCTTAAAAACAAGATATAGAAACTCTGCAAGCTTCTCCTTGAGCTTATTTAGGATGGAGTAATGTGATTTTGAAAACTGTCCTGTTTCTGTTGAATTAAAAATGCAACGTCTTCAATGCCACAAACAACCATTCAGCCTATCAGCACATTTCAAACTTTAATGTAAAAACACATACAGCAAGTAGTATAAGAACATGGCTCCATATTACAGTATGTGATGGTGAAATGTTGGTTTTATTTATAGGTAGAATATCTTACTCGAGGGATTTTTTAATTGGCCTGGCCAGTTGTCCCGAGGCTAAGAAGAAGCCGGCTTTCTTGCCCGAGCACCCCATTGTATTAACTGAGGCAGTAAGTTGGATGTTTGTATTGGTGTGCTCACTCATACCTGTAAAAGCTGTAATATTTGGATTTAATTACATTATATATTTAACAGAGAGACCCTGGGAACCTTTGGCTGCATGAAATGAGGTGGAACAATGACAAAGACGAAATGTGAGGGTTTTTTCTATTGATTAACTTTATCATCATTAACGTCAACATTATCGAAGTAATCTGTCAACATGTTTGTGTTTTTAGGGTGGAGGAAAGCCCTCACGCACCATGAACATTTGCACAGGTCATACTATTTACCACAAAGAGTGTTTTTGGGTTTTTGATATTTTTGTTTGCATGACTATTACCTAAGTGTGTCTGATAACTATTTGATTTTCTTCTAACTAAAACTGACAGTTTGCCTAAGCATGAGTATTGCACATTTGCTTTCTTTTTTTTGCTGTGTAAGATACAGAGTGTACCAAAGTATTTCTATTGTGTAAAAATGTTCTGAACATAAAGTATTAATGGATGCTTTTCAACTGGTGCCAGTGTTTAATATGTGATCATGCAGTGATTTGACCCTTACAGCAATGGTATACAAAGACATTGGTTATTTTACTATTCAATCCAGATATATTATAAACTTTGAGTCATATTGAAATAAGGGTGAGTGATGATAGAGCACTAATGTGACTGTATTCTAACAGAGGCAGCCATATTGGTTTTTTGGTAAATGTTAAAATATTTATATTTATTATATTGAGAATTATAGAGAAAAACCATATACTAAAAATAAAATAAAATATTTCTTAACTGAACCATCAGACAGCAACACTACTTTCCTTAATTCCTTAAGATGAATGAGAGCATCCACAGATATACGTTCCTTAATGTACCTGAATGACTCATTACCGTAATGCTGGGAGGGGCTTCAGGAGCACTGATGTTGTTGGGCCTGTATAAGTGACAAGATTTCCAGTTCTACACACACTTGGTCACATTACGGAGCAATCCAGCGTTTGTACGCTGACGACAATTATTTGGCAACACAGGAATGTTTGCATCCTATAACTTCCGGACATCTGCAGGTTAGTCACCCTGTACGTGACCGTGCACAGGCATCGCACATCCAATGAGTTGACTACGAGGACGCATGTGACGTGGCTTGCTCGACGTCACGTCATCGTGGACAGGCTGTGGTTGCCTGTGGTTTCACGACGCGGATGTCAGATGTTCAAAGGTTTGAAAAAAGATAAAGTCGGTGGAAGAGGAGCCCGCAAAGGCGAACATCAGTCTGTAGTTTGTGTTGTAGCAGTTTTGGCTTCGACGAACGTGTTGGCTGAGCTTCAAGGTAAAAACTAAGCTAATTGTCTCTTCCTTTCATATGTTAGCGATAATGTGATGCCTGACTAATACCGGCTGTTTTAATTTCTAAGCAGGTATTAATTGTGGTCATTTGCAAAGTTTAACGTCAACTTAAGCATAACAAGTTGGTGTTTGTACCGTAATTCTCTTTGGCTTTTAGAAAGATGGATGCGAAGGACCCCAAGCAAAGCACACCATGCAGCAGGTGAGACGTCCAGCTCAGGCTAATGTCCTCTAACAATTATTTTTAAAAAGACATTTCCTACAATAGAAAGAGAAAGGCTTATTGCTGGTGAAACTGGAAATGAAACTGTTCTGGGTGTGACGAGGTACCTTTTTCCATGGGGCGGGCGGGTTATTGTAAATGTAGTTTATTGTTTTTCCCGTAACTGTTTACAACAGTACAGTCTGAAACTGCAACGAGCTACCAGGCAAGCACAATGATTGTTCTTCACCCTCTTTCTTCTTCTTCTTCTTCTTCTTCTTCTTCTTCTTCTTCTTCCGTACGTTTTTTTGGCGCAGCGTATCTTTAGCATACATTGCCTACATGTTTTTAACATGGGAGTCTATGAGAGAGCCCTACATATAGGGTCATCTGCCAAATGTATCTCCTCCTACAAATTTCATCTTTGACATCATAGACATAAAATGATACTTTGTTGTAGAGCAACTTCTTGAGTCTCATGGTGTCCATATTTTTTGTCTGAAGGCTTCAGTCTCGACAAAACCAGAAGTTGTTTAGAGGGTATTTTTACATTGGAAATGCATTAGGAGGGGGACAGAGAGAGCTGATACAGTTGATAAACATTCAGGTTGTCATGGATACAGGCAGGCAGGCAGGGCTGTGGTGACAGGCTGACACACAAGAAGCATCCAAAGCAGCCATATTTGTAGTCTTTATCATCTGCATATTAATGATCCTTCAGCTGTATACTACTTTTCCACATTCAAATCACACAGCCTGTGCTTCTTATAAGCTTATGGTATTATTCCAGCCTCAGACCTTTCATATGGTATATTCACAGGCTATTCTTTAAGGTCAGTGACTTCATGCTGTTCTTGCTCTGAATTGCTCTGATTCTCCAGCAATTCAGAGCAATGCTTCAGCTGCAGCAATCAATCTTGCATTTTCTTCAGGAAATGCCCTTTTCTAGTTAGTCTTGATCTATACGACAAGGTGAACAAAACTATAAACTATTAGGTTATACTGGATTATTTGTTTTAGTTTGTGAGCTAATATTGCACCTACTACTATCATCACACAAAGCTTTTACTCAACATTTTTTAAAGGCTGTATTTCATTAATTGGCACAGAGAAACAGATGTTTTTATACAACCCAAAAGCAACCTTAAGAACTTTTTTTTGCAAGCACATAATTGGCATTTATAAAGTGAGGATTGGCATGATTCAGTAAGCACACGGTGTAGGCTAGAAAGAGCATGTTAGAAAGAGCACCAGTGATGCAAATTCGGGTCTTTCTGAATGATAAAACTACACATTTTGTTGTTCTATTTAACAGAACTTGGAAAACGTGTGAAAAAATGATATTTTCTCAGGGGACCTAATGAATTTTTCTCCAGTTGTATCTCAGATGTATTGAGTGGATGAATAAATGAAGTGAATTGAACATCTGTCCTTTTCCCTGCTATAGCCCTGTTGGTGTGCACAACCCACACCTGGATGCACTGAAAGATGACATTCTCTACCACTTCAACCTAGGAACTGGAACCCATGACCTGCCAGCCATGTTCGGTGATGTCAAAGTAATACATTTTATTAAAGATTTTTTTCTGTAGAAATTGCACTCATATACTCTATTTATTCAGCAAACATGTATTTTTTGTTTTAGTTTGTGTGTGTTGGTGGAAGCCCTTGGAGAATGAAGGCATTCATTGAGTTTATTGCTGCTGAACTTCGTATGGAAGATCCCAAAGCAGAGTACCCAAATATCTGTGCTGGAACAGACCGCTATGCCATGTACAAAATTGGCCCTGTACTGTCTATCAGCGTACGTAGGAACAGCGACCTCATGAGTATTCTGTTATGATCTCTTTGTTTTGTGTTTGACAAGTGCTTTATTTTTCAGCATGGAATGGGCATTCCTTCTATTGCCATAATGTTGCATGAGCTAATAAAGCTCCTCCATCATGCACATTGCACAGATGTTACAATTTTCCGGATTGGGACATCAGGTGGAATAGGTGAGCTTGGATTTTTGCATTGTTTTGTTAACTGCAGTGGCAGAAAAAAAGGATGCGTACCCTTTGGACTAACCTAATCTAATCATAAGACATTCAAGAATTTCTTGGATGCCAATTCGGGTATGATATTTTATACCCTATGAAGCTGTACCCTAATTCAAGTAATTGGGTTCCTAGTTTGGTTTTGTTTTGTTTTGTTTTAAGGACTTGAGCCTGGCACTGTCGTCCTCACCAAGCAGTCTGTGGATGCCACCTTTCTGCCTAAGTTTGAGCAGATGATCCTGGGGAAGACGGTGGTACGGAATACTGATCTGGACCAAAGCCTGGCTCAAGAGCTGCTTCAGTGCAGCAAGGAGCTGAACCAGTTTGAGACTGTGATAGGCAACACCATGTGTACACTGGACTTTTATGAAGGTAGGAGTTCTAATCAGAATCAGAATCAGAATCATGTTTATTGCCATGTAAGTGAAGGGGGTTCACATTACTAGGAATTTGCCTTAGTGATTGGTGCATACAAAGAACATATGACAATTAACATGCAATAAGATAAAAACTAAGATAAAATTAAGTAAATAAACTAAAGTAAGGCTAAATTTACATGACAGACATGGCGTAACAGACATACAATGAACAGAACATAAAATACTGTGCAGATGAAATGGTAAACATAGACCCTTATATGATCGAATGGAACAGTGTAATAATGTAATAATGTAACAGGTACCACATGGATCGGTGAGGTGGTACTCGTGTGCAAGTAGTGCAAGATGGAGTAAACAGTGCAAATAGTCGTCATTGTGCAGTGACTATACTAAAGTGACCTTCTGAAGACAGTGCATTAATGCGTGTATGTGGTTGCTGCTATGTTGTTTGCTGACATGCAGCCTTTTACCTTTTTCCAGGACAAGCCCGTTTGGATGGTGCCTTCTGCTCCTTCTCTGAGAAGGATAAACAGGACTACCTCAGTAAAGCCAGTGAAGCTGGTGTGTGCAACATTGAAATGGAATCCTCAGTCTTTGCTGCTATGTGCAAACTAAGTGGTCTGCGAGGTAAGGAAATATAATATTAGCACCAGTTAAAAGCTTTTAGTGTCTGAATTCTCCTAACTCATTGAATGTCTTAACATTGATTTCTTGCTGTGTGAAGCTGCTGTGGTCTGTGTAACATTACTGGATCGACTGAAGGGGGATCAGCTGATTAGCTCTCATGAAGTCCTGCACAGTTACCAGCAACGTCCTCAGTTACTGGTCAGCTCCTACATAAAGAAAAGGCTCAACTCCAAAACTGAATGTTGCTAAGTTGCAGCTGTTACACTGGAGTCCACACAAATGTCAAGTCATTAAACTCTGAAAACATGTACTGTAATAGCTTTAAACAAAACACACTCTCCTGCTGACCAGTAGCCAGTAGTTTTTTTTTTTGTATTTCCAGTCACTGAATGTTTAATGATACCGTTTATTTATGCCTTCACAGTGTTTAATTCACCATGATAAAATGCACTGCTTCACTTTAGATTCCTTTTGTATTTAAGTATTTTTACTCAGAATGCATAATGGTGCCTCATCTATGCATGTTACTTTCAGAACCAAAAAATACACTCATAAGAGATTACATGTGACCTCATGTTAAAAAAAAAACAATAAACCAATAAAGCCTTGTCCAGTCTGAAGGTGTGTGTTTGTGTCTTGGCCCACAGAATGACACAAGTCCACAACATGGTGCTCCATGTAAGGATGTTCAACGCAGCTGGAGCACATATAGCTCCTGTGTTCTTGAACAGCTGAGTACAGAATTACATGAAAATCACTGATTTCAAGAATTTTGATTTCACTAAGTTCAAAATGTTAATTTTTCACTACCTTGAAAATTAAACTAAAGTAGT
Organism: Parambassis ranga; assembly: GCF_900634625.1. NCBI lineage: Eukaryota > Metazoa > Chordata > Actinopteri > Ambassidae > Parambassis > Parambassis ranga. The sequence goes on from NC_041036.1 coordinate 12,690,120, forward strand.
CATTCAAATACATGCGTATAAATATTTTTGGCCCACACTGACAACAGAAGAGGCATTCCAACATGTATTGTTCAATCATCAAGGAATAATAAGCAAATATAATATTTAATTTAGGCTACTCTCATCTTGTGTTTTTCTAAGTTTACTGAAGGGTAATTGATCATCCTTGGTTATTATCCTTTTCCCCCTCACAAACCTCTATCTACCAACGTTCAGCACAGGTGCGAAGGTGTGAGTCTGGATAATATATAAACCCCCTTCGTGCTGTGTGTGTTTTGAGCTTTGAGTAGGCTACAGTCACGGTGATGCTGCGCGTCAGAGGACAGAGGAGGGTCTGCTTGCGCGCTCCCGTGCTTGCCCACCTCCTGTCTGCTATCCGATCCCACACCGGTCTGTTCGCTGACTCAGTGCCTTAAGCAGCATCACCGATCACCGGAACAGAGCTTCACCATCCTCTGCGGAGAACTACATCAGCCATGGCAAAAACAGCAACCGGTATGTTAACGTATTTAGACTTTTATAAAAGAGAAGAATAGATGGATGGATGAGTGGGTGGATGGATGGATGACAGGCGCATCTTTTCTGTGTGGAGCCGGCCTACCGGCTGATGGCCTCACTCCTCGAGCTCGGATGAGAAATGTGTAGATTTTTTTAGGTGGATTGCATTAAATTTATCATCTTGAGATATTTTCCCGCCGCGTTCAGGCCCATTGTCTCAGCAGCAGTCAGTGAATGATATGAGAATGTCAGCTCACAATCTCAGCATCTTCTGTCGTTAGGATATTGAAATGTCTCCTTTATTCTCTTCATCTGTATGTGTCGATCTTTGTATGTTTTCGGCTTATGCTGTGTAATAGTGGTTTGTATATAGACGGCATTATTTATAGTGCTGCACCTGCGGTTCATGACACAGCGGCCCCAACATGCAGCATAATGCAGACGGACCCCACCCAAGCTGCTGGGCTGCCGATCATTTAGCCGACAGTAAGACAGAGAGGGCTTCAACATGCACCTCTGTATAACTGAACCTGCGCAGCAGGATGGGTTTAAATGTGTTTCACTGATATAAAGGTCTGCTGAAGGTTCAGTTCTTTGTGATCGGTCCTTTTTATTCATGTCTTCAGCTTTCCTTGAGCTATTTCTTCCCTATCACACAGCTGTGGCAAATGTGCTGCCATTTATTTAGCAAATATTGTTTCTATAAACAAATCAAAATACTATATAGGTTATCCCAGGTAGGATAACAGTCTGTATTAATTAGCCCTCTGTTCATTGAAACTGTATCATCCTCTGTAATGGAGAGTTATTGTTGTAGGCCAGACATTTAGCATATTTGCCTTCACAGATTTTTTTTGAGCTAATATCCATATTCTTTTAATATAAGCAGCCCATTTGGTCATTTCTAAAAACAGTATAGTGTGTTGTGGTACAGTAGACAGGTGTAGGGCAGGGTGGGAGGCAGGCCAGCCCTGCAGCACAGGGCCCATTCACACGCTGGCCTTTGCAGCAGAAGGTTTAGCAGCACCAACAATCTGTAGTCCTTAGAGTGCCAGGTGGGCACTTTGACAAATACAGGAGGAGCGTGGGGGAAAGTAAGAGAATCTGCAGACAAGATTTAAAATGGTTTTAGAAATCGCTGAAAAATAATTTAAATTTACTGACACCACAATAAACAAAAGCACAACACGCTCTCAGATGTGCATCTTATTGTTGTCGCCAAAGCACTGGGCTGGTTCAGCAGGAAAATGGTTAACTTAGCACACATTCATGATGCAGCTGTGCTTTTTAACACCCATTATAACAGTAATGCTTGTTTTGTGCCTTAGTTTGATCACGCTTACAGAATACATCCAATGAATTATTAAGCATTACAGCTCTTACAGCACTACATGTTAGACTTTCAATTGATCATTACATCTGATGCTAACTGCATTATTGAGCAATCCCCTCTTTCCATGCTCATAATACTCTCACTGAATTTACGCTCATCATATATTGTTGCGACAGAAAGACTCTGCTGAATGCTAAGATGTGTTTCTATGTTCCGGCAGCATACAAAGAGAAGATGAAGGAGCTGTCCGTACTCTCCCTCATCTGTTCCTGCTTCTACCCAGAGTCACGCAACAAACGCGTGTGCGACTTCGAGGGTATGGATCATTTCAGACATTGATTTTTCTTTTGGCTTAGACAAATTGCTCCCATGGATGTTTTTCTTTGCATCAGTAATAATAATGACACATTGTAGGACTTATGCATATTATTGGACATTGATTTTTATTGCTGTTAACCATGTAATTGTGTGATTTACAGATATGGAGGTGAAACCTATAAATAAGCGGGCCTCGGGACAGGCCTTCGAGGTGATACTCAAGCCTCAGTCTCCAGTGTCAGATGTAGTCAACAACTTCCCCTCACCACCAAAGAGGGACATCTCTTTGGAGGACATTGAGAAGAAACTGGAGGCTGCTGAAGATCGAAGGAGGGTGAGTATTTATATATTTGAAAAAATGGAGCCTTCTGTGAGACCCTTTAAAGTGACTTATTTGATGTGATTGTTTTTGCTTATAGTACCAAGAGGCCCAGGTGCTGAGGGCTTTGGCAGAGAAGAGAGAGCATGAGAGGGACGTTTTGCTGAAGGCCATGGAGGAGAACAGCAACTTCAGTAAGATGGCTGAGGAGAAGCTCCAGATGAAGATGGAGCAGATCAAGGAGAACCGTGAAGCTCACCTGGCAGCCATGATGGAACGTCTGCAGGAGAGGGTGAGAACTGCAGGAATCATCACCTCATCAAACAAAATAGACTGTTCTCACTCTGTTCCTGTTTTGTGTGCAGGAGAGACGTGCAGCTGAGGTGCGCAGGAACAAAGAGCTGAGGGAAGAGCTGACAGCATGAGTCCAGACTTCCCATGCTCCATCTACTATGACACTCCATCCAGCCCTGACCCCTTCCTCACCCTCACCCTCTCCGTAACAGACACTCAACCCTGGAGGTCAAGAGGTTTGAGAACCTCACCACCACATCACAACACACCCATCACCAGTACTCACTACTATCAGTATTATCAGTGGAAACAAGCATCGATAACACTCATCTTGGGAAGTGAATGGATTTGTTAATTTTAGAGAAAATGGCTTTTATTTTGTAAATACTCTCTATCTATCTATCTATCTATCTATCTATCTATCTATCTATCTATCTATCTATCTATCTATCTATCTATCTATCTATCTATCTATCTATCTATCTATCTATCTATCTATCTATCTATCTATCTATGAAGGTGGGTGAAGTACATGCAGACGATGTGCTGCACTGTACAGTTTCTAACCGCTTTGTTTGTCATTGGTTAATATTTCAGTTCTTGAAATTTTGACTCTACAACCATTTTCTTGTGAAAGCCCTTGGTGTTGTGAGTTGGCTGTAGACAGACATTTGCAGTGTTTCTCCTGGCGACGTCATGATAATGATGTTTCTGTGTCTTTTGTGAAGAGAATGACGGTCAGTATACCCAGACAACAGACTCCTCAACATATCAGCATCTCTCATCTGTATCTCCCTCGCGCGCTCCTTACTCATTCTAAGCACGCACGCTAACAATTGGCCAGACCCACCAGATTCATACAGTGTCCACCTCCTCTGAAATGAGCTTGATGATGATGAACTTGATAGGTGCTTTATTGTTATTAAGAATGTCTTTGCCCAATGGGAGCAACTGTTTATACACTTGCAGATTCCCACTTACCCTGATGTTTTTCAGTAATTCCACCTCTAGCCAGATCAATAGAACACAGTGTTTGGGGATAATTTGTGTAAATTTACAAATGTTATGACACCATACTGGTATCATGCATTATGTCTTGGACAGTGGAATGTGCTGTTGCTCCCATCTTGATATTAATAGTGTGAACATAATGTATGTCTGTGTGGGTGTGTGTGAATGCAGATTTACCTTGAGGCATCATTAGCGTCTTTTCTCTTCAGTAGATTGGGCTAGAGAACAGATGCGGGATGCTTTACATTCAGCACACTGAACTATTAGTCTCTTTTTAATATACTGTACCACTGACATCTGCCTGCATCCTTTGCTGCTTGTGTTTCTCCCTTCATATATTTCTCTGTGAAAGCTTTGCTGAATAAAGGTTTGGGGTTCTGTGAACATGGCATGCACCATCTAAATACTTTTCTGTGCTATAAAAGACAAGAGAAATTGTAAACTGCCAAATAAAAGAACCAGTTATCTACACATCCTGAACATCACAGTCTTCCAACAGTTCTTTTTTATTCATGTTACAGTTAAATATTAATTCCTATTAATCATCATTTCTATGAATTTACTCCTCATAATTCATTCTTCTTCTTGAGGCTGACTTTCCACCAGCAGGTGGCAGTGTTACATTTGTGTAGGGGCACCAAGCAGCCCTCGAAAAGTAGGGCAAAAGTTAATTTTGTGCCAAATGCAAATACACAACAAAAATACTGACAAAATATCTTTAACACATTTCTCTCTCTCACTCTCTCTCTCGTTCTGACTGTCGAAAAAAGAAAAATTAATACAAACTGTTATTGATAGCATGTGGCCTGAGCCTTTTAGGAACAAATCCCAGACAGCCACTGGAAGCCTGAGGTGTAATATGAATGAATAAAAGTGAGTCATTAAAGGAATCAAGTCTAAGGCTGGACCACAGAGGGCACCTCAGCAGCGGTGCAGTGATTTATTGGTCCAGCTGTCTGCATGTTGTTGTTACTTTTTAACCGCCTTCCTCCAATGTTCTCATCCTGTTCACACTATTGTCTCCGTTTTAGACCAACCCAAGCTGGTGAGGTCAGGGCAACATTGTAAAGGATTTCCTCTGGCTCTTAATGATTTCCTGGGTATTCATGAGGGCAACAATGCTTTCGGATTTGGTTACTTACCTGGCAAGCACTGAAGGAATTGCCTTTCAGTCAATAACCCAGACCTTATTAGCTCATAATTAACTTGTATGGGACTGCAATATAAATGCACCTGCAAATTATGGAGCATTTGTGGAGACACAGTTATGTGGAGCATAAAAATACAACATAAAAACACGCTGATATCCATTTTTTTATACATGTAGAATCAATTTATTGGTACAAAAATATCACAAATTGATACAAGGACAATTTCCAATTCTCAAGTAGTTAGTTTTCCAAATGAGGTGCACATATTCTGCATCGTGTTAAAGGCAACGATTGGTGCTGGACAAATGTAGCAGTTTCAAACATCTTGCCTCTAAATTTGTGCTTAGAGTAAATCTATTCATGGTTTGTTAATCATTTCATTTAATCAGTCCTCAACCTGGAGGCAGTGCATGGTAGCTAAATTAGTTTCCAATTTCAATGAATTACATAAAATCATTTATTTTTTGTTCCTAGTAAATGACAGAGACCTCTGCCACTTTATTCTCATGCGTAATAAAAATAATATTTTGCTTTGTTCCCCTGTGTTTTACTACTATAAAAACCAGTCTGTCTGTGATGATGGGCACAGCTCAGCTGCTGCCTTCAGTCCAGTGTTTAGCTTCAGAAGGCACCGATCTCCATGCCCCAGGGCCTGTAAGGCTTTGACAGGGTGGAGGTGGGAGCCACTGTGCTGATGGCCGTTGGGGAGACGAGAGGGAAAGCACCAAAGGAAAGAGGGAAGGCTGAGAGTGAGGAGAGAGATGAGACGAGTGGCGGCGAAAGCTTGGATGTTGGCATTGGCAGACTCAGGGGGAGTGAGCCATTGGGAGGTACCCTGAGGGACTCTGTGGGGGGCATGACACTAAGTCTGGATGTCCCAGATGTCTCAGTGGAGGAGGAGGAGGAAGGGGAGGACGATGACGAGGAAGAAGAAGAGGGTGGGCTGCTGTTGCTTCTGGATGCAGGTGTCCTTCCCTGGGGGTGCTGTAGAAGGAGGGTGTGGGGGAGATGGGCAGGGGCAGTCCCATAGGCAGAGCCCCAGGCTAAGTGTTCCAGTCCAGAGTGCACCTCCCTCTGAGAGGCGTAGTTGCTGAGGTGGGACATTAAACGCACACGGAGTGAGTCTGTACTGTCCCGACCCTCTATAATGCTCAGGTAGCGAACTGTCTCTGCCAGACACTCTCTGAAGCCCAGGCTGCGATAATCCTTAGCAAGAGCATGAGCCTCAAAGTACCCTGCCAGGAAGGATAGCAGAAAGGTTAACATACACAGTGGAGTGTGTTTTTCTATCATCCACAGCCAAAAAAAAATCTGTTACCTTTTCCACCAGATGCATGAAGCATCTTCAAATGATCCACTGTCATTTGTAATATTTCGGCTTTTTCCAGTTTAGCTGATCCCTGTGAATGTACAGATATGATATCACTTGAGTCCATCAAGAGAGGATGGAGGGTTACCGAAGGCAGGGGTACAATTATAAGTAATCACCTGTTTCTCAAAGGCACTTGGCACCAGTCTCCTCAGCTCTGACAGACTGTTATTGATCCGGTCACGTCTCCTTTTCTCAATAATCTGTGAAAATACATTATGTTATGAGTCAGAGTTAGAAAAAGCAGCAAAACAGCACTGAGCAGCAGTGACCAGTTTGACTGTAGAGACAATGAGTCTACATACCCCTCTGCGTCTTTTTCTGGCTTGAACTTGTGTGGTTGTGGAGGGTGACATGGATCCGTGAGAGTCAAGATGTCTGCAAAATAAACAAACATATATTTGGGTTCAATAAAAGAAATTATAACATAAAGATGAAATTATGAATTCAAACTAAGACACTAAGCTGTGCCTCCGAACATATCATATATTATTATATAAAAAAAGTGAACATACCCATTTTCGTCGCCACTGTCCTTCTCCACCTCAACATTGTCGTCCAGGTCGCTGTCCGATGAGCTGTAATTGTGGCTCCTCTTCATGTTGCCTGCGGTGGATGAAACGCTCCTTTCAGAGAAAACTCCAGCGGCGCACTGACAGATGAAGGTCTGAGCAACAGTTTAAAAACGTCAGATCTGCTTCGGCTGCTGTGATTATTTTCACACCGTGGAGAGGAGGGGAGGAGGGGCGGGGCGCACAGGATCATATGGGCGGTCCCTGTAAAAGACTAGAGCCAGTTAAAATGGATCAGACATGTGAGTGACAACGCGCTTTGAAATACATCAATGAAGGAAATCTGAAGTGAAGGTATGCTGCTGAAACTCTCTTCTATTAGAGACGAGATCCCAGTTCATGCGCAACAGGCGCAATCTCAGTCTTTATTAATGTTGCGAAGGACGCACGGTGTGTTGTTCTTTGCGCGCTGTCAGCTGTGTGGCTCCACATGAAGTCAATCAGTGTTGCTATGCGCTGTTTAGGAAACTCCCTCCCCAGTTACTGCAACAGGTCAGCAGACTGGCGCAGAACAGGCCGTCCCAGGGAACCATTCATCCGCCATCTCTCTCCCTCTCTCTCTCTTTTTGTGTTAGTGGGAAAGTAGGAAACAGAAATGTTTTGAGAAGCTCGAGCTACATGCAGAAACTATAAAAACATACAGGCATTAAGAGGCAAAACATAAAGGGAGCAGGGGTGGTCTGCAGACGGTGTGTACAGGCTAATTATGACCCCACTGCACTGAGGTCAGAGAGCAAACTCTATAACACACAGGAGCTTTCGCTGTTTGTGTTCCACCATGTGATACTCTGTGGCTATTTCTAGTATATAATTTATTTATTGGAATCAAATTCAAAGTCAAATGAATTGATTTTTTGACTACAGGTGTTGATGACTTGGGTTTAAATTTAAGTTTATGTAATTTAATTTTAATTTGATAAAATTGTAACTTTCACTTCATAAAAGGATGACCTATTGTTAGATTAGTAGCTAATAATAAACAAAAACAGCAGTCAAACGTCGGTCTTTTCGCTCTGATGAAAGGTCTGGGAAAGAACTTGTGCTATATTTCCTGCACTGACATGTCTGTTAAGGCCATTAGTGGGGGTGCAGCCCCCTCTTCCATTCCTGTATACCTTGTAGAGGAGCAGCTGTTTCTCCGCTCTGTCCATCAGGTCAGTTGTTAACTTGGTGCGTCGGGAGCTAGACAAGTGTGGATGAGAGCTTGATTCCAGGGAGCAACTGGAGGCCAACATGCTGTTGCCAGAATGTCAGAGGGCTTTCACTGGTGACAGATACAATGTGCAAGCTTCGGTCATTCTGTTGATGCAGTGAGTGTGGATGAGCCTTCGCCCTGCCCGTGTCCCTGACACACATGCATACACCCCCCACCCCCACCCTCACCCCCACTGCCTGTCAGCACACACTTTCGCTAAAAATCATACCTACCTTCATCCATTTCATGCATTTCAACATTCCTATACTCCCACTCGGTCGATTTATAGACCTTAACATGAGCATAATCTAGTGCTGAAAAACATGCAAGGCCTGCATGCTCCCATTTTGGACAGTATTTCTCATGTAAGCACCCCAGAGGGCCTGGATCAGATTCAGATACTGATCCATGTAGTGTGAACCCCTCGTCATGCTCTTTGCACCAAACTGAACCATACATGACCTTTCCATGACTCCACTGAGCGGCAGCTTGAATGTATTTGGTATCACTTCAGTATTGTTTGTGATCCTATTATGGTAATAGTGCCCTACAGTGCCACTGGTGCCACATGAGGAGCAGCTTCATGTGGTCTCCATTATGCAGACACAGACCACTCTCCTCACACCTGACTGCCAAGGTCTTTCACATTTGTGCTGACATTCCTTTGGCCCATTAAACATAATTATGATTCATCTTCCAAAAACCTTGACCTTTCACCTGTGGGATCTCAGTGTTTTCCACAACCTATTCGTTTGACTGCCAAATTTCTCTATATTATCTTTACTTTTAATAACCTGACCAGCCAGCCTGAATTGCCAGTATGCCCCATTGACTGTGGGCATATAGCTCAGCACAAATTTCAACAAAACTACTCAAACCAGTCAGTGCCAGAAAGCTAAAAGGTATAAGCAAGCATTTGTTTGAAACTGGCGTGTGCCCAGCTGCCTTCCTCAATCTTCCCTCAGGTTTCCCTTGGTGACTCTTTGTGTGCAAGAGTGTGGCCTGAGTGTGTGCTGGTGTGTTTGCATGTGTTTGTGTGTGTTTGACTGAGAGTGTGCAAGTGTGTTTAGGAGGTGCTGTTTCCCACAACCCTGATCTAATTCTGTGGTAACTCAATCTCCGTGTGAGCGCTTCCCGGCGAGTGTTCTCCCACCCGTCGACAGTCTCTCTCTGGCTGGCTGAGTGGCTGAGTGTGTCTGACGGAGGCCGGCTCAGTCCCATTGGAACCCCCTCACTGACCCCCTCCACCTCCCTTGCCCCTCCCGCCTCTGTCCTACCCACCCTCCCATCAGGATTGATTTACTATGTCAACCGTTGGGGCTGTCGGCAGCAGCGACGTTCGCAGCCGTGCCTGCATCCTGTGTGCACACCATCCTGACATCTTATACCTGTCATTCTGCTGCAGTGAAGTGTGTGTGTGTGGCAGGGAGCAGTGGTTATCAAGTAGACATGTGAGATAATTTCCTTGTCCCTGTTTAATCTAAACAGAAGGAGGCTTTTAGGAAGTTATGAACTTTGCTACATTAAATCATGAGGTAGGACATATTATGTAAGGCAGAGAAAATGCCACCCATACTGGTCCTAAACAGGTTGTCCAACTAAGGGAAATGTCTACCAGACAGTTTCTATACAACAATGTTATCCTATGGTCCACAGCTTCCTGTCTGTCCCCCCTCACTCCAGTCAGCACCCAGGCGCTATATTGGGCAGGGACCAGACCAGGCCTGAGACCCATTCCCACTGTTTGCCTGCAATACACCCGCCATCTCATTCTTCACTTTCCTGCCTTTGTTGGCATCCATTCTCCTTGTGCTTTTTGGATAGGTAAACCCAGGGAGGATATGTTGACTTCCTTGTTTCTTTGTTTAGCTAAAGTTTTTTTTGTCTCTTTTTTTTTCTTTTCTGAAGACACCTTTCAGGTCATAATACTGACACCGAGATCTCAGCACCAGCTGCCAATTACAGGGCTCAGAGTCAATTACAGGCCATGAACAGCATTTAGAAAAAATTCAGACAATACTTTAGGATACTTCTTTGAACTCAATACAAACAACCTTATGAGCTGGAAAAAATAACTGATGACCTAAGTCTTTCCTGAAGGAATAAAAATCTTTTTCACAATGGAGCACACTCCTGCACAAAGGCCAATTACAATGATATTGTTCATAAGGTTTACCAGTATGCTGCCCATTACCAGTTAACTTATGCAAGTTCACAATAGAGGGAAGGCAGATCACAAGACTGGTTCCCAAATAAGCGCAACAGGAGACAGCACGTGATGTCCTCACAGAGAAAGGAGGACCACGGAGCAAGCCGCTTTTAAGGCCACACATTGTGTTGCCACAGGAAAAACATTGTTTGCATATCAATGGTGAGAGTGTGTGTGTGTTTTAAGGTGGAGGAGGGATTTGGAGCTCCAATTAAAAAATATCTCCTGGTTTACTTCACATGAAGTGAACCTCACCGACACACAGAGAAAAGCCATATGAATTATTAGTTAAGTCAAGCAGTGGAAAGTTGACTGTTTCTGGATGTATATATGACATGACTGGTTACTTGGGAACCTCTATGTTTTAGAGCAGGTCTGTCTTTAAAGGTCAGCTATGACAAAAAATAACTATGTCAAGTTTTTTTTTAAGAATTTATATAACCAGGTATATACATACAGAATAAAGAACCAGAGGCCAATTTATGGTGTGTCACAAGTTTATCAAAAAAAGCTGTCTTTCTTTTTTTGAGAGCCGGCTCCTTTCCCAGTGGATGCTCTGTGCCAGCTGTCTGCTCTGCAGTAAAGTACTGCTTTCCCAAGCTCTGACCTGTGGGAAAATCTGTTGTGGCCAGTAATTGATTCCGCCCTGCCAGCCCCATTACTCTCCACTGCAGTCAAACTGCCAGTGATCTGCAGAAAGCCTGTTAGCACAGCCCCTTTACTCTTTCTCTTTCCCCCCTCCCCACTCACACAAACGTGCATCAGGATCTCAGTGAGTCCTTGTTCAATCAGTTTCTCTGTGTTAATTTTCACTCACATATAATCCAGATGAGCATTGAATCTGTTATTTAAATGCCTATATCAACAGTATTTAATGATCATTGCCTAAGAATTGTCTTATATATATTGGACTATAATCCAGATCTTAATTTCTTCAAAGTCTGAACCAGCATCCAGGGCTTTAGTCACTTTTGTATATAAGCTTTATCATAATGTAAAGTGAAATGAATGTAGCTAAGCAGCAGCTTGCAGGATAACACCTCTGCTTTCTTGCTCTTGTTGCTAAAATTCCCATAGCCAGACACGCGTATAAATATGTATAGCATTTTAAAATGTTAACAATCTGTTAATTATCTTTGAATTCTTATTAATAAAACACATTGAAAGGCTAGTCAGCACTTCACAGTTGAGTAATCCTACGGATAAACATTTTCCAACAACCAGAGATCTGCCCTCACCTAAAAGTGTAAATCCACAGTCATGGCACACACACGCTTACAGACAGACACACGCTTATGTTTGTGGTATAAGGTACAACATTTATTTTTCAACTTGGTTCTTTAATACAGTCTTTTAAACACATGGCTCTGCGGTTGTGGAGCATATGGATCCCTTCTGGATCACCACCCACCACCCCTACCCCTGTTTGTCATGAAATATTAAGTGCAGTCATCTGCTGAGATGGTTGAGTTAGTTGTCACTGCCTAACACTTACCACATGTCTAAATAAAGGTAAGCACCCCCCTTCTAATTAATCTTCAATTAAGGGTTCTGGTCTATGCCTTGCATCTGTGTTTCCCAGTCTCACATCAGCAGGTGGGGTTATGGGGGGAACTGTGTGTGTGTGTTTCAGTTTATATGTGGGACAACAGAGGATTATCACGCTCTTGGATAGGGACACGGAAGAGTAATAAAAACATGTTTTCCGGCTTATATGACGTCTATCCTAACTTCTTGTCACACTGATTACATGGCCACACTTCGAACACGGACTATTTAAAGCATTAGCAGAAAAGGACACATTATGTTGACCCATAGATAATAATCGCTCCATGTGAGATGCAGAAAGACATGAGTGGCCTCAAGCCGAGTGATTTATCAGGGATTCTCATGACTCTGGCAAGCTTTATATAACTACCAGCTGAGGGGTGCACTTTCCCATGTTGTAAGGGGTCAGGGGGCCACCCTCTAAGCACTGTGGCAGTTGTTTTTCACACAAGAATTCCATCCCACTGTTGGACGATCTAAAGCAGCATAGAAGAGGAGCAGAGGACTGTACAGTATGCATCACTTTAGCTCCTGGCGAACCCTCCACCCACTGCACTCTGCACCCACGGGCAGCTCTCCATGCACCTCTCCCTGTATTGACAGAACAAGCAGCGTCTCTGTGAGAGGCAGCCCCCCCCCCCCCCCCCCCCCCTTCAGCCCCGCTGTCGGTGCTCCAAACCAGAAGCCCGAGGCGAAGGGAGCGTGTGGGATGAAGGGATGAGAGAAAAGATCAAAGCAGGAAGCATGAAAAAGCTCAAAGCACACAAGCAAGAGGCACCTCCCTGACCTCAGCCACACACACACACACACACACACACACTCTCTCTCTCTCTTCATCCTGGCTGTGCAGGATGGCCGGCGCCCACCCTCAGCAGCCGTGTAAAAAGGCAAAGAGGAGAGGGCACATCGTTCAGGTCGTGTGAGCCTTTCAGCAGATGGTTTGAACCTGCTGAGAATCTGACCTGAAATGATGCCCCCTGTTGGTGCTAATGGTGTGGAACACACCCCGTTCTGGCCTGTCTTTTAAATGCATCAGACTAAACCCCTAACTATTTATTTATCAGATTTTCAAGTTCAACATCATTTTTTGCAATATAATTACTCTTCATTTAAATACAAAATTCTTGATTCCTGGACACTCCAGCAGCAGAATCTATCATAAAGATGATGAAACTGTGTCTCCAAAGGTAAAAATGAAAATGCTTCAACTAGAATACATAAGAGGGAAATTTTTCTAAGAGCCAAAAATGATTCCCCACTTCAGACACAGGCCCAGAATAGAAAAGACAGCCTGAACCTACAAGAAGGGAATAAAACATACTCAGTCAACATTAGCTGGAAATGGATGTCATTTTAATTTAGTGTCTTTTTTCTTCTGCCAGTCTCACAGTGTCAAATCAAGTTCAACGTCTACATGATCAGCTGTGACCCCGGTTTTACCTGCAGCCTTATAAAGTTTTAGTTTGGGTTTATAAGGAGCCCAGTCATACTTGCAAGCTCCTCTTTGGCCCTGAGGATCCTCTCTCCATTATTCATGAGTCCTCAGGTTGGACCCTGGGAACAAGCTGAACGAGGCCCTGTGTCAATACGAAACACTGGCCGCCACAATGGGCTCTGCCTCCAACTACACTGTTGACAGACACCAACACAAAGGAGCTGAAAGGGGTCCCCCTCCGTTCTCACACACACTGAAGAATGAGCCAGTGTGCTGCCGCTCAGAACTGTGTTTGTACAGTATATGCAGCTTTTGTTCATGGCCACTGTTCTCCCATCAATGGGGGTTGAAGTGTTGATGAAAACCAGAAGGAAAGGACTTCTCTGTAGATGCCAGCGAGGGTTCATGTTCATTAGATGGGCTCTGCGCCTCTTGGATGGCACCTGTATGTATGCAGAGGAGCCCCGGGTGACAGAACAACAAGTAATCGGCTTATTGGATTGGTAAAAAACATTGCATGGTATATCACACCCCCACTCTCTGTGCTTATCACAGCATTACTGTCACGGAGGTTAATGAATAATGTATGCATGAAATTAAATATTGCATGGATGTGACGTCTTACTGATTCCAGTTTATATGGAAACAACCACAGATCTGCATCTGATAAAAGTGTGAAGCCAAAATTATGGCACATACTCTCAGACAATGATCGATACATTTGTGGTCTAAGGTAGAACATTTGTTTTTCAATTCCTTCAGCCAATTTAAATACGTGCAGGCCTGCGGTTGTGGGTCATTGTTTATTGGATTTAGTGGATCTCTGTTTATTTTGTAGAAGAAAGTGGTCAGCAGCATGACACAATGGCTGGGCTCCTTTGTCATTATGGGGATAGACAGTAGTCTGAGGGTGCTGAATCAGCAAAGTAGAGCAGGTGAATGAATGCTGAATGTTGAGTGAATTCAACACCCCATTCCTTGTTGAGAAAAACAGCCATCACTACATAGGTTGCAGAACTGTCCTGCTGGAAGAACACTCCACGCAACAGATGATTGCACATTAAATCATCTTTTGTTCTTGCATCTGTCTAAAAGACTCCATCACCTTTCTCATTTTGTCTGTTTCTACATAAATACTGCAGTAAAGTCTCATCCATGGTCCGCAATAGCAGGAAAATCTCTCCTATGAGTCGCCTCAGAAATGGCAGATTGTTGTTTGATACAATGTGCCAAATCCACTTCTGTTGAGCCCTGAGCATTCTGAGAACCCCATGAGCCGGCATGTTGGTTGGTTGCTTTGAATTTGTCGACTGTGACGTGCCTTCTAAATCAGAGGTAATCTTTCAAATTCTCTCCACCATGATTGACTTTATAGCTGCCCTCTTCATTACCATGAGACCAAGGTGGTGCGTGAATGTATTAAGACCTGCTTTACTTATCTCAACATCAAACCGCACTAATTTCTTCTGTATAAAAATGTTAACATGTTACATAATTTGAATTTATAAAGCATGTTTCTAATGGAAAAACATTAAACAGCAGCTCGACCCACGGAGCAGACAGGTCACAGGGCGCTCATCTGATCTGAATCTGATTTGGTCCGAGCAACTCCAATCATTTCTGTCTGACTTTTTACCACTTTGATCTCCCTGAGACGTTCGTCAGCACTCACGAGCTCTCAGATCAACCTGGCACACAAGAGGAGGGAGAGGGATGTTTCTTTTTAGGCTATGAACTGGGTGAATATGAACTGCTTTCACATGGCGCCATCTGCTGGTTAAAATCAATATTATCGCAGCTCAGTAGAAATACTGGTACGTCTCAGAAACTTCAGCATTTTCAAATACTTATTTAATGTATTCTTTGAATTCACATAAAGGAGTTGTTTGGATATTTCGCTACTTCCTGTCATCTGACGCCTCACCCTCTCTTTTTATTCGCCGTTAACATGTGTCTGCAGTCTGTTTTGCGATCAGTTCACACATCACGAGTGTCCAGGCCCAAGAAATTCAAATGTTTAATGTTATACGCACTAGTTTTAGTGCCACTATACATGATGACTGTCCCCAACTAGTGCAGTCTTTGCCTGGCAGAATCGTGGGTAAAATTAGGCAAGAGTCAAGTAGCGTGTCCCCAACTTGAGGGGTCTCCAAGGAGAGATTTTCCTGCAATTGCTAAAATGGAGAATTTTATTCAGTAGTTATAGAAACTCAAACAGAAGTGGTGATGGCCGTTTGTCCTCAATGTTGTGTTGAATTCATTTAACCATTCACCTGATTGAGCACCCTCACATCATTTCTCCCCATAATACAGAGCTCACCCATTTTGGCAGCAAATGATCCACAACCGCAGGACTGCAAGTGTGACAATGAGCTGAAGGCACTAAAAAAAATGCTCTGCCTTCAACCACTATTGTATAATTGTCTTAGAGTATGTGTGCCTTAAGTTCAGCTTCACACTTATGAACTGAACAAAGCATGTGCACCCAGGAGAACATTTTGCATCAAAATCATGAAGCAGAGACTCAAGTATCACAGTTCAGATTTTATTGACACGTTGGCAGTAGCTCAGTGCTTTTGGTCTACAACAGTCTTTATGCCGCCTTCTCGTAGGTCCTCACCGCAACAATGTCATCCATGTAACATTTCTGTGGAGACAGGGTTCAGATGTTAAAGGTCTTTTCATTGAATCTGTAGGTGCTGTAGTTTGCTTCATATTTCAGGTTAGCAATGCAATGATCTGCAAACTGCACAGCATTTAATGGTTTACGTAATTGGCATCTTACTCACAGCTATTAGTTTTCCATCCTGAATCTCTCTTTCCAGACTTGTGATTTTGTCATCCCAGCTCTGCTTCTGCACTAGTTTGCCATTATCAAAACTGACGACAGTCTGAAACACACACACGTCAGAACACAAAATGTAGTTGTAAACTCAGACTAATGAGGGCCTGACCCACCTTGGTGTTCCGACCGTCTGCAGTCATCTCATCGAATTCTTCATTCAGCTTGAACTTGATCTCTGTTGTCTTGAAAGTAGATTCAGACTTCATTGAGATGACCCCATCATCACCCACGCTGATCTTCAGGTTAGGCTTCATCACGTTGCCCATTTGCCGAGTGGCAAAGCCCACACCTTCAACACAATGAGGCTTAATTAGGACGCTGTAGCTTCTGGCATTTCACTCACTAAAGTCTCAATGTAACACTACAGCCGCCTGAACATAACTCACCAATTGCCTTCATGTAATCATCAAAGTTCTCGCTGGAGGCCAGAGTCCAGTTTCCAACAAACTGCTCAACCATGGTGGTGAATTTGAAGCACAGGCTGCGACACAAACTCGGGATGTTCCGGGATCTTCTGTTTCACGGTGAAGCGCGAAGAGACTGACACGCTGAGAAGTTCGTCTATTTGAAGCTTGATTGAACACGTGCTTGAATTGGGGCCACCAATCAAGATCAGGTGCTGTCGTTACCATGGAAATCATGTGATTAGTGAGGATGGGGGCGTGTTTTAAAATCTGATTTTGATGATGTGTTTGATGGCAGTGAAGATTATCCCGGGTTTACTGACTTCGCCCCTTCTGAAGGAAAGAGTTCTGATTTTTATCTAAATACAAAAACACGTGTTGCTTCATTAATAAGTGCAGAAATGACAACAGCATGGTCTGTTTAGCAGAAAACACATTTCAGTATGTAGAACTGCTGCATCAGTTTAGGGTCTAGAATATATTTAGCTTTTTTAAAACCTTAACACTTATTAACACCAAACAAAGCAACACAACCACCATTATATATGAGACTGCATTCACATGGCGCCATCTGCTGGTTTAAATCAGTACTATCGCAGCTCAGTAGAAATACTGGGTGCGTCTCAGAAACTTCCGTATTTTCGATCACTTATTTAAAAGAGCTGAATATATTCTAGACTCTAAACTGATGCAGCAGTTCTACATACTGAAATGTGTTTTCTGCTAAACAGACCATGCTGTTGTCATTTCTGCACTTATTAATGAAGCAACAGGTGTTTTTGTATAAAAATCAGAACTCTTTCCTTCAGAAGGGGCGAAGTCAGTAAACCCGGGATAAACGTCCCACTTCACTGCCATCAAACACATCATCGAAATCCAATTGCACACGCCCCCATCCTCCCTAATCACGTCGGTTCCATGATAACGACAGCACCTGCTCTTGATTGGTGGCCCCAATTCAAGCTCGTGTTCAATCAGGCTTCAAATAGACGAACCTCTCAGCGTGTCAGTCTCTTCGCGCCTCCCGAGGTTGTGTCGCAGACTGTGCTTCAAATTCACCACCATGGTTGAGCAGTTTGTTGGAAACTGGACTCTGGCCTCCAGCGAGAACTTTGATGATTACATGAAGGCAATTGGTGAGTTATGTTCAGGCGGCTGTAGTGTTACATTGAGACTTCAGTGAGTGAAATGCCAGAAGCTACAGCGTCCTAATTAAGCCTCATTGTGTTGAAGGTGTGGGCTTTGCCACTCGGCAAATGGGCAACGTGATGAAGCCTAACCTGAAGATCAGCGTGGGTGATGATGGGGTCATCTCAATGAAGTCTGAATCTACTTTCAAGACAACAGAGATCAAGTTCAAGTTGAATGAAGAATTCGATGAGATGACTGCAGACGGTCGGAACACCAAGGTGGGTCAGGCCCTCATTAGTCTGAATTTACAACTACATTTTGTGTTCTGACGTGTGTGTGTTTCAGACTGTCGTCAGTTTTGATAATGGCAAACTAGTGCAGAAGCAGAGCTGGGATGACAAAACCACAAGTCTGGAAAGAGAGATTCAGGATGGAAAACTAATAGCTGTGAGTAAGATGCCAATTACGTAAACCATTAAATGCTGTGCAGTTTGCAGATTATGGTGTTAACCTGAAATGTGAAGCAAACTACACCTACAGATTCAATTAAAGACCTTTTAATATCTGAACCCTGTCTCCACAGAAATGTTACATGGATGACATCGTTGCAGTGAGGACCTACGAGAAGGCGGCATAAAGACTGTTGTAGACCAAAAGCACTGAGCTACTGCCAAACATGTCAATAAAATCTGAACTGTGATACTTGAGTCTCTGCTTCATGATTTTATAACTGATGCAAAATGTTCTCCTGGGTGCACATGCTTTGTGTGAAACCATTCATGCCAATTTGAACACAAATGCACTTAGACAATGATCAATACATTTGTTTTTCAGTGCCTTCAGCCTATTTTTCACACTTGCAGTCCTGTGATTGTGGATCATTTGCTGCCAAAATGGGTGAGCCCCTTTTTATTATGGGGAAAATGGTCTGAGGGTGCTGAATCTGTTAAATAGAGCAGATGAATGGCTGTTAAATTCAACCCCACACTACTTTAGGGAGAAAATTCTCATCCATGGTCAGCAATTGCAAGAAAACTCTCTTCTGGGAGTCGCCTCAAGGTGGGAACACACTACTCGATTTTACCCACAATTCCCTGTCAGGCAAAGTCTGCACTAGTTATGGACAGTCATCATGTTTAGTCAGCACTAAGATTAGTATGTGAGGGAACAGACCTGAGCTGACCTCAGTCACAGTCATTGAAACATGTTTGAATTTCTCGGGCTCAGTCCTGAACTCAGTCGGGTAGTCTGAACTGATCACAGACCCGACTGCAAACATGTGTTGTCAACAACCACTGAAAAGAGAGGGTGAGGCAGTGTCGGAAGAGGACAGGAAGTAGTGGGGATATCAAAACAATCGACTCCTCCACTAGTTGATCCAAACATGTTTTTTCCTCTTTCTGTGTTTTTTGAGCAGAGAGCTGCTCAGACAGCAGCAGCAGTGAGCCAGCTGTCGTCAGTGTTTGTTTACTTCTAAGAGTTTAAATCAAGGCAACTGGACACAAGGATTTGTTTTGTGAAGATGTTTCGCTAATTCCCAGAGTGGCTTCATCAGTTCAGTTCTGCTTTCTTCTTCCTCGAGTCCTTTGGCGGTTGGCAAACAACACATTGCTGCATTACTGCCACCAGCTGGTATGTTTGCTGCGTTCAGCTGGCTTTAGTTGGTTTGACAAGTCCTGTTGTGTGTGCTCCCTCATCAGGAGCAGTTAAGTGTGTGACCCACATCATCATAAGAGATCTCCACCATGATTGACTTTAGCTGCCCTCTTCATTACCATGAGGATGAGGTCTTGAGGCAAGGTGGTGGATGAATGTATGACAGCCTGCTTTATTTATCTCAACATCAAATCTCACTACTTTCTTCTGTTAACATGTTACATAATTTGAATATATAAAGCAGGCTTCTCTCCCACATAATGAAAAACATTAAACAAATGAACAGAGGGAGGCTCATCAAAGGAGAATGCAGCAGCTCGACCCACGGAGCAGACAGATCACAGGGCGCTCATCTGATCTGAATCTGATTTGGTCCGAGCAACTCCACTATTTCTGTCTGACTCTTTACCACTTTGATCTCCCTGAGATGTTCGTCAGCACTCACAAGTTCTCAGATCAACCTGGCACACAAGAGGAGGGAGAGGGATGTTTCTTTTTCCTGCCCATCACAGCAAAAATAAATAGCCACATATATATGACCTGGGTGATAACATCTCATCCATTGATTTATTTACTTATTGTATTTTCTCTAAAATGCTCCACATTGTTAATGGGTTTGTTTTCATATGTATTTAATAAAGCCCTGTTGTAGTGTATTAGTGAACTCTCAGGGGGCAGTACATGACAGCCTGCCATTATTTTCACTATTAACACAATACAAATGCATTGTAAATATAAATTGTGGATCATACGGCTACAGCTATAACAAATAAAGAAGGTCATTTAAACTGAAATGATGTATTTCTTTCTGGAGAAACAACACAAATGAAGAAGCATTATAAGGGCTTGAACTGCTTTCACGTGGCGCCATCTGCTGGTTAAAATCAATGCACTTATTAATGAAGCAACACGTGTGTATATTCATTCACTGAACTCTTTCCTTCAGAGGGGGCGAAGTCAGTCAACCCGGGATAAACGTCACACTTCACTGCCATCAAACACATCATCAAAATCAGATTTTAAAACACGCCCCCATCCTCACTAATCCCGTCGTTTCCATGGTAACGACATCACCTGCTCTTGATTGGTGGCCCAAATTCAAGCACGTGTTCAATCAGGCTTCAAATAGACGAACTTCTCAGCGTGTCAGTCTCTTCGCGCTTCAGCGTGAAACAGAAGATCCCGGAACATCCCGAGTTTGTGTCGCAGCCTGTGCTTCAAATTCACCACCATGGTTGAGCAGTTTGTTGGAAACTGGATTCTGGCCTCCAGCGAGAACTTTGATGATTACATGAAGGCAGTTGGTGAGTTATGTTCAGACGGCTGTAGTGTTACATTGAGTGAAATGCCAGAAGCTACAGTATCCTAATTAAGCCTCATTGTGTTGAAGGTGTGGGCTTTGCCACTCGGCAAATGGGCAACATGGCAAAGCCTAACCTGGTGATCAGCGTGGGTGATGATGGGGTCATCTCAATGAAGTCTGAATCTACTTTCAAGACAACAGAGATCAAGTTCAAGCTGAATGAAGAATTTGATGAGATGACTGCAGACGGCCGGAACACCAAGGTGGGTCAGGCCCTCATTATATCCATATATCCATATTGGATTTATTGTAGACTGTTTTTATTGCACACAGTATTCAGGTTGTATTATGAATAACAGTTTTGACTTGACTTCGATTTAACTTTAATGTTTAGCATTTATTTAGAATGTTATCTTTATTCTTGCTATTTTACCTGTATCTTATATTTCTAACCTGTTTCTGAGTATGCATGGTGCACCTGGGATAATAAAGTATTTCTGATTAGTCTGAATTTACAACTACATTTTGTGTGTTGATGTGTTTATTTCAGACCGTTGTCAGTTTTGATAATGGCAAACTAGTGCAGAAGCAGAGCTGGGATGACAAAACCACAAGTCTGGAAAGAGAGATTCAGGATGGAAAACTAATAGCTGTGAGTAAGATGCCAATTAAATGAGCCATTGAAGGCTGTGCAGTTTGCAGATTATGGCATTTGCACTGCTAACCTGAAATGTGAAGCAAACTCTGCAGCGCCTACAGATTCAATGAAAAGACCTTTAACATCTGAACCCTGTCTCCACAGAAATGTTACATGGATGACATTGTTGCGGTGAGGACCTACGAGAAGGCGGCATAAAGACTGTTGTAGACCAAAAGCACTGAGCTACTGCCAACGTGTCAATAAAATCTGAACTGTGATACTTGAGTCTCTGCTTCATGATTTTATAACTGATGCAAAATGTTCTCCTGGGTGCACATGCCTTGTTTTTCAACAGACCATGTAGCTTCATGGGCAGGGTGCAGCTACTGTCCCAATAAGGTGGAGCACATATTGCATTTGTCCAAGTAATGTGGAAATTGAAACACAAATAAGTACTTTAACTTGCCCCCTTGTGTTTTTTTTTTTGTTAAAGTCTTAAACTGTCTGGCTGACAGACATGCAGTTATATAGGGTGGAGGGATTGGGGTGTATAAAGCCCTTTTGTTGAAACAATGAGAGCCTCATGTCCAAATATCAGCAGCCCTCTTGTGACAAGGATGTGGGTGAATAGGGAGGTGGGGAGGGCCAAATCTCTGCTTGGGGTTAGAGCCATGACCTCTGATTGTACCAGACCTCTTGTCTTGGATGCATAGCTGTAGAGTCTATGCAAGTGCACATAATCGGTTTTAATTAGGGTTCTTTGGAACAGTTGGTCAAAGCATAAATCCTCAAAAATATTTCTGGCTATAGTGAGTGATTGTAGCCACAGGTGGTGGTGGCCAAGCAACAATGAGAAAGTGTGCTAATGATGTGTGCTGGTTTCATGGCCTTGTGTGTGTGCCACACATACACTCCTGTGCCACAAGTGTTATTTGTGTTATACACACATACATATAGAAGCTGTTAATGTTTTTGAACACTATTAGGTTGTAAAAATAAAAACTCAGTTTGCAGTGTGTATTTCAGCACACACACACATATATATATATGACCAGAGAGTTTGTAGACAAAACTGAATTTGTCCCAGTCTACATTTTACAAAATGTGAATACCCCATTGTTAAACATTAAGCTTACTTAGGATAGTCTTTGGGTGCAGGATTTAAGAGGTGGATTTCCTTTGAAATGGTTTTGCCTCTTTAAACACAATCACACCATCGCCTAAATTCTTGCATTGTTCCAAATCAACAGCTCTTTTGTTAATCTTAAAGAAACCTAGTAGTCTAATACAACCAAATACTGCCCCTATTCATTACAGTATGAAAAGGCTTCAGATGTTACACAGATAAGGAAGTGTTTATGTATTACTAGGATCCCCCAATCTGAGGCTAATTACAAGTAATTACAAGAAACAAATACAAAAGCAGCATTGTGTAATCTTTTGCTGCATTATTCGCCAATTTGAATTATTACATAATATGAACTGGAAGACCCAAAATGTCAATATCTGACTGCAGCAGAAATGCGGCCCCTTGTGGCTGATTTGTATAAAAGCAGGCACTGATTAGACGGTACCACTGTGTCCTGATAAGGAGAGGGGTCTTATCTTATAGTGAAATGAACAAGAGTTTTATCAATCGTTCCGTCTCAATAAGTATATTTTTATTTAATTATCTTTCTGTCAATACCTCAACAACAATACTTCTCCAATCTCCTAACTCTTATTTTACCTTGCCTCGTCTGCTTCCGGATTATTGACCTGTTCCTGAATGACGTTGTACGTGACGCGACGCCATCAAACATGGCTGAAGAAGAAAACACAAATATGGAAGTCGACAAAGGAAAGAAAACACCTTTAAAAAAACAAGTTAAGCCGCTCGTTGATGGTTTTAACCAAAGAACAGGAAACCAAAACAATGCTGAAGGCAAGAAAGACACCCTAGAAAGCCGCGCCACAACGGAATACTGCGAGAAACTGCAGGCATGGATGTGGCAGTACTACACTGGATATGTGAACTGGCAAAGCTGGCTGGCAGCGTCAGCCATGCCCTGTCCTTATTATTTACAGGCACCCAGCGGTACGCCGACGTCTCCCGATTTCAGCTCCCAGAACTGGTATAATAATCCCTTTGGTCTTCCGTTGTCGCCTTATCCACTAGCGGGGACCTCCAGCAGCAGCAGCCGTGCAGGGGAAACCGCTGGCGGGGCTGCAGTGGCTGCACATCCTCAACAGCCGCAGGAGAATGGAAATGCACAGAGACCAGGTAAGGAGCTGCTGATTTATTTTGACCAGTCTAAATGTTAGTTTATAGACAGCTACCTCAATTTAAAGTAAGCATATGGAAGCATATGACAGGAAATGTGATGACACACCCTCACCCACAGGTGTTCGTACAGTTGAGATAACAAGGCTAACCAGTGACTCATCGGCATAAAATAATGCCATGAATAGTACCATACTTCTGCTTTGGTGGGACGATTTGTGGCCGGTGATGGAAATACGAGTTATACGGACAGATCTTGTGTTTGCATCACTAGAGGAGGTGTCTTACATCCTGCTGCTGAAGTCAGACGTCGCAGAGAAAGCCTGGAAGATGATAACTATACCTGTATAATCACATAGGAGTCCGTAGTAGTAGTAGAAACACACGCCATTCCACATAGGCACTATTATGACCTCTGTTTTGGGGTGCAAAGGCAGTGTTGGATGGTGGACCTCCAACAGGGTCCTATAAATACAAGAGACTATGCATCTTCTATTAATCCACTTGTCCTGCAGTGCAGGGTCGCTGGGGCTAGACCCTATCCCAGCTAGCTTTGGGTGAGAGGTGGGGTACACCCTGGATGGGTCACCAGTCTGCCGCAGGGCAACACAGAGACAGACAACCATTCACACTACAACAAGAGACTTCTATGTTAATATTTTGCATCCAAAATGTGAACCGTTGTAAATAAATGTGCCGGCTTTCTAGGCCTCTTTCTCTTTATATAATATTGCTAACATGTTTGACTTTAACTTTGCTTTTTTGCCACTTTTCACCAGGCCGGGAATACAGCATTCCTTCACCACTCCAAAGACTAATGGCCGAGATGGTGGATTTCTTCATATTGTTTTTCATCAAAGCAACCATAATCATCAGTATTATGCACCTCAGTGGAATCAAGTGAGTTGATTTAGTGTCTGTCAGTTGTGTTAGTAAAGTGACAGTCAAGCCTGTATTTTTTCAACAGCAGAAATCATGCAATGAATAACTGTATAATCAGATGAGCTTTCGGTGGGTTAGTATCTTTTTCTTTTCCTTTCAGAGATGTTTCCAAGTTCGCCTTGCATTTCATAGTGGAGGAAATCGATGAAGACACATCGATGGAGGAGCTGCAAAAAATGATGCTTGTTGCCCTTGTGTATCGGATACTAGTGTGTTTTTATGAGGTAAGTGCTACTATAAAAGCTGCATGCATATCTGCATGTTTTTGTCAAAACTGTGAAATGTGATGCTGAATTTGGTGTCACTCACTGATGTTTATTCGGTACATCATGACAGCCCCAACACTTTTCTCTATTTAGATTGTGTGCATCTGGGGAGCAGGAGGAGCCACTCCTGGGAAGTTTCTCATTGGACTCAGAGTTGTTACATGCGACTCATCCATTTTGGTTCAGCCTAACAGGGTTCTTGTTGTGCCAGCAACGAATGTCTCTCTGTCTGCGTGAGTAGTTCATTCATATTTCAGTTAACGTTTCTTGCATCATGTAATAGAGCCGCTGTTCTTACTGTTTTATCTCTCTGCAGATCAACTGTCCGAGCCTTGAACAAGAACTTCTCCATTGCATTCTTTTTCCCGGCCTTCATCACACTTCTGTTCTTTCAGCACAACAGGACTGTGTATGATATGGTAGCTGGTACAATTGTGGTGAAACGACCGAGGATCAGATGATGCTGAAGTACACCACACAGAGTCCTACAAATGACCCTGAGCAGGTGCTGAGTGATATTTCTTTAAAAATGCTTGCAGAACTCCGACACCTCCGTCTCAAGGTATTTTCAGAACATGGGAGTATTAAGGTGGCTGCAGAGAGTTTGAAATATTTCACTTTTTTCTGACATGCACTGTGTTTCTGCATGCATGTCTACATGCTGCTTTCAGAATCTGTTCCTGTGCCAAACGTGTGCTTTGAGCACAGGGAAAATGATGGTAAACTGTATGCTACCTTTTTTATTAACACAACATTTGCCTCAATTTAAAATTTTCTTCCAGATTAATGGTGAATGTCTTGTATGTGTAGTTAAGTTGCTAATGCTTTCATGAGATTATGCCTTCAGTATCTCTTTGTATTGAATCTTGGTCCCAAGAATTGCATGCTCAGACTTTTTAATGGGAGTGACACCTCATGACGAGCTTATTTAGCAGGTGAAATATTCAGGTTTAAAGGTGCATTTAAATGGCCTGAATGGAAATGTAAACCTGCTCTCAACTTATTTGTGTGATTGAAAAGTATTAAACAGTTCTAAGGAGGTATAATGAACACGATGTTAAAAAGGGCCACATTGTGATTATTGGAACAATAGGTAGCATCTCCAGAACTGCAGGTCTTCTATGTTGTTTCTGGTATGCCAAGGTCAACATGCTGTAAAAAGCAGAGGCAGGAGGTAACGATGGAAAATAACAATGTACAAGCCTCCATATGGGAAATGAACTTGCAGCTTTCATGAGCCATGCAATGGTCAAAACACTTAAAATGTGAGTAAACATAAGTTTACAGCTGTACCATTGCAAAGGTGAGATAAAGCTGAATTGACCTATAACACCATTGGTTCTGTCTAAATGCCTTTGCAATTTTTTTATTTTATAACAGAGATCAGTGAGCTGAGATCTTACCAAGTATGAGAGATCATAGAGGAGACTGTGACAGTTCCTGGGTAATGTACGATTGTAAAATCGTAAAGAAATCCTCCTTTACAGTGGGAAGGCCTTTTTCTAATGAAACTAATTTGTAAAAAAATGACAACTAATTGTATCATAATAAATTAATGTTGTACCACACTCATAGATTCCATAAATGCATTTTTTTTCTGTTGTCAGCACATGACAAGTGAAAGATTACTATAGCCAGAGTAATAATTGTGTTTGTGTTTGGCTCCACCTAGTGTCAATTTATCAGTCATGCAGACAGCACTTCTGCCTGGCTGATGCATCATCAGTTATACATTTACTGTAGTGTGCACTGTGCATGCAAGATTTTATAATTAGTCTGCTTGTGATCCTGATTCATTACCACAGAGAGTCAATCAGCATCTGCTCATGACATGAAACTGTCTTAACTAAATCCAAGAACAGCTCAAATCGACTTGTTTTTGAGACACTTCTCACAGACTTGGAATCCTCTGGCATGTCACATATATAAACTCAGAGGAGACTGCTGGAGCTCCAATTGTTGGCAAGTGTTGACATGGTGATTGTGTTGGGCTCACTAAGTGGCAGCTTCAGCTGACAGCCACAGATGGTACTCACAGATTACAGTGACCCCCCCACCACCACAACCACCACCACTCCCCCAGTGTGGCTGCCATGCATCATGCCATAGGCATTGGAATAATAGAAGTGGTGAATAGCTTCACTAAGTGTGGGCAGACAGTGCCTACCACTGTGTCTGATGAGTGACTGCAGCTCCATTTGTATTTGTTTATAATCTATTTTTGTATTGATGTATCCTGGCTCCATTCCAAGAGAGAATGGGCAGGAGATGCTCAGGGGACATTTCTCTCTATCATTTATGGCAAAACTATTTAACGTTGCAATAAGCCTCTCAGCTTTTGCATAGATTCAGTTTTTATTTTAAAAACCAGTGACTTTCGCATGTAAATCTGAGGATCATCCACATTTCTATAAATGGGCATGTGGCAGTAATGACGACAGGACTGGATTCCTCCTGATCTCGCTGACTGTGAATAAGAATGACATTCTCCCTGTTCCCCATCAAATTGTTCTTCACACACTTGTACAGCATGTCACTAAGAAGACCTTTAATTAAGGAGAGGAGGTGAGCTGTAACTGTGTGCGATGTCTGTATAATTCACACATCTCCTCCTATTTTCTGTGTTGTTTAACACCATGCTTGAACAATCAAGTAGCCACATGGCATGCCATACGGTATCGAGTCCAGCCCTAGTTCCGGCACCTTTTCTGGCTCTTTTAACAAGGGAGTCATCTACATGAAGCATGGAGGGCTCACAGCTTTCTCTGACAACCATGTGTCTGAACAGAGCCATGCACAGGCAAGAGGAATAAGGTAAACAGTCTGCAGCTCAGACTGAAATATTCACTGTGACTGATAAAGTTCATGTCCTGAAAATCATTATTTGCTCACTAGGTCTCCCAGAATGGCAGGTTGGGTGCAGGTTTTTTTTTTTTGAAGTCAAGGAAAAGGGTGCTGTGGGTTGAAATGCTGCTCCTGTTGTTGTTGCTTCTGCTTCTCCACCCAGTGTGTCTGTGCCTGCTGGTATTCCTCTGAAGTGGAGTCAGTAATTACAGGCTGGTTGAGTTCTGCCTGAGTGGAAAGGGCTGTTGATGAAGAGGAGACCTGTTGACAGGGGAGGGAGATGAACGCCTGCTACATGCACACTCTCTTGCGCACATTTTAAATGTCTCAGAGGACCTTTGGGGTTCACAGTGCCAGATTACATACATGGACAGAATTAATGAAGACTTATTGGTTGTAATTTGAATGACATCAGCTTTTTGGCCACATGTGACAGTGATATGAATTGAAGTGGAAGCTGCAGAAAGGTGGAATGTGTAGCGGGGGCCTGCATGTACCATGTCACCATTGGCTGACCCCAAAAAAGTCAAGAAGAATGTTGGTGCCATTTGTATTTATTATCTTTTACAACAGCAATAAATTATGAATGGACTCTGGGATCAGTAAGGACCAGTGTGATATGAAAAAAACCTAATTTTCCAGAATAGCACATTGCCTGTGCCTGAGTTCATTTTCCTTGTTATAAATATAGCTGTGAGTATGAGTCGAGTGCAAATTCAGGATGAGTGATATAAAAGCACAAAGAGAGACTGTGAGTGTGCTGAAGTGTAGCAGTACAGCATTCATACCATTTTCTATGACATAACAGCAGGTTTCTGGGTGTTTCTGAATACAGTAGATTTCTGCTTCAGGCAGTGAGTAGCTTGAGTTGTCAAGACAACGGCGGATGCTGCATTAGTTACTGCTGAGAAATTCTGCCTTTCCTCATTGTAAGGGAACACAAGATCATAAACTTGATAATGGGAGAACACATCTTCCTCTACTTGTCATTTGATTAAAATGCATTCATTTATAAATTATTGGTGACTTGTGTCCTGTTGAAAGAGGTGCTGAATACATTTGATTCATATTACAGCTAAATATGATTATAATTATATTAGCTTAGGAGTGAGACTGTCTGCTGCTGTTGAAAGAATTCATGTGATTTTGATGTGGCCGACCTTAAATCATATATTTAAATGAATTTTATTCTAATACTATATAATAAGGGTACAAATCATAAACCTAATGCTGAGCTTATGCATGACTCATGAAAAGAGAACACATGGAGTGCTGCATTTACAATGTATTGCTTATCATTAATCTTTTCATGGATAGTGTTTTTTTTTCTCTTCATGATATATTTCACATAATCATACCAGACTATAATTTATTATAGTTGTCTCCATGAAGTCCAAACATATTTGATACATACTTTATCTGTGTGTATAAAACATGCACTGAACAGTGATGTCATTGGCTGGGGCTGAGGAGAATGTCTGCATAACTTGATAATGAATGTTATACAAAACAAAAAAACAAGTAACAATATGTGTATGAATAATCAGATTACGCTGACTTTATATGACACAGAAACTTTTTGTGTACATATTTTGGAAATAAAGGTAAAAAAAGCATCTGTTAAGCTCTAACCTGCAGCTTTAGTGTCACAGAAGCCAGTAGGCTGCCCTCTGTTGTTGGTTTTGAACCAACACTACAGTGTGTGGGAGGAGTGGGAGGGCTTTCACAGAGGTCACTGAGGTCATTCCAGTGATGGTCCACTTCCTCAGATAAATATATAAATGTAGCACAGGAAATGCATCCATGCTGCTCTGCCCTTGTGCATATTATTAAATGTCAACAGATGATATTATTAAAGAAGTTCTCATTCACTTGTCCTTCTGTCT
This sequence comes from Parambassis ranga, assembly GCF_900634625.1. Classification (NCBI taxonomy): domain Eukaryota; kingdom Metazoa; phylum Chordata; class Actinopteri; family Ambassidae; genus Parambassis; species Parambassis ranga. The sequence goes on from NC_041036.1 coordinate 12,719,552, forward strand.
TGCCTTATAAATCACAAAACAGATCACTTGTGAGCAATAGTAAGTTTTCTTCCTCATATTTTTCACCGTGATTTATTTTGTTCATGAGCCTGAACAAACCCTTCTGAGTTCCTTCAGTGGCTGTATTCCTCCTCCTCCACAAATCACTCCCACCCAATCCTTTAGTTGCCTAAACTATGTTCTGGAGATGTGCGTAAGCAGTGGCTTGCTATTTTCAGCTGAATGAAAAGAGTCTTGGCACTCGGACTCAGGATGAAATCTGTTTTGTTCTGCTGAATTTGGCTCTCGACACATGCACAGTATCTACATGAAACAGAGTTAAAGAGTTCAGTTTAATAGCGTCCTTCAGTAAAACCTCAAGCAGTCATCTGAGAAGAGGGATCTGTTTGCTGTCATGCCAGAGGAATCTGTTGTGCTTAGCAACATACAGCAAATATAAAATGCATTATTCAGAAGGGACAGCAGATCAGATATTTTTTGGCTGATGGAGGTATTTTTGTTTTTAAGATTTCTGTGAAAAAAAACCAACAATAATCATTCTGATGTAACAGGTTGATTAAATGATACTCCTCCACACCAAACATTCACTGCCTCAATTATGAATCATGTTGCACTTTTAAATAGAAAACATTCAATTCAGTTATATTTATGTTGCTTTTATTACAACCAGAATTATCTGTGGGTATTTTGCAGAAACACAGAACCTGACAGATGAAAAGTTTTTAATTCAGACCCTGAATTACAAAACATCACCCAACTCTGTGTTTTTGGTGTAGAAAGAGAAACATAATCATCATTAGAGCTGAAACAAAGAGGGAACATCATGGCTGAGGTACATAAGCATGTTCTGAGAACCTTATGAAACCTTGAAATTAAACTATGACGATGTCTTTCTTTCTTTTGGGGATTGAATCTCCATTCATTTCATCTTTAGATACCTGAGGTTTCAGTTCAAGGTGACTTTGAACTCTCAGCAATTTAAACAACAGCTCTGTTGTAATGAAAGCTGCATTTCAGTGATAATCTGTCACAGGGGCACAGTGTTCAATATGAAGTTGGTAGACTTAATATTCATAGACCTCTCTAATATTCATAACAGCATGCTCTCCATCCCAAAAAAGAGAGGTGAAACCAGGATCACCTGCCCAGTGGATTTGCCGTCCCTTTACTCTTTTCATTAACTGCTGAATTCACTGGCTTTCAATAGGCTCTTTGAGTCTGTCATGCTACACCACCATTGAGCTACAGCTACGTTGCCACCCATCTTTCTTAATGGGGACTGGAGACCGTGGAGCTGCCTTGTTGCCATGGCAGCAAGCGCTTTCACATTCTCCCCACATAGTGTGGAGTATGCATGTTGTTCCTTTCCAAACTGGAGCGCACCACGGCAGAGACAGGTCTGCTTTTCAGACAGGGCCGAGCCAGGGTTATTTACCTCCCGCTCTAAACCCACCACCCACTCTCCACTTTGGTTTTTACTAATGCATAGAATTCCCCTCTCTCACAATGAACTTTCTCTTTCTTTAAGCTTTGTTGTTATTATTCACAGGGGCACTGTAGTAGTAAGGGGACAGGTGGAAACTGTCACTTCAGGAAGAGTCTGACATTTAAAATATGTTTCAGCTACAGTTTTGAAAGTTATTATTAAAGGTAGTGCTACTAATAATATGTTAGTGGTCCTGTCATGGTAATACCAGACCAGACTGATGTCTCGCCCCTGTAAATGGCTGGTTGTAACAAATGGATGAATGTATGGAGAGAATATTTCATCTTTCTAAGTTAAAAGAATGAACCAAAATTCAAGTGCAGAATGACCCTTTTCAGTCTACAGGAAGCATTAATGTGTTCATTTTTAGTACTGGACCCCAAGTGCTGAGTAGCGCAGTCTGCACCAATACATCACAGTTTATTAGCTGTTTTGTATTAACAACATAAATCTGTGTGAAGTAGCTAAATCCATAAAATAACAGAAGTGGATTAGATAGTGTGATGTTTACTTTCCAAATGTGGCAGAATAAAGTATCAGACTGTACTGCTGGGGCCTATTGATGTCTGTTGCTTCATTTTATGATTGCAGCCATGAAGTAAACAGATAAACACTCCATCTTTATGCAGAGGGAAGAATAAGAAGCATTCCTGTGATGTCACATGATGATGTAAAGCCTCCCAGAGTTTCAGGTATGCTGAGAAAAGGTGAAAATCCACCACAGATGCACGTGTTCACTTGTTGGCTCACTTACTTTTACAGGCGTGACAATGAGTGTGTTACAAGGAGGAGGGCGTAATGAGCCTGGGACTTACCCAAACTCTGCACTTATATAACTGTGATGTCCTTCGAGGACCACATGGAATGGGAAACGCTCTTCTGTTTCCCTCATGCTTTCCTGTGCCGTGTGTATGTGGACCAGTAGTGTTACATGTCTGGACATGTCTCCTGCATTAGAGGCGCTCACTTAGCTGCAGTAAGTGTATGGTGAGGATGGGGTGTAATGATGCTTGGATAATTGTTTGCTTGACACCCAGCAATTTCAAGGTAATATGATTCATCTCTGCAGATTTGTGTGAGTCTTCAGAAAACTCTCGAGTTCCTCTTAGAAACTGTGTGTGGAACTTGTGTTTAGTTTAGCAGTGAGGGTCATGCAGTGTTTTAACCTGCAGCAACCGGAGCCACTTGAGGTTTTCATGGTGTTTGTTTTTTTCTCTTTTTTTTTAAGCTGCTGAGCGTTGAGTGTGTGGGTAAAGCAGTGTGTGTGCGGACATCTGTGTGTTTCAAAATGGAGGAATGTCAGCATAACTCAATGTTTATTTGGTTAGACAGTGGAGTGCTGCTGCTGCTTGACCTATAACCATTGTTGTACTACTACTACTTTTACTTCGAGGACCGGCAGTCTCCAGTATTGTTTGGATGTTTTGGAGCACTCCCTCTCATGTGTGTGCACACATTGAGGAATATAGGGTAACACTTGTAGCATATGCTAGCACCTCTCCATCAGGTTGGACAATGATAAACAGCATCCAGCAGTATGTTTCTGAAGTATCTGTAAGGATGCCGACAAAGATTCTGTGTTGAAGACTCTTCCTGTACATAGATGCAGGGGGAAGTCTTTGATCAGGCTGCAAACAGCAGGACTGAGGTGACAGTACTGTTTCCTCACGCAGCCTCACTCTTCATCTGCTCTGTGCACTGAACATTTTCTGCTCCGTGCACCTCAAACTGGATTTGTGAATTCTCAGAGGAAAGCTTATTTCAGCTCACTTGGCAAACAATAATTTCGACCTTCGGTGTATAGCGAACCATCTCAGGCCAAGGAAACTGCAATCTCTTGTAGGCGCTTTTACAATGGGGCTATATCATGCTTTTCCATTTTCCCTTGCAGTGGGGATAGTGTACTTTCCAGAGCTTTTCCACTGGCTTGGGAGCGTCACAGTAGGAAGATGAGACTGAAAGACATACAGCGCATGTTTTTCTTCTCAGGTTCAACAGCTGGGGAAACACAGTTTAGTGTGTGATGCATGTGTGTCTGTGAGAGAATGCATTTGAGAATGCACATTGTCTTTTAGCCTCATGCAGCTTGCAGCAAACAAAGTCATACCTTCAAAAGTACGACTTTTATGCATGGAGAAGTCACTTCTGTACAGCAGTACATCTGGATATCTTCATTACATCTTTTTTTTTCCAGGATACACCCACGAGAAAGTCAAGATTCATGCCTCCCAGGAGTCCTTTGTGATAGTGGGCTTGTTGTAGCAGCATTACGTGATTTGTTGTACTCTACATGTCTGCAGTCTAGGAAAAGGGGACGCCCTGCATGTCTCACCTGCCAGGAGCAGATACATAGCTGAGAAGGTGCCTGTCTGCAGCCACCTCTATTGGCCGTGAGCTGCACAGGATAAGGAGGAGGAGGAGGAGGCCTCTGGTGGGTAAGGAGGGCCCCAGTGCCAAGTCACTGGGTGGGTGGGGGGGTGCTTTTATCAGCGCTGCCTGCCTGCATGCTCTTAGGGGAATATCTCTGGGGAGACCTATGGCGGGTTACACTGAGTCACTGTGCAGCCAGAGAACAGAGATCGAGAATGTAATTGTAGAGCAGCTCACAGAGGGCAGATTAGGAGGAGATTTGTCTATACAGAGAGCAAATGCATATGAAACTGAACAAGAGCGAAGCAGTGCATTAATACAGCTTTAAGGTGCTAACACATAGAGCAATTTAATCCCGCTGTCAGTTTGTGTGCATGCATATGTGTCTCTGTGTGTGTATGCAAAGTTGTTCACATTCATGCAGTATGTCTGTCTGAGCAAAGCCTTTCTGATTCTCCAGCTCTCTTACTCTCTCTCTCCTCTCTCACCCTCCGTCTGTTGCTCCCTCCCTCCCCCTCCTTCTCTCTCTGTGTGAGCGTAGTCTGGGCGCTGAGCCAAGTAGAGTGTGTTTTTTTGAATGAATACCTGATGCGGCTGATGAGGCTGGCTGGGGGAGGAGCTGTGTCAGTGGAGTACTGAGAGAGAGAAAGAAAAGAGGAGGGAGGGAGGGTGAGAGGGAAAGAGAGAGAGGCAGAAACACACACAACAGAGCCAGAGAGAGAGCGAGAGAGAGAGAGAGAGAGAGTGAGAGTGAGAGAAGCAACCAGGCAGAGAGGGAGCTGGCGGTCTGGTGGCCTTGCATAACACACGTTGGAGCAGCCTTGCACGCAGGTCTTGGTGTGAGCTCCAGCACTGGGGAACTTCCTTTACCATCAGCCCGTTGCAGGGGCAGCTTAGAGCCACTAAATCTGGAATCCACATAGAGGAAGGCAGAGCTGGAGCAGCTACAGCACGGGCTCCAGCCAGGAGAGGAGGGCGACACAAAGGAAGAGAATCAGGAAGAGGAGTCCTAGGAAACACGTCTCCAACACACAGACACACACACACAGTGACAGGCAGGAAGAATCCTTGGACATGCTCTGCAAGCAGTGGCTGTGGTGAGCTATTCTTAGTTCTTTAACCAGAGAAGGGGATGGGGGGTTGGGGGGGTCTTTTCATGTTGATTTGTGACATAGTAGTATTTTCTGCCCTGCTACTACACTCATGCGCTCTCACTGTCATCCTAAAGCCTACCAAGGCTACAGTCACAGCATCTGTTCCCCTGATCTGTCCAGCTGTAGGACTGACCCCATTTGTTTGTACTTGGCTGCTGAGTGCCTGGATTCGCATCTTCAGCTTGTGTATGTTGTGATGCGTGTGTGTCAGGCAGTGATGCAGGACTCTGGAGTCATTGTGAAGACAAACAGCCTGAACCCCACTGCCTGTTCTTACTGTCTGCTTTAGTCTGCCACACGCCCGGACCGCCTCTTAAAGGCACAGACACCCCTGTTGTACAGAGAAGGGACAGTAAAATGGCTCTTTTGGATATTAAAACTAACCCTACACCGTATTGATCTGCTTTAAGCAGCTGGGTTGGTGTGGTGGTTGAAATGAGGTCCTGTTTATATGCAGCGAATCACACATGACCGCACGTACATATTGTCTGCCACAGTACCCCCCCCCCCCTCTCTGTTTCATGCCAGAGCTCAGATTGATAATGATGTTTTTGTTTGCTATATATAGAAATTTGCAGTACAGGACATTTCCTGAGTATCTATGACTGGTCTAGCAGGACGTATAGCAGTCTTGACAACAGGTTTATCTCCACAGGGTCATTGCAATAGCTGCTCAATCTTTTTTCAATAGAGGTTAAATTGTTTGGTTGCATCTCTGCATAACCCTACTGCAGAGAGATGTTGTGGATCAATGCATGGAGTAAATAGTGGGTCTGGGTGCATGAGAATAAACTCAGTAGGGGAGAAAGTGGGGAGGGGGAGCGGACTTGAGGAGCTGGCAACTGCTGCATAACAGAAGAGATGTAACTCTGCTGGGGGGCCTCTCACCTGGAGACAGCATTAGAGAGCCGGCTGAGGCAGACTGCACAAACCTATTTCTGTGCTTTGTGTAGCTCTGTTTTGTGTGGGAGTATGAGAAAAGATCACATGTAAGGCTGGCTCCATAACTCTGTCTGAGCTGATGAGCCGAATACAGAGCTCCGTACATGTCTTGGAGGTGTCAGTCCCAGAGCCAGGGCAGTGACTCAGGGCTCCCATGCTGTGTGGCTTGGTGTGACAGTCATGTCTTGAAAGCTCCCCTTTGTTCTCCATAGTATCACATAGGCCTTATGTTTGTTGGTGTCAGTGTTCTAATAATAGGCTGACACTGGAAAATCTAGAGAGGCTTTTGGCTGCTGAGCTGCGTGTGTGTGACTGTGTGTGTGTGTTTGTGTGCCGCGAATGTCCAGAAAAGGAGAGAAACCTTCCTGTTTTATGTGAAACTAATGCTGTATTTGACAAATCAGAGCATGCTGGCTTTGTCTTCCACTGCTGCTGTAATAATAGGAGGTCCTTGCGCTTCAGATGTGATGTCATTACACTGTTGACACGGTGTTGCTGAGGTGGGGTTGTTGCCACTGAGCGATGCTGCACAGCGGAGCTCAGACTGTAGCGGCGGTTGTGTTGCTGATCGGGGATCTCTCAGTGAGGCGGGGGCAATGGCGCTCTGATGCTGCAGGCTCTGCTCAATGTGGGTCAGGAGAAGCAGCACCCTGTCTTCTCCGCTATTCTCCCTCCTTCATCCCTATTCCTAATCCCCTTCCTTCTCTCACTCTCTCGCCCTTGCTCTCTCTCCTCCTTCTCCATACTTGTGTCTATCATCTTACATTGCCTTTCCCCCTCTCCTCCCCATCACTCCTCTTTTTCTGTTTCTCTCCATCTCTGCTGCTCTCCTCCTTTGTTACATCTAGTGTATCTACCGGGCTGCTTAGATAAATTGCACAGAGGTGTTTGCTGCTTTTGGATGACCTTGTCAATGCCAGCGTTGTAGGTAGATGTGTCTATACAGAAAGCGACCAACATTGTCTTCTGTGTGTTTATTAATTCATATTATCTTTACCTCTACCCCCCCCCCTTCTGCTTTTATGTAACACGTCTGTGGTTGCCTGCTGTAGTGAACCTCTGGTGTAAATATATATATATAAAAAACACACTTTGTCAAATAGTGTTGCTCCTCTGAATGGAATGTAGGGGGAGATCATGTAGTCCATTTCGGTGGCGCCTCTGGCTAATGAACAACTCAGAGTCCTGTGCATTGACCCACAGATAAGCTCGCAGGAAAAAAAGTGGCTTTGAAAAAGAAACGGAGAAAAATGAGCTCATGGGAAGCAAATGGCTGCATGTTAATGTTAGAATGAATGAATACACTGAATATAGTTTGTGCTTCCACATTCATCAGAGATGTATGTGTGAATGCACACACTGTGTGTGCATTATACAGGAGTCAAAGTTGATAGTCAGTATTCACTACAAGTAAGACAGCACTGTTTGCCTGTCCTATTAAACTTGAGGTTATTATTTTAAAACAAGAAAAGCCCTTTTATGGTTCTCCCAGATTTTTTTCTTAATCAAATTTCAAGCCATGTTTTTTTTCCACTTCATATTTCCATAGTGCCCATTGACCCAGAGTTCCTCTCTGGAGGTGGATGTTATATTTGCAGTGGCCCCACTGACACAATACATGGTCTTGGGACTGTTAAGGAAAGAACACAAGCTCCTCTGAGGCTGTTTCTATGCACTATTATCCTTCCAGTCTGCTCTGCCTTTATACACAGCAACACACACCCAGACATAAATGCTGGAGTTCAGAAAACTCCTGTATGGTGTGTAATAACATAGGAGCAACATTATCCAAAAATGACAACACACAACATTGTACTTTCCTATGTGTCATGCTGCATTACTCATGGAAAGGATGGGCATGGTTAATCCATGTAGATCCTTAAGGGAAATCTTTAGAGGTTACGTGTACACAGAATAAACTACATGTTGTGTTCAAGCATGTGAGACAAACAGGTACCACCTAGTGGTAAAAAAGAAGCTTTGATATATTAAAGCAGCCCTGAAAGACCATTCTGAGAATATGGTTCATAAACAGAAGCTGTACTTACTGAGCTACCTCTGAAGTGCAATTAGACTAATGAGACTGAATTGAATTTTAAATTATGTCAAGTAAAGTTAATTATATAGCTCAAATGCTTGGAAGGAAAAACAGGACCTGAGTATCTGACTTCAGTTTCTCTGTGCCTTCAGATTCCTGTTGCTGCGGGGGACAGTGGATCCATCAGAGATGATTCCTCATGAAGTCTATGGCGCTCATTTGGAGAGCTGGAGTGACTCCATCTTCTCTGGTGTGAGATCTAGAGCTGCCTGGCAGTGAACACAAACAGAGCCCAAACGACACAAAGAGGCTGGCCCCTGCTCATATCCTCTGAGTGGAGGTGAGAACGAAGACTCAGAGGAACACAGAAGTAGTACTGGGGAATATTTATACCACAGTGGCACAATGAAAGCCAACCAAGAGCGGAGTAATGGATGCCTGCCTCCCAAGAAGCGTGAGATCCTGGCTCTGGAGCAGAGGCCTGTGGTAGTAGCCACAGCAACTCCTCCAGCTGTAGTGGCTGCTGATAGTCCCCACACAGAAAACCTAGCCTGGCTGGCCAGTGTAGCTAGTGAACGCTGCAAGTCAAGGGAAGCAGAGAGTCCGAGATGTCCCGTCTCCTCCTCTTCTTCCTCTTCTCCCTCCACCTCTATACCTTCCTCAGCCACACCGTTGTCAGCAGTACCTCTGGCCTCTCTGCCTGCAGTTTACCCCACAGCCATTCCCCAACAAGCTGGTACCATCCAGTTTGCTCAGCTTGGACCCAATGTTCAGTTCATCAGCTCTGGTCCTTATGCTGGGTACATCTCCTCTCACATCATCTCAACCAATGCTAGTCCGGCACCTAACAGCTCTGCAATAGCAGGACAGCGCCCGCAGCTGGATGGTTACACCACAGCCCTGATCTCCCCCAACACCAAAGGGGAGCAACAGTTTCAGATAGGTCTCTCCCCTACAGAACTGACCCCTGTATCGCTACCAAGCTCTCCTCAAGTCACCAGCCAGTACATCCATCTGGACGGCAGAACACCTCTGACTGTCAGCGGAAACGCTGTCACCTCACCCACGGCCCATCTCCAACTTCACCCTCACACAGCCGTCCTCCCCCAGACACTTACACTTGCCCCTTCACAGCTAGTGGTTCAGTACGCAGATGGCTCAACTGGAAAGAAACCAGAAGGGCATGCTAAGGGTGTGTTGAATGGGGAATTGGAAATGGTCAAACAGGCAAAAGCCTCCAGTCAGCCAGCAAACCATCAGCAGGTCCAGAGCTATGAGGCCAGGCATATCCTCCTACCTGCAGACTATAGCCAAAACCCTGCAGGACTCCAGACCTCCTTGGTACTTGTGGCCCAGCCAAACCACGGAGCTGAACATGAACTCAGTTCAAATAAGATCTCCTTAGTCCAAACTGAGAAAGGAGGCATTTGTTTGGGGAAGCCAGTGTCCAGATCCTCCTCTTTCACCTCCCTTTCATCCTCAGAGGTGGTGAAGTCTGTTGCTCCTCATACAGTCATTCAGACCACTCTGCCCCCCGAGGAGCTGCCAGCCAGCCTTTACTCCACCACACAGCCTCCCATCATTGGCTACATCACAAGTGCAAACCAGCATGCTGTTAGCTACCATGCAGCACTACCACAGCACCTAGTCATCCCAAGTGGCCAGTCGCTCCTCATCCCGGTCAGTGGTACCAGTAACGGCACAGAAATAGAGGTTAGCCGCACTGTCAGCGCTCTGACTGCCACCACTACACCTCAAATATCCACTGCCATGCCGCATGCCTATCTGGCTACAGCCCTCTCCAAATGTGAGGCACTAGGGCCAGATGGAAATCAACCACCCCCTGCTGCCGCTGCACAGGCTCCAGCATTACCAGCACTGCCCTCAACCCCAGTTCCTGCAGTGGTGGCAGCTCCCTCGCCAATGCCCACTCCGGTTGCCACTCCTGCCCCTGCTGCCATCCAAGCCTCCCCTTCCATTTCCTGTTCCTCTTCCCCCGTGGCACTTCCTCCTTTTTTTATGCGAGGCTCCATTATCCAGCTGGCTGATGGGGAGCTGAAACGGGTGGAGGACTTAAAGACAGAGGACTTTATCCAGAGTGCTGAGATCAGCAGTGAGCTGAAGATTGACTCCAGCACCGTGGAACGTATTGACAGCGGACAAAGTCCTAATGCTGTGGTTATACAGTTTTCTGTGGGAGAGCTCAAAGCACAGGTAAGATATTTATAAATTCATCTCTCTAAATTGAAATCATCATGTCTTTATCTGTTGGACTTGGCCTCTTAAGTCTTGAGCCCCCCCTAGTGATGAATGACAATCACAAAAAATGAAATCAAACAGTCCACTGAGCAGAAGTGAATGGCACTCTGCTTTGAGCTGCAGAGAAAGGTTCAAATTTCATCTGTAATGCAGAGTGAAATTACTTTTATACACACACACACACACACACACACACACACACACACAGTTCTGCTAATAATGCTGATGGCTGAGTATTCAAGTGCCCCAGTAAGCAACAACAATGTGACAGGCACACACACACCATGGCCACTTATCACCTGTGTTTTCTTAGGCTAAGATTTCCACTACATGCAAATTGATTTTCTAACAGTATTTTTAAAAAAGCTATCAAAACAAAAACAAAACAACTCAACTATGTGTGTTTGAATGAAGCACTGTTAACTGAACTATATCTCTGCCTGGTTGGCTGCCAGATTATTATGACAAAATATGCTGTTAATGTGCATGACCATCACCTACAGAATATTATCATAGGTGTATCAATAATAATATCATTATTTATTGTTTAAATATAACAGAATACTGTAGTAGTGTTGTCTATATTCTGTTTGCTGCATTTGTCATACAAATTCTGCAGACTCTGGCTCTTATTATCTTTGATTCTTTATTTAATTCTTTATTTGTTTATTAAGAAAAGCAGTTTGTGTTTTGCAGGATGTTAACTGTGTGTGTTTTGCATGGCATCCCCTCCAGGTGTGTGTAGAAGTGCTGGTGGAGTACCCTTTCTTTGTGTTTGGCCAGGGCTGGTCGTCATGCTGCCCAGACCGGACCACGCAGCTGTTTGAGCTGTCCTGCGCTAAGTTGTGTGTGGGTGACGTGTGTGTGTCACTGACGCTCCGCGGCTTGAGGAATAGTTCATTAGTGGACGGCCAGGGTTTGGGGTCCAAGCTGAAGACCAGTCACCTGCCTGACTCCTGCCACCACGTAGATCCCAGTGTAAGAAACAGTATGAGTCCAAACGCTGCTGCAGGCCCAAACAGTGGTCTTCTCATGAAAGCCTCTAGTGCAGACAGACTGGAGAGGCAGCAGGTCACTGGACCAGAACCAGAACTACCAGCAGAATTGGGATCAGTTCCAGGACTGGCAGACGGGAGCTACAGAGCTGGACCAATGCTGGCAGCTTCAGGCATGGGAGAAATAAGACAGGAATCATTGAAAACGGACACGTCTGCCCTCTCTAAACCACAATGTGATCCAGAGAGACCCACAGTCCGTAAGAGACGCTGGTCAGCCCCGGAGCGAGACCAGACTGAGAAAGCAGAGGATGAGCCTCCTGTGACTCTGCCCAAACCCTCTTTTATCCCTCAGGAGGTCAAAATCAGCATTGAGGGCCGCTCAAGTACTGGGAATGAACGATTCTTGAAGAAAAGAGTAGACTGTTGAGTGAACTTCAAGGAATTTGAAATACCTGTGGTTTGCTTTGTGTTTCCCTTTCCTCTCTCTTTTTTCTCTTTCCAGACTTCTGTAATATAGACTGAGTTTACGCAGTATTTACATGTCTTCTTTTCTTTCACAGAGTCTGATATCTATGAAGTACAGTAGAGCACCTTCATAAGTGGTATCACACAAGATCAGTGCAATCAATGCTGAAAGCAAAAATGAATGCAGCGTGAATGTTGAGTATAAATGGCAGCCCGACACCTGAGAGAGAGACATTTGACCTGCGTGTTACATATCATTAGCTGGGGCTCCTTTGTTGGATGCAGACCCGTTAAAATCATTTGTCTTATGTGTGAAGAAGCACAGACCCCGATGTCTACATCCTGCTTGTTGTTCACAGTTTCTTTGGTTCGTAGACGTCAGTGGAAACACAGATTGAGACCTTTGGTGTTTTGACATCATCAGTGATCTCTGCTATGTTCTGCTTTCTATAAGTTTTCTATTTTTACTTTATGATTCATTTTCATACCATTATAACTGTGCGTGCTACAGCAGACGGCATTGTCCCACTTTGTCGCTGTGTTTGTTTCTGCATTGTTGTTTCTGTCAAACAGAGCACAGAATGAAGGTGTGTGTGTGTGTGTGTGATGTTGTTAGCTGTCAGTTGTTAACCAATAAAAAGAATATATAGGCCTGAATGTAAACCACTCAAACTCATGTAGTCGTGCATGTGCTGTTTGCTGCACCGCGGATGGATATGCAGGGGATTTGGCACCAGTCTATTGTGATGTTTAGGCAGCAACAGCTGCACAGACCTTGAACTTCCGTTCAACCATTGACTTCTCTCTTTGGCTTTGGTTGCAATGGACAGAATTTCAGACATTTAAGCTACTTTTGTTTTAAGACACTCTAAGTATGGATTTGGCTTTCACATTGCAATAAAAAAAACAACACAGACTGTTAAACTGTTAAATCACAACCGATTGGATTTATGCTTCGCCTGTACTAAATGTCAGCATCTGGCCCACAAATGACAGTTGGGAGCATACTCTGATTCTTCAATAGAGGGCATGCACGTGATGTCACGTGATGCGGAAGTCACTTCGGGTACATGCACTGAGTGGCAAACAGCTAATTGAGTTGCAGCCTTGTATTGAAAACCGCGGCCCACAAAAAATAATCAAAAACACACCTGAAAACAGCTGCTGTGGATTGAGTAGTAGTTAGAAGTATCGTTTTACAGATGGTTGAAAGCTAACGAGACAACAAGCCAAGGGATTACTGCTGAAACGTCAGCACGACATACGACGTGACGATAAAATGCTGATTTGACCACTCGTCTGGTAAATATCTAGCATCTTTCATTTAAGTTTTGTAATCTTTTATTTAAAACAGTCACGGTAATCAGTCCTTTGTTTAAACAAGCTACATAAAGAGTTTTTGCTTCTACTTAAGTTTAAATGTTGTCTGATCATTATATAGGCGCTGATAATAATACAGACGTATGTTGTTATGTAATGATAAAACATGTTTGCTGTACAAAGATAAATGAATACTCATTACATGTAATTGTATTTGTTGCATGATATGAGTACGTATTTGTTGGGAAATGTTGATTTCCGTCCACATGTCAGTGTCCATGGACCACTGGTCTGGGAGGTTTTGAGGCTTGTTGTCCAAGGAGAGATTCCTCTGCTCTGCCCCCTGCTAAAGGCAGCCAGCTTTTTGCCACTCAGTCTGAGGTGCGTCCTGCTGGAAATGTGATGTATGTGCATACCCTCTGATTCCCCTCTGCTCCTCATCTTCAACACTGTTGGGTGTTTGCGTGCTCGGGCCATTGGAGCCTCCTCAGCTCCCTCAGTTTTAAACATCAGCATTGTTTTGCAGTAGTGAAGTTTCCCATGCTTCGATGTATGTTTGTATTTGCGCCAGCTCCTGAGTGGCATTTCTCCATCACGTTCACCAGCTAGTTTCTTGTGTGCTGTTTGGTGCTGGGAGAGTGTTTTTCAGAGCTTTTTTTCCTTCAACAACAGCTGCCTGCTGTAAATGAAATCAAATCAGATGAGAGTGGTGACAATGTGTTGCTGGTCATTGGCTGAAGGATGCTATAAGCTCTGCAGAGCCAGGGGAAGCTGCACTCAGCTACTTGCTTTCTGTGTGTTTGTCACCTTGAGTGACTCTTCTCATTGTAGTGACCTTGCTTTCTTTTTAGGGACTATGGCCTTAGATATACAGTATGTACCTAGTTCACAGCAGCAGCACATGGTTTTTAGGGTTTTACCATTAAAACCTCAGTGATGGTATGCCTTTCTGAAGTCCATACCTGTTATATCAGAGCACTCTGATAATAGATTACATGTCCTTTCTTTCTTAGAGTAAAGAAATATCCTATAGTTCATACTCAGGAACAGTGTGTGTCTGTGTGTGTGTGTGGCCTGAGACGTTATGTGCATGTCCACCAGTCATTTGTATGTGTGCGTTCTAAACAGCAGCACTTTGGGTGAAGCATTGGAGTGTGGTGGCGGTGGCGGTGGCGGTGGCGTCCCTCTTCCTCAAACAGCTGTTAGACATTATGAGACTGTTGCTCATCACATCACATCCTCCTACAGGTTCCTCACAAAGAGATAGCATTACACAGCCCACCGCCGGGGCAGGGAATGTAAACACACATCGGGCAAACTTTATTTTTTTGATGATTTATAGAGCTACTATTCAGAGAGAGAATGTGAGAGATGCAGAGTCAATAGCCAGCTAGTGTTGATCATGTACAGTAAAAGTGTATCCTACAAAGTGTACAGTGTGTATTTTAACCCTTATGTAGCGTATGTACTGTATGTGCCACAGCGCCTCCTTCTTCAATCATTCCATTTACTCACCAACAACAACAAGTGGTCCTGCAAAATGTTCATGAATGTGCTACAGCTCTTTGGGAACATCATTTGACCTCCTCAGAATTGATTTGACTTTGACACTGTATCGTTGTATCGTACAGTATGTGTGAAAATGGACTGCAACTTATAGCCATTAAACTCCTGAAAGGTGTTTATTGTTTAACAAAACAAAACAAAAAAGACAAAAAAAGGTAACCAGACTGTTCTGTTTGTGTTTGACTGCTCAGGCTAAACACTGCCCAGTGACTGTTCTCCTCCAAAAAAAAAACAAACTAAAAACTCTGTGGTCTTATAACCTGTCAGCTGTTACAAAATATTCTACTGTTTGGTCACTTTGTCGTTGTAGCCATCTTCTCTCTGTTAGCCGGGCCTGTGTTTGTGCTTTTCTAAAAATGATTTCTTAGTTATAGACCTGAAATGACATCACAGCACACAAATCTGTGAAATATGGAAAATATAGATCAAATAGCTGGTGTTATTCTACTTTTATTTTTTGTCAGCAAATACCATGAAAAAAGCAACTTTTCTAAAATTAGTTTTTAAAAAGCCAAACTACAAATGTCACTAAAGCAACATATATATTGAGCAATTACAAATCTTTGTAAGTGTTTATACAATTCTTATTTTTTTTAACTTTTTTTTTGTGTTGACGTACCCCCCCCCCCCCCCATTGTAACGTATTAGTAACACCCATTGTTTCCACAAATATACTCATAAGTTCCTCAAAATATGTAATTTTTCACAGCCTTTCTGTACAATGTTGAACATGGCATATATGTGCCACATTGTGGTGATCTATGGAATTGCACTTTGACATGTGTGTGTGTGTGTGTGTGTGTGTGTATGTATGTGTGTGTGATGTGGGGAGGGGTGGTGTTAGTGTAACTAATACACAAAGGTAATGTACAGCATGTCAAAGAGAATTTGTACACCCCCCCTGTACAACATCTCAGTGATTTGTAAATAGCCAAAGTCTTCCATTCTAATGTTGGTATGACCTTGTTGGAGAGGATAAACACTGATCCCCATGTTGTACAGACCTTTGAAGTCATGTTTCATTTCAAAAATATGTCATATGACGGAAATACAAAATGTCGCTTCACCTAAGATATTTTCTTTTGCACCAGCTCAAAACCCAGGAAATGATATGGGAGTCAAAGACTTTAAAAATAAGGAGAAGATATTTTGTAATTTGGGTCTGTTTGGATAAATCTCAGCTAAGATACAGTATGTAGTAATTATCAATAATGTTCCTTTATTTTGATGGTGTTGAGATTTGCTAGTCAGAAATTGTTAAATCTTTACTCGAAATGTTTGATTTTACATTTGATCAAATATATTCAAAGAAATAAAGAGTCTAAAGAAAAATGCAGCGTGTCTGTTTGGATGCTGCAGGTAATGATTTGTCTGTATTTGGGCAGGCGTGTGTGTTTTTTTGTGTTTGCAAGTGACAGAGATGGAGTGTGAGGAAGTGTGTTTTGGCAGCATTTAAATGTGAATATGCGGTCTGGGTCTGCCAGCTGTGTGAGTCTGATAAATGTTTCCTCTGGAGATATGTCTGATAATATCTTCACCTACGCTCTCCTGCTTTGATGTGTATTACAACAAACTTTCCTTTTCTGAATATCAGCTGTGACAACAGTGAACAGAGGAGTGTTATTGCTGCTAAATAACCAATGCCATATTGCATTTGTAGTTTTTCTAGCAAGACTTTGCGTAATAATACTTTGCACTTGCTTATTTTATAGCTGCAATGCCTAACAGTAATTTACTTGTCCTATCTGGATAAATTACGACAATTATGAAATACCACAGATATTATCAGTCTGATACATGTACAAGGTTTCATCCACGGTTCATTACCCAGGCTCTATTAATTTGAACCAAACATGTATATTTTCTTTCTTCTTAAGTTGAGAATATGCATATATAAATGTATCTGAAGCTGCTGTAACAAAATAGTACCATTTACTATAGTGTGTATCTGTATCAATACGATATTCTTATCATAACAGAGCAGACATCTGATTTTAAAAAAAGATCGTCATCAACAGTTTTATCAGGAATACATGGATTGCCGCAGTGTTGTTCAGTAAGGGCCACAAGAGGGCGCTGCACTGCCTCCCATTTTAGTTGTCATCTTTCATTCCTCCTGCAACAAACTAACAGTGGCATATCCACTCTGCGCCACCAGGTGGAGCAAGAGTCCTGCATCTGAGGAACAAGGAGATTTCACAGGAAAGAGGTGTACTGGAATATATCCATGTTTTATTTATCTCCTGTTTCTCAATAAACTGCACGCTTCAAAGATGCATGAGCGATCAGATTAGAAAGAGGCAAAAAAGTGTGACCTGACATTGTTAACTTTAATTCTTGGACATTTTTGCTGCTTAAAGTGACTGAATAATTTTCACTTGTCAACTTGTGATGGTCAAGTAATCACTGTAGTAAACAGAATGTGCCTCAGTAATCAAACAAGTCTTTATTCTGATGAAACCTCACACATTATACAAAAAACACAACACATTAATATTCAGCATCTTCCTGCCTGTTGAACATCATTCAGACTATTGTGATGTACACAGTCTCATACTGTCTACAGTGTTTTTGATATGGACTCTTTATTTTTGCAGCCATTCTTATCAACTGCTCATCAACTCCAGACACAACAGACACATGCAAAAACTCCATAAGGCAATAAGTTACTCTTGTTATTGGTCTCCTCACTCTGAACCCCTTTTAACTGGATGTGGTGACTTAGAAGAAATGCTTTGTTGTTCAGCAATATTCATATCTATTATACCAATTAATCGCTTACAGTATATACAGACACAATGGAAACATCAAGCTCTAATAAAATAATGCCAGTGTAAACAAGCTTCAGTATCACACAACGCCCAAATATTGCACATACATTCATAAATATACACTTCAACTTTGTGCCTTTGTGTGTATGCATGTGGCTGCATCTTATCTGTGTGTGTGTGTATAAACTGTGTACAGTGTGTTTTAAAGAAAACACTGATAAATTAAATCCTGTGGAAAAATAATCCAACAACTGGAAGAATGATGCCTAACAGACACATAGCACTCACACACACACACATACACACACACAAACACTCACACAAGCACTTGTGCATAGATCTCCAGTCTCTTTGTGCCTCACAGAAAACATTTAAAGCTTCACAACAAAGTCCATTTTGTCTTCAGTTCTGGTTCTTCATCACAATGGACAAACAATAGACACGTGTGTTTTTTTTGTGTGTGTGTGATTGAGCCTGTTGAGTGTTGGTCCCACTCTTGTCTGCTTTGAACCCTGTTCTTTGGTCCCGGTCTGTGTGGTGCTGCAGTCTCCTGTCTTTCCTTTCAGTCACTTTTATTAATAGAAGACCAAGGAATGTAGGTTCCAGCTAATGCAGATCTCCGATCTGACTGAAGTCGCTCAGAAGGTGCAAGCCCCTCCCAAACCACCGTCTTCCAACACTAGAATCTGTCCTGGCGTTTTCCTAGGCATCCCCAGTTTGATCACATGTCAGCTGCTCCTGGTCTGAGACGTCATCATCAGCTGGCGGCCGTGCCCGGTCAAAGAAACCACACTGTAGGAATCACATTAACCCATTAGTGCCACATTGGATAATTGAACTACCACACGGAATGATAGTAGTGTGTGTGTGTGTGTGTGTGTGTGTGTACCTTCCACATGGCTAATGTCAGCATGGCCAGAACCAGCAGCCCCAGCAGTATAGCCAGTATTATGACCCAGAGAGGGACAGCAAACGACACATCAGGAGTCCCCCACAACACCAAGGTCCCCATCTACAGAGAGAGGGAGACAGAGTGCTTATTTATTTTGTTTTTTTTTTAATATGATGTGAACACAGACTTCTGTTAACTTTCTCAATCTCACCGAGGTTCTGTGCTGAGGCAGGATGGAAGGTTGGATGCGATAAGGCATGGACGTGACCATGAAGGACACCGTAGAGTTGAGAATGTAGGGGATGTTACGTCGCTGTGGGATGAAAAGCATGTTACGCCTGGAGTTTTAGGCTTGCTATACAATAATAAAGCAAATGGGGAAAATAGATACCAACCTGCAGGAAAGTATGTGCCCAGAGCCTCGATCGAATCTTAACCACCGCACTCTGACCACGATCCAACCGTCCAACCACACACATGATGTTCAGACAGGAGATATTAGTGCAGTTCTGTGTGAAGGGAGGAAACAGACATTCAGCACCTGCCAATCATTAATGACTGTTTGGATGAGTTTCTAAGTGAACGTATGTGGGTCTCACCAAAGTTTTACGGCTGTAACTCTGCACAGTGCTGATGGATCGTTTGTGTCGGCGAGGACTTGGAGTGCTGGTGTTCCTCAAGAAACCCAGTAATTCAGGTGTGTCCTGGAGAGCAGAGATCTGGAACAGAGGAGCAATGACCATCAAATGAAGTTATTCAAATACATCAGACAAAACGAAACTGTTAGAAGTCTTGTTTGTCTTTTCATGTCTTTCATTCCTTTGCCTTTTGAGGACAATCATTAACCAGAACATACTGATTATCACATATTGGTTGTGGTATTGAGGTCTGTAGAGCACATGGGCTGCAGCCATGGTATCACAGCCATAATAATAAAAAAAATAACTCTCCAGCTGTGGAAACAAGATGTATCCTGAACAGGAAACACTTTGTGGAAAGAAGGATTTGAAGAGATTTAAGTTTCTGTTTGTACAATCAAGCTGACAACAACAAAACACAGATGGATCACCAAAAAGCACTAAAAGTCCCCAGCTCTTAGATCCCAGATGGATTTTAACGAACATCTTCTGGCTTTAGAGACAGGCCAGTGAGAACAGCTTGACTGAATATTTTAATTTGAATATTTAAAGCTGTGTTATTCCTCTACATGAGGTGCTGTGGTGGAATCAACCTTCAACCAAGACCTCAACCGTGGATCAAGTGCAAGAAATCCATCAACTCCGATTATCACGGTTTCCTTTCTTTTGCCATCGGGGAGCAACAACATGATGGCAGTAAGGTTTTACTCAAGAACTGGTACCAACAGAAATAGCATCAACAACTGGGGACAAGTGATAAGGACTGATAAACCAACATACAAGAAGGAAGGAACAGAACCTCTAGGCACAACTGAAGCTCCATCTGCCATCAGGAAGTACCTCCACTGACTGCTCAATAGGAGGAGACCACAGGAAGACTGTCCTTAGTAGTAATGGAGGATGAGGAATACCATAGAACAGCAACATCAGTTCTTTTGTTTACGTACTTCCTGAAGCTCAGTGATCAGACACTATTTCTTGACAGAAATATGATCAGTGAAACCACTTTCAGGAGAACATTACATGTACAGTCAGCTGCTCACGTCTTTTGTTTTCATAGATGATTACAGCTTCACGTTTCTCAAATAACTGCATGTTTTCTTTAGAAATTGCTCTGCAGATGATATCATAGATATTGGAAACTATTCCAGTCCTAATTTCTGTTAATAAGCATAAAACTTCATCCTCCCTGTTTGAGCCAACTGGCAAAGAAGATGGAAAGCAGCCAGAACAACGGGGTACAATTATGCTTTAAATAAGTGAGTATACATGGTAGAGACATGGTGGAGGAGGACGAACAAACCACTAGCAGCGTCATAAATAAAACCACAGCTTAATGTTTAGTACAAGAAGAAAAATAATTTTCTTTCATATTGCAGCCAATATGCATTTGCCAGCATGTATATTTATTCACATATTTTCATGTTACCTGAAGGCCGTGGGGGTTAAGGCTGGTGTTTGTCCGGCAGCTAATTGGTCCGTCAGTTTGAATCTCCATGGCATACAGCAGGTTCTCGTCAAGGTAACGAGAAGGCCAGCCGAGCTGAAGCTCAGCCTCCTGAATACTACTGGGACCAAAGTTATGGAGCTGGAGACAGAGTGAGAGAGAGAGGGAGAGGGAGAGAGGTGGGGAGAGGGAGCAGAACAAAAACCTTAAGTTGTCAGTATTTTACTCTCCTCTGTCTTATTAGTAGGTCTCATGTGGCTGAGGCTATAATCAGGTTATCATAACTGTGGGATGATGACACAGACCACCTGTGTTTTCATGAAGATAATACTAATGCAGCCTTCAGTCACTGGGGATTGAAACACAAGACAAGTAAAACCTACATGTTCAGCATCCCACGTCAAAATTAAGATGAATGAATTATGAGCTTAAATGAACCATCAATTCAATAAACCCTCTTTTTTCACTCTGACCTGTATTCTCTCTCTCTCTCACACACACAGTCATTAACACTGAAACAAGTCATCTAAACAGGACATGATCCTGGTGCTGCAGGGCAGGAATTCGGTGAGAGAGAAAGAAAGAAAGAAAAAACTCTGTCCTTTCTAACTAGAAGCAGCTGCCCACTGGGAAAAGTACCGCAAATGAAAATCATTATCAGCTGCAGGACAGGCCAGACACTGCTGCACTCCGGTTCAATGAAGCTGTCGTCCATTTAAAACAAAAAGAAATCACATGTACGCCGCACGGACGCACACATACCCCTATTGTAAACTGTCGCCAGTCTGTCTGCCAGGCTCCCTCCTCCGATCTCTTTGTCTGTACCTCTGTTTGACCTTGATTTTCCACTCGATGATTATTACTTATTCTTACATCGCGTTCCTTCTTAAGAACAACATTTGCATCCTTCCTCCTCACCTTGCTCCTTATTCTCTTCTCTGTTTTCCCTCCTTCTCGCTCTTTCCTGCCTTCACAGCAGTAATTAGTCTGGAGCAGGAGGCCTTTGATCAGCCAGAGCTCAAGTCTTTATGGAGCTACTGGTTTTACTGTGTGTTGCTGTTTACTTCACCTCACAGAGCTGAAGGCTCATTTATTACTTTCCACCTTAATGTTTCTGCTCTTTTCATCTGAAGTCTCGCTACAATGATAACAAACCACCACTATCGCTCAAGCTTTCACTGCTCAGATGTTTCATTATGAAGGACAGTCACCTCGTAGATGTGTGTCACTTGTGGTCCAACATCATCCTCTTTGACAGGCTTCTCTTTGGGTTCCCAGTTGGGGAATGGCAGCACCACCTGAGAGGGATGAGACACCCTGGAGGGCAGAGTAACAGCTCGGTCATAATGATACACAGATAACAGTAAGAGATTTGAATTTCTGGACTTAATGTTGACACACTGTAATAATTCATTCAAGCATACAGTTTTGCTTTATAAACATAACTTTGGTTTGATCTTGGTAACTTGGCAGCACATAATACGCAGTAATCTATTTTATTAACTTTAAACAGTGTTTCCTGTGTAATATTATCAGTCAGTCATCTGTCTGTTACCTTGGGCCTTAACAATATTAGAATATTTTCATTGATTACATTTACAAGAAAGAGGAAAACATATATATTAGTATTCTAATTTAGTTTGAGGCTTCTTAAAAACATAGCCGAACATTATTGAAAGACATGTAAACAGTAGAAATGGTGTGTAAATGCTGCTTACATCAAACTGAAGATTAAAGTGGACAAAAATGTTTATGTCCCCATCTGTAGGCGTAATGTTTGCAAACTAGCAGGACGTGCATGGAGCTAGTTAAACAACGAGACACACCCCACAACAAACGCACATAAACACACACAACAGATTGTGAACTACCTACAGTAAGTTATAGATACAATATATATATATATAGTGAAACTGTTTGAATGCTGTGTATGTATGTGGATGGTGTTACTATATATACTGTGGAACATGTTCTCCTCATGCTTGTCCCAGGTCCTACAGTGTTTGTATGTACAGCTGACCAAACCCAAACAACGCCATACAAGCCTCCATGCTTTGAAGTGTGTGCTCGTCTGTGTGTATCAGCAGGCACACAACCTTCCCCGAACATGTGACATCCTGGCATGTGCACATGATTAGTTCAAATTTATTTCTAGAAATGTGTTTTTTGTTTCCAGCTGTATACAGAGCGCACAATTAAAAAAGCAGTAAGACCAGATCAAGTGTATCTGTGGGAGGCAGACATGTCAACAAAGTGTTGTTGTCACCGTCCCTCAGTCTGATACGCAAAGGATGCTGGACTCACCCACGCAAATCCAGCTGAGCTTTGGCAGCGATGGACAGATTCAAACTGACCGCGTTGCTGTTGGAGTTGTCTTTGTTGGAGCTGTGGAGAGTTTCAATAAAAGGGTGTTAAAACACTGCACTACACCGACTGTGCCAACGTGTTAAACAAGGCTTTGATACAGTGTGAGTGAAAACATCAGGACTAACTGTATTATATGTTCAGCTATTTCTGAGAAGAATTCCCCAAACAAAGGGCTCCCATCTGTGTCTAGTGTTGTGATGTATCGACATTAATTCTAAACAGTGGGCATGTTGTGTGAGATCGTCTCCTGTCTGGAGTTCCTCTAGGCGGTCTGTCTTCTTCTGTATCTGCGGTTAGTTTCATCAAACCACAGACAGTGACAGGACGGGGACAGACAGAGCTTGTTTACATGCGTCAGAAGGCCAGACAAACAGCTCTTTGAGAGTTTGCGTGTGTGACAGAGGAGGGTGTGTATGTATGTTGGTGGGTGTGTCACCTGTGGATCTGTAGCTCAAAGCTGATTTTTGGTCCAGCATCTTCCAGCCTCTGGACTGAAAACCTCAAACCAACAGACAGCTGGGCAGGAGTGAGGAGAGAGCATAAAAACATATGATAAGAAAAAGGAAGTAAAAACATGACAAAGATAAAACGTGACATGAAAAGCCACAGCATGTCTTAAGTTTGTAGTAATAGACAGTAAAACTTATATCAGGAGTATCAGGAGTATATGTGCTCCAGCAAGAGTCCTAAATCTGAAAAAATCCAGACTACAGACACACTTAAAAGCTACGGTTAAGTTTCTTGTCTCTCCTCGAGTTTAAATCCCCGTCCTCAGGGCTAACTGAAAACACGTGGAGGATTTAGATCATCACCGGCTGCATGACAGCGTGCGCACATGTGTGCATGTGTATGTGAGCTCTACTGGACAACAGGTCAAGCACACGAGTCCAGACAGGAAAGTGACAACATACAGACTTCACTGCGGTGGAGAGGCAGGGCGGGGGTGTGTGGGACTACAAAGACAGGCCATCTAATGGGCAGGGGAGATCTGAAGGGACTGGCATCAAATGAACATCAGATGTCATGATCATCACTGTCAGCTCTCTGTTACAGGGAGGGGAGGAACACCTGACCTGCAGGGTTCGATAGCTCAGCTGGTAGAGCGGAGTACTGTAGATGGATGATTGCAGGTATCCTTAGGTCGCTGGTTCAACTCTGGCTCAAAGGATGATTTTTATGGCTCTCAGTGTGAGCAGCAGAGTAAGAATTTCATTGTACAGGGAAACCAGTTTCCTTACTGTGCTTATGACAATAAACGCTTTGAATCTTTGAAACTTGAATCTAACTGGCTGCAGTTTGTTGTTAGTTACAGTGGATGTTGCATGTTCATGGTGTAGAAAATCATCACATAATAAAACGTTCTGACAGCTCTCCTCCTAATGTCTGCTGTCAATCTGCACACTTACACAATATAACTGAATCTACTTGCTTCTGTGTTTGCTCACTGCCCTCTTGGCAGCTGCAAAGCCCTGCCACAGTGTGTTTAACCATAATTTAGCAACACAATGATTCTTTGGAACAATATTGTGAGAAGCGGTTTGTGCAGAAACAGCGGTTTGAGAAGTTTCTTTGGGCATTGTAGTACGTCTCCGTCAGCCTAACTGGGTTGTCACCATTTGAAAGCTTTAGCTGTGCCTAATGGAGGATGAAGCGACAAACAGCCCGCTGCAGGGCTTCAACTGTTTTTGTTTGTCCCATTCTCACCAGGAAAGCGACAAGCATTGTTTGACTTTGATTAATAAAATCTGCAGGACCCCTCACCATGGTAACCAAGAATATGATGGAGGGCTTGTTTTAACCTAAACCTGGAGGTTTTGCTGCCTGAATCATACTATAATCAAAACACAGCTGAAAACAAACATAAAGTGAAAGATGAATGGTCTGACACTCAAGATATTAACAAACTTTTGACTTAGAAGATGCAGCTAGAAATGAAGTGTGTGTTATTGTTACATTTTATACAGATTCAACAGAATGTGGGAGACGTGCAGATCCTGACGCTGCTTCCCTTTAGGCTTGCACCTCCCGCCCCGACCCCTCAGCTCAGTGAGTCTCCACAGCTGTGTCATGTGGCATGAGGAATGAACTCCAGTGATGAGAACTATTAGGTTGCAGAGTCTGTAGGGGGTATATGTAGGTATGTTCTGTGTAAGCTCATGGATTCCTGAACGTCCAACAGGGCAAGGGGAGAGTTAAATATGGGAAACATCTGGACAGCTGTGGTGCACACACACACACACACACACACATGCACATTGCCTTGTCCCTTTCACATGCCTTGTTTTGCTCTCCTCCCCCAACAGTGAAACATGACCACATAAATGATTTGTCAGAACGCTGTGTGTCACCTCTCTGCTGGCCTTGACACCTTTAAGTAAAACCCCTTCTATCACAGATGTGACAGGCTCTGTAGCACGTAAATGTACACTGCAGTGCTAGATTTTCATGTAGGAAGGGCCCAATCTTTACTTTACAAAGCCTTGGCTTCCTGCATGTGTCAGCCGTGAGAGAGCTAAATGGATTATTACTGCACAAACTAAGCATGAAGCACAGCCGCAGGTGTCAGAGAGTGTGGAATGAGGGTCGAGGTGATGATCAGTAATCATTGCAAACCATTAATCAGTCAGACTTAATCCTGAGGAGTAACACTTGTGCCTTCATCACAGAAGTGTGTATAAGCACTCACCTCTGTATCAGCCACCATCGGGTTCCCGAGGTCACACACCACTATCCTGGACTCATTGATCATCTTGTACTCGCAATTTAACTGAGAGAGAGACTAGAGGAGGTGAAAGGAGGAGATCCAAAAGGAAATGAGAGAAAGGGACAAAAACAGTGATTGAAGAGAAGTCAGTGAAAGTGACAAATAAGGAGAGGCATGAGCGGAGTGGTGAAAGAAGAGAACAAGGGAGGGATGTATAACACCATCAAAGGAGGGAGTAGAGGAGAGGCGGGAGACAGGATAGGAAGAGTGATGAATGCTCTGATAGTAACAATGTCATCAGTCAAGCAGCCCCATTACACACTCATTAACACACACACACAGACACACACACAGAGTTGTTGACCCTATCCATTTCCGTGGTCACTAATGCAGCTAGTAAATCATAATTGGGCCTTTTGGGCTGCTGCCAGTAAAGCATACCCTGCTGATAGCCTTTCCTTAATCACCCCAAACAAACACACAGCTCGAAGACACAACAGGATGTGATGCCATACTCTAACCTCAAATAGCTCACTTCCTTGTTTTTAGCAGTTGGCTTCAGTCATGAGGAGACAACTGTCTGTCATCTATTTTCAATGTGTGCATCCTACTGGCCCTTCAACATCAAACCCCTATAATGTTTTCAGACAAATCTGTGTGTGTATTCACCTCCACTTTGCGCTCCACCCCGATATAGTCAGCCTCTGGAGGTATAAGTGTGTGGAGCTCTGTCTCATAGGCTCCCTCTCCACGGTTCACTGCAGTAATGGTCAACATGACCAGATTGTCGTCTCCAATCACCAGATCAGTGTGGTCCCTGAGGCAACAACGTGCAGAACAGAGAATCCTTTTCATGCGTGCAGAGCACATAAAAATCACACATCACTTGCTGTCCTGTGTTAAAATTAAACTCAAGATTTTAAAGACTTCATGTGCAATCTACTCAGCTTCAAGGAATGCAACACCCCTGACCCCAGCGGTGTGTGTGTGTGTCAGTAGAGGTGACAGGATGTTTGTATAATGCTGCCATGGAGATATCATACAGCTGGAAACACTATAGAGTGCAGGCTAATTCACATGTACATATGCACACAAACACACACACACACTAAATGGGACTATAATGTGAGCATTAGTGTAAACTTTGCTTATTGTGTGAGGAATAACAGACATATTTCCTTTGGGTAGGCCGTGTGTGTGTATGTGGGTGTGTTTGGCCATCTGAAGTGTTGAGCGTTTACAGGTTGAGGTCAAAGGGCGTGTTGGTGTCAGTCTTACGTGGTAGCAGACAGCTGCAGGTCGGGTATACAAATGTTGTCGTCACCGCAGTCCAGGAGAATGTAGGCCTGTGAGAGGAAGAGGAGGGGAGTTGGGTGGAGGTCATCATGAGGATGTTACAACAGAAGGATGCAGGTGTTGTATGTGTACAGACAAACGGTCAGCTTTTTACTTCTGTTTTCTGTGCTCTCTTTGAGAGCCCATCTGTCAGTGAATTCAAATGTAAGACACACAATATCTACAACCATGTGCAGCTAATGAAAGTTGAAGCAATAAAGCAAATCCTTATTCATATTCCATATTAAAAGCCATAAATAATTAGGGCAGGATTCAGGGCAGGTAATATGACCCTGTGTAATCCATTCCTTTGCATGAACATAATTAAAATGAAGAGTTGCTGCACATTAACACTCAGCTGTGGAAAAATGTCTTGTGTTTATTTGAACACATTCTGCATGTGGAAGAGCAATCACATGAGTGCATATTTCTCATCAGGATTGCTTGTTTGACAAATAAAAGTTTGAAGTAGATCCAAATTCCTTCATGCCAACACTGTGAATGGGATTGTTGCTTTTCTGATTTGGAAATTTGTGATTTTTAGCTGCATAGTAAGCATTTTATAGTCCGTAAATTAGGTTGTTTTGGTGTGTCAAACTTATGAGAGTGGTTACATTTATATAGGCCAATGTCACAAACCACAAATTTGCCTCCTAACTCCTCTAAATCAGCCCTTTGTCTTTGGCAGTGATGGGAATCACTCTCTGTAGAAGTGCATAACCTCAAATATAGTATGTTTACTCACATGCTCTTGGAGGAAGGTGCTGCTGTAGTGGTTGAGGACAGGTGGGAGGCTTTGGTCACGAGGAGGTGGAGCCAGGCTGTAGTTGAGAGCCAGTGAGATGGGGGTCAGTTTGTCTCTGAACTCATCCTCCTCCTGGAAAGTGGAAAAAGACAAAGATGTGCTGTCATCAAAGTGTTGGTGCAGCAGATTCTTTCACAGCATCACATGCAGAGCTCATTATTAATGTGTGTTTTTGCTCACTCTCAAATAAATCATGTAGCTTAGGCATGCATGTGGGTGGTGGTGACCCAGCCTTACGACTCCTGTGTGCTGAGGCTGCTGGGTGTCCAAGAAGAGAACTCTTTTGACTCCGCCCCTTGTGCCTTTCAACCAATCCAGCTGCAGCTCAGCTCTCAGATCTGTAGACAAGATAGCAACAGAGAGATGAACTGAGAACTAACAGGTAGAGGAGGCAGCCAAAAGGCCAGAGGCCAGGCCTGCTGTGTGTGCGGCTTTCCATTATTATGAGCAATCTGTAGGTGTTTAAGTCTGAAGAGAATCATTAGATGGTGGAAAGAATGTCCCCCTCCTGTGTCCCTGCCTCTTTGCTCTTTACAGTTACAGTTTGTTAGCAGGAATGAGATGTACAAAGTCTCTTTCTCTCAGCTGCTTACCGACAGAGCTGGGAATCCCCACGCCGCTCACTGATGCACACACGTCCACTTTCAGGCTACAGGAAGAGAATATAAGTAAATGTTAGGTACATTTTGAGCAGCTTGAATTGTATTTATTTCACTATATGTTTCATTTTTTTCTTAATATTTGATCATAAAACAGACATAAATAAAAACACATAATTAGCTAAACGACTGAATAAAATGCCCATAACGGGGCATTCCTTCCTGTACTCCAGGGGGTCCGTTGGAATTACCACAGAGGCCCTCCCATTATACACACAGACATGGGAGACTGGGAGACATTTCTGCATTTCCTCTATTTATGTGTGTATTACCCTGTGTGTGTGTGTGTGTGTCTTATCACCTCTTTAATCAAGAACAGGAAAGCCACTCTCACATAGGGAGGCCTGCGATGTTAATATGCACTAATGTGAGGGGGTTTACGGATGTTAACGCTCCGTCTTCCACGCTGACGACTCAGCACCATGAGGCACGGAGTAAATGACTTCATGTGATTATTGTTTGTTTGGTTTCAGTTCACAAACCCTGACAAGCAGATTGCAGATGTTGTGGATGCCTGTGTGTTTGCTAATAATTAAGATCCCCATTAGATGACACAACTATGATGAGCTAGTTTTCCTTCGTCCAAACCTGGTGCGATGCAGATGTGAGTTTATGTGTGATAAAATACAGGTTTCTATTTTAAAGAAATTGCTCCCTGAAGTCACTTGAACCTCTCCAGGTGGTTTTGTGCTTGTATAATAAGTGTTGCATGTTTCATGGTTTTGGGAGGGGTGTGCTTAAGTGTGAGTCTAATATGTACTGTGTGTCAAGCTTAAGTCTATGTAGCACATAAATGACCTCCAATTTACCAACAACAGCTCTGGCTCTTGGTTTCTCATTATTGTATGTAATTTGCCCCAGAATGCATCTGTGTTGCACCACCCTACATGCTGCTAGCTGGCTCTCTCTGTACACATAAATCCCTTCCTGTATAACTAGTTTTCAGCTTAATTAGTATGACAGTTCCCTCAACCCCTTACACTTTAATAAACATCAGACTGTGCTCACCCTTCTTTTTAAGTGCTCTTAAACAGGCCTTTTTACTCATATAAACAATTTTAGATGACAAGGTGGTGGCCACTTATTTTTTTTTCTTTCATCCCAGCCTCAGTTAGCGTGTCTAATGCAGTAACACTACACTTAAATCAGCTTTTAACCGCTAATGCTAAAAGGTGCCTATTCAAGCTGTCATTGGGCGAGGAGCGTGCCACACCCTGGACAGGTTGTTAGTTTATCACAGGGTTAACACAGAGGGACACACAGCCAGTCACACCTACAGCCAGTTAAAAATGTGATTGGTCCCCATGTGGTCAGTTCCTATGGAAAACCATGTAAAAATCCAGGGTGCATAAGTCATCCTTTTAAATTGTACTGAAGTTTGAAGATTTGCCATGTGGCCACTTTGAGTGACAGGTGATCGCCATGACAGGACCCTTGGTACCTGCCTTAGCTCCACTCATGATCCACCTTCTCACTTATTGGTAGCTGAGCCAGAGGTCACATATTTTGATTAAGAGGACTAAAACAATCAGCTTTACACTTCTTGTACTGCAGGGAAAGAGCTAAAATGTCCAAAATTTTCAACACAACAGACTTAGACATCCCATAATTCCACTGCTGCTGTTTGACTCCCCACATGTGTGTGTGTCCTCTCTGATTTCATACCTCAGACCAACATTTTATGGCGGTTTATTTAAATAAGCTGATTTTTTGTTTTCACTAAATTCCACAGTTTAGTACGCTCTGTCAGTCTGACCCAAACCCTGTTCCCCATCTCACTTACTGCCAACACTCACACACCGCCATGCAGACACCGTCGTGGCTACTAGCCGAGCACACTTCTCTCATCCAAATTGTCGTGCAGCAGTTCCAGCCCCAATAAGTTAGAACCAACAATTGACTGTGGGGAAGCAGCAGGAGCCTTTACTCTGGTTCCCCT
This sequence comes from Parambassis ranga, assembly GCF_900634625.1. NCBI lineage: Eukaryota > Metazoa > Chordata > Actinopteri > Ambassidae > Parambassis > Parambassis ranga. The sequence goes on from NC_041036.1 coordinate 12,749,707, forward strand.
CAACTAAACTCAGCCCCAGACTGTTCAAAGCCAGCCCGCCGCCCACAGGAACAATAATACAATCAAAACAGAATTATGCAGTTTCAAATTAATTGTGGAGTCACATAAATCTAAATCCAGGTTACATGGGCTTTTATGTGTGCTGCTACATTACTGCACTGGGGATGCAGACTGATGGCAGACATGTAGAGCACAGGGGTGAAATATTTGTCACATCTGTCAGTGCGAGTGAGATTTGTGTAAGAGTATACTTTATACTGCACACCATTTCATGATAGAATAGGCTGAAAGAATTGTGTTACGTGTCTACAGTTCAGTGCTGAAGTGGGGCTCATTAGTCATGTTTGTTTAAGACTCTGATCCCTATAGCTTTAATTCATCTGCACGCATACACACATGCACACAGACACACAAGGTCTGTTTCCAAATTCCAACCTACAAATAAAGGAGTGTGCTAACACTGGAAAAGTGACTAAACTACACTTCAAGTTAGCACAAATATGCATGTTTTTAAAGGGACCTAACCCTGCTTTTGGACACTTTGTTCTATTGCTTACAACAGGCAGCATGGAGACCAAAGACTGAATTCCTCACAGAAGACAAAAGCCAGATGTTAGTGGGTTTTTTAATCCAGTGTGAAAAGAGCCTTTCTATTTTGAATTTTGTCACTTTGGCATTTTTAGCTAAATGACATCCCCCTGTGTCTCACTGAGAGACTTCAGAGATTGATTCATGACACCAAACGATGGACTGTAACGGTCTATCTGACAAAACATCAACAAAAAAACTCATGTATGAACTTATGGATGCTGTTATTCTTGGTTTCTATTGAGAGATTAACATCTGTGTTTCAGGTGAGACCTGGCCAAGAATGATGTATTACAACCGCTACAACAAACTAGTTGATGAAGATAAGATGTATAAACAGTAATAATGGTAAAGCCTGATCAAAAGACTTTTTGGATTTCAAAACATACACTGAGAAGGAGGATTTAGCCCATATGTATCTGCATATTAATAATTTAGTGATGACTTAGTGATGACTTAGGTAAAGAGATGCTGGTTTTACCAGGTAACCATGATGTCGGTCTGAGGCAGGTGACACTGTCGGTCATCAGGATTCAAGATTCTGGGAGTCAGGATCATTGCGGCTTCCACAGACACTACAGCCTGAGACCTGCACACACACAAATGCAAAACACAGCACAATCTGCTAAAAGAACGGGTGGAAAAATGTTGGGTGTGAAACTATCTGAAAGGTATTAAAATGAGAAAGAGCGTCTTGAACACTGTTACCTGTACACCAACACCTCGCCTGAGCCAAACGCCCCCACAATCAGATCTGCAGAGAGGGAGACAGAGACAGAGCGAGAGGGGAGAGAGACGGGAAGTAGAGAGCTTCAAAGAATGCCACAGATGGGACTGATTTCAAGGTCTCCAGCAATCTTCATCAAACACAGGCTTCTCACATTTAATGCACTCACAGACACACACCCTGTGATATAGTGTTGACATTCAGATATTACCAGGCTTTTCCTTTTACACTTGACTCTTTTCTAAATTCATAAACAGAACATGCATGTGCATCACACATATGTATGTGTGTGTGTGTGTATATGTGCCTGCGAGACAGGGACCCCGCTCTGCATTCCAGGGCCATTAGAAAGTTCACATCGCTTCAATCACATGTTGCTAAACAACAGCATTTCCCAACAGCCAGCACAACAACGACTCCTAATTGTAAGCAGCAACAGATTTCATCTATATGTGATTTTTATTTGTTTTCATGGGTTTTGTGATGAAAACACATTTTTAATTGGCTCCCAAAGTTTAAAATAGAGCCTGTATTTAATGGCTGTGGTCAGGGGACACATACCAACGAAAGCCGCACGCACACAGATTCACATACACACACATACAAGTGCTGATTAAAACAATGTGAAACTGAAGAGAGGCACTTAATGGATACAAGCCACCACTGCCAGATGCAGCAGAAACCTAAGTTGTGTGATTCTGAGAAAGAGAGTAACCTCATGCTGCTCACTGAGAGGCTTCAGAGAATGATTATTTTCATTACTAATTAAGCTTGTAATATTTTTATGATTGCTTTAATGATTCTGTGCTTGTAAAATAGGATCGGTTCAGCTTGAAAGGCAGTGGTAACCTGCTGCAGGAGGACGGCGGATGGAAGCAAGTGAGAGTGCACTTTGAGTGTAGACTTTGCTTTCATTTGCCTGTGTGCATTTCCTCTCCCGTGTATTTAAGAAGAAAGGGACTAATTGAATCTGAGAGAGGCACATCTGTTTCTGCCTTTGGCTTCAGTCACTGAGTCCCCCTGCAACCACAACATTAAACATTTAGGCCTTGTCCTTCTTCCCCTGGGAAGAGCTCTGCCACCATCTGAGTGTACTGAATCAAAAAAAGGACCCTGAGATGTGGGTTTAGGGCAGTTGTAGAGAGAGAGAGAGAGAGAGAGAGAGAGAGAGAGCAGAAAAAGAGAGCAGAGCACAAATCTGTAAAACCCATCAGAAGGAAGGTGTGTTTTCAGCAGAGACAAAGGGACCACCTCACAGCCCAAATTCCTCTATCTGTCCCAGAGTTGGTGTTATGTAACCTGGAAACTGTAGCTCCACTCCTACCACAAGTATGTGTATGTGTTCGATACAGTGGTTGTCTGTGCTCATTATCCTAACGATTGTGTTTGCTCAAAAAAAAAAAAAAAACACTGTATGACATGATTTAAGTGTAGGGCACTTTGGGGGTTAAGTGTGTGTGAGAGAGAGCTTAATAAGTGCACGCACGGCTGCATCAAGAGCCCAAATCAAATAACAGGCCTCTTTCCTCTCTATGTCAATCTCATTTCCTGACACACAGGAAAGCTGGGCCGCCACTGTTGATGTGAGGTCGGTGTGTGTACACGGTGAAGCGTACCCACACAGGAATGAGCTGACCCACACTTCACTCTCATGGCGTTACTAGCCATGCAGGTAACTGAGCTGCTTTAGCTGATGGTGTCCGTCCTGGGCTGTGAAAACACAAACCCTCCATCCAGAATTTAGACTAGACTGTCAAGCTGTCACTGGCTGTCGGCCCTGACTGCCTGTTTGGCTGCAGGGGACTGGCCTTGATGATGAAATGCCAAAGGTCAATGGCACTCAGTGAAAAAAGAGACAGAAGAGAAAAAGAGAAATTGAGGTTTTCTTAACTCTCGAATGCATGTGTGGTATTTTGAGACTACTCCATAAACGGGCAGCTAATATTTACAAAAAACTCACTGCAGAACACCAAAGATCTGCAGATCTGCTTAAGTGGCAAAGCAGCCATTTGACCCTGAAAAAGGGTCTTTTAAACCACAGCAGACAAGACATGCTGCCCAGTGATTTCACACCTATTTACCAACCTAATGACCCCTCACCACCCTCATCACCAAGCCAGACGTGCCTCAATGTCTGTAAGTCTTCCAGCCAGTCTCTGTGATTGACAGGTGAAACACTGTCAGTTTTGACCTTTACCCTGTTGCCTCAACCTAAGATGCACCCTCAAGTCTGTCCCTTCTGATACGTATCCGATCCCAGAGTTAATGTTAAATCAGTGCTGTTTCCGAGTCATGTGCTCAACCGAAGACCAGCTTAATTAAAGCTGTGATATTTCAGCTCCTGTGCTGCTTCTTTTAATTCAGTTTCCTGTTTCTAGCTATTACTTACAAAGACAAACACATGACATAATCTTTGGAAATGGAGTCCAGTAAAGCTGAAAGTAGAGTCCTTCCTTCCCCCTGCAGTAGACTAATGACATTTAACGTTGATGAGTGCATATGGTGGCTGTAGCAGGCCTCCCAGACGCCTGCGCAGGCCGCTCATAAGGCTGATCAAACATCTGAGGCTCCTTTGAACAGTGTGACTTTATTACCCTGCAAACGACACACCATGTGTGTGTGTCACTTCCGTCAGGGCAGCTTTCTAATGACAGACGACACGAGGACTGCATGTTTGTGTGTGCGTGTTTATACACTGTGTGTGTGTGCGTTGCCTGAAAGCTCCGCCACCCGTGAGTTTCTCCTTTGCTTCCTCCTCCCAAAGCGCCTCCAACAGCCTACGTCTCAACCTGTAATCCTTGCCTGTGTATTTACTGCACAATGTTTTTAATTCTGATCTCTGATTTGCAGTTCAGATCTAACTGCGACCTGGAGCCTGGCACACACTCAACACACACTCTCCTGCAGCCAGCGAAACTGATCACAAGAACTTGCGAGTGTGTGTTTGCCTTGATACCCTGTTTGTGGAATGAAGAAATCTGTTATTATAGCAGAATGAAAGGGAAAAGGGCGGGTGGAGGGGCAAAGAAAAGAAAAAGGTAAAAACTAAACAAATTCCCATTTTCAGCCTAATCTGTAGAAGCATAAAGTCAAAGCAATGCTGAGAATGAAGTGGAGCCAAATTAGGGAGAAAATAAGGCAGTAAAACAGTGGATTTACAGACTTGCTTTGTTTCAATCTCATGCATATAAATAGCTTAAAACATTCTCTCGTTTTCAGCTTACTAGTGTAGATTTCAGGTGTCTGGTAAAGTAAGTAGGTGCTGCATAAAAGAAGGGAGTTGCATGTAATTTGATTGAATGCTGCTTTGTCTGCTCAGAGTTGCAGGTATCCAGGCAGAGGCTTGAATGTCTGGCAGTCCAAACATGAGGATAATGTATTATTATGCTTCTTTCTTTTCCCTCAATCTTATGTTTTCTCTTTTTTGAGAACTGTAAATCCCTAAAGAATGGATGCGGCAGCAGTTCATGGCACACATCCCCATACCCCCTTCTGATGACTTTACCAGAGAAAGAGGAGGAAAGCAATACAGCAGAACATGGAGATGGTAGTGGAGGAGTGCTTGGGGGAACGATAAAATGTGCAGGTCAAAAGTGAAGGAAGAGGAGGGAGGCTGTAAGGATGAGAGGAGCTGGAAGGAAAGTGGAGGAATGCAAGTCTGAGAAAGAATTCTGATTATAACACGGGGAGTTGATGAGAGATTAAGGCTGACTTGTTGTTGAGCATTTACCAGGATACTGATTGTTGTCCAGGTCCTGGCCTCCTCTCAGAGTGAATCCATACCCAGGCAAAGCACCTCTAGAGGTCCAGGCTGCTCTCAGCTCCTGGCTCAGCGTTAGACCTTGTGTGGACACGTCTCTGTTACCATTGAAGATCAATACTCTGCCTCCACGTTCCTCACCTCCGAACGGACAGCCAACCGCCACGTCTAAAAGGACAACACACATGTATGGTTTAGACATCAGCCAGGTTAAGGCCCCTGTGAGACAAAAGTAGAAGAAAACATACAGGTAGAAGGAAAAGGAACGAGAGGAAGGAACAGAGCGTGACCTTCTTACACTGAGGGACCATGTCAGCATGGCTGCAGTTCTATTTGTCTTAGTTACATCTTTCCTTTTGGTTGGTTTGGTTTAGTTAAAGACTACAGAAACACAAGGTAACAAGTAGCATGCATGAAGTATGGAAACATGCTAGAGCAGCTAGCCTGTTTCTGTCCAAAGGTAACAAAATTAGCACATTATGTCTTTGGCACAAAATGGCTGGTTAATGAGTGCTATTTGTCTCTGCATATTTATACAGAGTGTTTCCTCTAAAATGTGGAGCTGAGAAGCTGCCCAGTCAAGGGGACTAGCATAGGATCTAATTTTGCTTGCTTGTGAAGGGGAATGTTCTGGTGCTGTTTTCACGAGTTACACATATTATGTTTGTTGATTTAAAGGATGACTTTGGATTTTTGTATTTAAAAAAGCAGAATTTTAACTTGAAACCAAAAAAGATGTGAAAGGCTGCAAAACTAAACCTCGCAAAGGTGCTTCTGCACGGAAGCTGTTTGAGAACAAACACACCTGCAGCAGCTCTCAGCCCGGCTACACTTACAGTCATCTCTTATAATACTTTTTTCCTTGCTCTGAAATCTGAGGTAAAATGTGCTGCTGTGTGGGTGAGATACGAGAGATGTGCAAAGATCTTTTGCACTGACAGCCAAAATATTTGTTATTCATGGTCCAACTCAAACAGGTATTTTTTTCCTCCTGATTTCAGTGCTAAACTGGCATGGTGTAAGCACCTATCCTGAACAGCTTGTGCTATATAATAGAAACAGATTTGACTTGAAATCACTGTCCACTCATTGGCAGTGTCCTGCATTAAAGTGCCCCTTCATGACTGTAACTGTCCAAACACCTCTAGACATCCTGTTTGTCTCCGGACCCCTTCTCTCTCAGCCTAAACAACCAGTTCCACATGAAGCAGATTGTGGGGTAGAGAGGATAAATGCAACCATGTGTGCATGCAAGTGTATATATATGAGCCTGTGTGTGAGTGCATGTGAGTCTGTATGTCTGTGTGGGTATGTGTACATAACTGCTGTGTTAAAAAACTACATAAAAAAATCTCTTTTGAAAAAAAAATATGTGAAAGTCACTTATGGGCATTGCTCAACAACGTCCCACACAATGCGGGCATCCACAGCAAAAAAACCTGCCTGTGGAACACCCACTGTGATCACTGAGACCAAAACTATAGAAGGCTGTTATTCACAGACAAAAACAGGCCGACACTCTGAGAGCAATGGTGACTAAAGGCCAATGTTAGCTGATTAAAATGAAACACAAGGAGAGCCACATGGCAAATTAAATTAGATAAATTGCATGTTTTCGACAGATGACACTGAACAACAAAGCCATGAAGAAGGAAATGATTCGGTTTTAAAGAAGAATTTTAGTGATGAGGCCTCTGTTATGGGAGGAAGAAGAGGCTCATGTCATCACAGTAAGAAGAGAGATCTGTCAGTGATTATGTACACACACACACACACACATGAAACAGGTAAACTCCAACACAGCAGGTTGACATTAGCAAAAACAAGCCGCTGAAAACCCTGATTACGATACATGTTGACTCTGTATACCATAATCCTGAGTAATGAAATCATGCATGGATGTGCGCTCATTATATTAGCTCTCAACAAGTATCTGGACTCCACGTCAGTACAGCTGGCAGAGAGGCTCCATCAGGCCACATCACCGGCCCTCAGAGCCTGTCACACACTGACAGACAGCAGATGTGATTTACTATTCTAGCCAGGAGAAGCTTCAGTATTGATCCAATGGCCATTGATCTAATTGTTAATGGGTTTAAAAGGGCGGTGCGCACATTAACACACGTTCTTCATGAATAAATAAGAGATAAATCAGCAGGACCGCTGTCATACGAGGCCCAGATGTGCACTCGTTATTTTTTAGGCAGCAGTCCACAGGCGGAGTGCAGGCCGCGTCTCTGTGTGTGTACGTGTGTGTGTGTGTGTGCACGCCTTTGTTCAATCAATGTGAGGATAAAACAAACACACAGACGAGGAATGAACTCTGGGCTGCAGGACAGAAACTCCCAGATGATTTTATCTCAGGGCACATCTGGTGATGTTAAAAATAACTCCGACACACATGCGGCCTTAACCCGATCATCACAGGAAGAAACAAGTTCACACAGAAAATCTTTCATAGCCCCACTTCCTGATTGGCTGAAGAGCTTAGGGTTCCTCAAGGAACAGCATCTGATAGGATTTCCTCAGTCAGAGACATAACAGTCTACGGAAAGAAGACTAGTCTGTTATCGAGTTTACCTGAAATATCAAAGCCATGTGGGCACACAAGTACGTGGGAGTAAGACATTGATGGAGTAGGACACTTCCCTCGTCCTCCTCACAGAGCAGTGCTAATTTCCCCTTTCTTTCTCATTTTTTCTCATTGGCTTACCATTGTATCCATCCTGGTTAATGTCTCCCATGGGTGCAATAGCTGTGCCGAAGCGTCCAAAGGTGTAGGTGCCGGTGAGAGCGATGGGTTTGGAAAAGGTTAGCGGAGCCAGCTGCAGGTACAGGTAAACCCGTCCCACCTCTCTGGGTTTGCTCTCCATCTCTCTCTCCATGTAGAGGGGTGCTCCAACCAGCACATCATCTGTCCTGGGGAGACAACGGGGAGATTTAATGATCAGAAACAGGAAGAGGTAACAGGAAGTGTATGTCTCTGGAGTGACAGAGGAGTTCTACCTACCCGTCTCCATTTAAGTCTGTAACAGCGACTGAGTAGCCAAAATAGGAGGCCATCTGAGGGACAGACAAGAAAAACCCAATAATGAGTCTAATTTAATTTCCATCCATTCACAAGAAAATCTATATTAGCCGGTGCCCTTGGTCTATATCTGTCACTTGGACTCAGTCGATGCTCCTACCTGTTCCCCTGTGAAGTTCTGTATGAAGGTCAGATTGGTGGAGTTGATCATTGCCACCTAAAACAGGCAGACAGACTATCAAACGTAATGACTAATATGCAGCAGGCTTTGTCCTTGCAACGCACCAGGAGCAAACATAGCCAAGCAGTCTATCAAACAGGCACAGGAAGAATGTAGGAAAAAAGTCAGGAACCGCATAAAAAAGCTTTTATTCAACTCAAACCTCTTTCTTACCCCCTGCCCTCCCCTCACCACCACCACCCTCTTTGTGCTGTTACCATTTTCCCCTCATCTTTCTCTCCTTCCCCCCATCCTAACCCCGGTTGGAGGGAGAGACGGAGGGGTTGGGGGGTGGGGGGAGGCTGAGAATTCCTTCATAAGACCTAAAATAACAACCACATGGAGACAGCCGGGGGGCTACACGCACACAAGCATGCTTACACACACACACACACACATGCAGGAGGATACACGCTGGCCCAATCACAGATGTCTCAGAGACATACTAAAGAGGACAGACTTATAAACATGGACAGATAAGGACGCGTAAACACAAATGTTGAATCAATAGCTCAAGAGTTAACTTTTCTTTGCTCACAGATGTCAGATCGGTCACAGAGGAAGCCTGATCGAGCATGAACACTCCTCCAGTGCCAGGTCTCTAACATGGCCTACCTGCATACCTCACAACACTGCACCACCTCCTGTGAGCTACATCCACCTCCTCACGGTGCAGCAAAGAGCATTTTCTCTGTGCAGACATAAAACTCGCACTGCCGCTGTCATGTGCGTGTGTTTTGTGGTGAGTCCTGTGGTTACTCTACAGGTTAGGGGTCGTGTGTGTGTAGAGAAGGGTTAGTGGGGTTAGGTGGGGTCACTGCCCTCCACATGCAACGGAAGCTGTGTGTCATTAGGCAGGATTGACACAGTCAGCCCTGGGGACAAGTTCCCATAAGAGCAGAGAAGATGAACTGAGTCTTAGATGCATATACACTTACTGCCATATTTAGATATATGTGTTACTGTGTACAGTATAGTCTCATCTCATATGAAGTAAAGCCTTGTTCCAACCATAATGCAGCAAGGAAGAGCCCCATCATTATGCTGCCATTGCTTGCTCACATAAAAATGCATAATGCTGCCCCAGTGTGTGCTTTCAGGGTGTAATCAGAGGTGTGATGCAGCACCTCAACATGTGAAAAGGGCTGTGAAGGAATTCTCTGTATGTCTTCCAACTCTCTTTCATTACTCTTTATGACTGAGGACAGAGGATGACTTAGTAAACCTCACTCTCTACAAAGATCGATATGTTTTGGCTTACATTTTAAGCTGTCTTGAGTAAAGAATGTTTTAATTCACTATCATCAGGATCAACATCTGCATGGAGACAGAGCTCAGTTCTTATCTGGGATATACAGCTAATATTAGAAATATGTGTTGCTGTGAGAGTTGGCAGAGCAAGTTGACATTTAAAGTCATCTTGGTATTATTAAATGTTTCTGTTCAATATATTTGTACATCTTTAATAATTCTCTTAGTGTATGTTTTATCTATTTATTCATGCTTTTCCACAGATATTTGAGTTTAACCGGGTAATGAATAATCTTGTCTGTCCATACTCACATATCCAAAGTTCTGAGCTCCTCTTGGGACTCCAGCTATCAGCTCTGGAAACATAGAAACAAATAAAAGTGTCAGAAAGATGCACAGACAAAGAAGTTTGTCTCAAACAGCATCAACCTCCCCCCTCCAGCGCAGCCCGGCTCGGCCCATAACCCAAGTGTTGGTGAGCACACACTGAGTGATTGGGTGCTCATGTATTGATTGATGACTGCAGTGAACTTATAAGGATGATCTGAGGGTCCCACCCAGAGAGAGAGAGAAGACAGAGTCCCCAGCTTCCTGCCCTCTGCCTCTACCCACCAGACCCGACCACCAGCTTATAAATCTGCAGTTCCCAGCTCCATCTTCACTCACAGCTCTCAGTTACAACCACTTCTTCAGTCTGACGAGGGTTTAGGAAACAAGACCACAACAAGCCGTGTACCACAACACAGCACATCAACCAGCATGTGTAGCCTCTTTAGGCTCACTTTAAGACCCTCTGACATATGTGGAGCCTGAGGCGGTTCAGGGCCTCTGCATGGTTGGTATGGGAGAATGTAAACTCAAGGTAAAGATCCCATGAAGATGGGAATTCATTAAGTGACAAACTGTGTGGTAACTTCTTTGGAGAGGATGCAAAAAATAGATTGGCAGGACTGTGGTTAAAAACTGTTTTAATAAAAGAGCTGTACGTATAGTTTAAATTGGTTTTGGGTTTGATTTTTACCACAGATAGAGTGATGGCATGGGAATGAACTCCAGCAGAGCCTCAGTAAGTGCCGAGTGTGTACGAGTGGTACAAAGATAAACGAAAATGGTCCAGACATTTCTAGTAATCATTACTTTGAATTTATATTGGCTTAAATAGCACATACTTGAAAAGTTAAACAAAGATGAACTCAGTCGTCTCCACCTGTGCATCTGTTACAGAATGATGCTGCGTGTGTGCTTATCACTTTACACCTAATATATCAAGTCCAGACGAGATTCTGGATCCTCTCTAGACCTGAAGAGGTTTGCAGGGCCTGCCAGTAATCATTGTAATCAGTCAAAATGGAAGACAGGAAATCTCTTTATCAGTGATTCCTGAAGTTCTGCCCCCTCGGGGTCATGACCCAGACGGATAGAGACAGTTCTCATTACTGCTTCTAAGCACTGTCACACAGCTGTCCGCTCTCTATTGCTCAGCGTACTGCACTCGTCACAGGGTTTCTGGTATCCAGCTTTAGAGCGCACAGAGAGAGAGGCTGCTAACATGCAGTGATGTTGTTAGTGCGGGATTCCTCTGCTGCTGCGTGTGGTTAGCTGTAATGAATTGTTGGCTTTCTCACCTTGTTCTGAGTCTCCTGTAAACTCTCCCACTGCCACAGAGTAACCTAGGGAGAAATCATTTGCACGTGATGACATATGGTTAGAAGGAACTCTGATGTCTGTCTTTGTACACGATGGTTATTATTGGATACTTTGGATGATTTTTTTGTGTGTGTGTGTTTGCAAATGTGTGTTACCAAGGTAGCTGTCGTCGTGTGTGTCTTCAGCGGCTCTGGTGTGTTTCTCTCCTGGAACCTGTCTCAGTACTGCCTTTAAAGAGTAGCCATTCAGTATCTCTGCTATCCCTGCTGTCATCACCTGACCTGCACATACACATGCACATAGATATATGGAGAAAACAAACAGTCAGGGTGTGAGAGTCACATCTGTTCATGGACAACGTTTTAACCTCGGACCCTGTGAAGTGAGACCCCGCTGGCCCCTCCTATCTGTGTGAGCCACACTGCCTGCTCCACATGAAAGATGCACAGAGCTAACGATGCATTGAAGTTTTCCCAGAGGAAAGCTAAAACACATCATTGGCAGAGGAATAGCTGAAAAAATACTCCATTCGTTCCATTAAAAACCTTCAAGAAAACTGCTGTCCTCTGCGCAGCGAGGAGTCTGAATTATAGGTGTGCACACACAAACAACACTCTTCCTCTGCTGTTGAACAAGAGGTCAAGCAAACAAATGATTTTATCTATGGCCGCCCTCAACTTTCCATAAATCCTCCTTAATGTGAGTGTGTGTACTGACGGGGAGGAAAACGTGCCCTCTTAACCCTCCCTCCAGCTCCTCTCCCACCCTCTCCACACACACACACGCCGTGCTGAGTTTATCTTCCAGAGTAACATATCACTGTTTCAACTCATTACTAAACCTCTATCTGATTAATGTGACGCAAATTGTTAACATCTATACATAAGTCACTGCTGCTAATTTAAAATGTCCTTTCCACCCAGGGATAACAAGACTATATATAAAAGAGATGTTTTTTTTTATGATGAATCAGGTTGAAGGCTGAAGATAATTGTTGTATATTAGAGGCTATAAAATCCAGCCTGAGTGCTTTTATAAACATTCAGAGGAAGTGTTTTAACTGGAGGCAGCCTGCCTTGCCACACTGAGGGCACAGGGAGAGAGAGCAGTCCATTAGGCTGTCAGTGATGTCTGCCTTGTGCTGTCTTGTATGCTAGAGTATTTATTATTTAACCAACAGGAGCCAAACAATATTTTAGAATCATAGAAAAACACTGCAAGAAACCTGATGTCATGAATTGTGGGAGACAATTGAGTTTGTGCAAACTACCTGCAAACAGCTGCAGCAGCTCGACACTTTGATAACACACACACACCCGCTCAAACACCTGGATTCGGGGGAGTAGTGCTACACTTCATCAGCTTAACTATGACACACTCTAGCTGTGTCTACACCTATTAAGACACTTCATCCCTCTGCTTATATCTAGCAAGCTTTTATCAAGCAGGAGATCCATCTTTATTCTAACACACTCCCTCACTTCTCATCTTACGCTCTCCCCTGGTGCAACATGTTTCTGTCATCTCCTTAGCGATCCACTGTCACTCCTGCTGTCCTCCCTGTGCTCTCTCTTTCTCTATCAGTCCTTTCTTTTGTCTTTCCTAACTCTGCCTCTGAGATCCCCTCTCTCTCTTTCTCTCAGCTCGAAGCTTTTCTATGCTGTATCATGGGGCAGAGGGGTAGTTGCTCCACAGTCCATTACCCCCCGATCAGCTCATTACAGAGCCCAAACACCCACTTCCTGTTACGCTGGAAAGAGGGGGCATTAAGGAAGGTAGCGAGGGAGGGAAAATGGAGGAAGGAGAGACACACTTCTTTCCACTTTCTCTTAGGTAAGATTTTTGTAATGAAATAGCAGATTTGGAACGTGTGTCAGCACACACGTGTGTGTAGGCTCTCCTGACTGCTAAACTCATCTCTTTTCTTTTCTCTTTTAAAACATCTTCCCATTTATGAAATCATTATAAAAGACAAAGAGACCAAACAAACTGCTGCTGCTTGGGTTACCTTGCCAGTAAAAGCTTCCAGGTCCTCCCACAACCAGTCTTCCTTCCTGGAATAAACACAGTTAGTTAATGTTAGTCACGTGACACATGTTGTGAATAAATCTGTGTATGTGTGTGTGACTAATGTGTTTAGCTATGTGAGTGTGCATGTGAGTGTGAGTCCTGCAGTCCTGCCTGTTGTCATCCTGCAGAGAATGACAGCTTCCTGTACAGGAGTTGAGAGTTGGACCATGAGGCAGAGGTCAAGGTTCATATTGACTATACAGTGAAAGAATGCATGTGTGCATGTGTGTTTGGTCTATTGTTGTTAAGAGGCGATGGGTCACATTGGGAGTGTGGAGACTTCTCTAGGGACAAACACACTTATTTTCACAGAGTCTATAAATCTCTGAAGGTGTTTGGAAGATCACTGAGGGGGGAAAAATGATCTTACTACTTACTTTGGTGAAATCCACACTGAAACCAGCCTGGCAGAATCCCTGTCCCTCGGGATCAGGATCATCTACAAACACAACAGGGAAAGTCTTAAAAACAGGTCAACATCGAAAAGGAACTTCATTTGCACTGCACAAACTTTTGTATGAAATGTTCTTTGATTGCTGCATCTATATACCCGAGATATAACGTGTGGCCATTCTGCAGTGCTGACAGGTTGTTCTGCTAGCTGTAAACTCCCTGTATACAATACAATTGATTCAGCATCACAACCTAATAATAAATAAAAAAAAACCTCGGGTCAGGATTTTGATTTTTACCTCTGTGGGCAGCTCCACATCCACCTTTCATCCTGCTGCACCACAAGCTTTTGAGATGTTGTTGGTAGAGGTGCATTGTGGGTAATGCAGGTGACAGATAAATGGGTGAAATAGGAAAGAAAAACTGTTCCTCAGAGCACATTCACACAGTTCACTGGATAAAACCACCCAACTGCATCCATAAAAAACAAGAACTACAAAAAAATTAGAAAAAAAGAGGCGTGTTTCCTAATTCATTCATTCCTACATGAACTCAGAAAACGTATATGCACATCAGGAATTGTTCTCTATTAGAGTGACACCCTGGGGTGAAGCTTAATAGTGCATAACTACTGAAGTAAACATGTAAACTGAGCGGTCACAGTTTAATGTCAGGATGAAGCATAGTAATCTGCTGAAGGCAGAGGAAAAGTCACTTGATAAAGAAAAAGTTCCCCTCTCTTCACAACTGTGCAGAATTACACCCCCTCGAGAACATTCCCATTTACAATGTGATTATTCTAGCTGTGATTACTCAGCATTGACATAAACACTAAAACAACTCTGATCCCATCACTATAGGGAGTGTAAGTATGAATATATGAAGGCATGATAGAGTGGACAATAAAGGCTGTGTGCTGTTTATGATGTGCCACCTGATAGCCTTCATTTATCACAGTCTGCTGGTGCCTCATATCACTGTACAGGGTAAGGGGGTCAAAGTGGGAGAGAAAGAAAAAAGTAGAAGAAGTAAGAATCCCATAAAGTCATCCCATAAATTCCATGTGCAGAACTGATGGCAGAGAGAAGAGGAGCAGAAAGGGACACTGATGAACTGCTAGATTGTTTTTAGGTTGCTTTAACCTAACAAACAATCCATTTTCTGTTTGTTATTTCTTACAGGCCAAGCACATCAAGTTATTCAGTCTACGTCATGTTGTCAACTGATACACACAAAAGTGAGGTTAATGTGTGTTCATGATGACGGCAGAGACAGAAAACAAAGGGAGGTAAGATAGACGGTACAACAGGGAGATGGAGACTTTTGCAGACAGGGCTGCAGAGTGACTCACTGGTCCTGCAGGGCGAGTACTCCGCGTAGGCGCTGAAGTTCTGGACAGCCACATAGCAAGTCCCCACGGGGTCCTTCTCCCCACTTATCTTCACTGTCCGCCAGTGGTAGAGAGGAGCACAAGCCTGCAAAACAAATAACCCTCATGACACACAAGTGACGGGAGGTTAGGGGGAAAAAAAATCAGACGATTAGATATTATTTGACATCAGGAACACTCACCACCACTTTTCCTTTGTGCGTCCTAACCGATGCTCCAAACCACTGGTGCGACTTAAACTCCAGAGGCTCTCTGGTGCCATTGACTTTAATCATTCTGTTATCTGGAGGGAGACAGGAAGTGGGGGAAAAAAAGGAGCGCATTGAAGAGACATTTCATAATGTGGCAGTAAAAGCTGACCATGATAATGTGGATGCAAGCCTGCAGCTCTGCCTGTGAACACAGACAGCATTTGTCCTTGATAAGGAAAGAGCGAACAGCAGCATCTTAAACAGGCCTGTAACACACTTCAAAACACCATTTGCCCCCCAGAAACAGACATTTGTCAGGATATGGAGGCTTTTATTCAGTCAAAGCTTTTCCCATAAAAAGTAACAACACTTAAGAGACTGACTCAGGCCTTCACAGAAACCACACACACACGCACACATTATTAGTATTTCCCAGTGGAATCACAATAAACTGTTAGATTCAGTGTGTGTGTGTGTGTGTGTGTGTGTGTGTGTGTGTGTGTGTGTGTGTGTGTGTGTGTGTGTGTGTGTGTGTGTGTGTGTGTGTGTGTGTGTGTGTGTGTGTGTGTGTGTGTGTGTGTGTGTGTGTGCGTGTGTAAATGATTGTCTTGGTTCTGTTGTCGATATTTTCCATCATTTTTTAAGACCAGATGGGTCTCTTTAGAGCCGTGCAGACCCCCTCCTGTGTAGTGTAGGCAGGTGTACACTACATGTTTTTTCTATTAATGTAACTGTGTTTGTTGTCTTTCATCTAGTTTAAGGGACATTTTTATTCATATTGCGTCCCAAAAAAAAGGGATAGATTTCAATATCTGCATTTTTATTTCATTAATGAATCATGACTGTCACTAAAAGCTTTTTCTTAGGAAATAAAGGAGTATTTCATAGTAAATGACTTCACTCCACTCAAATCACACAACCCACAATCTCATGGTCCCCTCTGCCGCCGGCCTCTCATTCCACTGCCATGACCTGACAAACCTGCAGTACGTCACTACACACATGTGCAGGTACACACACACACAGTAATCAGGCACATGTGAAGCTGATGTGTGGACATTAACCAGTACAGTACACACACAGATGGTCACCACTTGTGCTGATATTTTGTCCGATGCACTCAAAGTGTCTATTAGTCTGGTTTATACCTGTAAAAATGACCCTGCTGTAACTCTAGATATATACACCATGGCGACTGTCATCAATCACCTCCTGCATACACACCTATTGTAGTGAATGGATATGCACATGCACATGATTTCACACACATTTGTTCCACTATGTTTATTACTCCAAAAAACACTTCACACTAAAACTGAACCCACTGTGGAAATGGAGCATTACTTCAGTTTAGGCAGAGCAATGCTACATCAGCTGATCAGCTTCTCATTGATACAACAGCTGATCAATGAGCGGATGACCAGAAATATCCACTTCTATGTATTGTACGTACACACTGGTCTGTTGAAATCCTCACCTAAATCTTTGACACTGCTGTCAATAATTATTCATTTCTGTTAGTTTAGATCTCTCCTTAAACTGATATCCAAAGTCCCTGTGAAAAAAGGGACAGACTGATGGAGAATGAGGGAGAGACAAGGGGAGGGGAGGGGAGACAGGGATACATTTTCAAGATCTAATAAAAAGCAGACCTCACCCAATCCCCCTTTCTTCCGAAAGGGAACAAAATTCCCATGTGCATACAGTTTACCACCTCCTCTCTCTCTCTCTCTCTCTCTCTCTCACACACACACACACACTTTCTCACTTGTTCTCTCTCTTGTGCTCACGTTAGCCAATCAAACAGAAAAAATATGCATCAGACATACAAAACGAAGGCCTGATTGGACAGTGATGATAATATATTGAACACCACAATCAACATGATGTGCACCAGCAAACCTGCCATGCTTGATGAGACCCATATGTCTTATCTCTCTCTCTCTCTTGCTCTCTCTCTCTCTCTCTCTCTCTCTCTCTGTAGCAACAAACCGTGTGCCAGCTCATATGGACACACACCAGACATACAGGTTACACAACTCCAGAAGTTCTAAAACATCTGGAGTCACCGCTGGCTCTGAAAGAATTCATATCAGTGAAGTCAAGGCTTTTATATGTTCTTCACTAAAATTCTAACATAAGAACTCAGTGACAACAAGAGCTTGAAACGTCCCATGTCTTGTAAACAGCAGCAGAAGTCTTGGGGACATAATTATACTCAGTGGGGCCCCCAAGAGGTCTATCACAATCTAGAGTTAAAACATGCTTCAGGTAACTCACTGGCATTGTCAAAAGGGATCTGTCTGCAGCTGTCAGGCAGTCCAGGATAGGGGCAGTAGTAGACAGCTCCAGCCTCCACGATGCCAGGCTGGGAGGTGTTCGCTTTGGGAGCCCCCACCAGCACACTGAACCTGGTGGGTAAAAAAAGAAAGAACCATGCAAGACATGCAGTGTGGGATTCAAACCTGCACATGAAGTGTGTCTGACTTATACATGTCATGCTCTTCTCTGCTTAGGCTGTTCAGGCTCACTGCAGTAAGATGCACAGCTTCCATCCCAGGTTCACCTCACACATCTCTGTTCTAGCACTATGCCTGTTGTATTTTAATGCGTTTAAAGCAGTAATGGTAGGTTAGTCTGGCCTCTACAGGTATAACTACATGACCCTGGAGGGACAGCTTCAGCCTTGATGTTCCCACTCACGTGTTGCTTTCGGTCGTAGCCTGGTAGAAGTCCACAGAATAACCGAAATAACTTCCATCAGGTCCTCTGTAAACCGTGGGATGCTCTGCGTAAAGGTTAAAACTCCAAACTCCATTTAGCCAAAGCACAGACAGCAAGCCCAGAATAAACATCCCAGTAGAGGAAACACAGTCCCAGCCACGCTCCATCGTAACCAGCAGCTAGCTGCGCACTGGTCCCAAAAAAGTGAGAGGCAGGGAGGGAACAGAGTTCCTCTGGGCAGGTGAGGTACGTTTGTCCCAACTTTAAATCCGCGCCAACTGCCTGCCGCTGGATCCCTGCGTGCGCTCTGCTGCGCTCCCCCCCACAACTGAACTGTCTCCTGACACCCTGAAACCACCAGGTCTGCCCAGAGCCTCCGCTACAGGACTACAGAGCCGCGCCCCCGTCCTCTGCTCAAAACTTTACCCCCTACACACACTTACACACACATCACAAGGCGCAAACCACATCTGAGCGCGCATGTGAGGCTGGCGCGTCACCGCTCCTTTAACAGACCGACCGGCATCCAGAAACAATAAAACATATTCAATTAAAGTTAAGCAGATTTGAAAATGCAAAGATTTGTAGTAAACACTGTGTGGCTAACTTTTTTTTTTTACAAGCCAGCCATCCCGTTAAACGGGGCTGTGTTTCCTTCCGTTGAGAATAATCGCTTGTAATTATGTCAGTAATTATTATGTCGACTTACAGCAGAAATCTCCTGAGCTGCGCGGGTAAGATTTAGGCAGTTTATCCCGCACTTGGTGTCACTCAACACCAAGCGATTTCCTCTCCAAACCACTGAGGCAACACACCTCAGTCTTACTGAAAATAATATCCTGCAATGAAAAACTGTTTAAAGAGGTGACAGGCAAGACCAGGCTGTTTTATATTATTATTATTATTATTCATATGTATTTAACTCAGCACATGTGGGACAAAAAAAGGAAAGAAATGAACGCTGCACCTACTTAAACTCCCAAGCTGATGTTTATCATGGTGGAGAGTTTGTTTTAATTAAACTTTTTTTTAATTTAGCTTTATGAGCACATTAGTGATGAATTAAACACTATAAGAAGCATTACAGCCCTGTAAAACTGCAGCGCTATAGTCAGTGTTAGAGCCCAGAGAGCTGATGAAAAGCAGCTGAGTGAATCTTGGCCTGCCAGGTCCTGCTGCATCTTCTCCACTCTTCTTTTATCGTTTTATTTTATTGACACACACACATCTTCCTGACTCTTTTTGTGTGACAGTGAATAGGCTGAAGGAGAGGATCTGCCCTGTATCAGCTGTAACCATGTAAATCTAAGATGAAGGGAAAAAAACTTTAACAAAACATGAGCAGACACAGATGTGTTCCTTTCAGTCATAGAAGAAAAAGATGGTGGTGATGATGGTATGAGGAGACAGTGAAGTTGCTCCTGTTCTTTTTCCCTGTATCGCTGTTTTCAGACACCATCCGTCAGATAACCGAGAATGTGTGTACACTTCCATCTGTAATCAGTTTCTCCTTTTGTCTAACATCCAATAAAATTCTCAGATATCCCATTTCCAGGAATACACACGTTTGCTCACATACTGTTCAGGTTACCTGCTGTCAGTCTGCCAGTGAGTTTTGAGCAGGTCATTCTGGATTGATTACTGCACAGAACAGTAGTGGTTTATATCTTACACACTGTGCCCTCTTCTCTTTTTACAAACTCGTAATGAGCCTGTTAAGTTGAGCATTATGTCAGATTAGGCCCACATCCTTTCTCCATTAGACACTGCCAATGTTACAACACGCCTGTGTAGAGTGGAACAATCATTTTCACGCACAAATACAAACAGAGTTAAGAAGGATTCTTAAAATGCTTGGCCCTTGTTTTAAATGATGATACAGCAACTGCTGACATGAGGTGGACGTTTAATTCGTATTCTTTTGGGAAATGTTGGTATTCTGTCTTAGGAGGATAATTTTCTGCTTACAGAGTGGAACTTAAGTCACCATCAGTGTCTTAGAGATTCAGTAAATTACTGATTTTAGGTCTCTGAGGTTACAGTTTGCATGTGATTTAATGATGAGGCTCCAGACGGACCTTAAGACATCTGAAACCTGAGCCTGTCCCATATTAGGTCAGCAGGTCATGATATTTATGAGAAAAAGACACACAAAAGGAGGATGTCTATAATTTCAAAGCACCGAAACCACACACAGCATTTGAACAAAAAAGTGTTTTTATTTCAGAACCTTTGAGTGTAATAATAAATACATGAGAACTTGGCCAACATCCTAGTGTAGTGCATGAAGCACGCACACAAACCTAAACCAGTGTGGTTAAAACCCAGAAAACTCCCCGCTCAGATCTCCATATTTCTGCATTTGAGTTGGTCCCTTTATCTGCTGTAAACTCTTATCAGTGTGAGTGACTGTGTGTGAGTCTGTCTGTGTGTTCTTACATGTGGAAGGCTTTGGTAGGTTTTCCCTCGAACAGTCCATTAGCTGGATTAACAGTAGTGTTTCACAGTCAACTGGCTCTATAGGTGGTTCAGCATGTGATTTCATGACACATTCAGGTTGAACCAAACTAGTTTGCTCTCTGAACAGCATCTATGTGCCTAAGTGTAGCACAGAGCAGAGCTGTAAAAATAAAGTCTTATTTTTTTTTTTAAATAATTACATGATAAACATCCTGCATGTCAATTACAAGCCATGGTGAAGAGACAATAGCGTGAACGGTATGAGGTGAGTTTGCATTTGTGTGCAATGTGTGAGTGAGGATGAAGGAATGAGTCAGGCTTCAATGTTTTAGTCCATGTACATGTTTGTGTGCGTGATAAGTTGCATCGGCGTGTCTCAGTCTTTTTTTAATCCGCTGTCCTTTTTTTCGTCAGTGTGCAGACGAGGAAGCTGAGGAGTGGCGTGTGTGTGTGTGTGTATTGGGGTAGTAGTGGTCCACCTTTGTACACTGACACACACAGACTGTGTCAGTGCTAGTTCAATGATGGCGAGCGATCAGTGGTCCACAACAGCTCGATGTAGGACCACTTGGTCTGCAGGCAGCGTTTCAGTGGAGTGTCGTCGGTCCGAACCATTGGGTCCTCGAAACCTAGCACCAAAGCTGTCCCTTCAACATACTCCACCTGAGAACATAAACACAGCACAGGCATACATTTAGACACTCTGCAAAGAAGCTTTCTCTAATGGAGTCAGAGGTAACATGCAGAAGAATGGATGCAAATGTACAGCAGATCCTGACAGACATACATAAACCAGCTGCAGGAGACTACAGTCAGAAGGTCTGTTATTCCCATCTGGAGTTATGGGAATGGAATTGCCATCATGACATTATAGGCGCCTTGCTGCCATGTGGGTATGTCAGTGTGTGTAGGTGTGCACATTTGTGTGGGCATGCATGTGGTGCCATGTCAGGTAGCAGTATGGAAAAAATAGCCATTTTACAGACTAGACAAAGCTGACAGATGAAGAAATTGATATTCCTGAGTACCAGGATATGATTATGTGCACAGCCACCAACGACATCCTCTGACAATCATCCATCAAACTAAGTCTGCTTAATAGGCCTGTGTTTGACCATTCATCACAGTGAGGCTGCTGACAGTGGTCTCTGTATAAAAATGACTTGGAGAAATAGGAGGCTAAGCCAGGGTTTTTAGATGGATGGACAGGCTATTAGGCTCGCAATAGCTACTGTTTATTTTGGAGTGGCTGCCTGCCTCCAGCTGTGTGTATGTGTGTATGAATGATGAAAGGAAAAGGTGAGAGGTAATTGGGAAAGAGAAAGAGAGAGACAGCGAATATGAAAAGGAACCACCTCTATTAGCTATAATGAAAACTCTGAATATGAAAGAGTGTCTTACCCTCTCTTTGTGGTTGGACTGTTTAAGTCCATTGTAGTGGTAGACGGGAAATGAGTCTGGGATTCCTGAATCCTGAAACAGAGGCACAGAGTAGAGTGAAAAACATGTTATGTTGATGCAGAGTCTGAGAGGTGAAGACCCACAGAGGCTGACTAGAAGCCAACAGTCACATCTATGTCCGCAACCAGTGCTTACTGTTAAATCCCTTGTGTTAAAACTTTAATGAGTGTGTGTATTTGTGCACTGCAAAGCCCAGCTCCAATTACAATTAAATAGCCAACACTACAAAAATGTTCAAACAATGAGACAAAACACCTCCCATGACTCTAGCTTGAAGGTGCAGAAGGCCAATAGGGTGTGTTGTCTGCTGAGAGTGTGTCCAGCTTCTTGTGTTTATATGCCTATATATGAAACCCTAACCCTAACCCCAATCCCACGTGTGTCTGAGTGTGTGTGTCCAGTTGGCTAATGGTAGTATAATTTCTCTGCGGCTCGGGGCCATTCCACTGGTGAGTCCCTAAAGCCCTGATCACTTTAACACAGTTCCCCCTCTATCTCTCCCTCTTCCTCGCGCTCTTACTGCCTCATAAAGGCAACTTACCGCTCTTTCTGAACTTCTCAACAAGTAACGTCATATGATGTTGAATGCACGCGCATAGATTTCACATGAGACACCACAAGAATGTTTCTGGCATAAAAACCTTTGATTTACTAAAACAGCACTCCACATATGCTTGGGAAACAGACATTAGTGTATAATCAACTATTCCTCCATATGTTTTAATGTGTATTGCAGTATATGTGTCTTTGAAGTGAAAGTGCACTCAACACACCGCGCACACACACACACACACACACACACACACACACACACACCTGATCAGGGAAAAACTCCAACAGGAACGGGCCCAGAAGAATTATACCCAAGCTCTCTGGATCCAGCTTGCTCTTCACTAAACTGACACTGAGACGGCACAGAGACAGAAACAGAGATAGGAAGTAAACAAAAAATGAGATGAGAAAAGCAGACCCAGAAATCACAAGAGACAAAAGCGACAACACAGGCCTGACAAAAGGCAGCAGTTAGAAGGAAGCATCAGCACAGCACAGAAGAAGAACCTTTGTGTATGAAAATGGAGCCAGATTTACCAGCACCTCATCACTCAGTGTGCATGTTTTCATGAATATTGTGGTACAACTAAATATACCTCTTTCCAGACATTCCTACGTGTTAGATCAGTGTTATTATTATCCCACTCTGATATGAAATCTGGTCAGATTGCCCTTTTAAGGCAGTAAGGAGAGAAGCCAGGGTTATATCCAGACATAGAGGGGAAGGAGAGCAGAGAACGATTATTTCTTCAACTGCCCATTTTTACCAATGTGGCATACGGAGAAATGCTGAAATGTCACTGACCACTCTGAATCTTTGTGGGCTTCAGATATTCTCCTCTATAGCTGACTCTTTCTTCCCTATGGAGGATACATTACCACAGGGATCAATAAAATGATGGTGAACATGTGGTCATGTGTTGATGGGGATCAGGAGAGTTAGATTGTGTGAGGGTATTTATTAATACTAAATACTCTGCATGACTTCAGCATTTAAAAATGGGATGATGACGCATGAAAACCATCTACACTGAGCATGATGCACTAACTTACTGTGTCCAATGAAGCTTGCTGTTTGTGCTAAATTGCTGTCAGATCTGATGTTTATGTTTTATTATTATTTATGTTTTGACTGGTGTATATTTATGTATTATGCACTGACTTATGAATTACATACAGACAAATGATGGCTGGCTAAATGTGCATCAAGTACATGTAGGAATCCCTGGAAGAGCCCTCTTGTTGTGTGGTAAGGAATGAAACTTTCCTCTCCGTTTTCTGCATTTTTGTTGTGATGTATCAACCATCTGGGGGTCTGCAGACCAGATCAGTGGTCCAGTTACTAGGCCAGTCCCACGGCTGCAGCATTAGGGCTTACTGTTCCTCAGAGGAGAATGTGCTTCTGTTTGAAGCGGCACTTTAAAGCATTTCCTCCATCTCTCCGTCTTTCTTCCTGCTGTTAATGATCTCCCTCTAAACCTCTGTTTCTGAGTTGCTTTCTTTCCTTCTGTCTTTCTCCCTCAGCTTTTATAGCGGGCTCTCTCTGGTCTTACTTTATAGTAGCCTGGTAGTGAAACCTGAGTGCGGGTCTGCTGACCTGGCCTGGCCGTGACTTAAGAGTTAGAACTTTAGAAGCTCTACAGGTGCCTCATGCACACACACAAACATAAAACCTTGAACATGCAAGCACTCACTACTCAGGCTCCGAGACAAGGTCAAGAGCTTTCATCACATCCTCCAGCAGGGACTCTGGGATGAAGCCATTATCTAGAAGAGAGAGAGAGAGAGAGAGAGAAAGAGACATGAAGAAAGACTGACTGACCCAATAAAAAGCCTAAAATAAAGGCTTTAATTGAAAACCGGGGGGAAGCCGCCACCTGCACACATATGGCAAAGGAACTATTTACATCACAGGCTCTGGGCAATGAACTCATCTGACACAGCTTTGGCAGACACCTTGTCGTTTCTCTCTGACCTACATTCCATGGCCATGATGATTGCTTTACCTGAGAGGAGAAGTTTTAAATGCTAACATGTGTTTTTGCCCAGTTTTCTGTCTGTCTCTCACAGTTTGTGTCACAGGAACAACTGTGTGTGAGCCTGTGTGGTCTGTTGTTTAGATACATACATAAACCCCAAGAGTGTTGTGACGAAGATTAACTGACAAGCGTTCTGCTTGTTCCTTCAGTCTTGCCATTTCAAAGCCAGATGTTATTTTCTCAAAGTGACAATTGATACGGCACGCAACACAACACAACACAGCACGAGCACAGCGACAAACAAATATTAGACCATGCTGAGATGGTGGGTTTCTGAGTGTGCATGTCTTGTGAGTCACCACAGTGCGTGAGTGCATCTGGCGCCTTTGTTCCACAACACAGGGAGCTGTGCTGACTCCACATGTGACACAGACGGATTTATAGCTTTTTTTACACAGCAACTGTGCTGTATGGATATGTGTGGTGTACATATAGCACACTGTCCTTTCATGCATATGTGTGCATGTATGGACTTAAGTCTGTTGGTGTACCTTCTGTAGGCTAAGCGTTTGTGTATGTGAGGAAAAAGGCCATATAGTATAGAGTATGAGAGCAGAAGGAGTTTTGTCTATACAGCAGGAGGAGACAAATGAAGAACTCAGAAAACAGATGGCAGTTATGTTTACATATTTGTTGTTAAAGCTGTCAGAACCAGCAAGGCTGTTGTCAGCTGGCAAGATTTATCTCATGGTACCACTGCATCACATGCAAAAAGATCTCCACAAGCCAGCATGTGTCAGATGTCCATAATGCTGTTTACAGAAACAGAGAACAGTACACATCATTTCACAATAACACGACATAAAAACGAATGTATGCGCTTGTCTCAAGCTAAACAATCTTGCAACATGCGGAGCTCTAAGTGTGGTGATAGCACAGTGCATGCTCGTGTCTGGGCTCCTGACATCTCTGGCTTCTCTATCTTGCACTCCAGCAGAAAAAAAATTCTCACACTGTAATTCTGAGACGACAGACACACACTTTCATCTCTTCTGACTAAGCCTTCACTTAATATCTCTATGGTCATTGTCAATATCTGTGTCCTTCCCATCGCCTTTACCCCTGCCACCTGGAAGTGACAAGAAAGGAGGTTTAGGAAAATGAGGAAGAGAGGGAAGAAAGTGGAACGGTTGACTCAGCTGTTAGAGGAGCTGATCTCACTAATATAAACAACAACATTGGAGATAACAGGAGTGAAACTGAGCCTTGTTCTGCCTGCAAAAGAAAATAACATGGGCCAGGATGACAAAGAAAAGGCGAGGGGGGCAGTGAGGAGTATAAATGCATCTGCATGCACCAGGATATAGTTTTATAAATTTGTGTGGCTATTAGCGTGAGAGTTTAGATTAATTAAAGTACATCTGTGCTCCAGTGCTTTTTATATAACTTGCGTGTTAACAAGCAAATAAACACGAAGTATATCCGGTGAAGGTCAATGTACACGTAGTGTGTATAAGATGCAAACACTTGTTCATTACCTTCAGGATCAAATGACTGGAAGACCCTCCTTGCTTGTTCTGATGGAGACTCTGGACCTACCAGCGACATCTCCTGTTGAGAGACATCCAGGAAGACAGACAAAGGTGGAGGACAAAGTTAGAAACTTGTAACAACTGTTATATCCCATAGAGATTTGTGTCGCAAATGAGAAGACATGGAGGGGCTGTGACGGGAGGCAGACATGGATCATATTGCTATGGGAATATAGCTTTAGCAGTGCTGAAACCAGCTGAGTGCAGGGCAAAAGGACCAGAAGATCATCTATTCACAACTCAGACTGATTTGTTTTGCCAAGATTTTGCAGCACTGATGTCCTACAAACTATATTGAAAACTCATGGGACATGTCTTTGCACTGCTAATGTACGTTAAGTTTGTTTGTGTGTGTGAGATTGTGTATAATAAGGGACAATCACCCAAAGGGTTATTAACTGATTTTCTGATAAAGTAAGACGGCTTGTTTTCACTCCAAACACACAATCAGGAAATCAAGACTTACATACTATATAGCCCATGATTAATGACAAGCTCTACAGTGTTTGTTTGTTGGTAAAGATTGGAGAGAACATTGCTGGCAAAGACAGCTGGAATGAGGAGGCTGGGGTGTGATGGGCCAATTATGTGTATTTAGATTTAATGGACACGTTCATACTTTCCACTCAGGATGAGTGTGACAGGAGGCATCAGTGGTGCTGATATCTGATCTTATATCTAAGTATTATATGTACAATAACAGCACAATAACTTTAGATTTGGATAAGAGACAAATGATACAAAACCATGGCCATTCCGTCTCAGATATCTCAGATACACAGAAGAAGGCGAGAGTCAGAGGGTTCTCACTGTCCTTCCTTTATGAGTGAGGGAGTGCGTGTATTTGCGATAACAAATCGCTGGACAAACACATCATGTTTTTGGAGAGCAAATGAACCCTGCACATCTCCTTTAGCTGGCCTTTATTAAAGCTTGAGCCTCAGATCCACACAGGCTGCTTGGGTTTCACGGTCCACTTATTACTGTACTCAGGGTTTTACTCAAGGAGAGGAGGGAGGGGTCAGGAGGACACATCAAGAGGAGATGACTCCCAGCTGCAGGCTCTTCAGATGCAAAGAAAAACAGTCACACACCAGCAAACACGCGCTCACACACGGTTTTGTCACACAGCGTATTGCTGGGGCCCGATGTGTTAACATTACAGGCTCCATAAATCTGACGGGAGATTTGTCATTTGCAAGATACGTATGTCTGTGTTTTACTTATAAGAGCGAACAAGTGATCCCAAAGGAATGAAGTGCTGAAGTAGTTGACTGCATGTTCATATTGTGGAACAGGAGTTGTTTTGATAAAACAGAATTAGGTCTTATACCTTGACTAAGTAAATATCAGTCCCTTCCTGAAGTGATGAGAAGCTTAATTCATCTTTCATGAGTCTCATGAAACAAAACTCCGTTAACACAGTTTATCATCTTTAAGGCCACCATAGACACATTTCTTGTAAATTATAGGATGTCAACACACACACCAGCAGACAAACAGGAGTAAGTGGTCATCAACAAACCAAACAGAACATACTATTATGGCTAATCTATACATGAGCACAAAGAAAACAATAGAAAAGCCCATGACTCATGAGAGCACAAAATCATGCACACAGACACTGATAATGGCAGCAGAAATGACTTGACTGTGTGTGTGTCTGCGTGTATGATGACAGGTCTGCCTGGTTGTCTTTGATCTGTGTTTTATTAGAGGCCTGAGGAAGATGCTGCTGAGTGGGAAAACATGTCATGGAGCTAACACACTGCAGGGAAGTGTGTGTAAGTGTGCGTGTCAGCATTTCTTTCTGCTCAAACACACAGTGTTATAGTGTGTGTGTCTTGTGTAATAGACAGTCTGTACATCATCTAGACTTTTAGACAAAGTATTTATTTATACCCAAACACTAAAGCTTATGCTTTCGAGCTGTTAGGCAGAGACGTGCATACTGACATGTGCACGATGTAGTACTGATGCCAGAACTTTGTAAATGTGCTTATGAAATCAAAAAGTACATGCCGACCTTTTTGCAGAAACCCTTGACCTCGATAACAGAGCAACAACAAGCTACCCTAAAGGTACAAAGCAAGATCAACACAGCTCACCCCAAGGACTTAAACACACAACGTAATGCAGAACACTTGTTCCATACGAACACAACCATAACATTCTGAAAGTAGACATCACAGCCAACAATTTCAAATGACCGAGAAGCCTGTAGAGTCAACAAACAAGAATGTGTGAGGCCTCTATGACATACATTTAGTCTACATGAGATTTCGTTTTCTCATAGTATCAGACCAGATTTAATCATCAGAACATCACGCCATCTTGGTTAAGGTATAAAGCTTTGCTGATAATCTTTCGGGCCCTTCATCACTTGTCATCCTGAGGGGTCCTTTTTCTCTTTCATTCATTCTTTTATCCTACCTTTTCCTGTGCTAAGTATGTACTCCAGGTTTAGAGTGTTTCCTCCCCACCCACCCTCAAGTTTTTGTACTATTCTTCCTTCTGCCTTTCAGCCTTTATCTCCACATGCAGGTAGCTACTTCAGGTAAGACAGGTAAGCACAGCACTTTACTAGAATTACTTACTTACTTTCCCTCAAGTCCACCTAAAGAGCTATTGTGTGTGCTGAGAGGCTCTGAGTGGCCATAGAGTGCGTCTGGAGGGATCAGTTTCCAAACAACAAAGCAGAGGTCTCGGACAGTGTCTCCTGCCTTGTTCCAAGCAGGTACAACAGCCTCACTACATGACAGGCTGAGGAGAGAGTCTGTGTGAGGGCTTGTTATGGAGAGTGTATGGCTTTGTTCAGACTGCAGGCGAATCAGATTTCTTAAATCAGATCTTTACTCCACTGACATTTACAAGTGATCAGATTGAATTTGTGTGATCTGTAGCTCTCAAAGCTTTTGTCAGTAAGGAACCTAATCATGTGCTTTACAGCTTGGGCAGGAGTAAAATTCTGCTCATTTGTCACTGTGGGTGTTCTGTTGTTGCTCTGTATCATCCCGTAAGTGACACAAAATCTGATGTGAGCAGCTCAAGCTTCCACACTGAGATGCATCTTTAGAAATCTGACATGAATTGCATTTAAAACCAACTGCAAACATGCTTTGGATCTTTGGATTTGCAAAAACAAAACAAAACACATTTTACATGTTGGTTTTGCAGCCCAAAGTTCAATTCAGACACAACCTGGATATGCTAAAAAACTGATTTGTGCTGGCCGTCTAAACAAGCCCTCAATATTATTTGTTCATTTTACCCTCTGATCTGAAGCGTTCAGTACTGGGGAGGGGGGTTCTAGAGCAGCGAGAACTGCATCTGCTGTTGGTTTGTGTCTATATTTGCATGTACGACAGACAGAACAAAGTAGTGATTTGTGGAGCTGTCTTGGATGAGCAAAAGTCCATTTCACCAGCAAAGACAGGAGACACCAGAGAATAGTCATATAGTGCAATGATGGGTCTTATAACAAAGGCCAACACCCAGGGGAAAGGAAAAATAACACACACACATACAAAGCCATCCTTTTATCTTATTACAATAGCCTTTGGTCTGACCTGTCACAGATTATTAATGACTGTTAATGTACACTGCTTTGTCATTGTGTGTTTGCGTGTGGCCCGCACCCACTGATAATATGAGAAACAGGAAGAAATTCTGCTTAACAGAACAAACTTGTTACATCCTTTTCCTGTTGCTGTTAATATATAATAGTGAAACACCCAGACTAGGTATTTCAGGTCATTTTGGATCATTTTTCTAAATCACTTGAGCTTTATTTCTGAGCTGATGTTTTTCTGAATGATGTTGTACTCAAGATTACACTGACTGAAGAAGGCTGCAAAATCTAGTTCATATCTCTCACACTTTCTTATAATATGATCATATTGCCTCAGTGAACTGACCTACATTACCTGTGTCTACCGTGTATGGACACTACTGCTTGCTCTTTACTAGTCTTTCAAACAAAGTCTGTGTGTCTGGAGACAGAAGCTGGAATCTTAAGGGATGCAGAGCGCCTCAGTGGCTGGTCTCTCTCCTAGTAAATCACTGACCCAGAGCATGACTACTGTAGACACACAGACACACATCCAACTCCCTTGAGAAGCTCAGATACAGCCTGTGAACCTCATCACTCAGTGAGGGCAGAGAAAAGAGTGATGAGAAATGTCACTGGAGGATCAACCCCCCCTCCCTAACCTACCTCCTTTCCTGAGTGACCACTGCACTGTTCTTTAAAGTGCATCCTTCCTCTTTACTTCCTTTTCTTCACTTTGCTTCCCATGAGGGCCCACTAATCTGAAGTGGTTGGCTAAGGGGAGTGGGGAAATCCTTCATTTGGGCAACCAATCTACTATACAGTGGACTGGAATAGCTACTTCAAAGACAACAGGGGAGGAAGAAGGAAGAATCCTTTTTTTAAACATATTGCATGACATGTCTCATCTATCATCTATCCCTCTTTTCCTTCACTGTCTGTCTGTCTGTCTGTCTTCCTTTCTCTCCTCCTGGCGTCTCAGAACCTCTTGTCCAAAAACAGATCCCATTACACAGCATTATACACATTCAGCCTCTTTCTCACATGCACGCATACACATTAATACAACAGAGGACAGAGTGTGGGGGGTGTTGTGTGTGGGCATCAAAAATGGCATAATGGCTTTTGTGCAGGTAGATTAGATAAAAACATTAATGCTATTAAGCTGATGGCCTGAAAGCCATCGTCACACACTGACAGCCACTCAGGGGAATACACACCCGTCCCCAGTGGCAGGAAGAAGGAGCCACTGACACATCAGAGGCAGGGATCAGGTTTTCTGCTTTTGTGGGGATGGTTCTGTATCGCAGCTAAAAGCTGTAACCAGGTAGTGTGTATTTTTATATCACAAAGCCTAGAAAGTGTGCTTAAAATTAGCTCCAAATATTCCATTTAAAATAGAGTAGGGTCACAGTGAGCAAGGTCTAGCAGCACAGCCACAAACTCTTTTCTCCAGCCTGAGCTAAAAATGTTAAGCCGATTACTGCTGGTCTAGGATAGCATCAGCCTGATGTGTCAGTATGTGCATGCGAGAGTGTGTTTGGGGTCTCCAATGGGATGAATGCATCTAGATGAAAACCTTGGAATCACATCCCCTACAGGAAGCCATCCACCTGAAGCCACACACACAAATGCTAATCAGGATTAGGTTTCCTGTGCTCTGGAATGTGTGTGTAAGGGTCGAATGTGAGTGTGTGTGTGTATGTGAACATGTCACTGGTACTGGGGGAGTTGTTGCAATGGGTAAGTCATCAGCTCATGCATGACGACTTTGGTTCATCACAGAGCCAACATATGATCCACTGGCCTCACAGGCTACAGCTTTATTCATGTAACTGAGCTTTTAATCAATGGTATATTAAGGGTGTGTCATTATGATGGAGATGATTGCCTGGGTTCTTTTTTGCCTCTCTGGTGCCATTTTCACAACAGCAGAGAGAATTGATTTGCTACAACTAAAACTGCCAGCTTTATTACACAAGCACAGCAATGTATTATGTTACATGTTCCCCGACAAAGATGATAAGCATGCTTGTTTGAGTACAATCTGGGTTGTACACATATGCATATGTGCACATGCCCAAAAGGCATAGTAATCTGATGATTCATACTTCCACACAAGAGCCAGTTTCTCTCAAAGATCTAAGAGAAAGGTTGACCTCAATTAGGTCTTGCACTACATCTTGCGCTGTATCCTTGTGCATGTTCCTATGGGAATATTGGAGTCACTGCTGCAGGACCAGAACTTATTCCAGGAATTCTGAAACCCTGAAATTTTACCTGCATTTTCACCACATGAAATGGTATTTAGATCCTACAAAAAGCAGTCTACTCTGTTGGATTGAGACTAGATTTTGCAGCACAGAATGTCACAGAATAATGAAAGCTCTCACTCGGCCATAGCAATTTAATCCGTTATTACTCAAATGGGTTTATTCATTACATTTTTTGGGACACCCTGAAAACTAGAGCACTTCTTCTGAGTGTTAGTACTACAAAATAACCTGCGCCAAAACAGATAAGGATAATTTGTGTGATCCATGTTTTTGGAATTAACCTGACAGTGAAAGTAGAGAAGAACTGGAGGCTCCCACTGGGGTCAAAATTTAACAGTTTACATCATGGCCATACATTATGAACAACACATTGTATAGTTGATCACAGATGGCAGAGATAACTCTGTGTTTTTGTGTAAGAAGGAAAGATGGCTTTGTGTTTATGTGTGCCTGAACTTTTCTTTCCTTCATGCTTGATAGGTGAAAAGCCAAGAAACAGCACTGGCCATATATGACTATCTCCCGTGCTCATTTTTCCCTTCCCTCCCTCTCTGCCTCTCTTTTTCCCCCACATTGATATCTGACCTGCACTATATTAAATCTGTTAAGCACATTCCATATTTTGGTTTTTCTTTCCTGCTGTGGAGACTGGCTTATGTTACACACTGTGTGTCTCTGTGTGTGAAATATGTATTGGCTCTCATATGGATAGTGTATTGAACTTGCCTTAGTGAAAAATACAGAGAGGTGAGTTTCACTGCCAAGGATCCAAATAGGGAACTTTGGAGACTTGAGGAATGTCCCAACCTGAAACACACACACAGAAAAGGAATGAATAACAAATGAGTGTAGATTTTCAAGTTTGACTTTAACATGAATCTTTTAATAAATACATTACTTAAAAACACAAACGCCAAGTTACTTCTCTACACTCTCCACAAATGGTATGTGCCACGAAGCACACTGTATATTGTCAGTACTGACTTAAAGCTCCTTCTCAGTTGGATCATCTTGTATCAGTCACAAACAAGAATAGTATCAATAAGAGCTGGTTTATTTCCTTAATCATGATAACCCTTCTGGTTACTTTGGCAGCCATCTATTTACTGTTACCCTACTGCAGTTGATTTGTTTGTCCATTTACAAAACTTTGCTAAGCTTGAGCTTTTTGGCAATCATAAATAAATAACACAGATTCCTGTTTTTTTTTAAACTGAATGAAAAGTGTCACATCTCATGCATTTTTAACTATTTTAAATCTATTTTTAATAAATGTCTGTTTCAATGCTTGTGTGCAAGAAAATAATTAAAAAAACTTTTTAGAGAAAAAAGGGAGCTCTGAATTATTCTGCTGGGACGCCAAACACATATTTTCACACGGGAGCTCTGACTGCCGTTTATGTCTCACAGATTAGAAATGTCTCACATCTCAGAGTGGCGAGTAACAGTGAGTACTTGTGTATTTATTTGTATATCCTTAGCACTCCTCTCTGTTTATACAATGGGTGTCCATCTTTAAAAAACACACAAATCCTCCATCAACAACCACTGGACAATTTGTTTATACTTTTGAATTAAGTTCTGGGAACTTGTGTGTTTGTACCTTGCAGTAGCGCAGTGATTCCATAAGTGTGAGGAAGCCGACTGATGCCTGTTTATGAATTCCATGCAGCTCTACGAGAGAGGACAGAATGTCATTGATGTCAAACTAGCATTAACTTGTGTTTTTGTGGAATGCTGTGGAGTTAAAGAATTACAACACTGGTGAACATGGTTTAAATCTGTGACCCACAAACTGTGCTCTGCAAATTAAATCATTGTGTTTGTTGTGTGGATTTGGGGCATTTAAACATGTGCATAGAGCAATTTCATGGAAGTCTTACTCATGCCAGAGCACTCCCTGTCTCCATCCCAGACATTAGAAACAGCATGGCCAGTTACAAGGAGGTTCACCAGGCTCTGACTGCAAAAGGTAAAATAAAAAATAACATATGCTACAATTTATACCCTCAAATAAATCCTGGTAATTATTTTGTAAAAATGTAACTGATCCAGACAAAAGAAAATGTTTTGTTTTACCTTCCATGCCCATGCACTGGATCTATAAGAGGCTCCATTGTGTCCTGGATCTCATTCCTTATATTCTCAATGCCCTTCAAAGAGAGGATGAAAAGAAAGAATGAAATCTGCTTTTCATTCACTTTCTGAATGTATAATACAACACACAAAAAAACACATCAGACACCCACTTAGGAAAAGATCCCTTCTCTACTTTCTTGCAGCTTGCTTAATATGAACATCATAACTTCTAATTATAACTATTTATGAATCCTGGAGTCTGCCTGTTCCAGCTCCTCCACAGGGTTCTGCCTGGTGACCTGGGCCAAGGGACAGAGCCCACACACTAGTGCTAACACACAGACACAGTCACAAACACAGGACATGCCAGAGCCAGAGAGCAGCCAGCCGCCACAGGAACAACAACCCAGTGAGTCTTACGTCTGTTTTAATACCATGCGAGTGCATACCAGGACAAAAAAAAAAATAATAAAAATAATAAGAATCCCTGTATGTATATGTATAGCACTTTTCTTTACCTTAGTGAGGATGACAGAATAAAGGAAAAGCAAGACTCCACAGCACCCCCTCCAGGTGTGGTAGAGAGACAGCACCTCCTCTCTGAGTTCAGACACTGACATGATAGTTCTCTTGCTGCAGAAAGGAAACACACAATCAGGATGATTTATGAAACATTCAAAAGACAGACCTATTGGGTTTAAGGAGATAGCGGCCAGTGTGGCCAATGAATTAATTGCGGCTGTCATGCTTGGATACATTTCCATAATAGGGCAGAAATCAATTAAATGCATGAGAGGACAAAAAAATCTGACCGTCTTTGTTTGGAGCCACTTCCATATTTCTCCCCACCTTGAAAAACTTCCTAGAGGAGCTGTCTGTCTTAGTTAGCATGCACTTCTTCATTGTGAGTCAGCACTGTATTTTGCTGACTGTGGTCTCAGCTGCCAGAGCGGTATGTGATGAAATTTCAATATTCCTCTGGCAAAAGCAGCCTTGCATTCATTTAGGCCGTGTGTGTGTGACAGACAGTATGTGTGTACGAAAAGGTAGTGAGAGGTACTTTTTTTTACTAGGCAATCAGTGAAAGTGCTGAGTCAGTAAATTGCTAGCAGAGCTAATTCAATGTGAAAGCCAATTCTTGCAGACTAGAAGAATCAAACAACAAATTTCCCCTTCCCTCAGCTAATACTATCTTCTGAGAAATATGTAGTCTTTATCCCAGTGCTGCATATTGGCAACTGTAAAGCCAGGATTTGTCAGGTCCTAATCTCTCCATGCACACAGTATTACTTAATGTTAACATTACATGGGGGGGGGGGATAAGTATAGGGAGGCAAGGTGTTATCTGAGGTCAGAAGATTTAGCGCCACTTACTGGAGAACACTGTGAAATCGCTCAAAGCCAAGTTCCTCAGCAGCCAAAGCAGCTATGCGTAACAAAACACAAACATATAGTTTCAGAATCTGACACAGCAAAACCCCACACTGTCAAACAATAAACATTTTTTAATCATTTTTAAGGACAATGCATCATTGGCATTATTTTTTTTTTATTTTTATTATTTTTTTTTTTGTCCTGGTATGCACTCGCATGGTATTAAAACAGACGTAAGACTCACTGGGTTGTTGTTCCTGTGGCGGCTGGCTGCTCTCTGGCTCTGGCATGTCCTGTGTTTGTGACTGTGTCTGTGTGTTAGCACTAGTGTGTGGGCTCTGTCCCTTGGCCCAGGTCACCAGGCAGAACCCTGTGGAGGAGCTGGAACAGGCAGACTCCAGGATTTCACTCAGTGTTGAACACAGGACTGTTTTCTGCTCCTCTTCTGGCAGACATAATAAAAACATGCATTATATAACTAAAAATACAACTAGACTATTAAAACAACAGGTAATACAACATCTGTAAACAGAACTTACCTGAAATCTGTCTCCAGTTGGCGCTTTCTCGATTAAAGAGGATGTGTTTTAAGAGGAAAGCCTGCAAAACAACATGTTCAATATCAGAAAGAAATCCTTTAATTGTGTAAATTTCTCCACTTGCTTTAAGCATCACTTGTTTATGCAAACACAGACTGACGTCATTTTCAAACATATAAGACATGTTTTAGGCAATAAATCATACAATGCATAGCACACTGATAATACTGTAAAATGTTTTAACAAATAATACCTGAACAGGTGCGATTACAGCACATGGCCCTCCTTCAAACTGCTCCAGTGCTGTGTGCTCGTTCTCACTAAAAACAAATCCTGTGATGAAAACAAAAGATGAGTCCGAGAACCTTATATTTTTACATCAACAATAACTTAACAACTTTCCCCCAAACTCTCAAAAATACATATGTGATTGTCTCTAGGTCACAAACCAAACCCAGACATATCAACCTCATAAATAAAAGTCATTATCTGGTAAATTTCGGCCACACCTGTGGATATATAACAAATGAAAACAACAAATGTCATTACTTGTGTTTGAGTACCATAGATATTATCCCCCTCTTCTGTAATTCATAGAAAGACCAAACATCTGTAGAATGCACATACCTTGGGTCCATCTGCGGAAGATGGAGGAAGACACTCCTCCATTGGCGGGTCTCCCCCAAACCAAGTCCACCACCTCTTTATTTAACTCTGACATGTTGGCTTTCAGGGTTGGCAAATCGACAGGCACTCCCTCTTCAGCCCAACAGCCAGGTGAGGACAAGAGAGGTCTGTTGAGGCCAACTTGTTATATCTTCCAATTGCTGACTGTCCAGTTCTGTGGCCAGGTCGAGCCTGTGGCATTGCCCACAAGCCACCCGTGTAGGACAACACAGTCTGTCTGACTTTAGTGGCTGGTAGCAACCTGGCGTGTAGGAGTGACATCAAGTAGCCACACCAGCCTAATAGGTGATGGGACAGAAACCAACTTTTATTTGACTGTATATAAGAGAAACAATATGAAGCACAACCAAACGCATATCCAGGGCGCGATTTAATATGAAATACCTTATAACTTGGCTCAACCAGTGATGCTTTAACTCCCTCGTTTTGACATGCTAAAGAAGCTATCAGTTGCCAAAGAGCACCAACGTTAGCAATAGAATTGATGACAGCAGGAAAACGGTTAACTATGTTCGTCACGACACTGTCACTTTGTTGCACTGTAAATAATTTACTCCGCCAATAACAGTTTAAAAGCTTAGGTGTGTTTGTATTACCAGCAGTTAGCATTAGCATTACTACTAGCAGCTAATCTATCATTGCTTTGTCATTCATTTACCTCACACACTGCAGCAACGCCTACGATTGCTATATGAATTTACAGCTTGACCGTAGTTAAACATCGATGAAGAATAGTTACCTCAGTACGCAGTCGAGTAGTGCAATTCCGCTTGGATTGTGTTTTTTGGATGCGATTTCACCATCAGCCGCGTCTCTGTCATTCGTTTATTTACAACAAATTGTTTAAAAAAAATGCTGCGTGAAACTGACGTTACTGTCCATTGGTCGAAATCCACAAATTTCAAGATGCGTCGAGGGCCTCGTCTTCAACGCGTTACCTCATTGGTCCACTTACCTGTCAATTACATTGAGAACCCGCCCATAAAGAGACAAGCGTTTAATTCATTTAGAGCCCCCACCAAGCAATGTGCAATAAGGGGATAGACAACTTAGATTTTGGAAATTTAGATTTATCACTGTTAAAGAAATACACTAACAAAGCAATAATTAACAACAGCGGGCGCTATTACTTTAATTAAGGGTTTTTTTATGGAATAGAAATTTTGTTCACTACTGCTTTCCGTAGTTATGCCTTAGCGCATGCGCAGTATTAACATTTAGCTCGCTTTCCACGCGTGTTTTAGATACACTCTTTAGAAGAAGTCTGTTTTCCAGCCACAAATTGTGTAAATATAAGACATATTTTATTTCATTATGGGTGGGCAAGCTAAGAATAAAAAGAAAAGCAAACCGAAGAGGAAAGACAACCGTCCAAGCAGGGGTGAGTTGTTCACTGATGTGTCATTTTGCTATTTACAATAAGGACAACTTCTTGAACACAAAGTAGTTAAATTAACCGTATTATTTTACTGACTTAGACACATAAAGACAACCTTATACTGTTTTTACACAGATGAAGGATTTGCTTGTCTATCACCTCAAGAAAGAATGAAAGTAAGAATGCACGAAAAAGCCAAGAAGAAGTCAGCTGAGAAGTACTCAGTACAGCAACTCCTGGAGAGGGTAACATTCACAACACGACAACAAAGACTCACCCCACATTTCCCATACAACATACATTTCTACATACTATTATATTTCTGTCATATAACGTTAAAATCCGTTCCACAGACAGAAGAATACATGGACAGTTTTGACTTTGAGATGGCTAGCCTGTTCTGTCAACGCGCCCTGGATGTGGAGCCCACAAACCTGCAAGCACTTGACATGCTGGGACACATTTGCTCTGAACTGGGAGACACGCAGAAAGCTAAAGCAATATCCTTTTATGTGTTTGCTTTATTTTGATGTAAGTGTTTAAGGAATTCAGCCATTGTGATTGTGTGATTCCGCTCGATAGGAGTGATGGTTGTAGCTTCCTTGACTACCTCTTTCCAAGTTTTTCTGCGTGCAGTCGAGACAAGTCCAGATGTGGGCCACAGTAAGTACATGTACCTGGGACAGATCCATACAGGTCAGGAGGCTGTGGACTACTACACTAGAGGAATACAAGTCCTACTGTCTGCACTGGACAAACAGGAAACAACAACAGTGAGTAGGCACACATACACTCTCCTAATGTTGATTTACAGATACACAACATAAGCTCAGGGAAAAATAACACTCAGTGGTGGTGAGTGATATTAATCTTCACAAGAGGGTGCTGTTGGACAATTATCTATCTCTTTATCTATATCCATCTTAACAGCCTGTCTTTCAGTCTGGCTCTCTTTTGAGCTGTATTGTTTCAACTGTGTAACTATAACAGATACACCTAATCTTCTTATGTCAGTAAACTGACAATGACTTGTAGCATTAGTGGTTAATAATAGTATTATTATAGTAATATTTGACCATATAATAATAATTTTAATTAAAATGTACACAAGAAACAAGCAAATCCAGTTTATGCAGATAAGTTGTGATTATGGTAGAGGTTTGTGTTGTTTTGGGAATTGTTGCATTATACTGTTGCTAGTAGGTAAGATGCGGCAACCAGGTTATTGTTGTATAATCGAGTTTTGTATAAGAAGGAAAATTCTGCATAATTTATATACTCAGGGGTCTTTTTCACAGCACATTTAGTCACTTTTGAAAAGCACAGGTGTCAATAAAAACATTGCCAGTGTCTCATACAAGTATCTGAGTAAGCTGTGATATTGTGAGTGTATGTTGGTATACACCGTACCACAATCCTGAGAATGAAGGTCATGACATTCATCATTCATTTTTATTATTTACAGTTCTGATTTTACTACTGTGACAAGTGTTTACAGAGAGAAATGGTTTATAGAGAGAAGGTCTTTTTTAATTTGGGTACCTTGATAAATTATTATACTATTGTGATTCTGTAATAATTTAATGTGATATTTGAAAACATTTTTCACTCCTCTTAACGCAGGCTCAGGCTGGTGCTGCTGCCTCACCCGGCCAGGACCCCGATCTACCCACACCGAAGGATGTTAGCATAGCCTACTGCTCCATCGCTGAGATTTACTTAACAGACCTCTGGTACTACAGCACTCTTGACACATATAACCTTATATCATGTTGTGTCCTCCGCTAATGAGCCGAAATTTGTCTTCCCGCACCTGTGTGTGTCTGTGTGCATGTAGCATGGAGGAGGGAGCTGGAGACAAGTGCAGAGAGTATATTGAGAGAGCATTACAGTATCACCATGACAACCCCGAGGCTCTACAGCTTATGGCCAGTTACCTGTTCAGTACAGAGAGAAATCAGGTCAGTACACACACACACATACACACACACACTTAGGATGAGTTATCACCACATTAAAGAGTGAATCTGCTGAGTTAATTATTCTGAGCAAATTGAATTGTATGCTATTAATCAGCAGATGGACACTCGCATTAACACGTACACACACAGACAGGTCATGCCGATAAGAATGTTAATTACTGGGCAGAGCATTGAGGTCATATAGTCATCTGATAGAAAGACGGAAATGAGGGAGCAGCATTTTATTGAACTCAATTTGGAAAAGATTCCAGTTTAATTTGCAGTGTAACACATTTTTAAATCTGTACTAAGATGTTGTTTGTAGCTGTGTTCATCTTAAATAGCTGAAGACAAAAGTGCAAAAACACTGTTTCTGCATTCATATAACCAAAATGCTCTAATACACAAAAAATGTCTTAGAGCTGATGTGCACCTGTAATACTAGCTATAAACTGTAGGGGTCAGACTGGCTCTAGTCAGACATCAGTGTCCCACATCCAGTGACCAAAGCTTGTTTTTGAAATTGTCTGACATTTGTTTTGATAAAATTATTGATGAAATTGAACTTAAATAAATAATACTATGTGATTAATCTCTAAGAATTAATGTTGATGTATAAAGATATAACTAATGACAAATACATCATTTATGTGTACACGTTATTATCTTTCCTCTTCAGGAAGGCAAAGAATACCTGTTGAAGAGCGTTGGACTGTGGCTGCCTGCACAGAAACAGAGTGCGGCGTCTTTAGTTGAGGAAGACACGCAGGTAAGTCGGAGCTGTTGTTGGTATTTCTGTCAGCACAACAAGCGCCAATAAGATCCCACTTTATTTATAAAGCCCTTTCAACTAATGGGATTGTCACGGTGTGTTTTGCAGTGTGCACAAACATGAGGACACCGGTAGAGATAAAAAGTAAGAGATAATGAAATGAGGGATAAAAAAAATAAATAAAAGCTGGAACAAACACTTTTGAAAGTGAGTATGAAGCAGAAAGCAGATATAAACACCCTAACCCTCCTAACCCTAACACTGGGTTGAAAGGTTCGAAAAGGATAAGCAAGCAAAGGAACAGGGACTGCAGTGTCAGAGCCAGGATCAGTACTAAAAAGCTCCAAGTTAATGATACTAGACTTTACATTCAAACACAGAACAATTAGGATAGAAGAAGGGTTGATGTGATGATTTAATAAACGACAACAAAAGCAGTGACATGCCTGGTATGACTCTTACCTCCAGGAGCAGGTTGATCAGTACACAGTGTGACACTGCGATTAACAGCCCCAATGGATACAAAATGCCTTGTACCTTGAAATTGGATCGCGTTATTATCAGACAAAGGAAGAACTATGTTTGTGGCTGCTTGTGTACACACTGACAACAGAGGAGGGGTTATTGTCTTTTTCTTCTCCAGAATGAGACCCCTCCATACGAGGCTCGTATCACCACGGCCAAACTCCTCATCGAGTCTCAGGAATATGAGGTAAAAAAAGCGTTTGCTGTGTGATGCTCATGCACTCTGTTGTTGTGGTATGTGCATGTTTCATGGTGGGAGGGTGGCCTGGCATTTGTATGTGTGTGCTTGTGTGCTTTCCTTTCTAGTGAATAGCACTGGAGGTGGGAAGGCCATGCCTGGTCTTTATCCCCCTCCAGAGTTTAGTGTCAATAATTGAAGAGTGGTATTTACAGAGGGACAGGGGTAAGAGAGTGTACAGGGGGAGGAAGGATGGGGAGAAAGAAGAGAAAAAAATAAAAAATAAAGCTTGGGTGTGATGAATTGCTGCCATATCTCTGAAACGGCACACGTCTACTAAATCACTCATCAATTTCTGGCATTAATGGCCTTGATTTCAGAGGCTCACTGCCTTCAGTTCAGTACTAAAACCCCTAACAGTCATTAATGCTGAAAGTCATTTTCTGTGATTACTGCCTCACCAACAGCAGTTCAGCTATTTTCTGTTGTGATTCAATGATTAATTTTTAGCCGCTCTTGTTGGTTTATGGTTATTACTGACAGGAAATGAGAATAGTGTCCTTTTTTCCCTCCTGCCTCACACCCAAACAGCTCAGCCGCCATTATATCTTTGGCGGTTGTGTGCGGGAGATGGGCTGTCAGGTGTATCAGTAAAATGACAACGTCTCGGTCCACGGTTTTTGACATGTCGTTTGTCTTCATCCTCCTGCTGGTGTCATCAAGCCCAAAGCACAAACCACTCCCATTCTCAGCACTTTATAATGTTGAATATTTTGCCATGTGCACAACTATATACATTTGCTTTTGGCCATCAAGTATTTGAACATTTCTGAAGGCAATTGATTCAAGGGTGGAAGCACAGACGTGGACTTAGCCAGATATGATGAGGACATCCTCCATCTCTCTTTGCTTCCTCTCCTCCTCTTACACACACACACACACGCACACACACACACACCTACACACACACGCACACACACACTTTAGTGCAAACCATCTCCCTTTCTCTCACACCCTCTCTCTACGGACTAAAGATCTGTTCACAACTCTAAACTGTGTGAAAAGTTCTGCTTCCAGTTACCAGTGTGAAGGCTACATTCATAGCAGGGAGCCAGAATGTGACCATTTGCCTGTTTTTTTTTCTTCCCTAAGTGAATATTTTGTTTGGTCTTCCAAACAGGGCTTTAAAATTCAGATTAATATATATGACAAAGAAACATTATAAAGATTGCCCCCTGTAGTTACATAAAGAATACAACCATCTCTGGTA
Source organism: Parambassis ranga (assembly GCF_900634625.1). Classification (NCBI taxonomy): domain Eukaryota; kingdom Metazoa; phylum Chordata; class Actinopteri; family Ambassidae; genus Parambassis; species Parambassis ranga. The sequence goes on from NC_041036.1 coordinate 12,792,329, forward strand.
AATACTTGTTAAATTAAAAGTAGCAGAAATATGTGCAGTAATCTACACTCTGACATTTTATTACAGATACGCGTTCACTTGTTACTTTGACTAAATGAAACATATTTTGATGATATTATAATGTCAGAGGGAAATATTTCAATGTATAGTAGTGACAAGTCACAAACATTATTGGTTGTTGGAAGTGGGCAGACAGCATCTCTTTACTTTTGACCACTTTACTAGGTGACTAAACAAGAACTCACACATTCCATGTGAAGCACCTCTGCCCCTTTTTCTTGAGGGTTTGTGAGGTTTTGTTTTATTAAAGTTCATGATGTTAATTTGGGGGCGTCACCAGAAATTCTACTAATGGGCAGCCTGTACAGTCATAATGATAAGAATTGCAGAGTTCAAATAAAATGAAACACTTTTCAAAGGAGCTTTTATTTAAGTTAAATTGGACCTTTTAGTGTGTAAACTGATAGCACAGAAAGTACATTTGGCTGAGAAAATCAATGGAAACCATGACATCGGTTCAATGTAATAGGTCTAAATGATGTGGTTGTCTGCTGTAGCTTGTAATGGCCTTGATAAAAAAACAGTGGGTTAATAAACTCATAAAGATATTTTGTTTCTGAACTGCTGTTTCTCTCCACCATCATCTGTTTCTATAAAACATGGATCTGTGCTAAAGAGGAAAAAAAGATGCTTTTGTAGGTCTTTTGATTGGGTTTGAAAAACAAATCACTTGAATACATGCCAGATTTTTGTGTGATTTCCAGAATGGAAATTAAGTAAAAGTGCATGAGAGGTGCTTGAAAGAAGAAAAAGAAAATGAATCAACTGCATCTGCATTTATTGATTGTTTTTAGTCATGCGTTAATTTGTTTGAGCCTCTGTTTATTGGATCATTTACTACTATCTTCTGTTTCATATATTTGTAAACTGTGTATTTTTATTTGGAGAAAAGGATCCATTTGATCAGTGTTCCCTCTGTGAAGGAAGTTTTTGGCTAATTTTTCCTGATGACAGCTTGTTCATGGTTCTTACTTTTATAAGGCCTTTCTCATCTGGAATATTAACAAACTGTCCTGACTGCTGGGCCCACTAAACTATTAATTTCAGGAAGTTTAAGATTATTTTCACACGATAATAATTATTATAAATATATGTTCTGAACATAAATGTATATTTAAATTTATACTGACATGTTAAAAAAAATACACTTTACAGTGACTGTATGGTCCTTAGAGTATATTGTTTTCTCACTTCTGAACACACACATTACCACCATCACCTGTTACCACCACTGATTGACTTGCCACACAGCAGACAGACTGACAGACACCGTCCCCTGGCAGGCATTAAGGTGTCTTTTAGCGTAGTAGTCGCAGCAGCTGATGGGTAGTTATGCACCTTGTGGCTGTCACTCTTGTTTGCCTCTGTGTTTTATTTATTGAATGTTTCTGTTCTTAAATTTAGCTCACGATGCAAGCTTGGACTTTCCAATATTGCTTGCAAGTACAGTTAGCACCGACATCCCAGGATTTATTTACTTAAGTGTAGATGTCCCTGTGTGTGTGTGTGTGTGTGTGTGTGTGTGTGTGTGTGAGAGAGAGATATGGCTTGCCCTCGCTTGTAAAGTGATTTGTCTTTTTCCTGTCTCTGCCGTGCGCTCCAGTAAAATGATTCTGTTAAACAAAATTGCCTGAAGATTACACACATACACACACAACAGACTCACACAAACTGCACACGCACAATGGACATTATAAATGACTTCCTCCCTAGAGTGTTGCTTTTTTCCCGATAACAGGTCTTGAAGTAAAGAGGACAACATGTACATAGTGTCTTTGGCATGCACTTGTGTGTGTGTGTATGCGTGAACTGTTGTTCACAGACCACTTTTGCGATGTTTATTAAGATACTTTTTTGTACCATCCCTTCTAATTTTCTCACTTTTTCCTTGGTAGCACCCCCTGTTTCCCCTCCTTATCTTCACGGGAATATTAATCTTGTTGTTGTTTAGAGCGTGAAGCGGGTTAAGAATCTCTGAATCTTTAATCACTCGCCCGTGGGCTGACCAGTGTAGTTAGGCGGGAGTGCATTTGGAGACGATATAATGGTTATCATAGCTCACTTATCCTAGCTCCCAGATATCTCGCGTTCTATTTTTGTTGCTCCAAAACTGCCTGCCCCCTATCAGTTGTTTAATACCCAGACAGATCTTTACTCCTATCTCTCATATCTAGCGCTTGGCTCGAATTACTGTGTATGAGTGTGTGTCTGTCGCATTGGTGCGATACAATGAAAGTCAAGTAGATAATTCTGGCGCTGGGCATGAATCCATTCATCATCAGCTGGGATTAGGTGTTTTTGTTTGTGTATTTTTAATCAGTCATTAATTAATTAAGGACAATGAGTTTTCAGCTGATAATTGGTCTAGCAATCAATCAGCTGACTCCCTGACATGCACATGTGCACAGTCTTAATGAGATACTCTCAATTAATCTGACTCCCCTTTAGTCTGTGCAGGCAGCGGACCTCTTTATTGCCAATGGAACCGTGTATGCTTAATGAAAAGAGAACTCCAAAGAACGGGAGAGAGACAAAATTAGGAAGCTCTCCAGCTAATAAGACTACCTTAACAAGAAACGAGTGCTGCTTGTTGTGTTCACCGTTTTGTGTAGCTTTGCTGTAGTGTGTAGCTGTGTGGTACTGTGTGTGTGTGTGTGTGTGTGTGTGTGCATGCACAGATGCGTACGTGTCTTTTATTCTTGCCCTTCACCACGGGTGATTGGCTAACAGTCGCCTCCAACCTGAAGTTGACAAAAATCAATATATCATCACCTGGGGCCTCACACACATACACACACACACATCACAACCACAGGGTCCACAAGGAGAGAGACGGAGCAAAACAAACGCACAGCCTACTTTAGTCAAGGTCTGATTTCTGTAATGGAAACTTCCCACAGATACTGACCCAGACAGCAGTATGGCAAAGGTCACCTAACATTAAACTCCTTTGAGACCTCACACTGCCTCTCCAGGACACCACAGAAAGGAAACCAGACAAATACTTGTTAAAGTGCAGCATGGACAAAAAGCTATGTTAATCTTTAGGTTTTTTAATGCATTCTATGGAGTGGTGCTTGAGCACTAGGAATATATTGATAGTTAATGTCAGTAAATGGATTAAAAGTGCTATCGAAGACAGCAGCTAAAGTGACTATTGACTGTGCGATAAGCACTGGTGAGTGTGGCTATCGACGCTCGTGTCTGTTGTCTTGTTGGTATTGACGATGGTGCATGTGGAATGCTGACCTCTTAGATGCTTATCAGACTCTTTGATTGCTCTGATTGATCGAGCTGCTTGGAAGAAACACAACACTGTGTACAACAGCAGTGTGTTTATCTATGAGCCTAGCAGAAAAGATATTGTGACTTAGATATTTTCCTGTGCTTTAAGTCTTTTTTTTTTTCTTAAATAATATGTTTTAATATTCTATTTTTGTCTCTTGCTGCATTAGATGGCGGTAGATGTGTTGGAGGGTCTTCTAGAGGAGGATGATGAAGTTGTCCAGGTAAGAAAATAAATCAGGGTCCACCTGTACTTCTCTATGAAAAATTAGATATTATATATAGTCATATTTTGTGTTTTTGAAAACAGAAATTTAGCCTTTTCATTCACCTACCCCTGTAAATATAAATTGTGCGGTCTGTCTACAGTCGGTTTTCTAGAAGTTAGCTTAAAAGTTGTTTCCTAGAGTTGTAGAAACCCATCAACCGATCAGAGGGAAAAAAGAAATCTTGACTTTATACATTCCTAGCTATTAACTTATCTAAAGTTTGTTACCCAACATCTGGATAAACCAATGAAATATTGCCTGTCATAATACACACCATGTATGGAATGGCACTGCACGTCACTCGAGTAACACTTCACTGACAGTGAAGTTTGGAGGTGGAAGCACCATGGTGTGGAGCCGTTTCTCATGCCATGGTACTGGCAGACTTCATGTAATTGAAGACATGATGGATGGTGCCATGTGCTGGAAGATTCTTAAAATGAATCTGCTGCCATCCACTAGGGTGATGATGATGAAAGGTGTGGGGACTTTCCAGCAGGACAACAATTACAAATTCAGTTGGTCTTAGAGACAGAATATCAAGATGTTTGAATTGAATACTATGTAATAAATACATATCTGTAGTGTTTTGTTGCTTTTCCCCTTTTCACACACAACTTTGTTTATGAACTGTAATGTTTCGATTTCTTGAGTCTGTAGTCTCATTGGAAATATATTTACAGAAAAGAAGTTTGATGCATTCAATACTTATTTCCCCCCACTGTGTGTCCATAAAAATGGCAGATGATCGATGCAGCTGTAAGTCAACTTTCACAGAACTCTTAAATTAACAGCTCCACAGGCCAGTGGAAATAAATCAAAGTACTCTGCTTCCTGTCAAGAAATTTAACACTAGCTGCAGTCAAATGAAAAAGGCAGTTTGGTCTAATTAACGGGCTAGTCTGTCCCGATTCTTAACCTGATTTGTATTCTGGCGAAATGTGTGTTGCGACTCGTCAATCCACAGGATTAAGTGATGTCTTTTTATGAATCCCCTTATGTAGGCAGTTTTAATATTATGATACATTGGTCACCGTTGGATTTGATCAGCTTGCAGGCAAATCTTTCATTGGTGCTGGGATGGAGGAAGAGAGTATGACGATGTGCTTTTTGGATCTATAAGTGTATAGAGCTCCATACATTTCTATTGCTCAAAGAACAACTAGATTGTTGTAATGGTCGGGTTTTCTGTGCTTCAGTAAGAGCTGTCATTGTGCTGACTCCCCTATGTCAATGCCATAGGAAGTGAAGGTGTGCCCCTGTGTGTCACATAGAAGAACACAGCGGTGCCTCTCCCCCACTACCCCCAGGCTCAGCCTCCCACACATACCCCTCAGCTGACAGATTGAGAGCAGTCATCAGGGGGCTGAACTTTTAAACTCACTTCAGAGACTCACAGCTGCGACACTCAATTTAAGCAGGCCTACAGCCAATCACGTGTGTGTACAGTCACCAACTCTGATGGTCAGAAACTGTTTTCACGTCGCAGCTATGTTTCCAAAGTTGTTTGTGATGTCAAACTTTGACACTTTGACTAGTCTCTCTCTCTCACTCTCTCCTCCTCTCCTCTCCTCTTAGTCTTACTGTTTCTCTTTTTTCCTTTCTTAAGTGCAGTAGATCAGTCATTAGCTTTTGCCTATCTAAAAGTTGGAACATTTCCTTACGTAACATTAAGTCTGCACAAACAACTGAGGCACTTCCTTGCAAATCTTGTTTCAAAGGTGTTCTGTCGATTCATGAGGCTTTTGTTCTTCCTTCAGCAGCACCATATGGGAACTAAGATGTGCCTTCACTTTGAAATTACAATAGTCCCAGTGATTTTGATTGACAGACGCAACATTTATTTTATAATGTGTGCTTCTGTCTGGGGTTGAAGCAGGATAGAGTGGATTCTCTGAAGTTCTTAATTAGCTAACTTTCTCATGTTTTAATTTGAGTGCAGATGCTCACACACTCTTCAGCACATATACACATTATTCACAGTGGACCATCTGTAAAGACTATGTTCTGGCTATTTTAAAGACATGCAATGATTTCTGAAAATTTATAAATTTAAGTGACCCAATTTCACTCTCGCTCTCTCTTGGATGTACACACAAACACATTTTTTCTCAGTTCTGCATTCACAGAAAATGTTTCAATGATTAAAAAAAATGTCATACTGCTGGTTCTGCAACATTACTACATTTATCCAGTGCTGCTGTTGTTCTGATAAGTATGGCTGCAGGGGGTAGCCTCCCACTCAACATGCTGAGCGGTAATTCTGAATTCAGTGTGGCATGCCTTGATGTGTTTGTTAGCTAAATGGTTGATTTGGCAGAGGTGCAGGTCCTTACTGCCTCTGCCCTCACTGAATAATGAATAAAGCTAATATTCCTATCTTGGTGCTCGGTCTTGAAGAACAGTGGGTGGGTGATCTTTAGCCTTAAATGAGAGGCGAAACATGCACAAGCACACCTATAATACCTCCGAACTCACTCGGAGTTGAAAGTGATTGTGTTTAGAGGTGAAAGACGAAGCAAAGCTCAGTGCTCAGGCATTAAGGGAAAGAAAGAGATTTTTAAAAGTGTATACCTCCATATTTGAACTCTGTGGAGCATTGGGGCTGTTTCAAAATAAGGTTCTACTTTATTATTATTATTAGATATATTAGGGTCAGTCTGTCAGTTAATACTTAATCCAGCATAGTACTGTCTTTAATTTTGTCTTTAATATAATTGTTTTGTGTAGTGCGGGACTAACAAATGTAAGATTGAGTGACATAATAATTGTTATTTTGTTCTCCCAGTGACTAAGCTGCTTATTCTCTGATTTTAGCCAGCTGTTGGCTTGTTGATGACAATCAATAAGCAAATTGCCAATGTTTTGCCGCATTGTGGATCTAAAGCCATTTGTGCTTGTGTGTTTAAATGAGTAAAAGCTTGAATCCATAAATGAATATTGCACAGACTGGAGTGATTGAAGTGTGCAGATGTTTTTTCCTCTTAAGTAGCACTACAGCTGGTAATAGGTAGCATATTTCTGTGTGTTTAACAAATAAATGCAAACGCTGGAGAAGAATGCAGTGCAGTACTGTGTGAAGGTAAAGTGAAGATTGAAGTGCAGTAAAAGGAAGAAAAATATGATCAAATCGATATTTTGTGTAACCAACCTTTGCCTTTAGAACAGCACCTATTCTCTTGTGGAATGACTCACCGTGTTGTCTCTTCCCAGAGTAACTCGATGCTGTTGAGATCAGGCCTCTGGGGGGGGCTTAACCATCTGTTACAGGACTCATTGGAATAGTCTTTATGACTGTAATTGTATGTTTGGGATCATTTAAATGCTGCAGAATGAAATTCCTCCCACAGTCATCTAAAGCATCTGAAGCACCTTCGCTTTACAAAAATTATAACAAGAGTCATTGTTCTTGTATGTGAAGATGGTTCTTTAGGGCTGTGGCTGTTTGTTTTCATTTACACATTCTACTAAGGCAGAACTGTGCTTATGCAAAATAATTTAAAGGTTCAAGAATCAAATTATGTGTGAAATGAAACAGTTAACAGTCGAAAAACAGATTATTAAAACTCTTTTTTTTAATAGCGAGGCTAATATTATCCACAATGTAAACAGGAAGTGTGACGTGAATTGAAATGCAAAGGTATTGGCCTGAGGCAATTTATTTATGATACAGTGTGTTTTCCAGTATTGTAATTGCATCATTTTCTGCAGAAAGATAAAAGAATTAATTTCTTACAACAAAAACAAGATGGTCATGTCCCAAGTTGAAATTAATTGTGTAGCTTCACTGTGTATGTAAATGTGTGCAGTATATGCCAGGACTGGATCGGGTTGAGTTATTCTGTGAGTGACAGATTTGCTTGTGTATGTGAATTCATGTTATACGTGTGAAACATATTCGCCAAAGACAGATGTGAGATCTCATACACTCAGTGAGGGTTACAAATCTGTTTCCCTTGCTACAGCACACACACAGCAACAAATAATACTTTCTGTTTGCACCTCGTGCCCTACAAACCCGCCTCTCTTTCTCCCTGCCTCCTAGGTGTGGTATCTCTCTGGCTGGGTGTGCTACCTCCAGTGGGAAAAAGCGAAGGAGCAGCAAGAAAGGGAGGGCAGAGACGTGACAAAAGAGGAGACGGAGGAGTGGAAGGCATTGACAGAGGCGGCCAGATCGTACCTGACTAATGCTAAGAAGGTAATCTGGGTCAAGATAATTGATGCTGCAGATGCAGTATAGCTGTTGCTCATCTGAATATAATGATGAGTAACTATGCAGCAGTGCGTGGCCACTGATGGAAAGGATTATGGTGAGTCAGGTACCGTTCTGTAGATTTGATGTATGTGGATTTAAGCATTCCAATTTCAGGACAGGTTGTACTCCACTACATACCTGGGAAGATATTAATATACTGCATGACATTTCAACATGTCACTATGAGACCTGGTTAATTGGGTTAAACATTTCTCCCTTTTTCTGACCTTGTTAGCAAAACATTCAGTGGATTAATGTAGAAAATAATCAGCATTAATTCATAATGAAAATAACATTAGTTGCAGCCCTGTATAAACACTAAAACCTGTTTAAATGCTACTCATAATAGAATCTTTTGAAAACACAACTAGAATCTACTTTAACTTATATTTCCACCACTATGCTCTCCAACTGTGCGAACAGATAGTTACAGTCAGTAGACTGTCGCCATAGGTAAGTCTCCACAGAACTTGTTCTTGTCAGTCAGAGAAAGGGTACAGGAAGTACTGTGAATATGAGAGGATCCTAAGCTTCATTGTTGCAGCAGAAATGTCTTTGTGTAATCTCAAAGACCTTTTAAATATACCACTCTCTCTCTTTCCCATTACCCCCACCTCACACACACATATTCACACACACGCACACTCAGAGTGATGTGTCTCATTCATTCTGTCATTCTGTCAGGGAGCAATGCCTCTGTGGAGCAGTGATTCATGTTAGTCTAAAATCCAATAGGCTTGTAAATCAGACAACACAGACTGAAGGATGGCAGGCCCCACCTCCAATTTTTTTATTCTTCTTCTTACTTTCCTCTCCCTTTCACCTCTCCACCCAGCTACACACCCTGTCTCCTCCTCTTCCACCCCATCCTGTTCTTCCATGAGAGATGAGTAGGGGCAGCTTAGTGGCAATATATTGATGTCTGTCTCTCTGGCCAGCAGTGTAGTGACAGGCCTGTCTAACCAGCATCCACTGGGGATGTCCACAACTGAGACAGGTGTGAGGTGGGCTGCCAAAAGAGAGAAAGAAAAAAACTAGGGAAGAAAATAGGAGAACCCTCCACATATAGGTCTGAGCTGCCAGCTTTGCAGTGTGTTAATAAAGAAAAAAATAAACCGAAAAAAGTAGAACTTAGAAATGGGCTGAATTAAGTACTTAGACATTATTGCATTGAGAGAAAGAATGCAAAGGAATAACAAAAAGGTGAGAGACTGGTAAAAGAATTGGGTGAGGTGTCAGAGCGTGACAAGTAAACAGCATAGCAGTTTCTTTGTGGAGTGAGTGAAGCAACAGGCACAGAATAATGTGAAAGGTAAATGCACAAAGACCTTGACAAGGTGAGACGGAATGTGCAGAGAAAGCAGCCCCCTTTGTGGTGCATTTTATTCCATCACTAGGCTTTTCCCCACATGTGTGTGTGCATCTGTACGTTGTGGAGTTGAGGTTCTCCCCTGTTTATATCAGAGCTTTGTTTCTGAGCATCAGTGTGAGTGTTAATTATTAATGATGAGTCAGTCTGCTAGTTAAAATGGGCTCCAACATGGAAATGAGGCCTCAGAGCCCAACGGCTTGTTTTGGCGCCAGTCCACTTCTCTGCATACTTTATGACTTTGCTAAGTGTGCATGTGTGTGGTGTGAGATGGCGAGCGGGAGCATGCGGGTATGCGTAGGAGCACCTTATGCTGATGCACATATTTAATTATGGCTGTGTGTGCCAACTTGTATGTCTAATTATTTGTTAGGAAATGTCTTTATTATTCATCTTTTTTTCTGATCAATACACGTGCACTCCCTCGCTCTCACTCACACACACACACACACTGTATTCAGCTGAGATGCTCTAAAAAGGAATGATAGGGAAGAATAGATGGGTCGAGAGGACAAGAAAGTGTAGGATTGGAGCAGGAGTGGGAGAATTAAAGGGGAGGCAAGGAAGGGAACAGATTGGATGTGTGTGGGTGCAGGGGGTGTAGCTGGTGAATAGTGGCGAGGGTAAAATCAATAGTAAACCGGACGTGAAATGGAATTTGAGTCTCAGCCAGATAGGGTTTGAGGAAGGATCTGCAGTGTATGCACAGAGGACAATGTTTTTTGTGTGTGTGTGTGTGTGCAAAAGCTGCAAGGCAGCTAGGGCAAACGGAGGTCAAAAGCTTTACTATTTGAAGTGGCTGAAAGGGTATCCCATGAGCACGGATTGCAGGGGTCGGGTTGGTCTAAGGTGTGCTTGTAATGTGTCATGTAATTTTAATGCCTTTTTCTTTACAAGGATGTGACTGCAGGACTGAGGTTTTAAGTTGTGTGTGTGTGTCTGTGTGAGTTTGCGGTCAGCCCACTCGAGACTTCCAGCGACATGCCCTGCTCACTCTCCAGAAGCTCTAACCTGTGCCATTGTCACACCCACGCTAGTGAAGAAGTGTGTTTGTGTTAAATGACAATGGGAAAGAGACGTTGAAAGGAACCTGAAGAAACTCTTGCTCTCTTACTGATGAAGAGTAGAAGTGCTTTGTTTAGTCTGGGAAAATGGATGGGGAGAGGTTGAGAGGCCATGATTTTGGTTCTGTTCTGCCAAATGGTAGATGTCTATGTGCACAAATGCACCGATGAGAGTATAAAGACGTATCTATCTCCTTGACAAGAAGGTCATTTGGTGAGAAGGAGAGGAAAAGAAAGTGCACTGAAGGAAAATGGTTAGAAGACAAGGTAACAAAATAAAGGTATTGGCAAATGGAATACAAGAAGAGGTGAAATGAAAGTGGAAGTTAAGCATAGGTGTGGAGCAGAAGGTGAACAATGATGGAATGATTAGGCTTTCATCGCATAATCAGCCTGTCTTCCTGCCATATGAAACCAAAAAATGAAGGGAAAAGATTGTGTGTTTTATGAAGGGTCCATTATTTCTTCTTCACACTAGACAGTACAGATGACCCATGATGAAGCATGCTATAGAAAAGAAGGAGGAATAAATTGAAGACTGTTTTCTGTTGTGTCTGTACCACTTCAAAACACGCAGAAAGTCCCTGCAGGCTGCAATATAATGACCCCATTGTGAACGTAATTCTGCTGTGTATTAAATTCCTAAGGCCTATTCAGGTCTATTATTATTGAGCATTGCAGCCGTTACTGTCATTACCATGAAGTTAAACTTGCCGAACCTCCCCTGTAAAAGTTTCCTCACGGTGAATGCTGCCATGTTGATTTATGCCACATTGTGTCAATAAGTCTAAACTCTGTGGAAAATGAAAATGGTTTATTTCTTTATGTCTGGTTTGAGATTTACCAGTTTGCAGGTGGATGTGCACTGGCAGTGGACATTGTAGAAAACCAAAAGGCAGCAGCATTATGTGTTGTGGTTATAACCCTTCAGACAAATTTAAATTTTTATGATGGTGCTAGTGAAGTTGTGGTCATTAAAATGTATCCTTCGGGGACCAGGAATTTACAAAGGATGGTGATATTCCATCCAGTGAAAATCATCCAGTAATTATAGAGAAATATTGCTCACAACTATCACTACCACAACCCATGTCAAACTCATGGTGCCATACTGAGCATGTGATTAACATGAAAAACATGCAAACATTTCTGTGCCATTCCATCCGATTAATGAGATAGGCCAACCGTAATGAGTAAACATTGAGAGCAGAAGTGTCCACGCACCTCTGCATGTGTAAAGTGTTGGTGGTCAAGTGTTCTTTGGGCTGTGACTTAGGGCTTAAAAGTACAGCAAAGCGGACCATGAAAAAGTTATACAATCACACACACACACACGCCCTCCCTCCCTCCCTCCTTCTCTAGGCAGCTCTCTGGGCCGTGAAAGTGAGAATAGAAAACATAGGCTCTTGTAAATGAGAAATGCCTGTGGTTTTTTGCGATGGTGGTGCTGATCTCAGCAGCACTCATTGTGGAATGTGTAAAGAATAGCTTCTGTTTGTTTAGCTAGCTGAAAGTATCATGGTGAATAATCACATCCTGTCCAGCAGACACAATGTGATATTGATTTGGAGTAAATATCACTGCATACAAATACAATCTCAAAGTTGGGCTTAGTATTGGAGAACATGCAGTATCTTTGCACATCTTTGCTGTATCTCTTACATTATTTCCCTCATGCAGCTTATATGAAAGACACATGCTACCTTTTACCCAAGGCGGTAATGCGCAATTATTCTGAGTATTGAGCTTAGCCTATTGTAAAGCGAGCCCAACTTTAATTCAGTGTTCGATGCGGATAAACATCTCCAGGCATTTCAGAGTGACATCGGTAGAATGAAAATCAGTCTGCGTGTGCAGCAGTGGTGCTCTACAGAGTCTGAGAGGGTCATCTCTTTCCTCAGACCCCATGCCTGGACCTGGGTCATGCTTCACCTCCCTGGAGTCCCAACCTGCAAAGACAGCTTCCACTTAAATATATATATACACACACACTACACATTGTAACGCTCCAAATGAGTTCCCATGGGACTGCACGTCTCCTGTCAGGACCTGCTGTTGCTTAGAGACCGGTCCTGGGGCAAAGCAGTCACACATACTCTTCTTCACTCTCCTGGCCTCGTTACATTTTTAGTAAGAATGATGGCACTCAGCTGCTTATTGTCCACGAGTTTGAGCGGCCGTGTGTGTTTGTGTGTAAACTGCATTAGTTAGGCTCAATATTCCTCGATTATACAGACTCACTTAATGTCTTTTTGTGTCTAGTTCTGTTTCTAGAAAGTTAAACATAAATAAAAATCTCTACATCTGTTCTGCTTGGTCTGTATACTTGGAGAAACACAGTGTTATGCTTGCTGTCCTTAGTGGTAGCAGGAGTAGTTTTATCACACAGTTCCATTTTGAGTTCAGTAATTACACACAAGCAGAGTATTTTACAGAGATGAATCTGCTGGCTGTTCTGAGAACAGGACTTTTTTTTATCTTGCTCTTTCACGGCATATTTCACTGAGATAACGGTTGATTATGTGTGTGCATGTGTGCGTGTACGCCACATCAATGCATGTGCTTCAGGATACACTCGTATGTCTGTGTGTGTGTGCGTGCATGTTGCAATAGGAAAAGGAAGATAAATGCTCTTTTTTGTCTCTTGTGCAGCTTAACTGTGTATCAAATGTGCTGATTTGCTAAATGAAAGACAAAAACTGTTTACCAGCGTTTTGTGAGCTGCGACTGCCACGCTGACAGAATGCAGATGCTCTCGGATATGTCAAGCGGCCTAACCAGCACTTGGAGACTTAAAACCTCAGGGCTGCTCACTTGCCTCAGCTCTTAAGCGGCTGCTTATGGATGCTGTAGTGATGCGCTGTTAACTTCAGTGACACACAGAAAGCTTCTGTGGAGAGCTTTGCACTCTCCATATCTCATTTCTTGTATTGCCTCTGCAGTATAATTTTGCACTTCATATTCGGTCTCAGCATTTCTGCTCTATAACCTACTTTCCTATTCAAAATTTCCTTTTTCCCCCCCAGTCTACTTACTAGCTTATTATTCACTTGGATTTTGTCTTTTATTCCCCCTCTTCTCCAGCTGTACAGTAAGCTGCGATGCGATGACCAGCCCATGTTGGAGCATGTGGAGCAGCTGCTAGGAGAGCTGGGAGGAGAGATGGAGGGCGAGGAGGGAGACCAAGGCTTAGATGAAGATTATGAACCCTGTAGCGATGAGGAGGAGGATGATGCAGAAGCACCCATGGAACACTGACCACACCACCTGGCCTGCAATTTCAATCGTCCTCATCATGTTTCCCTGTGTGCGCTCTAAAGTGCCTTTTGTTAATTGGTTTTCCTTTTCCACCTGCTTTATCAAAGGTTACAATTTAAATCCAGCTACATGCACAAAAAGGAGTGGCATTAAAGGCTACAGTCTTCTCAATCTCTGTCACTTGTTTAATGCTTTTGGTGAAATAAGTGCACACTCGAGTCATGCATCCTGTAATCTCCTTGATAGACGTTGATGAAAGAAATTAGTTTTATAGAGCTTTGCTCCTCACCAGCGGCAAAGGCAAAACACCTTTGAATGCTTTTACTTCTTGTACACACCCACGCAAGATTTTTCTACAAGCAGACACACACAGCACATCCACACCTACAAACAAAAACACACAAAGGCAGCTTGTTAATTACTTTCAACTCTTATCCAATTCTACCGCAGCAGCAGCAGCAGCAGCAGCAGCAGCAGCAGTTTCCTCGTCAAAGTCAGAAGTGAAATATCTTATGTGGGGAAAAAAAACTGTCCTCCAACAAACAGTTAATGCAATCTCTACATGTAATTCAAATATTCCACATTTATGTGCAGCACTTGAATTTTTATGCTATTCTGTTTATTCTCCAGCTTCAGTCTTTTTTGCCTTTTTTAGTGACTCATTGGATTCAACAAGACAAGGCACAATAGAAAGAATTCGGCATTATGCAGAAAGCGTTTCTCTCTCTGCCTGACTGTTCAAAGTGACTTGCATGAAGCCTTTCAGAAAGGAGGAAATGGGCAACTGACTTTTTACACTAGTTTTTACATTGCACCTTTTTTTGCATTTCAATTATGACTAATGTCATGATTCCCAGTTTGGTTTCCCTTTGCATCCTGCAATGATTCTTCTCACCTGTGTGTTGACCTTAGTGTATTTAAGTCTAGTGGCCTCCTGGCCGTGTCCTCTGTCAACCAGAGACAATGGAAATGACTCTCCTATGTCTCAGTGGGGTCAGAAGAAAATGTCTCCAATGAGATGCAGGGGAGTCACAGAGCCTGCTCTGTGTCATCAGATGGAACCAGGGGGTTCCATCTGATGACACAATGTCAAAGCTACCTGCCTAATATAGCAGTGTTACCGTGGATGGTGCATGTCATTTACACCTGAATTCCAGGATACAAGGTTTCCCAGCAGAACCCCTGCCAGTCAAAAGGTCTGTCCCTTATGGCCAGCCTACGCCTTTAATCCATCACCAGCATTAAGGTTCTCAGCAATTGTTCTGTGGGGTCAGACCGTTGAAGCCAGCTTTCCCTCCCCACACACACACTCACATCAATGCATCTATGATCCTGCCACCCGTTCAATGCACAGATGCTCCGATTGTTGTCTTGCTGCCTATTAACACTGCAGCCCATGATTGGGGCCTTAGTAATGGTGTAATTAAAATCATTCACTTGATCTCACAGTGGGGGTGGCACAGTGGTGCAGTGGTTAACACTGCTGCCTCTACGAAAATGAGAAGGTTCCTGGTTCAAACCTGTTGTTCAGCTGGGGCCTTACTGTGTGGCCCCTTCTTCTCTTGCCTGTGTGGGTTTTCTCCAGGTACTTTCCAACAAAGTGTTAGGTTAATTGCGGACTCTAAATTCGCCTTGTGAGTTTGAATGGTAGTCTGTTGTGTGTTCTAATGCTGTAGACCAGTATATGTTGAAACGGCATAGTAAACAACTGAAAACTACACCAAGACATGTTTTGGGATTTATTTTTATATCTTTATGTCTATCTCTTTTAAACACCTCCTTTTATACTGTAACATTTGTGAGCTACATCTGTGTCTCTTGTGCTCTATAACACTGGTTTTTAAAGAAAGCTTAGTTTCAGAGCAGCTGTGACATTTTCAAAAGCTTGATATATTTTTAGTGCATGTTGAGTTTTTTTTTCTCCCCGGGTGCCTTTTGCAAGGGGACTGCTACATGTGACATATATGCTGTAACACCAAACCACCACAGAGCAGAGTATTTCTCCATGCTCCATGCCTGTTAACACACACAGCACACCACAGGCATCCACTGCTGCGCAGCCCCTTTGAAGAATTTCATAACTGGTAAATGGGAACGTTATCTGAGATGCTGCTCCTGATAGTGACCCAGCTGCAAGCAGAGAGACCTGTTTGGGAATACAGGGGTTCAGATACCCTCATCTGATTGTGTGTGTTTGTGTTTAAGGAGCATAAAATACAGCTCAGGAGGAAAGTTACTGATATGTATAATACACTGTGTGTGTGTGCTGCAGATTAACATAATGTGATATGATGTGTTGTTATTTGTGGACTGGGCTTTGCTCATGTCTGTGATGTTTAGTGCTCGGTAACGTACCAGTACAGGCCTAGAGGATATATTACCTGGAGCATTTCTGTCATCTAGCATTTGCCTTTTATAATTAAAATAGGCTCTGGTGTGTATGTGTGTGTGTTTTTATATTTATATGTGTTGTGGCTTTGTGTCTGCTCAGCTCATCTGCAGCTCTGTGTGATTAATGACTCCAGGGGTGAGTGAACACTGGCGGTCAGCCCTTTCTGGTTATTCTGAGCTGACCCAGTGTGAGCGGGCCATAGTGGACACAAAGCCCCGGGTGATCTCAAAATCCTTGGCCATTCTCTCACCTGTACATCAGCGTCAGCACTGCAGGAATATTTTCACTTGCTGGGAGAGTGGAGTGCAGTTTCTACACAAGGACACACATTCAATCACCGGGAAAGGACACTCACTGTTTGCTCGCACTCTCTTTTGCTCTGGCTGGGAATCGCTCTCTGAAAGGCCAGCATGGCTCGCTGAAAGGCCAAAGATACAGTAATAATCAGACTTGCTATTAAAATATTGCCTTGCCACAGATATGCTGGTGTTCCTACAAATGACAGAAACAAAAAAAAATCATATTGTATACTTAGTGAATGCCTTGGGTGCAGTTCTACATAAGACAAATTTGTCTTTTTTTTTACCTGTATGTCAAGCTATCTTTGGAGCCCTTAGCAGCCTGTGTTCTGTCTCCAAGGAAACCAACCCATGATTAGTATTTGTGTGAGTGTGTGTGTGTGTGTGTGTGCGTCCCGGTATGTGTTTTTTTTTTTTTTTTTTTTTTTAATAATCGACTGTAATGAGATGAGCAGAGAGGAGTATAATCCTGGATTAACAGCTTAAAATTGCATGTGTTGTCATAACAACAACCTGATTGGGACTTAATCATTGAAATACAAACACTCAATGAGCGTTCACACACTCACATCAGCACAGAAACCACCAGTTGTGTGTGCATCAGATAGGCTAGTCGAATGTTACAAGCTGTGTGTGTGCTGTGTCTCATGTTGGTGTATGTGTGCATCATTGACTTAATTAGGGAGTTAAGCGGGGTGCTCCTCTGAAGGGATTAAGGGGGAAATTATCAGAATCCCGAGACTTAAAGCTGAAACCAGTTAAACGGAAACAGGAGGAGGGAGAGACTGGGGCTCATGAGGAGAAAGGAGTTTGAGAGGTGCTCCCACAGTTTAGACACACATTCATGTGTTCATTTGTGTAAATTGTCCCCTTGAAGTCACGCTCAAGCACTCAAATTTGCTTCAAGGTGTACAAGCAATTCGTTCAGCCTCTCAGAGCCACTGTGTTGGGTGTTTTTGAATCAGGCTACTCTGTTTGGATGCTGAAGATGTTTATGGATACTCTAGCCTGGAAAGGTGACAAAAATACAGACAAGCGGTACAAAGAAGATAAAGAAGCATCGACACCCTGACTTGAGAATTGACAGGAACTGATTGTCACTCATCTGCTTGGCATTCTCTCAGCTGTGGCTGTGCATTCAAATGGTGAATTAATGCCACAGTGGCAGTGATGGTTATCTAAGCTAAGGGTTTTCCTGATAGTCTGTGTTGAGAAGCCATGAATCAAGTGACCTTTAGGCTTTGCTGTAAAACCATCTCCTGTAGAGAAAGGATTTCTAATGGATGTGGTGTGTCTGACCTGGGAAAAGCTCTGCAGCTGATGGACTGACAACAACAGGTTAATATTCTCAGCTTTGTGGTGCTCAATATAATCAGTAAAATATGATATGGTTCTTCTTGGAGTGTGTGTTTCCTCTAATCAATATGGCAAAATGTCAATGCCATTATGTGATCCATTTGATTTAAATGAAATATTTGTTGAGGAAAACTTTCGGTGAAAACTTGTTTTTCTTTTCAGCGAATCCTGCAGAACTCATTACATCTCATAATTAACTCTCAGAACCGTCATCTTCTTCATTGATCTGTGTTTTTGGTCAATAAGGCTATTTTAGACTATCCCGCTGCTTCTGTTGTCGGATTGAATTCAATGTGTTCATGCATCCCTGCATGCTCACAGTTTGTATGATTGTGTGTGCATGTGTGCTGTTTCCTGTTTTGTGTGTGTGTGTGTGTGCAGAGTAATCTTTGGTGGGAACATCTGTCTCTCAGAGATAACATAACCAGGGAATTAGCCATGCTGTCTTACAACTGTGCATCACATCTCACTATTACAGCACCCTAAATTATCCCCCTATTACACCTCTGTATGTGTGTATGTGTGCAGACGAGCGTAAGCAATGTGCTGACAGTGTCGTGTCCTTGGGGGACTTTGCCAAGTTTAAGAGTATCACTGAGCCCACTACCTCCTGTAATCCTTAAATCCATTGTTGACCAGAATCCACATAGTTATTTCTACATAACACAAACAAACTGGCACAGCCAAACAGTAGGTGAACAGAATGTGACACAAAAAGGTGCTTTATACTGGTTCAGAATTATTCTCAGTCACATGTTGTTTTGTTGTAAAAGCTCTAAACAGCTTGAATCCACTTTGCTCTCCTTAATATGCACCTCAAGTGAAAGCAGCATCTCCTGGTGTATCAGTGCTGACAGATTACTTTGAACTAACTTTTTGGCAGTTTTAAAAACTCACAAACTGTAACCCTGTAAGCCTATTTTTAAAAAGAGGTATATTTAATGTGAAAGAAACATTTTTATTGTATTTGTTGGTTGAAGTAAAAACAACAAGAACAAATTTGATTTATTCCAATATATAATTCTTCACTTTGCCGTTTCAGTGACTGCTGGGTGGAGTCCACTTAAGGTATCACATTCATTCAAAATGTTATATGCAATAATAATGTAAGACAGTGTACGTATTTAAATTTTGTGTTATTATTTTAATACATCTTTTATTTTCTCACAACCTGCCTGTGAATTTTGAAATAGTTTTTACATAAATATTAGGTTAATTCACATAAAGATACTGATAA
Source organism: Parambassis ranga (assembly GCF_900634625.1). NCBI lineage: Eukaryota > Metazoa > Chordata > Actinopteri > Ambassidae > Parambassis > Parambassis ranga. The sequence continues at coordinate 12,811,173 of NC_041036.1, forward strand.
ATATGATAAACAATCAGATAAACAATCAGAGTGCAGCTAAACTGTGTCAGATCATTTTTTGTGTTTCAGCAAATGCTAAATAATTTTAGCAAATTGGCTAATAAAGTGGATGTCTTACAAACTCTTATATCCAATGAAAGAAATGAAATGCTTTACAGAGTTCACACTGTGATGTATAAAAATCAGCAGAAATACAGAAATGTATTTGATAAAATGATATGAGGTCATTATACTGTTCGGCTAATGGTTCTGCTCTGTTCTAGTCCATTATAAGCTTGAGCAGCTCTTTCTATTCAATTTCCACTTCTGACTTTTGCATGTTATTTTAGAGGCATATTATCCTTACTTTGTATAACTCCTACTCCTAAGAGCTACAAAGATGCAGTAAAAAGAGGAAATTGGGATGGCAGTGCATGGTACTGTATGTCACACTCTCCCACGCCTCAAGAAAACTTTTAATGAATGTCACTGTGAGAGAAAAGGTACAGGGCTTTCTCTACCACAGCAAAGCACATTGTGCTGTGAAGATGTGCGCAGCAGTACAACAACAGTTAAACATGCAGTAGATGTAGACTCTGAATGAGTGGAATTTAGAGGACCAAGTGTAATGGTGCCTTTTCTTCTGCACAGACAGAGAACAGCCGGGGGAGCTGAGCACAGTCCCACTGACCTGGTTGAATCAAAGAGAATGGTATCAGGCAAGACCACAAAAAAAAGAAAAAAGAAAGGAAGAGAGCAAGAAATGGGGAAGTGTCTCATTTATACAACATTGCAATTTGGGTCGATGGATCGCTTCAGTAGCCGTGAGGGGCTCTTTCTGCTCAATGCAATCTATAGTGCTGCCCACAATCTTAACAATCAAATGCGGTGCCAATAAGAGCGATCCTGCAGCAGCGCTGAGCGCTCAGTGACTGCTGCTGTATTTGACTGAGCGCCAGCTTTAGTTTTCATTCCTCATTAATTCTCAGGAGCGATTGACTGAGGAAACCGCTTCCTCTCCATCATAAATCAACTTACACTCCTGTGTGCGTGCACACAGCAGCAAAACAAGAACACACCAGGGGGCAAATCTCTGGGCTTAGGTAATGGTTTAATCAGTCACTGACAGAAAGTACTGTGATATTGTGATTACTAATTTCCACATGACCCTATAGTGTAGATAACTGTGTGGGAGAGACTTAAAATTCTGTGTTAAAATAAATTGAAGGGCCTCCTCCTTCAGAGTTTTTTTCTGTTTCCATGCACCCTTCACACTGTGGGAACCAGGGACAAGATGCAGAATAAGGTGAAGTGGATCGATTTTTTTAGTATCATCTCCTTAATCAGTATTGAAGGACAGAGAAGTTGCAGCACATTTGAGTATCTCTAAATTAAACTTTGAGAAAAGAACAGTGGTAGTCAGTGCGTGTCAGAGAGGGAGAGGTAGTGATAGAGAGGTTTGATGCTGTAACAGCTGCTAATTATTGCTGCTCTATATTTCACACAGTCTGTTTGATCTCCTGTCCTGTGGAGAGAGATAGGGATTCTCTGTCTCTCACAATCTCTCTCTCTCTCTCTCTCACACACACAAACACTCACACACACATACTAACTCAGGGGTCACAAGGAGGAGAAAGCAGACTCCTGCTCTAATTACAGAATCTCTGCAAGAGTTGACTTATTTTTCTTGCCAGCACCTCAGGACAGGGAGTATACATTTTGTGTCTGTATTTATGTCACCCCTTGCTGTAGCTCCCTGGTGTGCTGGGCTGTGTTCACTGATATCATGGAGGGCAAATCAATCCAATCTCTCAAAGCACTCTGGGTAGGCCTAGTCCATAGACCATCTGGTTGCCGCTCTGTTCTCTTCTGTGCTTTGCTCCCTGAGCGCCGGCCGCTGCAGTGATCAACTATTTGGCAAGCGGCTTTGATACATCACCAATCGCCAGGCTTGAACGCATAGCAACAGTTACCAGCATCTATAACCCTTGGCAAGACATATTAGAAAGAGCTCATCAGGGTTTAATTGATGCAAAAGATTTTTTTAACCTCCTGATGAAGACACTTTTAGTTTCAAAATCTTCATTCTGATCGATTTATATTTAAGAAAGGCAAATAAAAGCTTAACTCTCCTCTTTTTATATTAAAACAAATTGTTATATTAGTAAATAAACTTAATTGCACCTGTCAGTCAATGCAATTAACAAGAGGTTAGACCCTATAAAAAATGCTGCATTATCTTCCTCTCATTTTAGACTGAGAGCAGACAAAATACTACACTGACTCTCTATCTCATCAAACATACATTTTTAAAGTATCTAATTTACAAGTTGTATTTTTAGGGATCAAAATCAGAAATCCATGTTGCTCTATGATATAACACTGTGAGGAATTGGAGCCTTCACTTTTAGGAAGTAGGATCAGTACTAATTCATTATGTGGACCTTGTTGCAAACATATTGCATGATCAACAAGAATCAACAGAATAAGCAAAAGCATTAAAGCCCATTTTGTTTTTACTCACTCTTTAATGTAACATATCAGATTCATTCAATGCTGTCTCCATGACTGATTTATTAAATGCAGTGTGGAAAAATAAACATCATGTCACACATGAAAAGATGTGAAAAATGTCTCTATCACTGAAGCCATTGAGTGTGGAATAAGCATTGTACCACCGGTCAAGGTTAAATTCACTTTTTACTTTGAATGGATCCTGTCTTTGTAATATTATCGCTCACCGTCACAATATTTACACTATAGAGACAAAACGAGTCTTTACATGTGTCAGATATGGAAATTATTTGTTGTTCTTCTGGCTGTGAATGTGTGTGTCTGATTAGAACTATCTTACACACACTTTCACACACACAAATAAAATAATACAAGGTTGAAATGGCCGTGCCGTGTCCCCCCAGTCTCTGGGACGTTATTTACGTTTGTTGAAAGTAATACTCTAACTCAGATAACCTGAATGAAAGCAAGATAAGGGGAGAGCATTATCAGTTCCTCTTGCCCCTCTGTCCATGGCATGAAGGATACTTCAAAAGGCAGCTGGTCTGTCTGTGGTTCAGAAGCAAAGAGCGAGGATGACACAAGCCCACCTTGTCTTTGAATAACAGGTGCACCTAGCTCTTTATTCTGGGCCTGAATGAAGAATGATGGAAAAAGGATCAAAGTCTGTTTTTTTCACCATCTGCAACACAGCAGAGGCTAAATGGAGTAACAAATTTTTATTTGAAAACAGTCAATAATTTGGCTGCTTGTGTGTATGCACAAGTTAGTGTGTCTGTGTATGGAGGCATATGTGAATAAGAGTTGATGCTAGTCAAAGCACTGACACATCCTCATTGCAAATAGCAGGCTGCAGTTTGTTCAAACTAAAAAAATCCTTCCCCTTAACTCACTGGCCAGTGTTGCCAGGGAAGATTAATAAACATGGCAGCTGCTCTGTGAAAATCATAATGCCTTCTGTTGGAACTTTACTGGCCATGCTCTGTCCATGAAAGGATGTGGGTTCAAGGGTTGCAAGGCTACGGGGGAGAGCGGGGTGAGTGGGGCCGTGTGGAAAGCAGGGGACTGGGGAAGGAGAGGGATGGGATGATGGGACAGCAGGATGGAGGGAAACAGGGAGGAGATGGAGAAGGGGGAGAGAGGAATATGGTGAGGGAGGGTAGGGTGGCGATGAGGCAGGGGGGGAGGAAGTGGAGCTGGGTGTGGATGGATGCCAGGTGAGGGGGATGGGCTGGATGTGGAGGAGTGGGGGGGCATAGTGAGAGCTGCATGTTGTAAAATAATATGATGGAGATTGGAGAGAGGGGGGGATGGTGGAAGAGGGGTGAGGCTGGGGACTCTGACAGCCATAGGCTGAGGAAAGTTCTCTTGCTGGGTCATATGTGGAAGAGAGAGACTGAGCTGGAGTGAGTGCTGTACTTGTCGTTGCATGGCATCTGTATGAATTAACTGGGTTTGAGGCAGCGCTGGGTTTTGAAAGGGTGCAGGTGCGTATTGTTCCCCTGAAGTCCCGCTGCTGTCTGTGTGTGTATAGTTTGTCTGTGTGTGCGTGTCTGAATTTTCTTGTGTATTTTCCAGGACTTTCTGCATGTGCTCCCTCGCCTGCTCTTGCAGGAGACGATATTTGTCCATCTCCTCAGCAGTAAAGCTGATTGGCGGAGCTGTCTCCCCACCTGTCTGTTTGTCATCAGTCCTAATCTGTGACAGGCAGGGATTTGGCATACTGCTGGGGTTTGACTCAACCATGTCCAGAGGACATTTCTGACTGTCACTGGCTGCTCCAGGATCCACTCCACATCCCTTAACTTCCTCCTCCTCTCTGTCATTCTCCTGCCTCTTCTCCAGCTGCCCCTTTTTGCTCTTCGCTTTTCTCTGGATTGCAGGTCGTTTTCCTATCAGGGGCAGAAGCAGCATCCTAGCTGGTTTCTGTGGTTGAGTCTTACTGAGGGACAATGCTGGAAGAGTTGTGCCTGAGCGACTTGTGGTGATGGGAGCAGATTGTCTATGGTCGGACTGTGTATCTGTTTCCTTTTGTCGTGGGGAACTTGTATCACAATGGTGCATGTTGAGGCCTGGAGCTGTTGAAACAGGGGCAGATCTACAGGGAGAGGAGTAAGAAAGTGTGTTAGTAGAAAGCGCAGATGAAGTGGACAGGGGGCTTCTGTGCTTTTTTGCCTCTTGAAGGGACTCTTCTGCCCTTGAGGACATCCAGGGTGGGCTAACTGTCAACCCATCAACAGTGACTCCTGAGCAGGTACTACTCCTGCTCCACTCCCAGCTGAGCTCGGACATGCTGGTGCTGCTACAAGGGCTGCATGAGCGTGGGCTGTGGCATCTGCTGCCCTGTGCGTTGATGACACTCTGACAGCTGTACGTCTGTCTGCTTGTCCACCACTCAGGACTTGAAAAGTGTCTTGAACTTGAGCGTCTGGTTCCTGCACATCTCCAGACACCACCTGGGCTGTCTCTGCTGTCAGCGCCTGTCCTGGAGCCTGGCATTGACCTTTGTGTTCGTGTGTCTTCCCAGCTGTCGCTGCTGCCCCATGTCCATCTGTCCACACTGCTTCTGTCCCAGTCAATATCTTCTGTGCTAAGATGTCTGTGTCTCCTACACTTGTTACTAGGACTGGCACTAAATCTTGCCTCCTGATCCCACTCCACTGCTCTGTTTCTCCAACTCCATCCAGTTTTTGACCTGCCCTCCTCACCCCCTCGCATCCACTCCCACTGCTCTACATCTGAAATCAGGCCTCTGTCTCTGCAACCTGAATATCCCCCCGTTTTCCTCCCCCTATCCTCCCAGACTTCATAATGCCTCAAACTCTTCCTCTTACTATGAATGAATTTCCTGTCCCTGCGGAGGAGTTTTCTCTTTTTCGCTGGGCTGCTACCACAGCTGTTGTCAGGGTAACAGCAGTCAATGAAACTCCTGGGGTTGCTATGGTGACCCCTTTCCCAAAACAGCTTTGAGTTACATCCTGGTGAGAAAGAGTGTAAGGAGAAGTGAGACCGCCAGGGAAAAGTCACTGCATCGCTGTCTCGCTTTCCCTCCCCCTCTGTATCTCTGTCTGCTGTGTGTCTGCTGAGCTGGGAGTAGGCACTGGAGTGTTCTGCCTGCTCTCTGTCTGGCTGTGACCGGCATTCAGTGCTGTGGCTCCTATGAGGCCTCCTCTTCCTGACAGAGACAGATACTGGCTCAGCCTCACATCTCCCCAGGAGACAGCTGCTCCCTGTTCTCCCTACCCTCCTCATCCTCGCCTCTCTTTGCCTCCTTTTCTTCCCTCCAGCCTCCCCTCCCCTCTCCTTTCCAGTGGAGACTGTAGAGACAACACTCCTCACTTTGCACCTTGCTGATTGGCGCTTGTTTGAACCTTTTTCCTTTTCAGCCCTCTTCCGCTTTCCCAGCTTGTGTTTCTTTGTGCTGGCTTTCTTCTTTTTGCGTGACACTTCTGAGACGCCCACGTGTGGCTGTGGAGTGCTGGCACACTTGCACATTGTCTTACTCCCACATTCACACCTGGATGGGCTGATGCTTGTCCCCTGTGTGCCAGGCTGGGTGACAGACTCTAATTTACAGCTCAGGGCTGTGATGGCTCTCTTCCTGATCCCTCTTGCACCCTCTAATCTGCCTCCCAGAGGATTCTGGGAGTTTGTGTCAGAGCTGTCACTATGAGTGAGGTCAAATAGATGGGAGGTTGCCCTCACACAATTCTCCATACTTAGCATGCATGCCCCTCTTTCTGGTCCAGTTTCTGATGAAGAAAGAGTTTTGTTCTTAAGGAACAGGTGTGCGTCTGTCTCCGCATCAATGTGTTGCTCCTCAGTGATTTTCTGCCGGTGTGCACTCAACTTGTGTTTTGTCTGTCTCTGTAAACAGGAGTGAGCGTCTGGTGTAAGAATAGCTGGCACACATGGATTTGATTCATCTGAAAGAGCACACAGCTGATTTTGTTGTGACTCCTGCAGATCCTCCGTGAGTTTCTCTGGACTTTGAAGGTTCAGGCAGAGTGGGTTGCAGCTGTAGGAGATGTGTGGCTGAGACTTGGTAAACTTAAGCAAACTGACAGGCCATCTCAGACGGGTAGAGCCATCTTTCCCTAGCACACACACATACTGACCCGCCTCTTTCTCTGTTTCCTTCCTCCTCTCAGCCTCACCGTCTGTGTTTTTGGTGTGCATATGTGCTGCTGCCAGTGCCGTGCCCCGGATGGTCACCTGGATCTGTGATGGCGCGAATGGAGAATTCTGGCTCCGACTATCAGGTGCTGCTGTGGATATAGGAAAGTGTTCTTTCACTGTGTCTCCTGTTTCAATCTGTTCCTCTACCCTTGCAGTCTCTCTGGGGATTGGCCGCATGTCTTTTTGTAAGACACTTTCAGAGCTGGATTTATCCTTTTCACCCTCACTGTGTTTCCTCTCATCTACTACCCCGATTTCCCTGTCGATGTCTTCCATTATTCCCTTTATTCTTTCTTTCATTTGTTCCCTCTTTTCTCTCTCCTCCTCCTCCAGGTCTGAGAAGACAGAAGCAGAAGGCTCCAGCCTGGGCCCCCTGCGTGAGAAGCAGAAGGATACTCCAAGCCTGCCTCCCACTCTCCCCTGCGCAGGGAGAGGCAGCTGGGGACACAAACTGCGGCAAGACTGGGGGTTCACTGCAGGAGGGTCTGTACTGGATGTTGGAGTGATTAGTTGCGACTCTGCTAGAGCAGTGACCAGTCGTATTTGGGGCAGAGATTGGCATGGATCATGTGACTGCTGACTGAGAGGAGTTGTCCTGTGTGGCTGTGTATCAAAGGGTCGCTGGGCTTGGGTGGAGGTTTCAGGTTTGTCCTCAGGGCTGTGATCTCTTTGGCCCACATCTTTATTTCGCTGTTGGCTCACAACTCTGACTGCACGTCTCAGCCCATAGGTCCTTCTAGGAACTCTGTAATAATATAAGACAAATAACCTTTAGTTTACAACACTTGATTTGCAACAGCTGATTTGCTGATGAACAATAGTGTACAGTGTGGTCATGATGACTCCACTAGGGGGTGTGGGGTGTAATCCAGGGTCTACAACCCTCTGTGATTGTTTCAGTGTATGTTCTATTTTATGACATTTGCAGGAGCAGACATTTAAGAAAGAAAAAGATGGAAGGAAGGAGGGAAGGAAGGAAGGAAGAGGCAAACAGAGTTGCAGAATAAATATGCTGTTCACATACCATCATCTGATTGTAGAAAGCACATTTAATTGCACATGAAACAGGTGCAATCAAGTTGGTTATTGCATGATGCATTGTTTATTAATGGTTGTTTTGATTGCTATAGGTGTGCGAACCCAGAGGCAAGTTTTATCTCTACCTTGCTCACTCATTTTATTTACTAAATGTTTTTTCCTGTTGTTCATTCTTTTCTAAAGCTCCACCTACAAATCATCTGCTCTCAGTGTCAGCAAGAATGTGTCCTCATGTCATATTTACTTCACCTGTGGCCTATCTAGGCCAACTGAGTGCTCTCACATCTGTGGATGCATCCATCAAATCTAAGAAATGTTGACTAGATGTGACGCTCTCTAACCTCTCTGGACTCCTGCCTCTGGTCTCATTACACACACACACTGCCACAGACACACACAAGTACACACTCTTCCCACTCACCGCTGGGTTTCCAGTTGCAGCTGCGCGGTCTGGTGCAGACGCCTGAGAGCCTTCTCCTGTTTACGCTGGTCCTTCCATGATTTTGAGGCCACGTTACGAACAAACTCTCTGTGCTTGAGTTCCTTCAGCCTCTGCGGGAAATGGAAATAAAGCAGGAGAGAGGGCATGGCAGAAAGAGTGTGTGGAAGGCAGGGGGTAATGAGGAAGGAGAGAGATGCAAGACAGGGACAAAGAGCAGAGAGGAGAGGGTAAGCGAGAGATCAGCTTTAGGAAGCTCTCTGCAGGCATCTGTCTTTCAAACCATGCACATCAGTCAGCAGTGTTTGCAGATGTTCTCCTCCAAAGCTCAAGTCCAATTAACTCCATTCAGCCCAGAAGGAAGAGCCTTCCTTTTAACTAACAGCTTAAGAGCAAACACAACGCAACTTGTGAATAGCAGATTACAGACACAGTTGAGAAAAATGGCATGAATGAGTAAATGATGATGATGATGATGATGCTCTTTCTGAACTGTACGACTGACAATTTTCTATTTTCTTAAACACATTCAGTCTGATGGTTTGCCATCAAATTTAAAGAAATAAAAATAAAATTCAACTCTGCTTTGATCAAACAGAGTGAATTGAGAGAACTTCTGATTCAATGATCGGCTTTTGTACTAGTTTGTTTGCTGAGGTTGGTTATACATCACAGAGCACAAAGGCACAGACCTAAAGGCCTTGACAACCAGAGATTTCATTTGGAAAAAATGCAGAGTGAATGTGTAGACTGTATGTGTGGTTGTACATATGAAACTGTCCTCATGAAAAATAAAGGGACAATAGACCAGCTGTGATGTGGTGGGCCTTTACTGGCATTATATTATAGGAAAATTAATAATAAGCTCAGTGTGTGTGTTTTTGTGTATGTGTGTCTATATGGCTATAGCCATAGGTGTGCCAGTCCTCTCAGGGACACAATGATTCATGCCTTCTCTCTGGTTTCCTATTCTGACACACTTTAATCCCTTCTTTATCCATGCTTGGCAGGTGTGTGTATGTGTGTGTGTGTGTGCATGTATGTGCATTTCTGTGAATGTGTGAACATGTTTTTTATTGTCTGTGCATGTCTAAAGGGTAGGGAAGGACTCAGGAGGCTGGGAATAGCGGCAGTATCGTGCACCTCCATCCTTATCTACCTTCTTATTCTCTCTCCTTCTTCAGTACATTTTAGCTCCTCTGCTGTGCAATCCCCCATTGACTTATGAATTTAGAAATGTTGTTTATTTTGTATAATTGTGAACCTATCCCATAGCATAAGTTACAACAGGATTACACCGCACTCACATTTAGATGATGTTACGCTATTATCCACCCATACAATATGTATCACATGCACACATGCACACAAGCACACATCAGATTAGCCCCTCAGACATCAGATTTATTTATACACTCACTCTCTTTCACACCCAGATCTTATGCAGGAGCTGACAGTTGTCAGGTTAATCTTAGCTGAGTCTTACACAAGCTGGTGTCTTTTTACATTATCGCTTGATGCTTAACATCCCACTGTCAGCTCACTGCAAGACAGCATTAAGTATGTGCCACTGGAGCAGCACTTGTGGGTTTGCATCCATTAAACATACAAGTCTTAGGATATAGGTGCCTATGGGTTGCAGACATCATATGTGTGTGTATGTATGCAGTGGAAATATATTCTATAGGAAATATTAATCTTTTTGAAGCACAGGGGCATGGATCATGAACTACTGTAGATAGAGTCGAGTCAGGAACAGGGAGGAAGAAGACATAAGAGCATTATTTCCTGTGTTTTATTTTGAAATCACTGTGTCTTGTCTTCATCTTCCTCATGTGGTCTCTCCTCCTGGTGATTACCTGCTCCTCCTCAGTGTTTCTCACCTGCCTCCCTTCACTCCCTGCCAGTTTGTCTTGTGTGGTTAATCAAGCTTTACCAGCTTTCCAGAACCTGAGTGTATTTCTTAGAACCTCTGTGTATGACCTTTGTGTGTATTTTTGGATTTAGCCTCAGCCCTTTGGTACTTTTGCCTGTGCCTGTTAGTTTATGACCCCAGCGTGTTTTTTGGACTAGCCTTTAGCTGTAGCCTCCTGTACCTCTGCCTTCTGATTTTTCTGGTTCCTGACTCCTGCCTGCCCGATGATCCTCCTGCCTAGTCTTTCTGTACTTTTGCCTTTGACTGACCACCCGAGTAACAACCCCTTTTTGTAATTATTGACTTTGTTTTTGCAAACTATACTGCCTCCTGCCCCTCGCTTGTGTTCGCTCTGACAAACTCTGACAAATAGATGGGGTATATGAGGATAAATGCTTCCTTCTTCCTTGCATTCTGCACACCGCCAGGTTATTGTTGTCTCTTAAAACAGCTCCCACTGCAGGGAAACCTGTAGCTATATTTAGAGATAAACAAAATGTTGCACATGAACCGCTTTGACTGAGCACACAGGGCAGACACTGCTTCCCATGTTAAAGTAGATTCTTTTGTCTTTGGTGGTAATGTCATGCCTGCTCTCCAACATGCCAATCTAGCTGTGTGCTGTGAAGCCTGATGCGTCGGTCAAAGCCTCAATCAATATTCCTTTAGATGTGTTGAGTGCTCAGGCTGAGGCAACTATAGATGAGTCAGAGTTGATTCACATCCACTCGGTCTTTAGAATGGAAGGATGATGTATTCATAGGTAGCATGTGAGGGCCCATGCTAATAGGCGGATTGCTTTTTTTTATTTAAAAGGGAGTGTAATTCTGTTGTAATGAGCAATTTCTGTAATCTGCAGTAAATGCTGATAAAGCCCTGTATTCAGACATGTTTATCCCTGAATCGATGACAGGGAAAAGAGACAGGGCAAACGCAATCAGCTTCCTTTCTCTAAAGCCAATACTCCTGCAGGGGAGTTGTCTTCAACTAGAATTTCATCTGTTGTCTGCATTCCTGTGTGTGTGTGTGTCTGTGTATGTGGGTTCCTACAGTGCCAGTGGCTACTGTCATCTCAGTGCCTCATCCACATCGTTTCATGTGCTTGCCGCTGGCTAAAACAAAGCATTAACATTAGCCTGCAGTTGCTTCAATTCATTTTCAAAGAACAATGACAGAGGAGGAACAGTCTTATTTAATGTTTATTTCATGATGCACAGTGTGGGCGTTCAGAAGTGGGAAGCAGCTTGGCTTGGTTGAGAGATTGCCTGTGTTTGAGGACAAGTGTGTACACGCGTAAGTGCATGACTGTAGGTTTGTCCATGTGAGTGTGTGTCTTGGCATGACAACAGATAGCTGTAGGAGAATCAGCTATCAGCAGAACCTTCAGCTTGTTAGTCCAGAGTGGAGGTTTTGTTATGAAAATGGATGTGAAAGCAGAATGCAGGAGAAAACCTGCTGCCGGGGTTTTTTCCTAATGGTCCATTGGCCTCAACTTGTCCAAACCAGAATAACAGAATCATGCTTGAGCTATGACTAATAGCTTCATGTTTTATTTGGCACTGAATATTTATTCTCCTTTCGAAGGAAGTACAAATTAAAGAATAAAGTGAATTGTAGATAGAACATGTTCTAGTTACATACAAATCAACTGCTCTAATTTTTGGACTAGAGACCGATAGTGTTTCAGTTCTTAAGCAGTAAAATATGTCTAAATGTATTTTTTACAGTGTCTTTAACATAGTGCCATAATTTCCTGATAAAGTGTTTAAACATCTGTTTTTGTAGAACTGTAATGTTTTATAAGATGCCATCCCTCCCCAGTAGGATGACACGGTATTATACTGTACATATTCCGGTTTATAAATTGCCTAGATGTGTAACTTTAATATCTCATGGAAACGTCTACTGTAAAATCCAACTTTATGTTCAAAGGTCAAAATTTTACTTTTACAATTTTAAAAAGCGGTATATTATCTTCCATGGTCCAGAGGTGCAACCTTCCCTTTCCCTTTCCATCAGTACAAATGTGCTACATGCTAAAGAAATGTTCAAGGTAAATACAGCTGAGATGTGACCATGATTCATAAATGAAACATCCAAACTGGGTGGGAGTAACTGTTGTAGCGATTTCATTTACTCCACCTGAATGATAGATTATTGTTTTGGAATCGTAGAAATTTGTTTTTGTTCTAAACACAAGCTTTGAACTTTACACGGCTAGCACTCTAATGCTGTTTTTGGACTGTAATCCTTCATCCAAGTCCCAAGTTTCTTTTTTACACTTCTATCAGCCTGTTAAACCTGCACAGCTATATTTGGTGTCCTCTTTGGCTTAGCTGTACCAAAACGCCAGGGTAGGAATGTCAGCACACACTCTAGATGTAAATTTGATAGATTTAATCAGAAACATATTTATTTGGTAACTGCTTGGATGTAATGCTTTTTGAAAAAACAGAAATATATATACGCAACATTCAATAACTTATAATCTTTCTGCTCCATCACATGACCCCCAAGTGCTCCACTTCTTGGCTACAAATGACCAAATAATGACCCTCACTCCGCTGACCTAAATTCTCTTGGAGTGTGAGATTCAGAGTGAGGGAGGACGGAGCACCTTTGAACAGCAGGTGGGAGGCTGTAGTTGCTGCTTCACCAAATATTGATCGTGAACAGCAACATAAAAAACACTAAAAGATTCCATATATGGAAATTATTGATCAATTAAATACTTGTTTTTTAGGGCCAAAAATGTTTTTTTAAACATTAAGCAAGGTAGATTTTTCAAAAAACAAAACAACCCCAGAGCAACCTATAGGTTGCTTAAAATTCAACTGAAGTTGCACTTATTAATATTTTTATAGGAAAATTTTTGCTGTGTATGTGAAAAGCAAAAACCAAAGTTAACAACATGCACAAGACTATACAACGCACACTGTTAGTTCTGTATCCGACCCTTGGAATGGACTTTTTATTTTGTCTTAGAACTTAAATTACCACAGTTTGGATCAATTGGCATTAAGATCTCAGTATGGAAACAAGTGTAAATACAGTGCTGTCGTTCCTCTGTGTGTGTGTGTGTGTTTGTTTATGTGCCTGCCTTAAATTGAGGTGTTCCACCTCAGTGTGTGTGCTTGTAAGAGATGATGTGGTTGTCACTCTCCTACAGCTACCTGCTGGGAGACTGTACCCAATGGGCAGATTGACATGAAAATGTAAAGTAGCTTTCCATCAAACACCTAATGCCAACACATCCAACGTTCTACAACAAGAGATTATGTAAAAAACGTCGGCTCTGTTTGTCTGCCGGCATGCATGTGTCTGTGTGTGTGTGTCAGGTGCATCTTGTTTACCTGCTTGTGTGCGTGGTCGTAGGAGTTGATGTGGTTGTCAAACTCCTGATGTCTGAGGTACTGCTTGTCACACAGCTCACAGTAGAAGAGAGCCTTTAGATCCTCCACTGAGCAACCCAAAGCTCTCTCTGCACATTCCTGGAGAAGGAGAGAGAGAAGATACTGGCATAAACAGACAAAGACATAAAGGGTTAGAGGGGCAGAGACAGAAAATGGAAGCAGTGTGTGGGGGAAGAGGATGGGGAGACTGGCAGATTGTTAGCCATTTAGAGTAAATCTGCATCCTAGAGACATCAGCAATAATAGCCTCTACATGTGCTCTGCATAAAACTGTTAAACGGCTTCCCATTAAAGTGTGCTGCCTTTGCTGCTGCTGCTGCTGGCGGTTGGACAAAGCCATCGAAGCCCTGTGCTCATGGCAACTTGAGCCTGGGGACACATTTAATACAACCTCTATAATAGAAACCTGTGTATGTAACCTGTAATGGCAAATAGTCTGACTGCAGTGAATGTGCTGTCTAACAATGCCAAATTGTGCATGTGAAAAGTTTCGGACAAATACACAACGTATGAATGCACGTAAATACACACACACACATGCACTGTGCAAATGGCACATAGACCTGAGGGGGGTAAATCACTTGTCTGCATGCTCACATCAGCCACAGGGTGACATGCACAGTTTTGTATATGTGTACAATAGATGTGTGTGCTTGCTTGTGTATGTGTGCTGAGGAGAGTGTGTGCATTCATGCCATGCTCTGCTTCAGAATGTAATTTCCCTCAGGCTAGGGGCTGCCAATAAACACTATTGAATTCTGTTCTACACTGACATGATGGGAATTTAATTTGAGGTTGTCACTTCTGTCTCTCCCCTCCTTCTCCGTTTCTTTCCCTCTGTCCATCTCCCCTCTCTTTCTCCACGCTCTTGTGCTATTCCAGCCCTCTAACACTTTTCCTTCAACTTACTCTTTTCTGCTTCACTTTATCTCCCTTTTTTACCCACTCCGTTTGCCTTTTTTTTTCTCCCTCTGTCTTCCTGGCATGCTCCTTTTCTGTTTGGTGAGTCCTGGGTCATGCAGTGACAGAGTCTATTGCCCCCAATTTGCTTCAGTAATATGCCTGCACACAGGAACAGAGGTGAGCGGAAAAGAGAGGGAGGATGCAGACAAGAGATGGAATGACCCCCGTCTGCCCTCGCAGAGAGATACAAACAGGCCCTCAGCATTATTTTTACAAGCCATCATTAAGCATCTGTAGCTGTATATTTAACTATATGTCATTCACACATATACACACACACAGAAACATATAGTCCTCCCACAGACCACTTCCATCTGCTGCAGCTGGATTAGTTGGAATAGATGAAGAGGGGTGAAGGAAAGGATCAGCAGAGAGGTAACTAATATACATTGATCTTGGGGTGCTCCAGGTATACGTGTGTGCCATGGTATTGATCTGCTTTCCAGGATTAAGTCACTAACTGGAAATGATCCCATCTCCCACTTCATTTGAGTGCTAGCAGGGTGATGAGATTGAGGTAATGAATGCTGTGTATTTGTCAACTTTAGAGCTAATACTAGATCACACAGGAACTGCCTATGAGCATGCGTTTATTATACAGTGTGTGTGTTCAGTGTAGAACTGCTCACAAGCACGTTCCATGCATGTGCAGTTTGACTCTTTTGAGGTTATTTTGAAGAAAAACTGCCAAAGGATAATGGCAGATGTCCACAACAGTGACGCCTGCCACCTCAAAAAAAAAAAAACCTGTTCACCACCATTTGCCTCCTTTGACAACCTAAAACTAGTTCTTCTGCCCAGAGCTCAGTATTCAACTTTTTGACAATGCTGCTGCTGTAAACGACTTTCTGCAGATCCAACTTCTGAATGCTCCACTGGTCAAAGTGTGTAAATATAAGAGCTAAAAGTTAAATGTGATACGTTTTCTAAAATCATCTCTTTGTACCTTTGTGCTCTGTGTATGTGCTCTGCTTTTTTTTCTCACCTTTTGCGCTCTGTCAGGATAATTACTTTTACAATGTAAAATACACACAGAAAGCAGAGTGAACGTACGTGAGCAAAGGTGTGAATGCATCAAAGCAGAAGTGTTTGCTTGTGTGTCCATGTGCGTGAACTCAGAAGTGATTTGTTTGTGTTGGAGCTGTCCTGACAAGTGATTGCCCATTTTTTTTCTGTTGAATACTAAAATCAAACACGAGAGCTTAAATGTAAACACCTCATGATATCTACTCACCCCTATGCACCAACATGCACAGACACACTTATAGAAATTCATCTACACACACCTACACACACTTACGCATGCACAGTCACACAGTCTGTCATCCTGATATACCAATGCCAAATTAATCTAGACCTCAATTTACCTCACTAGCATAAATCTGCTTGTAGAATAAGCACAACTGATGTATCTGCAGACCTGAATGGACAGTGATTGTTTGCATGATTATGCGTGTCAGTGTTTGTGCAGGGCAGGGAATGTCAATGTGTTTCCATGCTTCCTTTCCTGTTCATTTACATAAGAGAAGGGCCATTTTATCCCTCTTCATTGCTGAAATTGTCTCACAAATAAGAGTCGTTATGGGCCGTAACCAGAGTTTCAGACACACACGCATGTAATTTAATGTCTTGAGCTACTGTGGAAAGGAACAGGTCACGCTTAAAGTGTTTCACAGACGTGGTCTGTCAGCATTCCTGAATGTGTGCACTGGAAAGTAACGATATACAATATATTCATGGAAAATTCTTCAGAAACAAAATAACCCTTAAGAAACCGTTCTGATGCAATCACACCGTCACTGCTGTCATTTCTGGTAAAACTGCTAGGACATAAAAATCTAAAGCAGTAACCACATGTTCGTTAGGTTTATGGAGTTCATGTTTAACTAAACGTTTTTCTTTTTTTTTTTAATTTCGCGATTGACCTTCAATACCGCTGATCTACGCAAAAATCCCATTAATCTCATTAAAAATAATATGCTCATCTCTGTCATAACTCAACTCTTACCAGCGTCTTGGCATTGATTTGAAGTGAGGTGGACATAGAGCAGCATGATGTCCCTTTGAGGGCAGGTTTATATGTCTTAATGTTTTATAGAGAGCTGGCCTATGTTATTATTTTTTTTTATTATGCTCTTTGATAATTCACTCCTATGCAAACAATGCATACCATAAATGATGTCCAAAAAATGCGCGTTAACGTGTTAATTTTCACAATTTATTTGAAATATTTAAGTATTTTAAAAAAAGCAGCTGAAGCAAAACGCCCCTCTGACATGTGTACTGAAACATGTACATGAAAAGCTCATTAACGGTTTGGCCAATTAGTTAAGACTCAATTAGCATGGTGGAAGATGATGGCACTGCATCAAGAGACAGTTCTACAATCTAACCGGAAAAAAATGATCGTATTAAGAACACACATGTTTGGCAAAAGGGCGCAGAGGATGAACATGAGCAGCTGATGAAAAATCATCTGCATGAACTGTGAGTAAAACAGAAACAGCACCTCTCTAAATGTACTTCTCTAATGTCTATTATTACAAGCCTTAGTTTGAAAAGACAAAACAAAGGTAATACAGTAGCAAATTGAGTGACTGATTTGATTATGTTTTAAATTGATTGAGTGCCTTAACAAATACAAAGTTATTATTTTTTTCAATTATGCATCCCATAGGTCAGATTTTGTTATTTTTGTTTCATTGCAAATTAATGTTTTGTGACATGCACTTGAACCAAATGGTGTGTTTTGTCAAATGAAGTGGTTCTAATATCTGATAAATAAAAGCAGCTTACTCTGAGAGCTATCAGCGAGGGAAGCAGCTTTTTTTAATTGGAAAGTCTACATTATACTGACGTGATAATTTGCTATGATTCAATCAATTACACGAAAATAAAGAAGTAAAATAGTGTTCAGCCACCCACTGCCTGGAGCAACATTGTCTCCCTCAACTCACAGGTCACTTTCTTGTTGGTTGTAATTAAATATTGAACAGCATTTTCATGGTTTGCTGAGTTCCGCATAGTGAGAGTGTGAAGGATGGCTTATGATATAGTAAACAGTCTGAAAGCATTTTTTCTGCTTAATCTGATGTATTTACTGTTTTAATGGGATGTTTGGTGAGAGATCATTAAATTTGAGCAGGATAACCCACACTGAGATTATGATATAAAAAATACTGTAAACGTATGTTTGTCAATAATTATCTAAAATATGTTTTTCTTTTTAACAATATTGTATTTTTTCTTAGTGGTCATATATAGTCGCATATAGACAGATGGGGACATCATTAATAGTATTTTATCATGAGAGCGGCTTATTAAATATGTTGTGTTGGACATGTGTGATGTAACTGATCGGATGTGATCATTATTAACAGCACAACAGTATGTTTTAATTGCGCTCCCACTATGAAATTCCAACGCATTAAAACTAGCAAAAAAACATGATGAAACAACACTCAGCATGCATAATAAATCTATGATGAGAGAGAGCGTGAGCCTTATAAAAGCTGATTCCCTCTGTTCACATGTATCTGAAGACAGTTCTACTGCTAAGGGACGAAACTTCCTGAATAGGGCTGACTTTGAAGAAACTAGCCCTGATTGAGAGATACACGTCAGGTAACTGGTAGCTGATTGAAATGAGCAATCTTTATGTACAGTGTGTCTCCTCCGGATATAATTGCCTTAGGCTTCATGCGGACAGGCCTGCCTTGTGATGGTGTTTATTGTTGTGAAAGTGTAATCATGTAGGTCTGATGGTTAAACGTAACCAAACAGCAAATGGATGTTAAATTAAAATGAATAAGTAATGGCCCGATGTGAACCTCAGACTGTGTGAAAGTTGGGTTGAGTTGGGTTAATACCACCATCTGCCTACCCAGACTTGTCATGTTGTTGGCCTTAATAACAGCTCAGTAGGCATCTGAATGTGAAGTAAATATTTTTGCAAAGAAGAGAGAAGAAGAGCGGCGAAGAGTGACAGGGACAAAGAGCAGAGAGATGTTTTTGAATTGCTACTGTGCTTTGAGGGAACAATTCAATAAACAATTCACCAATGTTTATCAAGCCCAATTAAGTCTTTAATTATCTTCAGCTATAATTATCACTCTAACTTGGCCACTGTAATGAAAAGAAGCAATTCCATTTGTGGTAAAAAGAAAAATAATTTAGCAAATCTGTTTGCCTCCCTCTCTCTCTGCATATTTACATGTTACTCTTCCTGTTATTCATCCCAGCAGACACACATGTATTCACACAAGTGGAGAGACTTTGGCAGTGTGAGTCTGGCAGTGCTGTGTGATTTCTTGCCATTCCTCTATAGCCAATGACAGCTGACCTGAGGGCTATAAGGCTTGTTACTGTAATGACCTGTAGAACACATACACAAACAGGCTAGCTGAGTGTTAATGAGCTGATATTTGCAGCCTTAATGTCACTCCCTTGACTGCCTTTAATGTGCCTCCATCGTTTGTACCTACCCATTTATTCATTTGGCGTGTGTGTATGCAGAATTTGCATGTGCATCTGAAGCCTTTCTTTTGTCTGCTAGAGTTTGTGTGTGTGTCACACAGAAATATGGCCAAAGCAAGTATATATGTATAAGTGACCAAAGCCAGAATCACAGATGTGATGATCATATATGCGCTCATTAGGGTTTTCTTACAGCCAGAAGAACAGATGTGTTAGCTCAGCTACGTCATTTCACACTCTGTCAACTTCGTGGTTGTGAGAGACACTAATAGGCTAAAAATAAGTAAGTCAAAAAGATTAAAGCAAGCACAGAAAAGTACAAAGTGCTCAGGTGTCAGGTGTGCGTCATTGTGTTTCTCTGTGTGCTGAAGGCTATCAAAGCACTATCCTCTGCGCCATGATATCACCCGTGGTGTCACTATATATATATAAATACATAACAAAATGTTTCTCTGACCTTTCAAGCTGCAGAGACTAACCAAATCAGAACATAATGAAGAGATTGTATTTGCTTGTTTGCCCTGTGGCCTTTGTTGCCATGTTGAAATGAAGAGTGGATTTGATCTTTAATCATCTCCGTCGTCTGTGGACTGTTTAAATTAACAATTCAGTAGACACGTAACATGGAAATCATGTTCATATCTAGTTATTTTTCATTGACTACTGATATCTATTGGCTCCTGCTCTATTAGTACATTCAAAGAACTGCCATAATGCTAACATTCTGCACATTTAGTGCTACTCTAATGAGACGCCTATTGCTCTTATGAGTGCTGTCAGTTCTAAACACATCTGTAGGCAATCATGTTGCTCATGGATTTAAAGTTCTGAAGATTCAAAGCGTCACACCCTAACTCCATGTATGAAAAGCAACATATTACTTCCAACTATAAAAGAAGATGAAGCTCAAAATAACTGCACTGCTTTTCTGGGCTACAGCAGGGAGCTTGTAGCATCGACAAATTGCACCGCTCTCCTGTTGAAGTCATAAATCTATGATTAGTCACAAGGCCCAACCAAACGATCACTCAGCAGGCAATCAAAATTTAATTCCCTGTCCATCACAATGCAAGGCCAAAGGGCCTCTGGGCTGCTCCATCCACCCCTCCCTGCCTTCATTCTTTCTGTCTGTCACTATTTCTCCTCTCCATTCAACAGGGCTACCTTGTTTTCACAGAGTTAGAGAAATACCCAGGCGCTCCACGAACTGAGGTCTCCTCTGTGCCTTTTAATGTATTTTTATGATCTTACCACTCATTTACTCTGCGCTCTTCAGGGACTTGCATTTGAAGATTTCCTTCCTCTTCTTTCATTGCACATCAAGGAGAACATCATATCCAAATTAGAGCACAACAAAGGATGGTGGGAGTAATGGAAGGAGAGCTGAACTTTACTTTCCATGGGTACATGCTGTATGCAGTGGGTTTTGATTTCATTCCCTCTCCACAGCTGCTCTGTGAGAAATGATATCCGAAGATCAGCTAATCTCTTATGGACACTCAAAACCAAAACCAGAAGGGTCAAGGTCAACTATGTTGTAGAGCTGCAACTAATGACTATTTCAATAGTCAACTAGTCATTGACTACCTTAATGACTAATCGACTAATAGTCGACTACTTTGGACCGCTAATTTGTCGTTGATTCATCCGCCTCCATGCTGCTGCTTAGATCTATAAAGCTGAAGATCTTGGGCCAAAGCCCTCGGTTCACGCTCTTTTTTAAAAACAAAAAATGTGTGTGTGTGCTTATTCCCGCATATGCCCAAAGCACATTAAAGTGACAGTTCTCGGACAACCAACAGAGGGCTCGTCCTGGTTTCAAACCCATGACTTTTTGCACCCAAAGTGCCAATCATCCTGCTCCACCATGAGCCACAGAACTTTTCCCTGGTGCAAATGCGCTACACTTGCATGCCATGCAATGACATCACAACGACCCGTCAACTAAAAAAAAGGTCTACTAAATTAGTTATCGACAGATTTTGCCGTTGACTATTAGTCAACTGGTTGTTGCAGCCCTACTATGTTGGTGCCAGATATGCACTTGAACACTCTGCAGAGACTATACAGCCAAAAAGGGGGTAACTCTTTATTTGTGGCTTATATTTTAACATTTGTTGGTGACCATAGATGGATCGTTTGGACTTTGCGTGATGAAGGTGACAAATGAGAACAGCCTGCTATTCTGTGTCTCCTTATTTTCATCACTTCCATTTTCTTGTTATTCACTGGTTCACTATGCTGAACTGCTGTTTAATTGTTCAATGTTAGAAGAAGCAGAGAGCAAAGAGAAAAATTAAGACTGTGTCATGCACTGCAAATACAATACAAGCAAAATTATAAATCATACAACAAATAGTGTAGACAACAAAGTAAATATTTCAAGGGGATTGCAAAGAGTATCTGGGCCAACAGGCTGAGGAACCATGTGGTGACAGTGTTTTGTCTATTTGCATATATTTTCTTGCTGTGGTGCTGGTGTTGGTGGTAAGCCCCTTTAGCTGCTGTTTAATTGATATGTGAAGAACACAAGGCAAAGGCCACAAAAGCTCACTGACTGACAACTGAATGCTGCCCCACATCCCTCATCCTTTCACTCTCCTCCCTCTCATTTTTTTCACTTTAGACTTTTATACTATTTCGGATTCTCCCACATATTGCTTTTCCTCTCTTATACACTAAAAGCACTTGTCACTTATGTGTCCTTCCATCTGTGCGCCTATCGGGCTTCTCTCCCCTCTCGCTAAATGTCACCTCCAATATCAAATGCTTTCCTCTCTCCGAACTGGCAGGGAAAAAAATGGAATTATATGGACCATACACTCTTGACATTTAAATTACAGACACAATTGAAAACCCTGCATGGATAAATGGATATAGAACGTTGTTGAGTTATCACACAAACACACAAATACATCAAACGTCCATGGTTTCCTCTCAGGTGCTGTCTGTCAGAGTGCTCTGGCAGTTGAGTGACTGCATCAAAGAGGATTGTGTCTCTATCTGTTAAAGTGATCAAACTAGCCCTGTAATCTGTCAGAGTGTGATTATACAGATTAGTGAAGAAGACAAGTTAAGAAGATGAAGGTAATCAGTTTTGGAGACAGATTTAAAGCACAGGATTACCATGACCGAAGATTACACCCTCATCTAACTGCTAAGTCTTGCAGATGTGCAGATGTGTGTTGGGCGAGGACGGCTGAGCGGGAAGGATGGGCTGCTGGTGTCGGTGAAGTGAGGAGCGATTGCTCTTTTTCAGGCATTTGTGATTTCAGATTCTTTTGAAGCTCTCCAGTGCAGGCGTGCCGTCGTTTGTGTGTGTGGTTCATTTGTGCTATCAGGGGATAACATGAGTGTGTCCAATATGAGTGAATGATCTTTTATGTGGCGCATTACAGTGTGAGTGCACGGATGACTAATGATACTAAGGACGAGAAGGATGAAATTTACACACAAGCAGAGGCTCCATGTATTTGCTCTACAGTGCTCATCAGACCAACTTTGCGAGAGCAGGTTTCACGGGCCTGTGCAGCAGCTAAGAACCTGTGCTGGGCCTGGGATTGAAATCCTGCGAGACCTCTCTGTTTTCAGCATCCTTCTCTGCTTCTTTCCATCCCTCTGCTCTCCACATCTCCTTCTTTGGGCATCCTTGTTATCTTTCTTAACTTCTATCCAGCCCTCTGTACAGCTGCATTAGTATGTATGGCCGTGTAGCTCAGGGTTTAGAGGTTTATGTCTCCTAATAGACAGAGATTTGTCCTGTCACGCCAACACCCACATGCAGCTTATAGTGTGAGACAGAGGGAGAACGACTCCTTCCGCGCTGTGTGGAGGGTAGAGAAAGAACATTTATGTCCCTGTCTTATCTCCGGAGAGAAAGGTTCCATTTCTGTACAAATCATAAAGCATTCATTTGTGGGTTTCTCTTCTTTTCTCCCACGCTTTCCATCTTCTTCTTCCTTGCCCCGTTCCTGCTCTCTCTCTGTCTTTCTCTCTCTCTACCCCTTTCTCTGCCTCTCTCATTCGCTGTGATTGGATTAAGACCAAAGAAACAGAGTGAGGAGATGCGGAAGGGATGAGAGCTTATTAAGCATGTGAGAGGTGAGATGACATTAAGCTGTACAAAAAGAGATTGAGGAAGAGGTGTGTGTGAGCACATGTGCAAGAGGCGTGTGTGTGTGTGTGTCTGAGTGGAGGTGTGTGTGTGCAGCACATTTCTGTATTTATCCCCACAGAAGGTAGGGTGAGAAGAGGGAGGAGGTGAGGCGTTTAGCTGTGGAGCACTTTAATCAAGGGGCGAGCAATCCAGCATGACCCACTCTGTCATCCATTATTGATGCCTGCCTCAGCCAGGCTGATGAATCATTAAGCCACTCATCAGGCCTGGGAATTCTGCCTCCACCTAGGCCGATGACACTCATTTACATAAATCACACGCTGCTATTTTTCACATGCTTGCACATAAACACAAACACACACCCACATACAGCCACACACACAAAGTTCGTAGGCTTGCTCTGTGATGTTTGTGGCTCACACACACATTTTTTTTAAAGCTTTACCAAAAACACACATTTCTGTCATACCTAGAAGAGGCAAGTTACTCGAGCTGCAAATACAGAATTTAGAATGGAGCTTACGCTGTTCATGACAAGCACTCAGCAGCTGCAACACCAGCAGATAAAAGAGAACATGTTCCACATCCTCCAGACCTCACAGTGTATTTGTTTCCTTTTGCTAGACGTGTAATCCAAACAATCACACATGGCTAACCTTAAATGTGGAGAGAGGAGAGTGAAGCAGGAGCAATGAGAAACAAAAAGAAGCAGAGAGAAGGAGATCTTACAGAGTTTCTGTTTACTGTACTTTTTGCCTCTGGGTTTATGGAAGAGGAAAAGGGGAGAATCTTAGGGAAATTGATGACTACCAACGCAATCCACCCACACATTTCTTCTCATTTTCTTGGGGTCTCCTCTCCTCTCCTCTCCTCTCCTCTCCTCTCCTCTCCTCTCCTCTCCTCCTGCTGTTTCCATATCTTCCCATTCTCTGTTGTGACTAATCCTGTACCACAGGGTAAGAATATACCTCACAGCAAGGGTAAGAAGGCCCCATTGCAGACTTGTGCAAAAAAATGCAGAAACACAATCATGCCAAACATATATACACAAACAGACAGACAGAGGAAACAGGCACCCTGCCCATACAAAGGAGTTAGCCAAGCCCGGTGGCTGCTAGCTGGGGGCTGCTTGCAGACCACTGTGATCCTGCCATTCTGGCATCACGCAGCCAGGACATTTCTGCACAGCGCTAAGCTGAGCGCCTGGCATCTCCAATCTGCTAAACACAGGAATGCTGCTGCTCATGGTAATTGCAGTGGGATGTTTTCTCCATCACGGCTGATATGAAGACCGGTTGAAGCAAAACGGCATGAATTATTAGTATCTGCATCATGTCTTGTGCTGCTGGTGGAGGTATGTCTGATATAATTTGATGCATTGTTACTGATGCATGACTGACCCTGCACTATCAGAATGTCCTAGTAGGTTCTATCTGCTGTAATACATAAACATGAGAGCACACCAGGATGAACACACATGAGAACACACACAATGTTATAATAATACTACATGCAATTACGATTTGTTTTGTTTCTCCTCCCCTATGTGTGTGTCATTTAGTTATGTCATTTAAAAAGGTAATAAGCTCAATAATATCCCTTTCATTTTTCAGAATCCTTGACCCTAACACTGACTTTTTCACCACCCTATTTTTACACAAGTTTTTGTTTGTCACAGGCGAGAGGGCAAAAGTGAAATGAGTGGCGTATGAGAATGTGTCTAAGGCAGCAGAAACATGAAGGACTCACAGCCAAACTATAATCAGATCGTGTTGGTGGATTTCATGTTCAAGTATTGACTGAATGAGGTAGGAATTTCTCACTTTAGTGAAGATTCGGCAATAAAAATTCAAATTGCAAAAAAGACAAAGACACTTACATCAACTTTCCCACCAGTAACAACATTTCTAGTATCCAAACTATGTTTCATCATGCCTTCATCATTACCACATTTATGGAAAATGTTTCTAAAATGGCACTGATACACTCATTTGGGAAGAGATCAAGAACCTATTAGGGATGGAGCCTGATATTTCTATATAGTCTGCATTCACTCTATGACTCTGTGTGAGTGTATTGGTGCACCCAGCAGTGCAGTATGCACTATAACAGTATATTCAGGCAAAGAAATGCAAAACATGAAAGCCTTGATCTTATGTCAACGAATTCAGGGAAATAAACCTTGTTCCATTGCATTAAAATTCTTCTGCCACTTTGATCTATAAATGCAAAGCGCCTTCTTCACTTCTTTCAGTGGTAGTTATTTTTATAAATCGTCCTTATGCACATGAAAAGTGGGAAGAAAAAAGTGATGTGTAGATCAAGCTGAGAATGATATTGGATTTTATTCAGACGGAGTCCTGTGGTTTCTGTTAGGGTGGGAGACATTCCTGGGCTCCTGCTCAGCCAGAAGGTGGTGGTTCACAGCCTCTCTTTCAGTGAGTCATCGCTCCTCCAGAGGAGAGATAATTAATTTGTCTGAGCTGCTCTTAACCCCGGCCTGCGTGTCAGCGGTGGAAACACACGCAGGCGTTCAAGCACACAGGTGCAAATATGTGTAACACTCACGCCTACATTTGCATGCAGGCCCATATAGGATGCAAGCAGCAGTTAATGGAGCTATAACTGTATCGCCACATGTTCCTTTGTGAAAGCACGTGAGTCCAGGTGGAGCAGCAGAATAGGACGAAGAGTTGAGGAGTAAAATGGGGGTCACCGAAAGAACAGAAAAACTGCCCAGCAAATACAACACACCCTCTCTTTCATTCCTTCAAGGATTTTTCTGCAATATTGCTACTGCAATATTACTCCCATCACCCACCCACACACACAGACCCTCATACAGACATATTATACACACACACATACACACACCGGATTCAAAGGCCTAAACAGTTGAACCTTTGACCTGCTAAAAAATGAATGGGCCTCAGAGATGAGATGAAAAGCAATGGGAGGGGGAGATAAGAGGAGTGTCACCCAGAGGGAGATGAGAGCAAAGGTATTGGCTTGAGAAATACATAAAGGAAGAGACAGAAGGTAGTGGCAAACCATAGTTTAAAAAAAAGAAGGGAGGCAGACAGAGGATGTAGAGTTTAGACTGCAGGGAAAATGACTTCTCAGAGAATAAAAGAGGATAAAACCGAACCCTGAATGAGACATGACATCCTAATGACTGTGAAACAAAACGCTTTCATCTCCTCATCTCTTACCTGTCGTCTTCCTTTCCTCAGTTTTTTTCTCAGACACTGGGGCAATGATACTCTTTTGATAACAATATTTTTTGTGTGTAGGATTTGGTTTCGAGTGTGTCAGTTTCTGCTGGAGGTAGCATTCCAGATGGTTCATCAAACATCCCGTAATTATCAAACACTCACTAATTGTATGTGAGTGTGTGTTTATGTGCTGGTGTGTCTCCAGGTGATTATCTGATGCTGCGATCACTAATGACCACACAGACAAACAGCTGTCCCAAGGTAATATACAAAATGAGAGGTAGGCCATCTGCTGTGTCTGTGTGTGCGTGTGACACTGTAACAGCTTGTGTGTCACTCAACACGCATGTGATTCCACAAATGTACAATCTGTAGGATTGCACAATCTGTGGGATTGTACAGTGATTAGCAATAGCGTCTATATATCAGAGACATTAACTGTATGCTAACCTGCTAGCTTCTGACAGTAGCATTGTGCCACTTGGTGCCGCAGGTCAGGACAGTGAGTCAAAAATATTTTTAATTTATAACCCAGCACCCCGTTTCCAGAAGGCACCAAGACAAAGAGACGCAAATAAAGAATGAGTCAAGCATCAGTAAATTGAATAAAAATCATCTCAGTCTCAGATGAGCAAACATCACAGAGGCAGGAAGCACACTCCAACAGAAACACACAAAAGACGCCTATACATAGGTAGAGATGAATATGCTCATGCATCTTGCGCCTCCTTCTTTTATTCCATTCCTGAGGGCATGCTGTGCTGTTGTCGAAAGACTGGCAGGTTGTGTCACCTCAAACAGCGAGTTCATTTACAAGTTACACAATGCCGCACAAACAAATGAGGGGAAACATGCTACGTAGAAGAAACTGAAGGAAAAAAGAAAAACAGAAAAAAACGCTGCAGAGTGAGTTTGGAAAAGTCAGAAAATAGCGAAGCAACAGAGCATCGGCAGCACTTCTCCTCCAGGGAACTATTCTGGTTATCAAGTAGAGGTTATTATGCTATGAAGCACTAATGAATTCATTAGCTAAATGAAATGTCAATAAAGGCTTGAGAGAGTGTTAAAATCGATGGCAACTGTCTCAATCTCACCCCCCCTTCACTCTTTCTCTTTATCCTATCTCACCCATCTGTCCCAATTATCCACCTTTCTCCCCAACACACACTCGCGCTCACTCTCTCTCTCTCTGGAGTGCTGAGTGTAAACTGTGATGGAGGACATTAGCGGTGATCAGTGGGAGCACTTTGCAGCGGTCAGCAGGAATGGTCCAGTCATACAGGACTTTAGCATTCAGCAGCACTCACCTGCTCACTCTCAAACTGCTCCACAAGGGCCTGATGTGAGCTGCTGTGTGTGCGTGCGCGTGCATTAACATTAGGCTTTATGAATGTGAGTGATGGCAGCTTTAAGGACCTTGACTCTGAAATGACTTAACAACTCAGCAGCTACCTGTACACACACTTTCATCCAAATTTAACTAATCTCTATCTTTCTGACATTTGTTGAACTTCATGAATGTCAAGGTGTAATTATCAACTTGATCTTCTCCTGTGAGCCTGATTCTCTCATTATTTTGATCATTATTCTATTTGTGGGTTTTTGTTTACGTTCATGATTAGACTGGCATGGCAAATGGCAACCCCGTTGGCTCATCTCACCTCAGTCCCCTCATGATGGCTTAGTATTTGTAGCTAACTACTTGACTCCCTTTGAACACGGCGGTGTTTTTACGCAGCTAAATGGCTGTTTCAAGGTAATTGTTCAGGGCATATGTTTAAATGCCACCTCATTTACATAAACACTGTTCAGCTCCCTGCGGAATCAATGAAAACACGAGAGTGCAAACGCACACACACACACACACTGCGCTGACTTTGACACTAGTCCTGTACAGCCAGCAATTCATCTGTTTTCTGCAACGGCAGTGAAATATACATCAAAGTGGTCTTCAGTGGATGAGCAGCTATGCATACACAAAGCTATTCTGTTCTACAGTGGGACAGTTTAATGGGGGAGGATTTAAGAATTTTCAGAAATGGAAGGTATGTATCAGGCGGGATCTAAACTGTTAGGAAAATCAACCCAGCTAGATTTTATTTTTTTTCTGAGTCTGAACACGAATCCGGATATAGATCTCGATAAAATCTTGGAGGTGGATCTAGCTGGATTGGCGCAAATGTGGCTCAGGTCTGAATGCAAATGCAGCTAGCGAATCTGGCTAGCGACGTGATACTTTTGGTTCACAGGGACAGTGTTTGGGTCGTGTACAAAAGCCATATGTAAACAACCGTCAAACTATGACAGCTTTGCCCCGAGTTTATGTTCGACAGGGCTACCAAGGAATAAACTGCTTTTTGAACCGGAAAAAACAAAAGAAGGAGCGAAACAGGACAAAAAATAAAACGTATGACGCATGCGCACATGTGTTTTGAATGCTATGTATATTACGAGGTGCCACCAAGTGGTTTGGAGGACAACAAACAAGCCGGATTAAGCCAGATTCAATCCCACTCTAGCTGGATTGACTCTCCAGTGTGAACAGGGCCTTAGAGAGCACTTTAGTTCTGAATGTGTCTTCCTTTCCCCACACCTTCTCACTGCTTCACCTCTTTGTGTCCTCACTCAATGCTGACATTAAAAAACCCTTTGAGTGTTTGAATAATGACTCACTGGAGATGATTAAGCAGTAATATGCATCCAGGATCCAAAGTTAGACACGTCTGAGAGACCTATCACAATGATAATTAGTGGTGATAAAATAGTAATGAGCAAAATCCTAAACCAGAAAAAAACCACAGTACACCACAGGAAGCTAACTAAACAAGGAAACAGTTCTCTTAACAAACAGGAGAGGGTTTGTTGTGGAGCAAGAAGACGGCTGCGTGTTGAAACGGCACTCAACGGGTTCCTGGTGTTTTTGTAATGCAGCGCTGCCTTATCAAAGAGGAGTTACCCCCGACAAATCCCTGTTGTAATATCCTTTGTACTCTACTGATCTAAGCTAAATCAAAGAGCAGCAGGGTGTTGTGCTGGCTGGTGTGGCATTCTCTACAATGGGATGGACAGAAGCAAAAGATGCTGCTCAGCATGTTTAACTGCCTTGAAGAGATGTGTTAAACTTCCTCACTCCAGCCTGAAGGACTCTGTTTCACCTAAAGCAAAGGGGTCACTTTTGAACTGCTTGACCACATGTGCTGACTGTTTATCATGCCGACAGGCTCATCTATCAGGTCATGTCTGAACTAATATGGATAAATCTGAGAGCACATCTTTTTTTTGACCTTCCATACATCCTTAGCCAGCATTTTGCACCACTGAAAACTTTCCACATGTAGATTTATCTACATTAGATTGGACATGGCCTTTGAGGTGAATGGTGTCCTTCCTGCCATGAGTAACATTTGAAAAACACAGCTTGGACAGAACAAAATGTATTTAACATAATTCAGTCCTAGGTCAGCTTTATTTACATCTGTGGTGCTGTGTGTTGAGTTTCTGTGAAAGATGCTCCCGCACAGCAAAGTGATGAATTTGAATCAAGTTGAAAGGAAATCTTCAGAGCGTCTGCTGCTCATGTTATTTGCTTGAATGATTTTCTTTGATGGCATTTCTTCTTTTTGATGATATTTGAAGGGTTGTAGTTCTACATTATGGCTGATACAGACTCTTAATTGTCAGTGTCAGATCTCATTATGTGGCTCGATAAAAGCGGCAATTTCCTGAACTGAGAAATTAAGCCAGCACAAAAATGCAAAAAACTGCAGTTTCTCAAATGACCACTTGAGGTTGACTCAAAAAATGATTCAACCCCCTCCATATTAAATGTACAAATTTGAGCAGAAATAGACATGTTTACATAAGAGTAAAAAACGGTCGCTGTGGATGATCTCACCCTTAAGGGGATGACTTCTCTACTAATGATGCCAACATGTATATGCCAAAAGAATGTGCTCCTCGAGTGGACAGCGTATCCACATTAGACTGTATCTAAAAATGTTTTTAGTGTAGTACAAAAAGAAAAAAAGATCAGATTATTTAATTTTCCTGTTCATGAAATGTATGCAAGGGTAATGTTTATATATCACTTGTTTAGTGTAGTCTTAGGTGCAAGGCCATGGGTGTCTCATTTAGCTGTCTCAAACGGTGTCAAGATGACAATAACCAGAGTCAAACGCACTGAGCTTTAAAACCATTCTCACAAGGGTCGTCTGTCTTTATTTACAGTCTATGATATCTGCAGAGAGCTGATGATGGCAGCTCTGCAGCCGGCGGCTTATGTATGAAATGCAAAGCAGCATAACATGTAATAAGACAAAGCAATGACTGTAATGCCGGAACACAATCACAGGCATAAGTTTAATAGACACTCTACACATCAGTTAAAAGGCACATTTGAAAAGATTATTAAATGTGTAATGTATGTAAAAAATGATGTCATCTTGTAATAGTGTAATTTTTAAGCATTTTTTCATAGCTATAAAACACAGATTGCTTCATTATCATGCTGTAATATCATAGACCTATATATGTTTGCTCTTGAATAGATAATTAAATGTTCTCACGGTTCATTATTCATTCAGCAATGCATATTAATGTATATTTAAATGCCCTACACTGACCCTGCTGTAAACTAAATGTACAGCTCGGCAAACAGCTAGATGATTTAATTTATACAGATTAAAAAAGATGTGATGCCAACGTATGTTCAACATGAAAAGCCATGATAATCATAGCCTGACTTTCATATCATATTTCTGATTAACTCAGAAATCAGCATTTGTCTAGAAATCTATTCCTCACTCTAAAATACAGATATGCCTGATATAGTCAGTGAGCTTTAAATTAGACTTTCCCTGAGAAATTAGACTTGTTTCTGAGAGAGGACTGAACTTTGTGCAGGATCAATAAAAAACTGAGCTTTTGATGATTTTACAAGAAGATGAAGCAGACAGGTGGAAGATCAAGTTCAAAAAGGGAAGCCCTGGTTTGTAGAAAGAGAGATATGTGCTGCATATACTGTCCTTAAAAAGCATGATGGACTGATAGACTATCTAGAAATTGTTTCTCTGTGTGTATTCAAAAGCATGTATAAAATTATGAAGGAATATTTGTGCACTTGACTCATTGCAGCATCTCTGCCAGTCTGACTGCTCAACACTGTTCGCTCATTTACATCACACAGTAAACGCGGGCCGAACATGACAGACTGGTAATGACTTGACTACAAACACACACGCAGACGCACACTCTCTCTCACACACACACTCACATGCACACACTGTTATACACACATACCAGCTGCTCCTTTCCTCCTTTCTCATCAAACTTGTCATCAGCTCCACCAGTTTGTCTCATCTCACATTAAGAGCTCATGAATAATGTGTGATTACCAGAGACCCTCTGAGCAACTCCTGGATCTACAGTACACACACACACACACACACACACACACACACACACCCTAACAGCACAAAATATCATGTACATATTTACATGTACTATAATTTCCTTTGCTTCTCTCTCTTCCTTGTTTTCCCTGCTCTGCTACACACATACACAAACACACACATGTCCACAAATCCCAAAACACACACTGGGCAAGTGCACGCAACAAAATGCCAGTCTGGTGGCTCAAAGGAACCCTGGGCACCAGGAAAAGGTCATAGAGTTAACTTACAAGCCTGGACACAGGTCTCTCTCATGCACACACACACAGAACAAATACTCCGAAGGTAATTAAGCCTATTTTAGTCTGGTCAATTCGTCTCCTCAAAGAATTACTGTAATTTGATGTGTATAATTCACCTAGCTGTGGGGAGGCATGCAGGGACAAAGGCTTCATACACAATTTTCTCCTCTGTGTAAAATCACATCCACAGCCTTCCATCAAAAAGTCTCACAAAAAGATCATGCCATGCAGAAATATTCACCTCCACTGTACTCTATCACAGCATGACTATGTCTGATGGCTTTTTTTCTCTCCTCCCCACAGTAACCCCTATTCACGCACCCACTTATCCAAGCTTGTGAAGAACTTAGTACAAAAACACGTGAACAAGAATGACCCCACTTAAACTCCTTTACAGTCTCCAGGACTAAGGTGTTCCAAAAACCACACACGCGTCCTCCCACTGCGCACACTCTGAAGGGGAGCTATCATCATGTTCTCTTACCGGTGAATCGCTGGTTGCGGTTGGACACAACGGTCCCCTGAAGACCCCTTTGACGCGCCGAAAGTGTCCATTGCTCAGGTGTGTGGAGCTGATAACCAGGTAGTAACAAGCGCTGCACGCCATCCCGGGGGCTTCGCGAGGTTTTGGGCCCATGAAGTGGGTTCTGCTACAATGGTCCTGGTTGTTGGATGTGGTGTCCCAGCGGACGCAAAGTCAGGTCCGTCAGTGCAGGTAGGAAGGATGCCGGACCGGTGAGACGGAGGACGTCTCACTCTCGTCCTCTGTTTGGAAGTCTCTGCCTACGTGAGACAAAAAGGACAAGAGTGGAGGTTTGCTCTGATGTGTTTCCATGAGAGTGCGTGAAGTAGAAAGAGAGGGAGCAGAGAGAGAGACGTTATACTGACCGCGCTCTGCCGCTGGAGTCTGCGTTTGGCATGCTGTCGTCGGCCAGGCTTAAATAAATGAATGAGCGCCTGTGGAGTGCCAGAGGAAGAGAGAGATCCATCCAGGCTCTGTTACACACACACACACACCCACACACACTCTCTCTCTCGCTCTCTCTCTCCTGTTCCTCCCTCCTCTTGCTCTCTTTTCCTCTCAGTCCTCTGGTCCAGTCTGTAAAGTGTATGCAGCCTCAGCCAAGCAGCAGCAGCAGCAGCAGCACAGTTTGAGTTCTCACTAAAGAAAAGAGGAACAAACAGTCTCGCAAGTGCGCCTTCCCTTCAAGCACGTCGAACGGAAAACATCTGACCTCCTTCTTCTTCTGCCGTTTTGCTGCGTATTGATTAGCATCTGTTTTACAGACACCTGTCTTGTGAAATCCGCGGAGCTCCGTGGGAGGGACAGTATATCCATCCACAGCAGTCTGTAGTTATTATCGAGCTCCAGCGCAGGATGACTGAAGTGGTTCCGACTCTTTCTGAGAAACACACTCTCTCCCTCTCTCTCTCTATGTGTGTGTGTGTGTGTGTGTGTGTCTCCCCCTCTTCTCGGGGGCTGCACCGGACCGGATTTCTGTCTAGCCTATAATATGCAGCCCGTGTCGCTGCGTGGGTGTGGGATAGTGGGGATCACTTCAGTCCACGCCGCGCCTGAGTAACTCCGAATTGACCGCCTCCTTCCACACACTTCTCATTTCTTTCAGTTTTTCTCTCCTGTGCGCCACAAGAATAACTTTGTTTGCAAACAGTGTGTGTGTGTGTGTGTGATTTCTGCAGATGACCCACTGATAACATAATGGTCACATGTCAATCTTCCCCCTCATGTCCTCAGGTCCATCTCTTCTCGTCTTTCCTTTGGAGGACATTAAAGTAAAAGCACTATGATCTTGGTACCGTTTGTGGGAAAGGAGCATCTCTCTTGTTGCATCTTCGGGACTGATGATTTGATGCCAGATAAAAGGCTCTTTCTCCGGCTCGGCTTGTCAGACTGCGCCAGTTGCCGTCAAAGAGCAGCTCGGAACCAGCTGCAGCTGTGTGTCAGCGGCGTATGGCGCTGTTCCCTAACGCGGTGCTGAAACTATTAAACTGCGAGCACCCACAGCACTGCACGGCGCGTCATGCATATTTAGCTCTGGATTAGGGTGCCTTTTTTGTGCTCGACAGTGAACGCTGCAGACAGCTCCTGACTTTAGAAGTAAACACAAAGGGAAAAAGTTGCTTTCTTTTGGTTCCCTTGATGAATTCACATACAAGGACACGAGTCTGTGAGGTTGGCACAACTTTTGTTTTGCTGTCAAGTTTAAGCCGTAAGGCAGGACTTTTATTGTGGGTAATTTTCTGTAAAGATACAATGCATCTTAACAAAATGGCAAAGTCTGATAGGCTACTTACAGCCTTTAGATTTAGTGCAGCTTATCTGCCAGCACTGACAATAGAAAACCAAAGAGTGGATGCCATTCCCCTGCATAGAACTTTAATGCACTTCCATTGTTTGTTTTATTAACAACAATATCCAAAGGACACCCTCAAAAGCTCTTAGAAATATTTCTGAGGCAATTGAACTTCCAGGCTCTGCTAACAGAAAACCCTGGCTGGTCCCTGTCCTTTTGCAGCTTCTGCAAACATTTTATTTTCTCAGCAACCTCCTACTCTTTGTGGAACTGTTGCTCCTCACCTACTCACTCTCTCCTTCTACAGCATTTTTCCTGCACTTCAACCGGTGTCTGTCCACTCCTTGAGGCCAGTTCTCCACTTCTTAGCCATGGTCCTCTGTAGTCCACCTGCACCACATTACACAAACCAGCCTCAGAGCTGTGTTATTCAAAGCAGCTTTGCAGTTTGGTTTTGATTTGTTATGACTAAGAGAGTGTGTGATTGTGCTTTTTTTATCTGCATGCACTCTCACACATGAGAGGATTGTTCCTCTGGGAATCCTATTACATGTAAACAAAGAGAAGTGAAGAGTAGGTCTGTTTGATTATTATGCTCCTATAGGCATATTAATAAAATTTTCTTTTGTTGCACTTACATGTTTGTGAGCTAACTTGCGCTTGCATCATTGTTTTCTAGGTCTGTCCCTTGTATATTGGAAGAATGGATCTCCATGTGGGCTGTATGACTGAAAAATCTTTACATGTTACCCTAACAGCCAATGTGCATCGCATGCAAACATTTGCCTCTGTGAGCATTCCTACATAATCATTGAACAGACTTGAACTTGAACTACCCACCACTGTTTTCAGTAGGTTTGATTGCTGGCAGAATAATAAAGAACAAGACAGAACTACAATTGAGCTATAGAGATCTAAAGCTGGAAATCCCTCCAAAGCAAGGCTTATATGAAATCCCCTTCTTTTATCAGGCAGATACTGACTAAAACTCACATTTAATGAGTAAAGGTAACATGTTGATGCATAGGTGACAACATCCTGGTCCATTTTAAACCTATGACAACACTAAGACAGAAACTGCTTCACCCGAAGTACCAAAATACCCAGGGACAAACATATTAATGTCATATATGCAGTCCATTGCAGTGAGGAATGCTCTGATCTGTGGTGAGGCCAAACAACAACTCCACAGAAGAATGTCACAGCACAAGAGAGCCACCTCCACAGGACAAGGCTTGTCTTAACAGAGAGGTGGTGGACTTGGATCCAAGCAAGAACAACGGGCTGCCAACCAGTCCCACCACCACAGCCCTGTAGTATCATTAGCCAGTCGATGGACACACGTGACACAGAGAGGCAGACCAACACAGGTTAGTATGGAGACATTTAGAGCTATCTTAGTTTCACACAGACCCACCCACTGAGGTCCTCCACCACATATAAACCATGTTTCCCCACCAAACAGAACGGATGAAACTACTTGAAAGAGCAGAGAAATGCCTTCTAAGAAAACTCTACAAGTCCAGTGCACAAAAATTTAGAGGCCATCTTTTACTTATTAAAATGCACACTTCCAAATCTCAGCTTAGTTACTTCAAAGCTTTCAAAAATTTCCATTGATTTCCCTGTCTGGTTCCACTTTGTTATTTATTTAGTGAAGGCAGAATTGTATGCCTCCTCAGCAGGCCGTGGCCAGAGGCATTATGTTTTTATGAATGTATTAGGAACACAATGTTGTTCAAACATTCACTTGGACTGAAGCTTAAATTTCAACAAAGGTTACTAAGATTTCATGCCAGTTTTACTGAACGCGATCAATACATCAGGATCATTCTCTCTGACTCAAGTATGAAGTCAATAGAATCTGGTGGTCAGATGTCAACACAATTCTGGCCATGACTCAGGAATTTTTATGCTATATATACAAATTTTCCACACAAATGTCTCATCAGTCATTTCTTCTCCATGAGGTCGCTGTGGCCTCATCATGTTCTGTAACAACACTATGAAAATGTCCAGTGAAAGCCATCTGCACTTTCGTTGCTTGGTGTTTTTGATTTCAAGGACTCACTGTTCTCTTGTACTTGTCACGCTGAGCCGTTTAAAGATCCACTCAAAATTATCTGAAAAATACATTTTTACAAAGCTAAGAACAGGTCTGTTTTTTTCTGAGCAGCAAAGTGGTGAAGTCTGGGTGAAGCTATATGTGTTTGCACAGAATAAAGACATTTGCTAATTGTATCTTGTGTGCAAATCTACCTTGAAGTGTCATTTGCAGTCGAGATTAGTTGTGTTTTTGTAAAACAGGGTCCAGTGTTAAATTATCTCAGAATGTATTCAAAACAGCATCATCATTATGTAGACAGAGGAAGGAGCACAGAAAGACTAGCTGTCCATATTTAGCATTTAGACATCAGCTGCTGCAGAGGAAACAAAGCATACAGGCTTAGCATTATTAGGTCCAACGTGGTGTGATTGTACATACAGTATAATATGCCTGTTTATATAGTAGAGCTTTATCTGCTTGCTGGTTCTGCTCTGCAGTCTAAACTCTAACTCTGTACAGTTGTTGTAATTTCCTCTTGTATCCAGTGGCCCACATTTTACATCAACACAACTCCCTAATGACACTAAAGCTGACTGGGCACCAGGGGAACCTGTTGGCACGCTTACACACACACCCCTACAGATACCCACATATGTGCTATGTCAGATGTCAGTCTGATGGAAATTAACTGTGTGCTTTTTAAGGCACTTTACAGCGTGGGAATACACTTTCCTCACACAAGAAAAGAGAAACCAATTTCATGAAGAAAATGACCTTCATGCTATCTTCTGGCACAATGCCTAGGTTAATGTCTCATACACTTAAACAGTGCTCGGTAATGCATTTTCTACATCCTGGAGTGACAGTGAGAGCAAAGCAGCAGCAGTAATATGTGTCTCCTGTACAATCAGGTAATGCAAAAGACAATGGCACAAACACTAAGACTCAATGTGCAGCTGCGTGGCACACTCATTCACTACCTGCTGGTTCTGCTGGGTGTATGTACAGGGGGGGGGGGGGGGGTATTTGCACTGATCATCCACAAGAGGAAAACTGTTGTGTATATTTTAAACACTCTAATTCCCTGAAGTGCCTCCCCTCTCTCTTGCTCTCTCCCTGCTCCTGGTGCACTCATTACTGCTGGAAATGATGCAGTAATACTGAGAGGAGGAAGGTGGGTGGGTGGGAGCGAGAGGCAAACAGTGAGAGAAAGAGAGAGGAAAGGCAAAATCTCGGTGGTATCTGTTTTCCCCAGTTGCTGCCTCTGGGTCTTTTCCCCTCTCCTCTCTCCTTATAAACCTTTGAAATATTACAGTTAGGTTTTGGGCACATATTGCTGTCTTTTATGCACAGTGGATGAGATTGCTTCTGAATGTATTATGATCCAGAAGTGGGTAGGTTTATGTGTGTGTGAAAATAAATGTGTGTGTATGGCTGTATGAGGATATGAGACGTGTGTTTTCCTCCACAGAAGACCCACCATGGTGAAAACACTATGCAAAGATTTTGTGTAAGTGTGGAGGAAGATGAATATTTGTACAAAAAAGATTTTCTTTCACTGCTCACATATACAGACCAGCAATCCTCAGAGAGGATGATCTCCTTCAACAGATAAATATTGCACAGTTCAAGGTAAATTTGAGCTTTGAAACATTCAATTGCATTCAATTTATGAACAGAAACATACCTGTGGCACAGTTTGACTCTAAGATCCACAATCTATAAGTGACTTTCACTGTGGGTGTACATATGTTTGCACCTATAAATATGTGGGCTTAGTGAAATTAGGATTTAACCTCCCAATATGTCACAGTGTGTGCTAGTACACATTTAGATTTATTGCTCGCCGTTTCTCTGAGTGTGTGTTTATTTTTTTTACCTGCGTGGGTTTGAGGACTTGTTGTGTTCATGTATGTGTCTATTTGAGTGCAAGCACTTCATCAAACTGCCCAAACTGCCCCCCCACTGTATGTGTGTGTGTGTGTACATGCACCAGTGACAATATAAAAAAATGCCATGAACAGTTGTGTCTGCATATGGACAAAGCCATGCAGTGCTGGTCTTGCACTGCAGATTGATGGGAATGAAATATTCTTTAATCTAAATGTAAATGGAAGTGAAATTTACCGGTGGGTTCTATGTAATTACCAGTGCCACAATTTATTAGAGTTGTGTTTGTGTAAGGTGGAGAGTGAGAAAGAGAGAATATGAGAGACAGAATGTGTGTTGGAGGGGGTGGGGGGGTTGAAAGAAATAAAGAGAACAAATGAAAGTGTGGAAAGCCTATCAGAATGACAGAGTAAGAGAGGGGATGATTTATATTTAGTTATGGCTTCATGGTTGAGCAGTGTGTAGGTGCACATTCACTGCAAACTGAGAGGGAACAGGAAATAAGAAGCTGGTCAAATCTGGTCAGAGAAGTGCGCTGAGACAGAACCCTGAGGACCCTGAGGACCCGCAGCACCGTGGCGCTGAATACAACTCTTTTCAGCACAAAGCAGAGAGCAGGGGAAGGAGGATGTGGAAGAGGGTGGGGTTGAGGGGGAATATGGGACAAGGGCCAGACTTCCGTCTGTCAGAACTGACAACCTGGCGTCAGATGTGGACTCGATCTCAATTAGTCACTCTCTGGTGAAGTGTACTGGTATCTTTGATATATGGACGGTGTGTGCTCTGTCCTGACATGAACTGCACTGGCCCAGCAGTTAAAGTGAAATTGTGTCAGAGGCAGATGCACTAAGAAAGATCGACATCATTAAGGTGTGCTGCTGTTTTAATGAGAGTGGAACTCTCACTCGTACTTATGCAGAGAAAGTATGTGTAAGTCTCTCTTTTTGTCTGCATTTGTATGCTTTGGCTTCAACCACACTCTGCTACATTCCATTGGGGTGGAGATTTAATATGTAGTTTTAATCCACTTTAAGAGAAATCCATTTCACATCTCCACATGACTCCTCCATCTTTGCCCCCTCTCTGTATCTGTCTAACCTTACTTTGCTTGTGTCTTGTTAGTTAATCCGTGTACACTGTATTCTGCTGCAGATAGGACCCATATTGGAATACACAACACCAAATGGATCTCCACTAACAGAGCCTGACCAAAAATAAAGTTTGAGGGGCTGAGGCTAATATCAATTACATTAAGTAAAAAATGTGATTATCGCGGTTGTCAATTAAATGAAGATATTATTTGACACGGCACCCATCTGTTCAGTTATAATGCATTCTCTGCATCCTGTGGTTCAAATTAAGGATCTAACATCTTCCACTGCTCAATGAATTTGTGGTGTTACCAGTGTCAAAACCCTGACAACATGCATTTAAATAAATAGTGATATTAACCCACAGAGCAGTATCTCTGCACTGAAGACAGCCCTCATGAAGAAGCACCAAACTCTGAGAAGTTTACAAATTGCAACATTAACATTATCAGCTTTTGATTTTCAGCTTGGTACCAAATGATCTGCCATTGTCTCATCGCCTTTTAAGTGAAATCTGACATCTGCTGCTCCGACACTTTACAAGTGTCTGTTGTCCTATGGAGTATTGATAACATGCTGAATATACACAAAAATGAAAATACAAACAAGCACTGCTGTTGCTGACTACTGGGGAAAATATTTCTCCATACTTCCACCACTTCCCCTGCCTGGTGTGTGAATATCTCTCCTTTTTGTTGTTGGTGTCTCTGCATGTGTGCCATGAACTTTTTGTTGCCTCGATCAACCCCATGCTTGTTTGTCATTGTGAAGCCTTTTTCCAAATGCTTTTCACTACATCAAAAGATAGCGCTGCAACTGGGTGCCATAAAGCATATGAATATGTTTCTCTTGTTTGTGACAGAGGAAAGTTGTTTAGAATGGCACTTCATTTATTTATTGGAATATCAATGGTGCTGTGTAAATAATTGATAAGGTCTGTTGACGGGGTCTCTGGTTTGTCCCAAAGGACAGCAGGAAATAGACTATGGAAACACACAGAGCCAATTTTAGTCAAATAACACTCAAGAGTCCTCTCTTCTATAGTTATTGTACTTCAAAGCCATGACGGTTAAGATTAAAATGGTGTTAGAAAGAGCAGACTCCACCACCCTATGTCAAGGATAGTGTGGAGAGAGGAGTGGAGAGGAGCTATCAGAGCAGTCCAAGCTGATTTGGAGAAGCCCTTATCTGGCCTGGCTTGGCGCCCTTCTGCTCTTGGCTGCCAGCCACACTGAGCGGAGCCTAGCAGGGTCAGAGGAAGTGAGGTCATGTGAATCATGGATGCAGTTAAAGATCCACTTGGCAGCAAACGCCAAATTCACAACTGAAGGTCACACATACATCACCTATATCAGAGAGAGAGAGAGAGAGAGAGAGAGAGAGAGGCATGCTGAGGTAGCAGAGAGAGATAGAACAGGGGGAGAGGGGGTGAAGGAAGAACGAGATAAACATCTTCCATCTTTCACTCTATTGTTCTTTTTAAGCAGAGAGAGAAGTGCTAGTGATGCACAGAGTGGGATATAGAGCCCGTCTTTGCTTGCAGTAACATATAGCCCACCAAGGGAGCTTTATAGTGTTGTTCTAGTGCTTGTGCTTGAAAGCAGAGATGCCATGCAGATAAACAGCAGCTGCTCCTCTATTCATTTTGTCCCTTCTTCCATCCAACTGCACACATACAAATACACACAAACACCTTTTAATCTCAACAAAAGAATTGTATTTCCCAGAGAATTAAACACAGGCAAGTACCAGGGCTCATCCCTGGTGTGTATCATGCTGGTGGTGAGAGCTTTTGGAGCCAAAGGACCAGAACAGTGACCCATCTCAGCCTGCTTTAATCTAATCAGTCCCTTCAACTTCCTAATAGGCTGGTTTCCCAACAGTCTGCTCTACAGGGACTGTGGCTGCTTTTATCTGTTGTATGGCTGTTTACTGATCAGGGGTCAGCACGCTGCCTCGTTCTTTGTACAAGAAACCAAAGCCACATTACAGAACATCACATCCAGGCACACTTTGATTAATGTGCTAGGGTAGCCACTTTTGTGTTTAAACACACAAATAGTGTGTGTGTGCATGTTTGTGTGTGCCTTTTAATGTGCTTGGCCGGGTCTATCAGCTAGACTTTAATCTAATCTGGTAGCTAGGCCTGCCATGGTGACCTGTAATGATTTAGAGCTGACCTCAACACTCTAACTCAATACACTCTTTTCCACTGAGCTGCATCGTGCATTTTTGTGTGCATGGGTGTGTGTGTGTACAAATGTGTTTGTAACAGCAAGCTTGCTTATATGTCAATATAAACTCATTACCATACAACAAGTGAGCACGGGGTAGTGTGCCATGATGCCACCTTGACATTGTGTGTCAGTGAAGGGGTCACTTTTTGACCCCCTCACACACACACACACACACACACACACACACACACACACACACACACACACACACACACACACTTATTCTCCATCTTCTTCTCTCTTTCTTTATCTCTTTGACCTTCAGTTTGCCTTCAGTTTGAGTTTATGGGAGTAACCTCCAATCCTATAAACAAGCCACAGTCTACCCCACACACACATAATCACACACACATACGCACACACAATGGTTATTGGATTCATAACTGGGAGACTCCTATCCTCCTGCTCTCTGTGCAAGATGAGAGGTGTTGAAATGAAATTCTCCCGCAGAAAAGCTCTGCTCTTACCTGGGATTTAGAAAAGCTCTAGTAGGGCTCTCTCTTTCTCTCTCTCTCTCTCTCTTTCTCGCTTGCTCTCTATCTCTCTCTGTCTTATGCACGCACACACTCATACAGAGAAAGACACACACACACACACACACCTCAAGGCTAGAAGAGGCTGTACACCCAAGGAAAGTGAAAAATAAGCAGCATGAGCAAATGAGAGTCAGACAGACAGAGAGGGATTACAATAGGGTACGCAGGGAATGGTGGTGGGATGACAGGAAGAGGAAGAGGAGTTGTGAAGATACTCAAAAAGACATGGGGAGAACTGAGTTTTAGACAAAATTGATCTGTATTTCTGTGAGGCTGCAGAGAGGCGGATGAGGTGACCAGGGATAGTCAGTGGGTTTAGAGGAAGAAAGAAACAAAAACAGCATTAGAGAACTCAATCTGTTCCCATAGTGGAGCTCTAACAACTGCACCTAACCCACAAACACATAAATACAATATACGTTGGGTAGTTTTCCTTATATCAGATCATAAATCTACAAAACACATATATACCTAAACAATAAACAATGAGAATGCATGGATATTGCAGACACGGCTCACATTACATCAGCTTTATTATTGACTTTTGTAAACAACAGCTGACAACAATCTCACCCCCAACTGTTCTGGGATTTTCATTCAGATTGGATGTGCAGTGTTGAACTCGCCAAGCTTTTGCCAAGTCAAATAGACAGTTTAACCCCTGATTAACAACAGTGAATGTCCCTGTCTGCATTATATTTTGTGTATGCCAGAGTCTGGTGTCAGTAGCACACCCAAAACAATGCAAGGCTACAGCACATCTATTCCTCTGCTACTGTAGCAGCATATGGTGCTACAGTGCAACCTCTCTGTGCTGAGTGACATTTTCTGTTATTTTTTTTTTATTGTTGTGCTTATATTTATCAGTGCTCTGGCATTGCATGCCGAAGTCTTACTGTGATATTAAGATCCTTTGAATTGCAGAGGCACAAACACAAAGGGACTGTGACATTATTGAAACACCCTCTAAAAAACTCAATAGACCCTCTAGCACGAAGGAAGATAATAGTCAAAACACAATATAGAAAGTGAACTCTGGACAACCCAGGTCATTTTATACTTTTATACTCAAAGTCATTTACACAATTTTATTCCAGCCTCTCTGCATTCATGCCCCAAAGAATCACATCCCTTCAGCTGCGCATGCTAACATGCATAGCTGCTTAAAAACAAGAGAAATACTAATTATAGCCTTCATAATTACAGCAGTAGAATAAATAACTAGAGTAACTTGCCCGAAGAGTTTGCTTTGGTTAAATTGAGACGACAATAAGAGACTGAATCTCTCAATTATCTGCCTGAAGCAATTAAACGGCTGCAATGATTGCATCCATAAAATATTCTGTCTTGAACAGGTCCTCTTTTCTGTGTTGTTAAGCAGAGCCATTACATCTGAAAATGATTTTTGTTGATGGAGAGAGTACGGTTGAAAAAAGAGCGAGGGGAAAAAAAAAACAGCAGTTGGATGA
The DNA here is from genome assembly GCF_900634625.1 of Parambassis ranga. Classification (NCBI taxonomy): domain Eukaryota; kingdom Metazoa; phylum Chordata; class Actinopteri; family Ambassidae; genus Parambassis; species Parambassis ranga. The sequence continues at coordinate 12,854,698 of NC_041036.1, forward strand.
ATCCTGTGAATGATTTCATGAAGTCTCTATTTTAATTATGTCAGAGCAGAGAGAACAGAGATGAGGTCTCAGTGGCCCTCTTGCACTCTCTCCGCTATCGGTCTATCTTTTAATTATCTAACACTCCTGTATGGAAAGCAGAGGGTTGGTATGGAAAGGCAGAGATAGCAGAGGCTTACATTTCTCTCATCAACTGCCTGATAGTACACATACACTACATATCTTTGTTTTGTACCATCTTAAACACCTGTCTTTTTCCATCTCTGACTGGACAATCACTTTTGCCTGTACATACAGCAGGACATTGAAATTCATTGAACTAGAGAATATCATGGCAAGAAACTTTGACTTTCTTTTCCCTGTAGATTAGGCATTAGTTGGGTGTGATATATGATGAAACAAACATGAAGAATGCTGACTGCACCTTCAAAATACAATCTGAAGATGCCTGAATCTCCTGCTACAAGGATACATTAATGGAAAGCATTATGAGATGTGTCACCAAACCATGAATCACCCTCAGTGGTTTGATATTTACCTTGACCCAGGAGCCACCGCAGCTTATTCACTGTGCCCAGCCTCAGTGTGGCCTGATGAAGCGGAGGATCCTAAAAGACATTGATGCTGGTTTTTCATTACAAACCATGTGTATATAAATAATAAGAGGAATTACTTGCCTGAGGAATTTCATCATCTGACCAAGTCTGTGTCAACAGACCTCTACAGATCTATAAGAAGACTGCATGCAGTATTTACACTGCAGGCCCACCAACTGCACATCTACAGTATAATTCACCATTAAAAAGAACAACATACTTCTGCTATTGAAACTCGTTCTGATACAAAAATGGCTTTGGTCTCTGTTGATAAGTTTCTTTTAGTAATTGTAGAGGTATGCAAACATTTTTTTAACTCACAGTTTGAGCCTCTGGCTTCAAAGATGCTGCCACAGGAACTGTAGACAGCTTTTCATAAGCCATGGGCGATGTCACAGACACTTTTTCTATTGTTATATACAGGCTCTGTGAAGACTGAGCCCACAGTTAGCTGCTAAACATTTTTTCAGAATCCTCCACTGGGAGCCCTGTGTGTTTTTCTGTGTTGGATGTGAGTAGCAATAAAACAATAATCTAGCAAACCTGAACTTAAGGAATCACAAAGCATTGCTTGAATTTGATGCAGGTGGCTAAGGCTAGCCAAAACACCAGAAAAACAAACAAGTAACCGCAGTTAGGACCATCTGTAACCTGATTGGAGAATGTTACTGTTAATAATTTATAAAGAGGTATAAGCTCACTTTTTGTCTCCACATTAGTTTTTCTGTTTGATTTGAGCTTATACATAAACGCAGCTCAAAGGAGCTCATTACAGTTTATTGCATTGATCCATAACTTTGTAAAACCACAGAAGATCCCACTGTTACTCTTGGTGTGAGGAAGCATGTGTGGATGTATTACTTGTTTAATCATTTAATCATTGCCACTGTCCCAGAATCAGGATTTTTTCACTAGTGATTGTGAAGTGCTACTCCACTCTCTCTCTCTCTCTCTCTCTCTCTCATGGGACGGGTCTATTTTAGGAACCTGATGTTCTCTGACAGCTTTCACACATTCCTCTGTGGCATTATCGCAGACAGATACACACACGTAATAAGGGAAAGTGTGCACACCTCCATGAAGGAATACTGAGTCCCTCTAACGTTAACATTTACAGACAGTCGCCAGGACATGTCAGCTGCATTCCAGTAAATTGGCTGCAGAACAGACAAGGAGTAGCCTAACACAATACAAAAAATCCAAATGGCATAGTGTATTAAAGGACAAGACATTAACATACAATACAATACAATGTGCCGGAACACAACACATCACCATGTATTACTGTAAAACACACGGAACAGTGCAGATATCCTCATCCATTTAGTATTGAGTGCAGTCAGCCTGTCTCTGTTAGGGATCTGCCAGACATGATATGATATCATGTCATAGTTTCTGTCATAACTTGTCAAGTAAGATTATGGCCAGCTTCAGCCATAACATAGAAAGGGCGAATCTCTCATCGAGGTCTTGTACAGTGTGTGTGTGTGTGTGTGTGTGTGCGATTACAGCATGTGCAAAAAATCAACAGTAGCAGAAAAAACTCAATATGTCTGAATCCTTTGCACCAACATAACACACACACATTTTTGCACTAATGCACACACACTCACTGAGACTGAGGAGTGTGAATGACACTTAAATGTCACTCTAAAGCTCAGGAAGTCAGGGACTAATTACACTCCTCTGCTGACACGAAGCGTTCCATTGGCTCTTTCCTTGAATCTCCACGGCTACCTGACAGGATACGTGACCCGGACAGAGCTGGAGGGATTTATGTACTCAGCAACACACGCGCGTGTCACACACACACACACACACACACACACACACACACACACACACACACACACACACACACACACACACACACACACACACACACACACACACACACAGTGATTTGACAAATGTGATTTGACAACTACATGTACTTTTCACACAAAATGATCTCTTTTACACACATTCTCACTTTTAGAATAACTGACAGGAAGGGCTATAAGTTGTCATCATGGTCACTGCTATTGAGATCAATAAACTCAGCGCAAGTACCCAATAAAGAAAGAGTTCCTCTGGCATTTTAAGTTGTGGATTTAGTTATTCTCTGAGTGCTTCTTTATTCTTGTAATCCTAAAGTCATCCAGTTGTTTGAATAAAATATTCTTCAGAAAGAAGAAGCAGTTTGCCCAATGAATTAAACACGCGTGTTATGTTGCTCAGTTTAAAAAATAGTGGATAAAAATGGGGAAAAGGTTGCAAGACTGGAATGCAGCCCTGGCAACGATGTGTGTACATGCCCGTGTCTATATATACGTACACCTGAAGTGTGTTCTGCGGAATATGAAGGTCATCAGCAAGGCTATTCAGAGTAATTATACAGTTTCTTTTCAGCAAGCCAATCAGAGACGACCATGCCTGACCCTTGACAGGCCAGAGTTCACTGCTCTCAGTGTGGTCACACAGCAATTAACCTACACATACTGTACAAACTGTCTCTCCTCTTTACGTGTCGCCTGTCTCTCTCTCGCTACACACACACACACGCACACACGTAGTCATACACACACACGTGCATGCACATGCATGAATAAACTGCAACTAATGCAAATTTGAATTGCATGTCTCTCTCTCCACTCCCTTTCCATCTGCACCCATATAAATGGGGTCAATTTTATCAAATAGAATATTTTAGCAGTCATTTGCACATTGAAGTGAACCGATTTAGAGGGAATAGAATTTAATGCAAATTACTGTGTACAGCAAGTTCCTTTTGTCAAATACCCTTACAAATATACAGAACTTCCTGCATCCCACAGACTTTCTATTCTCTGGCTGACACACATGCACAGACGCAGAAGTGTTTACCTGTAAAATGACCAGGTAGCTTTTTTTCCTCAATAGGGAGACGAGTCCATACAATGTGACTAGTATGAGTAAGAACGCACACGCACACACCGAAGTACAATGCATCATTGAGTGTGTGTGTGTGTGATTTTTCACCCGTTCTCACAGACACCTGCCATTTGAGGTTTGCATGCGCTGCATTTTGCACACATTCCCCCAACAAGGATGGTTTCTTGTGACACATATACACACTCACTCACACACTCACACACACACATTCACATCATTCATGCTTGAATTCTGTAGTATTTGATTGCTGCAAGTCATTAATTATTTCTGCTTCTCTCAAACTATATTTTCCTGCATGACAGGGACATTTGCCAGCATTGTCTCTCTCTTTCTTTCTTTTGTTTCTCTCTCTATCACAGAATGACAGTCAGCTATGTTTCAAAGGGTAGTTTCCAAGACTTTCAAGACAGATAGTGTTTTCCATTATAAGTCATGCTTGTATGTAGGCTACAGCAGGTTAAATGCTTCATAAAAAAATGACATGTTAATCAAGCCCTCTTTTACACCCATGCAGAATAAAAAGAGAGCAAAAATGATGTCCTTTTGTCAGCTTGGCAGAGTATGAATATTATATATTTAACCAATTACATTTTATATTTATTCATTTATCTGCTAAACGTCTCGTCCTTATCGCTTCTAGCAAGACATCCGCTATTTGGAAACACATTGTTGAATGAAAGCACAGGAATATTCATCACAATGGAACATATTAGAAACACACAAAAGTGTGTGTATGTTTTTTTTAGTCCTAGCAGATTTGTGTAAAAGACAATGAATAATTCCCTTTCTCCATTAAAAATCTTCTTGATGCAGCAGGATGCACAAGAATCTGGTGTGTCTTATCAGCGATGACAGTGTGTACAGTTGTATTTTCTCCCGGGGAGCATGAAACACAAAAATGCCGGATGTTTCTGAATTACTGGGAATGTTTTTTTTTTCTCCCCAATTAAGGAGAAATTTAAGTGACAAAGCTTTTTACATTAACATTACAATTCATAGAAAATCCTACCAAAACTATTGTCACTCACTGAATCATCGCAATATCGCAATAGGTGCCTAAGAACAGACAGACTGTCAGGCAGGGAGGGAAACAGGCAAACATAGACAGACAGGTACTGTAAGAGGTATAAAGATATCAATAAACAGATCTCTTGTGGCGTTTACTTTTATGTTCAGTTTGTGCACAGGCCGAAAACACAGGAAAACACACCATCTTTCAATTTGTGGTTTATTTGAGATCACCAGAAAGATGAGAGATGAGAGAGCTCAGAGATTCTGAGCTGATAATATGACAGTTATGCAAATAAAAGAAGTTGAACTGATATTCATCATTACCATTATACCTTCATATACCTACAATCATCTGAAGATCCAATCATATTTTGGGAAACTATCGAGTCACCATACACCATATCTGAACAAATGAAGTAGGCAGGCATGTCAATTTTTCAACTATGCTCCCACAGTACACTTATTTATCTTACTTTGAAATGCATAACATTAAAACCAGTGTTACAGACGATGTGCCAATGATCTGAACCCCACTCAGGAAGTTATATATGTCTTATTCAAAGCTCTTACATGGAGTGCTCTTAATGCAATTGATGTCATTATGAGCTCTTTCAGGCCTTGAGGAAAAAAGAAATGTTGTGGGCGCCAGTGACTCTTAAATTATTTGAAATAAACTGTTATACCGTGAGAAAATCAGCTACAAGTGGCATAGATGTCAAATGTTTGCCAAACTGCACTGCCAGACCTCAATAATTCAGTCTATGATTGTTTAATGCAATGACAAAGAACTGCAAAATATAAGAAAACACCCAAATTTCATCTCAGCATCAGCAGGTACATTGTACAGCAGTTGGTGTTAAAGTTAAAATGCATCTTTAATCTGAAATAGATTGCACGTAACTGACCTGCATGAGGCTTGTCAGGAACAAAGCCTGTGCTGATTGCATTGTAGCAAAGCTGCTATTTTCAAATCAACATACTGACAAAGACAAGGCCTCTTGGAATAATATGCTTTGGGCAGAAAATAGGTGTTTTATGCCTCTCACCAACTCTGTTTCTGGAAAAGATCTGAATCCCATTTAAATCCACCCAAAAGAGAAAAGGGCAGGAAATTCAAGAAATCAACTCACACACTCACACATGCTTATGTTTATGTTTACCCTAACAGAACTTATGATTGCCTGACACCCTGGAACTGATGCAGCTGCAAAGAGAAAAAGAAAAAGAAAAAGAAAGAAACACCAAGGACTGACACTCAGGAGTCTGAAGGTCAAGTCGTAAACACTTGACTTCAGGTCAAGAGTTTATACCCTCGTCTGAGTTTGAGTCATTAAAAACAGGTTAAAGAATTAGGTAAAGATCGTTTTATTCCTAACATTAAGCACATTTTAGAGAGACACTGCTGGAGAAATGTGCACATTTTTCAAGGACTGAAGTATCGCCCTTGTGTTATGTTTTCTTGATGAGGACAGGCTGGAGGGTTGTGTTGCTGAAGGGCTTTGTCGCTTGACATGAGCACAACAAAATGTGTTTGGATTGAGAAAAACATGATCTGAGAAAGAGAGAGTTTAAACAAAAACAACAAACAAACAAACAAAACAAATCCAACAGTTATTATCAGATTTAATAAGAGATGGACAAAAAGATAAATGTTCATCCAGACTGACAGTCAAGGCCTCAATTAAACTTGGTTACCATGCTGCTGATCTAACACGCCTGCTGGCTCGTAATTATTTTTCACCAATCCTGGGTCTACGCGAGCAGCCTCATTTAGGTGCCGTATCCCAGAGGGAAGTTTGAAGGGGAATGAGAACAAATGGCATCCTTGCCTGTTAGGAGAATTTTTGGCCCCCTTGTTAACTATAGATTTAGTACAAAAATGTACCTAGCAACAACAACCTCATCACTATTAATCATCATACTGCTCATTAAACTCATGCTCTTTCCCCCTCAGATTTCCTGCTTTAAAAATACAGAGCAGGAAAATTGCACCTCTGATGAGTATGTGATTTTCATCCTTATAGAATCAGACTTCTGCGTCAGCTTTTTCCTACCTTGTCAGCTCTTTCACTTGACTGGAGGTATGGCTGAGGAGATGAGGCGAAAAATTCTTTAGGCCTATTTCAGCCTTATAATGGGCTGCCGATTTCCCTGCAGCCACAAAAGAGGAGCAGTGTGGATGCGTGCTATTTGCAGACCACAGCTGTTTGTCAAAGATATGATTATACAGAATGACACAGATACATCAGAGATTTTAATCTCAACTTTCTCAGCATGGCAGACCGAAGAGGGCTCTGTTCAGTTTCATCTATCTCAGATCATACAAGGAGTGACATGGAGTGGATGGGAAGAAGGAAGAAGCTAGATGAGGCGAAAAGATTATCAAAGCTTGCTTTCCAAGGAAAGGATAAGACAATCCCATGCAAGCACTGTCTTTGTGGAGATATTTTCAAAGCGTCTCAGTCCCTTTTGTTGTTGAAAAAAAGGCTGAATTCTGAAATAAGCAAGGCCATTTAATTCAGCAGCGATGTGTGTCGGACGACGGAGGAAAATCTCTAAATCTGCAGTTTGATGCAGCTCCTCCCCGCCTCTGATTTCTGCCGCTTGGCTTGCCAGATAAGATTCTGAACTTTAAACATGCAGTCACTGCTCATCCTGTTAAAGCAGAGAGGGGAGGATGAGGCTCTCTGAGTAGAGATGTTTACTGTATGTGGCATGCAGGTCTGTAACAATAGCAACATGTATGTTCAGTTTCTCTGCATCAGTGTGCACAGTGACATGAACATGATCAATATCAGGACTCTGAGAGATGCATGTGCACATGAATGTATTAATCAGGTCTAAAGCAGCACAGGCATCTGCAGAAATAGGTTACACTTACATCCAAACTGGTTTGTATTCTCCTTAAACCTGCTCTAAGTGTTTCATAATGAACATCCCATGTGTGTCTGTCTGGAAAGCTGGTAATGGAATATTTATAGAATATTTCTGGGAATACTTGTGGGAAACCCTAGTTATAACAAGTGTCTTTGTTCTACCCAGGCACAATTTCTGCTTTCCTGCACTGCATCTGTCTCTCTGTTTCTGTCTATTGTGTCTCATTGTATATACAGTACTTTTTTCCTACCTTTTCTGTCTGCCTGGTTTTCAACAACCTCAAAACCTGAGCTCAGTGAGAACTTCAATCTGAACCTCATATGTAATGCATTACCACAGGAGCCATGATATGAGAGAAATCCCCCAGAACACACCTGTTCTGTGGGCTATTGTTTGTCATTTGTTGTGGCGTGGTACTGTGCAATATGCAACAACTGCACCCCGTCATTCTGTGCACTTTTGTGACCGCTTGAAAATGACCCTCAGGAATTCATCCGTGAATCTGAATTGTTCAGTTTTGGCCCAAAAAAGGTTCACTAAATACATGTTCTTAATGTACAACATGTACTGACAAATTTTGGGCTCCCATGCGAGTTTTAATCAGCAACTCCACCGTGACATTTATAAAATGGCGGTTCAGCATTTGCTTGATGTAAATATGTCCCAGAGAGCATAACTGTAAAATGTCGCAAGATGTTTTCAGATAAGCACAAAAACACTCAGAGTAGAAGGGCCTGTTCAGTGTGTCTGTGTCTGTGTGTGTGTCTGTGTGCGTTTTGTCATGCTACAAATTTTTGCAGGCAAATGCTAAATTTAGATCCAACAATGCATGTTCCAGGCAGTTCATCGCCCTGAGTGAATGTGTTCAGTGTAGTGTATGCTGCTTGGATCATTAATTTTACACTCTCAGGAAACATTTGATCATTTTTTATTGTATAGATTGGTTTTCAGATTAAAATAATTATCTTATTTTCTATGTTCATTGAAGTAAAAATTAACTTTTAATAGAAATCATTTAAAAGTTGACCAGCTGATCTCTTGACATTGTATTTAAAATGTGTGAGAAACGGAGATCACAAACCTTGGACATGGCCTTGGAGCACGTCATTCCACCCGGCGTTATCTAAATTTACTCATTGGGTTCAATAGACAATAACTCAGACAAAGTCTGGTAAAAGATAAGAAAACTAGGAATGAACTGGAGAGTAAAAAGAGCTAAAGAAATAAAGCCAGACTCTGGAGCAGAGTGGCGATGTGACAGAGAGAGAGAGAGAGAGAGAGAGGAAAAGGACAAGAAAAGAGAGTTACCCCCGAGGCAGAGCTAGTAAATGAGTCATCGGAGTGGATCTGCTATCAGGTCTATTCTAACAGTGCTACAAGTGAATGGATGCCTTAAAGGTTAGGCATAAAATGATTTCTCATTTTGCTGCAATATTCCCCCAGGTAGACATTAATGCTTTAGTTATGGACTCGACTGTAAAAGCTCCTGAGGTAACGTGCTGCTTGTCTGCCATAAATACTGCTGGCTATGTATATTTATATTGTGGCTTCAATGAGGCTGCTTTTATGGAGACGGGTGTATTTTTGTGCAAATAGTCAGTAAAGTTGATGTGATGCTGTGTGTCATTTCTACTGCCAGGTAGTCACCCTGTCTACAGAGCCAACTCCCCAGGTGCTGCGGATCACAGCTGAGACTCCATTCAGCTCTGATCGTCCTCACCCACACACACAGTACACACACACACACACACAGAGCTGTGAACTCTTGCAAGCAAAGTCATGCATTCATACAAAGTAAAAAGCCGACACACACAAAGCACTTACGTATGTGCCAAGCTTCATTTCTGCTCTGTTGAGTCTGTTTGTGTCACAACTTTGCAGATGTTTCAGCCATTGGGACATGAACACTAAATTTGCACATATTCTCTTCCCAGTCGTTTGGTTGGAACAGTGGGTTTTGAAATGATAATGAATCTGTGGGCCAGGATCTCCCACATGGCATTGCGTCTGGTGTGGAAACAGAAGAAAGAGAATGAGGCAGCCCTGGAAAGCAGCAGCATAAAAAACTGTTTTCATGTCAAATGTGAAAGTCAAATTCTGGCTAGAAGATGGCTAAAACTTTCCGTGTTTCTAAGAAGTGATCAAAAAAATGACAATGTGAGTCTGAGGTTTCCATCACAGCTACAGAGCTCCTCGTGCAGCTAATTTACAGTTTAAAGTTCGGCTCTATCAATCAACAAAACAATAAGAAAAGCAAAACTATATATAAACTCTGGTGGAGCATCATATTGTGTAATGATTGCACACTTAATAGTTGATTATGAGTGTACACACCAGACAGACAGGTTGAAATGCAGAGAGCGAGGGAAAGGCAGTGCACAGATCAGGTTCCACAGCAATAAAACTAGGAACACTGACCATCAGAACACAGTGTGTGAACATGACAGTGGATAGAGAAATGTCAGAAGAGATGAATCCAAACAGTGTGGTGCTGCATTCTTTGTACACAGCAGCTGCCCAAGGGCCAGATCTGCTGTGTATCTCTGGGAAGGGGGACTTAGGACTCTCTCTGGGGCTGCGTCTGCTCCAGTCTGGCTTCAGTGTGGTGTACGGCAGCCACAGACCTCACAGCTGTGGCCCCTTGCCTCAGGGAGCTCAGGTACAACACAAGGCATAACACAGAGCTTGCAGTGTGTTCAAAAAAGCTCAAACATAATTGTGTGTATTGTATAGGTGATGACCCACGCAGCAGCCAGATCAGCTGATCAGATCAGGGTTAGAGTTAGGAAGGTCGCAGAGTTGTGGTTCAATGTTTATTACATTCGGCTCACTGAGACCATTATTGAAATGTCTCAGTTGAGGCCCTAGCTCTGCATTAGGGTTAGGGTTAGGGTTACAGCTAGGGCTAGGGCTAGAGTTAGGAAAGTCAGTTACCTACCACATGTATACCTTATTTTAACTGTATTCACATCTTTATTGCAAACATCAAACGTATGAGATAACGGATCAGTAATAACTGAAAACATACTTAACATTATTTTTCATTCTTCATCCATCCTGATGGGTTGAACTGAAGGTGTTGGTGGACCTGAGTAACAACCTCAGAAGCCAATGCTGCAGAGGTAACAGACTCCTGTGAAAGCATGAAAAGCAAATGTCTCATTCATAAATGTGTTATGCATTTTAAATAATTCCTCTGGATGTCTCCCATGCTCTAACAGAGGGAACCTTACCTTTGAGCAAATATTTCCTGGCTAGTTGTCAAAATAATTTTTGCCTCAGTATAAGCATCACAAAGTCTGGACATCTCAGGATGTGAGTATAACATTATTTTATTAAAGTGTTCCTAAACACTGCCTAGAGAATAAAACATCAAAACTGTCCCGAATCTCAAAAAAATGGAAAGGGTTGATGCTCCCTCGGCCTGCTGTGTATTTTGCTGAAGTGGAAACATTGATTCTCATCATTTTGAAACCCGTCTGTGTATTTGTAGACAGAAACAATATCAAGTTAAGTCTTTGCTGTGTGTTCTACAGGCTGGTCCCTAAAGCTGCTGCTGTGAAAGTCCTGAACACACTGTCTGCCCGGGTCCTGCAGAATGGACTCCTGGTAGAGCAGACTTAAGGAGTCTGTTAAAAAGACATCAGTGGGACCAAACAGGGGCTAGATGACTAGACTAGACTAGACTAGACTAGATGGTGGGGACTATAAACCAGACAGCTGGAATGTGATGAGAAAAGTGGTTCTCAAGCTTTATTTATTTCTTTTTTGTTGTTGCTGATTATTGATTTTTCTGTATTTTCATAGCAATGCATTGAAAATGAGGATGGTTCTTGGATAAATACACAAACACTTTATGATCTTACAAAGTCAAAAGACCAGTGTTTGTTGCAGCTTTCACTGCTACAAAGAGAAACACAAACATGCCGGAATCTCCAGAGACCAAACCTGAATCTGCCTCAAAATCCTCTTCAACACAAACAAGCTCTCTCTCTCTCTCTCTCTCTCAAACACACACACACACGCCCTCTCTCTCACGCGTTCAGACACATACCACTGCAGTGCTCTATTTCTTTGAAAACAGGTAGCTGTGAGAGTACAGAAGTGTGTGTGTGTGTGTGTGTGTGTGTCTTCATCAGAGCTTGTGTAGTTACAGTATATATCCACATGCACATGCTTGTAAGTGTGTCCTATTCCCTGGCCAGCAATTTGATTAGATCCACAGCAGGGCTGTGGCTCTGTCACATTTACATTCAGATGGAGATTTAGTCTGTCGGCCGTCCCCTGCTGTTACTGGTGCAGTAATGTAGGGAGACATGGCTGGCTGCCCGGTCCACTTATACACACACCTGGGGAAAACTGCTCAATCCTACTGACTCCACTATGTGCCTGTCAAACTGCTCTCTCTCTCTCTCTCTCTCTCTCTCTCTCTTTTTCTCCAACACTCTCTTGCTCTCAGTATCTCCCATCTTTTACAAACAACTTAATCGTCTTATCACAGAGCTGTGAGTGTGATAATAAGCTTTAGCATGGTGAGATCTAGAAACAGGATTACATATTCAGCAGCATATATATATCTCTACATGTGTGTGTCTTTACGTAGTCCCACACTTCCAGGGGCTTCATCTCAAAATTACTGAACAGCACTGAGAGCTAAACAACACAAGGGTAATTCTGTAGACAGACATTGTAGGGGTACACTGTGCAGTCATGCACTAGATATTCCAAACAAGGCCGGTGAGTCATCTAAAAACACTCTTAGAGCATTTATTAGCAACAGAAAGACACAGCTAATTAGAATGCAGCAAGAGAAAGATATTTATATTTGAATGCTATTCGGAGGCACTTTAGAAGAAAGGATTGATTTGTTTTATTGAAATTACTGAATGATAGACAGCATGATCGCACATAAACCGGATGTGAGGTATACAGCTCTCATTACATGCATGTGTGCTTCAGCTCTTTAAATGTTTGTGCAGAAAGTTTTTGTAGAACTTTGGTTTGTGGTTAAAAATTACCTCACTAACCTCGGACTGGGGGGTGGGGTCTAGTGCAGGTGGAGGTCGGATTCACCAAAGAAAGTTCAGGGGGCATGGTGGTCCCTGCTTACAGTAAATATATTCACAGCACAGCCAGCTCCTCAGGGTCAAGGGCACATGTTGGACAGAGATGAGAGATGGTTTGAAAGTGGAGTGACTATGTTAAATGGCAAAATCTCTAAAAAGAAACAGAGATGCTGTAAGCAGCCATGAAGATTTACCAGATGAAACCAACAGTGCAGAAGCTCATTAGCCTTTTCTTAATGAAACAATATGGGTGTGTTCCCACATTTAGTACACCAGCAGTAGAAAGAGGTTTTGGGCTGAGAGCAAAGACAGAGAAATGTACTATTTACTATTGATTGTGGTCATTTTGTGGTGTTGTTCTTGTCAATCACACCAGTATAGATTATTTCCACTGCATCCAAAAATAACAAACACCTCCATGCTCCAGGTGTACCTGTGTGGGAACAGTGCTCTTCCCAGAGTGGAGGCTGCCCTTTCGTATTGCCTCACGGCCTTCTTCTTCTTCTGTCTGCTTATCAGAGACGTCATCTACACATACGTTGAACAGGAAAAAGACATCTCCTTCAGAATCATGGTGTCTCTGGCCAACAAGGTGATGATCTGTCCCTCTCTGCTTGGTCTCATGTTGTGTTACTTGTCCTCAGTGGTTGGGTTCTCTGTGTGTTCCATATTTCAGGTGTTTTTCTGCTGTGTCACTTGTAATGCTGTCTCTGTGCCGTCTGCCTGGTGTTATAGCAGCTTTCATTTAGCTCTACAGAGGGACAAAGTACAAGTATGACAGCAAACCAAGACAAACATTTTTTTTGCTGTGGTTATGATTTGCAATTGAGGGTTCATCACTTCTTGCAGAGTAAAGTGCCTGGCTCATTTTTGCATCTTTCAGGCGCTTCCTTCCCTGACTGGCTGGACTGCTGGATGCTGTGCAGAAAGCAGATGGGTCTCATTGCACTGAGCTTTGCTTTTCTCCATACTATCTACACATTTATCATTCCTATTCTCTACACTGTCAGACACAAACTCATCTCATGAGCGGTGGATGAAGTGCAGCATGCTGCTCCAAAACAATTGCAGTGTTTCTGTATTTTTGTACAAACATATAACACAAAGTGTATATTACATACAGGGGGGTCCACTACAATTACTGTACTCACTCTCTCTTTTTCTTTTAGATTAAGACAATAAAACAAGCCCATTTTACTTTGATAATATTAAAGCATGGGGCACTGACTCATTCTATGTGTTGGGAATCCTGGGCTTCTTTCTTTATGTCCTACTAGCACTAACATCCCTGTCCTCAGTGGGAGGCAGTCTCAGCTGGAGAGAGTTCAGCTTCATTCAGGTCAGAGCACAGTTGGAAATGTACAGTTCTGTGTGTGTGTGTGTTTGCTTGTGTTATCAGTTATGTGCTTACCATAAGTAATATATGAATGTTGTATTGGAGTTTTATCAGCGCTACTCAAGTGTTGTAGACGTAATATGTCAGCGGCACTCGTCTCCACGGACTCTGGGTAACTAACACAGGCACACAGGCACACACAGTGAAAGCCTGGCTGACTTTAGCCTGGGATTTTAAATGTTAAGTTATTCATTAAACAGAATTATGATACCTGGCATAATCCCCAGCAGGAAGATTGTTAATACAGGTCACAGGCCCATTTGTGTAAAGGTCAGGTCCACAGGTAGTGAATAAGAGTCAGAGATAGAGGTCGAGATCAAAACAACTTTTATGATCTGGTGAGAAGTCGTAAAACATATCAAATAATAAGAATGCCAGTTTACTTATTTTGTTGTCGTGTTCACTATTGTCAACAAGGGAGCATCAAGTTTTTAATATAGCTGTTAACTCTGAAAAAAAGTTCAAGATCACTAATGAGCATTAATCAAGCTATCTATTACTGCACCACATTATTATGAATCCTTACTGTGCTGTTTGTACTTATTGTGACTCAGTAGATGAAAACATCAGCAGTCAAATGCTAAAAATGTAAATGAAAGAACATTATCCAAGTAATTAACAATAACTGAGCCTCAAAGGCCACTGGTGCTACAAAACCAATTATTCTGGAACGGCTGTGAAACAGTGTATTTATATCTTATTGTAACACTTGAGGATTACAGGCACACAAAATATCCAAGCATCTATTTTTAAATCTACCAGAAAATACTTTAGCTTTAGTGTATGCTATGGTTTAATTGTATATTCGGTAGCAGAGCATTTTTATTTTAACCAAGCAGCATTTATCCACTGGGAGAAATGACTGTAATTTACTAAAATCCAGCTTGTATTAGGCCAGCGTCATGTCAAAATGTGTAATAGCTACACACTTATAAAAACATATTAATTTCACAAAAAAGGCCCTACAACTGTGCAATTCTCTTTCTTTTGGTCTATTTTATTTGACAGCAGGTGACAGAAGTCCACATGTGGAGTTCGGAGTGGATCGTGGAGCAGTCAGTCAGAGCAGTACACTGTCACACACCATGACACTGTGGGATTAGATTTCCACATGGAACCATGATATTTTCCTTCATTTATTTTCTGTTTTAACTTACTTTGTTTGGTCCCTTTCTTTTTTTTCCTCATTTTAGTCATGGCTGGATTAGATTTAATAAAAAGAAATGCAAGGTTAGATTTAAGGTTTGTGTTCAGCTCAATATCCAAACGTTTAAATTCGAGGCACCTTTGGCTTCATCAATTCTGCCACTTGGAGGAGTGGTGAAACAGAAAACTACGCTAGGAGTCCAGTTGCCTTGACTTTAAATCCTTGAAAGTAACATGACATGGACAGTCTTCACAGACTGTGTGATGGTAAAATATGATGTTGCTCACTGTTTTGCTTTGTATGTTTTCACTGTGTGTGTGTTTCAATGAGCACCTGTCTTCAAGGACACTGGGTAAGGCTCTCCCTAGCACGAAGAGCTGTTTGTTAGAATGTAGCTTGTTAGAGATGAAGTTTAGCATTATCCATGTAACCACATTTGACCCAGCCTATGTTGTGCAGAGAAGTCGTACCATCCTACCAGAGGCCAATCTGCTCAACAACAGCTCAGCCAGAGACTGGACTCTGTATGACCCTCTTGTGCAAAATAATCTAAAATCTAAAAAAACAACTCTTTTTGTAAAAATGTATTCCTCTCATCATTCGTGCATCAAATTAGAGAAACATATTTATTTTTTGTCAATGCTTTGTAAATGTTCCCTGACTATGTCTCATGTTTTGTCCTTCTGCAGTCTAAGTTGGGCCAACTGACTTTGTCCATATGCACGGCACACAGCTTTGTTTATGGCTGAATTAAATTCCTTTGCTCCTCTATGGTACACTCCTCCTGGCTACATGCTCTGATCTGATCTGTCACTCTGTGGTTTTGGTGTTTAAGCTTTTCCCCTGCATTGACCGCACCCTCGACAAGGCTGGGAGAGGACCACACCCAGGGAGAGATGGGCGAGAGCAAGGCCACCGATCTGTGAACTCTTTCCCTCCAAGTCATTAGGATTCCTGGGGGATTTATTCCCCAGAAGGATTCACAGTAGTCATTGTTTTAAATTTGAGCACAGGATATTTTAGGAGACGCGTTATTCTCAGTGATTAATGTTGTTGAAAAGAGGAAAAAAATATATTTACATAACTGCATCCATGCTCAGTTTGTGTGTTATTGTGTCCTCTCATCAGTCCTCTCAATTGTGCAAGAGAGAAACTAAAAAAGGAAAAGCCCAATGGACAAGTCTGTACATATAAACATTTTTTATGTCTATCATCTTGAGCATTAAAAATAAAAAAAGAGATTTCATGTTTGTGTTGCATCTTTTTTTCCACAGAATATGGCGACCAATAGATTGATATCCCCTGCTGAATTCTATTGTTTTGATAAACATAGGCAATAGTTTCTGTTTTCCACTCTCGTCTCCCTTCAAGTGGTGCAATTGTATCCCTGAGGTTGCTCTCTTTTCAGGATGTTATTGATCTCCCTGTTTTCTAACACCTCACTGCTCAAACCAGCCTGCCTCCCTTTCGATGCCTGACACACACACACACACACACATACACACTAGCACACATGAGTAGTCTTTGCTTACACATGCACCTGCACAATGTAGGGGAGAGCAGGGTTAAGCTAATTATATTTCCACATGCAGAGTTGACAAGTGCACACGCAGATGCGCTCTTAGCAGTGACTAAACAGGGAGTGTGGAGGTGGTTGGTAGAAAAGGTACCATAAGATCAGTCTCCACTGTACGTTTTTAAGGGCAATTATTCTCCCTTGTGCGACAGCTGCTGCAGCAACATGTCCTAATAAATTAACGCCACAGTGGGTTGGTTTTCACCTACACCTGGCTATGACTTCACATCTTCACTCAGAAGGCTTTTGTCTAAGTGGGGCTTGATTAAGTTTGGAAAAATATTGTGCTTCCCTGCCATTTTCATGGCTGCCATGGTGAGCTATCTCACCTCATGCAACACATTTAAAATGGACTACAACTGTACAACCCCAGGAGGGCGCCAGATACACAAACAGTGGTGAGTTTTTGAGGAAAAAAACGTCTACAAGTATATATTTACGCTAACACATGCTAGCTTTTTTTTTAACAAACAAAAAAGTCTGGGCAGCATGGGATAGCACAATGTGTACATGGAGAGGTTGTTTGTAATGCTAAATGCTAAATGCTAAATGCAAAAAAATTGGTCTGCAAACATAACCTGGACACATATCAGTTTATTATCAGGTTATTTTCCATCTACTAGCCAGGGACAAGCTCCAGCCTCTCTGTGACCTTGTACAGGATAAAGCAGGCTTGTCTGTCTTACTGATGACACCTTATGATATACAGGAAACACATACCATTTCATACTATTAGCACAACTTGTAATACATCACACACACGGAAAGTTGCATAAAAGAGAGTTGTAGGTGCAAAATTGCAGGCCGGTGACAATAGAGAGTTAACATAGATGGTCAATGAGGAGTGGGCAAATCAGGTCGGACCTGATCAGCCAGCACTGACAGCTAGTGAATAGGTGCAGAGTGGTTAGTATGTACAACACTAATGAGCCACCCACAGAAGAGGAAGACAGAGCAGCTGTCACCATGACTGCTCATACAGTAAAAGAACTATGCAGCGCCTCTTTTGCCCAAAGCAGAACATTTAGTCAGAGACATCCTGTTATCTTGCATCTAACAGCATTATCTGCACACACAATCTGTAATCCGTTACACCCGCTCCCATTGTATTATGCTCTTATTACCACACAACTGCTGCTGATTTTAGCCTATTTCCTGCTGTTGGTGTGTGTGTGTCTGCGTGCTTGTGTGTGTGTGTGTGTGTGTGTGTGAGTTAAAGTATAAAGCCCCAGGATAGAATTTAGATGCAGAAAAGCTGTGTAGCTAGCTATCTTACATACTTAATTCCCTCTCATGTTTAATTTCACACAGACAATTGTGAGACCTATAATAACTTTATGTGTGTCCGGTTATGGAAGCTCAACTCTATATATGCATAAACAAACAGCAAGGAATTATGGGTGAATTCAGTGATCATGGAACACATTTAATTTGGAGTTTGCAGAAGGATTGATTTGTGATATGTACAAGTGGATGTAGAATAAGGAGCATAATTAAAGTGATTACTTGAAATCATGAGTGCTCTCCTGATGTTTGTACTTCAGCAAGAAAATCTTTAGATTTACCATGAAGCATGTGAAATATTCCTGTGCATTGTGCTTATAAAAAACTCTAACACTGCAGAATACATATATAGTTTTAATAACCATTGACACCAGACCTGGGCAAGGTATGGCTTATGGTCGTCACCCCCCCCCCCTTCACTTCTTGTGTCCACACTGCACTGACTGTGTGCGGAGACACATTCCCAGACACACAGTGGATATGTGAGGTGCACATTTTTTTAAAGAAAAGAAAAATGGAAAAAAATAATGGTGGATGTGGCCCCCACAAAAACAGAGAGAAAACCACGGATATACACTGTTGTATAAATGCAATATTTTTGTTTTGCCTTGATGTTTTGTCTTGCCCCAACAATGGTTTTCTTTGAGAGAAACCCAAGGCTGTGCACAAATTTAACACACAGATCATAAGGGGCTTAGAAATAATTTCTGAGATAATAGAATACATCATTTTGAATGGAAAACTCTCTGAAGTTATTTGTGAAGTTTACTCAGAAGTGTTACATCAACATTTCTGATTTAAAATGATGTGTTATTTGGTTTCAAAGAAAATTGCCTTATTGAATGAAATAAATGGTCTTTATATGGTTACATACATTTATACAGATATAAAATTGGACCACTGAAAGCCTCGGGATTGTATTTAAAACCTATTTTCAGCACAGCATGTGGCACTTCAATGGAGCAAATGGGCATCTGAAGATTTCTCATGGTCTGATGGATTAGACCTTTATAATATTCTGAGTTTGTCTGTCTCTCACTCTTTTGAGGTAAAAGTTGCCCTCCATTACATCAGGAAGCTGCCAGTTCTCACGCAGCACATAGTGCTTAATTGATTCAGCGGGAATGTCAAAAGAGAGGTGTTTAAGGTGAGTAGTGTTACCACTGCAGCTCTTTTCTCGCAGCCTAATTTATTGTGGGAGTCCCTGGAGGTTTACAAGTAGGCTACAGCATCACCGGCACTGCCACAGTCTGAGCAAATGTTACAATTACTTCAGAGAAGAGTTCAGTCTGGTCAAAAAATGATGATGATGAACAACTTTGTCCCACTGGGTTATTGCTGAATTTCTACAACACTAGTTCAGCTTTGCAGACCTTCTGCATACTGTATGTCCTATAATATACTGATGCAACGTATAAGGAAGGATTTTGTGCTTTTTAATTTTACACTGACCTGGGTATAATTATAATAAATATAAATAATAAATATTAAAACAATGAAAGACTGAACATGAGCCAAGGATGCAGGGTTTTTATTTATCTGTCGAAAAGAGCAGCTTATATGTCCCAAGATGTACACCACATGGTCCCAGTTAGAGATAAGGTTTAAGACAAAGAACATGATGACTTATTATTTTTGTGACTTTAGTAGCAGGTTGTTTGTTTATCTTCGATCAGCACTCTTCCAGTCATCTGGAAGTCCAGGGCCCGCCAGTTCAGCACATTTCCTGGAGTGAAGTCCAGTTCATCCATGAACCACTGGATTTTACAGGAGGAGAGGGTGTGGTCCCACATGTGGACATCAGACATCATACCAACAAAAGACGCCTGGATGTCAAAACCCCCACCAAGGGAATCCTGCTCCTGTAGATGTGACAGGAGGTTCAGAAGGAAACAACTCTCAGAAATGTTTTCTATGACTGAATAACAGAATATCACAGATGTTTCTGGAGTACTCATCAACCTTACCTGTCCTAAGATAATGACTGGATTGTTGATGACAGGTCCACCAGTGAATTTTCTAATTGAGTGCTTCCCATTCACCCACAGTTGCACCAGACCGGATGCAGCGTCCCATGTGGAACAAATGGAGTTCCACACATTTCGCGGGTAGATCATACCTGGAAACTTTGTCAGTTTGCCGTTGATGTTAAGTGCAAGTACACCATTTTCATCCATAAATATCACAAAGGCATTGTCAGTAGTGCGCGTGGCCAGAGAGAAAAGGCTGTGGCTTCTGCTGAGGTCTGTAATGGACCTGTGTCATGACATAAGCAGGATTATACAGTGCATGTTGCTTTAACAGTCATAGAAACTCTTCATTCATTAAGATGTAACACTACCTGAAGCAGACAGTCAGAGCATTAAAGCTGTGTGTGGATGGACTCAGCTTTACATTAGCTGTGTTGGTTTCTTCTGGAAAAGTAAACATTTTGCCAGAAAGATCTAAAAGAAGAAAAAAATCAGCAGGCAGTCACATTAGTCATACTGTAAAGCACTGTGCCATGCAAACAAAACCTCACTAAAGAATCTCATGTAAACGATCAATAATTATTTAAATAAATTATGAAAACGTTTACCTTGACGGCTGGCAGCACACACTGTCAGCATCATCAGGAGAAGCAAACGCATCATCTGATGAAAAAACAATCAAAAAAACAGTGTAATGGTTAAATCACTGTGTTTTCCTGCACTCTTTGAAAATCTTCAGCCAGCCACTCTGAATGACTGATCTCCCTCTTGCTGCACAAGATAGTAAATCTAAAAAGACAACTCTTGTAAAACTTTACTCATCAAATTAGAGAAACTTCCATAACAACAGATAGCACAGAAATAATCCGTTTTGTTTTACTAACCCCAGCCTGTTGTTCTGCCATCAGTACTGTTTGTACTAACATAATGTAAAGTGCAGGCCTGCTGTATTTCTTTTATCTTGCATCGAGCATCTTACCTTTAAGTTGTTCAAGAGGCGTGGCAACTATGGACAAGAATTAACATTTTCAAATTCTCATTGCCTTTTTATTGCCTTACCTCATTAATGATAAACTAAATAGAAAATCATTAACTATCTCTACACAGGTTCTTTCCCATCAAAAAGTTATATAACCCCATTACATCAGAATACTATGTTCAAATTCTGTCTCAACATGATGACCCCTGTCATGTGGCAGAGTCTGCTCGTTGTCACGTACCAGTAACTTCATTGTGGGACAGACTTGCCTTCTGATGGCACCTGGGTGGATGTCCTCTGTATAATTATCCTGCTGCTCTTAATTCTCTGTTTCCTTCAGCAGGAACGTTCTTTGGTGATGTGACTTCTTCTGATCCTTCTGCTCTTAACTTGTTTTACACACTATACAACACACGCTCACACATGACACCTTCCACTAAGATACAAAGCGTGCACTACTGACCTCCACCCCCATACTGACAACTGTTACTTGTATTTGCCATGAAACATACTAAAATAAAAACATGTACTGGCATAAGGTGCATTGTGCATTGTGATGGCATTTGATTGACTTTGAGTCAGGTTATGACACTCAGAACTCATTGTAAAGGACCACACTAGTTATCAAGGAGTTGTTGTGGATCTAAGTGTATTTGCGTGTGTTTTAGTTAGTGAAGTGATGTGTGTGTGTGTGTGTGTGTTGATTTTCATTATTAATGTATCTATTTGTATTTAATTTTACTTTTAGTATGCCTGTGCACTTTTGACTTATGCTAGCTTCTTGTTTCTAACAATGAGCCAGGAAAGGCAAAGTTTGTTATATTGACTGCACGGTTTTTAACATCATGATAATACTAAGATATTAATTAATTACACTTGAACATGAATAGTTGCCTACAGTACATAACTTGCTATAGGACTACATGTGCATGAAGCATGTATTCACACAGTAAATGTTAACTAATCAGTAACTGATCATTAATGAATTATAAAATTACAATTAATAAACACAGGATAGATATGATTATAAAAAGCCTTTAAAACTACCTGTATATTCTACTTATTAATGGCTAATAATGTAGGAGTGATGCTTTATATGATGAATTAAGTATTTACTAATGCTTAACTAATGCCTCATAGTGTGCAGTTATTATAAAGTGCTATCAATACAATTTATTGTAAGATTCATAAACGTCAAAAACAAAAAAAACAAACAAAACGAGGAAACAAATTCAAATTGGACCTGAACTAAATTAAAACTTCATAATAGTAACACATCTGTTCATATTGTAATGTGTTTGTTCCAGGACTGGGATCACACATATGTTGGAACTCTTTACACCTTTATTGTTCCTCAAGCCTGTGAAAGAGGGCAAAAAGACACCCAGCTGTGACCATGTGGTGTTGAACTGGTCTGCCCATCAACAAAAATCTGCACATCCCACAATGTGAATACAATAGACACAGAGGACAATTCATCATACTTGGAAAAAAACACACCCACTGTATGGACCACAGTAAGCATACAAGGGCTAAGATACAAAAAAGCCTACAAGTGAGTTTTTGAGAAGATCAGTTTTACCTAATATCCATCCTGTCCAGAAAAAAAGTAACCCAGTTTAAAACTAAACATAAGACCTTATGCACAGGAGGACTTGGTGGTTGTTTTGGGATATGAATTTAGTTGCAGGTTGTTTGTTTATCTTCGATCAGCACTCTTCCAGTCATCTGGAAGTCCAGCACCTGCCAGTTCAGCACATTTCCGGGACTGAAGTTCTGTTTATCCATGTACTGCTGGATCTCACAGGAGGAGAGGGTGTGGTCCCACATGTGGACATCAGACATCATACCAACAAAAGACTGCTGGATGACAAAACTCCCACCAAGGGAATCCTGCTCCTGTAGATGTGACAGAAATGATCTCTATAAGTAAATTACAGAATATAATAGATTTAAGTTTCTTAAGTACACCTGAACCTTACCTGTCCTAAGATAATGACTGGATTGTTGATGGCTGGTCCACCAGTGAATTTCCTAACTGAGTGTTTCCCATTCACCCACAACTGTGCCAGACCGGATGCAGCATCCCATGTGGAACAAATGGAGTTCCACACATTCTGTGGGGATATCAATCCTGGAAACTTTGTCAGTTTGTCATTGATGTTAAGCTGAAGTTCACCATCCATATATATCAGAAAGCTATTGTCAGTAGTGGGTGTGGCCAGAGAGAAAAGGCTGTGGCCTCTGCTGAGGTCTGTAATGGACCTGTGTCACGACATAAGCAGGATTATACAGTGCATGTTGCTTTAACAGTCATAGAAACTCTTCATTCATTGAGATGTAACACTACCTGAAACAGACAGTCAGAGCATTAAAGCTGTGTGTGGATGGACTCAGCTTTACATTAGCTGTGTTGGTTTCTTCTGGAAAAGTAAACATTTTGCCAGAAAGATCTAAAAGAAGAAAAATCAGCAGGCAGTCACATTAGTCATAGAAAACCTTAGCAAATATCTATAAGGAATTCTTATTTAACAGAATTGGTCCATCAACTAAATCTAAATAATCACGACACTTAAAATATATAAAAAGGTTATACCTTGAGGACTGGCAGCACATGCTGCCAGCATCATCAGGAGAAGCAAACACACCATCTGATAAAATACATAAACATAATTAATAATTAATTAACTAAACCCAACCATTGTAATGCCATCAGTGCTAAACTGCTACTAGTAAAATACATAAAAGAAAGTGCAGTGCATTACTTAATGTTGCATTGAGCATCTTACCTTCAAGTTCTTCACAACGTTGTGACAACTATGAACATGAATTCACATTTTTAAATCCTCATTGCTTTCTTATTGCTTTAAGGATGAACCGATCACTGCCTCTTTCTAATGAAATAGTTTTATGACCACTTCATATGAATTGTTTGTTCAAAGTTGTAAAAACCTGTTACTCAATAACTCACCTACCTTATATTTTACAGTATAATTCAGTTCAGTTTCTTTCATTCTTCTATTTTTCCCTGAATTTTAAATCTCACACATGTATGAGTTAAAATATGGCAGGATATCTGCAGAGGACTGCTGTAATGTGCCTGCTTTGTGGAGAACAGCATCAAATCAGCAGAGTGAACCCTGGAGAGGGAACAGACTGCGACGGCTAGACAGAGCCCACTCAACTCAGCAGGGAAAAGCTGAGTTTGACTGACCTTCCAGAGAGGGTGACATGTGGTTACCAGGGAAGAACCACAGGAAGCAACACCAAATCACACAGTCTTATTTACTGATGTTTATTTCTTAATGGTGTATGTTAAGACATAAACATCGGTAGCATAGTTGTGTACAGTTTTGTTTGTTTTCGTGCTGTTCTTCATGAGACCGGTTGAGAACTCATCACTATCAATGGCAGCTCTGTACAATCCTAATGTGGATTGAGGATTGTTTATAAATTCCTATATTCTTATTGACAAAGATGGATAGAAACACTGAAAAAGAAGTTTAGTCTGTGCCCAAAGTTTACCAGCATCAATACTGATATTGAAGAACCTGAAATAAATGTTGTCGGCAACATTGCACTGTGGCCTGACGAGAAAATGGCATGATATAAAGTATCAATCTAAAAGCAACAAAAAAAGTCTGTAAAACAATATGGTGCAGCAGAAGATAACACCGGACAGCAACCTGCAAAAAGCGCCTCAGGCAGCTGTCAGAGTGAGAGAGCTAACCACTCAGCTGCTGTGCTAACATTTAAACTACATGTCAGTCAATCTGCAAGCTGTCCTGATATGGTGAACAAGTCCATTATAACATACACGACTTCAGGTCACATTAGGACAGTAGCAGACTGTCTGTAAGCTTGTGTAACAGTCTGGTGAATGTTTTCGTTCTCGGCTGAATGGCAAACATGCCACCTGGCAAGCACCTCTGGGAAAACTTATCAAGACACACACCAAAGCACTTTCAGCATGCGCTTAACTTGACACACAAGGTGGAATTAAAAAGATAAGCTGAGGAGACAAAAACATTTCATTTAAAATGATGCACACTAATGAATGTAAAACATCGGGAAAGCAGAAAGCAAATCAAACAGTTAAGGGGAGGAGGGAAAATATGTCAGGAAAATATTTAGTCCCTATATTTTTGTTTTATTGCTCCATTATCAAGAAGCTGTTCTTTATTTTAACCTGTTTCCTGGGTGCAGTGTGTGTGTGAGCGCTGATGTATAATCAGATATGAAGCCATGGGAAAAAATTAACTCGTAGCATAACAGGGTTGCCTGCATTCATCATATCTACTTGTACTTAATTTCACACATCTGGACAACCTTGAAAAACAGAAATAAGATTATATTTGTCTTGCCATAAAGGCTCGATTTTCTATCCAAGCATGAACACATCCACACACACACACACACACACACACACACTGGTGGGAGTTGTACATTTTGCTGTTTACATAGTTTATCTGCGGTGTGTTTGCTGACATCTACCCTGCCTGTGTACATTGGACTTGTTTACTTCATCATAACAGTTTGTTGCTAAAAATAAAAGCAAAGAAAACCTTCTTCTTTAAAATTAAAACATATGACTACAGGTACAGACACATTTCTTTTGCTGTTTTCACTTCAGACATTTTATGATTTTATGATCTGCTCTTTGCAGTGGTGATTATTTCCTATAAATAAAAGCAGGCTGTGATGGACTGTAATTTCCCTTTATTTAGTTGGTAGTTTTGGGGTGTGGTGATTTATTGGTTGGAACCCAACCCTACCTCTGCACAACACAGCTGATGGTGTTAAACACATCTAATAGGCAAGAAATTCAAGAGATTAACTCATTACAATACACACTTGTTAATTTACAACAATTCCAGGTGACAACTGTGAGAACACTAATGGTGAGCAAAGCTGTCATCAAAGCAAATGGTAGCTACACTGAAGAATGTAAAATAAAAAACAATCTGAAATGGATGGTTTGGATTTTTTGTTGTCTGCATAGTTCCATGTGTTCCTTCACTTCAGTATTAATCTACAATGTAAAAAATAATGAACAGGAAGAGAAACCCAAAAGAAAGTCGCCCAAACTTTTGACTGCTAGTGCAGCTATAGCCACTGACAGTGCATAAAGAGTATTTGTATACTCGTGTTAGTGCACTTCCAAGTACATCTGCACACCTGTGAACTTGTACTATACTGCATTATAGGTTAGCTCTACCAGGTTCATTCATCAATCGTATTTTAATTCTCAAGAAGAATCTAGAAACAGAGGTCTTTATGGTGGGCAGTGTTGCTGCTACAGCTGATATTGTGCAGGCTGATTTTTTTAAATCCCTGAAGGTTTGGAAGTGGCCTGCAGCATCCTGAGTGTCTGAGCACATGTTACAAGTCCCCCAGAGAGAGAGAGGTGATATGAGTGGAGATACTCAGAAAGGAAGGTTCATCTAATGAGCTTCACCCTTCCAAAAATCTTCAGGCTATTGGAGCTTCATGAGCAGCTACTTCAGAAAAAAAACAGAAATGTGTGTTAAACAAGAATTTGTAAACACTTACAGTCTTAAAGAGAACCATTTCCCATTCGTAGCTGTGGATCCATGAGAGAGACTAGTAGTTTACTGATAGAGTGACAGACAGCTACCAACCGCTCACAAACAAACCTGAGTGTCAGAGTGTTTGCTCCTGTCTCTATCCCTGGGACTTGTTTACTTATCCTCACTGTCCATACAGCTGCAATGACAATATAGCTACAATCTTTCTATATTGTGATTTTTAGTATTAATGTTTGACACCATTACATATGCTACAAACATGGTTTGTTACCAGTTTTAGGCTTCTCACAATAGATTGTAAATCTGTTTGTAGTTGTTGTGTTTGTACACTGTAAAAAAATGTAGCATAATATTTCTTTCTACTTTATTGGGTTTAAAGACAGAATCGTAGAACATCAGGAGCTCAAAGTTGGGCTGACCTTTAAACTCATCCCCTTAAATATGTGCGTGAGACTTTATTATAATCAGCTCTTGACCTTTGACCTCAGTTTAAATGTGATTCCAGTACTGGAGAAAAACACTCAACAACAGCTTTGTGAAAACGCCTCAGCCTAACAGTACAGGTGGAGCAACCACAAGAGGGGAATCAGGAACTAACACCAGTGACCACACTTAAATGTGGGCACAGACACAGACGGAAGTGTGTATCCTCACATCAGCTGAATGAAAAAAAAAACCCACATTCTGCACTTATTTGTTTATTCATTTATGATAAATCAGCAACAAGATCATTTTTGTTGTACTCTGCACTTTACTCGTCTCCATAAAGGTGAAGAACAAGTTTAGAAAAACACAATTTTATTACACTTGGCTTAAATCTTACATGAAAAATTCCCAGCATGCAGACAGAGCAGAGAAAAGATAACAGACTGAATAATACAGTGAGTGATTGTTGTTAAAAAGTCATTCATTAATAAAACACATAGGGCTCACACTGGTAAGTTCTTAGTTAACACAGAAACTGTGAACTTTGAGGATACTGATGCTGCTGTTTAGTGACAAACTGTTTGTTTATCTTCGATCAGCACTTTGTCAAAAATCTGAAAATCCAGCGCCCTCCAGTTCAGCACGTTCCCCGGAGTGAAGTTCAGTTCATCAACATAGTTCTGTATCTCACAGGAAGAAAGGGTGTAGTCCCACATGTGGACGTCAGACATCATGCCGATGAAAGACTGCTTCACGTCAAACCCACCGCCATGGGAGTCCTGCTCCTGTAAGGAGAGCAGGCAGTGAATAAAAGTTGTTTTTGTTTATTCATCGTGGTGCTTAAACTCAATAAAAGTGTACCTGTCCAATTATGATAATAACAGATCCTCTAATGTTTGAGCCAGCGCTGATAAATCTCCTTATGGTGGGTCGTCCATCAAACCACACCTGCACCAGTCCTGAGTCTGAGTCCCATGTGGTGCAGATAGAGTGCCACATGTTTCGCTTGTAGTCAAGTCCTCCATATTCTACCTTCATGTCCACGACATGGGGCTCGATCTCCTTGTTGGTTTCATCCCAGAAAATTAGGAAGGAATTGGAATTAGACGGAGTGGCCAAGGAGAACAGGATGTGGTCTCGTTTGAGGTCTGTAAATGATCTGATGACAGGACAAAGACATCAGTGCTGACATGTGAGAGTTCTCTCATGTGTTTTACAGTCTTTGCTACCTGTGACAGACAGTTAGAGCTCTAAAATCCTGTTGTGATGTCTTCAGCCTCACGTGAGCTCTGTTGTTTTGCTGTGGGAAGGTAAACATTTTACCTGACAAATCTGAGGAGACACAAAGGATAAAATGTGTCATTGTCACCAAAAAGATGAAGCTAAAATCTGATCACATCCTTATAACACAAAATGTCTGTACCCACACTGACACAAGATCAATTTACCGTATTTCCTGGATTAAGACATTACAGGAAATTAGGAACAGATGCACTGCTCCCCATGCTGCCCACATTCAGAGCTTCCTTTCAGGAAGTTGCTTTCTGCGGTTGCTTTGTGAAGCATCACACTCTTCATGCAACCACTACTACATGTAAACATTCACTCAAAGCAAATGTAGTTTTTTTATAGTTTTCAAGTAAAAAAATCATGGTTGATATATGCCGTTATGTTGTGATATATTTAAAGTCATGATAGTACACATAGTCTGAACATCTAATATGTTCATATCTCACACTTAAAAATGATTTTTAAGAAAAAGACATAAAAACACCTTGAGGGCTTGCAGCACATGTTGTCAGCATCACCACAACAATCAGTGACTTCATCTGCAAGAGAGAGAGATTAAAAAACAATTAAATCTAGAAAATCCTATTTGTGTGAATTGTTGCTAATTCTGAGTGCCTTGATTGTGATCTTACCTTTAAGACTGTGTCAGGATCTTCTGTGGAGCTGTGCGTGAGAATGGGTGTGTTATAGACTCACTTCTTCCCCATTTCTGTGTGTGT
Source organism: Parambassis ranga (assembly GCF_900634625.1). NCBI lineage: Eukaryota > Metazoa > Chordata > Actinopteri > Ambassidae > Parambassis > Parambassis ranga. The sequence goes on from NC_041036.1 coordinate 12,883,497, forward strand.
GTGTGTGTGTGTTTCCTTCTTTTACTCCACACAAGTGCTTGATATTGCAGAATCAACAGAATTCACAGAATGCTTCCCTTACATTTTAATAGAGATGTTCTTGGCACTCTTAAGAGGAACTAGACAGGCTCACATACGACAAAGTTTGTGCTGTGTTACGACATTAAATTTGTGAAATGAATATGGGATTACAGTGGTACGTTTGAGACTTAAAGGTGAGGGAGATGAGGAGAGGCAGGCGCAGTTCAACTCTTTACACAACAACACAACGAAACACAGCACAACATCAGTAGCCTATCTATACTGTCACAATGAAATGTCCCAGCCCTTCTGCAGCCGCCTGTGATGGAGGAGTCCTTACACCTCTCTTTCTGCTGATGTGATGAGATCCAGCACTGACTGGGGAGAAGCCGGATGCTGATTGTTTCCTGGAGAAACAGAATCAGATCAGCTAAAGGGATAAACCCTAGAGAGGGATCAGACCGACACGACCAGACAGAGCACATTTAATTCAGCAGGGGGAGAAAAAAATCCCAAAGCTTGACTGAGCTTGCAGATAGAATGAGAAGAAGAGAAAGAAGACAGAGCCTTTTAGTCATGCTGAAGTTTATTTTGAAGAGAATTTAACAGACCTTCACAGAAAGAAGAGAAAAAAGAAAAAAAAATCCAAGTTACAACAGCTAAAATACATCCAATAATACATAAACCTCGGACAGGGGTGCAACAGAGGAACAGTAAGAACAGTGTGTTTTTAGAAGCTGCTTTGACCTGTGTTCAAACTGCACCATTAGCTGTGATTACAAAATGGAACATTTCCATCATTGCATAAAAAGAGGAAATGTGCCAGTGTATTAGTTCTAATGGACCTATGTAAGCAGTGATTTCTTGCTGTCATTCTCTGGATCAGTCTTCTCCCAGCCCTGTCGGATGCGGGTGAGGGTGCGGTCCACGCAGGGCAGGAGGAGCAGCAGCTTCAGCACTAGCACCACCGACGGCACCACCAGAGAGAGCATGTAGGCTGGAGGAGTGTACCATTTGTAGTAGGACGGCTTAAGAAACATGCTCCAGCCATACAGGTAGGTGTGAAAGGTGCAGAAGAACAACGTCAGGTAGCCCAGCTTGGACTGTAAAGGAAAAGCACACACATTATGGGTTTACAGCAGTTTACTGAGAGCAACTGCTTTGTAATAAGTTGTAAAAATGTTTAATGAGGTTTTTGTGCCTAAAACAAACAGCAAATGGAAGCAATACCAGTTGGTCTAAAAGTGACTAAAAAGATCTGAATTCAAATATTGAAAAGACATCACTGCCTTCTGAATCGAGCTGTGTACAACCTCAGTCAGTAAAAGGGCTTTTTTAATATGACACAAAGGGGATTTGTTGCAAGTATGTGTTGACACTAAAGGATCCAGAAGATTGTGCAATATTGTCTCTTCTCTCACAGCTGCTTTTATTATCAGTGCACAGACCCCACACAGTTCCTCATACAAGAGAAGCTCAGCTGTGGTGGGGCAGGCTTTCTAAACTGGCACTGGTTTGTCATCCCATCCTGTTTAGATTAAAAGAAGACCTGCTCCCAGCTGCAGCAACTGAAGAATTCACACCAAATCTTCGATTCAGTTGAAACATGAATCCATGTCTGAGTCTGCAGCATACATTCTAACTTGTTTTAGCATCCTTGCAGTGATGCAGGTTAAGAAATACAGTGATGGACTGACCTTTAATGAGACACACAGAGACAATCCAACTTCTGCACACACATGCAGAAAAACCATAAGACTGGCTGGGGATAATGTATGCCCCCAAATTACATTTGATGAATAACTTAACATTTAAAGCTCTGCTCTAATTTGGGCTGGAGTAAAGGGGAGGGGTGGAATGAGAAAATGAGCTTGACATGACCCAGTTACATTTATGAATACGTTTTTTTTTTCCTGTAGTGCCACTGATTTTATTTTCAGTTGGTCAAAGCAGGAAAAAAGGTAAACATTAGTGTCTGCCAGAGTAAAAACAATTGCAGTGGAGGGGAAGGAGGAAAGTATCACTAACAGACTTTCAGCAGATCACTTCCAGCAGGAAGTGGAAAGCAGCTCTCTGGCCCACGCAACTATTTTCCATCTGTGCTGAAGCACAGAATGATCGTCATCAGTCACAGCTTGAATGGTGGCTGATGGATTCAATAAGACGATTGTAGCAAACTGTTTTTTCTGCCAGTCACAGTGTCTCTTAAAAGTCCAGCAAATCTCCAATGAACTGCACCTCTGCAGCCTGGAGCATAAACAAATGTGAGTGCTGATGCAAAATGTCATGAATACTTATATATTCAATATGTTCAACAGAGATGGATACAAACTGTGTTTGTTTGATAAGAGCATCTCTGTGTTATAATTAAAACATCAATTTACCTATAGCCTGTTTGTGTTTCATTACAGTCTCTTTCTTTCATTTTGTTACAGCAAATGCAGATTCACATGGAAAGTATATTTTCAAGTTTCAGTTTCTGGGAAAAGCAACATGCGCCCAAACAAAGGTCCGTTAGTCAGACTGCTCATCCCAACACAGCACCAGCACCACTGGATCATTCCACAGGCACATGCCCAATCAGTTGTGTGACCTGCGGCGTGTCATCATTTAAACAAGTTTCAGAGGTTGAGCCAAGTGTTGATGCTCATCACAGAGTAGGGCTCTCTCTCTCTCTCTCTCTCACACACACACACACACCAGTATGTACCTGTATAAAGCTAAACTCTCTCCAACTGAGAACATTGCTGACAGACGGGAGGGAGCTTATTCCCAACAGGATGTACAGGCCAAACCCCAGAATCCCCACAGAGTAGTAGGAGTCCGTGCGCCAGGCCATGGTGGTGTCAAACTTATATGTTATGTTTTCCCTGATCTTAAAGTGGCAGAGCAGAGACACGTATTAACATTGCATTACATACTTATAGAAAAATATTTTCATGGAAAACACGAGTCTTACCTGTGATATAGTAATTTCTGAAATCCTGTGTCTCACATAATACCTGCAGAGAAAAAGAACGAATGCCTTCATTCATTTGAAACAATCAGTAACACATAATTCAGTCAGTAACACATTATGGACAAGTTACTGTTTTCTACATGTGTGACCCCAGCCTATTGCATCAAACACAGGATGCATATTGTGCCAAATTATTTCTGTTAATTTCTGCTCACTGATGTTGTCTAACACATCTTCAGCCTAAAAACTAAAGACAAGGCAAGATGTTTCAAATGAGGAGGTGTGCATCTGCTTCCTACCGTATGGGAATGATAAGAGTGTACATCGCATGCAGGGAAGCAAAGGCAAGTGCGAGCAGTCCCAGCTGCTTCCTGCACAGCATCCAGCGATCCAACCAGTCAGGGAAGCGCCTGCACAAACATACTAAAGATTAAATTTGTTGTGACGGCTGTGTGCAGGCGTTAAATATCAGTTCATCTGATATGTCTGACTTGTATTTGGTTCCTCTGTACAGCTGAAGGAAGGCAGCTATAACTCCAGGCAGGTAACACAGAGACAGCATGATGAGAGACACAATGGGAAACACCTGAGTGAAGGGCGATAAACACCAAAGAGGTTATTGCGAAGACACAATTTTAAAGAGAAACATGTACTGTTTAATTTGTAAATGTCTTCACCTTGTTGGCGAGAGACACCATGATTCTGAAGGAGACGTCTTTCCCTTGTACAACATATGCGTAGACGATATCTCTGATGATCAGATAGAAGAAGAAGGCGGCGGTTAGGCCGACGGCCAGGCGTAAGGGCAGCCTCCACTCTGGGAACAGCTGCAGGGGGAAGTCCTCCAGCTCTCTGGCTGCAGACAGAGACCCCCTGTCCACAACAGTGAAGCCCAGTTTGGTAGCCGTCTCAGTGACTGCTTGCTTTGCCTCTGCCATGTTCCCACACAGGTACACCTGGAGCACACAAAAACATCCAGCACAAAAATGCCCTGTGAGAGCACCATACAATAGGTTCTCATTATTATTCATTCAGTTATGTTTATGGACATTCACACAGTGATGGTTGAGACTCTGGAGAACTCAACATAAAAGTGGAACCATGGCTTCCTGTATGAAGAACTAAATTTAGTTTAGGAAAGCAGGTAAACAGTGCTAAGTCAACACCTATGTGATGTTGCTGATGGTGCTCCAAATACAACACATACACACACACACACACACACACGCACACACACACACACTTCTGTGTGTTTTGTACTGTCCTCTGGGATTGCACAACCAGATCAAAATGAAACAGAAAAACCCACATATGCTGCAGCTTTGCAGTACAGAGCGGGAGCAAAACATGTGATGGGAAGCTCAGATCTAAGAGAGACTGTGGAGTTAATTGATTCAAGGATACATCAGAGATGGCATTCACAGTGAAGACATAAGGCTGACTCCTTGGATTTGGCTTCTTTTACTTGGATTTGGTTTGATGAAAACTTCAAAATGAGTTAATAATATAATTTGGACTGAACTGCATTCCTGTGTGAAAGACACTATTATTTTTATCTTGTTGGTCAGCACCCAGTGTGTGAACACATCAGAGAAACTGTCAAACGTAGTTTTGCAGTGGGATGAGGAAATTTGCAAATCCAAAATAAGCAACATAAACATTACAAAAAGAGTTGCATGCCAAAAAGGCAAAAGAAAAAAATCATATTGACATATTGAGTACCTGTCTATTTGAATCTGAGGGTCCATTCTGAAGGGCCCATGCAGACAACGTGTTAAATCCCTTCACCACGTGCGCTCCAGGGATTAATCTGGATAATAAACAGCAAACATGTGCTTAGTGTACTGCAAGTTGTTGTCAAAACACATGATCCACGAGATGTCTCGGTGTGTTAAGATGTTAGGTTATTGCCTAATTTCCCATTACCTCTGCAGATACTCAGCATTGGCCTCTGGGTATAGATTCTTCTTGAGGTTGTTGCTGACATCCACCAGCACCTTCAAATCAATAAAATCAGTCTTGTGGATAAAAAGTCATACATTAACCAAGTGTTGTGTTGCACGAAGACATCTGACTGCACAGCATGGTACCTTCCCGTTCAGCTGAGGTGCAAGCGTTTGCAGAAAGTCATAGTTTTGTCTGTGAATGCAGACAAAGATCAGATTGGCTGACTGGGTCGCAGCTCCGTGGCTCACCGCCTGCATGACACAACACAGCACAACACTATTTGTCTCAACATGTTCAACTGGTTTAACTTGGGCAGTGAGTTCAGTTGTTGCAAAAACAAATAAAAAATTAACTCTGACAAACATTTACAGAAATAATCACTGACCTTGTTTAGTTAATCAGTTTTCATAGCCTGATGGAGTTTTTTAACTACACAAATGATGCACTTTCATCAACGCAGTCTTATCAGCTATCAATTACACAACAACCATCTGGAACAGCATACAGTTGGTCTATGGTGTCTGTGGGAAAAAAATAAATAAATTTCATGCAGTTCTACCTGAGTTCCTGGAGGCAAGGGGCCACAGCTGTGAGGTCTGCGGCTGCCGTACACCACCCTGTAGCCACACTGGAGCAGGCGCTGGCCCAGGGAGCGTCCTAAGTCCCCTGTCCCAAAGATACACAGCAGCTCCTGCTCAGGGGCAGCTGCTGTGTTCAGAGGACACAGCGACACGCTCTCTGAATTCACCTCCTTTGACATGCTGCTCAGTCTGTCAGCCGACACAGCCACAGTCTGACACAAACTGTGAGAGTGTCTCCTGTGGTCTTAAAAGAACAAAACACACTAACCGGTCTTCTGTCAGTACTAGACAGCTGTATTGAAATATGACTGAGTAATGTGTCCTGATTCAAGACTAAATCTTTACCAGCTCTCCTGGGAACAAAGTCAGTGGTTCAAAACATCAGATTTTTTAGTCCATATCGCTGTTCTTCTTATCACATCACTTTGTAGACTGACAGATATTCAGTCTTATTCCAGTTTTTGTATTGGTTTATCCCCTCCCCTTTTAGGATGGGCTCAGGAGTTAGGTCTGTCTAAACTGGGAAACTCTGTGGCAAAAAAACAAGTGTCAGCGAGTAATGTTTTCTTTGTGTTTGTCTAGGAAATATTGTTGCAAAGTATCAGCCTCCTTCTGGGAAACCACTGGACCATCTGTGACAGATTATGCAACACTGGAAAGCAGCACTCGCCTGCCAAAACACTTTGTTTTTTTCTGGTTTTACCTAATCACTGAACTTACATGAAATGAACCCAGTGTTGTGCAGTAAGTGAAAGTCCTGGAGAAATGTAATCCAAAAGAGAAATCTGAAAGGAGTCTGATGGATTTTGTCAGGTCCATATAAGGTTAGAAGGTTTAGGCTTTTACATATCAAGATAAATGTTAAAGTAGAACCTTAAATGAGAGTAAAATGACAGATTATCTGGCAGTATTGTGGAGCACTAAGCTCTCTACTAACACTATCTGGATGAATTCTAGGTCACTGTATGCACACACAGTGTGCAAGAATGCTCCCCACTCCCCTCCTCTTTTTCACTCCACAGTCTTCATTATGTGACCATTAAATTCACATGCCCTGTACCAAGTGTGTGTATAATTATTTTGACACAAATGCAAAACAAATAGCACACATTGTTATTAGCAGGAGGTTATTTGGTGCGCACTTGGAGTCAAAGAACCCGGTCCTTATAATCAGTCACTGATATGGTGGTCAGTAGAGGCGCTCACTGATTCATGGAGTTTGCAGACAAACCCACCAATTACCGAGTAATCTGCACTCTTGTGTTGCCCCTATGAGTAATTAATGATCTTAACCTTTCATTGCTGAAGTTGGCCTCTGAGTGCGGCCCCTCTTATTTTCCCAAAGGTCCAGAATAGCTCTGCTGTTCAGGGCTGAGGTGAACCACAGGCCTAGTGACCTGTCCTAAACTGTAATTACTCCCCCTGCTCTGCTTCTTCTCTAAGTGGCCAGTGTGTGTGTTTACATGTGACACAAATATAATACTAGTGCGCACGTACACACACACACGCACACACACAGACAAATGTAATGTAATGAAATTTGTCGCTGATCTGGTTTCTTGGACAGTAATTAGCCTGAGACCTTAACAGAAATTAATCTGCTGCTTGGTAAACAATTTTTCTTCCTCCCACAAGGACCTAAATTCTTGAAAGAAGAGGGGAGGCTTGATAAACAAGGGGAAATCAAGACTTTTTGTATCAGTGACTAAGAACAAAATCAAACAAAAGAATGCCTGAAGTGTTAAAGTTTAATGTTAATCCATCAGGTCAGTGTTCGTATATGGGGTTTTGTTGTTTGTTTTGCTTTTCCCATATTAAATGGTCAGTTATAACTGATCCAGAGTTCTTTGCCCTCTGAAGGCAAGCTGAAAGATAAAAGCCCAAGCACAAAAGAACAGAGCTTGACCTCACCGAGCACAAGAGATGCAGTCAGGCACTCGTGAGCTATGCAGCAAAACAATCTAGCCTAAAACATTGTAGGTGGTTTTCTGATGATCAAAACAAAACTGAATGGAAGCAGCAATCACATATCAAATGTCAAGACTGGAAAGAGGCACTCTCAGTTGAGGGTGATGATTGGACATTCTAGTATTACCAGGCTGCAGCCATTACCATGATTGGCTTTACACTATGCAATATCTGATTGTCTAAGCAAAATGCAGGCTGCATTAGAGCCACACGTCCATGCTAATGAATTCTGGGACATTAAATGAAGCTCACTGATCCTGCTTTCTTGTACAATATATAATGCAGATGATTGATTGTTTGTTACAGAATATTTCTTGAGGTTTTAATGTATCTTTTTTTGTTTTATGTAGTTTTAAAACCAATAGATTTAAAACTGTGACCTTGGAGATACTTAGACCTTTAGAGGAATAAAGTGAAGTGGATTTTCTCCGGTGATGGGGTTATCAGAGCAGATGGTCCCCAGATAATGGATTACCAGATACATAAATAACTGTAGCAGTTATTCAGTGTAGCATGGTCAGGGTGGGGATAAATTATTAATGATCTACTGCAGAAAGATTTGTTGCAGAGTGTGATTTGATGTCTAAAAGAAAGAGGAAGATGAGGGGGGAGGCGTTGGGAGTGGTTTTAGATAATGGCTCCACAGTACTACATGGGTTTGGTGGATAGAGGAAGTTAGATCTGAAGTGTGACCAAACCAAGGAGCTGCTGTGCTGAAGGGCAAAAAAACATGTCCTGATCTGAGGCCGATGTTTGGTACAGTGACTTTTTTCCTCTTCTCGCTTCACTTCCTCTGCACGACACATCTGCTGCTCTTGTTTCCCTTAAGGCTCAGAATGTCCTCATACAAGCCCCAAAAGCTATCTTTTGGAGGTTGTGTTTTGGGGTTGCAGGCCATGACCCAACACAGCCAGAAAGGCCACATCTAAAAACATCTTATCTGTAGGCTGAAATATGAGAGGACCAGGCTGAAAAACAACCCACCAACACTCTCATCATTTTCTCAGAAAATGGCTGAGCTGAAAGAGTTTTTTTTCTTTCATCAAGTGCCTGCTCACAAATGTAACTGCCGATTCTCTCTGTTTGAGGGTCAATTCATGCTTTTAACATCAGTGTACCAGCATGTGTCTATGACCACCATTGTCTGAATGTTTGTGCATGCATTCAGCTTATTATTTGGTGACAACTGTATTAAATTTGCTTTGTAAAGCATTTGCATGAGTATCAGAAGAAAATAAAGTCCATCTGCCTGGTTGGCAGGAGATATATTTCTTTGCTGAAACCTATCTTGGCTTTGGACAGAATCAGGAACAGTGTAAATGTGCTTCTCTCTATCTCTCTCGCTCTTCCTCTTACACACACACACACACCCTTCCTGTCTCACCTCAGCCCACTGGTCTATCAATGTGATCGTTGTAGAGATTTACAGTGAAATCTCCCTACTGACCCCTACTGCTCTGCTGCTCAATGAGTGGCCTGTAAAGTTAATGGGTCAGATCCAATCTTTCCTTGTAACACACTTCACCCACCCACCCACCCACCCACACACACACACACACACATACACAGTCTCTCTCTTGCAATTCAGAAGAGCATCAGGACATGGTCTCAGCTTTATACAGGTCCTAATCACAGAGGTTATAAAGCTTGACTGATTAAGTGAGCAACAGCCCTGGTAACACTTATTTATGCAATATCAGTGGGGCTCAGAGGAATTCAGACCCTGCATATTGGGTCTGTCTAGTGTGCACAGTTGACAATCGGTCCACAAATAAAACTAAACATATGTGCAGGCACCTTAAATCTTCTGCAGTCTCACAGGGATTTTTTTACTTATGTGTGGGCATGTACAACCTAGGTACAATCTAGGTTCAGAAAGAGGTGATACATTTCATTCATATTAGCAAAATATAATTTATGGAGATCATGCATTTTCTTGCATACCACTGCAAAATTAACAAGGGACCAGGGAAGAGACGGCACTGTCATTGTATGTCCCATTGGATTTTTTTCTATCATCACACTGATGGCAGTTGTCAGGGTGTTTTTTAATTGTCAGTTGCAATTAAACCTAACTGACAGCTGACATGGAGCTCTATTATGCAAAAGTTGGCCCTTTTTCAAGATAATAGGGCCATGTCCCCAACGCATCTAGAAACCCACACTAACTAAACAAACTATATGAGAGACAGCCATCGCCTCATTTCTTTTCTTTCTCCAATAAACCCCCTAAGAAGTCATTCAGGTTTTCAGCCCCTTGTGATGTCATAAGGGGAAGAGCTCCACCATCATCTTCTGCTGGGATCAGTGTGCTTAAACAAGTGATTATTCCACTGCCTATATGTCACCTGATTTTGACAACTGCTAATGATCAATTAAAGCAATTAAAGCTAGCGTTACCGAGGGGGACCCAGGCAATGGAATAGAATTACTATTTTAAACTCAAGTTTAGACAAAAGACAAAATGAAAAAGATAAAATGCTAACACTGTAGTCAGTTTAGTCAGATGTATTTAATGTTACAGTCAAATATATTTTTAGCTCTTAATAGTCTAGTGATTTTATAGCACGCAGTTTGAAAAATAAGGCTTCCAAATTCAACAGCCACATTATTCATAGTCATGTCATCAACTGTATTATGCAGGATTTTCTGTGTCAGTGAGAACTACCAGTGAGACACCTCAAGGCCCTGAGAGGAATATCTATCTGGTGAGACCTGTGTGTGGGTCAGGCACTGCAGGCCAATGATGAAATGCAGCAGGAGCAGCAGGAAGTGTGGCAGCACAAACTGCAAACTGAGTCATAAAAGCAGCAACACTGCTCGACCTGTAGTGTAACTAGAGCTTTTGACAGCTTAAATACATCACCTTATTACAAAGGCTCTGTTGGATGTTGCAACAAAATACTGTAGTGTGACACCTTTGCAGATTTTGCTTCAACGATGCCATTTAAGACTTACTGTCAGTATAACCTGCCAAACTTTCAGACAATTTATGAATATTGCAATTATCCTTCCAAGCACACAAACAACAGAAGTGAAACTTCAAAAAAGCTGGGATCAGCACAGACTGTTGTGTTCTGCTTAGGTAAATCTGTAACTCCAAATGAGCAGAAAGACATTTAGACAAAAGCATTTGAATTACGATTTGTAAAAAGTATGTTAAAAAAGCAAACATAGAGCCTCTGTTTGACTCCAAGTCAGCGGTGCCCAGCATACATCATTGATGCACCTGTGAGTATTTCAGCTGTAGAATAAAACTTCACTTCCTCCGTGTCCGGCCTAATCTGCCCTCCATTTCTGTCTTTAATCACACCAATCCCTCCTCTCTGTGGGAGTTTTCCTCTCCATTCGATCCCATTTCTTCTCAGCTCCTACAACATCAAATCCCACTCTAGAACAGAGGTCCTAACGGTAGTGAATATATAATTCATCCCCATGACCACACACTGCTGAATATTTCACTCTGACAGTCATGTATAATTATAGTTGACTCTGTGTCAGGCTGTCACTCCAGTGCCCCCTCTCTGGTAGTTTTTCCCTTCAGGCCTAAAAAAAAAAACTGTTTCCTGGCAGTGTGGGCCGCCTTTTTGTCGTTCTGGAGGCAGTGGATTGCTCAATTACTGTCAAACATTGACTGGCTAAGCACCATTCACACCTGGTCCCACCTCCAGTAAAACACATAAGGATTCACAATTACTGACAAAAATTATGTTGCACTGAACAAACATCCACAGAATACACACTGCGGTGTTTAGGAAATGTGATAAAGTAAGCAGTGATGATCCTCACGAGGGTGGTAATGAGACTTAATGGGAGTTAATGGGGTTACACTGATCGGGGGAGCACAGAGACCCCAGGTTAATACAGCTACTAACAGGACAGCGGCTGAGCGAGGGGGGGGGGTATATAAACACACGCATGCACACACATGCACGCACAGCCAAAATAAAGGCCTATCTATGCTGTAGCCTGAAATCATTAGATCATTATAACTCTCCTTAGTTTAAGAATAATACATGAGCCCTCTGGAAGGTTCCTGTCTTTGATTCTCATGTCCTATGCAACTGTTAGGGTTATACAAGCTGTGTGTGTGTGTGTCTGTGTGTGCACATGTGCACGCTTGAAACAGTGTGTTCTTGCAAGTCCTTTGCGCTTAGCAGCAGTTAATTAGATCAGGGTGAGTGTTACCTGTGTGGAGGCCTTTGATGAAATATGTTCAGAAAGAGAGGGGGGGTCGCAGAGAATGAGATGGGAGGAGAGAGCCAGGAGGAGAGACGAAAGTGTCAGCATGTGTGTGTGTATGATGTGTGTATGAGAGGGTTGATATATAGAGACGGCTTGAAGAACATAGAGAGGATATAGGAGGGATAATAGTGAAAAAGGAGAGGGAGCAGAAACGGGGAAAAGTGACAAAGAGCAGAAGGGTAGGCATTCATTTTTAATCGAGAGGAAAAGTCAGCCTCACTGCAAAGAGAGAGGCAGATAGATGAGCTCCATTCACTTATATTCCCACACAGATAAACACAGCGCACACCTGTAAATGCAGCCTAAAAACAAACACACTCACATTCACACGCACAGTAAAAAAAAAACAAATGGTGTTTGGGCTGTTTAGCTTTGTGTGTTTAAAAGAGTGGATTGCACTGAAATTTTATGAAACCCATGAGGGAATGTTTGGATTATAGTTTTCCTTCATCATAATCAGACCCAAATCCTCCTTTTTAACTCTAATACTTTAAGTCTAATTACTCCACACAAGCTTCAGTGAGCTGCAGACTGGGAGGGTCTTTATCCCTTGGGAGAGAAAGAAGGAGAGACTGTCAAAGACAAAGGCAGACAGAGCCAGAAAGAGGCAAACAGAAAGACACACAGAGCTGAAAGTGAATAAGAGCACTGCTTTGCTTATCACTATTTTACTGTTATTTTTTTTTTTTAAAAAAAAGCTTAGATTTCCTGACAGGCGCAGAGAGGTACATCAGCATATTTTATCTGATGAGGAAAAAGGCAACAATAATCCAAACATGCCACTTAAAAACCAGCAGGTCGGTTTGGTGGAGCAGGCCAAACAAATGGTTGTCTCTCTGCTCGACAGTGTTCCATTGTTGAAAACTGACAAAAATCAAATGGCTGTGCAGGTACATGTTGACAAGGCATCCAAAATCTAATGAGATCTCTCATTGATTTCCAAAGCACTGCCAGAAGATGAATTTTGATAGTACTCCTGCCTCACTGAAGGCACTTTGTGGTATGCATGCCCTAAGAGGGCACAGTCAGGTCTGCCAGACAGAAATAATTTATTAAGACGAGCCGCTCTTGGTCCAAAAAGGTGGAAGGAAAGAAAAAAAACAGTATTTTGGTCAAATGCCTGATTATAAAATATTAATGACTATTGGTGGAACATTACACTGAGTAGAATTAATCCTGTGTGTCATATGGCCCATCCTCAGCTGAAAGGCAACCAAAAGGACTGGTGTTCAAGCAGTGATGCACCCTCCAGCAATCATGAAATAAGCACATGCAAAGTCTGTTAGTAAGAACAGAACTCATCTCTGTACTCATCCTGAGATTTTTCTCGTGGAGTCGTTCTGACACAATGACACGAGTATCAGGAACACCTCTGACAATCCGGCTTGGGTATTATGCCAGTTCAAACACTGATCCAACATCAAAGTTTCCCTGCGTAAAATATTCTTGTAGTAGATTCACGAGGTCAACAATCCATCATGATAGGCCCCGGGCTATGTGTTTCTGTCTGTACAATGCCCTGCGAGGCGCTGACAGCAGTTACAAACATGCTTTAGTTTTAGGGTCAGCTATATTTTACAAATCCTGCCAGTATGGGTGCTAGTTTTGAGGGGTGGCACAAGAGTGACAGAATTATCAACACATGACATTAAAAGAGTACATCAAAATGGGAAAAGGGACAAACTACAGCAACAAACAAACAAACAAACAACGTTAAAAATGTACAGATCCACTGCAGAACCACATGTTACAGACACAACCTCTAATATTCAGGGTGAACATGTGTGATCCCACTCCTGTTCACCTGCACACTTTATTAGCACTCAACCTACATTGTGTTGTTTATGTAAAACAATGCGTTGTAGAAGCAAACAAGACTATATAAAATTAATATTATACTAATATATTCTGAAAAACCCACTATGGTTTGTACGGCTTTGTTTTTTCCTTTGTGTTCCTTTAAAATGACCCAAACCTGTCCCACTGCTGCCTGAAATGAAAAACACACACTAAATACTTCAACCTGTCCTACTGCTGCCAGAAATGAGGAACACACTCACACTAAGGGATTTACAATAGCATCTTTTGTAAGAGCATTAAAAATGATTACCCCCAGGTATCACCAACCCAGAAGACAGCCAGATTCTCTGCGGGATTTAATAACACTTTACTGACCATTGGCCCAATGGGAATTCAGTTCAAACTACATCTGAACATGAAAACGAAACAGGAAGGACGTTTCATTCTCCCCAGGGGGCTCTCCCCCCCACCCTCTCGTTTGGCTCATTCCCTACTGTTATCTCCCTTCACATTGGCTCCTTTCATCCTGCTTCCAGAGCTGAGGTGATACACAACACAGAGAAGTTTAAAAACACACATACACACAGAAAAGGACAGCGCGCGCACACACACACACACGCACACACACTCACATATAGGTATATACAGACACAGTGGGCCCTATTTCAGGATGCTGTCAGCAGGGGGACAGAGGCTAGAGGAAACACAGGATGAATTCTCCTCTGCCTCATTCCATCACGCTGCCATGACACCCCTATTTACCTCCTCCATCTATCTCTAGCTGACTGTCTACCACCTTGGCTCGCCTATGTGTATCTCTTACTGTGTGTGTGTGTGTGTGTACATGTGCATGTGTATCAGCACATTCACAGTGATGGAGTGAGCTTAGGTGGACACTGTATATTGTGCTCTGTAGTGTTAGAACATGCTGTGTATCCCATCAGCGATTGACAGAAACCCTGTGTTTTTGTTCAGACGGCTGAAACACTGGTACTCATTCTCAGTGGACAGACTTGGAAAGTTTCTTCATTAAGTTTACAGTGGTGCCAGTTCAGAGGTTTCTCAAGCAATCTTTCCAAATGATGCCCCCCACCCCCACCCTTTAACTCAGATGCTTTTTGTTTCTTTCTTTCTTGTCAGCTCTGCATGCTCGGGAGTGTTCCTCTGTCGCTGTCCCGCGGCTTTGCTCCACACTCCATATGTCCTCCTGCAAATATGAGAGAGAGCCACTTTCATTGGGGGAGAACAAAACTGTTTTATCCAATTCCCCAACCTCATTTTTGCTCTGAGAGAAATGGTCCCTTTCTTTATGTCTTTTACACATGTGCACACACACACACATACAAATTGTCCCTACCCTGCTGTCCTTCTATTCCCTGAGGCTATGACCATGCATTTTCACTTCATATTAATTTTTTTGTATGCTCTCGCTGGCCCTCTATGATCCATGACCACAAAGACAGAGAGAGAAACAGTGAGAGCAAATAAAATGGATATTAGCAGAACAGACGTGCCGTATTGAGCTGTCCAGTGGCTTTATCTCTTACTGAAATACTAGCTCGTAATTCTGTAGGCGAGGTACTTTCTTCGTTTTGTGTTTGCTCTGAGGCCACATAGACATGTTTACACAGTAATGTTATTGTTCCTATGAACACTTAGACTGAATTACATATTGCATTTGTCATCGGACAGTATAATGAAGCATTTATCCATCTACACACCATCCAAGGTTCAGTGAGCCTAATACAAATTGATGTGATACACCATATGCATCTCCATAGAAAATGACCTTAAAAAGAATGAATGAACCCACGCTGCAATAGCCAGGGGTCATTACCTCCAATCATCACTTACAGCCTTCTGACAGCCTTGCGACAGACAAGACGGAAAAACTTGTACTTGCTGAAAGGCGGCACTATAGTGCCAACAACCACATCCTCCTGGATATGATTCCAATCCTTACATCCAGGATAAATGACATCAGGCTGTTAATGCAACAATGCTATTCATTCCATTTCTCTACCTAGTTAATTCACTTCGGTGCCGTGAGGAGGCAATCAGTTTAGAAGCAGCAGCGGCACAGATACGCCCTCACATGTACTGATTAATATCATCATTTTCTGCTGCTGAACACATAGAAAAAAAAGTTCCTTAAATGTGCTGTGATGCGTGCTTAGAAATCCAGTCCGCTTAGAGGTTACTATTTTTATCATAAAATATTTATTAACACGTGGTATTCAAATACCTCAAGGACATAGGCTACAGTATGTATGAATATTTGAAAAAGTGCTTACTTGCTGCAATGTGCTTTAAGATGTGATTCCTGCTGGGTTTGCAGAAGTTGATTTGATTAAATCCAATGCACAAACTCTGTTCATAATACTCACATGACAGTTGAAACACTGCAGGGTGACAAATGTGGCTCGTATCAAAATGTTTGTTGGCAGGTATATCCATATGGATAGCATATTCTTAGATATGTATGCATACTGGTGGAGCCACTGGAAGAAAAAAAATACATTTTCTATTCTTCAGAAGTTGATGGCTGTATGTTATTCGTAGGTGTGTGTGTGTGTGTGTGTGTGTGTGTGAGAGAGAGAGAGAGAGAGAGAGAGAGAGAGGAGTGTGGTTGACAGTTGCTGATGGGCTAACACCCTTTTCCAGACAGCTTGTACTCCTGTATCGTCTCGCCAGAGCAATGCAGACTTCGTCAGCATAACAAACAATCCACACCTGGGCAAGTGCGACCCTCCATCCAGTCCCCCATCCTCCCACTCACACACATACACACACACACACGCTTGCATATTCACAAGCACTCACAGTTAACAAATATCTTTTTTTACATGTTAACCCAAAGCTGCACTTCAGCATTCCCAGGGCAAGGTCAGAAGTCATTACAGACACAGACACAAAATAACCCCTGAAACATTTCCATGCTGCCCTGCCCAACCACAAAAGCTGTCCCAGATGCTGAGAAAAGCTCCATCGGGGGCAACACCCCCCATCCCCCCCCTCATGCATAATGCTTAAGGGTGCTTAGTTATTTTCAGGAGCACAAAAAATAGTGTCCATAGTGTCAGGAGTTCTTTTCAGGCTCTGCAAATAACATTTTGTACGACAACTATTAAAGAGCATTAAATCAGCTTGAAGAGCTCATTAGTTACACTGCTTGGACATAACTGTTTAAATTTGAATATATATAAAGCAGGGTGAGAGAGGAAGGAGGCTGGAAGAAACAGGCAGCAGATCCAAATGTCAGAGAGAATTACAAAGCATGTGTACACACTGAGAGCAAAGAGGGAAATGGAAATTATGTACAAACAGGTAGAGAGTACAAAGAGGTGCAATGCCATAATTGCCTCACCATTTTTTGGGAAATTTCCTGGAAGTAATTGAATTATCTTTAAAGGGAACACACTTTTTGACATCAGGAAGAACTTTTTCTTTAAATAAGAGCTTCTTTTAAACCCAAATACAGACATGAATCTTTTTTTTTCACTGATGGAAATGCACTTATAACCACGTGTGTACAAGTAAGAGATTGGATGCAATGAAAAGGGTCAAGTTTTTCCTCTAAGAACAGTATAGAACAATATATAGTCTCACTCCTATATACAGTGCATTGCTTTCCAATCAAAAAAGATCATCATTGAAGCTTATTAAGGACCTCACTGACAAGTGGAAGCATTAGTATCTAAGGGGGTTTCTTGTTGTAACAGCCATCAAACAGCCACAGCACGTCAGTCAGAGACAAGGTCAGACAATACTTGTACTGGTGCTCCTATGGATTCCTCACCATATCACCAGTCTTTATGGCTCCACTTCCTGTGAACATGATTGCATAAGTGTGTGGTTGCGGTGTGTACATGTGTGTCTGTATGAGAATGAGGATGTGAGGATAATTTAATTATGGACCAGATAGAGCGGGTTACTGAGGTTAATATTCTGCATGCACTCTGTTCCTCTCTGGACACAGTAATTGCTTTAAGCACATTAGGAACTTTATTGACTGCGATGGCCTTTTAAGACATTACATTTCTGCTGCTTAGTGTCAGACAGGAGTCTTCCAGCTTTGCTTACTGTCTCCCTCTATCTCATCCTTTCCTGCCTTCCTAAATTTCCCCTCTCTCCTCCTCCTGTCACTCTTCTCTGTCTTTGCATGTGTCTCCTTGTCTGTATCTGCTTAATTGAGGCCCCGTAAATATGATGAGATTTGTATAGCAGCTCATCCGTAGAGGCGGCTTGATGAGGTTTGACTGGCAGGTGATTAACTCCTCTTAACCCACAGAATCATTTGTCCTCGGTGGAACAGTTGCACTAATGACACCATAAAAGGCTTCTTGATGTGTCAAATTCAGGAGTGGCGCTGAGGAGAGAGAGCTTCCAACAACTCCCTCGAAAGAGTTCTGCCCCCTCACTTTCTTTTTCTCTCAGCTAAGATCAATCCTCTCAACACCCCCTCAGTAGATGTCTCCATTTTCACTCAACTAGACCCCTTAATGAGGATAGAGGTGAATGGAAGGAGTTATTAAAAAGTCCTCACCTTCCTCCTGGGACTGCTAAAGAGGAATTATATGCAACTAAGTGCTCTTACAGCCCCAGTTAGAGTTATTTCACATTTCTGTTGCTATAAATCCACATACACTGCAGTCATAGTGGGAAATTATTTCTGGTCCACAAAGACTTCTTTTCTTTTTTTCTTTCTTTTTTTACAAGGGATCTGCAGGAAGATTTTCATTTGGGGTTTCAGGTGAGGAAAAATGAAAATTACAGATTGGAGGGATGGAGGGAGGGGTAGAGAGACATGAGGAAAAAAAGTATTGGGAGGCGATGAGAAGCAAAGGAACGATGTCACAGCTGACAGGGAAGGGAGCCAAGCAATAACTACAGCAGATATAGCCAATGTGCAGAGATAAATGATGTAATATCTGCATGGATCAATGTCTGCACTGTCCCACTAAAAGGGGCTCTCTATAAATTACACTACAATGCACACACATCCACATCACAGACGCACAAATACACACACACACACACACACACACTCTCCACAACTATCTCAATTAGTATGAATTAAGATGTATGGCTGTAAAGTTCCAGCGTCTTGAGAGCACAATGTAAATGTCTTCTTCCAGCTGTCTGCTCCCATTGCCATGCAGATGGAAGGAGGAAACCAATTTGTTAAGATAGCACTATCCGGCTAATGAGAAATCAAGTGGCTTGACTTTTCACATGAATCCCATCATGTCTACTCATATTACCAAACCAAGATGGCATTAGCTGCACTTAGTGAGACTAATAGTTCAGCCATGTCCTAGTTTAGTGTCTGTGCTAACAGTCCCACCTTGTGGCAAATTAAATCATTGCACTCAAAAGCACCACAGAGTGAGGCCGTGCAGAGAAAGATTTACAACCCTTTTCCTCTAAAATGACCGAGTGACAGCACATGAAGTATAATCATTTTTAGCCTAGTCTCACAAGCACTTAAATTCCTGCATAATGAAACGTCGGCATACAGACTCTAATACTAGATCAGACGATGTGACATAAATAAAATCCTTATTCCCACTGTGCCAATTTTTATAGTTTGAAAACATGACTTATATTTTAGTCTTTCAGATCTTTAGGAGGGACCTCTGATGCATATACCACAAACTGGCATTCAGCTTAATAGCTGACTCATTTATGAAGCTGTCTTTATTATGATTTATTGGACTCACAGCATGACTTGCTGCATCAGTTGCCAGGGCAGCAAAAAGCGCAACTGTTGCAAAAAAGAAAAGACTCAACAAGAGTTTATACAAGCTTTCAGTTCTGTGTGGTTAAATCAGATATAAAGACTACCTGCCAACATGCTCACGATGACTATTTATTTGATATTTATCATACTTAGTGCATTGCTTGTGTGTTTTGCACTTTTGCTTAATAGAGTAAAGTAGTTTAACAAATGGATACTGAATCAAACTGTTGATATCAGCAAAGTATAAAAATTAAAAATGTACTTTAGAAGATGTTGATGTCTTCTTGCGTCTGCTCAAGCCACAGAAACTGACCAATCAGTGGGCTTTTCAAGTGGGAGTGGAGGAAGCTGGTCTCTGTAGTTCTTATATGTTAAGTATATCTTAAGTGTGCTAACAGATAACACTCCACTATCTAGTGCAATTGTCTCTACTGACTTTATTCAATTCAAGTCTAACAAAGAGTGGATAAACTCACATTTATTTCTGTTGGGAAATTAGCCAATCAAAATGTAGCATTTACTCACACACACATTAAGCAGTTTCATCAGAGCACTGGTGCTGACACAATGATGTCCTATTGATCAGAAGCTATAAGAGGCTTTTTTTCTAGCGTATTCATTCATTACACAAGCTGTAGCCTGTTAAAACAATGCAGAGACAATTTCAAAAGCTTGTTATGAGATATGCAGTAAAAAAAATGAAGTAATCCATTGTGGGCACTTGCTACAGGCTCAGTGACGCCTTTGTTAAAGCAGGTGCCATTTATTTAGTTTTTGAAATGGTAAATATGTCAGTTCAGAAATGCCACTAGAGCATGGGAGGCAGCATACATCATACCAACAAAACAAACAGTACAAAGCAAATCTACAACATGATGAATGGGGACCCTGCCTTTGCCTGTGTGTCATTTGCTGAAAGCAAATTGTTCAATCAATGCTTTTCACCCAAGACGAAGGTTAAGGAATAACTCATTTTCTATTGGGTTACGTTTGGGGTTGATACAGGAGTGACAGAAGCAGCTGGAAGATAGCAGTGGAAAGCCCTGTATAACGTATAGTGAAAGGACATTATTGTCCTTAGTGAAACACGAGCCAGCAGCAGGGTGCTGTATCATGACAGTATGGATGGTGAGAAAGCTACAGCTGCCATAAAGGCTCTCCCTGGCTACAAACTTACAGAATCTCAGAGCCATATATGGGCATATGTCTCACAGTGATGATGTCACTGATGACAGAAAGGTCTCCCCTTTCATTTGCAGGAATACTGGGGGGGGTGTGCCCGTCTGGGCCACAAAGATAGACAGAGGATATGCAGATAGTAGGGTGTGTGTTTAAGAGAGCAGGTTAGTACAAATAAAGTGGAACCAAACTGGAGGAAGAAGTAAGTTGTGCAATACACTTTACATCCAGAGAAACAGCTGAAAAGGAACATTGCACAATTTCTGTGGGTGGAATGAGACAGGAGAGACCTGAAGTGAATGGAGAAGAAACACTTTCACTGGATCAGTGTTAGATAGACAGCACTAGGGGAAGAGAGGGAGCGATAGAGACTGGAAACAAGACAGAGAAGAGGCTGCTTTCTCTCTGTGGTAAGCTTGTTACTGATCTTACTGAAGGCTTCCTGTGTCAGCACCATGGGAAAATCAGGTAAGTGGATACACTGACTGTACCCTGAGGATTTAAACTTGTTGGCTGTTTGATTGTTGCTTGAGTTAGGACTTTGTAGGTTAGGAGGACCCTATAAAACTGAGTGTGCCTGAGCTTCACATGAGAAGTATTTGATTATTGTATATTTCTTGGCCTAAGTGAAGCAATTTATGGGGAAGAAAACTACCACATGACATATTTGGAATACTTAGAATACCCAGCATAAAATAAGGTAAACATTAGCTGTGGAGACCATACTACTCCACTAGCTATGAGACGTAACCAGAGACTAACAAAGAGGTGATGTTAACAGGCAAAACCAGGGGAGCCCATCTCAGCCATTTCAGCCTACACAGGCTGTGAAGCACACTTGGTAAAATTAAGTCTATTTTATTGTACATTGAGTAGATATATTGGTAGCAGTCAGCATCTGATGTCAGATTAAGTAGACTAACTCATTTAGTTACATGGAGGTATGCTCTGCTTGCTAGCTGGTTAGCATGTCAGCAGTACAAACATGTCATCAATGATTCAGGATGTCACTGATTTTACTGATTTGACCTATAAAGGTTCTTAGTCAGGACAGCACCGGCAACATTTCTGTTGTTTCTGTGTGACTATTTGAATGTGCCCATTGTGTGAGCACTCGAGTGACTGTGAGACTTATGAAAAGGCCAGTGAGTGATAGGCACCAGGCAGAGGGGGGTGGGGTGTGTGTGTGTGTGTGGGGGGGGGGGGGGGGGGGGTGAACGGCATGACGTTTTCTACTCCATCATCTGTCACCAAGTTGGTACTTGCTGTCTGAGGTCAGTCAGTCAGTCTGTAGGTTTCAGCTCAAGTTTGTACTCTGCAGCCATGCGATGAGTCTTCATGTTGCATCATCATGTCTCTTTTGTCAGATGCTGTCAGAGGCTGTCTAACCCTTCCTGTCTCTGTCCTCCCTGTCTCTCAGCCTCAAAGCAGTTTGCTGAGGAGGTGCTGTGCTGCCATAACGAGTACAGGGCCAAGCACCAGGCTCCTCCACTGAAGCTCTGCAGAAAGTTGAGCAGAGAGGCTGCCCGGTGGGTTAATGCACACACAGATCAAATTAGAAAGCTAATTAGCAAGGACTACACATACGCATACCAGTCATTGTCAAACTGCTGTGGATAACAGTGACACTTCCAGCCTAGCTTGTCAAATCTAATACCCACAAAATGTAATATGATATCTAGGGTTTGTTTTCACTGTGATTACAGGTAATATTGACAATTTGTTGGCACTAATTAATGCTACATTAGCATTTTATTCAAATGAAGTGAGTAAATAAAGACTTCACTTGCACAAATGATTACCAATAAGCTCAGAGAAACAGTGATGCTGTGAATTTATTCTTGTGAGTAAACTTGTCCTGTGCTGTCGGGAAGGACAGAAGCAACAATTTGACATAATAGCCTTACAGTCCATTTGCTCAGGAATGTCTGATGGCCGAGCAGCAGCAGCAGCACGGTGCATGGATGGTTTACTGGAACACGATGAATGCTGTCTCTGCCTCTCCCCTTCTGTAAACTGACCACTTTGTAAGCAAGCAGCTGTAACTGTTTCACCCCACTTCAAGAGGGACTTGAGCCAACATTCTTCCATTTACAGCTCGATGTCTTTTGTACAACTTATCAAATGGTGTTGTTTTTTTTAAAAAATATGGTGATTTGTATTTATTTAGGCTAGAACATGTTTCACAAAGGACATGATGATCATTGTGACACATCAGCTTAACACCCTGTGAGAGGCAGGTCAGATTATCACAGGGACTCATTCACTGCAGAGCCATAAAGCTGTAACATGTGCTAAAGATGGTTTGGCATTGTGTTTGCGTAGTTACTATAAAACCTGCCTGCACAGATGTACCACAGTAACCTACAGCATGTGGCTCAGCCCACAGCACAGTCTCCACTATGACTCAGTCCATGTCTAATGAGCTCAGGTCCAGGGGACAGTGAAGTCTATTGATCCATGATAATGCAGTGCTGCTTGACAGCTTGATGATCACAACCATTCAATATTATACCCATTCCATTTATACAAAGATTACTTGACAAATGATATTCTTCTATTGCTATTTGCTTTGACTGAGCTCTGCCCCATCGTTACTTTTAAAAGACTTTTCTCATATGCTGTTTCTGTTCTGAATCATGTCACTGATATGTTGCAAGTTTACTTAATTAATAGTGTTGGTAAAACAGCATTACTAAACTATTTCCAGTCATTGGATGCTCCTCTTCCAACGGTTTAAGCACTATTCATACAAAGGATGATTCACTGTGGTGGTGAACAGCAAGCTTTTAACAATGGAAACATCTGGGGTTTGGTCTACGTATGAGGAAAGGGTGAATTTTACAATCATAGGAAGAGTTGCTCTGGTGTTGTATGACGTCTTTTGTCTCCACAGATATGCTGAAAGTCTGGCCAGCACACGAATCCTGAAACACAGTGTGGAGTCCAGTAGAGGGAGCTGTGGAGAAAACTTAGCATGGGCCTCCTATGACCAAACAGGTGCACACACATACTGTTCAATGACACTGCATATATCTCTTAGCTTCAGTGTAGCTCTGTGGTCCATCCCAGCTGTACGATGACATAATAAAGAAGAGACAATCCGATGACATTCTTCCATTAAAGCCTAAAGTAGAAGCTCTGTGCTGACTGACAGTCCCTGCAAGTGAACAGCTGGGATCTCTTTCCCCTCCACTTCAGAAACCATGACTCACTGCAGAAAAATGTCACCGCAGGCCAGTGTGATTCATGAAACATCCACAGTGCAGTACCGAGTGAGAAAAAGTGCAGCATGGTAAACATGTGCCTGTGGGGGATTTGTAGCTGAAGGGTGTTGTCATCTCACGTTGCTATCATTTTGATTAATAGGCACAACACATGACTCATTTCACTGTCCTTCAAGCTGGACTTTTTTGTTGCACATGCAGGAAAGGACGTGGCAGACCGCTGGTATGATGAAGTGAAACAATACAACTTCAACCGGCCCGGGTTCACATCCGGCACCGGTGAGTGTCTCCGATTTTCTTGTTTTTATCACAGTTGACATCTTGTTTGTTTTATTTCTTTGTCAATTTCTATTTACTTGTTGACAGTTTCTCTCTCGCGGCATCACACTTGCACAGATACGGGGAAGGGTTGTTGGTATTCTTGTGCTGATGTCACACTTCATTCAATGTGTGACTGTCTGACTCAGCGAGCAGCCATGGAGATACTAAGGGGAAATTACAGTCCTCTCTATCACTCCTCAGCTCACATGCCATATCCAGTCAGCCCCATTTCCTCCAGATGGTTTCTCTTAGCCTCAGACACCCCTGTGCATGATTCCATGTAACTTAATCGCACATAAAGCAGATAACTCGCAAGTCATTGCAGTGATTCACATGATTTACTCTCAAAAAAGAAAACAGTCAAGTCTACAAGGCTTGAGCTGGCCAGCTAGAGAGAAATTAAAATTCCTGTATCTGTAAATATTTAGAGCAACTTCACTCTGCATGCAGCCATGTCTTAACAATCGATTCCTTACTCATGTCTTTCTGTTTCATTCATCACTCACAGGCCACTTCACAGCGATGGTGTGGAAGAGCAGCACAAAGCTGGGTGTTGGCAAAGCCATCGCATCCGATGGTTCTTCCTTTGTGGTGGCCAGATACTTCCCAGCTGGGAATATCACAAACCAGGGACACTTTGACAATAATGTCCTCCCAGCTAAAGCCAGCTCCTAAAGAGATATTGATCCTGTGACTTGAATCAGGAATTTATTCCATTTTCTGGGGAGAAGTTGTCTGCCTGCAGTGCTTTAGAAACAAACTCAGGAGAGAATCATTTACTGCATCTAAAGAGAGCCATGCTGTGTTGTGTGGAAAGGCTTTAGTTTATGTGTTTATATTTTTGAAGAGGTCTGTGTATGATATAGTGTTTGAAACAAAGCTATCACTTCTGTTTGACATTGCTAACAAAACATTTCCACTGACCATGGGGATTGTATAATCTTAATTCTGAGATGTTTCCATTACCTGTGACAGTATTTCCTCTATTAATGTCAATACTGAAATAGACCATATCTTCACTGGTGTAAGAGCTAATGCATGTTAAAATAACTGCAGCACTTCTTCTATTTTTAGGGGGGTTTAAATGATTAACATGGGCAAAACAATGTCTATTACTGACAGCCATGAAACACATTTGTGAATTTGTCTGCAGTCCACTGAAAATATAATGATAAGTGTTAGCTGTTTGTATTTTATTTTGAATTTGACAGATCATGAGCTACACTTTAGCTCTTTCTAAACACTTTCTGCATTACAATGCCACTCTCTGTAACTTCACTTACAACTGACCTCCGCATGTTTTAGATACTTCAGATAACAATCTGAGGTTTCAGTGCCAAAAAAACAAGCACCTGTAGGTTGACAAATGTCTCATTTTTGATGTTGCAGACTATTGTGATTTCACTCAGAATTTGAGTATTCCAAATATTTTTATCCCTATTAATCTTTTAAACCCAAGGGACTGAGAAAATAGGTCCCAGCTTCAAAAATGGAATTTCATTTAACATTGAGCTGATGACTCAGTGTGCTTGGTATGTTTGTGTACACTTGTAAAAGCAAACCCAGCATTCCCACGCCTGTGTCCTCTACATCTGATCAGTTGGGGTTTTTTCCCTTTTTTTCTACAATAAATTTGACAGATTGCCAGGAAGACATTTGGCATCTGCCCATGTAAGTTTGTGTCATACATATTTTGTGACATACAGTGAGAGACAAGACAAATCCGCTGGAGATTGCCTCCCCAAAACATTTACATAATTTGTGAACAATTATATGCTATGCTACTTTTATAATGCAGCCTATTATCAAAGCAAGCTATTACAAGAAAATCTGTTCATCTTATTTCATCTAGTCAAGTGACTGGATGAAGTGTGCACTGTAAGACATCTTTTTGACTGTATGTACATTATCTTTTGTTGTTAAAAAAGGTGAAAATGTGAAAATGGTTTAAACAATAAGACTTGTGATGCAGTCAGAGCCCACATTGGAACAGACTTTATTTAGCAGATACTGGGGATGCAACATAGAGTAGCAGCGATACAGAAGAGTCAATGGTGTTTAGGCTTTAGGCTGGAGAAAAGGGAGTCAGGAGTCGAGCGGCCTTCGCCACTTACATGGTCAGCTCCTGTGAGAAGGTGGGGAAGGAAAAAAAAGAAGAGAATAAGACAGGGAATAGTTTAAGAAATGTATTGAAGAGTGAAAAATGAAACAATATCAACAACACCTCGAGAAAAAAATCAGCTGCATCCCTGAAACGCCTCCCACTATTTATTTTTAGTGTTAAGTGTTGCTGCCATCTAGTGGACATAAAGCTGCACATATGACCTACAGAACTGTAGAGGTTACTCAGTTACTGGGGAGAAATTCTACTTGTCATTTGTCCTCCGTTCTTCCTCCTCACATCCCCCATCACCATCCCTTCCCTGCCTGCTCACTGCCTATGACTCATTATTTTGTTCACCATCTGCCCTCCCTCCATCTTTCTCTCTCTCTCTCTCTCTCGTTCCCTTCTTCCCGTCCTCTTTCCTCACCATGATAGCGTTCACAATGTCATTCTTGTTGTGTTTCAGTGCACGGACGGCCTTGGCTCGTGACACATTGGCCTGTGCCATCACCAGCTCAATGTCTCTCTGCTCAAGTCCTCCCTCATCCACCTGATGTAAAGAGACAAAGACAAAGAAAGGTTGTTTAGTTGACAACACAACAGTCCTTTGCATATAGCTCAGACAATAAATACCTCTTCCTCCTCCTCTTCACTTTCCTCCTTGATGGTGAGGCTGGGTGGGACAGGTGGGGCTAAAGGAGAAGAGGTCACAGGCACCTTGAATTTCTCTGCAGCTGCTTTGTGAGCCTGCTGAGATAGATCCTCAATCTGAAGAGAGGAAATGAGTGCACAAGAGGAGAGGAATCAGAGTAAGAGCATACTAAACATGTTTAAGTCATCAAAAGGGCAAGAAAGACTGACCTTTGCCTCTCCAAACACGATATAAATGTCAGATACAGGGCTCTTGAATACATCAGGTCTGCTGATGACAAACAGGATACTCTTGGACTTCCTAATAGTGATTCTGGTCACACCATGGACGGGCTTCAGACCCAGTTTAGACATGGCCTACATACACATACAGCAACAGTAAGGGCTGGGATTAGGTACAGAATTACACAGATTAAACACAGTCGCTGTACTGACTGTCTTTGACCACTGTATGTTTTATATCTACTGTTTTATATCTACTGTTTGTGTAACCATATAGAACTTGTAGTCTGACCTTGCGGGCCTTCTTTTCACTGCGGCTCTGTTTTGGTCTGTTCAGGCCTTCATCTGCAGAGGAGATAGACTGGAGACGCAAACACAAACATCACATTACTCTGAATATTCTCTATATGTCAGGGTCGATAACATGCTAATTTATGAATTTTCCAAGTGCCACTTCTGCTAATCTCACAAACATGGTTCAGCTGTTGTGTTTTCAGCAGGTTCTTACTATACAAAGGACTGGCATACGTCAGTATCACTGACTCAGAAAATGACCTGCAGGTAGTGAACTATCTTAGGAAAAGATTTGTTTAAAACACTTTTCACATTCTACCAGCAGCTTGTTACAAAAAATGCTGACTGATTGAACAGCCCCTAATAAAGCCCAACAGACCAACCTGTGGCTCTGATGGTCTCAGTGGTTCTGGCTCTTCTAGCTCAGGTACTGACCCTTCACTTTCAGACTCATTACAGGAAGCCAGCGTGGAACCTACACAAGGATTTCGAAAAATAAGTGTGTTATGTCCATATTGCCACAGAAACCAATAACTGTAGTACAAGTGATGAGCACATTATAGAGTCTTTCTCATTAGAGCTATGCTGATGGAGAGTGTTCTTTATGAATTCCAAAAGAGCATCTAAACAGTACCAGGGGACTCAAGCAGCCAATGGAAAATAAATCTGATTCTCCCCCTAGACTATATGATTTTTACATCATATGCAATCTGCCACTGGCAATGATAGAAAACATGTCATCCGTAAGCCAGGAAAATACTTAAATGTATGATTATTTTCTATTCTGAATCATATAAATGTATTATTTATATGATTCAGAGTAGTATTTGAGGTCATATAAACATAAAAGAACAAAGGGTGGAGTGTTTAAAAGATGAGCTAAAGAAATTTAGGGGATTTCTGCTCAGGAGATATGAAGCAACCCACAGTTGTGTTTGAAGGAGAGGTCAATCTCTTCAGAAATGTTGTGGCTGTGGTTAACTGGACAGCCTAACTGTCTTTCAGCAAGTTGGCGTGAAGAGAAGGGCTGGATTTCCCATTGATTGGCTGGTCCAGACTCATTCTGCAGGGCTCCGTTTCTGCCTCCTGTAACTCTGCCTGGCTGGCATCTTTGGCCTTGACGGGGCAATCTGCCATCATCTTCACTGTCAGTGTCCTCATCAGCCAAACTGGGACCTTACAGAGCACATATTGATCATTAAACATATACTACAAGATTCAGATTGTTTTGAGGGGTTGTGATATCTACCAGCAATACTTTCTTTACTCACCTCTGCGTCTGTCTTGTGTGCTCCATGCATGAGCTTGCTTGATTTGTTTGTGAGGCTGTGTTTTGACATCAGCCTGAGACTGTGAAAATGACTGGGAAAGAGAGTCTTGAACACATGGTGATTCTTGAGTCCCAGGTTTAGGTAAAGCTGACTCCTGGGTAGCCCGGAGCAGAGTTAATGGGATGGCAGTGGAAACAGATGGTAAAGAGACACTTGTGGGAGATGAAGAAAGGACACCAGTTACCTCCTGGAGGTTCTTGTTGGGAAATCTGGAGTTGGTGGCTGGCCCTGTAGGAGGGGAGGTGGAGAAAATTGCAGGGGTGGTGTGGACCATGGAAGAAGAAGATTGCTGTTGGACTGAGAGAACAGGTTGGGATTCCTGAACAGGCGTGGTAAGTTTATTTTCTGGCTCTGTTGAGGCACAAGGTAGGGAGAGGGAGGACGAGGAGGAGGAAGAAACAGGAGATGTTGTGGAGGAAAGTGGAGTCAGAGATTGTGATATGTTATTATAAGTAGGTGGGCTGTCGTCTGTGTTTATGTTGTTGTCATTAATGTCCACTGTTGTGCCTCTCTGACTTTGAGACAATGGTCTGTTGTCGAGTACTTCCTCCTTTTCATGCAAGTCTTGTTTTTTTGCCAGCAGAATATTGAGGTTGTCTGGAGAGTGCTTGGTAGAATTGCAGTGTCCATGTCTAGGACTTTTGACATCAGGACTGGGACTGCTATCCCGCTGCATCTGTGAACCAGGTTGAACCTTGCCTGTCCTAGATGCCCTCTGTTGACAATCCAGTGAAAAAATGTTTTTGTTGGCATTATGACCAGTCTTAGTTTTAGAATTGTCTGGGATCCCCTTTGACCATCCATCTGCTGTGGTATTAAATGGAACAGAAGGTTTCTTTGGATCATCAATAGTTTCAGGGCTTGAGTCTGCATGGCTGCCTGTCTTGGATGCCCTGCGTTTGTCCTGCTTCCTTCTCCTCCCTTTCTTAGCAGCACTTGGGGTATCTGTGCAAAGTTCCCTCTTGGGGCTGTGGCATGCAAAGTGCTCTGAGCCATTCTGTGCAAAGGAAGATTTTTTCTTCTTTTTGTGTTTTTCTTCATCACTCTCTTTTTCCTTCTCTTCTTCATCGTCCCCTGAGTTACAAACAACACACTCCTGACCTCTAAAGGCATCTTCATTCTTTGGATCAACATCTTTGTCAGTAACAGGACTGGCATCACATTGTCTTTGGCTTTCATTCTTAGACTTCACCATCTTTGTTTCTGACAGAGAACCAGTATTTTCCACTTTATCTTGACAAGTTCTGCTTGGTCTGGAATTATCAGATTTAAATTTAGGAGTGAATGATCCAAAGGATCCTTGTGGTAAAGAAAATGTTGTAATACCCCCTGAAGTGAATGTCTGACTCTCTGCTTCCGAAGACTGTTTGTTTATTTGTGTTGCATTTGCATTTGTTTCTGAGCAGTCTGTTGGCTCCTGTTCTTCATCAGGAGTCATGTCAGAAACCTGATGTGGCATCTCTTCAAGTGGAATATTAGACAAAGACTCTTTAATGGTGACACTCTGGGGTCTCACTTCCTCTGACAGAGCATTAAGACTTCCACACACACCTACCTGCAAGGAGTCAAAGGCAGAGTTGTTATCAATATTATTAGAGTTCTTCCATGGGTCTTGCATTTGTGTGCCTGCATTATCTCCATCATTGTCTGGATTTAGATAACTGACACCATCCTCTGGGAATCTGGAGCTTCTGTCCTCTCCACCTCCTGCTTCTGAAATCTCCTCAATGGACTTCCAATGAGCTAAGTTGGACTCAGAAATTCCCTCCTCATTCTCTGTTTGGTCCTTCTCTCCAATCAGACTGTTGTTATCTTCTCCATCCAGAACAGAGTCCAGAACATTGGTCATACTGGGAACCATGGCCATCTGTGTGCTTTGGCCTTCTGCATCACATGTGAGAAGGCTCTCTCCCTCTAATTCATACCTCTTCCCCAGAGACAGTGAGAGAGACCCCTCTGCTTCCCAGACACCATATTCAGCTCCAGGTCCTGCTAACCCTAGACCAAACCCAAGCCCCATCTTGGTATTGGACCATGCACCAGCTCTAGGACCCAACTCCTTACTTGTGTCTGTTTCTGAGTTTTCCCTTTTAGGGGAGATAGCAAGTGGGGAGTGTGGAGATCCAACAGCTCCCAGCACCCCTTCATCAGTACTCAAGGTGTTCTCCCTTAGGTTGTCCTGAGCAGAGTCTCCAGGGCAGTGGTCAGGGTTTAGGGCCAAATTGTCCCCAAGCTCTGACATGACTTCTGGAGAGGCAGAAATGGGAATATTACTTGGGTTAGGACTAGTGTCTTTAGGGCAGGACAGAAGAAGAACACCTTTATTCAAGTCATTGGTAGCATTGACCATAGAGGGACTAGAATCACCACCTCTACATTCCACACTTGTAGACTCAGCTGAAGCCCTACCATCCATTTGGTCAGACTCAACATCAGGCTCATCGTGAATGCCAGATCGATACATGGCCTTTGCTCCCACAGGCACATCATATTTCCTGGAGAAGGACTTTGATAGTAAAAGTTGACTTGCTCCCACAGTGCTTTGACTTTCCGGGTTGTGATGAGAAGTCTTGATGAGCAATTTGAAAGAGTCTCTTTCTGGTTCTTTTGTCGGCTCTTCCCCAGGATAATCACTGTGTAGCTGCAAGTCATTTTCATGATCATCCTCAAGCATATCATCTGAAAGGACTGAACTGTTTGAGTCCACTATTTCCTGCAATGGAGCGACAGAAGAGAGAAAGGTGTGTGATTCAGTGACAAAGTCAGGTGAAACAGCACAGACAGGAGGAGTGGTGAAGGAGCTTTCCTGAGGCTCTTCAGGAAAGTTAGAAGAAAGAGTAGTGTCTTTCATCTCACTTTCAGTCTCAGTTTGGTTCAGATTGCTGGAGGACTCTGATTGACAAGTTTCCGCTTCTGAAGGACAGGGAAGTTCCTGCTCATCCACCAATTTATCGTTGTTCATGTGCAATGTCTTTATCTTATCTGTTCCACTGGTAGATTCCTGCCCAGACTCTTTTTGGGGTGTAGAGGTTTCAGGGATATCAAGAGGTTTGGGTTCTGTATTGTTGCCTTCGTGTTGGGCTGCGATGGCTTCAGAAAGGCAGGTGGTTTTATGGTACTTCACTTGTTCGTCCATGCTTTGTTGCATGTGCATAGGTTCTCTTTGACCTTTACCAACATCAGACCCCTTCTCAGATTCTGTTTGGATGTCAGTTGGACCAAGTCCATCCACTGGTGGGGGTTCTAGTG
Organism: Parambassis ranga; assembly: GCF_900634625.1. NCBI lineage: Eukaryota > Metazoa > Chordata > Actinopteri > Ambassidae > Parambassis > Parambassis ranga. The sequence goes on from NC_041036.1 coordinate 12,915,339, forward strand.
ATTGTGCATGCCTCTCAGTGCTGTAAAGACGTTCGTCCTCCTCGCCATTATAGGAGGCAGAATCTAATGAGTCATCTGTATCATCCTGGAAACAGAAGGATTCATCCAATCCCTCATTGATTGATGTTTCAGAGAGAGAATGAAGGAAGGATGCTGAGCTGTCCTCATCTGTGGGATCGTCCACTACTTTGCTATCACACCCCTCCTCCTCATCTTCTTGTTCTTCTTCCTCCTCTTCCTCCTCCTCCTCCTCTTCTTCGTCTTCTACTACTTTCACTTCTACCTTAGCTTCTTCACATGCATCCTCTTGGCTGTCCCTGTCATCCCCCTTATTATTTTCTTCATTGTCATCACTGTCAGGAGTGCCAGTGGCATTGCCATCATCGTCTTCATCATAATCATAATCCTCGTCATCATCCTCTTCATCATCATCATCTTCGATATCCGCTTCCTCCTCTCCTGCTGCATATGCATCAACATCCTTTCCTTCGTTTCGGTTATTAACTTCTATTTCAGTTTCATCTTCTGTGGGGAAGAGGGTGATTTCCATTGAATCAGCCTTAAAGATAAGACTGGTGTGGAGGGGAAAAGAGATTAGGGAGGCAGGAATCATCCTTTCCTCTACTGGAATATCATCAACACAGGCTGCTTGTGAGAGCATGAACGAGCTGGGGCCAAGCCTATCAAAAGCTCCAGGACAGAAGGCATCCAGGGGAAACAGGGGCGAGTCAGGGCTAAGGCTAGAAGAGGCCATCGTCATGTTCTCTGTATCAGGAGTCAAAGCAGTGGAGGAACGTTCAGGATGGCTATCCATCTGTCCATACTGTTCCTCTGACATACAGGCACCCAGTTGAAGGCTCAGGCCTGTCTGTATAGGCCCAGTGTACTCTGCTGTCCCTGCACTGGCCTCTTCAAGTGGGCAGAGTGAACTTTCAGACTCTCCCCCATCCTCCTGAGAGTCACTGCTGCTACTGCTCCTTAAAGGTGATTTGTCCTCAGTCACCCAGCAAGGACGACAACTTTCTCTACAAATGCCAGTCTCTTCATCTTTTAGAGTTTCTTCCTCCTCAAGTATCACTCTGTTTGTTATATCTGCCTGGGAATTCATGACAAAATCTTCAGCGTGGTACAGGCAGAAGTCCCCTGCCTTATCCTCCTCACGCTCTGGGCCTGCTCGTCCCTTTTCCTCTGCAACTTCATCTCCTATCTCTGATAATGAGCTCACAAAACAAGCAGGGGCCTCTTGTGTTTCTTCTGTAATGAGCAGGTTAGGAGAAGTGGAGGGAGATGTGGAAGACGTGTAAGAGGAGGTCCAGCTGCCTCCCTCTGCTGTGATATAAGAACCAGAAGGAGAGGTAAGTGGGGAACAGAGGTCTTCACTGTCAGAGGGTGAGCAAGGGGAGAGAGGGTAGGCCGGGGTGCCAGGATACGAATGATGTTTAAGGTGCGAAGAGCGAGAAGCCATTTTAATTGGAGTGGATGGGGCAGTGTAGAAAAGGTCTGGGTCAAGAGATGAGGGCACACCCACTCGCAGTGGGTCAACAGCATAGGCTGGCTCAGAGAAGGACAAAGCCACTGGACAGGCCAGATCAGAAAGAGAGAAGGAAGGCACTTCATCTTGAGAGAGGGATTGACCCTCTACCTTGTTGTCGGCCAGACTGTTATCTGTGGTGACTGGCTCCTGGGATGTAGAGGCAGGGATTAAAGGGTGGTGAAAGTAGGAGGGGGCTGCGGGTGAAGACTGTGGAGGGTCTTTTTTCTGATCCTCCTGTTTTGTCGGGATTTGAGGTTGACTCTCCTCTTTGCCTGCTTCCAGCGGAGTCTTTTTTGCTTGTGCCTGAGTATCTAAAAAGCGTGGGATATCTGGCAAAGGGATAGCTTGACCACTGGGCCTAATCAATGGATTCCCTTTCTGGATTTCTGTTGTTTTGAGCAGAGTCTCTTGACCCATCACCACCCTTGTGTCAATGGTCTGTGGCTCCTGATAGTCACTCTCCACCTCAGAGCCAGTTAGAACCTGTAAATAATACAGTACATTACAGTACAAGTCAAAATCAGACAGTGCTGAAATGTTGCTGTAAAATTGCAATGATTCTCAAAAGCACACACACACACCTTTATTCTTTCCATTTTAACAGGAATATGGCGCCCACATGGTCCATGACCTCCTAATTTTCCAGAGAGTCTGGGTGTGTTGTTGAGGTCAGAGCCTTCTGGTTGGGGTCTTGGAGTCCCAGAAGAGCTTGGAGTCACATGGTATAGTCGTGGTCCAAATGGAGAAGTGCATGCTGGAAGTAACTTCTGTGGAGTGCTGGGAGAAGGGCTAGAACCGCTGTCACTAGGAGACGAGCCACTGTCACTTGGGGAAGAGTCACTGGAAGGGTGTCTGGTCATGTCTGAAAAACAGAAATGTAAAACATTTTGAGGTTAAGAAGAGAAGCAGGTGCATCAAAAATAAAATGGATTTATTGGAAGATAAATAAATAAGATTAGCCAAAAAATTAAACAAATATCAATATAAAGTGTTTAAATATAAATTATCTGGTCTGCAATGGTCCTCCATAAGGCTGGACAATAGAGATTGAAGTGAAACTCTCTGCACGCCCAGTTTCGTTTCTTTACCTTTGTGAGGTTTTGTTTCTCTGTTTCTGTATTAAATAAGGCAAATTGAATTACAGTTTTCTCTCTCTTTTCTCTTTCTCTACACTTTAGTATTTATCATTTGTTTTTTTACATTTTATTACAATCACACAAAACTATACATTCTCTAAACCATCCTCACAAGATGGGCATGCAGAGAGTACAGATCCTTCATTTGCTCTCTTAACTGGGCCACTGCCACAGTGACCTCAATCCACATGCTGATTGGCCATTACAACACACAAGTGGCCGAGCCCAGTGCCAGCCACAAACACACGTCCTTACACACACACACACACACACACACACACACACACACACACACACACACGTTTTACTCTGCTATTCATTCTCTCTTCTGTAGCTCCTGCTTCCTCTCTCGCCCTGAAATCATCTGTAAGCCCTTTCTCATCTAATCCTCTACTCTATGAGGCAGGAGTGACTTGCTGGTTCCTTCTCATGCCTCCTTTCTTATTTTCTTTCTCTCTTAATAAATAGCACATCTGTGCTTCTCCTCCCTTGCTGCTATCCTGCAAGCATCAGCACTCAGCACTCCTGCCTGATCACTGCCCCAATAATAAACTCAAGGTTTGTGTGTGTTGCTGACTCATACCTTGGAGATTTAAACCTTAGAGATGTACAGTAAAGCATGCGAAAATGCCTCTAACACAATTATATGTAGAGTACAGCTTCTTATTATTTCAAAAAGGAGCCAAGCTTCTAAGACCATGTGCACAGGCTACCAAACCATGATTATATATGCATCACACTAAACATCCAACACAGGAACACATTTAGAATGCACCATTGCACCAATAAGAATTAGCACCTGCTTCCTGCCTGTTGGAAAACACAGTAAAAACGAGTGTCTGGCTTGCTGTATGGCAGAAACAGGCCGCAGTTGAGCCGACTGGAGCTGCGTCACAGAGGCTGCAGTGCTGTACTGCCACCCCCAAGAGGAGTCTCTATTTCAGCTACCGCTTAGAATGAGCCATGAAAAACTCCCCACACAACACACAAACACTCACATTTAGTGTATATAGGCTAATCTATTTACTAATATTACTATTGCAAGAGCAGAAATTAGTCAACCCCCCCTTCTGCCATGTCAGAGAGCCTAAATCAGTGCAATAATAAAGCTAAAGGCCTTAAAAAAACCAACCACTGTAAAAACATAAAAATCTCACATCAGCGCAATTAGGTTTCCATGACTTTTAACAGCAGCAATGAACGACAACAAAAGCCGCTGTCCTCATGAGGTTGTGTTTTTATGTCACAGAGTGCTCTGCCATGCTGCTGTGTCATGTTCCTGTTAAGGATGGGGGGATGGGAGGAGCCACTCCACGCCGCTCTGCTCACAAAACAGCGATGCAGATGAAGAGGGGCTAATGGGAGGAGGAAGTATGGTAGTGAGGACGTCAATTTTAGGGTGGGGGGGATGGCTACATAGACCAGATGATTACAATATTTATACTTAGATTACAATTATTTAGAATGTCAGTTGACAAAAAGCAGAGCTCTAAAATGAGTCTTCTCCACACAGCAGATTTATTATAATCTCTTACCCCTTTATTAGTTTTTATATAACTGTCATATTTTCTCCTCTTTCTCCAACCATGCCTGTAAAGCACTATAACAACCTTTCTTCTCTTTCTGTAATCACATCAGCTGCATCCTCTAACACTTATTCGTCCATCACCAAACAACAGAGGTCCTACCTGGTCCGGGGAGCCCCGTCTCCTCAGCTCCATGCTCTGGATGCTTGTCAGTGGGGACGGATCTGTGAGAGCTCTCCCCCGGCATGCTTCTTGCTGGCTCTCTTTGGCTCTGACGCAACAATAAACCATACAGCCGGAACAGACAAGGTGAACAGAGAGAGAGAGGGAGTGAGAGTGAGAAAATGAAGAAGAAGAAGATGAAAAAGGGGAGGGGGATCTGAATGCTCAGCGACCCAGTACTCAGATCTTCCCTGCAGCACGTGTCTGTGTGTGTGTGTGAGACAGAATGAGGCAGACAGAGAGTGAAAGAGGGAGAGTCAGAGATGGGAGTATAGGCTGGTCTCTTTCTGTGGTGCAGCACAGTGATGCTGCTGTTGTGGGCGTGTTTTAGAGCCTCATGAGCCAGTTCATCTGAATATATGTGTGTGTGTGTGTAGAATCTAAAAGCAAGCTGCAGTATTCTCTCTTGATGTACAGTTCCTGCTTTCCTTTCTCATCCCCCTCCCTCCTTTCTATCCTCCCTTTATCTCTCTCAAGCTCTTCTCTGCCCCCCACCTCATCCCCCCCGCACTCTCAGCCAAGCTATGACTGGATCTTGAGAGATGATGTCAGCAGATTTCTGTTGATCTCTCAATGCTGCCCCTCCAACCTTGAAGGAAAGGACCAGTACTGCAAAAACAAGAATGTGGAGAAGCTGGGGGGATTCAGGGAAAACAAAACCGAACAGACAAATAAAACAGAAGCCTGCTTCACCCAGAATCAAAAGAGCAGAAGTGAAACTTAAAAGTACTCAGCTAATTATACCTTCTGTCTCCATGTCTCCTGCTCTGATTACATCCCGGGGGTTTCAACAGGGAGACATTTCCCTAAAGGGCAAGTACAGCATCTGTTTCTGCCTTCCATCTTCAGCTCTCATCATGATAGAGCTCAGTTTAAACACATAGAAATAAAATATAATACAGTAAAAGAAAAACAGACAAAAATACTTATATAGTGATTTAAAGGCCACTAGATTTGGGGCACAGTTTAGATCATTGTGCAGGTAGGTACATCCTTGTGTCTGTTCTCAGATCTATGCTGTCACAACTCTGACTGAACTGATGTTGTTGATGACAAATTGCAACAGTCCATGCAAAATAAGAATATGTCCCATTAACTGTTTTCTAACCTGGTTTTGTCTGATTATACATGTGAATTTAACTTTGAATCATTATTTAATGATCAACAAGTTTCAGCGAGTTTCAGTGGAATAATTTGCCTGTTTTGTCTTCAAAAGTCACAAAAAATGTTTTTCTCATTTCAATTTAATTCAGTTTGTATATTGTCTCTGCTGACCACATCTCAACTTTATAAGCCAAACAGTGAGGGGAAAGACGGTTAGATTGAAATAGAAATAGAGGGGGCTGCACCATTAAACCAAATGATCAGCAACAGCAGTTTCCATAGCAACCCCAAACTTCCCATCACAGTGCCAATTCAGCAAAAATGATTTCAGCTTTAGGCAATGACATCTAACAGATTCCAAACAAGACAGTTAAGTGCTACAAATAAAGCTGCTGATCATTTTTAAAACCTTAAAGACATTTTAAAAACATATTTTTCCTTCAGGCTGTGACACAGAACGGACCTCACAGGCATCAGTGATGCATTGGTAAGCAATAGAGGCTAATTAAAAAAGGTGGATGCATCATCTTATCAGGAGTAATCATTTATTTTAATTTTTTTCCCTTTGCCTTTATATGATCCTTGCTCTTAGTTTCTCCCCTCTGACCTGGCTAGCATGTGTCACTCTTCATCCTTCAGCCTCTGACTGAAGTGCTACTGCCTATAATGTGTAAGCAGTTTCAGGTCAGCAAAGTGTTTAACTCTGAGTCTAGCTGTTTCTTCTGTGAGCTGTTCCTGTTCTGCACAATAAAACTCTTTGACATAAAGAGGCGGCTTTCAAATAAAACCTGATTTGATGACTATTTAAGCACACTCACTAATAAGCTGCCAATAAATATTATCTGCATTAACCCTTGTGTTTTCTTCACATTTTGGACCCTCTGGTATCCCTCGGGTCAAATTGACCCGGGACATATTTGGGGTGTTAAAAGCAATTACAAATCAAAATTTAACTTCATAAGCCATTAACATATATGACCTTTATCTCAATTTCAAACAACAGAGACAACATATGTGTTAAATTATTGCAATCATCCCTACTAGAACACAATTAAAAATGGAAGTTTGATTTGTTTTTGTAATTTTAATATCCACTGTCACTGTCAAATCATGCATAACTCTGAACTTTCTTGGTATGTAAGATACCAGAGCAGTGTTGACTGTGAACAGGAAGTTAGAGGAATGCACAGGCCTTTTCTTCACAGTTAGAACCTCAGGTAGGAGCTCCGTCCTGTTTTTGCACATTGTTCCAACCATTGTCAGCTTTCTTTTGAGAAGCTCCTGTCCCAGGTTGTATGATGTGAAAAAGTTGTCACAGGTAATGTTGTGACCACTTAGGCCTTGTGACATATCTAGCACCACTCGTGTTCCCTGGTTTCTTTCAGCAACCCCTCCTTCTGGCTTCCCTGTATAAATTTGCATGTTCCATGCATAAGATGAAACAGCATCACAGGCAGACCAGATTTTGATGCCGTACCTTGCATATATTGCCTGAAAGGGCAGCGGCCTGTAAACCCCACAAGTCGTTCATCCCCGGTTACACGCTGTCTTACAGGTCTTGATTCCTGGTTGTCAAATCTGATGATTCTTGAAAATACATGGAAGCTCTTCAGAGACATTGTGGCTCTAAAAATCACTCTCCCTGTCTCAGCATCCCACAGACTTTCAGATGACAGATGCCAAAGTAGGCATGCAGATGCATGAAATCCTCCTCTTTCCACTGCTCACCAAAAACACCTCTCCCTTCAAGATTGGTCATATCCAGAACAATTTTCTGAATTGAGTGAGGAATCAGCAGCTCAAAGGATGACTTTACATCCTGAACATGCGTCACTGCAAATCTTGTGGGCCCTGGTACTATCCGTATTATGTTAGCAGCTGAGCAAGGGGGTTCTCCCACTGGGGATGAAGACCATACAGCCTTTCCATTTTTTGACAAAGATATCTGTGGGCCTCTTCCAGTGGCTGGCTCTTGGGCTGCTCCAGCAGCTCCTTGTAGTGCTTCATCTGGAGTTCTTCTTTGCATGTTCAGTGCCTGTTCCTGGTCATCTTCAAATTCACTCTCAGAATCAGAATTTATTTCTAAATTGTCTTCATATTCTTCACATTGCTGTGTGCCTGGCTCTCTTCAAATATGAGCTCTAAAGCCCTCTGACAGCTGAATCTTTTGGTCATATTGAGAGTGGAAGATTCTCTACTGTGAAGTAGAGCTATTTATATCGTTTGTCCTCTCCCCTTGATCAGCAGGTGTAAGACAAATAGTGTCTTTGATGTACAGAATGTTACAAAATATTGCTCTAAATAAGTGGACACATGACACAGTGTCAAGAGAGCGGGAAAATGAGATCAGAGAGCTTCTCTGTGCTTAGATGTGCTTAATGTGTGTGTACATCTATCTATGTGGGTCAAAGTGACCCGAATACCATATGAAGGATGTAAATGTGTGGGGTATAGTAGCAAGTGTGCTCAATTATTTATTTTTTTTTGTACATGTTTATCACAGAAAATAAGCTAAGGCCATGGAGTTTCAGGTAGAACAAATGTATACTTCTAACATTTTTATCCTTGTAAAAATTTGAAACGGGTCAATTTGACCCGAATACCACACAAGGGTTAACATGTCTTTTATGTTTGGATGCATGAGTCTGTTATGAGACATCCCTAATCTCATCAATGACACAGATAACACAGAGGGACCAGTGGAAGAAGCTTGATTAAAGTGCCTTGTATCAGACCTTTCCAATTAAAAACCACAGAGGACATTCCTGCTCAGTGTTGCTCTGGTGATTGTTTGCTAATAATAATAGAGCACTCACACACAGCAGCATGCTGAGATGTACGAACTGGCAGTTAGATGTAAAATGAAGCATCCTCTGCTTGAATTCCACACAAAACACACCCAAAGAGAACACGAGCATCACACACACCACCACATTCTGAATAGTCTTGTGAGAATTAAAAGGTGAAACCTGGCAATAAAACTATTTATTCCATCACAAGATGACACACATTCACAGAGATAATTAAGTTATTCCAATCTATTGACATGCTGATATTCAGCACATTTTGACCAATATTCAACACAACCCAGGAGCTTCTGTTTTGACACAATCCTTGATCATATCATTCCTACAGAAGATCTCGGTAGTGTGTTTATTTCTGTCTCCCTCTGCCTCCAAAACTCTTATGCCTCGTCACCATGGAAACAGGGAAAGCCCCACACGTTGCCAAGGGAACCAGAGTTAAAATATGTTTTTTTCTGCCAAAGTATGAGACCTGTTCTGCAGTGCTGCTCTGTGTGTGAACGTGGGTGTTTGTGTGTGTGTGTGTGTGTTCCCTGTGGTCCCATTTGTTTGTGAAAGCTCTGATTTAGCTGAGCCTGCAAATGTTGTCCAGTTCATTTAGCCATCTCTTCAGCCATAGCCTTTCCCAGTTTATCCTTTAGGTAGGCTAATTTCTGCCAGTCTGTCTTTAGCTCCAGCCACTCATAGTACGGCACCTGTAAGAGAAACATTTTTATTATTTATTTAGATATTTTTTTTAAAAAATGACATAATGCTGTTTTTCAGGCCAGCTAAAAAAATCCTGCACCACTGCAAACCTGAGAGACAAGCGATGCTACCATTGGCTAAGAAGACTGTCCTAGATGAGAAAGAGACAGAGCTTGGATTGGCCTAGATGAAGCAGAGCTGCAGCGGGAGCTCTATTTATACCACAGAATGCAGCGGGGCCCACCTGACTCCCAGCTCTACACAAGTACTAGGTCCAATGTTAGGGTGGCCTTAACCTGTCTGCAGCACTGCTCCTCTGCCTCTGTTCACTGAAATCCTGCTCAGTATCACAGTAAATGCAACATACCACAACCTTCCTGTTGCTTTTAGGTATAACCAAAAACACTGTTTCAGTGCTGGCTCATCTCCTGTCTCTGCCTACCTCCACTATGATGAAGCCAGCCAACTGAAGATGTCGCTTCATCATGGTAAACCGTCCCAAAAGGTCTTTGCTCTTTGAGCCAAAGTTAGGGAAGTCCCAAGCCAAGAAGGCAACCCTAAAAAAGGCAGCAGGAAAATCTTTAGATGTCACCAAAACTGTTGCTGAAAAGCAAAACGTTAAGTAATTCTTCCATATGACTCACCGCCGTGCCCCTACAGGTAAAGCCTGATCGCCCCCGCCACCTGGTAAATGAGGGGCTTTTATATTTGACAGGTCAACTGGTGTATTCTCACAATCCAGAACCAGCTCACCATCTGATTGAGAACAGCATGTCAGATATGAAGTGATATTAGTAGGTGTATTCACAGATCAAGTATATTTATTGTGTACCTTAACTTGCTTACCAATAGTCCACCCATACACAGTGTTAACACCCGTGCGAACAGCCTCAGCCTTTCCACCCACCAAGCTCAGTAATGTTTCTCTGAGACCGCTCTGCAGGGGGGACAGCTGGGAGCTGTGGTCCAGCAAAGACAGGACACTCTGAGAGGACCGAGTGTCTGAGGCACCTGGATGCTCTAAGTGGAGAGTGGTGGCAATATGCCAGAGCTTCAGCCTATAGTTCACCACGTGTGCTGGACTGCCCTCTGCAGACAGAAAGACAGCAGAAAGAGAGGGGACATGTTTCCCAGCCTTATTTCCAAAATCATTCCAAATATGTTTTAGCAACCTGTGAGTAAAAGGGATCAATGTGCCCGCACTGACACATCAACTGATGTTGTGCTGCCACCTGCTGAGTCAAAATGGTATTTTGGCAGTCACCCTGAGTGACCGCAGGACTTCAGCATATATACATGTTTCCTGTCTCTCTCTCTCTCTCTCTCTCTATATATATATATATATATATATATATATATATATATATATATATATATATATATATATATATATATATAAAATATTTTCAAGCTGAAAAGGCTTTGGATAGTTACAGCATGCTTCACAAGCATTAAGCAAAATATGAATAATTGGTAGACACATTTTTTTTTTTATGTCAACTGATATAATTTCCCGAGCCTGACTGGATACACTATTGTTGTGTAGGTATCATATAAAGGCATTTTATCACCCATTACCACTTTCTCCATCTTCTCACTGTTTAGATGAGCAGGTGTGTTAATCAAAGTTCCCAAATGTCTGCTGACACTTCAGGGCGAACTCACTGAAGTAACATGTGTATTGTTCCAAAGTGTTTGTTCTCAAAAACAGGGGTAGGATAATGTCTCTTACCTGACTGTTTAATGACATTATTTTTTTGTAGAAGTGGGATGAGATACTGGGGCTTAGCCTGCTGCAGCACACACAGAGACCAAACCACATCTGTCTGCAGAAAAGGTTCCAGGTCTGAAAGAGATTCCTCTAGCACACAGTGAACCTGCACACAAGGGATATATATTAAAAAAAGGAAGCAGGTCCAACTATGTACAGTCAGCAGAGCAGACTTTACATTCACTAGTACCTTGGTATAGAACTCGTCCCCTTTGCTGGGCTGGAATCCCAGTCGGGCAAAAGTCAAGAGCAGATTGCAGAGTTGAAGCATACTATAGTTTTGACTGTTGTCTACATAGTGCTGGGATAACAAAGAGAGACAGAGAGAGAGTTACCCAGAGAGCAGATTAAATAAACAAAATATTATTAGATAGTTGAACCGTGTTTCACAATTTAATTCAGACAGTCTTGCGTATTACTGACCTCAGCAAAGGCCTCAAAGAGCGGGAGGTGGAGCCATTTGAGGAAACCCAGTGACTTTGCAAAGCGTGTGACATCAGCTGAGTTGAGCTCAGGCACTCTGGGTAACAACTCAGAGGCCATTCGCTGAAATACCTGAGAATGGTGGAAATTCAGCTTCCCTAAACAGCAGCAGAGTCAGGGTTATTACTGTATCACACAGTGTAGTACATATGATGCAAACTACACTCTGTCAAAAATTGTAGGTGCTATTACCATATGCAAAGGCCATGTCCATTATCAGTGGAGTGGTGAACTCGGATGACGGCTTCTGAAGAAGGTGGTAGGACAGAGCCCTGAGCAGTGGGACACACCTGCGACTCTGAGCTGCCAAAGACACACAGACTTTGCGAATCTCTTCAGCTGAAAAGCCCTCAGCGAGCTCCAAAGCCTAAAGAGAGACAGACAATAGGTTAACATCATGGTTAAATATATAATATGTGACAATATATTTCAAAGTATTCAATTGTGACACCTTGTCTTCAAGTCTGTCCATCAGTGTAGGTGCCATCCTCTCTCCTCTGGATATCAGTGCACTGACAGTTTTAGTATCAGCAATTTCAATCCAGCGCAGTTCCAGATGTTTTAATGCAGCATTCACTATGGCCATATCCTGATGTCCTTTCCTGTTTGCTCCCCAGTCCACCAGGTAGCCCAACTGCTTATATGTAAGCCTGCGGATTCTCCACAAAACCTCTGTCTGCACAGAAGTGAGCACTGGGTCAGAAGGAGGAAAACCTATAATCCAGAGAGTCCGCAAGACAGACACCAGAGAGCTGTTCCACACTGTAGACACCTGGAAAGATAGACCCATGCAGAAAGGAGAGGTTAACCTCATCAAGGATTAGCTTCCTTACAAACTGATAATTCACCTAAATCTCATCCTGCTTCCTTACCTGCTGAGATACAATTCTCATCATATCTTGTACTCTCAAATCCATCATCAGGTCTGGTTTTTGCTCCTTAAACTTCCCCTGTGTCTTCAGCACCAACTGGGCCCACTTCATCAGGGCATTAGCAGCTTGATTACCATTTCCTCCATACTTCCCCCAAGCCACCAGGATGTCCTCTGGTGCTACTGCTTTTTCCACCATGTCTTCCAGTGGGGTGCGAGCAGGCATAGCTGGTGGGTTGTTTTCTTTGGTGACTTCCATAGTTCCAAACATTACTCTCTCTGTGACCCATGGCCAGCCTTTTCCTTTTGGTATTTCTGCAGGTCCTGCCACAGCAGGAAGCAAGCGGCCAGCTGCAGCAGGAGCCTGAGCGGAGGCCCTGCAGAGCAGGCGGGCACATCTGCCCAAGAGGCGGCTGGCCATCTTATATCAGAGGCAAGATAGTGTCCACAGGTGGGAATGAAGAGAAGGGGTTTCTTACAATTCAACAGCTAGGGTCACCATCCCACACTGAACCTAAGGGGCAGTACAGAATTAGTGGTGTTGAAAGGAAAGGTGAACAGGCATAACATACAGAATAAGCTCCATTTTCTCAACAACCTAACACAAGTTTTTACCTTTATATCTGCCTAAGCCATCTTATATTATCTGGCCCCGAGACAGAAGGAGGAACTGGACAGTGTCACTGTTACTAAGGTTGTGTAAGCGTTACCTGGCCTGTTCCAACGACACACAGTACCAACACCGCAGCCTGACCTAGTCTTACACTGTATGTTGGTGCAACGCTGATCTAAAAGACCAGATGTATTTTTGTTTGCAAAACCGGCAGATTCTGTCACGTAACGTTATGATCCTGACCTTGTCATGCAACGAAAGAGACGCACGGAAATGCTGCTAACCAGCAACGCTGCGTTCTGCCTTTAAATTCATACAAATGAACTTTATTTAAAAAGACAGAGCGCAGACAAATACACGGGGCCCATGGTTAATGTATAAACAAACAGCTTACCTTACATTACAGATAACTTTGGCGGAAGGTTTTCACATGGAATATCTGTCGGAGATAGTCGCAGGAATGTGACGTCAGGCGACGTCACCACGTGACGGGCGGACGCGACTGTAATAGGCTAAAAGGGTTAAACTCAACCGGTGTTACACAGCCCTGATGTCTGATCCCCACATGACAGTATCAGGTTGAACTGTGAGTTTTGTGATATCCAAATTCGTAATTAGTTTGAATTATCAGTTGTGTGTTAATAATCTGTAGATAGATAGAAAGAAGGTTGACCTAAATCAGGGGACTCTGTATATTTAAAGTGGGTCTGTGCATCCTCCACACCTGAACACCATTCTGTAGAGCTGATAAAATCATGCTGATAACATTGATTACTGTACAATATACACAATATTGACTTTCTACACAACTTATCTTAGCTGGCTGTTATTTACACAGTTTGCACCATGTTCGTGGTAGGACCAGAAAAAAGGACAGTGTGACCTTAGGTCTATTATAGTTATTTGTGCTTCAGATCAAAGTATGATTTTAAAATGTTTTGGTCAGTTGGTTTTCTACATTTTTCTTAATAATAAAGTAAATATTGGCTTTTCACTTTGATTAAATTTATAATCTGTGGTTCTGGATTTAGTTGTAAGCTTTCTGTACCTATTGTATTAATGATTAAATGTGTCATGAGTGTCAAAAAAAGACACAGACTGGGTGCTTTTTGTGTAAAGAAACTCGGAGGAGCACTCGTATTTGCCAGTAGTGGATTGATGAGGGGTGAATTCTGCTGAGGAGGAAGGGCAGGAGTTGAACTTGGAATTGTGGTCATTCCTGTACCACTTTTCTTGCAGCAGGGAGCAGGTGACCACCATTAACCTTCCTCTGGGAGGTTTCCTGCTCCTGCTGATGAGCAGCAGGCATGAGAGCTGATTAACTGCAGCTGCAGGCGATTTTCTCCCTGATGTTGTCTCCCTTTGGGTTTGGCTCGGTGAGGCTGCAGGGCATCACTATCAGTTTGGTCTGGTGGTCATCGGGCCGAGTTCTTTGTTATTTTAATTGGCCATCTGCTCATAATTGCCCCTGCACTTGTATAACCAGTAACATACTGACTCAGCTTGTCCCATTCTCATGTGTGAAATGACTCTGTAGGCAATAGTAAATGGTAACTGTGCAGTACACTGTACACAGCGGCCTTGCAGTGAAAATGACATTGGTCTGTCTCTAACCTTCACTGTTCTTTGCTGTGTATTCCAGCCAGTTTATCAGGAACAGAAACGTGCTGAGGAGAGATAAGAGATACAAAAGATACACAGAGGCACAACTTATGATATGAGTTGTGTACAACCTAACTAGGGGTGACATTGTTGCCACTTGACTTAATGTTTTACGCAGGTTGTTGAATCAAAGTGTCCAGTGTGTGTGTGTGTCCTAAAGTGTGTGCGCATGTACAAATTAAAAAAAAAAGGGGAGTTCCAGGTATTAAAGCGTTTTCCAGATTTTTTTTTTCTATTTCTGACAAATGTATGAGCGTGATTGTGTGTGTGTGTGAGAGAAGCAGTTGTGTCTGGGACTAGACTCTTTTACCTTAAGCCAAAATTTCGGGGGTGAAGAAGGATCGAGTGGTCTGGACCTCCATTGATTTAGGAGAGCAGTCCCCTATCCCACCTGCAACCATGAGTAAAAAGGTAGGCGACACAGAATAGCTGATTGATCATTATCTACATATTTATAATGACCATTCTAAGTGTAAAATTGCTGTTTCTTGTGAATTAGTTGTTGTAAAATTGGATAAGAACATGAAAACAAAAACAATATTGGCCTTAAAACAATATATAAAATGGGGTCAATAAAAAATACTAAAGGAATTCTAAATATAAAACAAATAAACACTTTCTAAAGATACCCAAATGCTGTCACAAGACCCTTCACCCATACAAATATATTCTTTAATTAAATAACCATCTTTAATGTGGTATCCTTAGGGATACAAAATAAATAAATATATGCAAAATATGCAAAATAAATCATTCTACTGAAACAGAGCACTATTTCAGTATGCCTTGATTTCCTCAAACGATTTAATTATAAGTGGCTCATTCACAAAAAGCACAGAGTATTTAAAGAATGTGAAGAAAATGTGAATAAAAAAGAATTTAGCCTGAAAGCTTTTCAGCATAAATCCATTCACATGTCCTTCAACTTCTGCCTGCATACAGGACACTTACGATATGTTTGAGATGAATGGAGAGACGGACAAGAAGAAGAAAAAGATGAAGAAGAAGGAGAAGCTGGAGGGCATGAAGAAAGAAATGGATATAGTGAGTAATGGCTGCAGTTACCTTGACATATATTTAAATGTAGAAGTTAGTCATTATTGATAATGAGTGTATGCTGCTGTAAATCATCTCACAATTCATACTGTATGTTACTGTTCTAACCAAAAAAGAAAAACAGCTGCCAGTATGCATAAATCACCTCAGTTCACTGATCCTTTGACGTTGTCCTGATTCTGATGTCGTCTGTCTCCCCCTGCAGGATGACCATGAGATTACAATTGAAGAGTTAGAAATGAGGTACAACACCAGTGTTACCAAGGTAAGGCATTTTAATTCACTGCATTATGTGTTTCGTTTGTGAATGTGTGTGCATATATATATATATATATATATATATATATATATATATATGTACATATATATATCTGTACTCTTATGTGTATATCCTTCATATTCTAAGTCAACAATAGTTTGCCATACTCACTTATTTCATCTGTCTTCTGTCCTCCACCTTCAGGGTTTGACGACCACCTTTGCCTGTCAGATCTTGGAGAGAGATGGCCCCAATGAGCTGAAGCCTCCTAAAGGAACTCCAGAGTATGTGAAGTTTGCCAGGCAGCTGGCTGGAGGCCTGCAGTGTCTGATGTGGGTGGCAGCTGTCATCTGCTTCATCGCCTTTGGAATTGAGCTTGCAAGAGGGAACCTGACCAGCTTTGATAATGTGAGTCACATTTCCATTGCTTATCCCTCAATGAACTGTGAGGATAAAATCATATGGCTTATAAGGATTGCTCTGAACAGAAAGGATGAGAGAGCTATGCAGAACCTCATCACTGACTACTCGCTTTATTTCCTCTCTCCTGCTCCAGCTGTACTTAGCCATCACCCTAATTGCTGTTGTCGTAGTAACTGGTTGCTTCGGTTACTACCAAGAATTCAAGAGTACTAACATCATTGCCAGCTTCAAAAACCTAGTGCCACAGGTAAGCTGTAGATACACTCAACAACACTATTACAGCCAATGTTTCTTCATATTATGTGTTCACCTTCCTCTGTCTTACTCCCCAAACATCTAAATTAGCAAGCTACTGTGATCCGTGATGGCCAGAAGAATCAGATCAATGCCAACCAGTTGGTGGTGGGAGATTTGGTGGAGATAAAAGGTGGAGACAGAGTTCCTGCTGACATTCGCATCATCACTGCCCAGAGCTGTAAGGTAAATCCTGAAACCTAATCCTCACTCCCATTCCTCCCTGTCTTTCCACACAATCCTGTGTGAATGTACTTGTTTGGCAGGTTGACAACTCATCCTTGACAGGAGAGTCTGAACCGCAAACCAGGACTCCAGAATACACTCATGAGAGTCCACTGGAGACCAGAAACGTTGCTTTCTTTTCCACAACATGTTTGGAAGGTACATCATATGCTACACACACCAATATAAATATTTCTCTCATTCAGGAGCAGTGTTTTAGTCACTGTATCCTCTGCTCTCCAGGCATAGCCACGGGTATGATCATTAACACGGGCGATCGTACCATCATCGGCCGGATTGCCAGCTTGGCAAGTGGTGTCGGCAATGAGAAGACACCTATTGCTATCGAAATTGAGCATTTTGTCGATATCATTGCGGGTCTTGCTATATTTTTTGGGTTTACCTTCTTTGTGGTTGCCATGTTTATTGGATATGCCTTCCTGGAAGCCATGATCTTCTTCATGGCTATTGTGGTGGCTTATGTGCCAGAGGGGCTACTTGCTACAGTTACTGTAAGTTATCCCAAACAAACATTTCATGTTTGTATCTACACTACTGTTTATCATAAAGTTCCATTTTGTCTTTTATCATAAGAACTTGACACATTACTCTTATGTTTAATGTGGATGTGGGTGATTGATAAGTTACTGTATATAGCTCTCATTAGATGTATGCCTCAGCCTCACTGTGATGACACAGTGGCAACACCAGTGGAGGGTGTCACTTCTTACAGTAATTCAAATTGGGCATAACAAAGTGTCACTGTCATGTCACAGGAGACCATTGGCAAGCCCAGGGGTATGATCTTGACACATCAATAAATAACACAATGGTACATAGCCACAGAAACGCATTACCCTTGAACATGCAGTACACAAGCTCACTTCGTCCTGATATACATGATGGGAAGCAGAGTAAGCACAATGTGTTAAGGGACAATAAAATATTTCTCAGTAAGTCAGTAAGTTCTTTAAGCAAGATTCAGATTCATCACAGGACGGTGACAAGTGCTCTTTCACCATACCCACAACCCACTGTATTCACTCTATTTGGCAGACTAGTACCTCCTCAAGATAAAGAAAATGCTCAGTGGACACCATATTGACCATTTGGATGACAATAACCTTAGACCACTAACTTATCAATCACCACTTATGTGTACCATATGTAACTGTGGTAACATATCAGCTTACACCAATCTGCTTCTTTGATAACAGGTGTGTCTGTCTCTGACTGCTAAGCGACTTGCCAGGAAGAACTGTGTAGTAAAAAACCTGGAGGCTGTGGAGACATTAGGTTTGTCTGAATACCTCAAACATGCTGTTAAAAGGCAGTTTTATGATCTGAGGAATCTGATAATGATTTAATTGATCAACTTTTGTCACCAACTTTTGTGTGTTTAGGCTCCACCTCAGTGATCTGCTCTGATAAGACGGGCACACTGACCCAGAACAGGATGACTGTAGCTCACCTTTGGTTCGACAACTACATTCATGCGGCCGATACCACTGAAGATCAGTCGGGTAAATACATACCACTCTTTGTTTATTATCTCACTAGCTGTCCACTGATAATCTGTTCAATATGCGCTCCCCAGGCCAGAGTTTTGACCAGTCATCAGAGACATGGCGTTTCTTGGGGCGAGTGGCAGCCCTGTGTAACAGAGCTACATTTAGACCTGATCAGGAAGGAGTGCCCATTCCCAAGGTACAAGTTTACTGTTGTAACACAGTTTTAAGCCTATTATTTATAATATTTTATGAAAGTATTGCATTGCATTTACCCCCTCTTACAGCGACTTGTGGTGGGAGATGCGTCTGAGACAGCTCTGCTGAAGTTCACTGAGCTCACCATAGGAAACATCCCGGACTACCGTAACCGCTTTAAGAAATTAGTGGAGGTGCCCTTCAACTCAACCAACAAGTTCCAGGTGACAACTGGAGAATTTGAGGATTTAGTGTGCATTCACTCCCACGAACGATCCTCAGATTTATGGCAGAGGTTAATGTCCAGTTTCAATAACACTTTCTCTGTCTTCAGCTCTCTATCCATGAACTGGAGGACCCACTGGACCTGCGCTACCTGCTGGTGATGAAGGGAGCACCAGAACGCATTTTAGAGCGCTGCTCCACTATTTTGATAAAAGGCCAGGAGCTGCCTCTGGATGATCAGTGGAAAGAATCTTTTCAGACAGCTTACATGGACCTTGGAGGACTGGGAGAAAGAGTGCTGGGTTAGAGTGCTTATCATGACACTGATGAGGCCTAATAGTGTGTAACTGAGAGGGTTTCTTTTTACTTTTTTTCTTCTCTGCCCTATCAGGATTCTGTCACCTCTATCTCAATGAGAAAGAGTATCCACGTGGCTTTCGATTTGATGCTGACGAGATGAATTTCACCACGTCAGGACTGTGCTTTGCTGGTCTCATCTCAATGATTGACCCTCCTAGAGCTACTGTACCTGATGCAGTAATGAAATGTCGCACTGCTGGTATCAGGGTGTGTTCATATCTCTTAACAGAAACACTGCTACTTTTAAAAACTCTTGTACAGAACTCAAGTTTTTTTTATATATGTTGGATCTTCAGGTTATTATGGTGACTGGAGACCATCCAATTACAGCCAGGGCCATAGCAGCTAATGTTGGTATCATCTCAGAGGGCAGTGAAACAGTGGAAGATATAGCACAGAGGAAGCGCATACCTGTTGAACAAGTTAATAAGAGGTGTGCACACACTTTAAACAGTAGATTATTCAGGTCTGCATGTATCTGAGTGTAACTTTTGTCTGTCTGTGTGCAGGGAAGCTCGAGCGTGCGTGATCAGCGGCGGTCAGCTGAAAGACATGAGCAGTGACGATTTAGACGAGGCACTACGGAACCATCCTGAGATGGTGTTTGCAAGAACATCCCCTCAGCAAAAACTGATAATCGTGGAGAGTTGTCAACGTTTGGTAAAAACACATACACAAAACTAAAATTGTCCATGTTGCATCAACATCTCATTGATTGAATACATTTGATCATAGACAGTTTAAATGTGATGTCCTGTGTCAGTGTGGTCCCCTGACAATAAAGCTGCAGCAGTTGAGGAGACCAGTTTGCATATCAGTGTTTTTGATAAAACTACTTTTTCAGATGTGTGACAGATGTTTGTATCTTTCATCACTGTAGGGCTCTATCGTCGCTGTAACAGGTGACGGAGTGAATGACTCTCCTGCTCTCAAGAAGGCCGATATTGGCGTTGCCATGGGGATTGCTGGTTCAGATGCAGCCAAGAATGCCGCAGACATGATCCTACTGGACGATAACTTCGCTTCTATTGTCACTGGAGTGGAACAGGGTGATCCAAAAATAATAAAAAAAGATATCACTACAGCACAGTCACTGTATGATGTATGTGCTGAATTAGAAACAGTTAGTATGTGACAGTGTATTAAGTTTGCTTGTCTGTAGGCCGCCTGATCTTTGACAACCTAAAGAAGTCTATTGCCTACACGCTGACCAAGAACATTCCTGAACTGACTCCATATTTAATCTACATCACTGTCAGTGTGCCTCTTCCTCTGGGCTGCATCACCATCCTCTTCATTGAATTGGCCACTGACATTGTGAGTGTCATTATTAGTTCATCCATTAATTAAGTCAGTTTGTTTTCTTACTTTATCCTCTACAGAGAGTAATTAACAACATCTACTTTACTGTAATATGCTGTTTGTTTATGCCTGTTTCTACTGTAGTTCCCCTCCGTCTCACTGGCCTATGAGAAAGCAGAGAGTGACATCATGCACCTGAAGCCCAGGAACCCTCGTCGTGATCGCCTGGTAAACGAAGCCCTGGCTGTGTACTCATATTTCCAGATAGGTGAGACTGTCTGTGTGTATGTCAGCCCTCAGTATTAATGAATGCACTTGTAAGTCCATTTACCTTTTTTTTTAAAAAACCAATTTGTTCTCATTTCCCCTTAAATTTAGGAGCCATTCAGTCTTTCGCAGGTTTTACAGATTACTTCACAGCCATGGCACAGGAGGGCTGGTTTCCACTCCTTTGTGTTGGCCTGCGGTCTCAGTGGGAGGATGTGCACCTTCAAGACTTACAAGACAGTTACGGACAAGAATGGGTTAGTTTAGACTATAAAATATGTTGGTAATATTTTAAATCAAATAACTGTTTCCTCTCCTCTGCTTCCAGACCTTCAGTCAGAGGTTGTACCAGGAATACACATGCTACACTGTGTTCTTCGTCAGCATAGAGATCTGTCAGATCTCAGATGTGCTGATCAGGAAAACTCGACGACTCTCAGTGTTTCAGCAAGGCTTCTTCAGGTCAGAGAAAGACCTACCCCTGACATAATGACCACAGCATTGTGTGTTTTAGGAGTGAAAGGGGGAATTCTGAGTCTATTTCTGTGTTTGTTTGTGTGCAGGAACCGTGTGCTGGTGTCTGCTATAGTCTTCCAGCTCTGCCTGGGAAATCTGCTTTGTTACTGCCCTGGAATGCCCAACATCTTTAACTTCATGCCCATCAGGTAGGAATCCCCAAGATAAACATAGTGTATGGATGATTTTAGTCCTATGTAGTCAAAGGTGACATATGTCAGACTTCTGTAGCTAGAATGAGTTAAGACAAGAATCTATTCTCACAGATGAAATCAGATCAGACTAAAGATAAATTATAGGGCAGTTTTTATTTGCCTCTGAGGTCCCCTATATATCTTCCATATTTTAGGAACACAGCTACCCTGTAGCTTGTTATCTGATTCAGGCTGCATGTGTTTTGTTTTGGTCTGCAGAGTCCAGTGGTGGTTCGTGCCCGTTCCATACGGCATTTTAATTTTCGTCTATGATGAAATCAGGAAGTTAGGAGTAAGAAGATATCCAGGAAGTATGTTTATGTTCTCTAGCCTTTTTTAACAACATTTATCAACATGAAATCTTCAGTCATCATTAACATTGCTGTACCTATTCATTAATCGATGGATTGTAATTTCAGGCTGGTGGGATCAGGAATTATACTACTGAGACCAGAAGTCCTTTCATTCACTCATCTACCCACAAGCACGAAAGCAGAATGCAGCAAAACCCAGAAGAGTTTGCCTCATTCGTCTCTATTTCTAGTGATCCATATTGTGCTTAAAGAATCTTTAATGTTTGTGTGCTCATATTCTGCCAAAGGTGTAATTATCAGTAAAAGTCAACATTGAAAATATTCACACATTTGTTGTTCGCATTAATAAAACATTTTTAGTGTTGAAGTTATACATTTAAGCACAAAAGTTGCATATTTGTGTGTCATGTTTGAGTTTTACCTAATTTAAAAAAAATGGAAATGAATGAAATGGAGACCCCTTCTAACACTGTGTTGTGAATTCAGTCCAGAAAATGGTGGCACACCAAGGGGCCTCCATGCAGCCTGTTTAGACTGTGATAGTACCTCATGCAAATTTGTTTAGTGAAATAAAGGACTGCTTTTAATAATGTGACAAAAAGTTAAAAAAAAACATAGGTAAAGTTACATAAGGTACATGAACAATTCATGAAATTAACAGTAAATTCACTTATTGTCAATATTTGACAACAGAACTAGTGTGATGTTATGACATTTTAACATTGCACTGCTGCTGTCACATCAAGTTTTTATGGTCTGCTTTCAGCATTTTGTGCCCTGACAGGAACTGACATGTTGGTAAAAACATGTCTTCTATGCATTCCATCTTTCCATTCCATTTTTTTTGTTAACAATTCACCTTTTGTCTACTTGTTGACAACTTGCTCTATTGCACTGCCAGCAGAATGATCTTGCATTTACAGTCAAATTCACTAAGTTGGAACCATTTTTTTGGCTTTTTTTCTTGGCCTTTCTACTCGACCTTCCAGATGGCGATCTTACCATCACGGCACGCCGAGCCACTCAGCACATAGCGACCCTCAGCAGAGCAGAGTGTCTGGACGCTGTCTGAATGGGCCTGTAGCTCCTTTGCCAGCGTGTAGCTCTCTGAGTCCACCACGAACACCTGGCTTCTGAGCTGACCATCACACTGACCTCCAACACCACTCTGTCCCCGGCAGCCCACCCAGATCTGATCGAGGAATGATGATTGTGGTATTGAACGGTTAAGGACCATGTGCATGCACTATGATAGTCTGTCCCATTTCAGTAACATGGCGTGTCATCACAGCTTACCTGGTCTTTGACTTGGATCATACAGGAGACTCCTGAGCTGCCTGGCAGGGAGATTCTTTTGAATGGCTGTCTGGGGTTGTTGATGTGCCAGAGACATAACTCCATTGAGTTTGTGCAGCCCGTCCACAACTGCCCTCTCTGGAACAAACACAAGTTTACTGGTACCAAGCAGGTCTTTATGGTGGTCAAAAGAATGTGGTTCTCTTCCATTGTTAAAAAGACCAGTGTGGACGTTCTATTGCATAATTTGAATATAATATACACCTAAAGACCTGAAAGAGAGGGGTTGTTTCTAGCTGATTGCAATCCACAGCTTTACCACTAGATGACACTATATCCTAATTCCCTGGCCACTGAAGTGTCAGTACTGTCAGTAAATGTTTCAGTTTCTGTGCTTGCATTAAATAGTTCTTCCAGCTTTTCTGTACTTTGTACTTGTACCGATTCAACAAGACTACGGAGGAAAGTCACCTCTGGCATGACAATGAAGCTGCTGAAGTTACTGGGCATGCTCTGTAGGGCATCAGGAAGCACTATCCTTCTTTGTGGTGTCCCACTTTTTCTCAGTTCCACAATGCTGTCACCACAGCCTGTACACATTGAGAATACTTTGTTACAAGAGGTCATCAGTGAACATTTAGATTAAATAAACAAAACTTTTACCATACATTTTTAACATACATTTTGAATTTCTAAATCAACTGACTAAAGAGTAAAACACACTTACAGCACCACAGATTGGCGTTGTGGATCTGTATGGAGGAGAGACGGTCACAGCTAATGTGAAACTGCCTCTTCACTTTAAGGCTGAATGCATCCCACTGCAGCAGTGTGCCATCACAGCTGCAAGAGTATGCCAGCTGACTGGGAAAGGAAGAAAAACCTGATAAATACACAAATATAGTGATGTAAGTCATGATCCGCATGAACTTTTCTACCTGCTGTGTTGATCACCAGTGTCCACAGAGAGCCCAGTCACTTCGTGTCTGTGTTCAGTCAGCTGCTTGTTGCAGGACATGCTTTGAGTGTCAATGATGTAAATTACAGAGTCCTGAGAGCCAATCCACACCTGCTCCTGGACCAATCCCATCATACAATTCTGCACAAAGGCAGATGTGACGTGTAACCTCAGTTTCACTTCCTTTACAAAACTGTAAGCAGCCACTCAAAATCTGTATGATTATGAGTAAGATTATGACAACATTACGCAGAACGCAAAACTCCCAAGACATATAAACAAATGTATAAACTCTACAGTACAGAATGCAGGCTCTCACCAGCTGTGACTCTCCGACCTGGATGCAGACCTGCAGCATGGACCAGCTGGCTGCATCAAATACAACCACTCTGCCCCCGCTGAGAGCCACCCACAGCTTTGGGTTTATCTCTACCTCTGACTTATTGCAAGACAACTGTCCTAAATGAGAGAAACAATTAAAGGTTGAGAGAGAAGTGGGCAGTAAACACACACACACACTACAAACAGCTTCAAATGATACCTGGTGTATATAGCAACACATGCACGGTCTGAGGTTCAGCCAGGTTCCATGATGGATTGATCTTGTGTTTTAGAGTCTCTGAGGTAGTTTCAGGCACCACCATAGGCTCTGTTCAGAAATACAATAATCAATGGATAATGAATGAAGGACTATGAACATTCTCTTTGTGATCATTTACTTTGTAGTTTATTTTAGTTTGATTAGAAGTTTATTTTTGAATTAACCCTGTAAGCAAACAGTGATACTGGGCCTTCACCTTTGATCTTATCAAAGTAAGCCAGCTTTGCTGCGACAGTGATGGACCTCTGAGTCTGCAAGCAGCCCACAACAGCATCCATTAACAGGACATTGGTCAGTGCCTGAGTCATGTACTGAGGGTCCTATGGAGACATAATGTGAGGTAAATGTAAGCAATTATATAACACAGTGATGCATGCACATTGGCACAAAGAAATTGTGGTGACATACATCTTAATCCAAGAATTACTTGGATGATTGAATGATTTAATTAAAATCTAACATCTATCATCAGAATATTGTCTATCATACACTTTAAAGGCAGGGTAGGAGATTTCATTCTGATGTTTTGTTAAATTAGTGTAACTTCTCTTTACAATCTGATAGCAACCAATTAGTTTGGCAGTTTCACATTAAAACGAAGAACATTAATCATCTGTGGAAGCTATAAAACGCTAAAAAAAATCAGCCAATCCTCCGGGTGGACCCTGTGCGGAGAGTTGGCTGGTTGTCACTCTCTTCCTGCTCTGCGTGCACCAAAGAGGTACGTGCATGATGGGCAAAGTGAGTTTTCAAAATCTCCTACCCTACCTTTAAGTTTTCTTATAACCTTTGCACAAACCCACAAATTTGTTAAATCACACTATTGTAGAATTGTTAGAATTGTAGAATTACATTTTCAACTCAAGTTGAAAAGAATTAGATCCACATTTAATGTCCTTTCTCAGACCTCAAATGTCAAAATGTTCTTTGGCAGACTTTACCTTGTGTTGGTCTGCTATCTTACGCCCAGCGCACATCTCTTTGACCACTAGGTTCCAGAGTTCAGTCTCTGTCTTGAGGTTGGCCTCAAACGCCTCAGGCCTGCTGGAGGTCTGGACCCGAAGGGAAGGAATACGAACCAGTAGAAAAGGTGCAGAGGCAATCTTCACCTCCTGTAGAGTGATGGGGTTATTAAACAATAGTGTAGTGCAGAAACTTGACAGTAAGGCAAGTGTTTAAAGGCCCTTCACCTTAATGTTCCTGAACTTAGCTATTTCCAGGAATCCGGGTCGTCCCTCGGTAAGCAGAAACAAACGTTTCTGTGTCATGGCGATTTTACCAACACCGTGGGAGGTCTTTACACAGGATGACAACTTGTATACACATTCGCTATTGTCAAGGTGGTCAATGACCTCAGAGGGCAGGTTGACATCTTGTGCTTCAGCTTCCCTCTCTTTCCAGAAAGTGTAGAAATGTCGGAAGAGTTCGTGGTTCACTTGCCTTGGCTGGCCTGGGACAATATGTGAAAACAAGAAAATATGAGCTGAAAAAAAACACACACACCAAGCCCATGACATTAGCTCCTCGTCTAGTTTCATGTATCTTAGAATAGAGTGTATTGTTCTTCATGTGTTACTTCAAGTGACCATCATAATTCACAAAGATCCACAAAATGTACAACTGCAAAGCATGCACAATTTGTCGTCCTTCCATCCCGTCATATATTTCACATCAAACAGATTTTAAAACAAAGAATTGGGAAAAATAAGAACATCAATGGTCTTTTATATAGTTTAAGGCTATGACTGTGTGTAAAGTAGCCCAGTGGACACTTAAGTATTAAAATGTGTTATCTTATTGTTTCTTAACAGGGCACTTTATTTCCCTCTTAATAATGACCTCCTGTTAAGCCTTTATGTCTTATGATGTGGCAGACTCATACTAAAAATGTAATTATTTAATCAGTACAATAATTTGTACTACATCTACTTTAATATTTTCATGTCTTGCATCAATCATCAGCATTTGGAGTCAGACTGTGCTCTAAGTATCAACCGAGAACATCATTAATAGATCATCTGACAGCTGTTACTCTCATGATTATTTTGTTGTCAACAATTCAACATTCCTTATTTCAGGTCTCAGCTTTTAGAGCTCTTAGACACACTGAACACAGGTTATGTCCTATTTACTGACATGATCCCTCTTGTCCTCACTTACCATCTGTCAGAGCATCAAATAAACGGTGTATGGTTGGCACATCTTTGACAATCCCACATTCTTGAACGCAACGCACAAACTCATCCTGATGAAGATCCTTTCGTGGAAGTTCAAACTTCTTGACGTGGTTGTCAGGCTCCAAAATCGGCTTCTCATTATCCGTCTTTACCTAATGAAGACAAGAAGAGTATCTCACCAAACACGTAACCACACCACACTAAAATTAAATGTGTGAACTGCCTCACCTTGAGGATAAGTCTCTTGAGTTCAGGTCGTCTGTGAGCTTGCTGTGTCTCATCTCTGTGAAGTGAGTCCACCAGCCATGTGACCAGCTGCGTGGGAAAGATAGCAGTGTCAGTCTTGTAGAGGTTCTGGAAGTCACTCAGAGCATCCAGCCGCCGCAAACACAATGTGTTGATGAGACCACGCAAGTAGTAGAACCTGGAAATGTAATTGATTCAGTCAGTCAGTGAGGTCACGAATAAAGAATGGACAGGTTCCTTTGTGTAAAGTAAAAGACAAAAACATACCTGGCCAGCAGAGTGGAGTTCTCATTTTGGACAGAGAAAATAGCTTTTCCAAGCTGCAGGATGAGCTCGTTGTAATAACTCTGGACAGAGTGGAAGGACAGAGACACTGGGAAGTCTGGCAGTTTAAACACCTTTACAGGCTTAGGAGGAGTTCTCAGAGCTGGGGGAGGAGATCGGGGCAACAGAGGGAAGTAAAAAGCATAAGTTTCTTTTTCTTTATTTCATGACAGTGTCTTTGTGATATTTATCATCTCACTGGGGTCGGAGACGATGATCCTCGGCAGCAGGGTGTTTCTTTGGAAGCTGAATGTCTGGTCATCTCCTAAATTAGGGAGGCTCATGCCCAGTCTTTTATTCAGCCTGTTCTCTGTGATGGAGCTCTTCCTCCTGGCTTGAATCTCCTGCATGGTGGGTCTGCGGGGTACTTCAACCATAGCCTTCATTCTAGAAGACACAGAAACAATGCAGCCTTCTAGGCTCTCTCTACTGCATACATATGTGTGGATAAATACTTTTTTTATGAATGTTAACAGTTACTCTAAGGCTTGTTGGATAAATTGAATAACATACTTTTGCATCTCAGAACGAGTGCAAAGTTCCATTCGAGCAAAATTGTCCATTTTCCGGTTGAGACGATCCTTGAGGAAGGAATGGAAGATGTGCGTCTCCAACACCTGCAACACAGCCATGTTACTTTGCTCATCATCTCATGTCTGTGAAGTAAAACACTGCTGCTGTGTACCTTTGTGTAAAAAAGTTGCTCAGCTGGCTCTCTGGTTTTCAGGAACTCCTCATTGTGAAATACTCGATGTTCATAGTTCAGATGACTGCTAACATCTCTATGAAATACACACATATATAAGCTGTATATGAACAAAACATAAATGTACATTTATGTAATCTATTGCACTCGCTCTTGCTGCAGACCGGAATATGTTGACAATCAATTCCAGTGCAATCCTCTGGATGTCGTGGTTTAGGTCGTGTTGCCACTCTCTCCTCAGCGCCCGCTGCTCATTGATGTCAGTGCAGCTCGCATGGTGGCACTGATCCAAGTCGAAATGTATCTGCAGCGTCTGACACCTGCAAAACATACAAAACAAAATGTCTCCACATCCCTGGTCTCTGCCAACTGTCAGTAAGGAGGAACTTCTTGAGTTGAAGCCTATCCATCTATTCATCTTTGTAACCCACTTTGAGGGGCTGTCAATGAGTGAGAGGTGGGAGTACATCCTGAAACAGGACACCAGTCCATTGCAGTGCCTCCACAGGCACATGGAGAACATGTAAACCCCATCCAGCCAGCATAGTTCAAGTCTACAGTATACATAATAATGATAATACCTCTGTGCAAAGCAGTCTGCAGCAGCTGCTGGAATGTCAGGAAGGTCAACAGTGTCAGACGAAGACGTGGAGATGCTTCCGTTATCAATATTAATAAGGATCAGATCATCTGTTTCCTAAAGAGCAACAAGATTAAATGCATATATTAACAAGCACAATTCAAAAACAAATGAAACCAAATCAACTTAAAGCAGGTGTGTCACTCATCTCCTTCTAACTTCTAACATCTCCTTTCATGCCTGAAAACATATTAATCACTCCTTGCACAATCAATCCTAAAGACAAAACTCACTTACTGTATTTGCCCATACTTTTAAATGTTATGTACTCACAGCTGCAACCTCTGCAAAATGGCTGAGGTGACATCCCATAAGAAAGGCAGTTGGAGCCATTAAAAAGTCCAGCATGCCTCTGGCCAGGACAGGAACATAAGGCTGCTGCCATGACAGAGGCTGAAAGAACGAACAGGAATGTATGGAAGAGAAAATGTCATACATGGTTCGATTGATTCAATGTTTGAATCAAAAGAGAAATATGTGTCCTAAGTAACCTGCAGAAAGAGCAAGAAGCACTCAGCCACAAGTGTGAGTCTGGCCCAATCAGCAGAGAACAACACCACTTGCTGTTCCTGCAGGAGGCAAGACAGCACCTACGGAGAAGGCAGCAGAAAGACGGACAGTTTAATGAGATTCTTACTTGATTAACACAAACAGTAAATGTGTTTGTAGCACCTGCAGTAGTTGATGTGGCTTGAAGCAAAGGAAAGGAAGGTGGAGGTCTAAATCTATAGCTGGATGGTCTTTGTCTTCTCTGGGGGGTAAGATGATGGTCAGAGGATATCGTAATGTAAACATCTGGAAAACACACACAGCAGAACACGGCTCATCGTGGCTCTGCCGGTTTACTCAGAGCTACAGATGTGGTTGTTTAGTGTAATACATCAAGTACTCTTGACTGTGAAATATGTCATTTGATTACACACAAACCATATGCAGTTGTCCCAGAGGAGGAACTGGAACCAGAGTCAGCCTGGCTGCAAACTCCCTCACTCTCTCCTCCATGTCAAATAACCGACAAGTTCTCAGCTGGATTAAAAGACTAGAAAGTAAAAAAAATAATGTAAAGAACATAAACGGGTGCAAACAGCCAATGAAACATATTTTTCTATCTATCTTTAAAATGAAAGGAATAAAGTGAAGGATTTATGGCTTGTGGTGGTGAGGTTGCAGACTGCAAAACAACTAAATACCACTGAGCATGAAACCACATTGATTTTACCAGTTTAATTTGGCATTGCTACGCTTGAGTGCTGTTTCCTCACCATGACAGGCAGTCTTTGAGTGCAGTGAAGTAAGGATACTTGGATATAACACAGATACTGTAGGCAGAGAAAAGCTTTGAAAACCTAGAAGACCCAGATCCATTCTGATAGAAACACGTCCCCTCCTGTGAAAACACACACGATCCGACAGTAACTTTAACTCAGCTGTGCAATGCAGTCATTTGATTTGTGGCCACGTGTTCACTGCATATGAAACATCTTATATTGTGACAGCAGCCCACTCACGGCACAGGTGAGTAAGGTTTACTGTAAGTATTACATGTGGTGCTTTGTACCATTATGGGACGATAACACTGCATTACGACTCCATATGTCTTCTGGCCAAAGACATCAGTGAAAACCAGGAAGTGGAACTGTTCATCCTTCTGTTCATTGGTTACTTGCAGACCACCTGGTTATATTACATAATGTTTTAGTACAGAAATACCAGTTGGAAAGCACTAAAAGAAAGTCTTGCATTGTTCATGCCTGAGGTTGTGTTTATGTCATTGAAATTACCAGGGAAGCAGAGCTGAGGTAAAGCCATGAGGTCGATGTCTTTGGGTACACTGACATCTTCGCTTCCTCCTCTTCCCTCTGCTGCAACTCCACCTGCAAACATGACTTGTCTTGTAATGAAAGAAACTCTGATAGTAAAGAGTGCTATGAAAATAAATATTGTAAATGCTGTGTGTATGAGTTTGTACCTTGACTATGTGTTGCTGCAGCTGAAGGGGGGTGTTCCCTCTTCTTCCTCAGAAAGGAGCGCCGGCGCCTCCCCCGTGGCCTCGGTGCTTCACCCTCTATCTGTGGTTTGCTAAAAAATGGAG
Source organism: Parambassis ranga (assembly GCF_900634625.1). Classification (NCBI taxonomy): domain Eukaryota; kingdom Metazoa; phylum Chordata; class Actinopteri; family Ambassidae; genus Parambassis; species Parambassis ranga. The sequence continues at coordinate 12,945,933 of NC_041036.1, forward strand.
GAGCCAGAACGTGGAGAACCTCTGGCTCCAACAGGAGGTTTTCTGGAGTTCCATTAGTGTTAAAGGTCTGAGTGGGAGACATGTGGCGACAGTAGGTCACACATATTCTACACACCTTTATGTGGCTTATTTATTATTAGTATTTTTATAAAGCAGATACCTGGTAGACTTCCTGAAGTTTGTCACTAGATGCCCCCACCACCACACAGGCCTCCAGCAAAGCAGGCGGCAAACAGTCTGCCATCACTGGCTCAACCACTGAAAATATGAGAGAAACAATTCAAACATGTGCATGAGGGGGGAAAAACATTTAAACTGGTCTATTTGTTAATTAGTTGTGTAAAGTCTCTCATATTTGCGTTTGCATTACTTTGAAAACAGCATCCACCAGCGAAATAAAGTTAAAGCACATGACCGAGTGGCCGTTCCAGCTCATTATCAGAGCCACTGCTCTCGTCAACAACACGCTCAGATAAAACTTCTCACCACCCTGTCAGGCTGTTTTATTTCCCACCACAGCATTCACCCAAGATGCAGACTGTAGGAATGACCTACAAGATGTTCTCAAAAACATCCAAAATGACACGGTGCAATTATTATTTGTTCCACAGTTGTTCTCAGAGCAGCTGCACAACACCGTGTAATGTGGGATCTACTGAACTATTCTGTTTTTCTGTTTTCACTGCAGCCATAATACACATTTGTATGAATATTGGATTCAAATCACTATAATACATAAGGCAATGACAACATTTTGTGTCTTTTTAATGCGTATGAGAGCTGTAATTCAAACAATAACACCCACTAAATTAAGCGTGACCACTCAGAACATGCTTCAGATGAAGTGTGAAAGTCATCATCATGTCTTTTATATCTTCTCTGCTGTCCATTGTTTACATTTAAGAATGAATGCACTGTGATATTGATGACTGTTACATCTGAAACAAAGCACTGTCTATTTCACTCTAAGATGACGTCTGTGAGTGTTCTGCATGAAAAAGTTAAACTGCATTAAACCGTGCAGGGAAGATATGAGCATGAAATAACATCTGATTTTATTTTTAACCACAATTCTGTTGTTCCCATCTACGATCTGCTGATCCGTCCTTAGCTTTGTCACGAAAGTGAGGAGCAAATGAGTTGTAATCACATTTCCATGATACTTCAGACACTATAGCAGTCTGTTCTTGGAAAATTGGGCTCAAGCGTGCAAAGGAAGAAGAACACTGTGAACCAAAAGAGAAGTATCCCACACACTAAAAGGCATAAATGACATGTTAACATCGTTATTCATACGTGATTTTTTTTTTACTTTGTAAGCTCAACAGAATCACTTCAACTTCCCTTTCAGGTTTTTATTTTAGCCAAAAGAATGTGCAGGATAATTGAACTGTTAACCTTCTCTAAAGCATGCCATGTGCTGCCAAACACACATGCTTCTCTTCATTACTGCTCAAAGGATGTAACATCATGACACAGAGCACAGTCATATGATCCTATGCAGACATCTTCTGATTCTGTAGCAACACTAACTGCATGAGCAGCACCAGAGTTTCCAGAGCAGCACATGTTCAGACATCATACTGTAGCTGTGTGTGACATATATATATTATGTACACATGTGGGCTGCAACACTGAACTGAATCTTCCTAGTTCTACTGTTGCAGTAATCCTGCAGCTGAAATGTGGCATCAGTAACATTTTAACTACAGGTTTATAGCCGCTGTGACATGTGATCCTGAGTCATAAGCTCTACAGGTGAGAGGATGCTTCTCTACAGTCTCTGCAAACTTAAACGAGATTTAAAGTAAAACCGAAACTCTTACAAATTCATGAATGCAAAAAGACTTTAACGTTTACGGTCACAAACCTCCTTAAAATCTGTCGGCGTGCATTCTTATTCCTCCCCCTTCATTCTCATGACGGCAGTCCGGAGAACACCACAGTCTGACACCACAGCGCGCTGCTCAGTGAACACAGCGGATCCCAGACAGATCCCATGTTCACAGCCTGCTTCCTGTTCGTGTGAGCGCAGCCTCAAACATGCGCATTCAACTCATCAGGAAGCACAATAGATACATTACATATATTAACTATACTATATAAATTTGCATCTACAGTGTTTCCGTAGTGAAAACAAAAACGAACCGGCTGAACGCGAGTTTTCAAATTAAACCCCCACATTTAAATAACAGTGAAATTTACAAAGGATTAAATAGGACACAAAATTCTCTTTATGTTCCGATTATAAATCTAGACTCAGCAGAGACATTTATCACCCTGGAAGTTCGTAGATTTTCTATTCTTTGGAGAAAAAAGGGAAGTTTGACCTTGTTGTAATGTGCCAGTCTGACCTGAAGAGGGCGATGGTTGAGTTCATCATGCACTTGGATGTTTTTATAAGAGACGTGGAAAATCCAAAAGGTCTTCCCTAAGGCAAAATGTTATGTTTGGAAAGGGATTATTTTCATGGTATTAAGGAGTTACTTTGTTAAATCAACCAGCATCTGTCTTGGACATGCTGTCTAAGACAGACAGTCGTTGCTAAGATTGTACATTTGAACTTTTGGGCAGGTTCTGTGGCAGGTTCAGTTAATAACTTTAACATTTAACAAAAGACAAAAATGAGCCAATAACTTTGTGAGAAATGTGATCTTCAAAAAACACAGAATCGTCTGAAGGTGCATTATTTTCTTTCAAGTAAATTGTACAAAATTATCTGTTACAAAAAAAATCTGTACAGCAGCACAAAAAAACTAAAAATCACTCTTAAAGAACACACCAAGTATCAACTGGTTAATTTTTGGAGGAGGAATGTCATCCTAAATTTTAAGTCAGGAGCATTTCACAGCTGGCACCTGATACAAGAAATTCTTATTCAGCACAGTAGTTTAATAAATATGGACTATATTCCCCCACTTCAAGGTCAACAACACCCATAAACCATTAACTTGTTCATTAATCTGAAGTAAAGCAATAGAAACATTCCTTCCCAGAAACAGCAAAAAAATCTCTGTACAGGTTTCTATTTGGAAAATGTTGATGTGTTTGAAGAGTAGAAGAGTTTGATTTTGTTTGTAGTTAAGCAAATAAAATTACTCTGCATCAGTACCTTATAATGGGTGAAAAACATAATGCTTTCATCGTGATCTCTTAACGCCAACAAAACAAAACACTCTTAATTTGGTCAAAATGTGCTTTAAAAACGACACACATACACCCTGTGCAACACAGGCAGTTATTAATAATACAATTCTCTCAACAATTTCCTTTCATATCTAACTAACAGAGAATGAGGAGGGCCCCTTCATAGTGTTTGTAAATCAGGTTGTGTAAGTAAAGCATTGGCATATAATACAAGGTCCCAACAAAGATAGTTGGCATTGACCAATTACTCATAAACAGGCCTCTAAATTATGCATTTATGATGCAAGGCTAACCCTCAATCACTCAATAAGAACCTTACATACAGTGAAACAAGGAACCTGTGCAACATTTTCACAATGTTTCGTTAAAGGCATCACATTTTAAATTCAGCATCTTTGAATATCCCTTTAGATTAATACATTATCTATCTAGGAACAAAAGCAGACAGAGAAGGTCCTGTGTCTTTTTAAAGATTCATTTGGTCACAACACCCCAATCCAAGGAGTCTGCATGGGTGTTCTGCTGGCCTTGCATAGATGTGGTCCTTGCTACTATTCAATAAGCAGTATACCAAACAGTCTCGAGCTGCCATAAATACTTCTCAATGAAAACTTCTTCCGACTTTTGTTCTCTCATGTTGGTGATCCTGAACTAAAGTTAAATTCTTCTTTTGACTCATCCCTTCTGTACAACAGGACAAAGATTTACAGCTGCCAATCGACCACAAAGGCACACTAAACTATAAATACAACCAGGCAAAGGTCAATACAAAGGACAAACAGAAACTTGGATCACTTTACTGAAAATCAGCCATATAACGTGTAAACTCCCTGCAATAAAATCTATCTGCTGCTTTAACCAGACTCTGAAATATGTCAGTACATACCATCAAGAAATATTTAGCTCTGTATTCAGCTTGCAGATACACACAAAGTAACACTTTAACAGCATTATGATTGTCAGTCGAGCAGCTTTCCTGAAGTAAAATGTCACACAGTATATCACTGTGAAAGTACAATGCACAAGTGAGACAGAGCTCTGTGTGCTTCCCATTTGTTTTTGCTATAAAGATCATGTTTGTTTCACTACTTACTTTCAACAATGATCAAAAGCTTTTTGTGTTTTAATAGCTTACATTTAAATATCTAAACATCTGACCAGCTAAACATTTATTTAAATCAGAAATGAGGTAGCTACATAACAAGCAGAGGCACCCAAATCGTTCTTCAGGTTAGTTCTCCACTCCCAGAAGACAATCTGTTAAAAAACTGATCCCACCCACATTTCAGTAAAAGGGATTTTAACATTGTGCATGTGCATGTTTTTTTTTTCCATCTTGGTTCCTTCAGAGACACAAATTTGATATAATCCTCTCACACGCTGTGGCTTTTATTGTTAATGTTAATATTTAGGCAACAGAGTGATTCTCTGTCTTCTTCAAATTCTCTGTGTTTGAGAGTTCCAGCAGAGCTGGTCTCTGCTCAACAGTCTTCAGTTCTCCATTTTGCTCTTCCTCTTTAGGTAAGTCTACTGAACCCTGCTCCTGCTCTGAGCTGCTAGGCTCCAGATCAGGATATACAACAAGGAAACAGGCTGTAAGAAAGCCCAAGAAGGAGCCCCCAGAGGCCACCATGGGAATGACACGCACACTGCCAACTGCATCCACCACAGACCCAAGGGCAGATGCAACCAAAATCTGGCTGATGTAGACCTGGGAAATATAAATGGGTACATTTTCATCAAATAATGACACCTTTGCTTTTAAACTGCCATCATCAATTTATTAAAGCCCACAGTGGATTCCACAAGACATTTTAGTTTGGCTCAAGGAAGTGGAAAAGATGAATACTCACCTGACAGGATAAGATGGCGCAGTCAATACCAAAACCTCTTCGAGTGTTTGCTGGGCTGTGGTTGATGTACTATGAAAGCAACAGAAGAGGACAGTTGAATGCAACTGGCAGCATTTTTTTTTTAATCAATGGTATTTCCCTCGGGATCAATAAAGTATCTTTTCATGCTCAGACCTTCATTCAACTAAGGCTTAAGACTTCTGTGTTCACATTTGTCTAAACTCAAAAGCTCCCTAAGACCAAACCAAAATAATACCTGAAATCTTGTTTGTATGTGTGTATTATGATATATATGAGTGACTCTACCTCCTTGATTTCATGGTACTGTCCGAGTAATGCATAGGGACAGTAGGAGATACTCATGGAGATGATGCCCATGCTACTGATCATCACCATGGCAACATAAACATTAGGGAAGATTGCCATGACTGCAGTTCCTATGATAAGAGAGAAAACAAGCCATCAGTAATTCTGTGTAAATATACACTCAACAAAAATATAAACGCAACACTTTTGTTTTTGCTCCCATGTTTCATGAGATGGACTTGAAGATCTAAACTTCATTCCAGATACACAATATTACCATTCCTCTCAAACATTGTTCACAAATCTGTCTAAATGTGTGATAGTGAGCACTTCTGCTTTGCTGAGATAATCCATCCCACCTCACAGGTGTGCCACATCAAGATGCTGATCTGACATCATGATTAGTGCACAGGTGTACCTTAAACTGCCCACAATAAAAGGCCACCCTGAAATGTGCATTTTGTTTCTGCTTTATTGGCGGTCTGGGGACTCAGAACCAGTCAGTATCTGGTGTGACCACCATTTGCCTCATGCAGTGCAACACATCTTCTTCGCATAGAGTTTATCAGATTGTCTATTGTGGCCTGTGGAATGTTGGTCCACTCCTCTTCAATGGCTGTGCGAAGTTGCTGGATATTAGTGGGAACTGGTGCACGCTGTCGTATACGCCGGTCAAGCACATCCCAAACATGTTCAATGGGTGACATGTCCGGTGAGTATGCTGGCCATGCAAGAACTGGGACATTTTCAGCTTCCAAGAATTGTGTACAGATACTTGCAACATGGGGCCGTGCATTATCTTGCTGAAACATGAGGTGATGTTCATGGATGTATGGCACAACAATGGGCCTCAGGATCTCATCACGGTATCTCTGTGCATTCAAAATGCCATCAATAAAATGCACCTGTGCTCTTCGTCCATAACAGATGCCTGCCCATACCATGACCCCACCACCACCATGGGCCACTCGATCCACAACATTGACATCAGCAAAGCGCTCACCCACACGACGCCACACACGCTGTCTGCCATCTGCCCTGAACAATGTAAACCGAGATTCATCCGTGAAGAGAACACCTCTCCAACGTGCTAGACGCCATCGAATGTGAGCATTTGCCCACTCAAGTCTGTTACGGCGACGATCTGGAGTCAGGTTAAGACCCCGATGAGGACGACGAGCATGCAGTTGAGCTTCCCTGAGACGGTTTCTGACAGTTTGTGCAGAAATTGTTTGGTTATGCAAACCAATTGTTTCAGCAGCTGTCTGAGTGGCTGGTCTCAGACGATCTCGGAGGTGAACCTGCTGGATGTGGAGGTCCTGGGCTGGTGTGGTTACTTGTGGTCTGCGGTTGTGAGGCCGGTTGGATGTACTGCCATATTCTCTGAAACGCCTTTGGAGACGGCTTATGGTGGAGAAATGAACATTCAATGCACGAGCAACAGATCTGGTTGACATTCCTGCTGTCAGCATGCCAATTGCACGCTCCCTCAATGCTTGTGGCATCTGTGGCATTTTGCTGTGAGACAAAACTGCACATTTCAGGGTGGCCTTTTATTGTGGGCAGTTTGAGGTACACCTGTGCACTAATCATGATGTCAGATCAGCATCTTGATGTGGCACACCTGTGAGGTGGGATGGATTATCTCAGCAAAGCAGAAGTGCTCACTATCACACATTTAGACAGATTTGTGAACAATGTTTGAGAGGAATGGTAATATTGTGTATCTGGAATGAAGTTTAGATCTTCAAGTCCATCTCATGAAACATGGGAGCAAAAACAAAAGTGTTGCGTTTATATTTTTGTTGAGTGTAAGTACTGCTCTGCAGCAGCATAAGCCTTTTTATATAACTTACCTATTGAGAATGCCAGAGTTCCGACGATGTAGATGATCTTAATACTCAGATCAAAATTATCCAGATACTTCTGAAGGATGGCTGTGTGGAGAGAAATCAGTTAGATGAGACATTTCTGTCAAGAAGTTTGGAAAAAGGAACGTGAGTTTATTACAGTATTTTTTATTAGGTTTTTAACACTAAAGTTTACTTAAAGGTGAGCTTCAAAAAAAAAATCTAAGTTGTATGTGTAGTGGAATTTTGATTAAACAGATGGCCAAACACTGCAGCCTTATCTAAATTATGAAATCAAACTAGTGTGTGTGTTCTACCTGAGCAGAGAGCAGCCGTAGCAGCATACACCACCAGTCCCCAGCAGCCCATCTGTACCCCTTTGTGGTAATTTTGCAACTGCGTAGAATTGGCTGGTGCCTAAAGAAAGAGAATAATGCTGCTGTAATATTACATAAAAACACTTGACATGCTGTCACTTTAGTGTCTATATTAATGAATTACACTGTGTAACTTGCTACCTCTGTGTTATCTCCATGATACACAAAATGCCAGTAATGTCAGTTAGTTTGTGTGTTTGTGTGTGTGTGTGTGTGGGTTCATACCGTGGGGTCTCCATTGAAAATGACTTGCCCCATGAAATCAGTATAAAACACAGCTTCAGCTATAATAGAGAACCATGTGACGAGGTGACACACACATAATCTCCAGAGCTGCCGTGGCATCTAATTTGTAGTGAAATAAAAATGAAAACAGGTAGTTATAAAGAAAGAATTCCAAATAATAATCTTATATTGCAGTAAAATAGGAAACAAAAACATTACTTTCAACATGGACAGCCAGAGCAGTCGCACAGTTGTTCCCTGGTCTGGTTCTCCTTCACTGCTGGAGGCCTCGGATGACAGACTGCTAGCCGAGAGCTGCAGCTGTCGCCTGTGCGCATGCTGCTTGATGTCGCTGAGATCATTCAAACTGCGGGAAGTGGTGATTGGCCCTGTACGACGTAAGCGATAACGTTGTGATCCGACTCGACCGTAATATGAAAACGTAAAGGAGGGCTGCAGAGGGAAAAAAAAGACCAACATCAGCAAATTCACATTTAAACAAAAATAAACTATGGTGTGATTCACAAATATAAAACTACAATATGCAGTTTTTAAAAATGAAATTGTACCTGTCTGTAGAAGAGGTGTGGGTGTGGCCGAGATGAAATCGAAGCATTGGAAGTGCGGATCCCTGGTTTGGTGTGGTCTTTGACTGAGGAGTGCACACCGGCATTAACACCATTAACAGCCTTCAACTGCTGTGACAGGAGAGATACACAGAGGTACATATTACAGACCCAAATGGGAACTGGAAATAAAAATCTCTGTCTTCTGTTCTGTAAAGAGTAATTACCCTTCTCAGAGGTATGTCTCCAGAACCAGAGCTGATCTGAAGATAAGAGGGATAACCATTTATAGGGTCCTTATATTCAGAGAAAACAGGAGGAGGTGGTGGTGATGTCCCACTTGGCTGGAAAGCAACTTCTAAGTCTGTATGCGTTTCTGGTAACCAATGTAACTCTGGCAAGAAAATCTGTGCCTCTGGATCAAGGTCAGGATCCAGCTCAATAGTAGCATCTGGCATGGCTAAGACTGAATCGCTTTTACTCCGCACTCGCTCCACAGCAAGGAAGTCCATTTCTCCCTCCTCAGTGTCCGATTCTTTGCCCTCTCGTGATGAAGGTGGAGCATCTTCCTCTAAAATTACATCTAGTATAAGCGGTGTGTGGCCAACTGGCCTGAAAGAACACTGGCTGGTCGACTCTGCACTCCCTGTGTCCTTTAGGTGGCTGGATGAAGTGAAAGGCTGCTCAGGGATGCTGAACATGTGCAGTGTGACTGAGGTAATGAAGATGACGCCTGCAAACAGGAAGAGGACCTGTTCCTGTGATTTAAATGCTTGGCCAAGAGCAGTGCCAGTCCAGTCGAGGCCTCCTAACATGTATCCCACTGCGCCACCGAGCCCTAGAGAGACAGGTATGAGGGTATTATTCATTTTTACACACTCAACAAAATATTTGGAAAGAGTCCCTCCACAATAATACCGTCACAGACGGACACAAACAGAGACACATGATCAAACAAATGCAAGGGAAACAAAAGGAAAATCACAATCTCAGAAACAGTTTGTCTACATTTTGTTGGTATAATTTAGAGCTGATTATTTCAACATGAGTGGCTGCTGTGTCCTACCAGCAGAGAAGGCATGAATATTTAGTGCCATATCCTGCTCCTCAGTGTCAGCAACATCAAGAAGGTAAGCTCTGATTGGTCCCTCGGAGGCATCAGCAGAGAAGTCCAGCACCACCACACCTAATACAGTAAGAATGATGCCAATGGTTTGACTGTTGGGACTGTCCCCAACAGAAAGGCCTAGAAAAGTAGGAAAAACATGTACACAGATGTAATTACTGTCATGCACACATAATAACTTATATGTGGTTCATTCTTTAAAGACCTTCTACTAACCTATTAATGACCCATTTAAAAACAGCGCCACTCCTAACAGCACACCAACACAAAGAGCCAGAATGAATGGTCTTCTGCGGCCCCATCGCAGAGTGCAGCGGTCACTGGCTGACCCAATCACAGGTGTGAAGAGGAGACCCAGGACAGGACTAAGGAACCAGGTCAAACTGTAGTATTGCTCAGGAAGACCTAGAAAAGTCACACAGTGGATTCAGTCTTAAATTATCATCAACCAGGCTCAGTTGAATATGTCACCCTTGTCATGCAGAAGCATGTCAGAATAGTATGAGCAAAGAGAAAAGGGCCAGAGTTTTCACATGTTCCATTGTTTATGAAAGCATAGCACACGTCAGCGTTTGTATACCAGTGCTTTGCTACTGGTCTTCCTCTTTCAGTAGTGAAAAGAACATTTCAGGGACACACACACACACACAACAGTGCACAAACCAGGAAGGAAAGTGGCAAAACTACCTCTGGTTGCTGTGACACAGCACTACACTTCAGTGTGCACTTACACTGGGAAACACTCCTCTTCAGTCTCTCTGTGTGGCAGGCCAACTTTCACAGTACATTACTCTAATTTGTAATTTAAAAAGCTGTTGGCTGGTTTGGTTGTTCTCACAGGAACCGTTTTCCTTGTGAAACTGATTTTCTAGGTGTAGTTTCCTGTTTATTGGCACATGTCCAATTAGGGAGAAAAAGCATATTTGCTTTGGCTGGTGAGTAAGAGTCTGGTAAACATAACTGCTGTTTGTTTAAAACAGAACTCTCCTGAGTGCACTTGATTAATAGCATCACATGTTCATAAGGCAGGTTTGTGCTGCAAAATGGCTGAATATAGTTACACTCTGCCCCTCCTGTCATAAGTAATCCAGTTAGAACATTTTCTAACAATATTGTGAACAGGGAGGAAAACAGTGAGACATAAATGTGCTGTGTTAGACATTCCTGTCATACCTAGCCACGGAAAAATGCCTTTGTTTCATTTCTGCTATGGTGGCAACCTTGACATGTAACTGTATAGCACACCATTGGTTACTGCATGGGGTTAGGTGACACAGGGTTGAAACCAGGGCAATCAAAGTGGTGTGATGACAAATTCTATGTGTTACAGCTATTATGCCAATGCTGCTACAAGTGCAGGCTGATGCAGCCATTTCTGGATGGTAGTGCTACTTAATGCAATCCAAATCCTTAATGCAATCAGAGTCAATTTGGAAACTGGACAGTGTAAATTTTCTCTAATATATGTGCTTCCAGGGGCTCAAATGAAACCGTGGATGACACTGCTAATGTTTGCACTCCATACCTAAAAAAGTTCATGTCCAAGTGCTGAGATGAGATTAGGTGTCAATGCATCTCCTTACCTATCTGCAGCAAGACTGGTGTCACTAGGGCTGTTTCCATGGCGTAGCAAAACTCCCGTCCAAACATCACTGCTCCGTGCATTACCCAGCGATGAAGAGGGATTCGCACTCCTCTGCCCTCCGCCTCCAGCTCCTTCTCACTGTCACTGTCTTCTGCTTCATCCTTGGGTTTTCTCTTCTCTGAGAGGCCAGAAGCATCTCTTTCCGGTGCTCCACTCCCCATCTCAGCATGGTCTGACTTCAGGGGAACCATTTGTTTGTTGGCATATATCAGTATGACTTATTGCCACCAGCGCAACTCCAGTACGTTATAATAACCTAATAGAATATATAATGTCCACAGTTTTCATCTTGATCATGCACTGCATGAAAAGTCCCAAAGTTATTTGGACAAATGAGCAAAATAAGAAGTACCTATTCACAAAATGATGGTCATCATGTAGACAAATGCGTGCGTGTAGGAAAAGCAGAAATCTGCACAGCTTCAAGGGCGTATAGAGGGGAGGAGCAGACGAGGCTTGTGACAGGCTGAAAGAAACATGCGAACAGGCCTGGGAATATGTTTGCTGTAGTGCGTGTGCCTCTGGATTGGGCAGGAACAGGTCTAGGTCAGTAGAAGTGTTTGAGCACCTAAGTGTATTTAAGGCACGTGATGTTTAAAAAAATTCCTTGGCAAAGAAGAATCATGTTTGTCACACAACAATCTGCAGAAAAACAGAAACCAGAGAGATATTAAGTTAGTCATAAAACAGCACAAGATGAAGCTTTGAACATGGCCTCTCTCTATTATCTTGAATCCTTCTACATATACCAATAGATTAATATAGTACATCTTATTTTGTACGAATGGTGGCAAGGGTCCAATACTAAACAGTTCCCATGTGTAAAAATGTTCTAGTGCAGCTGGTTCCCATGATAGGAAAACAAAAATTCTCTTGGCTTAGGAAATACAGTGCCAATATAGTGCCCCCCAAAAAATAAAAGCCAATATGTAACTTGTGCCATTAGAATCAGAGATCAGATGACACAATATACAACTACCTGTTAAAGTCCTGATTTCACCTCTAACCGTTATCGTCACCTCACAACTGACATCAGTCATTAACAAAAGCCAAATTACGAAATGAACCACTATTACAACACCACAGGGATAGCACAAGTCAGAGGGTGAAGCAAGCAGATCAGCTCTGCTTAGCCACCTTGTGCACCTACACACCATGTGACAACAGTTAACTCTCTCCAGTTTTGACTCACTTGGTTATAGGTTCATATTTTATCGCTGCAAGCCATGGGAGCACTCCTCTGTACGCTAGTGCCCTGCTTTCCACATGTACGCTGAGTAGCTTGAGTGCTATCAGTCATTACAATGTAAAGTATGATACACGCAACTACGCACTTTTTTATGTCTTGAGATCCTCACGTGAATGTGGCGTGCACCGATAATACCGATGTTTTATCAGTCATGTTAGCACACGAAGACGACACAGACGTGATCGATGAGCATCGATGTAACACCTCACTTTGAAATGTTGGCTCTGATGTTACCTTACCGAGCTAATGAGGGCTAATATATCGGGCAGGGAAACTTGTATAGGAGCTCTAAGGATGTGACATACCTGAGCTTTTACTCCGCTGTGGTGAAGTCCTGCCAGCTCCCCTCTGTGTTACATTTCCCTACAACAGCGGGCAGCACAAGTTCTCGTTTCAGAATAGCAATCCAGCTAACCTTCGCCAGCTAACCGAGTGACCCTCAGCTTTACTACGCTCATCAATTCCATTGGTTGCCACAGTAACAAAGCGGGGCGTGGTCTATAGTCAATGCCGTGATGTCACAGACGTGGCAACTGTAATGCCTTCAAAAACTCTCTATTGAATAATATTTACTCGACTTTCCCCCCCCCCATGCCATCTCATTTAAAATGTATTTATTTTATTTTATTTCTTTTTTTCTTTTACAGATGCTTATTTTCTTGACTATTGAATATCTGTATATTTGCTTAATGAATTCTATTTATTTTTATATATTGACATTTTATATTGTAGTCCCCCCCCCCCCCATTTCCTAGGATCATATGTATTCCTAGTCATTGTATGTTCTGTATACGTTAAACCGTTCAATAAAGATTTGAGAAAAAACTATTTCAAAAACTTTCCATTGGACCCCCGTTCGAAAATCGCTTATAAAATACTTAAATCTCATTACGGTTACCATAGCAACACAATCGAAGTATTAAATTACTTAAATGAAAACCTGAATAGCAACAACGAGTGGATGTTTTGCATTTAAACATGAAATGATGTGTCTGTAACTCTGTGTGTCTGGCTTTCTGTGGGTTTTGTGGATTTCTGTCATGTTTCAAGTGTTTGTTGCACATTAGTGTAACACATGGTTCATTAAACCCACTTCTACACTTTAAAAACTGGCCCAGGGATAAATATTGATCAGTTTTTAGATAATATTGATTTGCGAATTAGTGAAAATAACAGCAGCAGAATTAGAATGTTGGTGTTACACTGCTCAAAAAAATAAAGGGAACACAATGTAACTCCAAGTCAGTCACACTTCTGTGAAATCAGCCTGTCCAGTTAGGATCAACACTGATTGTGAATCAGTTTCAGCTGCTGTTGTGCTAATAGAACAGACAACAGGTGGAAATGAGAGGCCGTTATCAAGACAAGCCCTATAAAGGAGAGGTTCTGCAGGTGCTGACCACAGACCATTTCTCAGCTCTCATCCTTTCTGCTTGATGTTCGATCACTTTTGCATTTTGTCAGTGCTCTCAGCATACAACCCACACAAGTTGCTCAGGTAGTGCAGCTCATCCAGGATGGCACATCAATGAGAGCTGTGGCAAGAAGGTTTGCTGTGTCTGTCAGCACAGTGTCCAGAGAATTTTGAGTTTGACCAGACCTCCATGGGTTAATAATTTAGATTTACATTGATCTTTTTTTTATTTTGTTCTCAATGTATTCCACTATGTAATGAATGAAAAATTTCAACTGGAACATTTCTTTTATTTTTTTTAACAGTGTATTTGAGTTCACTTTGTCAAATCTACCATAAGTAATTTAATGATCTTAATTTTCCACTAAATCTTGGAAAAATACTTTGGGATCATTTTTTGGGTGCTACACATTTAGCTGTATCGCTCAATCCACAGAAGCACAATATGTATAAATTATGTCTGGTGGCAAAGGTGACAAAAAGGCTTGAAACAATATGATACAAGAGCAATTAGTATTATTATGAAGAAGAAATCACCACAAAAATGTTTCAAACTATTTTTGAATTACGCATGGATTTGACGTGTCATATACATATATCATATATATGTATGACATGTCAAATCATGCGTATATGACGTCATACATATATGACGTCTCTAACTAAACTAACAAAGTATTAAACAAAAGTTCAAAGTTAAATAAAAAAATTAAAAATAATAATAATAAATAAATAAAAATGAGGAGCAGCAGTGGCGCAGTGATAGAGCAGCGTTGTCCAATACCCGGAAGGTTGGTGGTTCGATCCCAACTCCTCTCTAGTCATTGTTGTGTGTGTCCTTGGGCAAGGCACATGACGTATGACACTGCACAGCAGCCTTAAGCAATTTCTCATCTGGGATTATTAAAGTATTAAAAATTAAAAATAAAATAAAAAAGGGACAAAGTGCATGCTGGAGACACTGGAGACACTGAACAAGCCAGGACAAACTGACAAAGGAGAGCACAAGACTTAAAAACACTAAGGTCAACACACAGGTGAGAAGAATCACTGCAGGATGCAAATAAAAACAAAACTGGGAATCATGGCAATTGTCATACTTAACCCTCAGGCGTCACTTTAATTTACTACCCTTTTGTGTCATTAGGGGACAAAAAAGTCCACTTCCAGAAAACTGCTATAAAAAATTAACAGATTAATATTTTTTCTTACTTTTTTCTGCATAAATATGTTAAACAACTTCAGCCCTGCTCAAAACTACCAAACATTAAATCATTTTGAGGAATTTAACCCTTTAAATGCCAGTTTGATTACTTGATGTCACAGTAATTTTTTTATGAAGAAAACACAAAAAATGAGTTATTTTCCACAAAACAAAAGTTAGGTGGCTGAGGCATTATTTTTATATCTGTCATGGATAGGTCAAAGATTAGCCAAAATATTGAGTTTAATGCATTATTAGTTTTTAAGTTCCAAAGGTGCACCTTGGCATGTTAGGACTTGACGTATCATAGATCATCTGCAAAAGCCCAGAACACTTAAAACAGTAAATGTTTGTGTTTTATCAGACTATCTTCTCCATCTTTGAACAAGTACAGCCGAATATATTGGCCAAGGTGAAAAGTCCTCCCTGTATAGAAGGATGCATTAACCAGCAGAGGGCAGCAGAGACTTAAAATGAACTGTTTTGTAGAAGCTGCAGATTGTTTACAGATTGACTCTCAGTCTCCTCTCCTGGTCTGTGGCTGTCCATTACAAACCTAATGCCTAATGTTCAACCTGACAAAGGTTTAGCCCACACACCCCCCATACTTGAGGCTGACCAGTCCTACTGACTGAAAGGTTTCATATGCAGTAATTCACATGACCACAGGAGGGCACACTATTATATAAACTATGGAACTAGTGTTGTTTTCCTGATGAGGACACACTGAAAGTGTTTTTACACTTCACTCCATGGACACATGAATTAATAAGAAAGCGTTGAAACTAAATTTTGCCAATACATATGTCTAAATGTACTCCTAATCTTGTGGGGTTAAAGTTGTTTCTACCATATGTGGAAATTTAAACTGTATACATTGCTTTTAACATTGTTTTCCTTTATTTGTAACTCCACACAGACTCCTCACTCAGTACTCTATGTGACAACCACTGTTCATCTGTGACACATCTGTCTTTATGGCACACAGTTCAGATAAGCATTTAGCCAACATCCAACCCAATCATATAAAAATAAAGCAACATGCTGGTGTATGACCACAATTCTTAAATCTGCCACTATAATATTTTTTAATACTTTAATCCATACTGTAATCATTAAACATCAGCCTCGGGAATGTGGCTGTCCAGCCCTGTTAAAAGGCAAATAGACCGTGAAGGCATGCCTAATTACTTTAAAACCTAACAAGCGTTCCCAGCTGTCACATTGTGAGATAAATCAGTATATACTGTCAACCAGTGGCGCTTTTCTGGTGAAAGACCTACAGGGGCAAACTAACGACACAATGGAACAATACCATAAACTCTTCCCCACTCCTTAACAAGGCTCTTTTACAGCACTGCCAGCATGCCAAGTATGGCATCGGGCTGGCACAACAACATTGAACTTTGAATTTACTGCTGCAATTTCAATGCTGTATCATGCTTGGAAAATTAATTAAAATTTGCTTAACTTCCTCTTCCTCCTAGTTCTTTTTCTACTTTCTACATTTCTGCACTTTCTCTGTCCCTGAATTTCTACCTATTCACTATTGACTGGATTTTAAATATCAGAAACTAATCAGCAATTGTGGAATCAACACATGCAAATACATACACATCACAGCAGCAAAACATGCTCTGCAAATCTGACGTTTATTTATTTGAATAAGCTGTCAGAAAAAAAATAAATTTAGAACAGTTCCATTCACTGCTTTCATTTAGTGAAAAAAAATCATCACAACACTTGACAGAACAGAGTGGAAAACAATGCAGGTCAACTCACCTGGGTAATAAGTGACCAATGTGGGTAAGAAACATATTGATCTAGCAAGCTGTGCAGCAGAGCTTAAGATAAATCATGGTTTGCTTTTAACTGGTGGTCATGCTCTTCAAACATGTCTGTCATGTCAACAAATACTGCGGCACCTCTCATACATGACTGTACACAGCACCTGCTAGATCCTGCCTGTTGCAAAATCATAATTTTTCAATGATATGATATGAAGCAAATAGAACTGTAAGAAGAACAGCTTGTTAAAGTTATCAAATAATAATAAAAAGCTCAGCTTGAAAAGCTCAATTTCTTCTTGCCATGCATGTTTCTCAGTGTAAGCAATGTCATATATTTCCTAGCAATGATTCCTGTTCCCTAATAAAACTAAAACATTTTTTTTTAAATCACATTTAAGTTATTAAGATTACAATAGAGATGCTCTCATCAGTGATGATTTTCCGTTTACTAACTGCAACCTTCAATGGAACTGAACATCCTCCTCCAGCATTTCCTGAAACCTGCCATTTAAAGCTTTACAAATACCACACAGACAGGATATAGTATAACTAACAGATCATAAAAGTTAATATGTTACAAAACATTTGTTTGTGATGAAAATAGCATGTTTGCTGCTTGCATTGTGCTGACTGAATTGTGCTGACAGAAGGAACATCCTGTCATCTCATCAGACATTTACCACAAGCCTGCTCTGAAGCTGTCCACATTTTCTGCATTTGTGCTGCAGAGACTTAATACCTGAGTTTACCTTTTTACCTTTTACCTTTTATCGTCAGTTGGTATCTACTGATATTAGTTTAAGTGGAGTCAGTGTAGAAAAGTATTTTGTTATTAGTAGACAAATCTTTCAACCACTAAAATATTATACTTAAGTAAGTATATATAAAACATTTCAAAGTCAAGTAGTCTCCAGGAGTTTTAGACAAACTGAATAATATAAACTTAATTTCCCAAAGGTATCAAAGTTCTGTCCAAGTCTAAAAGGTTTATGGTTCAGTTAACTGCGCTTTGCTTTGTACACAAACAGCGCTGAACAAAAAGATGGGACCGTATTATTGATTTTTAAAAGTAATGGGGAAATACTGCCTTTTCACATGAGCCATGGTAATAAGAGACTAATTATTAACCACTGCTAAAGTGCTTTGGCTAGGTAATCCCAAGGCTATATAACAAACCACAAGAATAGTGCACATATCTCCAAACACAACCGCTGCCTCTGAATCCATTCACATCTAATGTGATGGATGTTTGTGTACCTGAGCGGAGGTTTGTGCACCATTTACACCAGGCTGAGGAGCTGGCCTCTTCACTCGCTGCATGTGGACATCATAGGAAGGAGGCGTGGCTGCTGCAGGAGGTTTGTTGTTCACTTTGACTTGAGCGTAGTCTGATGAGTCGGTCAGTGAGTTAGTCTGAGGCTGCAGGACTGAGCCACTGTTTTCGTGCTTGAGAAAATTAACATCTGCATAGTTCAGCTCCTAAAAAAAAGTTTCATGGGCTGTATTAAGCAGTTGGAAAGGGTTAATGCACTACTATACTATCCGTCTGCTTCCTGGTTCAAAGTCTAACGTTAAGTGCTGTTGTAAAAACAGGTCATAGATGAGTGTGAGATGGGGGGAAGGGAGCTTGAGTTAATCAGACCACAGTCCTGATTACAGATGAGCTGCAAAACAATCTGTTGCAATGTATTTTTACCACAAAATTACGTGTCACTAATGTTGTGACTTCAAACTTAACACCGGCTTGAGTACACGCACACCAATACACCTGCCTGTTGTGAAAGTGCAGTACAGAACCAGCGGGACGCACACATACAGAATCCTTGCTTTGTCTCTAAATTGTGATTGAATGTAAACGCAGGCTTTACCTGAGCTGTGAAAGCTTGGTTGGTATGGTTTCCACCTACAATAGAAAAAAAGAACAAAGCTTAGAAATAAATGAAATGAGTTTCACCAACACATGCAACACTCATTTACCTTCAGAAAATCTTCTGTTAGAGGATTTGCTTCTGTTTAAAAAAGTGAAAAAGAACAGTAGTATTATCAACAAAAACAATACAATCACTATTTGTATTTCAAAGCTATTATCCACTTACTTCTTCTTATAAATGAAGTATGAACTGCCAGCAATCAACCCAATAATAACACAAACTGCAATTACTATTCCAGCGATACAACCAGGAGGACAGGGTGATGGTTCTGGGATTAGAAAGAACAGAAAAAAACCTCAGGAAGCTTGCTACTCTCCAGATAAATGTTTTAAAAGTATGAGCTAACCACAACATCTAATCAGTATCAACAGTATCTGCAATCAGTGCACCCATAGATACCTGTTACAGCCACATGATGCACTGCTGATGAAGATGATCTCCCAGTTATATCATTCTGCGCTTGACAGGTGTAGTCGCCACTGTGAGAATAATCCGCTTCTTCTTTAATGAACTCAGGGGCGTTGTAGAGAATCTCCTGGTCATTTAGTATCCAGGTGTAACTGGGAGCTGGTGTGGAGTCAGCAGAGCAGGTCAGCTTTAAGGTGTGTTTGAAGGTGATCTCATTTAGACCTGTGATACGAACATTTTCAGGTCCATCTGAAAGACAGATATTAGAAACTTATAGCAACACAGATATTGTCATTTAGTTTAAAAGCTACAAGATTATGTTTACTTTTCAGTGTAGGATTATGGTTTATATTCCAGAAGTTTTTCTGGGCAGTTAGTTACTTACAGTTAACAACCATGATGTATTTGGCTCCATCACTGCTGATGGGGTTGCTGACATTACAGAAATATTCGCTGCTGTGTTTTCTATTCACAGGGTCAAAAGACAGCACCCTGTTATTATCGTACAGTGTCATGTTGTCAGTCAGGATCAGATTTACGCCATCCTTCATCCAGGTTCTAGTGAAGATGGAGCCAGAGGCCTCACAGGTTAAGTTGACAGACATCCCTCCTTCAACCGTCAGGTTTGTTGATGATTTGACAGAAACGCCGGATATTTTCTCTGTTGGACCAAAAAAACAAAAAAAAACAAACATTTTTACCGTTACTGCTGGCAAACTACTGCCTATGTTACACATCCTGTAGCTACATACTGCACTGAGCAACATTTTCAACATTCACTCTCCTTCTAAGCTCTGCTTTGGTCTTTACCAACTCCAGAGAGCAACATCTGTCTCATTACAAAATCTATCAGGTTGCAGACAGCAAATCAGTTCTTTGAGTTGAGGTAATAACAATGACAATAATAATCACTCAGTACTTGTATTTTTTATATTTATATTTTTACTTCCTCCCCTTCCTACCCTCACCTATGGTCATGAGCTTTGGGTAGTGACCGAAAGAATGAGATCGCGAATACAGGCGGCCGAAATGAGTTTCCTTCGAAGGGTGGCTGGGCGCTCCCTTAGAGATAGGGTGAGAAGCTCAGTCACCCGAGAGGAGCTCGGAGTAGAGCCGCTGCTCCTTCACATCGAGAGGAGCCAGCTGAGGTGGCTCGGGCATCTGGTTCGGATGCCTCCTGGACGCCTCCCTGGGGAGGTGTTCCGGGCATGTCCCACTGGGAGGAGGCCCCGGGGAAGACCCAGGACGCGGTGGAGAGACTATGTCTCTCGGCTGGCCTGGGAACGCCTCGGGATTCCCCCAGAGGAGCTGGAGGAAGTGTCTGGTGAGAGGGAAGTCTGGGTGTCCCTGCTTAGACTGCTGCCCCCGCGACCCGGCCCCGGATAAGCGGTGGAAGATGGATGGATGGATTTTTACTTCAATAGTCAGTGGCATCAATGTATGTGAATACTAGAGTTAATTAGGCTAATCTCCATCAGCTGGTAAACCAACCCACCCAGGACACACAGCTAAAGGCAGCTAGAGACGTTTGAGATGTCAGAGTTTTGACAGCTGTAGTTTCCACTTTGCCTTAACTGAAGGTTTCAGAGTTTGAGCTCTGGTTCAGTATCCATCAGACTGTCTCTATTTAGAAACTGAAACATGGCAGCATGTTTGGAGACAGCTGAGCAGGACATGTTGATATTTGACCCTTGCTCAAAATAATTTTGTGATGGCGACTGTGTCAATGTAACATTTTCTGGGCCATTTTCTTGGGTGGAATACATGCTGTTCATCCACAGGAAGGAGGGAACAGAGGAGGAGCAGGGCAGGCTGCTGCTGCTTTTATTCATTAATAACCATCCTACATTTTTCATCTATATAATTTGTTCTCTGCAGTGTCAGACCACTCGTTTTCCTCTATAATTTCGTTATATTTAAAAAGATTTATCTAAGGATCTCATTTCTAACCAAGCTTTAGACTTACCCAGAACAGAGACGACTGAAGTCAGAGATGTCTGATATCTCAGAGTTTTGTTGTTAAAGGCCTGACAGCTGTAGTTTCTCTGACCCTCCTGAACGTTGGTCAGTCTGAGCTCCGGTTCAGTATGAGGCAGCTTGTCTCCATTCACAAACCACATGTACTGAGCAGGTGGACGAGAGACAGCTGAGCAGCTCAGGCTGATGTTTGAACCTTCCTCAAAGTATTCTTTTGGTGGAGACAACATCAAATTTATATTTTCTGGGCCGTCTTATTGTAGAGGACAAAAAACAACAACAATTTAGCTTAGTTATCTGAAAAACTAAATGGTATTTACAGCTCACTGAACAGTGGAACAGTGAGTTCTATAACTGAGAAGGAAGGTAAATCACTCACAGCTGATGGAGAGGTTTACAGGATCACTGGTGCCATTACTGACTGGATTGAACACATGACACCTGAATGGTCCCTGGTCATAACGGGTCACATTAACTATAATGAGAGTGGCTCCACCATCAGTGATCTGAACTCTGTCAATGTGCGCAACCTCAGAGCTGCTGTTCATCCACCGGAAAGAGAGGGAGGATCCAGAGGAGGAGCAGGACAGACGGACAGAGCTGCTGAACTCCACCAAGTCTGTGCTGTTGGAAGTCAGTGTAACGTTGGAGACCAGCACTGTGGGGGTGTACAACAAAATGGGATTTATGGTTCCCTTCATGAGACAAAGCTGCAGTTGAAGGAAATACTGCAGACTGACAGGGAATATATGAATATTAAAAGTTCACACCAGCTTCTAACTACAACATTGGGCTATTTGATGATCCTAACTCAACATCAAGGAAAATACATGTTAATATTATCTCTGAGACCTTTGAGACCTTTTTGTGTCTAATTTAGTGTCCAGCATGAAATAAATGTGAAACAAACTCTCACCAAATACATCCAGTCTGGTGGTTCCAACTATTGAGAATGAATCAGCTGGTGTAATGCTAACTGTGTACTCTCCGCTGTCACTAAGAGTCAGACCCCTGAGCTCCAGAGATGCAGTAGATGGGAAGAATGCGATCCTGTCTTCATACTCTGGTGCAGTAAAGTTCACATCAGAGTGTGAAGTGATTATGTCTTTACTCCCAAATTTCCAGCTCACTACTACAAAAGGTGTATTTGTTGGAGTCAGTGTTGTCCTCAATGTCACCGTCTCTCCCACAGAAGCATTAAAAGGACCATCTGGAAACACACGAGCTGCTTCACTTAAACCTGAAAGACAAAGTCACATTAAGTCGACGATCCATCAAATGGGTGTTGAGGTGTTGATCATTTTATTTCCGATCCCCAAAATGGAGTTGGTAGAGACTAACCATGTTACCATTTAACTCTGAACCAGAGACCAGGGAATGATACGTAAACAAAACCATAAAACATAGAAAACTGTACTGAAATACAGGCTACTCTTTTAAGAATATGGCCACTATTGAAATAGACGAATATCCTTACTACTTACATGTCAGTTATTACTTACATGTAATCGCCACAGAGACGATACAAAGTAAAGATAGATCCATTTCTGATGCGATACCAGCAGAGAAGTCAACCATCAACCTCTGTCTGTCACGGTGGAAGTGTCTGTGTACTTGTGACTCATTTGAAACAGTAAACCCGTCTGTGTGATAAGTTCACAAACCCGCTGTCTGCACAGTCACCTAAAGCTGGAAAACGATGCCATCTTGTGGCGTAGATCTTATTTACACAAATTAAACTGACATGAGCATATGGTTGCAATGGTTTACAATAAGTTTTCTAATTTCACTGACGGATCTGAGTACTTGTTTAGTATAACGATATGTATCTGTGAGGTTGGTGTGTGTCTGTGGAGGAAAAGAAAAGACATGATGATGATGGGCTGATGCCTCAAGCCGATGGAGTGTGGAAGAAGTGTCAGCGTGTCAATGTTTCTCCCCAAACTTTCCTTTGGGAGCGTGACAAGTTTCAGTACCAGATCTGACGAAACTGGTAGGAAGGGAAAAAGGACATTTGAAAAGAAAGATTCTGGACGGCCACAGTTTAACATGTAATAAACAGCACAAAACACACAACTTAAATGAAGCAGATGTAGGGCAAAGTCTCTAGTTATAGCAGAAACCCACAGACAAAAAGGCAGATAGAAGCAAAAAGGAAAGAAAGAGAAAACCCCACACACACCAACAGTCATTTGAAAATATCAAATCTTAGCACTAAAAAAACATTCAAAAATAAAATGCTGGCATTTAAAAAACTATATTCTCTAATAATCTATTTTACTTTGATGTTTGCATTATAATGCATTTTTCAGTGGCACTTTGCATTTTATGGCAATGACTGATCTGTTCTGGGCAGATGTTGGGGCAGGAGAGACAGGCAGGTTGGTATATAAACTGCATGCAGATTATAAGTAAATGAAGCTCCCTGAAGCCCTGCCCCCTCTGCGCTCAAACAGTGAATTGCGACCGAAAAACACATTCTAAAAAATACAGACAAGTTATGACTTGGACCTGGTCTATTTGAGGGAGCACATTATGCTTATATCATTTCAAATAAAAGTATAGTGTAAACTTCTGTGCCAGCTTTTATAACATTAAAAAGTTGAGGGAGGAAGAATAAACTAATCCGTAATTTAGAAATACATCTGTTATCTATTAACTAGTGAATCAGAGCTTCAGTGTTTACAGATAATCCCAATTTCTTTCATTAGCAAACACATTAATTTATAACCACAAAAACTGGCATAATATGTTTATATAAACGGACCCTGTGGACTTCATAAACCACGTTGTTGATGTTCAGCTGCTGATTTATTGCTGCTGTGTAGGCCACAGCTTCACCCTGTTTAACTTATATTAACTTTAAATTTAATTTGTCAACCTCATTAATTAAAACACTGCATTATATAACGGTACAAAAAAACAGAAACAGGTCACGGTCAGCATTGATAGCACACAGTTAAATCTAGTCTAACAAGCTAACACACCTGACAACAATTAAGCAACGCTGATTAGCATTAGCGGCTAACGTAGTTCGCCATTACGGCATAACTACACCTAAAAACGAGTCTCATGTCCTCACCTGTGGTAGAGAGGGAAGCCTGTAAGGATGCGTGACTCTTGTAGAAAGCAAAACTTCTTCTTGTTAAACGTAAAATGTCAATGAACAACAGAAGTGCTGCCAGCTCCAGTATGAAAAGCCACCTACATGCAAACTATGTGCACAATTTATTGGCATGAACTGAAACACCGTCCGCACCTACAGACCACGCAGCTCCTGTGAGGGAGGAGCGCAGCTACCGCTAATTAGCATATTGGCACACTCGTATGCGTAATAATGACATTGTTCTTTCTTTTTAGCCTCTAGTCTGAAGAGGGACAGTTTGAATTCAGTGTCTCTGGCTTGTGTTGAGTTTGTAACATAGAGGATGGAAAGCGGGCAGCATGTCCCTGCAGGCCCCCTGCTGGACATAACAATTAATGCTGGGAAATTAAATGAAGTGTACTGTACACTTGCAACACTTTATCTGCATTGGTAAATGGACATGCAATTAAAATAGTTTGACTTTTTACATGAACATTTTTCTTTTTAATTTGTACTGTGTGTGACCTTTTCCCATTGCAGACAAAAGCTGGTGGTTCCATCATACTCCAGGATTGATGAGCATCATTTTTTTCTTTCACTTTTTTGCAAAAGTTTAATTAAAAAATCTTTTAGACAGAAAAAAATCAACTGATCAAAATACTTAAATACAAATATAATAGCATTTTGTATACTTTTCTAAGAAAATCACACCTGTATTATCACAGGCCTTTATACATACAATCACATCAAATAAATCATAAATAAAAAAGTCACTGAAAACACAATAAATTAATGTTAAACATATCAGAGATATTTGTGCCTTTACATTGTATTTGATTAAAAAACAGTAGTAAATGTATGGATGTGAGGTTTTCACACTGAGAACTGCAGGTTTTAGAAAGCAACATTTGTTAATCTAACAAACATGTATAGATGTAAATGTATATCCCTGTTAAAAGTGGTCTATGTCTTGACAACTATTGCTGTGTGTGCTGTTTGCAGTGTATCCATGGATGTACAGGACTCAAAGGATTACTGTGATCCTGAAGGAAGGCCAAATACAGGAAGGTGTTTGTGTGTTAGCTCTTCAGTGCTGCCACCTGCTGGGCCCAGCAGTGAATACACTGGACAGATTCACACATTATGTTAAAGTCTGGTGGAGACGGGTTACAGGGAGTGGGTGAGGAGGAGGAGGAGTTGGATGCACACCATTCAGAATATTGGTCCAATCCGTTCTGAAAAAAAAAATACACACCCACATCACTAATCAGTCAAAAATTAATCCCTACAAACACTGCCGGCTAAAGTGGATCATCACAAAATCTGTCCAGTCTGAGGGGTGTTTTCTTTTGTCCCTTTCTTATTTTCTTCTTTTCCTTCATTTTTAGTTTAATTTCTCACTTTGTCAACAATTCTGTCCCCCCTCCCAATGTTTAAATTCTCTGTGTAAATCTGTTTGCACTCTGAGACTTACCAGGTGTTGCAACAGGTCCTGGTTCAGTCGGACCACTTCACACATTGCTCTGATGTCAGGACAGTAAGGTAGGAGCCTCTCTGCACACACCTGATACCTGGACAGTTTTTCCGCCAAGGTAGAAGCCTGCATCAAACCATAATCAAAATGAGCACCAAACACAAAAACACACAACACATTGTTTGTAAACAAACATGACCCTGACTCTTTATGCTGTCAGACGTGGGTACCTGGCTCAGAGGAACAATGTCTGTGCAGGGCAGGACTGGGAGGTCCCTCGTGATGTCCTGCATCAAAAGCAAACATGGAAACAAGCTTCATGAGAAATGTAGGAGAAAAACAGATGGGTCCTTTTTTTATGGATAACCTGTTCGCTGTTCTGTCTCACCATGTTGTCCAGGGTGAGGCTGTAGTTTTGCAGCGCCTCCTGCAGATCCTCAATGATACTTTGCACTTCAGCGTATTTTGGGAGCGCTTTACCCACAGCAAGCTCCACCCGCGTCACCAGGAACAAGAAGAGCAGGTACACACAATACACTGAAACAAGAGGAAAGGCTTTACTTTAAACCACTGAAGGGAATGACTGTGCAACAGTTGGTTCATAGGAAAACAGTCACTGTGGACGTGTCGAGTCATCTTGCTGTAACATAAAAAATGAACCTAAAAATGGATGCCTCCACATGACTGATGACAAAAATGTTTTGCGGCTCTGTCTGATGATCAAAGACTGAAGGGAGTAAAACCATTAATGTGGTCAGTACTGACTCACTGTGAAATGGATTTACTGAAAGAAAAGGTTAACCCTTTAATTCCCAGGCTATTGTTTAAAATGTTCATAGATGAAATAGTCTTTAAGTTAAGGATGTGCTGTATGAGCCTTGCTTACTGCAGAAACTACAGTGTACACAGATAACAAACACCATTAAGTTTCAATGACACCTCAAAAAATAAAACTCCTGTAGCTTGCTGACTAAAAAATGTGTAGGATTTACATTTCTGCTAACTTAATATCATTTTGCATGTAGACAAATAGTCCACACATGTATTTAAAGGGGCCCATTACTGACTCACAGTCTACACCTCACCAGTCAGACCCTACAGTTACAGTTACAGTTACACAGACTAATGACTATGTGCACCTGGGGCTCCATGAGATTTCGCCACTCTGAAACAGAATATCACAACTTTACCAATAGAGGAGTATACTCTGACTGTTGTCTTTGCAAATCAGGCTCCCCCAGAAATGTTATACAGCTTTATGGATACTTTAACTTGGTCTCGTTGTCAGGATACTATGACGTTTTGTGCAGCTGATCACTTCTCTCTACAGGTTTTACTGTGTTAGCTACACACAAGCTTCAGAGAATAAACATGCATGAAAAAAAAATACATTTAGATGTACTAAATCTACTAAAATACATACAATATGAATTATAAATGAAGAGAACAAGACTTGAATGCAGCCCTGCAGCTAACGAATAAGAAAATAAAAACTGACTTGTGTCTTCTGATGGAGGGATGAAGCAGCAGTGAAGGTCTGGACTTCAGCCTGGTCTCTGATCCTCTGGGCTGTGGAGGATGTGATGTGCAGCCTTTATGCTGCTGATGCTGATATTTATCCTCCATCCCTCCTGCATCAAAGTGTGTTCTGTGGAAAGCATGTGTTGTGTTCTTAGAAGGTTTGACATCAGTTAATTTCTGTAGAGTTGGATTCCAGGATCGTATAGAGACTCAAGGCGCTGAGTCAGACTGGGATTGTGTCAGTCCTTTAAAAAAGAAAAACAAATCTGCACGTTTCATCAAATGATGCGAGACAGGAACTCATACCTTCCTCATTTTACTCATTATTCAGATTTCACTTTAAATCCTGCTTTCATCACCCAGCTTAGTCACTGTCCAGACGGGTACAATGTCAGGAGGAAACAAAACTCATAAAACACTGTAAATCTCCTCCCCATAACACATTTTCATGTCAGAGAAGGTTGGCTGTTAATGACACTAGCAAATAAATAAAGTAATTAACTAACAAATGTCATGGATGACATAGTAGGCTATACAGGGGGACAAAGGTCAGCTGATGGGACCGCTCTTACATGAAGATTGCTGCTCCAATTAACCCTTATATGCTACTTTTCAGACTTTTTTTTCACACTTTCACACATCAAATTGCTGGCAAACAGAAGCCCTTTTAGAGAAGTTACCAGTGTGTGCAGCTGCAGAGTCATGTGACCTGGTTAAAAAGAAGTTAAATAACTGTTGAGTAAAATTATTCTGTTAGTATAATGTGGTGGTATTGTTCATCTATGAGTGGTAGTTCAGTGCAGCTATGTCTCCTTCCTGTCACTTTCTTCTGTTGAAACGTTACATTGGTGTCAGCAGTGTGAGCACTGGTTAAAGCTAAAAACTTACCGGTGTTGTGCAATCACAGTTGTGCCTCCTGTCAGTCAGTGCACTCTTGCATCACACAGAGTTTTTCTGTGACCCTATACTGCTGGCTCCAAGGCACAAATATCCAACCATTGCACTTCCATACCCATGATGCAGAGCGGCAAGATGCATTACAAGCCTAACAGTCCCACTTCAAGCACACCGTGTGGAAGAAGCTGTTGTCTTATGTCCTGCTCTGCAGTCTTTACCATATATTTCAGATACTGAACAGGACGACTGGACTGAGGAGACCAGTCACTGACTGACTACTGGAAGAAGCCATTAGGTGGTTAACCAGTCAGACTGTGATATTCAGACCTTATTTGAATGGCATTAATAGTACCGAGAAAGCATTTCCCATTGCACCAGCAGCATGACAGCAGCATCTGCTGCCTTAGCATGTGATGGAGATGATTCAGACCAGGCTACATATTCCAGTGTTAGTGATGCTGTAACCACTGTAATCTATATATTTTTGTATTTGCCTGACATGAATGAAGCCAGGCGTGGCTTCACTCATAGCATGTCATCATAGCTCCTCCATAGGTTTACGGTGTGCCTGGGTGGATGCTAAATCGGCTCTACATGTGGGAGTACATGGATGTGAAATCCTGCCATTCTAAGAATATTAATATGACATAAACAGCACTCAGACCTTTTTTTTAAATTAGTGATCCCTTTAATTGTTCAACTAAAAGAGTCTTCACTATTAGTAAAGGTCAATGAAGCAGAGCGTTCTGCAGGAAGGCATCTGAGCCTGCACCGGTGAGGAGTCTACAGTCTCCTGGTGGAAGGTGGAGTTGGGGTGGTGGTGGGTGTCTGCGGGACAAGGTGACATAACAAGATGGCAGGTTGTGTAATGTGATAGGACGAATGAAAGACAGAACAGGTGGAGCCACTTAAATATAGCTTAGTCTCATTGTTAAACCACAGTAAACTTAAAAAACTGTTTGATGTGTTGCCATGACACAAACAAACAACAATAATGGACACTGCGGTCACTCACTCTCTGTCTAATATCTGTAGGAGGGAATCATCCACCTCCATGTTGGACGTCTCATGAGTCTGAGCTGCTTTGTTGTCACAATACAGTTGTTTATCTGAGCATTCTGCCCTGTCTCATCTCTGACCATTAACATGCTGCTTCCTCCTTGGTTATTTGTGTTTTTCTGATATTTTGTGTAAAAATGTGTCACATTTCCTCAGTATTGATCAAAATCTAATCATTTCAACCATCCATGCTCTCCAGCCAGCAATCACAGCGACTCACTGTTTCATCATCTTCCTTCTCATTATTCATATTTCTGTTTAACTCAATTTTACATCACTCCAATTTAATGACTAAGGTCAAAAGCCCAGCCATTGACCTCAGTCACAGTTACAGGCAGGCAGATTGAAATCAGGGACAAATGGAAAACGTCTTCATTTGCCTGCTTGTCTTCCTTTCTTTCATACCAATCTCAGCCTGTGCTCTTCTTCCTTCCTCTTTCTGTCATTTTTGTTATCTTCTTCTTTCCTGTGTCATCTTCCACTTCCATTTTCTCTTTCTCTTTAATATATTAAACCTATGAATAAATAAACTGTGCACAGAAGCTGCACCACGTGTCTTACATTATCTGCCCTTTTCCCTAGACATTTAAAGTTGAGTTCCTCAACACAAATCCTCACTCATCAGGTGGTTGTTCATTGAACATGATTGATTGACACTTGCTGCATTATGTGCATTTACCATACTGTGTTTGTATACCTGATCTAATCAGTCGGTTTAATTTTTACCATCTTTGGACCATCTCTACCACAGAGTGAGGGATAACACAAAGTGATCACAACTACTGCACAAAGACACAAAGAAAACAAAGTGACACAAGCAATCTCATTAACAAAAAATATATATAATATACAAACAGGAAACAGCGACTCAGAGTATAAGGCTGGAAAAGAACACACACCTTAAATACACAAGAGGGATGGAAGACAACTAGACCCAGGTGGAGCACATTAACCACCCAACTAAACCGTGGACACGTTAGAGCTGAGACCTCGTCCTGGTGAAGCAATCCCAGTATCAGTCGCTGTCTTACTCATACCAACATACAAACACAAAACGATTTATCAAAGTCAGTATATATGTACGACCTCAGTAAATGTTGAACACATGTTGAGAGCTGGATGATCGTTTTTAAATCAATCGTGATATTGATATATTTTATGTATATTGTCTTCAGATTTATCACCTCAGTACGAAATAAATAGGACATCTCCTGTTACAGTAAGTTCCCTCTGTTTGAAACACTTCGCTGTTGTTGTGCATACTGTTAATGATCAATCCCATTCCACACAGGGGTCCTTTCAGAGCTATAATAGGAAATTCCATTTACTTCCTTGTTCTGCCTTCATATATTGATAACAGAGTATGTCAAACTAACACTAGAGGAGTGGGAAGGGGTCTAACTCATCACACTATATGTTATAACAGATGAAATGGAAAAAGCTGTGCGATGCATCGTTGTTCTGGGTATCATCTCAGGTAAATATATTTATTATATAAATGCCGCTATATTGATGTTTACAGAGGTTCTGTTGGTAGAGGGTTATTCAGCCAACAGACTGCAGCACTGTGCTTGGTGTGCAAATATTATAAGAAGAATTATTTACTTTACAATTTGTCATCTAATGTCATGAATTAAACCTTGTCTTTCAGGTTTAAGTGAAGCAGCTCGTGTGTTTCCAGATGGTCCTTTTAATGCTTCTGTGGGAGAGACAGTGACATTGAGGACAACACTGACTCCAACAAATACACCTTTTACAGTAGTGAGCTGGAAATTTGGGAGTAAAGACATAATCTCTTCACACTCTGTGAACTTTACTGCACCAGAGTATGAAGACAGGATCACATTCTTCCCATCTACTGCATCTCTGGAGCTCAGGGGTCTGACTCTTAATGACAGCGGAGAGTACACAGTTAGCATTACACCAGCTGATTCATTCTCAATAGTTGGAACCACCAGACTGGATGTATTTGGTGAGAGTTTGTTTCACATTTATTTCATGCTGGACACTAAATTAGACACAAAAAGGTCTCAAAGGTCTCAGAGATAATATTAACATGTATTTTCCTTGATGTTGAGGTAGGATCATCAAATAGCCCAATGTTGAAGTTAGAAGCTGGTGTGAACTTTTAATATTCATATATTCCCTGTCAGTCTGCAGTGTTTCCTTCAACTGCAGCTTTGTCTCATGAAGGGAACCATAAATCCCATTTTGTTGTACACCCACAGTGCTGGTCTCCAACGTTACACTGACTTCCAACAGCACAGACTTGGTGGAGTTCAGCAGCTCTGTCCGTCTGTCCTGCTCCTCCTCTGGATCCTCCCTCTCTTTCTGGTGGATGAACAGCAGCTCTGAGGTCGCGCACATTGACAGAGTTCAGATCACTGATGGTGGAGCCACTCTCACTATAGTTAATGTGACCCGTTATGACCAGGGACCGTTCAGGTGTCATGTGTTCAATCCAGTCAGTAATGGCACCAGTGATCCTGTAAACCTCTCCATCAGCTGTGAGTTATTTAACCAAGTCAAGTAGTAAAAAAAAGAAAAAATCATTTCGAATTTTATTTTTAATCTTTGTTGTTGTTGCTTCCTCTAAGTAAACCATTTTTTGTTTTTTGTTTGCCCACAAAAATCATATTTTTTTTCTTAAATAAAATTAATTGTAATCTTAGAGTATATATACATTTGTGTTGCTATGTGATTCTATTATCTGTCTTTCAGATGGACCAGAAAATGTTCGTATCAAAGGTCCAAATGAGATCATCTTCAAACACATCTTAAAGCTGTCCTGCTCTGCTGACTCCACACCAGCTCCCAGTTACACCTGGATACTAAATGACCAAGAGATTCCCTACAACACCTCAGAGTTCATTAAAGAAGAAGCTGATTATTCTGACAGTGGCGACTACACCTGTCGAGCACAGAATGATATAACTGAGAGATCATCATCATCAGCAGTGCATCACGTGGCTGTAACAGGTATTTTTCGGAAAATTGTAAGGTGTTGTTGCAACTATGAAAATTTAGGCACTTTTAGAGACTGTCCATGCATCTGTATGTGATTGATGATATTGGACTAACACTATCACTCCTGGTCCAGAATCTGTGCTGTAGATTAATCTGGTAAAGGTAGCAGGAGGAGGTCAGTCCACTATGATATTCACCATCTGAGCATTGTGTTTGGTTTTTACTCCCACAGATCTCTCAGATGGTGCCATCGCTGGAATAGTGATCGCATGTTTGATAGTTGCTTTTGCAGGAGTTGCTGGAGGATATGTTTTCTTTAAAAAGAAGTAAATCAAAATATTCTGTCATCAGATTTTATGATCTGACATGCAAACTGACTCATATTTAAAAACATTTGAATGTAGTTGTTTTGAACTATTTTCTTTCCTTTTTTCAAAACTCAGCATCAAAGCTAAACCTCATTCAGGTAATACAGGTTAGTATTTATCTTATTATGTATTTAATCTTATCCTATAGAGCAACACATGTAACATAAAACTGAATACTGAAACATAGATGATCTTTATCTTGGTTCAGAACAAGAAAATATGTATGAGAACATTTCAGTGATCTATGATAAGAAAATATGAACGCATCAGCCTTCCTTTGAGGTGAGTAACTTTTTAAAGTTTGATTCAAAGAAACAGGTTACTCAGTTTAACTTCCCTGTTCTCCTGCAGATAATCACTAAATGAGGAAGGATGGACCATAATAACCAGCTGGAACAAAGGAGAAGATAGCTTTGTTGTACTTGTTGATGTTTACATGAATAGATGTTTCAGACAAAAATGCCCTCAAAGTGATGTGCACTAACTAGTGTAATTTTGCATTTTAATTATTAAGAATACAGTGTCTGACTGTATCCTTTTCTACATACATATAACCAAATAAACTATAAATGCTGTGTACACGGAATGACACTGAATGATTAAATAAAAATTAACATATAATAGCTAATACATTAGACTTTGAAAGTACTTTAATGTTGCTGTTGACAATCCCGATGGCAGCTGAAGATGGCAACTATACAATGGTTCACTTAACAGCAGGTGAAAACCCCAGAGTCCTAAGTGAATGTATATACCCCTACATTCATTTTTATTCAGAAATTTGTAGCTGTTATGGCCCCATGATAAAAAAGTAAAAGTGACATTACTCTTTCATCTTAAGGCCTTTACTAGCTTGCCCTGCAGTGGAGTACTTTGATGCATGTGATTGTCATGGTCAAAACATTTATAGATGGTTTAAAGCTTGTTCTATTTACGATAAAAAAGATGGTGACAGCAACTATGAATGTTTTCATGTCACTGTTCTGTTATAGGTGTCATTCTTTGCCACTAGGTCAAGAGAATTATTATGACTATTTTACAATATTTGTCTTGTTTTTGTCGCTTGGTTTCATTCAGATTGGATGTGACATTCACCCAAGATGGTACCACAGAAACTGTGCCAAGACAACAATAAAAGGAAAAATGGCAAAATGCATCTGCAATGCCTGCAAATAAATGTGTATAACTCTCAAAATTGCAAACCAGCTTTTTATGCATTAATCTCGTTTCATCCATGACAGAATCATTGAGTTTGTTTAACTGAATAAAAGCAGCAATAGTACATTGTAAAAAAAAATAGTATTAACATGAAAATACATACGATGCCTGAAGTAAAAGTAACATTTTCACATTCAACATATAACATACAACAGTATGTTGAATACTCAATTGTGATTGGTCAAGACCAACAATGGACTGATTCAGTCCAGTTGCATGTAACTTGCATATCTGTGCTACATGCAAACAGTGGATTCTCTCAGCTGTAAAACATTAACTCAGCAGTCCGAGCTGCCAGTAGCTCTGCAGAGGCCACAGGTCAGCTAGGATCTATAAAGCTGAGGCTCTATCAGTAATGGAAATCTCCAACCTATGCTTTAATCTACTTATTTGTTGACTCCTTAAAGTTTTAAGACATCAGAAGTTTGGATCAACTGAACAATTATTTGATTTTTTTTAAACTTAATTGATAAATGAAAAAACCTTTACTAGCAGTCTTACTGTAGCTATTGTAAATACATAAATGAATATTTTTGTTTGAATATTTTTAAGTTAAACTTACTCTCTTAATATCTTGCAAAGAGAAATAAATCTATTTCTATACGGCGATAGTTCATCAGACAAAGTGTTGTGTAAGGGTTGTGTTTTCACTGCAGATGTGTGTACTTTACATTAAGAAGTGCTGTGTGTGTTCAGCCCTTCGTGGGCTCTTTGTCTGCATCACAGTGCATTTACAGACTTGGGAAAGAGCCAAAGAATCCATTCAGAGCTCATAAACATGTAGAACTGTAGCATGACTCCATAGGTGAACAATGTATTTTGTATCACATTAAAAAAAAAAAATCACATCATGCTTATTAGTTATGGGCGTTTCTGGTTATAATTATAGAGATATGATGCTACAACAGGTGAGTACTGTGAGTTAAAAAATATTATTAAAAAGTATTATTTTCATGCTCTCTAATCACATTAACCCCACCAGACACAGCACACAGTGTGAAGCAAGAGCTTTAAGTGACATATTTACTTTGTGTATGTCTCACAAGGGGTCATTGTTACTGAGGGGCTCCATGTTAAACAGCCAGTCACGTCTTTGCTTTTAACTCCTCTACTGTACATTTGCCTAAATCACACACAGACCCCACCTCACAATCTGTTTGTGAAGGAGGCTCAGTGTCTCCTGGTCCTCTTTGATCCTCCTCATGCTGGAATGCCACACGGCTCACCGCAGCCTCTCAAACCTGACCCTGATGGAGACATAAACACGCTCACTGAGGAGCTCATAAAACTGATGCAGCACACTTAGAGTACGAGTAAAACCTGGACACTGTGCATACAATCAAGCTCGCAAGAACAAGAACCCAAAACCCTGGCATCATTTTAACATTCGACATGTGACAAAAAGGAAGGAGTTTCACAGCTCTTATTGCATGCATATAGCTGTTAAATACAACAATCATATCAACTTCTTTTAAATTCAGCTGATTGCTCACCAAAACCTGACTGAACACACTGTATCTAACCAGAGGCAGCTTGGTGTGTGTGTGTGTACACAGTGGTCCCATAAACACTGCTTGTGCTTTTTATTGCTGAGTGGGGGGCTGGAGTTGGTCCTTGGTGTGGGTGTGCACAATAAAAAGAGAAGCAGCACCTGTCACTCTCCTGGTTGCTTCTGGGATAGAACTTTGGAGAGCATTAAAGAAGTCTGTAACCATGGACAAGAGGGCCAGCTGGGCTGCTGTGATGCTGCTTTTATCAGGTAGGAAGTCACTTTAATCTGATTTCATTATGATTTCATTGGAGTAAATAAAAATAAGTAAACCACACAAAAAATCCACAAACAGGTATGGATATATGATGCTATAGCTGACTAACTTTAAACAAAGGAAGCCTAGACAGCTACACAATCTACAAAGTAAGAGAAGCTATAAAGGTACAACAACATGGAAGGGATGTCAGCATCCTCTTTAAAAGTCACGGGAGACCAGCTGATTGGATCAGCACAACTTCAGGGAAGGAGCAGCCAAGCCAGCGCGCACCATGGATGCACCTGAACCCAGACACTGACAATATAGGTGTGAGAGGGAGAGTGGGGGGTGAAGAAAAACACAAAAACAAGTCTAATGGCCACAGGCCGTGTGTGACATTTCGTTTTTCACTACTGCGTTTGGAGTAAGGCGTGACTGCGCACACAGGAGGCCCTTGCTTCTACAGACATTAGCAATTCTTTCTTCTTAAGAATCAATCACATGTCCTGATTTGTGGCAGACCTGAGTCAGCATTAAACTTGTCAACTAATGCAGCAGCGGCAGACAATGACTCAACTTTTTTCATTTAAAAACGCCACCTGGCTGACACTGTTTAAACTCTTCCAATAAAACCAACTCCCACAGGGAATCACATCAACCAAGTTCCCTTCACCTTGTAGGTCTGAGGTGGGGCTTTTCTTCAATCCCTACATTTCTGTGGATAGGCCTCAGGCACTAATTCAGACACACGGAAGATTGCAGCTTTCGCAGAGTTACTCACAGGTTGTGTGTGTGTGTGCACCTTGGGCTGTTCTCTGGAACTCCAGCTCCAGCTGGTGCAGCCTCACTGCTTCAATTCCCAGCTGGAATCGTGTCTGCGCCGGTCCCTTTCTTCCACCTCCATTTCGAATCGAGCCAGACAGATCTATAGTCTGCATGTTCCAGCTTGCTGCTACCACGGTCACTCAGGGTGTCAGCAGACTTAACACTGCTGGTTAGAATTAGAGGAAGATTCTAACACCATGTTATTTCTCGGTCAGGTATGTGTGTAGGTGAAGATGTTTTACCCCCGGGACCCCTGAGTGGAGCTGTAGCAGGCTCAGTGAAGTTCACCACCACCCTTACACCTCCAGAGAGACCTTTCCTGTCTGTCGGTTGGAGCTTCAACAGGGTGAACATCATCACATCCACCAGCACCAATGTCACCAACCCTGGACACGTCAACAGAATCTCCTTAGACCGAGCCACTGGGTCCCTGGAGCTCAGAAACCTGGTGCTGGAGGACAGCGGGGAGTACACCGCCACCATCATACCAGACGGAGGCCTGCAGATCCAGGGGAGGATCACTCTGAATGTGTATGGTTGGTATGATGCCTCAGGTGGATTTAATAGTTGGGGTAGTGAAGTATCATACAATATTCTCACTGTACTGACATTTTGTTTTATGCAGCACTGATAACCGGTGCCACCATCCACAGCCCCGCTGTCACCCTGATAGAGGAGAGAAGCTCCACCAACCTCACCTGTGAAGCCACCGGCTCCATCAGCACCAGAGTGTGGACCAAAGATGGCCAGCCTCTCCTCCCTAGTGACAGAGTCAGCTTCTCCATCGACAGGAGGATGGTCTTCATACAACCTGTTCACAGTTCTAACCACGGCGTCTACCAGTGTCGGGTCAGCAACCCCGTCAGCTTCATGGCTGCAACATACAACCTCACTGTCAACTGTGAGGGTGTTTATTTGTATTTATTTATTTGCAGTCAGTCCTGAATTTTACAGCCCTAACGTATGTATTTTTCATTTGTGCAGTTGGACCATATAACGTATCAATTTTGGGCCCATCCACGGTCCCACCTGGTCACAGAGTGACCCTGCAGTGCACAGTGGACTCTGTCCCACCAGCAAACTTCAGCTGGATGTTCAACGGCAACGAGACACACGTCAACAGCTCCTTGTTTGTTATCGAGAGGTTAGAGGCAGAAAACACTGGGAATTACACCTGCACTGCCAGAAATATGGTAACCCTGAAGGAAAGCTCCACGGTACTGCATCTGAGAGGTAAAGAGAAGCACATGTGTTTAAAAAACACGAGTTTTTCACACATCACATGTTGACTGTCCTTTTTCCTGAATGAAGCTTCCTGCTCTGCCCCCTGCTGGTCGCTGACAGCGTTAGTCATGAGTGCATTGACTCTGACAAGGTCAACATAACAGCACCAACAGGTGAGAGTAATAATAATATTGGTATATTTGCATTATTGTTCATATTTAATCATCATACCATCACATTCATTCACCCTGCTGTTATTTTGTTCACAGATTTTGATCCCTCCTGGTGAATGTATCATTAAAATGACTCCAGAATGTGATTAACATGTCACATTGCTCTATGCTGAGACCTTTAAAATGTGTGAAAACACATCTGTTTTTCCTCCTTCTGTCACTTTTATCCAATTTATACAAATGATTTATACGTGTTTATTTTAAAGGAGCAAAAAACTGTTATTTTGTCTTTTTTAAAACAATTTTTTAGAATTGCTTCTTTAATCTTCTTTTATCATGATAATCATAACAATAATCATATGATTAAAAACAATTTTGTAATATTGTATTGTATAGTGAGTGGTGCTGCAATAAAAGAGTGTGTGTCTGCAACTGGTTTTACAAATTATAATGCTATGATTTTTATTTTAATACAGAACCAGCAGTGCTCTGTGGTAAGGTCACAGAGGTTTATAGATAAAGTGGAGTCATTAGATCATAAAGAATATGTTGATTTATGCATATTGTTGTGTTTTATGTCAGAGGAGCTTTTAACTGTTGGCTTCTGTTCAGTGTTATTTAAAAATATATTTTCTACATTGATGGACAATGCATTAATGTCTGAAGGTAACACAGGATGCACAGAACCCAGATAGCAAAATTGCTGTGGCCCAAATCTGGCTCACTTCAGCGCTCTTATACGGCCCACTTAAGGCGTGGAATTGGAACACCGGGGCCTGAATCAGTCACTTAGGACTGTGATTGGTGGAGATAATTACACATCACTTTTCTGAGCTGAGCAAAGTCTGACACAGGGTCACTGGGGCACTTCACAAACCGAGTCTATCCGCTGGTTATAAAATCGTCCGGCTGGTCTGTCAGGCTGACCTGTGAAGCCTCAGCTGCTGCCTTTCATTCTCCTGCTGCACTGTGTAGTGATCTTTAGCAGGATGCATCATAAGAAGTGAACCCTGGGAGCTACACCTGCTTGGCCTACATTTACTGCACTAATCAATGCACTTCTGACATACTAGAATATAATAAACCAGTGTTACCACCCTCATACCTCACATAACAAAAATAAAAATCAATTAGCCTGAAGCAGAGGATGATGAATGACTGTCCACAGTCAGAGTTCAACATACATTAATAAAGCTAAACATTTTGAGGACACTATGAGACAGTGAAAAATATAAGGCGAGTTTAAGTGAAGTGATATTTACCAGCAAATAAGCTAAAAAATGGTAAAAGAATGACTTTTGCTAAAGAATTCAAGCAGGTTAGTGATGTTTACTGAGATTGGATGAACACTGCAAGTACAAGGACAGCAGCGTGTTAGCTAAGTTGATTCTATTGTTCTTGTGAATGCAATATTTTAAGAATGCCTCGATGCCTGATTGTTCACTTGGACTGAGGGTAAACATATAAGAATTTGGTGAGCAAAGGTCAAAGGTCAAGCACCCTATAATCTTACATCTACATCACAATCTATATCTGAGGAAAACCCTTGAAGGAGTTCAGCCCATCCTCACCTCCTGGTGAGGATGGGCTGGTGGATGTAACAGGAGGTCAATATATCAGACACCGAAAACGTTTTGTCATGAGGGCTGGGACTCGTCCTGATTGCAGACAACAATAGAGATGAGAGCAGTTTTTAAGTTGTGTTAAATGTTGTGTTTAAAATGGTCTTTAAATACCCCCTTTCCACATTTTTAATCCCTAACCACTAACCAGCAGTATTCTTGCCAAATTCAGCCGCAAATAAAAATGCAAGTTAACCACGGGCAAAAGCAAAGCTAAACGGCAGGTGATGTGGTGGGGACTGAAAGTCTGCCACATGTGTGCCCTCACATATGTAATAATGAATGTGCTGCTTTTTATCTGAAAAAAAAGTGTTATGTTTGAAGTGACCTGCCAGCAGACACTGATAAACTGTCACCTAACATCACCCACAAACCACCTCACCACAGTCCACAATGAAAAGTCACCACTGCAACCACTGCTGAGCTTCACATTCAGGAAACATAGCTGCTCTGAAGTATCATTAACATTCATGTAAAAGAAGTAGAACTAATATTCACTTTTTAATCTGATGTATTTATTTGGTTTTAGTACATATGTACTGAATCCCAAAAAAGGATTTAATTCCCTTTACAGAGTCAGTACACAGCCGCACTCCAACAGGCCTCTCTGTTATTTTACCACACGGGGTCTCTGTTGTACAGGATACATGAAGAGCAGTGAAGAGCAGCGGAGTGTAAATCTGACATCGGCAATCACTCACGCTGAGAGTAAACTTTTGAAATGAGACTTGAACCTTGAAGAGTGACGATGACTGTACATCAGTGCTGTTTGCATTCCTGGTGAAAGGCTTTCTAACATGGGAGCGAGCTTCCTGCTGCAGTCATGTGCTTCTCCTCTCTGGGTGAGTTTATTTTTTTGTTGCTGCACAGGGTTGACCGTCTACATGTGCTCTTTTTATTTATAGTGTCTTATTTTGTGGACTGGTTTTGCACCACGGCAGCTGAACATACACTCTGTTCCTCTTTACAAATGCTCGCTCATATTTTGTTTGCAACACTGTGTCATGAATTGTCAGGCTTTTTTTCTGTTGCCACACTGAACCGCATTCTTTAGTCCTCAACTCCTGAAGCTTTAAAGATCCTCCTCTGTGTAAATCTGTAAGTTCACTTCCTATTATTTTGAATCACAAATGCAAAATACAAAAGAAATACTTCATTCTTTTGGCAGCAGCATTATACAGGCACTCAGCGTACTG
This sequence comes from Parambassis ranga, assembly GCF_900634625.1. Classification (NCBI taxonomy): domain Eukaryota; kingdom Metazoa; phylum Chordata; class Actinopteri; family Ambassidae; genus Parambassis; species Parambassis ranga. Next base: position 12,986,378 of record NC_041036.1, read on the forward strand.
GACATATACCTCTGATGGTAAAAATAAACAGGACAGACATTATTTACAGAAAATAGAAATATAACATATAAATACAATAACAGAAGTGTGCAATTTGTAAAAGTCTGTAGTAGCAGTACTGTTAGATACTAAAACCTGTGTGTGCAATTTTCTTGTGCTGTAGCTATTTGCAATGAAAACAAGCAGCACCTCATGTCTCCTGCTGTTGAAGCTGATGTACCTGGTATTACTCTCAGGTAAAACCTTTAACATTTTTTAAAGTATATTCATTTTGGACAAACGTTGTGGAACCTCCCTTTAACACAACATGTAATTTAGCTCTGTATTTATGTAGAGACATTGCTCAGATCATGTTTTTATTTCCATGTTTATTTATGTATTTATCTATTGGCAGTTTCTGAGGCACAAAGAGTTGAAGTCTTACCTGAAGTGACCGGATACCTCGGGCAAGATGTCACTCTGCCCTGTGCGTTCCAAGGACCACAAAGCGCCACTGTTACTCAGGTTCAGTGGAATCTTCTGCAGACAGGAGTAAATACAACTGCTCTTGGTGTTTTTAATGTTCAGCATGGAGTGTTTTATCCTGATTCTCCTCTGAAAGGAAGACTGAACATTACAGAACAGTCATTGATAATTAAGAACCTGGAGCTGACAGATGAAGGATTGTACGGCTGCAACATTGCAACCTTTCCCTCAGGTTCACTTGAAGGAAGCACCAGGCTTAATGTTCGAGGTGAGATGGTACAGCCTTTCATAACACCATGATGAATAAATACAGTATATCCTGATGAAGTCTGAATGTTTTCTGTATGATGTAGTTTAGGCACTTTCATCTGCTTTATCAAAGAATCCATGAGCTGTCATGTTTAAGATGGATTTTTATTATTACTTTGTCATGACTATGTCTCTTACTTGTCATACGAGATCAACATGGTTTTGTTGCTTGGTAGCAAGTTTCATGAGCATTTATTTCCTGAGTGCCGCACATCTGTCCCTGACTTTTATCACTCACCATGATCTCCTCTGAGTTAATCATAACCATGTTTCCTCTTTTAGCACAGATGCCGTTATCAACAGGGACAGTTTCCACCATAGTCACTGTGGTCGTGCTGCTGCTGGCGATCATGGCAGCCACAGCGTACCTCCTGTTCATTAGAAGGTAGGCCTGTGTGTATTTGTCCTCTTCCTTTGGGCTCATGAAGTTGTTTACACACAGATTTAAGAGACAAAAATCCCCCTTGGAGGTTCCCAACCCCTTTATCTGCAAAACTAAATGTGACTTACAGAATGATCTAAGTGGTCCTGTTGTCCATTGGAAGAGGCAGGAATTTGCAATAAATTTTTAATGTGAAGATCTTAATGCCTGTGTGCTGACAGCAGCCTTGACAAGAGAGTATTGTTTATTTATTTACACATTTTCTGGCCAATTGTCTTCAATGCAATACCTCAAGAGTTCTTTGCAGGATGTAACTGATGGATCAAAGTCGATCTAATTTTGTCTCCAGAGTTTATTGTAGAAATACAAAGTGATTTAAAAAGATCAGCTGTGACTGTAATGTTCTGTAAAGCACTATTAAACTGCTTCCGATTCTTCATTACACTTAAGTCTGGACAGCAGAAGTAAACTTATTCTGTAGTTTCTCATTGTATTGGTGAGTTTCAGACTAATTGTTGAGCTGTTATTGATAATCATACCTTCAGCCTCTGCTTCTGTTAAAAAAATGTCTATACCTGAAAAATGAACTGAGCCCTTCTGATCCTTTACTCAGACACAACTCTTCCTCAACACATCGTGTATTCATAGGTGAGAACAGACACACAAACCTTCCCTCAATTCTACACAAACAACTCGTCTGTTTCAGTTCCCATGAAAAGTGTTTGTGTCTTTCAGATACAGCAGGTGCAGCGATTGATGTGGCCCGGCCTTCTGTCATCATAAGAGAAGTAAGTTGAGTGTTAATATAGACACATTTAAAGACATGCCCTAAAAAAGAGCCTCCACTGACGCTTGTCAAACCCTGTCACACCTTGTAGGAGGTGGTCTACTCTGACGTAAAGCTCAAACCATCCAGAGATGTCACTGCTTCATCCGGGAGGAAATGCACCGTGCTGGCTGATGATGATGTCACATATGCTGAGGTCGTAGTTCGACCTGTGGTTAATAATTCAAGCACAGCAGATTTCTACGTGTGATCCTCTGCTTTTGCTGTTCAAAGTCGTTAACAAGTGGCTCAATGAGACTACAGCGGCTCACAATCTGTCTAAGTCCAAGACTCGCAGGAAGTTTCAGCTAAAATCACCTCCCCTGATATTTGAATGGTAAATTATAAACTAAAATAAAACGTTGCTGTTTTGTCCAGACATGGGTGTAAATGATTATTGTAGCTGTTTCCCTGTTTAATAAGTTTTAACGTAGACTACTATGTAAATTGCAGCTGGTTGCTGTTACACTGCACAAACAGGAAGTGGACAGGCTATCTGTAGATGGGGAAAGATAAATTCCCCAGTAGAGAAGTGCAGTAATGTCACATAATAAAACTTCCTCCTTTGCTAAGACATGGAAACTAAAAAGGACGAATAAAAGAGGAAAGTTCAATAGAGAAGTGACTGTGCATGTAAACCTCACCATGAAATGTCAGCTAAGGCTGCTAAAATACATGATATATGTGTGTGTGCAATTTCAAAAAACAGCTTTGAATCAATCAATAATTATGTATTATGAAACAATGTGTTGGCCAGTATCTGATAAAAGCTGTAATTTTTTCGGTTAGTCGTGCAGATTTGTTGTTCAGTGTTGGTGTCACAATCCTTCCTGCAGACACTGCAGCCTCGAACATGCCTGTGTAAGAGGAAAGGTGAGAAAATATGGTTTGCAAGCTGTAATGGTGAACAACCGCTTTCTCTCACCTACTGTTTTTCTGCCATCTTCCGTCAGCGTGATTTTCTTTTCTTTTTTTTGTAGGTGTGAAATATTGAACTCAAGACAGGCCGTTAGAACATGTGTGAACAAAAGATGTTTGCAGCTGAAACATTATATCAAAGGCTTCCATTTATGTTGCTACATTGTTGTAGTGTTTATAAGTACAGATATGTTTTGGTTAAATTCTTCTGTCATGACAATAAATACAAAGATAAGATTAGGTGTATACTGCTCGAGGAGACTCATGTCAGATTACTAAACCATGAAAAAAAAGAACCCACAGAAAACATCTCATTCCATCACATGTCATCGCTGAGACAAGCTACTGGAACTCACGAGCTGTGTTGAGAAGTGGGAGGAAAGATGAGCAAATAAGGGTGTTAACAGTGTGTTTTATCCCTCAAAACTCATTCTGTACCTGGTCTGCTTCTGTTTGTTATCTTTCGGCTGTCTCATGTTTGAATTGAGCAGGCCTTTGATTCACTGTGCTGTGTGCATGCTGTCATTTTTATTATTATATGTTCTTTGTATGCACCAATCACTAAGGCAAATTCCTAGTAATGTGAACCCCCTTCACTTACATGGCAATAAACACGATTCTGATTCTGATTCTGATTCTGATTTTGTTCTCATAGACTCTGCCTCATGATGCCTTCAGTTACCTGAAACAGGAAAAAGCACAACAGTTATTGACCTGAAACTTTCTGCACAATGACTCAGAGTTCACATCCATGTCGCAAACTTCTTCATTCTCGGCCAAAAACATATTTTTAACCGTTGTTGCTGGTTAGTTTTGAGAATCCTGATGACATTCTGCTGTTTTTTTCAGAACATTTCCAGGAAACCTTAAAGACAGTAACTCCCATAATTGAGAGTAAAGGAAGCAACACCCTGATATAAAAAGGAGATAGCAGAGAGCATGAAGGAAAGTGCACGAGGAAAGTTTAGCTTCAGGACAAACTAGTGCAACCAAGTGTCAGATTTAAGAAGATAATTCATGACGTACATTCATGGCAGCTGCATGAAGCAGGCTGTGGTTCATCAGTCATCAAATGATGTCAGAAAATATGAAAACAAAACTCCAAACCTTCAAAGGAAGCGCACAATTAATGACCCTGAATGAAGAGAGGCACACAGGAACCGAAAACCAAAAGCATTTCTGTACGTTATCATCGTCTGACCACACAGGGCCACTGTTGTCCTGGAATATGACTGCTTCACTGCAGTAAAAAGAGGAAATCCACAGCAGCGTTTGTCCGTGCAGACTTTCACAGTGGTTCTTTATTTTTGAGGAACTTGTGTTGAAAAAATAAAATCCGTTAGTGGGACTCGTGTCTTTATGGCATCTTATTGCTGAGTTGGTGATTGATCCTTTTTGCTTGAATCACTGTTGGAGGTTTTTTGCAAGGCGTAGTTGTGCACGATGAGAACTTCACCTCTCCTAGTGTTGCTGTTGACTTTGTCAGGTAAGAAAAGAGTTTATTGTAATGTGGAAAAACGCTTTTGAAAAGCTTTGACGGTCTCTGTTAAAGTTACACACAAAAACAGGCTGCATGGTTTCCTGTTTTTCATTAAGTATCTGTATTTTTTCTTCTGGAACAATATCTTTGTGATTTTGGCAGTTTCTGAGGCACAAAGAATTGAAGTCTTACCTGAAGTGACCGGATACCTCGGGCAAGACGTCACTCTGCCCTGTGCGCTCATCCAAGGACCACAAAGCGCCACTGTTACTCAGGTTCAGTGGGATCTCCTGCAGACAGGAGGAAATAAAACCATTCTTGTTGTTTCTAACACTTACGGTGGAGTGTTTTATCCTGATTCTCCTCTGAAAGGAAGACTGAACATTACAGAACAGTCATTGATAATTAAGAACCTGGAGCTGACAGATGAAGGATTGTACGGCTGCAAAATTGCAGGCTTTCCCTTAGGTTCATTTGAAGGAAGCACCAGGCTTAATGTTCGAGGTGAGATGGTACAGCCTTTCATAACACCATGATGAATAAATCCAATATATCCTGATGAAGTCTAAACTTGTCAGTGAATGGCCTAATCAAGGTTGTGCTTCCCCTCGCAGATAAGACACACGACACACAGATCCCGAGGCTGATAGCTGCTGGAGTATTCATGCTGACTGTACTGACCATGCTGGTCACAACCCATGTCCTTATCATCCGAATAAGGTACAGAACCATCTACAGTACCACATGATACATTAGTTTATGTTGCTTATGTACGTCATGCAAGCTTAGATTTCAAAATGTATGAGCAATAATCTGCTGTATTTTATTGTATTCAGACGTAAGGCTTCAGTCGGGCAGCGTGTCGACACCGGTGAGTCTCCCTTCCCCAGAAATATAATCTAATATTCAAATCTGCTTTTGTAAACATGTGCTTCTTTCAGATGCAGTGATGTGGGACTGAAATGGACATAGTAATCCCAGCTTGTAGACGTACTCCGCTTGCTGAGGGTCAAACATACTTCAAACTTTGGATGGTGCTCCTGCAGGCTGGAGTTTGATGGGGTGTTGGGTCAGTGGTCTGAGATAGAAGCAGACAGGTCATGTTAGATACACACAAACAGCCTTTTACATGTAGAAAATATGTGGTTAAAAATGTTTGCTGTCCTCTTTAGTAACTGAATCCATAACGCACCTCAGACTACCACCACCCCACCATGAAGCTCAGTGGCCACTATGACAGTGATGATGTGAAGTGTGTAAGGGGAGGGGCTTAATGTTACTGTAATGCTGTATTTATCAGAACTGGCCAAAACACAAAGAAACATTATTAAAGAAAACAAAAGAAAAGAGAAAACAACTTTATGTCTTCCTTCAAACATAAGGAAGAAACCATTCGCATTTTTGGGCTTTGTGAATCAGAGAGGATGGATGAAACTATCGACTTAAACAACAGCTACAAGTACATGAAAAACATGAGCATATCATTCATTGGACTGCAGTCTGTAGCTTCCTTTCTTTGTTGTTAACCCTATCTAGTACCCGTTACACCTACCTTGATGTTTCTGTGCGCTGATCCTGTTCGTGGCTGCTGCTGCCTCTGTGGTGTTTGTGGTTTGCAGGCTTGCTGTGGTACTGATGCCTACCTGACCACCAGCGTCTGTCACCTGCTGTGTGAGACATGGAGTGTCAGAAGGTGTGAGAACAAGTTAGGTATTTTAAAGGCTGATTTTAAATTAATACTTGTTTTTATTTCATACTTAATCATGTGATTACAGTAACAGCCTGCGCTGTCAGGGATAACAGCCGTTTTGTGTGTACCTGTCTTTGCTGAGCATCAGCTGTAAAAACAGAAGTTTGTTGCTAAAATAAAGTTGCTCCACACATCTGGGGTTTCTCGTGAAGTGTGGGGTTTTATCTTGACAGGAAATGGCTGCAAAGGAAGTGAGCAGTGTTGGAAAGTACATTTACTCAACTTTGATGTACCAAGAGACTGCAAAGTTATTTCATACTTTTGTTGTGATACTGTGCAGTTGTTACTCTTACAAATTCATTTTTGGTGGCTGATTAACACACAGCAGGGTGAATTCTGGCATTCTACCACTCCACAATATATATATTTGCCTTGAGTATCAGTGGCTGGTATTGGCAGCCTTTGAGTGAGTGAGTACCAATACTTTGAAATAAGGCTGGCATTTTGTCCAAGTCTGCTGCAGTGGCTCAGATTCTGGTCATATAGTGTCTTCATCAGCAAAGAGCAGCACCTTTGAATGGCCTCTCAGTTCCTTCAGCCATGACCTTCCAGGTACTCAGTCCCCATTGACTCCCTGTAATGGACACAAAACCAACAGAAACCAACAGATTAATGCCAGTATTGTTTTATTCTACAAATACACATCTTAAAAAACAAGGACATATAAAAGTTTGGTCTCCCTAGCCAATATCCAAACTCTTACAATCATTAAATTATTGATCTAAAAAGCACAAAACTAAGAGTAAAAGAAAGAAAACAGAAACAACTAATTTAATCTTATGCTCAACTAAAGGGCAGAGTTATAATAACACACCTACTAGCTATTTCACAATTAATTTTCTAATTTATAGGTTTTATTTGTAAATGAAACTCACCCTGAAATTCCCTTTCCATGGCATGCATTCAGCTGGCTCCTCTTCCTCTTCACAGGCCGATGGACTAAATTTCCATGTTTTCAACCTGGAGGCTTTGTTCTACTCTAAGATGCCGTTTGGTTACATTTAGGCACCAAAATGTTTAGATTATGAAATGATATGGGACTTATCCACACAAGCGGACATAAAGCTTTGTAAACAGTGTTTTCTGTTGTTGTAAAAACATGACTTTGACATTATTTTCCTGGTGAATACACATTAATATAAAGTTCAAACGAAGCAAACCACAACCAGTGACTGCAGTAACATGCTGCATACACAATGATGTATTAATATAATGTCTCGTATATTTGTATCGATCTCAGAGGACAATTTTTCAGCTTATGTACTTTGCAACATTTGAAATTCTATTTACAGCAGCTAGTTCCTCCATCTCTGGCATTCCAATTTAACGTATTGATCAGTGTTACCCAGACAAATCCAAAAAATGCAGACAACTTTCCAAGCAAAGCAAAGACACACCTCACTGTGCTGCTGTTTGAATATTTTTTATTCCAAAAGAAGTTTGTGTGTCTATAGGTTTGAACAACAGGGCGGTCTCTCTGAAGATCATTTCCCCTTTACTCCAACACCTCCCGTCCCCCACCCTTCACCCATGAGCACACTGTAGAGACTCTCGCTCTTCAATAGTAATAATAACAATTTAATCATAATATTCATCAGTTTTAATAATCCATTTAGCACTAGTATAGAAATATGAAAAAATACCAAAGAAAATAACATAAAAGTAAATCAAAATGTTTTGTTTTGTGGAGTGACTGTTCAGACACCCTGGTAGATTTGTTTTGTGACCCTCCCTTCCCTTTGTAGATTCACTTTGTAATATTTTGGCTTGGCTTGTGCCTCTCCTGCTTTCAGCTGATGGTTTACAGCTGTTGATGGCCACTTAATGACCACACAGTGCCGTTCACATATCGAGTTGTCATATGAACCAAAGAAGAAACCTTAAAAACAAACAAGGGTTTACAAACAACAATGGGTGAAGATATTGTGGGCGATTGTGTGTTTTTATCAGTGTGTGATGACTTGGCTCGTGTTGTCTTGTCAGTATTCTGGACACAAAGGCAGAGAGAGAAAGAGACGCATCACATGAGGCTTCTGCTGACAGCAATCATTCGGGAAAAAACAGCATAATGTGTGCAAACAAAGTTATCTATTAAAATCTGGAACAAAAGAAATGTGCTTCACAGCATTGGAGCGTCAGCCTTGACAACAATGGCTGTGTTTTTCAGAGGGAAAGTGTGAACTGGTGGCTTTGCATGTTATCACATACACTTCTGATTACTGCTGGGGTGGGAAGCCAGTGAGGAATCGTGTCCTTGTATCAGCTGCGGTTTGTTTTGATGTGAGATGAAGGCTTGATGCTCCTCAGTTCAAAACCAAAACAGCTAGATATGTGCATAAATAGCTTCAGATAAAAGTGGCAGGTGTTAAAAAATGTAACACTGCTGAGTGTTGGTGCTAGTTTTTGCCATGTGTCCTGCACCAGCTTTTTGACCTGCATGAGAGAGACTGGTTATAGTTTGTACTATTATAGTGCCAAACACAGACTACTGCCATCTGCTGGCATGGAGAGTTATTCCCTCACATGTGAGCATAGAGTGTACATGAACTTTTTCCATCACTGCTGATTCTTGATGCTTTGGGACTACTATACCCTGTTAAACAACACACTAGAAACTCACAGTGACTTTGTTGGTAGGCTACTTGGATGTTAAAAGGTGATACAAAGGTGGTGTGTAGTGAGACCTCAGTGGTGTTGATGTTTAAGATGTGTATGGACATCTGACAACACAGGGCAAAAAATAATGAAGGCTTTAAGAAAGCAGTGACTTCTAAGAATTGAGAATGACATTCATGAGCACTGCAGTCAGGAAAATGTGCCATAAGTGATGACCTATAAGAAAATGTTGCGTCAGTCAACTCTTGGATGTCACTTTTCTCAAACACAAGCGGACAGCACATTTTTCTGGTTGATGTGTCAACTCTGAGCGCACTAATACACAAACATGTTTATTTTAAACTGCCTCCAGTCCTGCAGATACTGAATCATTCAACGAAGAGCTGACTGATCACTGACCTGTGGAAAATGTGAATGCAAACAACATGACATTGAGGGGCTGATGTCTGCATTAAGGTTATGGCAGTTCAATCTTATGTTATGTATGATTTCAGTAATGATGCTGCTTTTGTCTGGTTTCTGTTTCATGTGAGGAAAAATGTATACATGCCTACAATGGGTCTGTTTGGAATCATAAACTGTAACAAGTCCAGAGCTAAACTGTGTTTGACTATCATGATGGTGAATGCAGATATTGAAATGAGTAGTAGCAGTGAAATGGTGGAAGACAGTCCATGTACTGGGACTATAGATAGACATTTGTGACATTTAGAAAGAACCCTTAAAATGTTGATACTGCTGAAAGCAGCACCTGTTTGAAAATGTTTGAAATTAGTGTTTATATGTATCGATATACAGTATCATGAGCAGTAATCTAAAGTGTAAATTTTAAGCACAAAAACATGCAGATCCACCAGCGTGTTCCCCTTCGGCACTCTTTAGTTTTTGTGGGAGTTTTACCGTGCATCACTACTGCGATGTTAGAAAATTAACAACATGATCAAAAGAGACAAGTATTTCTTCCTAGCCAGAGTGAAACACATTTCATTTCTTCTAAATCTATTTATCGGCATGTTTCGCAGTGTGCTCCTCCCCCCCCCCCACCCTCCTTCTTGAATGAGTCCCCAGCCACCGAGGGGAGTAATTAGACGATGAAAAGCTTGAGACAGTATTGACAAGGCGATGTGGAGTCTATCACTCTGGCAGGAGCCACCACCATGGACTGGCCAAGTCAGTCTGTTGTACAGAGAGAAGGGAAGAAGCTGCAGCCTGCTGGCGCTTTAACAAGCCCCTTAAAAGATGCCCAGAATTAACAGATCAGGACACATCTAATAATGGAAGAAGTTCAGTGTGGAATTTCTCATTCATATTCAGCAGTGTCCTTTTCAGTCTTTTTAGTTATTCTCTATCTTGTCTTGCCCAGTCTCTCTATATGTTGTCTACACTGTGTGAACAGAGGTGAAAAAGAAGAAAAAGCATTGGCAGGCATCACCCAGGATAACGAGGGACATTAATTTCACATTTCAAAGCCTCTCTCTCTCTCACTCTTTCTTTTTTGTGCCTGTCTGATTATCCAACATTGGTAGAAGGGTGCTGTTGCTGGGTACATGGATTTTCTTTTTTACAGACTTACAGGAAGCACAAATTTTACACACACACACATTCACACACACAGTGTAAAGAAAGGCAGATTGACAGTTTTCTTTGCTACTGTTTGCATTACTGTTGTTGTTGTCTTGGGGTTCATTTCTTCCAGGTTCCAAAAAGCAGGGAGGGACACAAAACTCACGATCAGTCGCTGTCAAGTCTCTTAGTATGTTATAATCCACCATATTGTCACATAAAGTCTGTATTGAACTCTGTACTTTCCACTTAGAACAATGGTAATAAAACAAAAGACAAGAAAAGAAAAAGAACTCATTTTCTGGAAGTCTTTCAGTTCCTGTTTTAAATCACATACAGACACAGTATGTCCTCTAGCAAGGCTTCGTTTTACTGAAGGGCCTGTCGGCTTCCAGGGAAGTGTCTGTGGAAGAAAACCAGCACCCTCAAGTCTGCAGGTGAAGTGAGAAGGGAGAAATAGGAACCCTCCAGTAACATCCAGGTCCAAACTGAAGTGTTCTACCATCTCAGAGTCCGTTCTGGATCAGTGTTTTTCCATATTTCCATTGGCTGCTTCTCATAATAATGAAACATGTCTTTTTGTTCTCAGATTAAATTTACTTCTTTCTCTAAGCAGCACAAATGTCCCTTCCTGGCTTCCTGAAGCCCCTCTCACTGACTCACCTGTCTCTGGTCTTAGTCCTGGTCCCCTAGCAGGTCTGTGGTGTTGCTGCTCTGTGGAGGTGGAATGGGTCGAGGGGTGTGAGGTGGGGGGCTGTGTTGCAGTCGCCGTGGACTAGGCCCCCCTCCGCCCTCACTGTCTGTGTTGGATGAGGAGGGGGGTGGGGGTGGAGGTAGTCGGGGCAGGGGGGCAGATGAGGGTGGTATTCTTGTTGAGGCTGATCCTATACTGCTGCCTGATCTCAGGCTCTGGATCCTTCGGCACTCCTGGCAAATCCTCACATGGGTGCAGCCACGGGCGGGCAGCATCACAGGGGTGGGGGCAGGTGGAGGTGGGGTGGTGTTGGCTCCTGCTGGATCGTCTAGGATCCGTTGGGGCCCCGGCCCTAGATCTGGCGGTCCTGTCACTCCAGCTCCAGCCCCACCTGTCAGGGGGCCAGCTCCACTGTACAACTTGCCATTGCTGAGCCGCATTTCCCGGACCAGGCGGAGGGGCCGCGGGGCCCCAAGAGCAATGCGGGTGGGGTGGCGCAAGGCTGCTGAGCTGCTCAGAGGCCGACGCCGGCGCATACGGGAGCTCTTTTTACAGGAGACGGCGTTTCGGAACTCTGTGATCATCTCCTGACAGACAGACACCTAGAGGATAACAGGAACGAGGGAGGAAAGAAGGAAAGACGGAAGGGAAGGAAAAAGAAAGGAGGCAAAGATAGGGAGGGGTGCCACAGACACAAAGTAGGCAGGCAGCAGAACAAGACAGTGGTAAGGCAGTACATAAATAGGAGAGCAGAGGGAAAATTGAAAGGAAAGAAATAAAACAAGGCGGCAACAAGGCAGAAAGAACAGACACAGTAGGCATGGTAAACAAAAGAGTAGTGGGAGAAGTGAGGGCACAGAGGTCAACAAATGGAGAGAGCAGAAGTGAAGAGGTGATGGGAAGGATGTGGAAATGGATAAGAGATCCAAGGAGCAGAGAGAATTATTACAATCCAAACACACTGGACACCAAAATGTTGTTTAGATTATGGGCACTTCATTATGGCACTATGAACAAACAGGCAAGCCTGCAAACTCAGGTGCACATAATACAAAAGCACTCACTCACACAGCAACTGTACACGCACTGAAAGACACACTTCCATATCCATAAATATTTGTCATCATTCCAGCAGCACGACTACTGTAATCTGCACACATGACCAAGAAAATGCATCGACGACACACAACATTCTTGTTGAAATCATGATAAAAAAGTCATGTGCTCACACAAACAGAAACAGTACTCGTTATTGGAGAACAGACACTGATGGCCGAATGACGGGAGGTGCGTGTGTGTGTGTGTTTGAGAAAGAGAAAGGGAGAGAGAGGGAGACGCACAGTGAGATGGGTGAGAAGTAATCCAACAATGGAAACGAAGAATACCAGCGTACATGTGAGGCATGTAAAAGAAGATACATCATGACATTTAATGCCAGGGAAAATAGATCACACTACTTCTTTATGCAAGCAAATATTGGCATTTCTCAATATTGCTTATCCATACTCTCATGTTTAGCTCACAAACACTGACTGCCATACTGTTAAACACCAAAGGGCACAAAAACATCAAAACAGGCAGGGCGTGCAAAGTGAAAACAAATCCTCCGTTACTAGTGTACGTTTTTGGACGCATACTTAAACATTCCTCTCATCTCACATGCATATAACACACCGAACTGTTACTGCACACACAAACAAATGGGAGGCAAAAGCTGGAAAAGAAAACTCACTCTCACACTTACACACACACAAAACAACATAATCAAAAGGGTTGGCGGGATGCCATGGGAACCTACTGGGGTGTGTCTGTGGGGTCGGCGAGGGCAGGTATGGGGGCATACCTCATCGGTCTCTGCCGAGCGACGCGTCGACCAGACAAACTCCATAATGGCCACAAACACGGCAATGATGAGGCCACAGATCAGCACTACAAAGATGCCCCCAATGTTCTCCATGCCCAGACCTGAGAGCGGGCCAGAGGAGGAAGACATTAGCACAGACATACACAAACACATCAACACTGGAACGTGTTATAACCACATTTATCTTGCTGTCTGTAGCCCTGGAGCTATCAAAGGAATCATTTTGAGATTTCTGTTTTGTTTTTTTTACTTGCAGAGAGTTACAAGAAGACATTAAAAAAACACAAAACAATGGAAGACACTTCTGTAGCAGCAACAGAGGAGCAAAGCAAAGACAATAAATACATGTTGTGTATACACAGTAAAATTACAGTTCAGTGAGGACCACTTGAGGCAAAGAAAAGTTCGGACATCTTGCTATCTCTGGCTAAACTCAGTATCTGGAGTCTACATAACAGGTTTCATTGTCCAGCCACTGCAGCTCTAATACACCCCAGTGTATTGGAGCAGCAGAGAAGGACTTGTTTGCAGTAGTGTAACACTGTTCAGAACTAGCAAAACAAGGTTATTATATATGTGGAAAATGTGGTATTGAATCTCTTTATCGAAAAGTTTGTCACCATGCTCGACCCACAGTAGGAACTACATACCACATTTCTCATTCTATGCAGTGTCACATTCAAATATTCCTTATAACAGAAAAATGCAGCTTTTGTCCACTAAATCATTAGAGTGCATTTCCATTGAATTAAAAAATGTGTGATGAGGTGGCTGAGTGTAACAGAACCTTGAGATGAAATGAACAGAAGAAGGTGAACGATACTGAAAGCAAGTATCAAGTTTGTAACACACAGGGCATTTTAACATGGATGTGGAAACAGACACAAACACCCTTATAAAATCTGAATTGAATTGGAAGAGTAGATTGTGGTAAGCACCCTTCACAAGGACATTAAGGTAGGCATTAGCCATTAGCCGGACTGTAGCAGAGAGTGAGGAGACTATAACTGGGAACATTAGAGAGGAGAGGAGGGAGAGCAGACAGACAGTTGCGGACGACTCACCCTTGGCACGGTGGTCCTCCTCTTTAGGACATTGGCCTCCCTCCCACCACCTCCTCTTTAGTATCTCCAGCCGGTTATTCTCCTGCAGCTGGAGGATAGCCAGCGTGATCTCATCTCTGAACGGAGATCCTGGCAAATGACAGGACAGCAGGATAAGCGTAAGTGGTGGACAAGATCTATGGCACAAAGGCCCAGACAAGACAAGGGCTGTTTCAAAAGAAAGCATGACGCAAAAGAGGAAGATTTGATGTTGCAGATGTGGGATGGCTACAGCTGATCTTGTGTTAAGAATAAAGAGAGGATTAGTGAGAGATAAACAACGAGATTACAACCAGCAGAGAATGTCCTCTGACTGAACTGTGCATGAAGCAGCTGTAGAATATTTAAATCTGATTTGTTGTACATACAACAATGCTGATGCGGCCTTGATTTAAATTAAAGGAATAGTGTGACATTTTTAGAAAAACATTTATGCTGTTAATAAGATCATTATCACTGTCATATCTGCACATTAAATATGACACTTAAGCCAGAAGATGATTATGTTCATTTAGTTAAAAGGCTTGTAGGCATGTGCTAGTTTGCAAATCTGGAGAGTGCATTGTGGTGTGAATGGGTATAAACACTCATGTGATTCATCATGCCTTAATCAGATGACCCTTTCCAACAGAAAACATAAGAAAACAGGATTCTTAACTACCAGTGGTTAGTTTGACTAGCTAACGTGTTGTCTAAGCTGTTAACTGTTATGCAGTTAAATCCAGCCACAGTCTGTTCAGGCAGGGAACAAAGTTAGGCTCAGTGCTAAATCCATGTCCATGAACCGATGTTAAAACCAGCCCACATCATTTGATGGCTCAACTGATGTCCTTCTACACATCTGATGCAGGTTGCCTCAGCCTGCTCCAACACTGATCCTCCTTTCAGTGTTATGTCTAACTTAATCAGCACCACATCTGTTTTCGCTGTGAGGTCCCAGAACATTATTTTCCAAGAGATTTGCCACAAATTCATGTGTTCAGGCCTTTGTGTAGCTGCATGCTTTTAAGGAGACGGTGGAATTGTTGTTAAAACACAGAATGGAATAAAAAACACAAACAGTATAGAGGTAGCCAAACTTGAGCACGGTGAGAGAGCCATTCAAACTGAATACCAGCTTTCCTCAATTAAAGCTTTATATGCAACACAGCTCCTCAATGTATAAACAGTGAGAGGTGTGTGTCACTGTTTTCTTCTGGAGTCTTGTTCAGTAGGTCACTGCTCAGCACAAAACCTCCTGTAACATGGTTTCTTTATTTAAATCTCTCTTCCTTGTTTGTCTCCAACAAAACCTTGTTCACCCTCAGTTGTGTGTCTCCAGTACAGATTCACAGTTAGCCTGCTTTACATTCCTCCACTGTATTGGTCGCTAACAGAAAATGAGATGTGACCATCTTCATTTTAACCACGTCATAGTGAATCGGTGACTCCTCGTCAACAGGAGCTTGACAAGGAGCTGGAAAAGCAATTAACTGCATGTTTGTTACCTCCAGTTGAAATACTAATCCTACTGATAAAACATAAATCAACAAGACATTTTTTCAGATCTAATCTCACAAAGCAGCTACAACTACATGTGTCTGTTTAGCATAATTGATCTCATGCAGGTGTTTCTGCCTCTCCCACTGACAAGTAATGAGTTGTCTTTTTGTTGATGAGGATTACAGTGTTAGATCCCAGATAGCTCTGAAGACCGTGCCCTCTGTTGGACAAGCTCGGTTACACACTGCCGTGTATCCTGTAACTGCTCTCCAGCAGACTTAATACCCATTCGACTCCTCAAAGAGGTCACTGGGGCTATAGGTGACCTATTTCATTCTAAACTGTAAATAGCTCCCAGACTAATGATTGTGTCCTTGACTATTGTAGGACAGCAAGAGTCCGGCCTCTCAAGAAACTCAGCCTTGAGGATTACAGCCCTGTAAAAGCAGCATTTTGCACGGTTTCATGCCATCAGTAAATCAACTGACAAAGAGAAAACATTTACACACCTGGTACTGCACTGGGATCATAATCATTTGGCTGTTTCTGCCTTTTAGGAACATAAAATTCAATTTCATCTCTCTACATAAAGTCTTACATTTTCTACATAAAGCAGGGAATCCGTCTGTGTGCTCGGTTGGCTGGTTCCCTGCTACATTCTGTTTATCAACACAAGTTCAAATAGGCACATTGTGAACAAGCAGTGTGCCCGTGTCCCTAAACTGTGACTCTTATTTCACAGTCACATCATTGTGCAATAACAACCAACCAATTTATAAGCAAGCTGTGTAACAGTATGTGTACATATTTGTTGATGTTCAACACTGGAGGTCTAGCATGCTCCTGATAGTAAACAAAGCTCATGCAAATTCACAGCAGTTCCTGATCTAGTGGCTGAGACTCTGGGAGTCGGTTATATAATGCCCTGTTTACATTTCTCTCTCTTATTTTTACTTGTGGAATGCTGCGTAGTTTGATGTTTATGTGCCTTTATCCATGCAAATGGAAGAAAGTCACTCTGTGAGATGCTCACAGTTGAAACATATAAACTCCAAAGGTTGCATGAAATCAGGATAACATCTATAATTGCTGTTAAAAGTTTGAAGACAAATTTTAACTTTTTAATGCCTAAATAAATGTATTACTATTATTAGGTGGAACTCATAGAAATTTGCATATTTATGACATAACAACATCTGATTCTTTTTATTCAGAAGCTCTGGCACAGATCCTGCAAAATGCTGCTGCAACATTCTCCCAGACGAGCTGGCTTCATAGCTGCCTGATTTATTGATCAATTGTGGGTTCAATCAAAGATGTGACAGCTGAATTTGTGACCTTTAAGACCCTGATAAGGCCCATTGCTGTTTTCAGGCATGTCAGGCGAGGTGAAAGACATATAGTGACTGTTTCTGAGGGGAACAGCTGTCTTTGCAACTTTTTCCAGTTGAAAAGTGAAAATTTGCACCTCCTGGCATGAAAAAGGGAACATCTGTGTCATTAAGCACAGAACAACTAATTTGAAATTACATTTAAAGTTATGGGATGAGACTGGGTTTTATCTTTTGCTGCATGAGCTTTGTAATGTGCAAAAGACTTTTTTTTATTTTATTACCTAATGGCATGCCAATGCCATAGCCCTTGGTGTCCAGCAGGCCTCCTATCTGTGTGAGGTTACAGTTGAGGCCGCGGTGGTACTCGTTCATCGTGCTCTCCATTAGAAAGGCATACTTGGAGTTGAGCACTCGGGCGATGCCCTCCTCTGTGCTTTTCACAAATACACTAGGCTGCTTGGAGTACATGTAGTTCCACATCCGCTGGTAGGTCTGGTACCGTGAGTTCTGCACAAGGAAAAGGGCACACAACAAAGAGTATTCAGCGGTGAGTGCAGGTCAGTGTTTGTATGAGCCCTCTAATATGTGTCAGCATCTGTCTGTGAGCCAGAATGAGAAGAGGGAAATGGAAAGAGATGCATCCTAGGTAAACACATACGTCAGAAAATCCAGCGTGAACAATGACAAGCAGAGTAAAACATCAATGGCAAACAGCAGGGAAACGCAGAGAGGGGAGTGCAGAGAGAAAAAAGCGAGGCAGCAGATTATTTGCTCATAGCGTAGCTGATGCATCATCCTTCATACAGATGGAGGTAAATAAGCACACAGGAGGTGGTTCAGCTCTTAACACAATATGGCAACCGACAAAACAGGATTAAGTGTTTAAAGTGTACAATTACATGTTGTATCTCTGTGTGTGAGAAGAAAGAAAAATAGTAAAGGAGGAAGCATCTGTGTGTTAGGATGTGGGAGTGGGTTTTATGCATGTGTGTAGCATTGAGTGGGGTAATGTAGTGCAGCAATAATGCAGGCTTATGTTAACCACACATATTGGTATACAGCCATTTACAATGCACTGCACAGAAATGTTTATGCACTCACCTATACACATTCTAACACACAAGGACAACACATAGACTATGACAAACACAGATGCTGCCACAAATGCCAGAGGCATTGTCATAAGCAAACACAGGCAGCCACTTAACACACAAAAACCATAAAGAAAACAACAAACTACTGTACATAGCAGCGAATACGAAGGCAGTCATTCACTCCACTCACAGCCATGAAGAGATCAACACTGCACTAAATCACACAATGACAGCACAAAGAACAATTTAACGTGTATATCAGTATGTGTTTCTGAAATGTTGTGGTGGGTCGTACCATGAAGAAGGTCATGGTGCTCCCTCCGTGGATGGTGCCATACTCAATGTTGGTCTGGTCTGCCAAATCGTCAGGAGACTCAATGGGAACCTCCATCCTCTGGACAGTCAGGAACGCAGCCAGATTAGCAGTGTAGGAGGAGATGATGATCAGGGTGAACGCCCACCTGTGAGGGCGAAACAAGGAGAAAGACCAAAGGCTTAGACACTCATGCACTAAGGGGCACTACACTCAAATCTGTGCAATTAGGCCCTCTAAGCTGTTGCACAGGAAATTCATTCATCCATTTAATTTTAATTACATTTCTGAATTCACACACAAACCAGTCGTTTACCTTTGCACATGAAACATTTTTATCATTGTCTTAAGGTTACATATAGGAGGCTTATTTTAAATATTCTTTGGTCAAATCAAATTAAAAACACACATAATAAAATAAGCTGGTACATATCCCCAAGCTTAAGCTCCACTTCAGCACCAGGACAGAAAAAAAATCCTGGCTCCATTCCTTTATATTCAAAATCAGCAAAGTAAACAATTAGCAGTCTTTGTGGCATTGAAGGACATTTGTAGAAATACAAGATATTTACTCACATTGAAAAAATTCTCCCAGAAAGTAGTGCAGCTCATTAATTTGCAAAAAGTGTGCCCTTCAAATGCTCTGTAAACACTGTCACAGGTAACCCTGAAGAAGTGACTCCCTTGTTATTGTTGCAAATTTCATTTAAGAACATCATGCACTTACTATGCTTAATAATGTCTCATTTCTTGCTAGACTTATTTTCAGTTGCTGTCCTCCTCTGCTCTCTGTAATTAGCATATTTTTCCCAACATGTGTCTCCTTCAGTGTCAAAACCACGCTAAGAGACTAAAGTAGTAAAGTAGTCTCAAATAATGGCACTCACATCTCGCTGTATATGTTTAATCCATGATAATCATTGCTGACAAAAATGTAAACTGTCAAAGGCACATCTGTAACTGGAGCTTGTCTTTAAAGATCTGATTTATTTATAGTCACATAAATGTTTCCCCCACCCCCCAACAAATCAGTAAGGACTTTTTCTGCCTCCTTGGCTCCTTTCTGCAGATGAAAACAGCCTCAAACTCAATGCACATACATTCCTACACAGTGAAGGTCAAACATTAACGCGAAGACAGAATGCATGAGGAGTGGAGGAAGGGCTTTTAACACATGCATACAAACTCAGCCATTCTGTAACTTACCAGACCCCACTAACACATCTGGTGGACAAGGCTCTAGGCATTATCTCTGATCCCTGCTGCATGAAGCCTCCGACAGGGAACCACAGGCTGTTTCCCAGCGTGTACTGGTTCTCCAGCATGTCCCTGCGCTCTCGCAAACAGGGGTGAGGGTTGTACCACTCATAGGGGCTTAACCTGTTGGGGAAACACAGCTGCAGTGAGTCAGCCTAGAAAACACACGGCCATAAAGTAAAGTGTACTGTCAAATCAGTCAATCAATTTAATATCAGTCAAACTGTATGTGGGAGGTTGTGAAAGGTGAAAGAAAGATTTCTATATGTGACAGGTGAGTCGTGTTAAAAAAGATAAATGGCTATAGAGCTGCAGACTATCAGTACAGTATGTAATGTAATGTACTGACCTTGCAGCTAGGAAGAGCACACAGCTGACAGCCAGGTAGGCAAGCAACATGAAGAGCCAGACAGCTGGAGAGAAGGGATCCAGAAAGGAAAAGTAACCCGGCTTCCGACCCTGACAAGACAAGAAGGAGTGAGATGGAGAAACTGATGGACAGACAGGAAGCGTCTATGTCTCGGTTGTCAGTAAATGTCCCCTTTGCACCACAGGAGGGCAGCGTGCCTCACTGCACTTGGATAGTAAGCCTGCAGTGCTTTGATACGCTAATGCTACAATCCATAAACGCTTCGTTTCACAATGCCTACTGCTGAAGAATACTTGGCTTAGACCCAAAACCTCATTAGCAATGTAAAGCTGCCACTGTTACCCAGTTACACAGCACAGACTTATTGAGCAATATAAATTATACCTATACATTTCAGTGGATGCAGCATAATCAAACAAATATAATCATCAGCTTTAAAGATGAGATCAGCTCTGATTCTTTAAGCTTCGTCTTAACAGCTTGTCGCCTTCCATTGGCTTTAAAACAGTGCAAGCAAGAGAAATGAAATCTAGTACACGATCTGTAGAGAGTATCACCCAGCGGGTGCCCTACAGCCCTAGATAACACCCTCACCAGTTGAACTCTGTACAAGATGCTGATCCCCAGGGTCATAAACGGCTTAGAGAAGTCGATAACTTTCTCTCTCTCTGATGTAATGGTGAAGCCTGCCACGGCCAGGTCTGCTTTCTGGAAGATTGACAAAGATAGATAGGTGAACAGATAGGAGCGGGGGCGAGAGAGAGAACGAGAGAGAGAACGAGAGAGAGCGAAAGAGAAATCAGCTGGTTTGCACTTTTTAAAAAAAATTCCAGGATGAAAAAGGAAAAGTGTGCTGATGCATATGTGCACTCTGTCTCTCTCACACATACACATCATCCACCATCCAAATGAGGCTAATTGCAAGTAAGCACTGGGTGGCTGGTCTCTCCACCTGTATAAAACCCTGCAGGTCTATGGTTGCTCTGCCTCCTCTCCATCTCTTCCATTAAAAGCTAATTGATGAACATGGTCTGCTAATTAGAGCAGAGTGATCAGGCAATGGGGAGGGCAAGGAGGGAGAGGAAGCGTGGAGAGCTGGGGGAGCACCAGTGTGGCAGGCCCCACACAGGGACCACAGTCCGGTAATTGAAGTATAGCGTATGGTAATTAAGCAGAGAGGGGCTCTCATTAGCCTGCTTCAACTAGAGTGTCTGTCAGAGGCACACTAGGCCTGGACAGGGAGAGAAAGAGGGGTGACAGGCTGGGACAGTGCCGGGTTACTGTAAGGAAAGATGGTGCAGACAATTTTAGGCAATGCTACCACTCTCTTTTGGGGAATTATCAAGTCAGCTTTTGTCCTAGATAAGAGTGTTACTCCCCTTTGAGGGCAATTTGAGACATGGGAAGTTACAGCAGAGTTGTGGTTTGGGGCTACATTGTGAGTGTGTGCGTACATAGCTGTATGTTCGGGTATAAGTTTCTGTTTGCAGAGACACTGGTTGGAACATTTTAGTGTGTCTAGTGTGTAAGAATAGTGCTGGAGAGAGAAAGTACTCACCCTGTTGATTAGCTCTCCAACCATCCCTGTCCAAGAGCCATTGGGCTCGGGAGCCCCGTACAGCCCATCATCCACCAGCTTGATCTTGAAGGAGAATTTCAAGATGTCTGCCAGCTCCCTAAGCATGTCAACGCAGAAGCCCTCATACTGGTCATTGCCCTGGAAATCTTGGTAGTTGTCTTTTCGCATCACATATGGATTTTCCTGAAGAGAGAAGGTGCATGAGGGACAAAAAATATAACTATGCTGTTTTAGCAGAGTTTAGTGACAGAAGATTTCATATCTGTTGATTAAATGTGAAGCTAAAACCCCGAGATGATTAGCTTTGCAAAAGCCTGCAGCCCATTTATTAATTCATATCTTGTTTGTTTAATCCAGAGAGTTTAGCAATTGTGCTGTGCAAAGCTAACTGGCTTCATATTTATTTTATATGTATGACTATTATACACTGCTATATCTTCACAACAAAACACATTTACCAACATATGAAACATTTTAAGTTTTTTTTCAGCATTTCATTTTTAATTTAATAAAAAAAAAAACGCACAAAGTTAACTTGCATCTATGTGCAATTTAAATGTGATGTATGTAAAGGAGCATTCTGATATTTTTTACACTACAAACTCTCCTCTGAAAGGCTGGAAATTCTGGTCACTGTGTGAACTTAAAAAACACAAGACACTAAATATCTACCAAAGAGAAAATATCAGGGGAATGAATTCAGCTTTTGTGAAGCCTCACTACTGACTAAATGTCAGGATATCTTGACCTCAGCAGAATCAATTTAGACCGTTCTGTTATGGAAGGCCTATACTAAATTTCTTTGAATTGAAAGACACAGGTGAGAAACAAAAGACAGACTGAGGTTAACCTCCCCACTGAGTGTTTCATAAAGTTACACTACACAATCAAAAGAGAAAAATGTGCACAACAACTTTTGTCCACCACACATAGTACATTCAGCATCGTGTAATTAGAGGGACATGTAAAGGATTGTGTCCAGATGCTGCCACAGCACAGAAATCTGCTGCATCTTCTGGATAAACCTCACAGTTTCTGCAAATGTGGTCAGGGCCGCTCACCAAATGCTTTAGCCATTGTTTTGTTTACAGTTTTATTCATTGACTACCTGTCAAAATGTTTGACGAGGGTTGGATTTTTAGACTTTACAAAAGAAAAATAGACACTGCTTTGTCTCACTATCCTCTCCTGTCCATGCGTGTCCAGTGTGAGCTGGTAAACATCCTACCTCCAGTAATTGTCTGCAAGTTGTGTTTTTGACAAATAGCTCTTATTGATTATTGTTAGCAATCTTTCTAATGTTAGTGAAATGTTTAAACCATTAGACCCCTAACAATCTTACATATTGGACCTTTAAATATAATAACGCATGGCTGCTCTAGTGTCATTAATGAAGCTGTGATGTAATGTGTTTTTGTATGTTTCTACAGTGATGCATAGCATTGTGCAACACATTCATTGATTTTCTGATGTGACATTACTCATATGAAAACCAGAAGGAGACAACTACTCCTGGGGTTTTGACATTATAGGAAGAACAGTCTGATTTTAGTACCACATCTCCCTCAGTGCTCTGTCAGTTTCTGTGACAGTTACAGCGACTGCGGAATTAGCAAAAACAGACCACAGAACAGCAGGAGCTCCGGCGCAGCCTAAGAAACCACACTAAAACAAGTCTGAACTCACCAGTGTGGGGTAACTGTGACCTTACCAATATGGTGGTGACAATGAGGGTCTTGTTTGCCAGCGTCTCTGAGACATTAATATCCAGACTGGTGGAGTTCATTGCCAGGGTGTTGTTGGAGTACCAGATCCCAATCTAATTGACGAGAAAGTAAAAATCAGTTACTATTGTGGGATAAATAACGTACTGTACTGTTGCTTCAGTGCAGCTGTTTTACTGCTGTAGTGGGCTATGTACCATCTGCAGCAAGTATTTCAGTAAGTATTTGTATCTAAAACATGTTTGCATGTTTTATACATTACACTTTGCTTTGCTTACAGTAACCTACTCTATATGCATATTGGTTTAATTGTTCCCACAGGAGTCATGCATAGTTGTGCAGTACCAGGCTCTGATGAAAAAAAAAATGCTGTTTACAAGCAGAGCAATGTGCTGGGACAAGTTGGCAAAGACACTAATGAAAAAGCATGCATTATCAGGAGTTTCATGTCTAACACCTTTCTTCAATTGCATTAAAAAAACAGCTCGCATTTTTCTGTTTTATGGAGACAGCAAAGTCGATTAGGTACGTAAGTGTGTGATTATGACCTAACCAATGTGCAGGGTGGAGCAGCAGCTCACAGAGGCACTTCTTTGGGAGATATTACTGTACATCTTTCAATAGGTCAGAGGAGAGGTAATGACTCCTCAGACAGAATCACAGCTTTTCTACGACACTCTTTATCCTGCCCTGACATTTAAGAGTGGTCTTTTTTTTCTGCGAGGCTGCCTGCCTGCAGAGTGGGTGTCACTGTGCAAAGAGGTGGGCAGAGGTAAAATGTTAATTACTGCAACCTTATGCTCAACTAAGTTTAAGTCATGCTTTAAGTATGGTTAGCAGGTGGTATGTTGTGTTAACATAGGAGACATTCAGTCAGGAGTAAAGACTGGGAGGATGTATTAAGAGAAAGTGTTTCCTCCAGAATGAACTGAGACATTATTTCCTCAATCTCTATCTGCATTAATGTGTATGCTTCATTAGTTTTGGCTTTAAAATGCAGGTGAAATGCATTTTTATTTCTATCTCCCCTCATCTTTCTTAACAATGCTTAGTGGAAAAGAATGCTTGGACAGAATAATGCACCAAAATGGTCCAGAACGCCTCATTGGCTGTGTCTGCCAACATTTTAATTTGGTTCCGCACATTGTCCAAATACCTTAACTAATTTGTTGTGGCTTGTAAGAAGTGGATTAAAAGATCAAATGGCCAAAATAACTGGGAGGATGAGGTCCAGGAAAATAAAAAGGGAACAAAAATAATGGTGTAAAGGAGAAGGTGGAAAGATATACAGCCCTCAAATGTGCAATCCAACTCGTACAGTGATTAGACAGGAAGGTTTAAGGCAATACATTTGTGGTTTTCCTTTTTTAGTAACACTGGCTGAGAAAATGGACAACATCGGCCTTTTGCACTGCTACATCGGTCTCAAGTGCTTATTAACTAAGGAGGTACATGAGGACAGGGTGGTAGCGTGAGTGGAGAGAGCTCTTACAACATGGTGAGAAAATGAGCTCCTGAATTTAAAAGAGGCAAAGAGAGCCTTGAAGATGACCCGTGTGCTGGAAGGCTGGTCACCACATGGAGACTATGACATGACAGATAAATGAAAAACTTAGTGGTACTTTGTCAGAGTGCCGAATATGTTCCAGGCAACTTCAAATGACCAATGTGTGGGCATGCTGGGTCCCTGAAACTCTTTCAGCAGATTCAACAGATGACAAAAGAGATTTCTCTATCAATTTGTAGCCACGGATGAGACTTGAGTCCACCTTCAGCCCCAGTTGAAAGAACAATCGCCCAGGCTTTGTGGCTCCAAAGAAAGCCAGTCAGTAAGATACACTGTCAAGGTGGCAAAGGGAGTGCTGCTGCTGGATAGGTTCACACTATAAACAGTGGCAGTTTGAGCTGAGGATTTAGACTGAGTGTTCTTATACCAGGACCAACAAAACTGATGCCTTCTCCTTTGGCTATGAATTTGTGAATCTGTTCTTGTAAGCCTGAAGCAAACCCAGTTCTATACAAGACAAGGAAAATAACCTCGAAGAAGGAGGGAAGCAAACATAATTTTTATGTTTGTAGATCAGAAAACATTAAGTCAACATTCAGCTAAGGGTGAAAACAGGTTGGAGCCAAAAGCAAAAAACATGTTCACAAAATGTGGACAGGAATTGATAAGACAGACCTGCAAGTTAAGCAATCATTTAAAAAGCAGCTGAAGACTAAACAAGCAGCTAATGTATTCTAGTAGCCTTCAGGTACAACAACTGTTAACACATATTTGGAGCTAAAACATGATTCTGCTAAAGTGCTGTCAGGTGAAACACGTATCAGCTTCACTAAGTAAAGACTTGGCTTCTACCAGGGGAGTCTGTGATGAGGCTGACCTTAGAGTTAAACGCCTCCCCTGGCTTTGTGAAGTCAGATATGTGACCTGTATCTAACCCTCAGCCTTAAGGCACTGTGACCTGGCTGCTGCATGATAACAACAGGTGACTCCTGACCTCTTTGTGGCCTCCTCTGTGTTTCTCCAGGATCCGCAGGGTGTAGTTGGTTCTCTGACCTTTGCTGTTGAACTCCACTCTCCCTGTCAGACCATCGTACTCCACCTGGCAGGCAGACAGGGAGTGAGATGAGGAAGTATGACAGAGGCATAGAAACATGAGAAAATGAGTATGAGCAATAAGAAGATGGAGAAAGAGATATAGCCAGTAATCTGCATAAAGCCAACACTCTCCCTCTCACTATCAATCATGATTAGACAGATACTAATAAGTGTGATTAGGAAGGAAGAGGGGGGTAAAAGAGAAAGACAGAGACAGACAGAAAGAAAGAGATTGAGGCTGGACTAGACAGGGATGAGCAGTTTTGGATCAACTAGGAGAAACTGACTGATCGAGAGGCTCAGACAGAGCAGCAGAGAGAGTCAACAGCTCCCTAATAAGACTCAGACCTGCACCTCATGGCTCAGCTCTGCCTCTCCTCAAAACCCAGGTGCTGGCACAGAACTATGATGAATGGCACATTGCTGAAGATAGAGCACACCATGATGTTGACTAACAAAGACAGATGTCGGGCCGGTGGGGCGGAGGCAATGAGAGATGGGGCTCAGACTGCCTTGACAACAGGTCGTCGATGAGAACAGACGACCGGAGATGGGAGATGACAAAGAACAACAAAAGACAGAAGTTATATGCAACATGAGATGATGAGGATGACGCACAATGTTGTTACACTGTCATCAATTATCAATTAGTCATTTAAAGGAAAAATTAATTAACAATTATAATTAGTGATTTATCACTTCTCAAGCACGTGTGCAATACATTTGTTGATTGTGATGAATGTCAGCTCTGAAAACACTCTCAGATGTGGGGCTGCAGCTGCTGATTATTCTCAGACATTTTTTTTTTGATTCATCAGTTGTCAGATGTGATATTTTTTATACATTTAGTTTTATCAAAGTTTAAGTGTGTAAAATTGTGATTTCTTAAACAATTAAATTAGGCCACAAATGTATCAGTCGCATCTATTTGGCCTGTCTGCTTGAAAATGGTTCCATTAATTGATTAGTAAAATAGGGCAATATTAATCTAATCAGCAACTCAGTAATTGCTTGAACTGTAATTTAAAGATGTCACCTCAGGTTTCAGGAAATCGCAATGCCATGACATGTTATTGACTATCCCTTAATAAGCAGCAGTTAATTAATAGTTAGTATTTATTAAAATTAGTGAAAATCAACCTAACTTACTTTGCTAATGTGAAACAGAAGTGGGTGATGCTTGATTTAAACTGAGCCCCCCTTGTTATGTATGTGTGTCCATGTTCATGAGCTCTCATATCGGTCTGTGATTATACACATATTGCACACATGGAGACTGATGAAGCTTTTACCATGCGAAGGTAGTTCATGAGACTGGTCCCATGTTGCCAGATCTGAGGTGAGGTGCAGCTGAGTGGCTTCACTCCAATTTCCTGACTGCGGTTCAATTCTCTCACCGCCCCCACCACCACGTGCACCGCATCAAACATCAGCGCTGACGAGAGCTGTGGAAGTTAGAGAGGACACATCAGGGGGGAGAAAAGGCAGAGAGGGCAGGATGGATGGAAACGGCAAGGGGCCAGGGGAGAGGATGCAATGAGAAGGGAGAGAGGTGTGAGGGGGTTAACAGTGATAGAGGGGGGGGGGAAATAACAGGAGAGAGAGGAAAAGCAATGGAGAGGAAACAAAAATGGAAACATCAATACCCATTAAATACAAGCAAAAGACGAGCTGAATCTCTTTAACTGCTCTATGTATCAGTGTGAGGAATAAAGTAGCTTAATGTTATGTGGCATACAAACACAGCTTTTAAAATTAGTGCTAATGGCGTGCATGCATGAGCACTTGTGGGTCCAAGGCACTGACCGCAGGGCCAGGGTACGTTAAATCGCAGCCCTCCCTCCAAGAGAGATTGAGGCTCCGGATGAACTCCAAATAGAAGGGATGGGTGGTGTTAAACATGGAGAAGCCCACGATGTTGGACTGCTCATCCACTATGTCATCCAGTCTCAGTAAGGGGAAGTCCTATAGAAGGAGGAGGAGGAGGACAGTGTTTGCAGAGAGAAATAGAAAATTTAGGTGAAAGACAATGTTGACAGTGTATCAAATCTTCTGTGAAGAAGAGAGCAGAAGAGAAAAAGAGAAGCTACGGGGAGTGAAAACATCTTATCTCTGACGGAGAGAGAAAAAAAGGGTAGACAAAAAATGTTGACAGCAATGACTCAAGGTGCTGATATACATACAAGTGCATCTAAACCACAAAAGCACATCACGTAGAGAGGGCAGGGAGGAGAGAGAGAAATAAAAATCAGACACACAGCACAAAATGACACATTAATTCAAATGTTAGAAGGGGGAGGCCAGTACATCAAGGAGGCAGATGAAAACACCGGAAGCACAGAAGAAGGTGGCGGGTGGCAGACGAAAAAGGCCACATCACATCTGTCATCACCTTCACCTCAGACCCTCTTTTTTCCCACTTTGCCATCCTCCCCTGCACATCCACATCTTTGTACAGTATGCTCAGATCTCTCCTTCCCTCTTCCCATCTTTCATCTCCTCTCCTTTTTTTCCCCCACTGTCACCTCTCACTGCCTCCCCTTATCGAATTCTTTCTCTGCCTTAGCACCTTTGCTCGCTCGTAAAGGGACAGAAGAGGAGGAAAACCAGTGAAAATGAAAGGAACAGAAGAAAGGAAGGAGGAAGAACTGTTCACTCTTACCATAGTGGTGAGGATGTACTTATAAAATGCTGATGTCATCCCCAGCTCTGATGCCTGTAGGACAAAGAGAAGGAAAGAAAATAAAGAATGGGCAGGTGGGATACATAATGTGAAAACAGACAATAAGGGTGGAGGGCAGCGAGAGATTGATAGAGAAAGAGAGCGAGGGGGCAAAGGAAAGGAGTTATTGGTGAGGCAGAGAGCAAAGGAGACAGTTGAGGGGCAAAATAGGAGAGAATGTGAGGAAGAAGAGGGGGAGGGAGAGGAAGCATACGTTAATCACAGTTTTACATCATCAGGCTAACACTAGGACATTTTGCTGAGGGCGGACAGCCGCTGTGATGTGCCCAGTGAAAACATCCCATACACATTCAAAATGTGACTCACTGTGCTGGCTATCGGCATCGCAGGCCGTACCATGAATCAGAACAAGCATAACATCTGCACCACATCCCAGAAAAAAAGATGTTCTTTTGTCAAATACATTCATAAGAGTTTAAGTGAACGCTGCTGGCAGACATGTATAAATATTGTTCCCTTTGCAGCTCTAGAGGGCAGAGAAGATAAAAATAGATGTTAATTCTAACGTGTAGGCTGTGGAGCACTGAGGGAGTTGATTTATTATTTTACTGATGTAAGATCTGCATGACCTTCAGGACTGGAACCTGAATTTCCCAACTGGATTCATAAAAGAGAAATACACAAATCCCCTTGAGTCATTGTGTATTTATTGTATTCAAGAGTAACTTTAAGTCATGAACATGTGTGGGTGTCTCTGAAGAACATATTGATGTTTGTGAACTGACCTTCTTCAGGATAAGATAGGAGACAGAAGCATTGGCGTCAATGATGATAGTGGCCACTTTGTCGTCACGGATCTCCTTTAGCAGTGGCGTAGGGTCCAGGTTGTCATCCAGCATCCTGACTGACAGCGTCTCCCGAGAGATGAGAAAGCGCCGGACTAGTTCCTCCAATCTCAGCAGGCCTGGGGGAGAGCCAAAGCAGAGCCGAGCTGCATATCAATGTCTGTATCAGTAGACACAACTCCTATTTCCAGCATGTGAGCTTTGAGGGACCTATGAAAATGTTGATTCATCCCAGATATGACCATATATTTGTGTCATTTTTGTAAAGCATGATAGATGGTTTGTCTAAATCCCAGGAAATGAAAGATCATTTAGCATGTCTGCATTAACAGTATCTCTCAGTAGGACTTATTTTTCATCCATTATGATGTCAGCCATAGAGGTTTTGTATTCTGTCCTGCATGTCTGTTTGTCTGCTAGTCATGTCTGGTTATACCCATTGGGATATCCTACAAGCTGCTTGATATTACTAAAAGGTATTTTACAGAACTCTGAAGCAGAGCTAAGCTGTGTGCCACTATAGTATATATGGTGGCACTACAGTAATAATTTACATTTTATCAAGTTAACACCTCAGATGTGATTCACAGAAGCTTTATTTATTTTCTATTGATTTTATGATTCTACATAAACCAACTTGGTTGACCCAAGTTTATTAAGTTATTTATTAAGTGAGGGATGTCAGAACTGCATTCTATATGTCTCAGATTTCCTTTGCTGTATATATTTTTTTACAGTTGCCTGGTACAGCTCCTCAAGTGGGTCAAGATTGCACTGACAGTGGTCCTCTTTGGTTCTGTTTTGGGAGGAGTACAGGAAGTCATTCCAGCCATCTGCCATCAAAGCTGGGCTCACAAACTTGGACTAATGCATCATCTCAGGTGTGTGTGTATCTATATAAGAGCTGTTTCCTATATATATTGTATTTATTGTTATTTATTGTTTGATTGTTTTTGATGTATGCTGCTGCTACCACAAGAAGATTTCCCTATGGGGATTAAAAAGACACCCAGATTAGAACACTGTTGTTTTGTTGATTATTCCCTTTGTCTGTTTTGTGTCTTTTTTGCTGTTTTGACAAGGCTTCAGTTTGGGCAGCCATGTTTTGAGTGTGGTTTGATGTGTTTGTGCTCCTTCTTCTTTCCTTCTGTTCTTGTGGGCACAGTCTGAGGAGCTTGATGGTGCAGGGGTCTGATAATCCTCAGCTTGTGCATCAGTGGGTGGTGGGAATCAAACGGTAAATATTCATCGTGTTGGTTGTCAGCACACTTTCATGCTGTCGCTTCTGTCATCTTCAGGTCATTAAGGACGCTTTAGTCATGGAACTTTCATTTAGTGATCTGGCCTTAAATAAAAACCTTAAAGAAGCTTCTGTGGATGTAAATAGCATGTTGAACTGCCAGCCAAGATCCAAGTATCTTTTCCATTTTTCCACTCTTGGTTTGACATAACTATACTTACAAATAACAAATGTAAAGAAAGAAATAAAATGTCAACGATAACAGTGTTTTAGCTAGGTAAGCAATGACAAGACAAGATGTATCTTCACGCCAAATATGAGTTTTAGGGAGCCTCCAAAATCCATGTCCTAACATCAAGCAATCAACACGATGAATTACTAAATATTATCTATGAATAGAAAAAATATACTTAGAAGGCTGCAGCCTTGGCAGAGGTACATACTCTAAGTGCTTTGAAATCCACTTTGTCTCAGCCTTCCTTTAGATATCAGTTCCTTGACAAATGCATGTACTATGAGAAAAAAAAAGCATGAGCTCAACAAACTAGAAACCCTAAAATTAAATAATAAAAACTAGAGATGCAATGATTCTGGACATCTAGAAAGGGGCAGGCAAGGAGAAGCAGAAAGAAGAAAATGTTGCACTCAAGACAGCTCTTCCACTTCAAGCGAATTCCTCTTGAAAATGAGCACAACCAGTGGCAATCGAGACTCACTTGACATCATGCATGGAATGGGCCTTTACTAGAAAGTCTACTCTGCTGCTTCCTAATTGTAATTCCATAGTAAAGTACCCCTAGCTATGTAAATAAGTGTTGGGGCAGGCATCTGGGGGAATGAGGGAAAGGGGAGAGAGGAAGAAGCGGAGGAGGAGGAGGAAAAGGAGGAGAAGGAGGAGGAGGGAAGAGGTACACACAGAGCCCTTCAGCAGGAGAAAGCCTCTGTAAGCAGTGGGGTAATCACTGAACCAGGCCAAAACTTTAATTAGTTTGAGGAAGGAGGGGAGAAAAAAAAATCAATGCACTTTACAGCCTCTTCCTCTCTCTCACTCTTCCTCTCTCTCACACTCTAAGCTCTAACCTCTCTATCTCTCTTGTCTTAGCCCTCTGCTCTAGTTACCTCTCTCTGTCTTTATCCATCTTGCTCGTACCCTGTCACTGTCTCCACCTCCTTGTGCTCTGTCTCTCGCTCTCACTGTCCTTAACCTCATCCATCTCATGAAAACTGCATAATGGAGTTAGGCTCATATAGTGTGCTGTGACCCAGGCACGGTGACAGAGGAATACATCGGAAATTACCCAAAAATCTGGGTCTCTCCCACATCTGACAAAATGAATTAGATTAATGAATAATGAAAATGACCAGATTTTAAACGCATTACTTATTTACAATGAATGTATGGTGAGTGTCAATGAAACGTGGGAAACATTACTCACTAACTGATAAAAAAACAGAATGTCTACCTCATTTGAACGCACCATGCTACACGGGGGTAAACAAGATGAATAAAACAAGTGGGCTGGTGGTAAACATTGTCTGATGTTGAACCTCTGCAGTGCTACATTAAAGCCTCACACACACACACACACATTTTCATACAAGTACCCCAAAACCTACTCCCTCTTGTACAGTACACTCTGGGGGTAGTAGAACACACACATGTACAGACAAAGTGACCTAAGCACACAGAACATCAAACACACACATACCGTGCCACACACACACACACACACACACACACCCACACGGTTGTTCAGAGTGTGGAACAAGCCTGTTGAGTGGCAGTTAGCACCTATTCGGCAGCCATGGCAACCAGCTCCACGGCAATAGATAGCGCAGCCAAGTGGGTCAGAGTCTGTGAGTGCGATAACCTTGTAAAGATCACCTTCAAGCCAAATATATTACACACAAAACGCACCCCTCAGTTTCTCCAACAGTAAAAGCTACATCTCTTTGGCCCAGACAGTATCTATCAGGCTATCTGTTGCCTCTAATTCTTGTGAGAGAAAAAGTCTGGTGAAAGACAAGGCTCTTATCTATCCATTCAATTGATGATCAAAAGCAAAAAAGATGTCTGATGCCATTTCAAAGCTCTCTAAGTTCAATAAAATGACAAGTCCACAAGGAATTCAGCTTACTTTCAGGGAACAGCAGGAAGGCTGGCTAACTGCTGGGGAGATAATGAAAGCATCTCAATGAATCAATCAATTTTTCATAATGTCACAGCTTTTTGTTCGTCAAAAGCTACCCTTTTCACACAGCCATGAGAAGTGATCAGCCTTCTGTGGTCCCACTAATTCTTTATGTAAGTGCCCTTTAGTTTTTGGACAGTTCTGCTTGGTTGGTGTGAGGAGTCAACAGCTATACCAGACATCCCAGCTCAGTTACACTCAGAAGTGGACAAAACGTCAGGCAATGATTTAGTTGGGGGAGAGAAAAAAAGAATCTGGCTTTTGCCACCTTCTACAGCACATAGCATATTCTGTCACATATTCACAAAGCTCTCTTTGAATACTCCGACCAAGCCCTTTAATTCCTGCAACTCTCGATAGGGAGTGCATAATAAATCAATAACGCACTCTTTCAAAATGAAAATAAAGAGGGCTAGTGACTAAGCCCCGAATCCCCTGTGATGTTAAAGCTCTCTGAGTGCCTGGCAAGTTAAATCAAATGTCCCCTAAGTTCTTCCAATACTGGAAAGCATTTCAGACATGAATATTTATTTAAATTGGTTTGGCCTAACAACCCTGTGAGGTGGATAAGAGACAGTGTGCAGGAGCATGAGTAATAAATAGCAAGGCTGCAGCATGAGCCATGTTCTGAACTCTGACATCAGACAGAACATCATGACCAGACTGTCAAAATGAGTGTCCAACAGCACCAAACAGTCATATCCGCCCAAACAGTGTGAGCGTGCCAACACGCCCCCAGAGGCACACACACACAAATGTACACACAAGACGAGGTAAACACTGAGCTCACAAGAACATAGCCGATGCATTTACACCCACCTAAGCAGCCGTGCAGTCACACTTAATATACTGTTTAACTATATCAGGGAGTGTGTGTACTCACACTCAGCCTTGGCACAGACCAGGCTTGCTGAGGGGTAACTGAACGAGCGCAAGATGGCTCCTATGGCCAGGCTCAGGTCCTCGTTGCTAGGGTACAGAGTAACAGAGGCGAAGCGCAGGTACGGCAGGCGGGGAGTTTCCTCTGGACCAATTTTTACATGAGGGATCTGCAAGAAGGAGGGGGAATGTGAAGCAAAGGAGAGAGGGAAAAAGGGAGGCTCAAACACACACAAGAAAAATAGTGAAGATCCATTAGAGTGGCCAGAGGGTGAAAAAAGGTGGCAGGTGCACAAAACTGAGAGAATTAGGAATAAAAGGCTCTGAAAGAGGAAAACAGCTGGAAGAAGTGGATGATGGTTGATTATATAAAACTCAGCAGGATATAAAAACTCACCAGGATTTGTCCATGTGAGCATAATAGTAAGTAACTAAGGACAGGGCAAAAAAATGCACAAATTTTGTGCAAATTTGTGGTTATCTGCCACACTCACCTCCTTCTCTCCACATATATGACTGACAGTAGAGCCAGAGGCGGGGCTAGAGGCGGGACCTATCACAGACACAACGCCTTTGGGTAGAATCTGACACACTGAAAAACAAGAAAGAAAAACACTGAATATGCAGACACACACACAGTCAATGGGGAAAGTATGGAAATTTAAACTGCAGCTGAAACACGGAGGATGCATTATGACTTTGGTTTAACCACTTATTTTATTGTAGCAGCACAATCTGTCTCATTAGAATCTGATTTATTTTGAGAGAAATACTCCAAGGACCACAACGGGGCTGCCCACGAGTTGCCTGCTGCTATTATTCTCAGTCGTTTTTTAATGAGTTTTTCTAATGATTTTTAAGACATTTTGCTCTAATTATAACCCTGGAATACTAACAGACTGGTTGTTGCCTTCAATTATCAAATGCCAGTTTGCATTACTACCCCTTCATGCAGGAAGCCATTAATATGAGGCCAAAACCCTTTGTAGTATTCTGAAAGTATGGGATGATTATCGGAATAATTTCTCTGCTCAGGAATAGCTCAAATAAACAACATTTTTGTGGTGCCGCTGTTAAAACCCCCCATCAGGCTGCATCAGTAGACGCCAGGTCTGCATGATGGTAAAATTACTTCCATATAAAAAAACTGACCAAGAAAATAACCACGTTGGCCTTAATTCTATGTTTTTATTTAGTGTTTTGTGTAATTTTCTGTGTCACGACACGTATGTGAAATGACCACAGGGTGGGAGGTGCAGGTCGAAAATACTGTAGTTTCAACATGAAAATTGTCACTACAAGGTTTGTAGATTTTCTTGAGGAGGCGGACCATAATTTCTAGAGAGAGACATTGCTGTTTAATTTTACAGCTGTATTTGTTTCTCACTTTGAGCATGACAAAAAGCGTCATCTTGTTCCATTATACGGGAGAGAAGCAGCAATCTGCACAGCTGATATTTCCTATTAAAGAGCCAAAGAATAAACACTTTGGAAAAATTGAAAAAATTAATTTTTTTTGCTGGGAGTTTTTATTTATTGTGTTTGCCTGTGCTGTCAACATAAAAAACTGCAGTGAGTGAAAACATGAGGAAACAAGGGCTGGCTCAAAGCTCGCCCATTAACACGTCACAGCACATGTAAGTGTAAAAACAAGTTGCCATGTGACAGAGGGTTATGCATGGGTCATTCTTGGCTCTGAGGAGCTACCAAAGGAAAGAATCCTACATATAAACACTGTCAAAAATAAATTGCCTTTATACACCTCATAGGATTAAACTAATTGGCCATAAATTGGTATTTAATAAGCTTTATAGGGGCTGGTAGGAGTATTTGTTATCTCAGCTGTTCATTTTTCATTTCTAGTCTTTATGCTGCGGGCTTCATATTTAACGCACAGACACGAGAAAGAGCAAGACTTAGACTGGCATACATCTGCTCCTGGCCAGTGGCCATAACGCCCAACCTGACATATTTTTGTATTTTGTAAGAATTCAGCTACTGTGCAAGCTGAATTCTTATTTATTGACAATCTATACCTCAGAAAAAGGATTTTACAGATACAGTAGAAATTAATTTTGTGTTTTAACTGTCTCATGTTCTTTTTGGTGTATTTGGCTGGTGTCATTAATTCATCCCAATTAGTTCTTTTCAGTATCTGCCACAGTCTGAATTTGCATGTGATATGCTCACATTGTGCCCATATGCGACCACAGAAAGGGAAGTGTTTGCATGCATGTGTAAATGCCTGAGTGTGGGTGTGTGTGCGTGTAAGCATCCCTCAGTCAGCTGTAGCTGTAAGATGATGAGCTCTCTGATCCACAGACCAAAAAAATGCTGTGAGCAAACAAGCCTGTCAGAGTCTCCTGCCCATCGGTCAAGGACACACACACAGATGCCTGCAACTCAAGCATGCACATATGTACACACAACCCTTCTCAAGCACACACAGACATTTTGCCAGTAGCTTGTGGCAGGGTCAGTGACCTATTAGAATAGGAGCAGGGAGTCTCTGTCTCCTCAGTGGCTGGATTCAGCCGCACGTCTTCTGTCTTAGCAGACATTCTGTTTTAACTCTGAATATCAAACTAGTGTTCATGGAGCAGCCTCTGTGCTTTAGTGCTGCTTTCTCTTAGCCTGCACTGCTGATCTGTATTAGTATTTGATGATTTGTTTATATCATGGCCCGCACAGTGTATGGTACCAGCTGTTACTGGAGGGCACGGGTCCACTGTTTTTAATGAGACAGTCTTAGTGGCCCATTACTGGTCTCCAATGACATGTAAACTAATCAGCAAAAGCCCTCCCTGGCTCTTAATCGCATGAAAGTGGTGGTGTTTTATCATTCTAGTTATTATTTGAGGTTTTTGCTCATAAAAGGGCAGCTTTTTAGAAAATGCAATTATCTTTTTAAAAGTATATATCAGCGCAACACTGGAATAAAACCTGCAGTATTGGAGCCTGCTGTTCATGCCTTTTTTTTTTTACTATACTTTGGGAAAAATGAATCATAAAATTTAATATTACTCATAACATCTTGGTGGTCAGTTTTTTCATGTGCTAATGAGACACCATGCCCTCATAGACTCCCCTTTCTGACAGGTTGATTGACTCGGCTACACTGGTCGTCTCATCGCTTTACTCACTGGTGTCTGTGGTGTCATACTGAGAGTCTTTCTGCAGCTCATATATGTCCACCTCCACTCGAGCTCGGGCCGGACCCTCCATCACACTGTTGATGTTCTCCCTGGCCAGGGCCAGTGCCAGCCGCTCCCCACGCCCACACACAGACTGGTCATCCAGGATCGCCGCTAGAGATGTGGACAGGGAGGCAGAGGAGACAACGACAAGAGAATGAAAATGGAGGACAATAAGAACATGATGAAGGTCAGTACTAATCCGCATGTGGAAAAATATGTTAAGAAAACTATAGGCATCAATTAACAGGCATTTTGGGACATTTTCTAGCTACATAAGAAGACTGGTCTCACCAAAGCTACAGCCTGAGGATCGTTTCACCTGGTTAGATACAGTGTGTTTACTATATGCTATCAGATGACCCATGTCCTGTCTCCCAATGACAGCTGTCATTTATCCTCCAACTGCCCATTACCCGTTACAGCCTATATAGTAAATAGATGGACGGATTGATGGATGACTGCCAGATCCTTTGAATACCTCTGATTGACATTCAGACCAACATTACCCAGTGTTGTGATTTATTTCATTATTTTGTGTAACATCTGTGCATGAGCCATCTCAGTCAGACAAAAGTTGAGTATAAAACTGACTAAAATGTTTGTATCTACTAAACAGAGAAGAAATTAAAACCCTTACCACAGAAATAATTAACAGCACTATTTGTGTTATTTGGGCATATTTTTAGGTGCTTCAGTGTCACTCAACAAAATCATATATAGCTCAATGTGGAAAGTCCCACTTTAAGGAACCAAAATGGAACAAAAAAAAGAAGAGACTCATGAGACTTTGTGACCCAGGTAAAGTGGCGACGGTAGGACATCTGGTCACTCACCCATGCGGACGGAGGAGAGCAAGGGGGCCTGACTGAGGGAGCGTGGCGGCATGGTGACTAGCAGGAAAGAGAGGAAGTGTATTGACAGCAGCAGTGCTGGCAGAGCCGGCATCTTCTACTGCTCCTCATGGAGAATGGTCTGCTGGCTGCCTGTACCACCACCTACAGGAATGGAGGACACACAGAGGTTATAAGACACACACAAAAATCTCCTCTGGGTAGAATATGTCTCCCCTTAAATTGTCATTGTACAGCTTATCTTCAGTTTGCACTGACAGATTTCCAGCAGTACCTGTAATTTGACAGGACATACAATGTACTTTTATACTCAGCTATGAAGATGTTCACTGTCATATCACAGAGACAGTCCAGTCCTGCACACACAGCCTGTCTAATAATAATATACTGTAATGCACACAGCTCTAGTCATGTCTCTACTGTGGAACTCTTCCGTTTAAAAGTGACAGGATCCAGCAAGAGGAGAGCTCCAGAGGCAGTTCAAAGAAAACATCAAGTAACCACGCATTTGTTCATACCGCATATACACACACACTTAATCACACACTGTACTGGCAGGAATGCATACATAATTACATACTGCACACACACCACCCATCTGTATCGCATGTTTTCTATAACCGAACCTCCACCACTACCTTCAAACACAAAAAAAGAACACAAAGAGAGCTCAGCTGAGCTCCAGTGGTGCTAAGCAACCCTCTCCAGGAGTGACAAATCCTTGCTCTGACTGACAACATGACAAGGCAGTGTGAAAGGATGGAGAGATGAAGGGAGGGATGGAGACAGGGGAGAGAAGAAGGAGTGTTGTGTGACAGACAGGGAGGTAGGTTGAGGGAGGGGTAGTGCTGGTGATGTTGACCTGAGAACATTTCAAACGTCTGGTTTACTGGTCTGAGCTGCAGACAGGTCTGATGGACAGCTGAAACACTCAGTTCAGGACCTTCAATTGACCCTTGCAGCTATAAACAGGCAGACACTGGAGCTGTGGGAGGCTGACCCTAGACCCTGACAAGTGCATGTGGGGATTAAAATGAGCTGTGTTTGTGAGCGTCAAAGAAGATGGTGATGTAGATTGTCGGTCACTTTGTTAAACGAACATCCCTCCACCTTCCATTCCATATTTTTCCATTTTTACTTTGAGATCTTCTCTTTATCTTTTTTCCCCTCAGTCACCTTTTCCACATTTGTTTGGCTTTGATGTTGTTAAAGCACATCAAAAATACCTCCGTGCTTTGAATCCCTCTTCACATCTCATAAATGAACTGTATTTTCCATTTTTCCTCTACTTTTCTTCACTCATTGTGCAGTTACTGACCTCCCCTTCTGACTTTGTGTGTCCCTCGTTCAAAGGGTGGGCAACCGTGTGTGCGTCAACATGTTTGTAATACTAATAGCACACAGCATTCTGTGCAGATGGCTGTGTTGCTCTCATTACGGTTACTGCAGCTCAAAGTGAACAGAGGCAGGGCTTATGGGAGGCCATCTGTATGTATGACACAACGCAGAATAACAAGCTCACAGTAGGCGCAATTTTCCCTCTCATTGTGGTCGATAAATCATTCTTGTTATGTTATAGTAAAGTTGGCAATAAATACTTGCTGCACCAACAGGCTAAAGGTTCCGTGCTGTCGTCATATTTGTACAATGGTTATGCAACAGCTGATTGCTGTGTCCACACTGCTGTCACACAGCCGTGCACCGTGCTGCACCTTACTCCATTTTGCTGCCTGTTACTATTCTGTTAGTTTCCCACACCCATGGTCTCCTTCTCAATCTACTCTTCCCCAAAGTGTGTGTAGGTGCACGTGGTGTCCGTTCCTGTGTGTTTATTCCAGGGCATGTATGAGCATGAAGCTTACTGTGTGTGTGTGTGTGATGGGGTATTGATCGAGCTCAGTTGAAGTGGCGGGCCCTCAGGTGCAGTCAATCAAAACAATGGGGAACCTATCATGGAAGTGCTGCCTTTCACAGGAGCCACCTGATTGGCTATTACCAAGAAGCAGATTGGCATGATGACAGATAAGATCCTAACTGAGGCTGTGCCTTCATCAATGATGGGATTGAACCGGTGCTATTTCATTATTGTTATTGAGAGCTATTGACAGCATTAGACAGTGAAGATTATAGTATCTATACTCCAAGGAGAAGAAGAAGAGGAGGAGGAGGAGGAGGAGGAGGAGGAGGAGGAGGGAGGATGAAGATGGAAACCTGTGATAGAAGTGAGGAGAATGAGAGAGGAAAAAAAGGAGCAGAAGGAATGGGCTAGCGGCGATGAGGGAATAAAAGAACAAAATTGAATACAGAGAGGAGAGATTGGAAAGAGACGCAGAGCAGAGCAGGATAGAGATAGAAAGAAAGCACTGGACGAAGTATATTTACTCAAAGAACCTGCTAAGGTATAAATCTGAAGTACATGCACTTTACTTGAGTGTTTTTAATTTTATGTTACTTTATTATATTTAGTGATGCAGCTTTAGCATCTAATAGGTTATTCACAGAAATAAAACACTGTATATAATTTGAAAATATGACTCAATTTAGCAGATGAAGCAAAAAGGAACTCCAAACTCAAAAACTACAATAATGCTGCTGCTGTACTGTGTGTTGAATATTGTGTACAAACAAGAGGTTATATTGGTAACATCGTTAGTTAAACAGGTTAACCCTGTGGTGTAATGCTCATTACTGATGTCCGCATCACAAAGTAGACTCACCTTCCTCTCCTTAACTACAGGAAGAAGTCATCTTCTTCATTTATGAAACTCTGCTCCAAAACTCTTGTAGCTAAATACACACTCCACAAACACACTCCACATAGAGTAGTAATTGATTATGAGCATAGTAAATTAAAGCAACAATATGTCTCTGGGTCCTCCTACTAATGTCTGCTACAACTGTTATAATATATATAAAATATTTCTACACGCACATTTGTTGACTAGCAGCCAAGGACACCGGTAAACTCCTACAATGAGCTGTGTGCTCAAACATGTCACCAGATCTACTAGCTAGCATGTTAGCTTCCAGCTAGCAATCAACTTTACTGGTCCAACAGTAACGCCAGGCCACCGCCTCGTGTTTTAGCTCTTGCGGGTGAAAGCAGACATTAATCCACGTTCAAGCTCTTTCTTTATCACACTCTCTCTCTCTCTCTCTTTTCTTTTCTTCGTCTCCTCAGACATCACTTTTACTTTCTGTAGATCATTCCAGTAAATGTTTGTATTTGCGCTGTGTGAACTCTAACATACGCCGTACCTATATGCGCATGCTCAGCAGTCTGTCGTTCTAACTATTTTTCTACAAAATCTCCTCCTCTAGACTGGACTACATGTGTAAACAGGCAAGTAACGAGGCATGCAGACTCTTCTAAATCTGTCTGTAATGTCCTTGAGGAAGAGCACTGCTTTTGTATTGCTGAATTGCTCTGGGTATTTCTTTTGTTTGTTTTTTTTTTTCATGTCTGATTGGAAGTAGTGGATCCCAGTTTAATCCATAGTTCCACATTACTGGAGAACCTTTCAATATTTTCCCTTGAAATGTGACCCAGAGAGCTGGCAGACACTTTGTTTATTTGGAGGTTGTTGTTGATAACTGCATAGACAGATTACTGGAAGATACCCAGCTCTGTGGCACTATCTTGTTAACAGCCTTCCAGTATGAGGTCCTGTATGAACGAGCACCATCACCACTCTGAATAACTAACACATGGCTAGTGTACTGGTGCATTTTGTGCATTTTTCTTGAATAAAACATTCCTAAACCTTTGTTATCATTTGTTGTGTCCAAATATTTAAACCTTTTTGGCATGAAACAACATGCCACAAACATAAAGCGCATAGATTTTCTTCCCAGGTCATGAACATAAATTACATTTTAACACAACTGTAGAATGAGATTGTTGTTCAGGCAGGTGAATGGAAGGAAATAAAGAGTAGAATAAGGTGAAGAGAGTGTAGGGAAACAGATACAGTCAGAAAGAAATAAGTACACATTGTGAGATGCTATAGCCGTGTTTAATTTGCAAGGGCCATGTTTCTGGCAGCTGTACGCTCTGCAGTGTATCACCGAGTACCTGTAGCAGCCGGGTGTCAGTCTGTGAGGAGCTGGAGCAGCAAGAGGGCTGAGAAGAGCCAGACTAGTCTGAGCTGCAGAGAACACTGACTTCTAGCTCCCCTCACTCGCTTTCATTCTGCACCCTGCTGTAAGTCACCCCACATGCTGGCACCGCTGAGAAATACAAAAAGTTAAAATGCATAAATATCCTGACTCACTCTGTGTGTGTAAGTATGAAAGACAGAACGGAGAGTTTGAGAGGGGACATTCATCCCAGTTGGAGATTTAGCTGTTTGTTGTATGCATTCATCTTTGTGTGTGTGTGTGTGTGTGTGTGTGTGTGTGTGTGTGTGTGTGTGTGTAAAAACATGCCTATTTGTGTGTGTATGTGTTCTTTTTGTTTGTGTGTGATAGAGACTTGGCGGCTTGCTCATAGTGTCTGCAGAGCCTATTATGAAAGAGAAAACCGTAAAATCAGAGATCTTAATTATCTAGAGAGAGCATGAGGGAGGGAGGGTGAAGGGGGTGAGTTGTGTGGTAGGCCAGCAAGAGTGGGAGAGAGGGGGTGGGGGGTGGGGGGGGGGGGGGGCGAGGGAATGCTATCTCGCCTAGCACCCCCAGGCAGAATGAAGGGAGAATAAGGCAGAGGAAGGAGGATGAACAATAGCAGGGGAGGAGGAGTGGAAAGAGAGAGAGGGATGCAGAGAAAGACAAAAAGAACTCAGATGGAGAAATGCTGCTGGGGGTGGGGAGGGGGGAGGGGGTATGGAGAATCATTTGTTTTTCCCCTTCTGCCTTATTGTATGACACATGAAAATCTGACAGTTATCATAATAGAAGGATGAATCATTGCCATAATTGAATTTGCAAGTGGAACGGCTTCAGTGGCTGTGAATTTAAAGAGACTGCACCGCCAGCCATTATGGGACACAAGTGTTGTTTTAGCTCATTCTTCTCACAATTAGCTGTTGACTACAGCATGCCTGTTGCAGACAGCTGGGCTGCTGTCCCCAAATGAACACGGTCAGGCCATTTCAGAACATTTGTTAACCCCCAGATGATGTGGATAAGCCGGGAGGTCAGCTTACTGTGTGTGTGTATATGGGAAATATACAAAGGACCCTTCGCTCACCCATTTTGGCATTTTGTTGGATTGATGTCTGCATGTATATTAAAGCAGTAGCATATTTTGGGTCGGACTGACTCAGCAGTTTCTTTATGCAACAATCCGCACACATCACCTCCGTTTACATCTCTGACTTGTCTCAGCTTCCTCCTCACACCACTGTGTCTCTCCTCCTGTATTTCTTTTACTTTGTGGACTTTTAACATCCCTTTTTCTTTTCCTTGTTTTTTTCCATTTTCGCCTTTT
The DNA here is from genome assembly GCF_900634625.1 of Parambassis ranga. Taxonomy (NCBI): domain Eukaryota; kingdom Metazoa; phylum Chordata; class Actinopteri; family Ambassidae; genus Parambassis; species Parambassis ranga. Next base: position 13,029,418 of record NC_041036.1, read on the forward strand.
TTGCAGTGTTGCAGGCTCTTAATAATTTGAATTTGAGGCATGCAAGACTTCAAGGTGAGCATCTTTGAGGCAAATATGATTTATTCATGTGATGTCGCCTACCAGTAAGCTGGTACCTAGCCTATATCTCAAATTTGATTTTTGAAAAATGTTTACTTGAGTGGAGGATGTTGGATAAAAGGTTATATTAGTTTGGCCATGTGGAAGAAGAAAAAGTACAGGCGCCATATCTTTCAAACTACTCTAAAGCGGGCAGAATAACAGGAATAACTACGGTAAACAAAGCTATGTTTGTATTGAATATTAAGCGTATTTGGTCGGGTTAAGAGTCTGTATAATTGTATACAGCAGCATCACAACATCTTTGAAAGAAGATCTACTCCCCTCATATCAAACTTCTTAGACCAAGATTTAAGTGGAGAGTGGAGGAGAGTAACTAAACTGCTTCATTAGAGGTGCTGCTGTGGTTTAAATGAAAAACAAACTTTGTAGCATGGACAGAAATTCCTCCAGGACAGTCTCCTGTCCTGAAGGTCAGGATCAACTGATGTTCTGTGGTTTATGTTGGAGTTTTCCTGTAATGTTCAATGTTGTACTACAAATATCTGTTTTAACTCAAACCAAAGAGCAACATGACAAAATATGTCACCACTGTTACTTCAACTCTTCTGTCCCCATTAACAAATGAAACTTATAATATTATATAACATATAGAAAACATATTGGCTCTAACTTATTATTATTCTGTGAAGATCTCATTTTGGCATTTGCATACAATTTCTTCAGCCTACATTTGTCAGAATAAAGAAATATTCAGAAAATGATCACACTAATGGGTTCCTGTGGTGTTCGTGTTATTGTGTCCAACCCCAGTCTCCAGCTTTCAGTCTCACTGTTACTTCATCCCACTTCCTGCTTGTCTTTACCTCGTCCTCCCTCAGCAGGGCTGCAGACACTTTGATCTCTTATTTTCTCCCTCTACTCCCGCGCTCTCTCTCGCCTTCCTCCCCCACCTCTGTATCTCGTCTCCCATAGCCTCTATCTATTTTGTCTCTCTTCCTCAGGAACACTCTATACCCCTGTCTCTCTACTGACCTCTCTCTTCTCTCTCTCTCTCTCCCTATCTTAGCTCTCAGCGGTCTCTTCAATCTCGACAGTGCACTTTCTCTGTTACAGTCCCTCTCTCTCTCTCTCTCTCTCCCCCTCTGTTCATTGAACATGGATAAATTCTTCCCAGTGTTCTCCTTGACAAAGAGGCCCTCAGTCAGTGACACCGCCTGCTTGGGGAACCACCGTGCTCCTGTGACACTGTCACATCTGAGTATGTCACACACAAACATTACACACAATAGTCCACTGGCTGCACACACACACACACACACACACACACTCTCAAAGGAGGTTCAAAGAACATGATTGTGTGTGCCTGCTTATGAATAAGCACATCTTTTTGTTTTCTCCACATCTCGATGCATGCCTGCGTGTTATTTGTTTGTACATGCCAACACTTTGTTTGCATTTCACCCTTGCTGCATGCATATGTGCCACCCGCTGTTCAGATCGGGGCAGGGCGGGTGAGGCTCAGCGCTTTCCTCAGGAACTGTTTAACAAAGATGTGGTGTTCTGTGTCTCTAGCAGTCGATGCAGGTCGCACTTGTTGCAGCTGTGGCTTATGTAAGCGCAGTGGTTTAATCACAATTAGGAAGCTCTCCTTGAACTCACTCGCCCTCTGGCTTGTTTGAAAAGCTTACATTTGCATCCCGAGTAAAGCCTTGGAAATACAAGAGTGATATTATTACACGTGGCACTGCAAAGAGAACAATGTCTGAGTAAGAATAAGCGCTGTCAGTTTACATCAGTTTTGGGTATTAGGTGGATGCCACAGTGGATATGAAGTATTTTTACTTTAAGTGTAAACTGATGGTATCGTGGATTTCATATAATATGACTGGAATGTTCTTTAGTATCTGACTAAACCACGTCCCACTGGTGGACTATAAATGTCTTCTGTTTTCAACTTTTATTAACTATTGTAATTTTTGATCCTTTTTCCCTCTAACTGCTGCTCCTCCTGCATGTGTCTCCTGAGGTCACTTCCATATTTTTTCTGCTTATTTCTTCTATTTTTTTCTGCGTATGGACTTTGCTACAAAGCTGTCATCCTGTAAAGTATAAAATATTTGTTTGGCATCCATTTTTATAGAAACATATCAGCGGCAGGTTCTCATGATAATAATACAGGTCATTTGTGCAAAGGCAAGTGAATGGCATCTGCTACTTTGGAGGACACGCTGTCAAATATCAGGGGACGATGCTTCATGGTGAATAATTAGAACAACACAGTACACTTAGAGGTGGCAGACAAAGGCCATTCACTGGCTCCTCAAACTCCTGATAAGACAGTAATTGGTGCATCGTGTCAATGGACAATCTATCATTTTGAGGCAGTTCCTGCGAGATATCTCCAGCAAATTGTCATGACAGATCTAACACCCAAAGTCAAAACTGTCTCTTTACAGAAACCCGGAGAGTCACACCTGAGCAAGGGACAGTGGCAAGGCAAAGCTCCCCTTTTGTACTTGGTATCCTGTAGCCTACTTGGATCATATATGTGACCCTCCTGCTGAAAAGATGATGATGGTGTTGCTGCCGAGGACCACTTTCTAAAAGTCCAAGACAAAGAATTTACAACAAGAAAGGATGGGTTTGCTTCAATTGTGTGAATGCAGCAGGGGACTTCCTCCTCATGTATTTCTATGACTGTTTAGCAAGAGAAAACTATATTATCAAGAAAGCACTTCTGAGTTGCAACTATTGTTTGCTCCATCAGTCAGCACACAAAGTTCTCACAACACAGAGAGTACACTGCTTTAAAATGACAATATATTTACAGTTCACATGAAACAGAGAACGGAAACAAGGCTGCACGCAGAGAGACAGACAAAGGTAGTGTGTTTGCCTTCGCACTGCCATAGCTCTGTGTGAACTGATGAACTGACTACACAGCTCTCCCACTTACCCACCCACGCGCCGCACTCATCATACACACACACACACACACACAAATAGAGATTCACGCAAACATATCCAGCATATTCTCGCACACACACACACATGCATACATACACAGGTTTGGGATTAAATGACTCAGATGGCATTTGCTCTCTATGTCTCTCTCCCTCTCTCGTCAGCTTTTGCTGCCGTGGCAACAGAGTCGAGGAGGAGAGGAGGAGGAGGAGGAGGAGGAGGGAGTGGGAGTGGGAGTGGGGAGGTGTGTGAGAGAGACGGAGAGTGAGAGAGGGAAAGGAGAGGAGCCAGTGACGGAACAGGTAAATGAGAGATTGGGAGTCAGAGCCCACTGCTCATGTGAAGCTTTGTCGATGCTGCAGTGTGTGCCTTTCTGTGTGTGTGTGTGTGTGTGTGTGTGTGGATGATTGGCTCACTAGTAATGAGAGGCAGTAAGAATGTGTTTTTGCTATGTGACCGGGAACTAGTGTGCAAGCTGCGCCTGACTCAAGTGTGTGTACTGTATGACTCGGACATGATGTGTGTCAACTTGTGTGGTTGTGTAATTTTGTCTCCCACAACTATATGTGAGATCAGCAATTAATACAATCAGTGCTGATAGAGAGTGAGCAGGAGGAGGAGAGAAGAAACACTAACAAACACACAAAGGGACATCTGAGTGCTGCGAATGTGCTTTTGCAATTCAAGTTTACATGTGGGCCTTCTGGTTTGTGTTTTCGTCTGTACTAATTTGCTCTGCAGAAAGCAGAATGCTCAAATTTGGTTTGTTTTCAGCTGCCCCAGGCAAGAGACAAATTCTCTCTGACTGCACTTCTCAGACTCGCTTCAACATCTGAAAAAGGATTCACTTGCATCTATGCAAAGTAACTATGCAAAGAAAAAAATATGTAGGGCAGGCCAGAGCACTCGATCTAGAGAGGAATGTTGTCTCAAAGAGTTAAATTGTCAAGTATTAATGTGCAAGGGTTAAAATCTTACATCATCACGGAAGAGTTGTACACTGCTCAAGAGATTTATAATAAATGATCAAGACTTGAATCATCTTAAAGTTGGATGAAGTGCATTTTTACAACCACTGTAGGTGCTGTGAATGACCGTCAGAGAGCCAGCAAGACATTAAATCAGTACATCCCACCAAGATCACCCTCCTTTAAGGTGCCAGAACATGAATGAAAACACACTAATGAGAACAAATGTAGTAATTATCTTGTCTTATCGATTCATGTTTCTTGGGATGACATTGTTTTGTGGTTGTGTTGAGGATTGTGCCTCGGGATAAAAGCATGAAAAATACTTTTTTTGCTTTTGATGCTGCTGCTAAAATAGATGAGAACTTTGCATTAGTGCCAGATGGTGAATATAAGCCGTGAATAATGCCATGCAACTCAAGACCGCGCCAATCTGTGTTGACTCAGTGACAATCTGAAGTCTGCGTCTTAACAGATAATACTGAATCTGGCCTTTGTGTTACTATAGTGGGAAAAAAAAAAAAAAGTCTGAATGTCTACAAATGAGGGAATGAATAAAATCATACAAATCTAATGCTAATCTCTAAAATATGTATAGGAACAAAGTCTGTGATTGACAGGGCCTCTCCCGATACTTTACATTGAACTACACGATTGATCCCATTATTTATGAGCAGTGCTGTTAAAAAAAGAAAGAAAAAAAGCGCTAGCAATTTTAATAAGGGTCACAGAAGTGATAGGACGACACAACGAAGCCCTGAGGGATTTGTTTTTATTCTGCCTCATGTTGAAAACAACATGGCTATGAGTATAGCTCCTGACCTTGGTTGATGTCATTATTTCTCTCCCATGTTGCCTTTCTTTCTGCTGCAGCCACCGAATGAAAATGCCTGGAAAATAATTTGTAATGATGCCAGATTGTGGGTAAACTCACAATAAATGCCAGGTTGGAAGAAAATAAGAAAAACAAAAAATAATGACTTTTCTGTATTCTGTTTGTCTTCAGCCAGAAATTGTGCTTTCACCCTGAATACACAATAATATCTGAATTAACTGACGGTCTTTCATCTCACTGTGTTTTATTATTCTACTCCTAAAGCTGTTTTTATACCGTCTATCACTTTCATTTTGAATGATTAAAAGTTTAATTTATTGATATTTATGATGTGTAAATTGCCCCTAGATAGTTTGTCCAATCCTGACTGATGTTAGCCTTGCTGAGCTGTTCAACCAGCTGTGATTGTTATTAATCAGATCAAATTAGTCATATAATTACATTTTTAGATTTGTGGTCTAACCAGGGGCTAATGGTCGATATTTATCAAATTTTTTAATCCGCAACGAATTATTTAACACTTTGCCTGAATATCAGCATGTCTCCTTGAGATGTTGTATAATTCTGACACCCATGACTGTCTAAAATTGGTCATCTCTGCTCAAGAAGAGAGACGTCACTCTGTTAGGCCTGACAGCGACTGACTGGAGACAGGAGAGGGAGGGGACGCCGGGGCCAAACAACAACACTGAAATATGGAGTGACTGGGCACTTTCAAAACATTGCTGTGCATCACTTTTGCATAAAAAAAGTTCTGTATTTGTGAATCCATCTGTGCTAAATGCACTGCCGACAACAGCAATCTCAAATTGTTTTCAGAGGCCCCGAGCAAGAGGCATTTTCTCTTTCTTTGTACTGCACAGGCTCATCTGAGAAAAAACAGGATGTCACTCACAAAAAAGTGAGGCTGAATGCTCCAATGTTTTCACAAAATACTGTTTATGCATTGTCATTTTCAGTGTAATATGCCAAAGGTGCAAAGTGTATGTGGCAACAACAATCTGTTCTTTTGAAAGTTTAAACATGAAGAATAAAAAAAAAACCCTTCTTAACAATGACACATCTGGTTGTTCGGGAAACTGTGGATCATCATTGATATGAATTCATCTACACACACCTTCAGCTTACAATGTAATCATAGAAAACGTAATAAATAAATGTTAGAATATTCTGTATCTGGGTGCCCTGTGATGGACTGGCCACCTGTCCAGGATCATACCTCTCGCCTGTAGATAGCCGGGACCCTGTGACCCTGTACTACAGAATAAAAGCAGGTTCAGAAGATGGATAGATGTATCTGGGGTTTAATTGCATTTATTTGTTAACATTATGCACACAGGCATGATATACTGGTTCTACTAACCATATGCTAGGACATTTGCTAATGTTAGATGTCAGATCTCAGAGTAACATTGCTCAGTCTCAGAGTCTCAGGTCTTGAGAAATGTAATTTTCTTTTTATGCTTAAAGAAAAAGCAACGGCTCTCTTTCATGAAATGTGTAAATGCCTAATAGTCTCACATCCTGTTTTGAAAAAGCCGGCTGTTAACTTCAATACATATTTCATCTTAACTTGGGTAAGATGGGATTCTGTCCAAGGTCAAAAGCAGAGCACCAGAGGCCAGGGGTCTGAAGGATAATAATAGCTCGGATGATGGAAAACACCATATCTGACAAATGATAAAAACATTTCTTGCAATTTGGGCCTTGATTTTATCTGTAAGTCAATATTTAATGTCCCTCTCTTGCAGGACATGTTGGCTGTTCAACCATATCCACAAACCCTGCTTCAGGAAAATAGCAGCTTCACTGCAAAGCAGCCACTGAATATCTGTATGAGAAATGCAGGTCACATACAGACTGTGTGTGTGTCCATGGACCAGAGTGTAACCTTCACAAGGTTAATTAAGTGATTCAGTTTGCCATTCAGTGGTCAAACCCTGCTGCACTAGACTCTGCTCAGCTTTCTCATGCTAAACCGTTTGTTATCCCTCTGCAAGCTAATATGCTAATAGACCTTAGCATATGCTAAAAGCAATATCTGTTAGAATATGCATGCAGCAGCACCATATTTAATGCAGTATTAGCATTTTGTTTGCTCCATTGTTCAGTAATTCAGTACCAAGCACTGTTGGTGAATAAATGCATAAAACATTCGGTTAGCCCATGGTACATTAGCCTTAGAAGTTCCACAACTTACTACAGAATTATGAATATCCACATTCATTTTTTATGCAGCTTACAACTGGCAACTCAAATTAGAATCACTCATTCATGTTACTTGATCTAGGTCAGGTTCAGCTTAATTATGCATGAGACTGTGTGTTTATTCAATGGCTTATTTATTTGAATTACTATTTGTTGTGTAATATCACCACTGTCGTGCCTAACAGCTGTACTTCTTCACATTTGAATACATCAATTCAAAGACATAAATTAGTATAATGAGGTTTGAGGATGAATATGATATAATATGTGCTAGTCACACCAGGTGATTTAATGTTTAATATTTACGTAGGTATGTGCTGCACACTCTGCCAGCGGGGAATGATGAAAACACATGTGAGGTTCATCAGTGACAATGAGGTGTATGCAGTGTGCTGGTGGCTACAGACATCACATAAATAAGCTGTTGGCATGCAGCAGATGTATTAGAATTATATGTGCACGGCGTGTATATACAGTGTCTGACCTGCACACAAATGTCACAAGCTCACACTATTAGATCAGCACCGTGAAACAAAAGCCATTCCACTGTCACATACACTGCTGCATTAGGCTCCGCAATCATCATGAGCATGTCCAAAAACCACCTGAGAGAAAATAAACCGCCTTTCTGTTTAGCTAATATTCCATAAAGGAATGGACACAAAACACCACAAAACAGTGTTATGTGCGATAAAATGGAGATAGTTTTAATTGAATCGCCCATATTAGCATTTTTACTGCAGCTTACACTGTGCTGCTGTCCACGCTGCAATGGTGGTTTTTGAGAAGCACTGCTCAGGTTTTGGCTCTGTGGGAGAGACTGGTCACCGGCGTGCCTGAATTTACATATGTGTTTTATTGGCAGTGTTTTCACAAGGTGCGTCTGGTCAAAAACAAGTTCCACTAAGGAGGAAATAGGGTGTGATTTGAAAGTTGCCCTATATTTGGCTCAGTTACTTTCAAATGCAGCCTGTCAGGTGGCACAGTGCGCTGCGGCACCGCTCACTCTGCCTGCCCGGTGGACATCCGCTTGGTCAGGTGAGTTATTGCCAGGATTGCTGCCTAAACACCCCCTCACCCCCTCAACCTCACACACACACACAATCCAAGTCGTCCATTACTGTACCTGTCAGCAATCATGCAATCAATACTCCCCCCTCCGACAGCATGCACACATGTGATGGAAGGCCAAAAAAAGGAGAAGAGGAGGAGCAGGAGGACAGCAAGGGTAAAGAAGGGATGTTGGAGGGTGAAGAGGGAGGAGACAGGCTGGGCAGGGGGGAAGTGTTAGTGATGGGGTGAGTGGGGCTCGAGGGCAGCGGGTGAGGAGACGAGGGAAAAAAAGAGAGATGACAAGAAAAATGTCCAGAGACTGGAGACAAACAACAGAGAGCAGTAATACATAACAAAACAGCAGAGATAGAGTGAGTGTGGGAGTAAAAGATGGAGGACAGAGATGAGGAGTGGCAGAGCAGCAGAGAGATGGAAAGCAGATGGAAAAAAAAGAGAAAAATGGAGAGGGGTTGTGGGTGGATGAGGAGAATGCTATATATAATGGCAGAGGTTCAGGAATAGATCAGAATGATTGTGTTTTGTGATTACCTAACGCTGCAAACAGTAGCAGCCACCAGCTGACATCAAAGACCACGCAAACACTCTAAATACACACACATTCATTGACACACAGGAATACACCCGCTGGCACACACGAGCCAACAAACCTCATCTTCATGCTAAACTGAACTAACTCTCCACTAAAGGGCTTCTGTCGCCTGGTCCAGATTGATAACACTACTCACTCACAAATACAAACAGTCAGACACAAACACACTCCCACCGTGCACATCTCATATACATAAAAAGACTCATAATCACATATAAACACACGGACATGGCCGCATTGTAAACACTCCATCCAAGTAGCCATGTCTGTCTCTCTCCCACCACACAGGGACAAATGATTGTGTGTTTGTGCACACCTGCGTGTTTACATACATGCCATAAAAAAAGCATGTTTTCTGCTTAAAGCAGACTTGAGATGGACCTGGCATTAATATGGTAATACAACAAGGTCAATGCCTGCTAAAATCAATTGTTACAGTTCAGCATATTTTAGAAGAGCTGTGAGCGAAAGAATGAAAACATGTTTAAGAAGCAGCTTAATCAGACAAATTACACTGAAAGGTTCAACAGGTAAATATAAACCTCCAACTGCTGTGTATGAAATGTAGCATTACCACATATAATATTTGCACAGTTTAAATGTAGATTTTACAGCTTAATTTTAAGCTAATACTTTATAGAATTTTAGAATGTTTATACTCTTATTTAAATCTATTGTATATTTTATTGGTAGTTTACTTTATAATGTATATTTTTAATATACATTAATATTAATTATTAATAAATAAAATGTCTACATTTGACTACAAAGGATTTCTGCTTCTGTGTACTTGAGCCTATACTGAGTTTGGTGACGTTATGTTCACCGACACAGCCCTGAACTCAACACATTTCACTTCTATATGTTTGTGAGCAACATTTCACCATTAAAGGGTTAAATGCAGGTCTTCATAGATCCACACGTGTCAACTGTACAGGCTCATAAAAACCAGAGAATATAACAATGAGCACTCACATGAACTATGTGATCTTCCAGACATGTATTTATTGTGCATGTATGGAATGTGAACTCCAGCTAGACCTTAAAGCAGCATGGTAAAAACAACTACAGGTCCACAGAGTGCCCAGTAAACATTCACAAGTGAGTATAATGCTCATCTCAGTGGATTCGGTGGGATCAAGAAAGGTGCATTTGGTTGCATGGTCTTACTTGTGTACTTTATCTGGCTTTGTATGACGATGCTGTCATTCATCCAGCTCATAGTCTTTTTAGTTTTTTTATAACCCAGATAAATTTCCAAGAGTTTAAATCGAAGCAACTGGACTCAAGGATATGAGTGGAGAAACATCTTCACAACAAATCCTTGATTCCATTTGCCTCGATTTAAACTCGTGGAAGTGTATCTGGGTTATAAAAAACTGACATACATACATGTGCACAATTCAAACAAGAAAAAAATTTGTTGGTCTCCTGCAATCGACTACCATACACAGGTCAGCTGGAATGGGTGCCTCTGCAGTCTTGTGTGTCACCTTTGTTGTCTGAGGCAACAAGAGGAGAAGCAGTGGGCTCAGAGGGAATGCTATGGCCAGGCCACAGGTGGAGGCTCTCCCATCTCCACTTACAAATGGGCTAACAAAAGCCAAATATCACTTTGTGTCTTCGTACCAAAGCTGTAGAATCCAAGAATATCTGAATAGGGAGGTAGGTATGGAGGTGCTCCAGTTTCATGCCTGCATAGAGCAGGCGGTGAGCTGCACACAGCCAAGGTGATCCCTGCCAGCCATTTTGCCCTGCATTTAGTTTTCATTTTCCAGGTGATCAAACCCGCTGCCAGGAGGTGGAGAGTGCGTGAGTATTAACGTGCTCCCACAAATTGAGTGTGTGTGTAAGTGTGCATGCATTAACAAACACATGGGTGTGAGTGATGACATACATAACAAAAAGTGTTCCGCATAGCTGTGAGAATGTGTGTACGTTAATGAATTTGCAAACATGTGCGCATCATTCAGGACTGATTAGGAACACAGGGCCAGAGTCAGAATAGGCCAGGGGCCAGCAGCCCAGGCTCCCTGTGCACACCCCAATGAAGTAAACCTGGATGCCACAGCTTCCTGCTGGGGAAGGATAAGGGAGATAGAGGGAACACAGGAAGTAATGAGAAGGGCGAGAACAAAGGAAGCCGCAAAGAGGGGTAAAACAGGGAGAAGGTGGATGAGCGGAAGGAGCGGGTTTGGGGAGAAAAGACAAAAAAGCGCAGTAACAGGATGAGTGGGAGAGAGGAGGAGGGGAAAGGAGTGATAAGAAGGAAAGTGAGCCGAAAGCAAAAGAGGACTAAAAAATGTTCTCTTATGGGGGTGGAAAAGAAGAAGGGGAGGAAAACAGAAGAAAGAGGATCGACAACAGAGGGGAAGAAACTGAGCAGCAGTGCCCTGGCAGCATGTGGTGGAGGAAGGCAAGATGGCTGCAGGGGACAGAGCACCCGGCCAAATATGGTCATCAGGACCCTGCTCTGTCCTACTTTCTCTAAAGGGCTAAACCAGTGCCTAGATGATGCAGGAAGAACCATATATGGTCAGTGGGCAGCAGCATCGGCTCCTGTCTCTATGATGTGTTGTGCTGGAATGAGTGATGCAGGACTTGGGCCTAATACACAAACAAAGCCCTACAGCATGCTCACACACATGCACGCACAGTCATCTCTCTAATTATCGTTCTTTCAGGGTGCGCTCATTGAGATGCTGACCCCATCTACAGAACAGCGATGAGGGATGTTTCTGGAGGACGTGAGGGTGACTGAACACAGCACACCTGCCCATCTGTGTCTGCATGTGTTTGTGGGTCTTTCTCTGACCAAAAAAGTGTGCCTGCTTGTTTATATGTGTCTGTGCCACCCCACCCGGCGGCTAAACCAAGCTGCGTGAACTCTCATCAATCTACAAAGGCTGCCCCTCAGGTTGCACTTCAGGCAACAGTGTAATAGTGCACTATACACACACCATGTGGCCAGGTCAGCAACCTTCAGCTGCAACATCTGTACGCATGGCCAGCAATCTGGAATGTACAAATACGTATCAACCGGGGGCATCGCTGCAAGTGGCTCCTCTTCTGTCATCGGACACGAGGGCAGAGCTCTCTGATAAAAGCAACGCTGCATCTATGTTGTAATAACTATGTTGTTTCCCTTTTGAATTATTCCAGCTAGTAATTAGATTCTTTTGTCCACCGTGTTTTTCTTGGCAGTGTTATCCACCCCTGAATGCAAGGACAAACTGAGAAACACTGATCACAAAGGCGTTGCCATGGCCATGATATGAAGCATGTCAACAGTAAAGCACTGCTACTGATTCATCTCATCTATTTCAGCTGTCCTACACAGGTCTTGTTGCTATGTGAGTTGCTATGATTGACCAGCAGGTTTCACATCCGCATGCACAGCAAACTCCATTCGTGCTTGAATTAAACCATTATGTGAAAGGCAGGGACTCAAAAATGTGAGGTCTCTTTCATTATGGTTTCTGTGTCACGAGCGGCAGAAACAATCACATTCCTGCAGCTGTGGAAACAATTTCAGCGACTCATACTGTGTACCCTGAACCCTGTCATGTGGAAAGAAATGTAAACTGATGTGCCCTTACACTGCTCCATATATGAGCACATAAAGGGAGGTGTCACTCTTGCTATCATTGAAGCGAATAAGTCTTAAATGATCCCATCACAAGGGCCTGCAGGCTATAACAACAACAGCTGACAAACTATATGCACAGGAGCAGCCAGGAGGGTAGCATATGGATGCGGAGAACTGCAACTATTATTACAGTTCCACAGGGTGGACATACATTTCATGGGAAAACTGAAACATACGCCCACAATGTATCTGCCAGTATACTGTAAACGCTGGCTCACCAAAGAGATGTGTTAAACAGTATGTTTGTGACAGCCTTCTTATTATCATCAAAAAACCAGCACAACAGTAAACCCCCCTGCCCAGGAAACATTTTAACAACAACTCAGGGAACTGTTTAAACATCGTTTGTATTCTTCTGCGAGGCACCATCCTGTTCATCGGCTCCTCATCTGCTGTACGTTTGAAACAGGCCCCTGTCTGGGGCTCAGTTCCTGTTCTTCCTGACAGCTACACTCACAATGATGCCTGATGGCATTACATTGTTGGTTAACATTCAGCCTAAAATGCTGCTAACAACTCCGCTGTGGCTGCTAAGCCCTGTATTAAAGCATAGATAGCATGCCAAAATACTTCTCTGCATGCCACATTAGACAGGCATGCTTTCATTCAGAACCCTGCTGAGCGGGAAAATGACAGACTTTCTAAAAAAATTTAAAAAAAATAAAAAAAACAATCAGAAGTGAGCAATTACTGTGTATCCTGGCAACTGGTTTATAATAAAACATTCGTGAGTGGTTTATCTCCTGGTCAGTTGTGTAGAGGGAACCGAATAAAGAGGAGAAGAAGAAGAAGAAGGGTGTCCATGTTAAGTAAGTAAATGTCAGCTTCAGTTGAATTTGAGAGCTGTGTGAAGAGTCTGCCTCAGGATGAATGAGGCTGGACTGAAAGTGGGATAGCGAAGGAGGAAGATGGCCCACTGTTCCTGTCAGGTGAGCTGACACACGCTCACACTTTTTGACAGTGTTTTGTTATGAGTTTGCATAACACGGACACTCACCAGCGGCCAGTGGGAGAACTGACGGAGCAGGAAGCACGCGCATACACGTGGGAGTATACGTGCGTGTCCCGTTTTTGTTTGTGCTTGCAGAATGTCTCCTAAAGAGTACATTAGACATGCACCTGCATGTGAATATTTGTGTGCCTGTGAAGGTGTGTGCCTCTCTGTCAGTGTTCAGAAAGCAGCCAGCAGTGTGCTGATGGCTGAGCTGCATGGATGACACCTCCTGTTGACAGTGGGCTTGGAGCGAGGATGCTAGTCATAACATAACAGCAGGAAGGTGGGAGGACATCACCTCCAAGCACACACACACACATACACAGTGACACACTATGACACAGTGTTAAAGTCATATCAAGGTCCTTATTTAGATTGGCTATCATCTCTGACCTCTCTCTCCATCCTCATTAGTCGGCCCAGACAGCCTCTGCAGGCCTGAAGCTGCTGCAGGCCCACACACAAGATGTCACATTGCTTCATCATTGGTACAGTAACTAACGCACAGAGCCCGTAGGTTTCATCCTGCTCATGGATGTGTTGTTGTTCCATAATCGACTGTTTCATTGACATTCTTCTGAAAGCCCTTTTATTAAGGCCAATGCAGAACTAGTTTCCAAATAAACTCATCAACATTCATTTCAGCAAATCAATCTGCCTGCACTTTGTGTTAATATTTCAGGACACAGATAAGGTGGGTTGAACAGAATGTCTTGATAGATATTAAACAGATAACAGCATGATAGAACATCAGAGCAGACTCCTGTTGTCATTGGAGGAGCAGACAAAGGTGCAGAGTGACTGGGGAGGAGAGCTTAACGTGACATCTGGTAATGCTCCAGCACTGACACAGGAGCCAGAAATGGGTTCAATTCAGGTCTGTGTCACATTTCTCTCTCTTCATATTTTATCTTCAATGTAATACCCCACCCTCTAAAATAAAATGGCAAAGTGCAGTCTACCACCCATTCCTTTAAAATGTTAGAATGTCAAAATGTCAAATGCTCCTCAAGTACGACCTTCAAAATCAAAATGAGGGTTGAAACAAGCACTATCTACCAACGTCACCTGCCCTTATCTGGCGACCTCATCCAACCTGCCTTCCCTTTAATCATCAGCATGGACAATGTAAAAAAAAACTTGAAAATTTCACAGACTTGTATCTGGACTGGTCTCTACCTGGAGGACAAGACCTTTCATTAGCTCTTTCTTTCATTCAGTCTTTGTTCCTAATTCCATTTCTCTTTCTGTTTTTTCTCCCCCTCCCCGTTCCTCAGCATGTCTCAAGTAAATTCGGTTCAGTTCAAAGGGTCTTTAATAGCGTGACCAGCCCTGTGGCGAAGTGCCAGCTCACTGCAAGGGAACGGTGTGATGGAACATCAGCAAACCACGGGAATCTCAGCACTGCTGCATAAACACTCGCATCAGGTGTAAGACAATGGTCATAGAAAATAGATGCCTGTTATGTATGTCTGTGACCATGTGTTTCTGTGTGTGCAGCTTAAAAGGTCTCTGCATGCCATTTTGTGTCGTATGGTATAATCCAGCCTTGTGTACTGTATATTTAGCGAATGAAACACAAAAGGTAAATGTGAGAATGCTCTCGCCCACACACGTCTCGCTTACTTTGACTGGCAGATGTATTGTGTGATCCATGCATTAGTCACGTCTGCAAAGAGGACACATTCATAGCAAGCCAAACAGCTACAGCTAAAGAGAGAGAGAGAGATGTATTGATTGGCTAAACTCATTCATTCAGTGTCAAAAGCCAGAGGATAGCATCTGTAACATCATAAAAAAGGGTGTAAGGAGAGTTTAAAGGGACGGTTTGGTGCTATTTATGCAGTGAGATTGTTTTAGGAGCAGGTGGTTGAATTTGGACATACTGACTTCGCTCCACTATAATAGAACTAGATGGCACTTGTGATGCTCAAAGCTCAATAGTAAAGTCTTTCAGGGGACTTTAAAGCACATACCTCGTGGTGAGTAATTTTCTACTAAACTACAAGCAGCAACCACTACACAGTGTCCACCTACAGCAAGCTTGTTACAGCATGACATTAGATATAAACATTACTGACATCCTTCTTGGTTAAGATGAGTGCTAACTATGTACTGGAACGAAGGCTAAAATCTCAGAAACTTTACAACCCACACCAAAGCAGTCTAGATTAGATTGATTTATTTTCCCTACTAAAGGAAGCCTGGGATCATTCTCATGTCTCAACACTCCATGTTAGACCTGAGCCCGCCTAATAAAAAACAGTAAAATTCTCTAGCTGAACTGTGAGTTAACTAAATCACACAAACATACAACAGTCCACCTCAAACTTAAAAAGACTGTGACTTAAAAAGACTCTGATACCTCTGATCTAGAACTATAAGAATAGAAGAGATAAGACCGTCTAATTTGGGGTGGACTGTGTACAAAACATTGTTCTTGATTAATTCTGGCTGCTATCAGACAACAGAGCCAAAATTTCACACATTAACAACCTGCTTGAATTGGGCAGTAATTAGTAAGCACAGATGCCTATTGTGAGTCAGAGCAGTGACTTTAGATTCGTAAATAAAAGCTGAGGGCAGTCCTGACAAAAAAGTCGAAGTGTCTCTTCTACCAGCTTCATTAAAGCTCTGTTTACTATGCATATGCTAAGAGAGATGAGAATCTGCTAATGCACTATTTTTAGACTCTGAACCTAATAAAGCTGAATGATTTATTTGCTGGTGCTCAGAAACAGTTTTTCTGTTATCTGTCTGTCTTTTTATGCCTTCTGGATCATCTCTGGTGCTGTTGTTATGGACACGACTGATCTGGAGACTGACAAGCCCATTAGCTCTCCACTCAACCAGCCACTGTCTGGTAACCTTTAAATGAACAGTGTGCTGTCGCTATTTTGTGGCTATTATGAGAACTGTAAGTTATCTAGTTGCAAAGTGGTGCATTTTGTTTTAAGGTTGTTGCACCTCAACAAACATTTCTACAAATGACGCACAGTCTCTTTTTTCTTCTCCTTTCTCATTCTGTAATTAGCACATGCTCATAATGGCATAATGAGCACAACCAAGGGTGAATGCAGCTACACGCACTACACACACACACACACTGCTGTCAAACATGCCATGAAGCACATGTGCGCATACACACACCCAGGTGGTCCCATATCCTCCACGCGTCTGAAGCCAGCTTACCTATTAGAAAACCAATCATGTTCTGCACCTGGGCCTATAAATCTGACTTGTTTTCTAACAATATGCTTATTTCTTGTCCTACAAATGTTCTATTTGTCATAGAAGAAAAATCATGAATGCCGCTAGAAATCCTAAGAAATTGGGCAGCATTTGGTAGATTGTTTATATATTGGAATAAATGGCTTCTGTCAGGCAGGTACACACACACACACACTGTGTGTGTGTGTGTGTGTGCTAGAGAGAGAGAGAGTGTGTGTACACAGTTAATGTGCTTTCAAAGCATAAACAGTGATCCAGGATCACTTTAGAATCATAAATAATAGAAGAAAGGAGAAGGTCAAAGTGGTCAACAACCTCTCTGTGTTGGTACATTTTTATAACAAGAGAGAGGGTGAAGTGAAGCTACATGGCTGATTCAAACTTAGATTATGGCAAAAAGAGGGGTCGACACAACAACATGTGCACAATAAACTCTGCAACAGTTATATATTAGGAACCAAACAGTTCTGAGGAGTGATGGGGGGTCTGTTCACTGGAAAGCTCCTGCAAGAACTACGCACCTTGAAGAGCTGTTGTTTTTGTTCACTTATAGGAACACAGAGGTGATGTAACTGTTGGCCAGCGGCACAACAACAACAACATCAGATATGGCCCAATAAATCCTGACTACACTTTGAGATCATTTGGCTTAGTGATATTTGTTTTTATATGTGTGCTATCAATTACCATGCAGTAAACTATACTGTATCTCAACTTAGGTGTTTGTCTAAGGGAAGCCAACATGCTGCAGGAATGCTTTTATTTTATTAGTTTGTATTAGTTTGTGGCCTTAACAATGCATTCAACTTTAGCTTTAGTCTTTGGTCCTTTGAACATGATGAAGCTGTTCTTTAAACAGTAGCATTATTTGATACAACAACAAATGACACATTTTAAGCCATTTAAAGGCACATTTCTACAGCCATGACTTTCCTTACAGGAGCTTGTTTAGAGCTCAGGAGAGAAAAAGGTTCCTACAGCAGTACTGAGATGAAAAAAAGACAACAAGCAAGCTTGTAAAAACAACATAAAGCCAGCAGATGCAACAAAAACCAACAAGGTCAGGCTTTGTTTGTTGATTAGGAAGCAGATCACGATGAAAGGCATTTTGGATTGTACTCCGCACAGGCTGATGAGATGACTGTTCCTGTTAACAATCATCATGTCCCTGCGGTTGAAAACACCTATTGTTGTCTATCTGAGCCCTGGTACCAGCCTTGAGTCCCTTATAAGATGTATAAAATGCCAGCGGTCACATAATGTATATGAGAATGTAGCCCAGCCTACGTCCCCTATGTGACAACCTTACATTACATACATGGACCAAAACAAGATGCAAGTTACTCATCCACATCCTTCGGATTATGTAAGATTTTCTCACTCATTCTCACTTAAAAACATTATAGAAGACACAGTTTATAGTCTCTTCTAACTGTTACCGATGAAGACAGCTTAAAATATTAAAGTCTGACAAAATCCAAACATGTGACATGTAATTAACAGCTCCCGTGTCCTCACTGACACTGTGATAGCTGAATGCAGCCCCCTAATTATCATGGGCTCTAAATATTGCATAATTTCATACTGAACCACTAATTACAGAAGGGCAACACGTCCGGTACTAAATACTGCTGATAAGAGATGACATTCTGAAGCCTCCCTCTGCAGGCTGGCCCCCTTCCCTCACCTTTCACCTGTCTCTCAACATGCCATCATCATCATCACTCCCACACACACACACACACACACACACCATAAACCACCTAATGCGCCATCCACCGTAATCACTTTTACTCCAAACAGGGACACTGAGAGGCAGAGCAGCAGATAGGAGCAGCGTGACTAGGTAGACATCACACAAAATAAGGGTGTGATGGAGGAGGGGGCGGGAGAGTGTAAGAGGAAAAATGAAGAACAGGTGAGAGGCAGGGAATGAGAACAAAGCTAATAAGATGGTGAGATAGAGACAGTCGCAGAACAGAAGCATGGAAATGAGAGTGGGACAAAAGACATGGACAGTCTGTGCTAAAACAGAGATGTGATGTGGAGACATGGTGAAGGCAGACAATGAAAATCAACACCATTTCATTTTTATTCAAAAGAGAGGCTAAGAGACAGAGAAAGAATTTCTTCACGGCCAAGGAAAAAAAGAGCGATAGATAGAACATGCCTGGAGGATATCACTATATTTATACTCTACTATGCCATTATTTATTTCTTTCTCTCCTCTCTTCCTTGCTCCCTCGCTCCCTTTGACGGGCCTGATTTTTAATAACATGCATATCTTTGTTCTTCTTCTTGATTAAGGGATGGAGATTGGGACGACAGTGCCGCAGGGGCCAGTGGAGACCACACTCCTACTGGATGGAGGACAAATCCCGATCCGTCTCTTCCTTCTAACAATCCCTCCTATTCTGACCCTCCACCCCTCCTCTCCTCCATGTGTATTCATCCCAACAACAACTTCCCATCTTGCATTTTCAGTGCTGACTTCTCTCCCCTCCCCCGTCCTTCTGCCCCTCTCTAACTCCCCATCTCCCTCGTTTCTCATCTCTTCATCTCATCAACCTCTCTGCATCCTCCTCCATTTACATAGCAGGGCCTCTGTTCCACACCTCTGTTTATTCAGTGGGAATAAATTACCACTTAAAGCTGATCATTGGCCCTAGAAAACATTATTTAAATCAACATCACATCACTAATTGGTTAGGTTTAAAAAGAGTTTATCTGCAGACAGACACTGTCGCAACGTTAAAATATATCATAGGCAAATATTTGTCATCTTCAACGAGCCTCAGTGCTTTGTGTGCATAACATGGTCATGGGTCCCACACTGACCGGAGGATTTTTTACATTTCTGTGATGGGAACAGGCTGGAATATTGTATGAGAAATGACTGTTGATACAAAAAAGAATTAGCAGAATATTTAAGGCATAGAGAATGTTAGCTAAGGTTAAGATTACTGTAATATTTTCTAATGTCAGAGGACCTTTACATAAGCAAAACAATAAGAACGTGGTTAAGCTGTTTTAATCTGGCAAATGAACAGAGGGCTGTTTAAATGAGAGACAAACCACACTATCGACTGATGTTTGTAGCAATAAGCCTCGCTTTAAAATGAAAGGAAAACAAAACACATGCTTGGATTTATGAGTTATTGTTCCAAACTCCTTTTTGACAAGAAAACAGGCTTTAAGGATGAAGACTAACCGATGAGTTTGGCAAATGTAATGCTATTGTGGGTATTATGTCTGGCTGCGATTTCTGGAGTGTATACTTTCCCAAATCCAATAAAAAGCAGGAAAGAGCTGCAAACATTTAAATCCTGATGTAGTCATAGTTTTCTGATATAATATAATGTGCTTTTTTGGCGCCGTAAATGACACAAACACTGCTGTAGTATTGGAGCGGACAAACACATCACTTATATGAAGAGTAACACTGAATTTACTGTTTCCCGTGAATGTATGACGACTTTGTCTGACTGACACATAAAAAGAGTTTTGTGCACTTAATCAGTCTGCAGGAAAAAAAGGAAAGAAAAGCTGGATAAATTATTTAAGAATGAAAGTTTTCCTCGCCCCCCTCCTTCACACATTACCTTTCTCCACCCTCCACTCTACTCCTCCAACTCAGCCTGCTGGTAACAACCCTATCCTCCAGCCTTCTTGGCATATTAACATGACAGCCGTCAACACCTCAGTGCAGCATGGCCTTTGCGCTGTGAGTCTGTAAGGATGCGTGGATGGGTGTGTATCTGTCAAGATGTGTCACTGCACGTGTGGTTCACTCAAGGGTGTGCAAGTTCTCAGTGCAAGCATGCAGTATACGTATCGGTACTTTTTGCAGGAGTTTGTGTGAGTGTTCTCTGTATTTGTTGATTTTTGGATCATTGTAGTTGTTACTCTGCCAAATGTATCTCTCAGCTCCAGGCTGATGTGTCACATTGACTTTCACATTATCATTATTTTCAGTTAAAATATTAGGAAACTATGCAATGGACACTTTTCAAACTATTAGTATAGTATAATTGCCTTGCTGTATAATATGTAAGCATTATATTATATTATTATGTATAATAAACTGTATTACACTATCTATTTGTACTTACTATATTACGTACATCACCTAATGAGGAAGTTGTTTTTAGTACACAGCTCCTTTGACAAAAATATTTTGAATATTCCACACATGTCTATGAGAATCAAACAAGCAAACACAAGACAATGACACATTTCAGCACCTTCAGCACTGGACAGTGCCGAACAGTTCATGTTCCCAGCAGTAACAACACATTTCACCCAAAATGCACCAAGAACTGTGTTTGTATTGGATGAAATGACAATCACAATATGAAGAATACATAAATGAAGGTGTGGTCCCCTCAAACACCTGCATTTTCTACCTACACCTTTTCTATCTTAAAACCTCATTGTGTGGTTGTGGCTGGAACAAAGTCAGAGAAATATTACCATCTCCTCACGTAAACTATGAAATGCAACATATGGATGCATTGCTGCTTTGTTTTAACTAAGGGATCAGTACGCTTTCTCCACAGCTACGGTCTGCCTTCTACTTTGGCAAGCATCACCACAGCAACCAAACCCAGACAGGCTGCTGTCTGATGCTGGCTTTTATTGGTCCAATAAAGCCTGAACAACGAACCGCTGCCTGCACTTAGCTGCTGTAACTAAATGTATCTGCTGGACGTGTGTGTCACAGCCGTTCTCTTTGAATTAGGAGAGACCGTCTATCTATGTCTGTGTGTCATACTGCATCAAAAGCACTGCCTTACACACTATTATCATACATCTGTACACTCTGCCACTGTCTAACTCTCAGTATAGCTTCTTTTTTTCCCATTTTGCACTATGTGTCTCACAATGACGCATTTCTTTCTTCTTTCCCTTAAGCCTGTTATACATATGTGGCTGTAGACACACATACATACACACACAATGGATTGAGGATGTGCTGACACAAGTATATTCTTCCTTCCGCATGAGCCTTCTCCTCTAAGCTTTGGGTCAGAACACAGCACGTAGCATCTGATACTAACATCAAGACTTGATCTGTGAAATCATCAAATACACACGTACACAGTATCACTTGAGCTGTGTTTATTTGTCATTATCCTTCACATTCCCTCATCAGATTTAGTTGTCTTTTAGTCATCTTCCTCCTGCCTCATTCCCTCCAGGAACAAAGGTGAAGGGCAAAAAAAAGAGCAGATGAGGGAAAGAGAAGGAGGCTCTAATGGTGATGTTTTTTTTATTGGGTTGATTTATGGCTCACTGTTACTATTATTTTGTCATTTACTCCAGTGGACTGGAGGAACCAGGCTGGACAGCTAAAGCCTGAGGGGGGACAGAGGGGAGAAAAAAATGAAAAAACAGGCAAACATCCGACCTACAGGAAACATACAGTAGGAAGGACACAATGCAGAAGAATGCAGCCAAGAGGGCAGAGAAAGATAGAAGAAAATGAAGAAGTAAAACAACGAGCAGGAGAAAGATAAAGAGAGGCAGGGGAGAGAACAGAAGGGGCTTAATGAATGTAAAGGCTATAACAATGAGGTGAGGTAAATCAGCCATTAACTCAAGAGTTTCTCATGCATGTGTGTTGCCTCACCATAACATTCTAATTTAGCAGGTTACACTCTGATGCTTCCCGGCCAGAGACACACGCATTGTGTCTTTAGGATACCAAGTAAGGCTGAAGTGAGACAGAAGAGGTGGACAAAGAAGAGAACTGTGACAAGACGAGGGAACAGGAGGAGAGTAAGACAGTAAGAGGGAGCAACGTGGAGTAAATGTGGTGGTGAGGGAGAGATAAGAGCAGAAGATAGGACAGCTGGAGAGGAAATATTGAAAGTTAAGAAAGAGAGCAATAGGGGAGAATGGATAATTCAGCTGGAGAGCAGGAAATTCACAGGGGGAGGGAGATATCATCAGTTCTTCAGATACAGAGGGAGATAGCCACTGCAGAGGGACAGGATCGAGATTTCAATACAGACCCGAACGGAACAGAGAGCACCGCATTATCACACAGCAAGAAACACAATTATTACTTTCGACAGCCCCTGAGAGAGTGGAACAAAAAAAAAAACAAACTGTGATCTTGGGCAGCCATAATGCTCTGCAAATGACACAACAATTCAGTGGCTAAAGGATGAACTGGATGGGAGGTTAATTTGTTTTAATTGCTCTGTGCAATCACAGGGCACGATGAGGGAAAGGACACAATTACTTCTTACTCTGGTGGTAGCCTAACTGGTAAAATTGAGTCTGTCACATCAATGTCATCAGAGTGATTCAACAATGGATATCAAATGTCAGATATCAATGAATTATTAATGAGTAAAATGAGTGTGAATAGATAAGGCCCCTCATCCTACAGAATATTTTTACACCGCAGTGTTTGACGTTAGTCATGGCAGGCATTTGGCAGCACTTTAATACCATAAACCAAACACGACGGGACACCTGTCATTAGCACTTATAATGAGTCAATTTGGTGTCTAAGCAGTTGGCAGCGCCATGCCAGGAAAGGCCATACGCTGTGCTTTGGCACCTTAGCTGCTAGCATGACTAGGGGCGATGTTTTCTGGCCGAGGCCTTGGTAGGAAGACAACATTTATTTAGCTGCAGTGGCCTGAGTGGTTTTGACACATGTCAGGTCACACCGATGAGACATGTCAAGAAATGATCACAGTTCAAAGGCCATTCATCAGTTCAGCCAAGAACACTAAGATGAGTGCACGCGCATGCTCGTGTGTGGCGCATCTGTATGTGTTAGGATGTTCCCGATGTGTGTAACGAAAGGAAGACAGACACACGCATACTGAATAAAACGGATTAGCTGACTATTATGGAGGAGCTGTCAGATGCCTATAAGACCAAAACACATTTCTCCTCCCGTCTCCCTTTAACCGATGCTTCTTAATCTCCACCCCAATCCGCCTCAGAAAGACTTAAGGGCTGTTACTGATTCCTCTAATGCTTTTAGATGAACTCTATGCTTTGACATGTATTCAGTTAGCTAGAAAAAAAGCCTAAAGAGCACAGCCTAAAACACTGATGGAAAGGCGGGGAAATCTGTATATTTTGCCCTTTAGTGTGAGGGGGTTGGTGTGATGTGCAGGGTTATTCATAACCAGCAGCCTGCCATACTGGAGGCTACCAAACAGCAGCGAGTGTATTAGCAGTTCACCAGGCAGGGTTTCTAATCACACCACCTCTGCACAGGGCTGCATGGACTTATATGGTGTTGGTTCATATTCTGAGCCTTAGGGGAGCACTGGGTTAATAATCCAAGTGCCTATAGGTGAGTTATGATTTGGAGTGAAAGTGCTGGGAGAGTTATGTAGCAACTATATTAGACATTATCATCTGTTTGTTTCCAGCAATGAATATAAGGAATGCTATCCCCACAGAGAGACATACTGTAAAGATGATTATAATGGTTTTCTTAATAAATGTGCAGACAAAGTAGCACCATTAGGTGGCTGACAGTGTAATTGGTGGGTAATTTTGAAATACCCAGCAATGAATAGATAATACAGTACAGTAGATGATCTCTGTTTTCATGTCGCTATTTTCTGTTTTATTAGTGTCTGTGGTGTTCTCAACATGATTAACAAAACATGAAGGTAAAAAATGATTAAATACTGCCACTGAACTTTCAGAGTTTGCCGATGCAGTAAATGATCATGGCCGCTGTTCTTTTATCAACATGGCCCCCTGCTCTTTAATGAGCCTCACAGCTTCAGCCTTGCTTTGCTCGAAAGCAAACATTGCTCATGTTTATTCATGTTATGCCAATATGGGCCACTTCAAAAGATTGTCCGGTTGGCACTTTCAAGAGAGTTGCTCTCTTCCCCTCTCACTCTCTCTCTCTCTCTCTCTCTCTCTCTCTCTCCTCCTGAGTTACAGTAGCTCTCCTTTGGCCCAGCCTGCTGCACCTGTCTCCCTGCCAGGACTCGAGCTTTATTTACCGTAAAGCTTTCGCACAAATAAACACAGCGACTCAGCAGCTGCCATGCACACACTCACACACAAACAGGCACACGCAAGCTCAACAGTGCACACGCATACTCTCAGATTTTGGCTTATGATCAGAGCAAAACAAAACAGGGCTCTTCTGGGCTTGCCTGTTTGTTTGATTCCTGTCTTTCTCTCTGTCGATTATTCTCGCTCGGCACACCTTCCTCATTTTTCCTACACTTCATTCTTAACTGCTTTCCTTCCATTCTCAATCTTCTCCACCATACCGGCATGTTCCCGTGAGAAACTAGTGGCCTATGCAGGAGGAGGTAGTCAAAGTAGATGGAGGTAGAAGAGGTAAGGAGACAGAAAGTTAGACCCACCACACACACACACAACACACCCCTCCCTCACTCAAACCTCCTTGTGATGGCTAATCGATGTGTTTGGATTTCCCCAGTGTGGCTGTTGCCCAGGTGGCTTTAAAGTTGAGCCTAACAGAGCTTGCTCTCTTTTCTCCATGCCTGCATGGAGAAAACCAACCGCTCTAAGCCTGGCAGATTAGCTAACCACCGGAGGACTTTACACCTTTCTGCTGAGCTATCGCTTCCTATCTCCTCTCCCCCACACCTCCTCCCCACTGACTCCAACATCCCCACGCTGAAGAAGGCACACACTTCGCCTTATTAGCATATTTTAAAATTTGGGTATACTTTCGAAATGGATTATTGTACAACAGTGTATTAATATCAAAAGAAGTGAGGAAGAGTAAATCATTCTGCTGTTGTAATGATGTGGACTCCTGTGAAAGGGGCACTGTGTTTTCTCTGCTTCGCAGCAATGAGATGGATACACAGAGGCAGCAAAGATGATGGCCCACAGGTAACCGTTTAGATGAATTACCTGCATGCGCGCACACACACACACACACACACAGACATTACCTCCAAATGGTACATTGATCTCTGCAGCAGCGTGGCCCGACAGGCCTGATTGCCAAATGAAAACAAAGGCTGCATGTACAGTGCTGACACACACCATCAGTCACAGATAGCCTGCAGTAACAACGATTACCTGCTGTATGTAAATCCATTGAGCAATAAGGCAGGTTATCCCCTTATGAGACACTGTTGTTATTATCGTAGACAAAATATCACTGGTAAGTGCCACTGGCCAACTGCTAGCAACCAAATTATGCCCCATTGAGACTAGATGGTGAAATTGGAAAATGGTGATATCAGGAGGCGAGCTTGTGCCATTCTTCAGGCAGTGCAAATAAAGGCTGCATGGTTTCTGTTCATTTTTCAGACTGGCCAAAGGTCTGACATTATCAGGTAAACAATTAATCTTCAGAGGGAGAACAACATATAACTGCAAACTGGCTAGCTGTTATATGTTTGGATCTCCATGAGAAGATCAAATAACAAATCTAACGTCATATTTTCCGTCGTATCCTGCACATTCATCTTAATTGCACTGTCAGTGGATGAAATATTTAATATAGAAGGGGTCACGCTCCATGATGTCAGCTACAGGTTTCCTGAAGAGCGGTTGCCATCCTGGCTGTGCCCTCTAAATCTAACTAATAAGCAACACCACAGGGAAAGAGACAGCACCCACCTGTCACTCACTTTATATATTTATTTATTTAATTATTTATAATGGGGATTGACTTAGAAACTGCTCAGCTGAGGAACTGCAACTGCAAGATTTACTTCAATAACACAGTGTTAATTCATTCAAACGTTGTGGATCTCGGGCTCTGCTGGAGGAGTTTGTGATGTCAGGGACTGTCTATGTCATGGAAACATTTGTATTAAAAGTGCCATGCTTGAAATGGATCATCTGGCAGCTAAAGAGCCAGTTATCTCCCTCAGGAGATTGTGGAGGCCAAGAATATAAGTAAAAGAGAATAAACCTATTTATCAAGTGACCAGAAACATTTCTCTGTGTGAATACCACCAAATATGTGCTTGGGTGTTTAAATATCGTTATTCCAGGCTTGAAATCACATTTAAATCAGGGCGGCACCTGGTATTTAATACCTGTGATGTTTTCCTAATCCCCAATTTCCTCACTAATACCCACTGCCTAACCAGTTTTAACCAAACAGCTTTTAAGTAAAACACACAATATGTTGTGTCCCAAGTTATCCACGCTGACATTTTTTTTTTATTATATGCTACTGACCTGCAAACAGCAGAGCGGAGGATGACTGTAGGTGCTAATGGGCTGGCATCGCCTGTGTGGATCAGTGGAGTAAGTGTTTCCTGTTTTCCCTCGGATCAAAGACTGTCTCATGAGCAGTCAGACATTCTTTGTGCCTCGCAGCATGACCAGAGCTGCGCTTGTATGAAATACATTGATTCTGGCATCTACCGCACACTGACGCTAGCCATGACATTGGCAGAATGCACAGATGAAAACCCCCTATTGGCTTTCATCATGTCTCGTATTCAAAGAAAGCATAAACACAGACGGGCAGCACAATACAGCTTCCATCCTGACGGATCGCTCATGTTGACACAGATGGAAAGAAACACCTACACAGCATACTGCATGTAGAGGCAGAGTGCACATACTGTGCATACACACATAAAATGATCACGTATGATCAGACAAAGATACAGAACAGTATCAGTCATGTTGTTGCTCACATGTACACATATTTCTTTACTTTCCTTAGGTTTTAGTCTCAAAATCTGATATAATATAGTACTATATGATGACACCCCTGAAATGGTGCCATATTTTCCAGACCCACCACACATTTGTAGAGATCAAAAGCTCATAAACCCTCAAATGAGTTAATTATTCGCATCTGTTGTATTTTTTATTTTTAATTTAGTTATGATGACATGATATGAGTCTATTTGGAGGATTCATGTTTCATTGAGTCAATTATATATGCAGCAGTCTGGGGAAAAAAAGCACGTAGTCAACTGCTGCATCACCATTTGGACAGAAGCAGCTGAGCTCAAATGACTCGCATGTTAATACATCTGACTGGTGGGGCTGATTACAGGCTCTTGACTCACAATCCTAAAATACCAGTGCTGCGGAAAGAATGAGATGGAGGGGCAAAACATAGAAGTCGTGATGAAATCTGGCCTTAGACTACATTTTAGGAAATACAAGTATCAGATTTGATGTCAGTTTTCAATGGATTACACTGCCACAGGGTCACAGACCACGATAAAGTTTGCACGAGGAGGTAGGAAGGGTGGCGGTGTGTCACTCAGGCACAGGTGACCTGAGGGATTTTGCTTGTTTGTTTAGCTGAAGTGGTGCTGTGCTTTTAAATCAAGCAGAGAGGACAGTGCTTCTGTTTAAAATCATTATGTATGGCACTCAAATACGCTAGTGTCCACCAGCTTTGTGCTCTGGGAATATTAAATCATATATTTTTTTTATGTGCTATATGAAACAGGGCCACTATCAGAGCTAACACTGCCATTCCTCTACATATGATGATTGCCATTAATACCATGCCAGTCAATCTTGTGCTCAGCAGGAGCAACAGTGAAACATTAAAATGTAAAATAGACTCCCTAGAGCGAGGCTGACAGCTCAAACATTGAACTTTTTTTCTACACAAAAGCAGTTCTGTAGAGCAGCTGAACAGTACAAGACTGCTTTCAGAGTGCTTCAGCTCATACTGTAATAAAAGACATCACAAACAGACACATACTGTACATTGCATCGTCGATCCACTACAATACAGCAGCTGTTTATGCTGTGATGCTAATGACGCATCTGATCACAACACTCATTGTTAAATTGTTCCCTGTAAACTCTTCAACTAAAATAACTGAAATTAAACCAGTTTTACTTAGTTTGCAGCATGACCCCCCCTGTGCCCCCCTCAGGGGTTGGCATCCAGGTTTGATCAGTGATTGCAGTACGACATTCCCTGCTGAGACTCAATTTTCCAGCTACAGGCTTCGCCGGCTTAGAAACTGATTAGATTAAAAGGTGCACTCTTTTACTCTGAAATGCATTTTCTGATCTTCTGATACACAGACTGATAGATAAATATGGTTACTACCAAAATAAAATAAAATGTTACGTCAGACTGTTACAACATGTAATGGCATACATAATATACATGTGCAGTCCCTGTGTTATCAGGTCTGGACAGCAGCAGCAGCAACAGTATAATTCACAGCACAAATTTCACTTAACCCTTGTGCATCATTAGGGACTTTTTTGCCTATTTTTTTCCTCTTTACCTGGCCACCATTTTGTCTGTTGGTGCATGTGGCACACAGACTCTCTCTTGACAAATTTTAAAATTCTAATTTGAATTTTTCTAATACATCAATAGAACACAGTGAAACTAATTTACTACCCTCTTGAGTCATTAGGGACAAAACTGTCCACCTCCAAACACCTGATTTATATTTTTCTCTCTCTCGCTCTCTCTTAAACAACCCATCTATCCTCAAAACTACCAAATATTAAATCCTTTTAAAGCAATTTAACCCTTTAAAGGCCAGTTATATTACTATTGATGTCACAGTTGGTCCCATCAACTCCCATTATATAACCACATTTTTAGCCATTACAAGATTCCTTCCTGTAAGGGTTTTATTTTTGAGAAAAAACTGTAAAATTTGACATTGTGTGTGTGTGTGTGTGTGTGTGTAGTTTTGATTTGTAGGTTTTATAGCAGTTTTTGAAGGTGGACTAATGACTGAAGAGGGTAGTAAATTAAAGTGACGCCTGAGGGTTAAGAGGCCATGTTAATGAAGAACACTGTAAATTTTGTCTAATAAATGTGTAGAGGTAACACCTCTAACCTACACACACACACACACCTTAGAGCACAGGAGCAAAAGCCTAACACTCACATACTGGGGAGATGGAAGGATCACAAAAGTGTGAATAAATGCCTGATAGTATGTCACTCTGTTGACTGACTGCCCTATTTCTGTCTAATTAAAGGTTTCTGTTTTTATTTTCTCATGTTGATTTAAGGTTAATTCTGCCTGCAAACTAATCTTCACAGGCTGACTGTCAATGAAAACAAAAAGTGAATGAGTCAAGCTGGACCAAACACAGCTGAAGCTTAAAACATGATGGTGGGCACAGTGACATAAGCTAACCCTCTGGTAAGAATCAAGAAACTGACAATCCTAATGAGCAGTCATGCCACCATGAAAACAACACGCAATGCTACCCAGAATGCCTTTCTCCATCCTTGCCATATTCTCTTGGGGACAGGTCCTGAAATGACCTCAAATCAGGCTTATCAGACTTTGTCACTCACACACACCCACACAAGGCAGCAGCAATTTGAGCTGTGGAGCATTGTAGCTGTGACTTTCTGGGCCTCCATCAGCTGGGCTGATGAGGACCGGCTGGGTCCAGACTGATCACCTGGTTCTCAGGCCGTATTACAATTACACTGACAGAACACTGACCTTTTCTAATAATGCTAATGCGGGAAGGTGTCATTGCTAAGTGTTGTCCTGTGTATCTACTAAATAACTACAAATACACAAAGTGGTTACAGTAACAGAACACAAATATAAATGATCCCACTTCTACTCCAGTTCATGCACATTATACACATTGCTTTTATCTTCTTGCAATCCAGTCTTAATGACTCCATTAACTGAGAGGCCATTAGCAGCATTCACTTTATGGGCAGCCCAACAGCCCAGCCGGGAGCACATTATGGAAAGGGCATGTGTGTCCTAATGTCCATTTCTTGTCACCCTCCTCTCTCACTCTCACACATACACACACACACTCACTCAATCATTCCCCCAAGGCCAGCTAGCCTGGAGCAAGCAGGACTGGACAAACGACTAAGCAAACAGGGCCATTTTTTGTGCTCCATTAGGCAATGGGGAGCAAAGGTTTAGTGCAGGCTGCACTGCCTTGCGCTGGTGGTCAAGCGGCCGAGGAGTGAAGGCAGAGGAAGTGCTGCTCAGTGTTTGAAGAGATCTCATATCCCAAATTAGCCTGGCTCACTTGGAGCAGAGGCTGCCAGAGACACTTCAGGGGTGAACCCTCATGTGAGAGGCATCAGAGGGCATGACAGCAGCCGACAATCACAGTCCCAACATGATGAGAAAATTAGGGATTCAGTGTTGTTAACACACCAACAATCAACTATTCCTGTGATAACACTTTAACTGAATGCCTTTTTACAGGAAGAAATCCCTGCTATGCTGCAGTTTAGACTAAAAAAGAACAGCTGTCCTCACCAAAAAACTGTGAAGCCGTGCAAACAATACTGAAAATGTGTTTTTGTTTAAACCATAACACATGTGGAAAATCATCAAGGAAAGAGAGATATTCTCCAGCACAATCAGTAATAGAATCAGAAAAGAAAAATGTGAACCAGCGATTAGAAAACGTAACCTGCAGGGATGAGCGGATCACTGATCTAAAAGAACCTGACTGGTACAAACTGGCAATGGGAAGCTCAGAAATTCAATGAAGAGCTTATCCTGTGAAACCTGTGCATTTCAACAGTTTAGACCAAGTCAAGTGGAATGACTGGGGTCTACTGTACCAACACTCTATAGTGCTGCTGCTATTAGAAGCAATTAAAGAAGGGAGGGCTAAATGACATGAACACACAGCGGATAATTTGGCACATCATCTTCATACTGCCTTCTTGTTTCTGCATGTCTGGGCTCAATGAGCAGAGTGCATGCAATCCACCATGGATGCGTCTTGACTTGGGCTCTACTGGTTGAACGGAGTGAGTCACGCAGTTATTTTGTGACCATGGGGAAAAGCTGGGAAAGGCCTCGGGTCAAAGGTTATTTAATGTCACTGAAGCAAATACACATGGCACACACATGGAACCTCCTCAGATGACAACTGTGCTGCACAGGAACAGAAGCTGAAATGAATGGTTGCCAACTTGGTTTAGGGCTGTTTTGGGCTACACATTTGTGCCGTGTGTCATACTTCATTGATTTCGTTTTGTGTGTCCTCTGCTCAGATTTGTTATTTGTTGCTTTTAGAACACACTATCACAAGCTAAATGTGACTTTTCTCTTTCCTGCTCCAAGCTAATCTTTAGCTCTGCAAGCAAATGGCTTCTCCT
This sequence comes from Parambassis ranga, assembly GCF_900634625.1. Classification (NCBI taxonomy): domain Eukaryota; kingdom Metazoa; phylum Chordata; class Actinopteri; family Ambassidae; genus Parambassis; species Parambassis ranga. The sequence goes on from NC_041036.1 coordinate 13,061,051, forward strand.
GCTGAGTGGAGAGTGGAAATACTTCATATCTCATAGGAGGGGGGTTGAGCCCATCACAACCCTGATATTAGCTCACTACAGTGGGAGCCCAGGGTTTCAGACGGTTGTACTTTACTTCCGCTGAGCAGGACTGGACAGCGGTTTCTGCTGCCTGCTTGTTTTTCCCCCTCTCCCGAGGGAGGTGAGACCATTTATCAGCTGCTAGTAGAACACGTATCGATGTGCAACATAGCCTGGGAATTCAGCTTTTATTACACTTCAAACTGCAAGGTCAACTTGGCAGGAATCTGTGTCAAAGCTGTCAAGCATGGAAACATAAAACAAATAGCCCACGCAAAAGGATGTGGCGTAAAACATCAAGATAGGGAGCAGATGTCTCACCATGAGAGTTCTGGTTTATGTTTACACGTGTGATCAGGTAATATACTGAGAGCTCTCCCTGTTGTCTTGTTTGTAGTAGCTTGTGGAACTGACAGTACAACATTAGAGATGAGTTCAAATTTATGTCTGACTGCACAAAATGTCAACATCCACCTATTTGGAAAAAAAAAATAATGCACCGGGGATAGCAGTGTATTTTCTCTCAGTGTCCTTCTGTGTACGGCCTCTTGTCGTATAAAAGTCATCTCTTCCCTCTCTTACTCAGCGAGGCAGCAGAGAAGCCATGTTGAAAAGCCTGGGCCCCTGTGACAGTGTAATGTAGTCAGTATTGTCATGCCTTTGATGCCATCATATGCCACTCCCCCTGTCTTCTGTGGGTTTTCTGACAGCGACAAAGGGGATTGGCAGCAGTGTGTTATCAGTGTGCAGCTGCAGTAATCGTATTATTTAGTAATCTTAATTCTGAGTGGCTGACCAACAGTGTGAACAAAGCGGGGCCTTGCTAAGCCCATCAGAGTGCTCCCATGGAGCAGAGGTCTTTTCCTGCTTCACGGCCCCTCTAGACGCATGCAGTCCCTCTTTGCTCTCTGTTTCTCACCCTCCCTCCTCTCCTCTCTTGCTTTCTGTCTCACACTCTCTGTCTCCTGTCTTGTTTTTGTTCAATTTCCTGAATGGTTTTATTCTCTCTCTCTCTCTTTTTATTTCCTATCATTTTTCCACCCCTCCCGATCTTTCTGTCTCTGTAACGCTCTGAGCTGGGAGTTTGTGTAATGGCGTTATTCACAGTTCATTGGTCTGTTTGAAGGGACTATCTTGATTGAGCGTCTCCCGGTGCAGGGCCTGGTGACTGTGGGAGTGTATAAAGATGTGGATGTGTCCGTGCAGATAGATGGGCTTAGTAATATGCAGGACATTGCAGAGGCTGGGTCTCAGCAAAGGGGTTTCAACCAAGCAACACATAGAGAGATAAAAGCAGGCTGAAATGATATACAGCCGGAGTGTATCGCTCAGGGCATTAGACGTGAAATGGAGGCAACAAAGAACTAGTCAGGGAATCAGAGTCATTCTCATTAGCTGGTTCACCCACTTCAGTTTTAGCCCCACATCTCCTCTCCATCCCATCCTAATGAACACAAGTACACTGACACAGAACCCAAAAAGTGCTCTGAGAAGCAAAAATATGTACCATTAATTAGTTCAAATTAACCTCAGGACCAATATGTAAGAGCACGCGCACACACACACACATAAAGGAAAACAACACCTCATTCGCCTCTTTCTGACACCACTCTGATGCTGTTGTAAGCTTGGCTGTAAGATCAAAATCTCTTTCTTTGGCACACACACACACACACACACACATACACACACATATATATACACACACACACTGCCTGGAGCAGAGGAAGCACAGGAAAGCAAATCCGCTGCAAAGACACCATAAAACCAGCACTGCAGAAAGACAGTCCACTTCTGTGTTTCTGCATACATAGGCTAAATACACATTAATGACATGCGCTGAACATGTGACACACACACACAGAAAAAGAGAGAGTCCTACTTACAGAATGAATCAGACGGTATCAGAAGCGCTGTGCCATATTATTGCCGTAGTAGTGAGTCAACATGGGCATTGAGATCTGAGACCACAGAGTTTTAGCACTTCAGCCAGGGGGGAGGATGCGGTGGGGGAGTCAGAGGAGTTCACACTGTGTCATCGGGAGGTGAGGACATATAGAGGAAATTTAGAAGAATCCAGTGTTTATACACAGATGGAAAAATAATCCCTACAGAACCAGGCAAGAAAAAAAATCAACAATTGATGAAAAAGGGAGGTTCAGTTCTGTGTACAAAGAGAATTTATGATAAACTGGGCTGGTGTTTTTCTCTTTTAGCCTTCACAACTAAAAAAAAAGAAGGGGTAAAAAAATTAGTCAATCTGTTTTTTTGCAGTCTTTCTCTGCTTTCCTCTGTTTGCCCACCTCTTGTTTTCCTTGGGATTGCAGAGGGCCTATGAGCAGAGGAACGCCGGCATCAGAAAACCAATCACTGCACCAGACGATGAGAGAGCATAAAGGAGTAAATGACAAGCAGATGAAGGGGAGGATTTCCGACACCTGCTCTCTCCCTCTGTTTCTCTGCCTGTCTCTCTACTTCGCTCTCCCTCTCTCACCAACCTGTATTTCCTTTCTAGTAACGTCCCCCTCCCTCCCAGCTTGTTTTTTTAGTGCATGGGCTTGCCACAGAACAGACTGAGAAGAGTGCAGATGAAGTGAGATTCTCCAGAAGCTACAACCACAGGGATGCTCCCCTCCTCTGTCTCTGCTTTATTTCCTTTCCCTCACACACTGCACAGAATGACAATGAATTGCAGACTGTCTACTGTGCCGGCACCGGATGTCTGCCTGGCTCTCTGCCTAAAAACTGGGCTGCGTACCTGTCTTCCTGTCCGTCTGTCTGCCCGCCTGTCAGTACAGCTGTCTGTTTACCTGGCCATCTTTCTTTCTTCCTTCCAAGCACCAAGATGAAGACCAGGCAGGTGCAGATAGAACATAACCAAAGTCTACAGCTCAAGTCCCCTGACTGGTGCCAATCCTGAAGCCTCCCCTTCCCATTGCACTAGCCTCAAACACAGCACAGACAAATTACAAAGTTATTTCTGTGTTTTTCCTTTCTCTCCCTCCATGCTAGTACTTTGTCCACCTGTTTCCCTGTTTTCAGTTTTTTTTGTCCTCTTCTCCCTTTACTCAGTCTCCTTGCTCTTTATCTATTCTGGACAGTCTGTCCCTCCTCTCCCTCCGTCACTGAGGGAGGATGAAGAAGAATGGTGCTGCTTCATAATGTATTTCTCTGCAATGTGAGAGAAAGATGGTGTAAAAGAAAAAAAAGGGGGAAACTGTTTTTTTTTGTTTTTTTTTAAACTGTTCCTTAAAAAAATAAGCCCTCCTCCCTCACAACAAATCAGAACTGAGAGCCTCTGGAGGGGGGATTTTCAATTACTCGCTTTTGCCCACAAGCCAATCTGAAAAAAGCGGCCCAGCTCTGAGGTGTGCACCAAAGTGTCGTAATCTCGATAGGATATCCAGTCGATAAATCCGGACATGTCCAAAAGCTCCATACCATTGCTCAAGCATCACTGCTGCCTATTTTATTTTAGATGAAGTCCAAGAAGCTCAGTTGTATGCTCAGCACGCTGATTGGTTTGTTGTTCGTCGACTCCTCTGAGGCCTGTCGGCGCACGCTTATCTCTGCTTCCTGTAGACGGCTCCTGGTATCACAGTCCAGCCTCAACTCTGCAGGCTCAGGCCTCGCTGGGATGGTGCAAGCTGATTGCTGGAGATGGTGGAGGCGGTTAGGTGTGGAAAGCTAGTCGCTGGAGGGTGGATGTTGGCTTCCATGCTGCCCATTTGGTGTCCATCTCTGCAAGGCTTCAGATCTGGAAGGAGAAGAAGACGAGAGGTAAAATAGAGAAGAAGAGAGAGTGAGAGTGCATGAAAGGTTAGCGTGGTGACATTTGTGTCACTCTGCCTTATCGCGTATGTCATTCTCGTCCTCGTCACACTCCACCCTGCCTGTCGTCCTGCTGTCTATTTCGTCCTTGTCACTCTTCCACTGACTTTGCTGCTTGTTTGCTCCTTCCTCCTCACCACTCACTGTGCGATTTGATCCTTTCACTCTCTCCCAACAAGCTCATCTCCAAAGACTCACCCCATCACATTTCTCTTCTGTTCCCTCTATCCAATTTAATATCTACACCTCTACCTCTTTTATCCAATCATTTCTGCACACTTTTTCTTCAAATCCAAGTTAGCTGTCCATCATGCTCCACAGGATGGATGTGCAGGAGTACACTGAAGGACAGAAAGAGACCTCTGACTGAATGTGCCTGAGGTGGAGGACTGCAGCTCAGGCTCATTGCGCTTCAGGTGCGAGCAGACATACTTGACTGGTCTAGACAAGGGCTGTCACATTTTATTCTAAATTCAAACACCTGTTAAACATAGGAGAAAATCCAATGTTCAATATTTACAGAGCTGGCTGTTTGAAATATTACATGCCATCAATATCATCAATACTACATATGTTTGTTCTCATGTCAGGCTGTATGGATGACAACCAGCCTCGGACCAACCTTTGTGGGTCATGTTTAATATCAGAGAATAAGGCAGAATACTGATTACAGCATTTCACAGACAGGTCTCAGCTGTGGTATTTAATTGCACTAACTTGCATTTAATGAATGTAAACAAAGGCCGATATATTGTTGGAATGGTAGACTCTTGTTTATACCCTTGATCAATTTTTCAACTATAGGCTGCATAATTTCATATTTATATATTGCCAAGATCTATCCCTTCATTCCCTCAATGCTACAGCCAGTCGGGTATGCATGCAGAGGACAGATGGCAAAACGAACGCTGGCCAGAGTTCAGACAGAGTCAGGTGGCTGCTGCATTTCTTTATTTTTCTTCTCTTAATAAACCACCTCACCTTTTGTCAAATAAATTACCTAAATCTAAAAATAGCAGCCTGGTGTCAAGTCGTACCCAACAAGCAGGCTTGCCTCTGTTACTATGCAACAGTTTGCACCTGTTGAATATGAAGAAGTCAATTTTGAATCCTTAACAAAAAGCTCTCTGCAGTGATGAACAGTGATGGATCCATTTTTTATTCCCAAAAAAAAAAATCAATTTTATGAAAAGCAAGAACCATATCACTATATCAAAAGGTTTTGTAGGTAGTGATGACCTTTTTTTCCCAAAATCCACTGAGGTGACAGTCCATTTACAATGAAACATTAGAAGCCATTCCCTGTATCAGTTCCAATCAATACCAGTGTGTGGATAGATATGACCCGGCTGTGACACCCATATTCTCCAAGGACCATTTAGGATGAGACCGTGTGTGTGTGTGTGTGTGTGTCCACCGGTTAGGCTAGTACTCAGCGTCTGCCATTGTGTATCTGTGTATGTGCACAGCTTTTGTTGGCACCATTAGAATGCTATGGTGTCGCAGGTGTGAAAAGATGTGGGTGGGTGTGAATTAGTGTGCAGAAGGTATGTCAGCAAGCAGTGCAAAGATGGAGGTGTGTGTAAAACGTGTGTGTCTGTGTGCATGTGCATATGTGTCTCAGCTGTCAAGCCTCAGGCAATTAATACATTGATCTACTTTATAACCTTCTGTTACTTCCAGTCCCACACAGGGAGGATGAAAACACCTCTGTCCCCTCTGCATTGTATTATAGACGCATATGATATGCTATAAAAATGATGGACAAACACACACACACACGCTGTCACTGTGAACACACACAGCATCTCCATTCATTGCCTGTGTCAGGAAAGAGACTCGTAACGTCTTTGGTTCAAACAGAATGTGGAGAGGAGCTTGAAGAGACTAAGAGAGAGGGATGGGATGGAAGCGAGGAGGGGGAGGGGTGACACAGCCAAAGAGGGGAGAGCAGAGAGAGAGAGAGAGGCAAAGAGAGAATGCGGAGAGAGGGTGAGAGAAGCAACAAAATGAAGTGAGCCATTTAGATTATATCCAAATCCATCAAACTGGACAGGCCTGTTTATGTCCTGATTGCGGAGCAGTGGAGGTGGATGAAAAGAGGACGGAAGGAGGGATGGAGGGGAAACAGGTGGGGTGGTGGGGTAAGGAGGTGGGCTGGACAGGGGTGGGTGGGTGAGACACAAGAAAATGAAGGAAGCAAATTAGAAGTGAAAACACTTCTGAGCATACTGCAGACTGAAGACAGACAGGGAGACATAAGAAACAAGAAAATGAGAGGTGAAAGAGACTGAGAGGGGGAGGGGAGGGGGGAGGAAGAGAGGGATGGACACTCACCCATTTCAGTGGGCTCTCCACAGGCAAGCACAATCCCTGCTCTGTGATCCCATCCTGGGGAAAGGCGCAGCGAGATCCTGGAGCTCCCTCCACTGAATACCAATGGAGCTGCTATTATCAGCTCACACACACACACACTCGCTGACAAACACCGGCACTGAGGAGGAAACAACACAAACACACACAGAGTCAAGTCTGGGGTAGTTTCAGTGTTTCACATTTCAGTGATGCAAAGAGCATATCAGCACAACTGTGTATGCGTTCCTTTCTTCCTCTCTTACTTCCCTTCTTTTCTCTTTCTTCATGAAAAAAGCATCAGAGGCAGTGCACAAGCCAGAGCCATCACTCCTCATACACATATATACACACACATACAGAGCATACACACAAATACTTACTGAGCTTATATTCAAAAATCCCAGTGAGTCCCACAGTTGACTCTATTCCGGCTCACAGCTCCTCTGCTTCCAAGGGTGTTGGAGAGAAATGAGTTGTCCGCTATTTTCCTCTCCCTCCCCGTGGGTTCCTCACAGTAGTATTTGATGCAGAGATAAAAGGCTACGAAGCCAGACTCTTCATCCTCTCTTGTTTCTCCCTCATGTGCAGTGTATGTCCAGTTTCTCTGTCTCCATTTGTTGATTCAGGTCCAGTCTAGCCGCCTGACTGTGGACTCACTGTGATACGGCGACACGCGACGGGAAACTGCATTCACTTAGTCACCCTCCCCTCTGCCTCTCCCCTTGCTCAATAGTATACCCGTACCTCCTTGGCTTTCTCCAATCTAATCAGCGCTCTCTCTCTCTCTCTCTCTCTCTCTGCACCCACCCACTCTCTCCCCTCCTTCCTCCTTCCCAACACCCACTCCTTTACACACTCTCTCTCTCTCTCTCTCTCTCTCTCTCTCTCTCTCCCTCCTAGGTATTTTTCTCAAAGATGAATATCAACTCCCCCCCTCCACTCTTCTCTCTGTCAGTTTCTCCGATAAGCATTTGAAATAAAGAGAATGGCAAAAAACTGGCCATGAAGAAAACACACACACACACAATATCTGAAACAGACAGATTCACACATACACACATGCCAGGAGAAAGAGAAGCGACCAGCAGATAGAGAGAGAGAGTAATCATAAGGATGTGTTACATCCCCAGCCAGGGTAAACTATCCTGACAGAGTTTGACATGGCTACATGCTCAGGGTGACACTATCACACACAACACACAACTATCCTCCAGTCCTGTGACAAACAATAACATATATACCTGCACACACACACAGCAGATTGTGATCATGCAAACACATGTGGCCTCAAACTGACTGACGCACACATCATACCAGTGATACACAAAAACACAAGCAGAGGAAACACACCATGTGATTTAACACACGCAGGCAGAATATTGTGATTAAATAAGGATAGTTGTACTTTTTCAGTCTGTTGTATGAACCAAGTGTTCCTGTTTTATGCTTCATTACTTCATAAGCTACCAGGGATGAAATTGATACCTGTGGTTTGTAAATTAGCAGATACATGTGTTCACAGCTAATTAAATTAAATACAATACATGGTACATGTTTTTTCGGCACATATTTTAAAAATGTGTCCATCCATGTGCATTATTATGGTGTAAATTGCATATTTTTATGAATATTGGAAGAATGTCTCAACCAAAGTGGACGCTATTAACATCTACATGCAGTCACACTAGATTTGCCTGTTTACTGCAGAGGCAAAGTACCTTGAAACTGCTCACAACATGGTCTGTGATTATTATTTTTTTTTTTTTTTAGAATAATCAGGTCATGATTTCTGGAAAGGGAAGGTGCTACTGAGTTTTTCAGTTGTGCTTTGAGCACATCAAGCCATCAAGTTTCATTTTACTGAAGGGGTGGCAGAAATCTCTACAGCTGATTTCTTTAACAATCTGAGCCTCACATTTAGAGTGAACTGCCCCTTTAACACTTCAGCTAAATCTGCTTCCGAAATAATATTAAAGATTTATTGTACAACAATGTAAAGTAGATGGAATCATCTCCACTTCAACCAGCTACAAAATTAAAATTCTGTTTACAAATTAATGTATATATAATATTAATACTGCAGGATGGTGATAGCAACTTTCCATCTCATTTAATTAAACATTATAAACTAATAATAAGTTTTGAATAGAGTTCTTTACCTTGTAATTAAGTGTTTCTAATGTTGGATGGGAAGAGTTGGGCTGCTGTGTGTACACATGCACGCATACTGTGCTCGCACACACTGCTGAAGATCATCCATCTCCTCACCAGAGCACCGTGACAGTTCATGCAAGACTCCCTTGAATGGAGCTGACACCCTTCTCACTATTTATAATGTTCACTCATATAAGGCACAGCTCCACAACAGCACAAGCCCACTGCAAGCAGGCGGCAGTCTCCAGAGAAGCAGCTCACACTACATGATGTCGCTGCACAACTCCCATATCCCACTTCTATCACACACAGTGAGCCGGCTCCCACCCCTAATGAGATTGGGACATTGGCCTTATGATGCCTTTGCTCCTCTGCGGCCACTCCAAGTAGCCTTTTCAGTATAGATCTTTTTCCTAACCTTACAGCCCCGGTGCTCTCTTAGCATTTCATGTCATCCAAGCCTATTAAACTCACCACAGTGTGTTGAATCATTGATTTTGTCACTTTGTGCATGAGGCAAGTCTTTAATTGCTACTGACAACCCTGTTGTGTTGCCCGTTACAACAGTGACGGTTGTAGATTATGCTTTGAAAGATTTCAAAAGTGGTTAAAATTTGGCTGGTTCAACTCAAATGGAATGCCAACAGAATATGTGTTTTGCTAATTAACTCACATTACTACAGTTCAGAGGACTGACTTCAATGCAAAGTAATGTAAAGTATCTGTCTCTCATATTAATGTATAGCTTCATATGTGAGCTTCTGTGTACATCAGCTCTGGTTTAAGCCCAAAAAGCTGTCCCCTAATCAAACATGGAAGCAAATATAGCATGTGACAATGCTGAGCTGTCTCTTCTGCTTTGATTTCAAACAGCCCCCCCCCCCACCCAATGCCTCATCATGTTTTCACCTATTCACTTTGCATCTCATAAAATAATGTGCATCTCAAGATGTCTTTGTCCAGTGGGCGGACAGTGCTGGAACACCTATTACTCACTCATTGCTTGAGCCTATTAGACTGCAACCATGTCAAGCCAGAGGTTCCCTCAGGCTCTGGCATTTGTGTGTGTGTGTGTGTGTGTGGACATTTAGAAATGACTTGCACTTGCAAATTTAAGATTCTTTTTTAGTCTCAGTGCACGTGGTGTGTGTGTGTGTGTGTGTGTGTTGGAGACATTGGAGGGAAGCGTACACAATGTTACCCCTGGCTGTGACCCACAGCTGCAGTTTTCAAGAAGTCAGGACAACTCTCCCTGTGCTGTCTCTCCCATTCCATCACACACACTGACACACACCCCGCAGTCCAAGTGTGTGCATGTGTGTGCGCCTGCTGTCTAATTTACCCCCGGTCTAATTTACCCCACTGTTGTTGTTTTTTTTAGCACCACTGGGTGACACTCAATCTGTCATGTGAGAGTGATTGTCTGCATATCATACCCCCTGTTTTGTATAATATGAAATAATCCAACAATCAGGAAAGCAGTTACACATTTTACCTTAATACTACTGATGATTTAGGCCTCACTGCATCCACTGAAAGTCTGCTGTCACTCTCTGTTTCAGTCTCACTCCTCTCTCTAAATATGCATTCAACAGCTGTCTCTCTCTCATCTCCATCCCACACCACTTTGCTCTTGACAAATTGATGTGGAGCGCTTTTACATAACAACTATGTAACACACGCACACACTCCAAATACCATCCACAGCACAAATGTAAACCCTACTCAACCATTACACATGCACTTCACTGCAGGTGTTAAAAGCACTGTGTCTGCAGTTGCCAAAGTGAATTTGTTGTGTTTCCTTAATTTGCTCTTTGAAGAACACAAATGTGGCTTCTGTGTTAACTATTGCTTGGAAAGTATGCAAAAGAGGGGAGGGTAAGGGAGAGGAAGACACAGGGAGGGAGGGGGGGGAATTGACATTCTGCCTGAGCACTGCACTCTGCTTGTGGAATAATGATTAGCTCCTCGGTATTCTAGTCACATATGCTTCACTATCAATGGGAGAGGGAGGAAGGAGTGAACACGAGGGAGGGGACAGAGAGGGAGGAGACAAAGGGGGAGGAACGATGAGGGAGGTGGGTGTCACACAGGCAGAAACAAGGTGAACAAGAGAGCAAGGGGATGGAAAAAAAGTGAGGGGTAATGGAGGACAGAACAGAGGAGTAAGTATGACATAAGCACCAGACGTGAGTGCAAGTGTGCTGCAGTATGCTTGCTCTCTCTCTCTCTCTCACACAGTTAACAAAAATTCAACAGTCAGACAAATTTGCAAACTAAAAAAATCCAAAGTGAGTGCAGGCAGTGCGTGCACACAAACACTCCTGCATCCACACACACACACACACAGAAATACACTACTACACGCGTGGAGACTACTTTGTCAAAGTCACAGCAGGTACAGCCACCTCAGCAAAGAGAGAGACAGAGGCTGTGTCGCAGGGGGGGAGAGAGGGAGAGACAGAACAGGGGAGTGATGATGAAAAAAAAGAGAGAGAGAGAGAGGGAGAAAGGGGAAAAAGAAATAAGAGAAGGACAGAGAGTGGAGAGGAAGCATGTGCAAGCAATAAATATATAATCACAAGGCATAGAGAATGATAAATGTATACCATTATTTAAATAGGTCAATCATACATTAATAACTACAATATGATAATAAAGTTGGGAAGTCAGTTGTGGCGGACTGACTAGTGTGCTCACTTAGTCAAACACAAAGAACTACATGGTGTTTCTGCACGCCCCCTAACTCAGACTACATGTTTTTTTAAAGACGGATCATGGTGTGTTGCGTTTTTCAGCTGATATGTACTATCTACAGTCCACAGTTAAGTATTTGTGTTATTAAACAGCATCATTTAGTGGAATAAATGCTTTAGACAGAACACTGCTGGTAGGCCTGGTATCTATACTTTCATCATGGCCCAGTTGTTATTACATAATCTTACATCTGCAGGACTGCAGGTAATAAATAATACCACTACAGTAAATATCAATAGGGACGCACAATTTAGACTAGCAAATATTTATCACACCTCAGGCAGAGGTCACGTAACAGTCGGCATTCACATTTGGAGTAGAAGTCTATTTATAAATGTAATAAAAACATATTTTTCTTTTATAAAAGTACAATAAAATACATACTGCATTGACCTTAATGTGACTTATGATGTATCATTTTAACTATATGTGCTGACCTTTAATGGTCAGCACATACTAGTGCTGTGGTGATATTTATACTGTTCCTCTAAAATACATCAGCTGTGTCTCCATCATGTCTCACTGAGGAGCTGCTTTGCACCAGAAGCTCAAGGCAAAACTTATTAGTACTATACGAGCATCTCAAACACAATGCTCATACAGTACGCACGCTGACATGTCACACACGGCTGACATGTTGACAGACTGTAATTATAATATATAAATGAAATGCTTCCATGTCTAAATTACATGCCTTTTGTGACCACAGTGCTAATCTGTGTCAGCGAACAGAATTTTCCATCATGTTACCTTGGAAACAAAGCTAAGCGCCCAGCGTCTCCGGCTTGCCAAGATGTCAATAAAAATGGCATCAAAAAGACATGACTTTAATATTCCTCTGGGGACTTGATGGTTTGTGGGTTTACAGCGGCTGTGTGTGAGTTAACTGTGGGCCTTACTTTATTTTCAGTGATATAATATATAAATGTACCTCAAGATATTACAGTTACAGCAGGATTGTGATGTGTTGCCTTCAGTAGACTTATTAAATTATTATTATTACTTTGGTACTAGTGCGTGGTGTGATTCTTTTTGTTATTCTGTTAATTGGGGTGTAATATTTCTTCCAGTGAATGACATCCAGAAGTAAACAATAATCTTAGTTTAAGTACAAGAGCTGACACTAACACTTCCAAAGCTGTTAGAGCCAAATAAATAAATAAATAAATAAATAAAAATAAGTAGGTGGGCCTATGTGTAAGTATTACTGCTTAAATTGGTGAAATGGGTAGGAGTAACAGGAGGGAATAGCTGAGAGTGAAAAATATCATGTCTGAATTAACAGTTAGCTGAATAGCAGCATGGTTAAAATAAGCTAAATGTAAAGTAAGGTCAACTTGCTTAGGTCAAACACAGCTGCTCTGTTTAATTTGATATAATCACGTTGGTCTCGAATAATGTTATCATGAACCCAGGTATGCAGAAGTGTGGGGTGGTGAGGGGGCCACGTTCCAAACTTCATCTGAGAGACTTTGAAAACACAAATTAACACAAGAAACAAATGAAAAACTTGACACTGAAAAAACACACCCAAAGCTTACAGTGACTTGCCACAGTTAAAACATGGATATCTATGACTTCATAGCTGCTGTGCTACTATTCTTACCTGAAGACGAGTGCCAAAAACAGCGCTCCTGGTGTCCTCCACCTGCTCGGGACACTGTGATGTCAGCGAGTTTGCTGCTGTGAGAGCTGGAAGCTGAATATGCACATTCTCTCCTGAGGGTCACTTGGGTATTTTTAGTGTTTATGATATAAAAAGAGGTGAGAATCAAAGGGATGCCCAGGGTGAACGAAGCAACTCCGTGTGCTTGTTTATCTTTTTTTCCCCCTATTTGTAACAAGGGCATTCATGAAGCTGATGGTTCTTTTAGGTGGTAATAACAGGAAAAAAATCACTTTTATCTTTGCCTGCTTGTAGAGCCCATACCATGAATAATTCAAAGAGCTAACTGAACAACATGTAAACATACTATTTATTTTACTCTCAGCTATGTACAGGCATAATTACTATCATTTATTGGGGTTTGTGTTTACACCATTTACATTTTTGAATGCACCACATATTTTTTAATCTTTTTAATTAATATTAAAATTTGTATCATTTTTTAATCAAGGCAGACTGTTAGGAAAACCTATGAGATCTGTAAGCATGCATCCTTGGGGGCAATTCATTGGAATTTTAATCACATTTTAAAAGGTAGCTCTTCACAAACCAATTGCAAAAACTCAAAAGGTGCAACATCTGAGCCAAGACCTGCACACAGAAACACTCTGTACATCAAAAAGACATTTATACTGCAGCCTGACTTCTTCACCAGAGCATACAAATCCCATGATTTCTCTGCCAGGATCTGTAACATCATGAAACACCTGTGTGTTTTGCATTTTGTTTCACTGTTAGGTAGCAGCTATGATAAACAGCACTTCACCAGAATATCAGCTCTGAAGATTTGCCAGGGAGAAAAAATATGTATTTATTGACTGTTTTGCCTGTTGACTTTTTCAGGAAAAGCAATGAAAAGCAGCTAAATATTTGGCACTGGCTTCTCTGCTCCTCAGGAGCCCTCAATTTCCTGATATGCTTCTCACTCTGCAGAAATGCTGCCATTTCCCCATTTCAGTTACCCACACAATCATCAGCATTTCTGCTTCCATGACATGAAAACAAACCAAGACTGAGTGCCTCTGTGTGTGTGTGTGTGGTTTCAAACCCCCCCTGTCAGCAATCACTGGGTGGGAGACAGCCATAAACTGCGCTTTAGAAACCTATAATGGGCAAATGCAGCGCTGGCAAAACTTATATCACATTATCCCTCTTCCCATTCAGACACAAATAGGATCATTATTTTTGATAACTATACAGCAAGTGTGGGATAATTTCATTACACTACTTGCCACTGCTTAATGCTGTACTTCAGCTAAATCATCATAAATCTTTCCATATCCATGTTATTATTGTATTTAATTACAGCACAAAACCAATCAATAACACAATGTCCTACTAAGTATTGGAACATTAGGCTTGATCTATACGCACACTTCTACTTCCACCAACATTAGTGTCTGCTTGACAGGAAGATACACTCGTTTGAAGGGATGCACTGACTCTGCGTGAGTGAGTCTGTATATTTCAAAGCAGGAGACTTCAGTTTGTCAAACAGCAGAGGTGGCAATTTACAGCAGGACCTATAAAGTCCATCCCATCTGATGGAGCAGTGCCCTCATGTCATCCACCTAATAAAATGATGGACATTCACAAGCGCAAAAGCTGAAGCATTTTATTATAAAGAAAGCACAGAACGTTTTATGGGTCACCACATCTTGCCCTAATAAAAATGGGGCTGTAAATACACGCATAATTAATTTTGGGCCAATTTTATATTAGTCTGAAGTACTAATTTGCCCATTTTTTAATTTGCCTTTGTGCAACCTTTAAGGCATTAGAGTAACATTTTTAAGAATGTTTATTGAGAACTACTGTTAAATTACTACACAGGTTAGGACTGTTGATTGAAGCTGGCTTAGGAACCTACCAAACTATATACAATAAACTACAAACTTTCAGGTCCTGTAAATCTTTTAATCTGTCTATACGATGTCAACCTAGTTCTCCTAATCTGCCTTCATACAGTCTCCTCCACAATGAACTCAATGGCATGCTGTGGTGACTGGCTGGTCTCCACCATGGTGATTTCATTTCCATCCATGGTGATGGCAGGAACAGTGATAGCCTGAGTTCCCAGAACAGAAGAAGGCAGAATGACAACCTGTGAAGTTTGCTCCATGGCGCCCAACTGATCGGAGGGGATCATGACTGTGTCAGTACCTCCTTCACCTCCCTGCAATACATAGATGGTCTGCACAGTGGCAGAATCAACCTCCCCTGAGGTGGCCAGAGAGGACAGCACCTTGGCCCCCTCCAGCACCTTCTGTACCTGGGCCTCAGTTGCGTCAACCAGCTGGTCAGCCTCCTCTTGCGGCAGGTCTCCGTGTAGCCGGATGTGTTTATCCAGGTTAGAACGGGAGCGAAATGCAGCAGGGCAGTGAGAACAGGGGTAGGGCTTCTCGCCGCTGTGGGTGCGGGCATGTTCGGTGAGACGAGCAGCCACACTGAAACTCTTGCCGCAAATCCAGCAGCAGAAAGGCCGCACACCGCTGTGGATGCGCTCATGGTCCTGTAGGTGGGGCAGCTGTCGAAAGCGCTTGTTGCATACGGCGCACTGGTGGAGAAGGGTACATGGAAAAGAGTAGAAAACATGAAAAAAGTGTTATGTTCATGACTCTACCAGAATGCAATTAATATTTTCTGAAACCTCTCCATTTTTTTTACTGCAGATGCAGCACTTCTAGCTGGGACATCGAAAGAGCAGAGAAAATATGGTACTGAAGGAGACGAAGGAAGAACATATGCAAAGCAAAAAAAAAAAACAAAATACTTGGTTATCAATGATGCTGCTGATTTTTTCCCCACACACAATCAATTAACTGTTAATCAACAATACATCAGGCAACAGCTTACCATCATACAAACCTTACATTTAAAAGGCAGAAGCCAGAAACTATGCATCATTATGTTCCAATTACTGCCTGCTGATTAATACTCTGTCATTCAAATAATCAATTCATCAATGTTGCAGCGACACAGAGGTATGATTAATTATCACAAAGCAGAGAGCTGAGAGGTAAACTTTCTCTAAATAATCACATCAGTTTTACTTTTCCTGCCACACAGTCTCTGCTTGCACCCGAGTGCAGGAAAAGAACTACAACCAACAACCTGATTAAACCTGAAACGCTACAAACAAACGACATTACTGAGCTTTACTCTGACTCCTGCTGGGGACACTCAGATTTAAACTGTAATCCCCGTTGACAGATTTGCAGCTTCAGGATCTTTGTATAATATACTCTAATAGAATTACATTCTCTGTAGAGTTTCCTCTCCATACACTAAGCAAATATCAGTGTCCCTCTAACAACGCACATTATATTTAAAATTAAAATTCGTCCCCATATCTGGCTCTGTGTTTGAGAACCAATGCTTCTTGAACCTCGGTCCTCATCGTGCCTGATAGATATGGCTCAAAGCAAAGCCACAAACATTAAATCAATTTCTACAGCCCGCCATGCTGAGATGGGCTTGGGTGGGTCTATAGTTGATGTCCTGCCTTGTCACCAGAGCAGCAGAGAAAGAGAGAGAGAGGGAGTGAATCCCAGAATAGTAACAGGCACAGAGGGGAGTTGACAGGCCCTAACTCAGCCCTGCCATTAATCACAGGTACACAGGGAGGGAGGAAACACCCGCAGGACACACACTGCAGAAATGGCCATGGTCCGGAACCACAGAGATGGCTGCAGTTACGGCGTAACCACAGGGGGAGGAAATGCAAGTGTTAAAAGATCTGAACATTTGTCGGTGAACATAGGATTTAGAAAGCTCAGAGAAACTTACATTTTTATGCAAGTAAAGACTCGCTTACCTGAAAAGGCCTCTCATCAGTATGTGTCCTCAAGTGAACATTGAAGGTGGAATTGTAGGCAAATTCTTTGTGGCAAAACTGACAACGGAAGCGGGGTCGGTTTTTGGACTTGCCAAGCTTTCCTTGAAAATGTGCCAACACATGTTCCTCCAGGGCGTTGTTGGAAGTAAATCGGCGGCGGCAAGGCCTCACTGGACATTTGAGAGGTGTCTGACCCGTGTGGGACAACCGATGGAGTTCGAGGCCCTCCTGAGTCATGCAACGGTGGCCACAAAGGTCACACTCAATCTAAAAAAGGAATAAGACAAGAAGACAGAGGTGACAAATCAGAGGATAATGAGATGGAGATCAGAAAGGATGAAAAGAGTGCCTTCATGGTGTAACTGTGATGCAACCACAATGCCACACTGGATTCCAGCTGGGGACTTTTGTTTGATGTCACAACCCTTTCAATAACCACATATTTCCTCCTCTGTCTGGACTTGACAACTTTTTCCCCAACCTGTCCAGTTGAGCGTCCTCTGCCCTGTCCCCGTCCACGCCCTGTGTTTCTCTCCTCTTCTGAAGTGGGACACCGCTGCAGGTGGATTTCCAGCACTGACTGGTTGATAAACTGGGATGAGCAGTGAGGACATGTCGCTGGCTCCTTGTCTGTAATAGAATGGTGTCAAGGTTCAGACAGGTGGTCTCTCTGATCACACTAAAAGCTACTGTGCTGTGTTAATATCTGATGGCTGATTAGAGCTTGCTGATTGCTAGACGCTGTGCCAACAATCATACAGTGACAGGTGGTACATACAGAAATGGCTGCTGATGAGGCAACAATACCCAAACATTACACTGCAGCCAGATTCTGTCGGGGTTTATTGGACATTTATAGCATTATGAGTTTCACTAAACTCAACAGGCACAACATGTAAACATAAACTTTAACTGCATAAACAACAACTGGGCAATAATCAGTCTCTATAATCTAGTCTACCTATAAAAATCTCATCATCATTATTTTTATTTTTGTCAAAAGGAAAACAAATCTGGAAAACATTTGTTGAATGCAGCGATGATTAGTTAGCTGTACAGGCTACACTTTTTCATGTCTGTAAAGAAAATGTCCCCTCTGCCTGTTTTTTCTCTGCAAGCATTTTTTTGGAGTTCTAAGAAAACATTAAAAATATTTAATTGATTGATTAATTTAGAGCATAAGGATTTTTTTAATATATAACTCTACAACTCATTATTTTAATTTGTGCAAATATGTCAATTATTTACTCAACAAAGTAATTAAAGGTTTTTTCATTAACTAATTGATCCATCTCCAGTCAGCTGGTGCCCTGGTTATATTTTGGCAAAGCAAAGCAAACTCTCACTGGGTTGCTCTTGAAAACCTGGCTGGGAAACTGCTGACATTGACGGTTCATCAGTTTGTCCAAAGGCCGTCATGCCAATATCTCTCAATCTGCTAACCATCTGTACCGTCTGTCCCAGTGGGGACGATCCACTCTGCTCCCTATTGGGACCCTCTAATTAAACCTTTAATAAGGACAATCTCAGCCTATGGCCCTGGATGGATCAATAGATCAATCTCTCCAATCATCTTTCTCAGAGCAGCCACACACACACCTCAAGCTTAACTAATGAGGTTGCCGTGCCAACAGCCCCCTGATTAAGATGAAGTGTCAACATGTTGACCCAATTCATTTACATTCACCTTCCTCCTCCATTCCACATGGAACACAAATCAATGGAAAGTCATTGACCTAATGCATCTGAGGAACATTGCACATATACCATGGATGTATGT
The DNA here is from genome assembly GCF_900634625.1 of Parambassis ranga. NCBI lineage: Eukaryota > Metazoa > Chordata > Actinopteri > Ambassidae > Parambassis > Parambassis ranga. The sequence goes on from NC_041036.1 coordinate 13,079,495, forward strand.
TTGTAAATAAACAAGATAGGCCACCCAGGCAAGCTGATGGGGACATTTATTGCCAACTTTGCATTAATCAATAGTAATTCACTGCATGCTGCACTGATAAGAACATCATCTCTAATTGGTTTCCATTACAACGAGGGCTTGCATTAGGTTTTTCAGTATGGCTCCACAAAGCACAGGAAGGGTGTGAGATATGTGCAATGTAAGTCGAGACCTAATAACAAAACAACCCAGCCCACGTTATTTGTGCCAACCATAAAAATATAATGTGACTAATATACAGGCCTAAGCTCGCACCTTGATGCTTGAGTGAGTGCAGGTCCAGGTCTTTCCTACGTTTAAAGGCCTCTCCACATTCGGGGCAAGGGAAGGGGTGGCTGGTGTGGAGCAATCTGTCAAAACACATATAAACAAGTTAGATTACTGATCACAGGGACACTGTAATAATTTTCACCAACATTAAATAATCATAAAGAGTCCTAACTCAAAGACATAAAACAGTAACAAACAGTAATAAAGGTCATGTTTTGATTTTACTCTACGTGTGACTCATTAGCAGCATGTGTATGCTCAGCTACACTTCAAGTCAACAAAGGGGCATTACTGCAGTGTGTAACTACTGGAGATAAAAGAACAGCAGTAAACCAAGAGGAGTCCATATTAGGACATACTGCATAACTTTGCACCGTGTAGCACCTTAGCAGACGAGACGTGTGTTAGAATTTGTTCATCTAACACTTCATCAGGCCTGACTCTGTGGCATGAAGAAAAATACTGCAGTAAATATTTTATATCAGCATGTTTTAATGAATAACAATGTAGTGAACACCGCTGCTTTAAATAATCTCACTGCAGAGTTAGTTAACCACACAAGTTACCGGTACTTAAAAGTAAAGCAGGATGTTAAGGGTGATGTGCAAGGACCCTTCAAGGCCTGTGTAAGAGGCCAGACTGTTTCTGTTCCCTGTTAAATAGACAACAGAAATCAATATTTCAGGGACAGTTGACCCTGAGGTAGCTGGAAGGATTAAAATTTCAGTCAGGGCCACCATTCCTCAAAGCAAGATGTTCTTTGATGTGCAGGTATAACGCCTGTAAGTACAGCTATAGTATTTGAAGCAGGTATACGCTGACCAAAGATCAAAGGTAATCAGGTAAATTGTCTATCAGCAGAAAACCCATTGTGACAAGTACTGAACTGATGGAAATGGAACTGAAAATCTTTCTTTTTAGATATAAAGAGGGAGCTGACACCATTTATATGACAATAGACAAAATTATAAATCCGGGTTAAAACAACAGAAAGCAGCATAGAACCAAACGTCGGTGGTCACTGTCTGCCTCAGAGGCGTAGTCCACAACATTCTAAAAACTTCTGGACTTCAGGTCAAGGGGTCCACTTTAAAATCCAGATTCACAACATTCACATCCACAAACATGCTAATGGAAAATATATTCAGTTTCTATATTATAAAATGGAAGTCAGTACTTTATTTCACATACACACTAATGTGTGTCCTCCCCCCCTTTGTTCAGTCTGGTAGGACTGGACCAGGATCCCTCTCTTCACCTGCCGTCCAGGGTTGTTATCATTATCATCTTAATATACAGGGCCTCTGTCTGTCAATCATATATGGCTGAGGCTCAAGGGCACCCAGACATCTCAGTCTGCTTTATTACACAGCTTAAAGGTCATGCTCAGTAGTCGGACACGGCTCAGCTGCTGCAGCTACTGCAGCTCTGCTCTGCTATCTAAATCCTGTCCAGGGTTCAGTATGGAACTGTAATTCTTAAGTATTTTTGTGGTAAACAGAGCTGGAAAATGATTGAATCCCAATAACCCAACAGAAGTTATTTTTGCAAATATAGAAAAACACTAGCAGATAACGTTAGAAAGTGTTATTACTTGTGATGGTTGAGCTGATCCTCAGTGTTGAATCGTGAAGGACAGTTAGGACATGCGAAGAGATGTGCAGCTCCCTCATTGTCCAAAGAACAAACCTGCAATGAGACAGTTAAGTTTTTAAAAATGAAAAAAATCTTTTTAGAAAAACGTATATCTACCATTTTAAAAGCGGGTAAATCTCAATATCATACATACTGGGAAATGATGATGTATTTTTTGTTCAACAGTTTGGAATAAGACCATTTTATTTTGAGAGCTGCTATAATAATCAGAAAATGGCAGAGACTGTACTGGTTTGCGTCCACGCTTGCGCTGAGGCTGCGTCGATGTGTGAATGTGTTGGTGTCTCTTCAGGGTGGCTGCCTGGGAGAAGTTTTTGCCACAATCCTCACAGCTGAAGGGCTTGTTGCCTGTGTGGCTCATACTGTGGCGCAGCAGGCTCTGGGAGTTAGTGAAGGACTTTGTGCACACCTTCACAAAAACAACAACCAGGATTAGTGAGCTAGCTGGATATAAACAAAACCTTCTGTGCAACAATTTGGGAAGCCTTAAAAATTACATGTTATATTGTACTGCATATCGATGCTTGTTCAAAACTCTAATTTTGAGATAATTTCCACTGTGCAAAGGCAGGCTGTCAAATATAATGAGGTTGGAGGTTCAAACTGTGTCGGTCTGTACTTGGAAGCATTACATCACCTCATCAAAGGCAGCTGCACAACATAAATCTTTACATGAAAGCAAATCATCTTTCTAAAGGGAGAAAGGCAGACATTTTGATCAAAATCCTGACTGGCACCTTGCATGTGAAGAGTTTTTCTCCGGTGTGGCTGTACACATGTGTGCGGAGGAAGACACGTCGAGTGAAGGTTTTGCCACAGTGGGGGCAAACATGGGGTAGAGGTGTTCGGGCCCAGTCCTGTAGCAGTTTGGCAGGTGGAGGGTGATTGGTGTTGTCTGAGTCAACTGTGGCGCTGCCCTCTAATTCATCTTTACCCCCTGAACCCTTGTTTCCTGACAATAAAAAAGTTTGTTCAGGTAAAAACATCCTGTAACTAATGTCTTGTTTGCTCCTAATAAAGAAATCCACTAACCTTTGATCGCGTTGCCACTCACAATCCTGAAGGAAGGTTTGCTCTTTTTAGAAAGGGGGGAATCTGATTCACTAGCCGAGGCCGATGGAGAGAGCAGCCGTTTTGAACTCTGTGGGCTGTCCTGAGGCTTCGTGGTGGCTGCTTCATCACTGGTTTCAGCTCCATCTGCCACCTCTGTCACTGATGTGAGGCCGTGCTGCCGCCGATGGTACAGGTATTGAGTGGTGTTCATGAAGCTTCTATCACACTGGGAACATGTGTGCAGCGGCTCCTTCAGGCCATGCTTCTGCTCACGATGTGAAACCAGCCCTCCCTCATCCGTAAAGCTCTGCCCACACTGGGTGCACATAAACAGCTCAGGCCGAGTAAAAGTGGAGGTGACCGTGGTGGTCGAAGCAGTGGTCGCATGTTCGGTGCCATTACTTTGAGTGTGATCTTCTTCAGATGTAAATTCAGGAATCACTACCACATTTTCTTCACCCTTCTGACGGTGTTGTTTGCGATGATAGAGAAAGAGGGTGGTGTTTAGAAAGCTCTCTCCACACACAGAGCAGCGGTGCAGAGCTTCCTCAAAGCCATGTTGGGTCTTGCGGTGGGCCACAAGTTCAGACACCAGACCAAAGCAGGAGCCACAGTCCACGCACAAAAGCACAGGTTCAGGCTTTGGCTTTTTGTTTGCCCCTCTCTTCCTGGGAGACGAATCATCTGCATAAGAAGTGTCTGCTGCAGCAACAGGAGGGTCAGAGCTCTGAGAGAAAGCAGTCTCAGCAACCTCCTGCCTGTCTCCCTCCTCCTCCTCCTCCTCCTCCTCCTGCTCTTCTTCTTCTGGTTGTTGCCCAGCAAGTCTATTAGATTCATTTACATTTAGAGGCGAAGCAGTGCTTTGCAGTGAGGGGGTCTCTGGCTCAGTTTGTGATTCAGGTACTGAGTGGCTCCCTGAAGCATCCTGGTGACATGTGCCTTCTTTACGGTGTGCCTGCCAAAGGTCAAGGCTCTTGAAAAGTTCATCACAATCTCCACACTGGTAGAGGATTCTGGGCTGGTCTGATGGGACCTTTGCAGTGATGAGAGTCTGTGTGTTCTGTGCAACAGACACAGATGACTGTGCTGCTTCGACTTCAGTCTGTGACACTGCCCTTTGTATGTTTATCACCTGTTGCTAAAAAGACAAGAGAGAAAAACACTTAATCACTACAAATAAAATGACTCTGTACAAACAATAATCAAATAGTCCTTTAATTCACTCGCAATGTTTTTCCTTTTATCTTGTTCATTCCAGAAGAACAGGGATGTGGATTCAGTGTTGGGGTACTGAGATCAATTAGAGCAGCATGTGTTTAGTGCCAAGGTTCCTCTGAGACCTCCAGACAGCCAAGATAAGGCCTCAGCCTGGCCGATAACTATCAAGAGGTCCCATCAGGGTTGAATGGGTCACTCCACCGGGTTTTAGATTTGCTCCCTCCATCCAAATGGATGGTTTAAAAAAACAGATCAAGGTCAGGGTTAAGAGCATCTGGAACTGCCTCAATCACAGGAGTTAAACATGACTCACATACAGTAATGAAGGCTTTTGTTATACTGTAGACCAGATAAGGCCACAGCAGGATTCAACTGGATTTTGCTGGTATTTCCTCCCTGCATCAATCTGCCTTTTATTCTTGTTAATGGTAATATACAAAAAGGGGGTTGAAGGCTGTACCCAGCCATCACCGATCTAGTTTTAATAAATAAAAATTTAATAGGCATTGATTATTATACTGTAACAGTAACAGAATTTTTAAAATTATTTTATGAGCTCCTCAAATAATGTTAAAATGTGTTGGTGTCTCCCCCTTTTACATTATTTGTAGCCTAAAAGGTAACTTGTGCCCATAACCTAGAACTAAATATATCATAAAGAAAAGAGATGTGGAACAAGCAACCTTCAGCTGTAGACTCAGACACTTTCTTTCTTTCTTTCTTTAGTGAGAAACTTAAACGTCTTGCCAACAAAGGGGATATTTTTTATTCAGGTGGTACAGAACAGAACGTTGTTTGACTGACTGCTTTTTTGTCTGCACCACTGAAACCTGTAAAGACACAGAAAGTCAAGATCAGTTAAGATCAAGACTGAACTGAACTCACTAGGGGGAGAGAGAATATATATTTGTTATCTTCTATACTTATGTTATCTTAAGTACAGATGGAACAAGTTCTCTGCCAAACATAGCCAACTTAGGGTATAAACTGAAGGATCTGACTTCAATATGAACTTTAATCCATGAATGCTACTGTAATTTTTTGCATCACAGGCATTCAAAAGACCCAATAACCCTTCTGTAAATCTTCCTTCTTGGCTCAGGCATGAAGGCAACTGGCAACATCCCCAGAGACTGCACAGAAAAAGAGGGAAATATTGCCTACTGTGAACCAGCTTTGTACCATTACAAAATAGGCACTATGTGTAAATGTTTACCCTGCCTGCATGCAGCCTGCTTCCAGAGCTCTTCATTCATTTGCCAACAAAAGTCTGATGGGTCACATAAAATGTGTCATCTGGAGGATTCTAACAACAAATTGTACTTTTGGTGTTTTTGCAATGCTAGTGAAGTTCAGAATGTCAATAAATTCAGAATGTTGATTTCGGGGCTCTTATACAAGCAGAAGACAAGTGCAGTGGAATTACAGGCATACAGAGGAAGAAGAAGAGGCTGCCTGAAGTGAGAGCCATACTGTCAGCTGGTGAGAATAGCAGTGCAGACCCTCGTTAATAGTTCAGTTTTGATAAAGTTGCATATGCATTTGCAATATTAAAGGAAAGCTCTGAAACAAAAAATGTAGATGACTAACTGCTGTTTCTAATGCAGCAAAGAATCAGTGTTCTGATTTAATGCCTCTAATCAGCTGTTTGCAGTTGCAACAACTTAAGAAGGTGACAAGCCCGGTGCATTCTGCTTTTTCTATGTTTTTAAGAAAACCCATTCCTTTTTCTCTGCTTGTGTGGTACTGATTTTCTCTCTTGCTTCCCCAGCCTAATCACACATTGTGTATGAGGAAAATACGCGTTGGCAAAACAAACGTGTTGTTTTTTTCCTACTGGTGCCAAACATCCCCATTTATTTGAATCATTTACTGTACTTCCTCCACTGTGAAGGTCCTCTGACTCACTGTGTAACAGTGACAGACACTCTTGTTTAACAGAGTTCATGATGATCATCAACAAAAAAGGATGATGTTTGTCAGAGCACAGAGACTCATTAGAAGCACACCTTCAAGTACACTGTGTATGATCTGTCAGTTTGGTGTCTTTACAATGGTTAAAACCAGAAAAAGTGCATCTAATATGTGCATATTCTAAGAATAACAATGAGAATGTTTGCAGATGTGGCTCATCAAGGAAAGGAAATCAGAAGTACTGTTGTACCATCAGACCCGGTGGACCAAGATACCAGAGAGACCAATGCTGATGTCCTTTAGAGTTTGTCCGTCAAACTTAATTGGGAAATAACAGCCATTGTTTTATACCATGTCCTATTATTTACACAGAAATGATGATAATCTAGTAAACGCACCAAGTATGCTTGCAATAAAGCAGCTCATGGCAAAGCAGCGGCCAAAAAGCCATAAGGTTTGCAGGTTTTATAGTGTTTCTCCAGCTGATTCATCTACGAGAAGGCCAATGAGCGATCCATCAGGAGAAAGAGTGGCACTGACTGATGCTTTTCTCATGCTCTTCTTCCCGCTGGCGACTCAGGATGCAATCTGTCTGTCACGAATGTCACTGTGCTTTATGGACGTGTGTTGAAGACTGTAAGGATGGAAGTCCGGAAGCAAGCTCAGGCAGCCATGCCTGACTGCTAAATGAGGGCCAATGACCGCTTTTAACCCTGAGGGCTTTTCTTTAGTTGTTAAAGAAAAGGCAAAAGAAAAAAGTGCCTGGTACACCACATGACCACCCGATGTGTCAAAGTTAAAGGGAACAACTCATCTCATTATACAACTTACTTAAACTCTGCAGTTTGACTATCCCCTCTTTATATAGCTAATACCAATCAAACAACAAACAGATTATGCATTATTATAAGGAACGTTGTGGTGATTTATGCAGACATGTTAATGTGCTGACCTGGATCTGAACTGCAGTTTTTATTGCATGCCTTTCTCTCCCCCTTCCAACCTGTCAGTCTTTCACACTGTCCCCTACTGTCATTCATTCATTCATCCATCACCAAAAAAAATAATGCAGCACTAACTTATTGTATAGTGTCACGCATCAAAACTTTGTATCCATTCTTTAAAACAGAGCTACAAATCTCAAAGCATTGAGATTGTGACACACCTTGTAACTCAGTGGTGATGTGTTACTCTGCCAGTGAGACAGAAATCAGTTCAAAAAAACTGAAAGTGCAGGCTTTAAAACACTGTCAATTGATAAGCAACACATTTAAATTAAATGCATATGATGGCAGATCTGGGAACTTACACCATTTTAACTGCTCGTTTTAGAGCATATACTATAATGCCTATTGCCTGGACTGTTTTTTGTTTCTGTGGTAAAAATTTAATTCTGAACAAGAATTGTACAGTGTTTGATGAAGGATACAAAGTTTGTTGGCATGTGCCCAGTGCTCACTCTTAATATGATCTACTGGTTATTTTATAATTAAAAGTATGATGTCATAGTACAACTAAATCAGATTAATACACTGCAACACCTTGAAACAAGTCTGTAAATAATAACAACCCAATGTTAAGTGCTCTGACCAAGGTCATCATTACCAGCAGTAGCAGAACAGTGTCAATTTATGACTAAAGTTATACTTGTCATTTCAATGTCATTGTCCAGATATGATTCTGGGGCTTTGTGCACACAGTCATTTCAGGCCACGCTGTCACAATATTAAGGTTTTCTTCCTTTTCTACTCCAAATCCTTAATCCAAAAAATTTACCGTAATCATGTAAAAACAAGTAAAATGTCGACTGTGCCAGTACTTACCCGTGTCTGCAGCACTGGAACGGTGACAGGGGGGGTTCCAGATGTGTCTGGCTGATCATCCTCTGCAGTGCATGTCAACTGATGCTTGAGGACCTCCTCCAGAGTGTTAAATTCTTGGTAGCAGGGAAAGCACATGTACACTGATGAACTCTCCATGGCTGCCTGGGGAAATCAAACAACATTTCATAAAAAATGCAGGAATGCAAAACTGATTTTTGTAAAGCTGAAACAATTCACCAAACCACTGCATGCTTTGAATATGAAGGTAATATCACAACATGACATTTATACAGAGGCTCATCCACCAGTGCATTCCTTCTGATGTTATGTTGTGAACATTGCCCTCTCCTGATGAAAAGAAGTGTCTGCATATATTATCAAGACAGCAGCTTGGACACCAGTGCTGGGCTGCTAACGATGGGGTTGCCAAGATGACTCACCATGCGCTGAGCCTGAGCTAATTGTTATTTTGACCATGTAGGTTGCTGCTTAGGTGGAGACCTTGCCAAGTCTTTCTCGGTCTCTCTCAGTGCCATTTCATGGGCTGAGCTGATTTTCAGCTCCAACATCAATTAGATATGTTCCATAATTGGACCCTCTGGAGGTGCAGTCTAGCCTATGCCACTGCTGAATTATACCAACATCAAAACACATGTTCACATGTTCCCACTTACTGGATACCAATCAGGCTTTACACTGCACTGGCAAAGCTCCAATGAAAAAAAGAACCTCATACACATTATCTCCATCTTGAAAGAAATCAATGTGATGCAAGATTCCAGTTTATCATTTTAATTTGCTGACTGATGAAACACAGAGAACAAGGTTGTTTGGTAATATTCTACATAGAAATCTCATGACAAGAAAAACAGCATGGCAATGTGGGTTATTATGATTAAATGTATCACCAATATATAGGTTTATTAACTAAAGGTACATTTGTAATAAAGGAATATTCTATACCTGTTTTAAGTATTTACAGCAACTTCGCGTGTGTTCACAATGCATCACAATATGAGGGCTTTAAAATCAAATATCTGCACTGTATGCGATAAATAGATGGAAAAGATATGTGCATGTCAGAGCTGGCATCACCAATCAATAAAAAACGATGTTGTACATCCATAACTGTGTGTAAGATCAAACAGTAAACATTCATTGTAACAAGGAAACATGTCACCCAGTGCAACAGTTTTATACTGATTTATGCAACTCTTCTGTGATGCAGAGGACTCAGTATGTAGCACCTGTTAATGGAGCCAACTGGTGTATAGAACCTGTTGACTATAAAAAAAGGTAAATAAAACACAAGTCATGGTTTTACCACTAATCACTGTGCTACAGTGATTACACCCTGGTCTCTTAATGACGGATTATGAGCGATTAAGTGTACCTATAAAATTTCTCTAATAATGTGCTATTGTTAAACCAGGTGGCGTTATTGTGTATAAAAGACACAATCATTTACATTTATAATTTATTCTAAGGTCAATGCCTCTATGAGTATATAATTTAAAATACCCGTAATCATGATTCATGCAGACTCTGATAAATACTGAGCCTCGTGTTAGCTCCTTAGTCGTTTTGCTAGCAAGAAAAACAGCTAGCCTGTTAGCCTGTCCGGCTAGCAGTTAGCCGCTAGCTGCGCTAGCGCTTTTCTCTCTGACCAGCACAGTGTTGCTACATGCAACGATGGCCATCTTTCTAACATGGCCAACGTTTCCTCTGCGTGTTAGCAAGGTCCCTGCTAGCTCTGAAGCTAATATAACAACCTTGAGCTCACTTCTTCATAGTGGGCATCGAAGCCCCTTTCGCTTGCACCTAAACCGCTTTTACTACTTGGAGCCGTGGTGCTTACTTTACTGAAACCAAGGAGAAGAAGAAGAAGAAGAAGGGCAAGAAGAAGAAGAAGAAGAAAAGACCGAAGAAGGAGGGCGGGATACGCTTCTTCGGTGGTGTAATGGCGGCGACGGACTAAAAGTTACCATTAGCTGTCTCCCCCCGTTGAAAACCTCCGTAGTTAAACATAACTGAGCAGGACATTAACGAAAAAGTATCGTTCTTAAAATAGGTAAAGTTAATTTTACAGAACTTACCGAGCACTCAGGGGTCAGTAGTCAAGGAAATAGGACATCAACTTCTGTTTTTTCTGCATGTTAGACGGCTCTACATGATTGGCTAGAACCGTCACTTCCTACACCAATAGAGTGAGACTACATATTACACAGTGAGTTTGTAGTCCAAAAGGGCGCCAGCGGCAGCAACACTGTGTGACACATCACATCACTGTCCCTCATTATGGAATGAACATTGTTACATATTGATTATCACCTGATTGAGCAGCTGCACAAAGAGCAGTTCTTGATGTTGGTGTGTCCACCCCATAGCAAATAGGCATATCTCAATCCACTAACATTAACTTTTTGACAACTTTGTTATGTATTAAAGTGATACATCATAACAGCACATTTAAAAGCTGCAGCTTTACAAATGGTAATTTGGGTTTTAAGACATATTTTGATAGATGTGATTTCTGACCTCAGTATAACAAAAAATGTTGAGGCTTTGAGGTATTTCTGCATCTTAGTTCAAAACTGGATAATATCAACAGTTAACACAATTCTAATTATTGTGTATAGTGATTTGTTACTGTTTCATAACATTTTCTGAAGAAAGATGAGTAAGAGGACAGCAGACCAAAGTTACCTGCAGAGGCCAAAGTCCAGTCATTTGTTGTTTAATGGCAGAAACATTGGCAAACAGCACAAAATACAAAATATGGCACAGCTTAATGAGGTGAAGTTTCTGCAGTTTTATAATAAGCCAAAATACACAGCCAGAGTCATACAGAAGCTCAGCCATAGGAAGGAAGGAGTCTTGCAGCAGATGGTGTGCTCTCCATGGAGCTCTGATCTCAACATCATGGAGTCAGACTGACTAAACAGAGTGAATAAAGAACAGCTCTCTAACAGAGTCTACCTGCCAAATGAACTGTGTCCAAGTGGCAAAACATTTGAAAGATTATTGCAGCAATTTGAGTTACTGTTGCTCTTGAAGGACTACACTTAAATGCACACACATTTATTGAATTTACACTTAATGCGGTCCACCCCTGAGTGCAGCCAGCTGCTTGGTGTTCCTCCACTCTGCTGCATCAAGTGTTATATAAAGAGGTCAGCGGTAGGATAGACTGGTCCACTCCACTAATTTCCCAGAATTACACAATGCCCCTCTACGCCCCATTGGCTGATTGAGAAGACTAGCAGCTCCTCCAGACTGCTAAACCTGACTTCAAATGATATTAAAGAGCCGCCCGGGCGTTCAGCCAGAGGGGCCAGGGCCACTCAGACTCCACGAGAAACTGAGTCTGCGCAACATGCTGCGGAAGAACATTATTCATCTTCGACATATCATATCACAGTGATGACGGCATAGTGGGTATGCTTTGTATTGAAGTTTAGTGCTGATGTGCCATTTCTCAATTACCCAAAAATGACTTCAAACCCTCTACATGATCACTCACAGTTGAACTATGTCTACATGTAATGAGAACTGCAGGATTCTTCTCTATAGGCCACAAACATATCAATCTGAATACCTGCTAAATATCTGTGTACCATCTGTGTTTGCATGTATGACTACAGACCAAGGACTCACTCAGGCCATGCGAGGACACAAGTATGAATTTATCTGAGCTGAACCTGAGGGGCAGGATTAAAGGTAACCAAGATATTTTAGTCAGGCACCGGGCAGCCAACGTTCCAGCAGAGCCTATAAATATTTTCTACTGAACACGGAGAAAGACGAAAGAAGAAAGTTCTCAGACACCCCGAGACTTCATTAAATCCTGTTTTTCTTTTACAGTGCATTCTTGTCTGAATGGAGAGTCACTCTGAGGAAGCACTGTGGGAGAGAGGAGTGTAGTCAGCCATGTTTAAGATACGTGGAACCAAATCAGATGTTCTGCATGGCCATCTTGAAACAAAGCTGCGGATAACCAGCTAAATGAAACTATAAAGCACCATGCAGTGCAGCACGTTAGTCCTCTATGAACCAGTCCAGAGAACCTGCCTTTTTTCATAATCAAACCGTGGAAGTGCAAGATTTCATCAGTCAAGGTCAAACACATTGTCAGAGACATTTGCAACGCCATGGTTCCCATAACAACCGTTCTGATTCTATCATTTTTCAACTGATCCTTCACAGAGGTCACTGATCCACCTGACTCTGCCGCAGAGCTTATTTTTAATAATCCTTTCATTAAAAGGTTTCAGCAAATCCTCTGACTCATAACTGATTAGCAACTTTCTAATGCTCTGCATTTTACACTGCACTTGTAAGGGGGTGGGGGTATTTTTTATGTTGTGCATAAATATACATTATAAATATACTGCTTAGTTGCTTAAATAATTCACAGCGCTGATAGAATGCTAATTAACTGTAAATGCAGACATGCAGCTGATATTTTATTGAATTCTCTCTGCACTTTAAAGTACACTCAGGTAGTGGTCAATCTGGTGATATTCTGGTAGCAAAAGAATGCAACTTCTCTCACTGCCAGAAGGGGGAGACAGATTTTTCACGCTATAGCTGGAAGCTTATTGAATTTAAATTTTGTGAAGCCTTTTTGTGAGCCCACAGATCTCAACTCAAACCATCCATCCATCATCATGAACACGCTTTGTCCTGCGCTGCAGGGTCACAGGGGGCTGGAGCCTATCCCAGCTATCTACGGGTGAGAGGCACATGACAGGTCACCAGTTTGTCACAGGGCAACATTCACACTCACACCTACGGGCAATTTAGAGTCACCAATTGACCTAACATGCACGTCTTGTGGGAGGAAGTCCTAGAGAAAACCCACACAGGCACAGGGAGAATGTGCAGCAGTATAGACAAATAGGTGTTATTCCATTGGGAACAATCAGAATTTGTAGCTAAACCATCAAATAAGTTGATTTTTAATCAAATTGTATAGGTTGCATTCTTGCAGAGAAAGTCTTTAAGCAGCTAGTAGCTTTTCTTATACACACATTGTAGGATTGATGTTTCTGGTCTGTTTTGAAGTCCTCACAGTTTGACAAAACACATGTTGCCACTGTCGACCTCTACCTCCATCTTAAGGGCTTATGCCTTGAGGTGGGTCATGAGACACTAGTGGAGGGTGTCCCTTCTTACAGCATGACAAAATTCAAATGTTTGAAACAGAATTAGTGACTTTTAAACACCTAGATAGTTGCTCAATCGGGTTGAACTGCTCATATACACAAGACGTCGATAACTCCTTCCACATTGGTCCTCAAACGTACCGATCACAAGCACGTAATCAAACAGGTTATTCATCTAATCATATTTCAAGTAAAACTCACATGAATGACACACAGGAGCAGTTTCATCACTTTATTAATGAGTTTAATTATTTATACCAACAAACAAAAACGGTCTCTCTCTCTCCATCCCTCTCTGTCTTCAGCATCTCCTTTATCAGACTGTCCTGTTCCCAACAATGACGTTTTTACCCTCTGACGAAAGGTAATAAAAGAGCAGGGTCACAGCAAATTAAAAACAAAAGTGTGACAGATCAGAGGATGAAAAAAAACATTAAAATAGCACATTTAAACAGCTCATTGTTTAGGATCAAGTACAGAGAATACATGGCCATAGTCTGCCAGCACGCACACAAACACACATACATTCCCTGCCGCTGTGCTCTTGAGCCTCACCAACTGTGCAGCATACATACTACCTGAACAGGTCAGACCTGCTACACACACACAACAGACAGCAAGCAACACTGAGAACAGTCAGACAAAGGAGATGATACATGTCGACGGACAGATTCATTTTCCCCTCTCAGACACACACACACACACACACACACACACTGTGATCCGTGCCCCCCCCCTAAAAACGACACAACCTCACAGATCCAGAGGCTTGTAACATTCCCTTCACATTGAAGTTAAATGGAAAACTGGAGTTCCACCTGTTGGCTAGCATGTGCAGCTGCATACATACAAGACCACTGATTGGAAAGCACTCCAACGTCTGGATCTGAGTACAGTATCTTGGATGTCAAATTATTTTGCACGTGACATTACTGGACTAAAATCTGGAATAAAAAAAAAAAAACTCAATACATCACCCCAATGGAAAAAAAAACAAAACACAATACAATAAATAAAACAGTTATGACAACATTTATGGGGGACAAGGTCAAGTCGCGAAGAGAGAAATGGAGGGAGAGAGAATAAAAATGAAACATTTTGTTCTGTTTTTCCCCTCCTGATCAAGGGACTGAAATGAAATTGTATTTACAGACTGCGACTGAGGATAAACAGTCCGGCGGCTGCTGCGCCGTCTACTAGAGAAAAAAAAAATTACAAGAACAACAATATAATAACAATAATAACAAAAATAACAAAATAAAAGGTACTTGATATTTACAGTTTAGCAGTGAAAAAAAGGAGGACAGAGGGAAGCAGAAGGCAGAGGGATGGAGACGAGGAGGAACAGAGGGGGGAGGGGAGGCTCCAATAGCTGTTTTAGGGTTTTTCAGCATAATTTCTGGTCAGATTATTACTGATATTAGTGGAAGTAATATAGTGTGGTCAACTCGGACTGAACATGCACATTTATGAGTTAGAAGGAAGAAAGAAAGCTGCACAGATCATGCCAGATCACTTCTGACCTCTGTTAAACGACCAGAACATGAGCGTCACAGGCAGGCTGTTTTTCGTTTTTGAAGAAGCAATGAGGGCCACAACAAAACCTTAATTCACAGTAATCCTCCTGCACACAACAGGAACTGTGCACACTTGCTGAAATGACGACGGGAGTGAGCAGTGAAGATTCTCTGCCCCTCTTAAACATAATCAAGCTGATATGAAACGTAACACCGTAAAGTGCCATAATTGATGAGGTTACTCTTCACCATACACTGCTAGGTGACTGTGACCCCCTCCCCGTGCTGACGGCTCCCTCCATGCCATGTTAACAGCTGGACAGCACGCATAAGGTGCCCCCTTTTGCTTCCCTCTACTCCCTTTGGACATGTGCAATACTCACTGGAGAGTTAATATGAAACACTTGGTTTCCAGCTTAACCAATAACAACATGAGCTTATAATGAAGAAAGATGTGAACTCTGCTCTTTAAGCTCCCTCTCGCTTACATAAAAGGCAGTTATGAGCGAATGCAAACATAGCACATACAAGACAGCATGAGGTGTTCACCTTTGTGATAAAATTTAAAACCACCTCTCATCTAAAATTACACGGCCAATGTATTCAGTCTGGGATCAACGTAGAGAACTTAAAAAAATATGTTTAGAATCTGTTTAACACTGGGCTCGATGAACTGACAACTTGAGTGGATTTCACGGTGGAAAGCGATGACTGTACGATCAAACGCTATGTACAGTACAAGTGTGCCACTTTTGAGACTTCTTTGAATGATTGTCATTATTAGTCAGGACTTACTCTGTGCCCTCATTCTCAAATATTCTATAGCCAATCAGGACCCTAACCAATAGCACTGCAGCCACACATAAAATTAGCTAATGCAAATAAAATGAACTTAAAAAGGGATAAAATTCAACTGCTGATTATAATTCAGAAAATTCACATAACATGTACATACTCTCCTCCTCATCTCTTAAATATCCAACCACAGTCTCTTTATTATAGCAGGTCATGTGTGGCCCACTCTGGACTTAAAACAGCGTATATCAAGTCCTCAAAACATCCAACAGCTTTTTTAAGCAAGCTGCAGCTGGATTTGCTTTTTTTGGAAATGGGTAACATTACAGATAAATAGCAATTATGAGTGTGTTATGTGGGTGTGTGTCTTTTTCCCCCTCTATTTTAAAGATTTGGAGCCAGAAGAAAGGTGAGAGGGAGAGGAGCAGAGGAAAGAAAAGGAAAATGGGAAAGACAAAACGGAAAATATGACAGACGGATGGATGCTCAGGTGCTGTTGCTGATGGATCCAGGTGCTGAGCTGGGCTGGGCGGTACTGTCTGACACGCTGCCCTCTGCAGGAGGAGAGAGGAAGCACAAATGTTACTAACAAACATCGAGTTTCCAATAATACAATGAATGCTAAGCAAGAGTGCTGTTATACGTACCATGTGAAGCAGGTGATGTCTGTGCGCGAGCGTGAGGAGGAATGAGTGTGGAGTTCAACTGGGGCTGGATAGACAGCTCTGAGAAAACATAATAGATAAACAAATGTCAGCTTACACATTATATTCTACAGGCATACACTGATTTTGAGGATAAGTGTAAATGCAGGAAACGGATCAACAATTAAGACAAAAAAAAAGGTCTGAGAAGTCAACTTACCAACGGGACTGAAGTTGAAGAGGAGCGGCAGTTCTCGTCCACTGGGCAGGCGGGTGTTGGGCTGACGCAGCTCATCGAAGAAAGCGTGCGCACATGCCTCCAGGGGAGACAGTCTGGTCACTGGTGTGTATTCCAGCAGCCGAGAGCAGAGGGCAATGGCCTCCGGTGGGGTACGAGGCTTAAACACCTGATGGGACACAGACGGAAAAAGAAAGTTAAGTTTGTATGTGAACAAAAGGAGTCCATCCCAACAGCCAATTGGGTTCATGGGGCTGAGGATTCATTCTTGATGGGCAGCATTCGCCATAAGCAGTGACAACAGGAAGAAATCTTCGACAGTCCTTAATAATGTGTGGTTTTGGCGAAAATATCTCCATCGCTTAAAATAGTGCTTTATTGTTTTCTAAATGGTTAATTGAAGAATGAGCCAAAGTTTCAACTCATCTAATGGTAAAGGAAGTCCTGTAAAAATCCTAGCAGTATGAACGTACCTTTGTCCAAGGGTGTGCTTTGATCTGTGGGAATTTGAACTCTGTGTAGTTCGGGTTCATCTCCCGGATCTGCTCCCTTGTTGGTGTCCCCAAAACCTGGCAGACAGGAAAGAAGAGTTATCTATTAATCCAATGTTTGTTAGTATACATGTGTTATGAGCTGTACCAAAACAACTCTCAGTTTCACATAGCCTGTAACCCCCTGTTTTTACAGCATCATTACTGTACCTTGATGATCTCTACTAGCTGGTCCACACCACTGTCCCCAGGGAAGATGGGCTGGCCCAGCAGCAACTCGGCCAACACGCAGCCAGCTGACCAGATGTCAATGTTGGACGTGTAGTCGGTGGCGCCGAATATGAGCTCTGGGGCACGATAGTACCGTGAGCAAATATAGGACACATTTGGCTCCCCTCGAACTAGCTGCTTTGCACTAGAAGTTTTCAGAAAAGGAAGACGATGCAGATAAACAGGCAGTTCGGGAGGAGATTGTTTTCAAAGAACCACAGCATGTAGGACAAATCAAGAATGAGGAAAAGACAACTACACATGCAGGCAGACCACAAGACAGGCACAGCGAGGCACAGTCACCACAGTGGAGAAGAATGAAAATGACAGACAGATATTTCCTCAGGCACTGTATGTTACCGACCTGCCAAAGTCACAGAGTTTGAGGATGGCCGTCTCTGGGTCTACCAGGAGATTTTGAGGCTTGATGTCTCTGTGACACACGCCCTGGGAATGGATATAAGCCAGACTGCGGAACAGCTGGTACATGTACACCTGAGGGGGGACAAAGAGGATTGGCATAATGCCCAACAGCGTTTAACAACTTAGATGGAACCACACACACACATTCCAAACAGAAGAGCAAAAGAGCAACTGTGGACACAGATGACGTCACATCATGACTCATGGGCATGTGTGCCAGTTAAGGTGCCCTCTTAGGTTACTTTTATGTATTAAAGTCTTTTTAAATAATCGCACAGAAAGCATGATCACACTGGCAAAGGACTGAAATGAAAACCACTGAGAACAATATCTACTCAAATGATCATATCTGTTAGTGAGTCAGCACATTATAATTAAATGAATTAAAGAGAACCTGCAGTGGAAAAGGGGCAGAAAATAAACAGACCGATCAAAAAAAATGTGATTAATGCTTGAAAGTTAATTAGGGACAGTGTTTGCTGCTGTCTGAAGTTGAAAAGAAAAAGATCAGCAATCTGTTGCTTACGTATTTAACTGTCACCACTATACAATTTTTAATTTATAGATGTGTATTGCCATTCTGCAATTAGATATGAAATATTAATTTATTTATTTATGATATCCATTGATTTTAAGGCTTTACACACAAATCTGAGCTGTTTTTTTAAATATCTAAAGGTCTACAAAGCTGATCTGATCTGATAAATAAATAATTAGTAGTAGTTAGTCTCATGTCATCACTGATGTCTGCACCCATGTAATGTGAGCGTAAGCTTTTCAATATGACAAATGATGCATACCGTCATCATCACTATCATCATAATTACCAAAATGAATCAGTGACAGCAAGCTGGCCAGATCACTAAATGATCATAGACAAGAGGACTGCAGGATCGAAGACGATGGGTAAAACAGGGAAAATGGTTAAAGCACAAGACTCTGGGGATGTGTAGAGGGAACAGACCCCAGGCATGCTATGATGGAAGTGTGTCACTGGAGGATGGAGGGATGTCAGAGGAGAGGGAAAAAGAGGGGGAGATGGATCAGCATGCATCTCAAAGTCACTGGGGAGCAGCAGGCTGAGGTAGGGAAATTGGCCATGAGAAAGCTATAATGTCCTTGCTGCTGTTTCACACACACCACAAACACACAAATACACCCTGAAATGACCACACTTTTTAAACAGGGAACCAAGGGTATTGTAAACAGATTAATCCCCATAAGACCATCTTTCCCTTTCTGCTTTTATAATCCTCAAACACTGAGCTGTCTGAGGAAAAACAAAGAGGAAAATGCTTGGGTTGTTTGCGACATCCACAGGCAATTACCCAAGAAAAATATACTTTCCTATTTCAACAAATATATCTGCAAAATAATTGATGAATCTAAAAGCCTTGGGAATCATTTTGAAAGCTAACCATTCTTTACAGAGAGAAAAGATGTGATAATGGCCTGGAACAGAAAGCAGTGACCAAATATGAATTAAAAAGCATACAAATACAAAAGTGAAATCTTGAACCATATGCCATGTCAGAGCTGCAGACTTTAACTTAACATCTTATTTTGTAGGATTAAAATATTTACAGTAGTACACTTCAAGCCTCAAAGGCGCAGCACTCTGCATTTCCAACAATTTAAACAGCATTTGTTTGCCTTCTGTCACAACCTCCCAGAATACAACATTAAAAAAACATTGGGAGCTAAACTAAATTTCATTTGAATTAATCCTGCATCACTGCCAAAATGAACAATCTCAGCTTTTATTAAAGATAAAAAGACAGGGGTGAAAACATAACCTCTGCAATCACTGTGGATTAAACATAACAAGTTTGTCTCTAGTCAGAGCACAGAGAACACATGCTTCTCTTATGACTGCATTTTCTTGAAGATATATTCAGAATTTAAGTATGTCATGCCTGTATAAAGGAACAAATTAACATTTTGATGCCTACAGTGCCCACAGAAGCACACCCAGCAGTGTCTGTGTGTTTTGCCTCTTGTCTCACCTTAACATAGATGATGGGGATGGTGGTCTTAGCCTTGTTGAAATGCCGAGCCACCCTGTACACCGTCTCAGGGACGTAATCCAGCACCAGATTCAAATACACCTCATCTTTCTGGTGGGGACAGGAACAAAGGGGAAAAGATTTCTTACTGTGCAATTACAGGTAGAAATTAGCTAAATCCTAGTGAAGAGAAAAGTGATTCACAAAACATCTTAGCCCTAATAAAAAAACTTAACTGTTGGTGGTTGACCTTATCTTAAAATTACAATACATACCATCACTTTTTGTACTCCTCACTTGGTCACTCGGGGTCAACCACGCCTCCTCACTAAGATCAAACTTTCAGTCTGAACCTTGCTCACTGCAAATGTTCTTACATCACTTTTAAGATAAGAGTCCTTACTAAGATTTTTTAAGCTAAGATAAGAGCTCTCTGAGAGGATTCTTAGTATCTTTGTGGATACGGCCCCTGGTTTGTTTTGGTAAAAATATTGACCACTGAGGTTCCTTCCTTTGCTTCAGTATAAGGGAACTATGTGGCACCCAGCCTGTGGTGCTCAAACCACCAAAAACTACAACTGAAATACTCAATAGCAATGTCTTGGTACAGAAATCATGACCCGGTTTTCAAGAAAAATCAGCAGTCATTTTTTTTAGAAATGTGCACTCCTGACAACCAGCATTGTTCCCAACAAATTCTGTGGATTTGCTGACTATCAGGTTGTGATTTCTGTCTGTTTAATGCATTAAGAGTAAAATTGGATATATAACATGATGTCCAGCTCTGTAGGAAGGCCACCTTAAATTACAGTAAGTTACACTGTGATTCTCTGTCGATGGGCTTAGTGTGCAATGCTTGCTGTGCCAGATCTGATACAAAATTTAGGCCACTGAACACAGCCAACATAAACCCCTTTTCACACATGCAGTGCAACTGAGACTCTGGACAAGGGAGGCTGCATGTGTGAAGACAAATTTTTGAGTCATCAATATTGGCTGGCGACAATATTGCAGATATGTACAAATATGTGTAGTTTTGATATTGAGGTAAAAGAGTCATTATTCCTAACATGCCCCTCTTCCTCAGGAAGGCAGTTATTCCTGAGATACTGAGGGACTTCATTATTGCGTGTCTAGAGCCTGAAGAGTCATGGACCAAGATTTAAAAATACAGGTCCACTGAAATCACAATAAAGATAATACGATCTTTAATAGATAAAAAGATCTGAGAAACATTTTAGGTAATATTTTAAGTATATTCACTGTACATCAAAGACAGACTAACAGTCTAAAACATGCCTAAAACATGCCTATGACTCATCCTTGATGAATCATTAAGTGCTTGGGCGTGGCAGCATAATGCTCTGTCAGGAAACCTCAGCATAAAATGTTAAGTCAGTGCATACAAACCTTCTCTCCACTGGAGTAGAAGAAATAGCGTAGCCTCACAATGTTGCAATGGTCCAATTTCCTCATTATTTGCAGCTCCCTATTCTACAATGAAGAGAGGAAAAAGAAAAGAGTGAGAAATACAGGGGTTATACAGCAGCAACTTTACTTCAGTGCAATTATCTGACCCTGCTGTCCAAGCTTACCTTAAACCTCTTGTCTTGGAGAACTTTCTTAATTGCCACCATCTCCTGGCTGTCGATGAGGCGAGCCTGGTAGACCACTCCAAAGGAGCCATTTCCTATAACTTTTATGTCTGTGTAGGACACTTCCTGTGGGCGGTCAGGGCCCTGGCCGGGTGTGGCTACGACCGTCGTCACTTTGCCGCTGTCTCCTGCAGATGACAGAACAAATTTGACATGTCAGAGAGATCCTGAAATTTAATTAAATAACATGTGCTTTAAATAAGAAGAGAATGCTGTTAAAGATGAATCTGTGCAGAATGACTCCTAATTGAATGAAATACTACAAACGTATTACCTAATCAATTAACATTTGAAACCTAAAACCTGCTTATTATTGTGTTCATCGTAGTCAGAAACTGTAAACATTCAGACTTGAGCATACTTTGAATATTCTACATGTACATGGCAATATCACCACAAATACACCATTTAAAGAAACAAGACTCTATAAAAACAAAACCACATAATAAAACTTTGCAATGCTGAGAGCGACCCAAGAGCCACAAATGTCCATGTTGTCAAAAGACTGAAAAACATTTGTAAAAGCTGCAATAATACAAATAGTTAAACATCTACATTTGTAAAAATCAATAATCAAATTTTTGTTGTCCTTTTTGGACATTTATAACTGTGTTATACTATACAGGTGACCTGAAAGGCTGACAGAAAAATGTGGAGACACTGTGACAGGAATCAAACATTAGGTCCAATAAAAAAAGATGGACAATCAAAACTAGGCTGAGACTAGATGTGCTGACAGGCCATGTCATAAGTGTGGGTATGAAGGTGGAGTGAAAAGTTCATCGTCATAGGGGCTCAATATCATTTCAGACAGCCAGTCCACAATAACACATTCACAGTGCTGAATAGTTAGAGACAGGTGCAAACACTGGCTCCCATCTCACATCTGCAAAGCTGCCCATCCATGGTGTTAAGTGGGAGTTATTGTTGAATCTGTGGTTTCACAAAGTTAACATCTCCACCACCATAATCTAACAGCAGACAGGTGTGAGGGGAGGTTTACTCAAGTTTTCCAACCATCTGACAAACTTTACAGATATTGTATTTTATATTTAGTATTTGGACCTCTTGAAAATCACCCAACATTAGTCATTTAAAACTTCAAATAAGTTCTCATTTAATGTGTGGATTTCCAACCCAATGAACAGTGTCACTGTCAGGCTAATGTTTGACCTTGTGGAAACCAGGCAATGTGAGATGCTTAAGATCTGACAGCTCTACTTAGGGTCAAGTAGCTGCTCAGTGTTTTCTGCCTGTGCACATGGTGGGTCAAGAACACTTTGACAAATGGGCACCAGAAGCAACCACACAGGCGGGGAGGAGCAGCAGAGAAGCGACCCACTGCCAAAAGGCTTGTCAGAGCCTGAGATGAAATTGCGTGGACAGTAGCACACCCAGAGGTGCTACCATTTTCTGGGCTTGCTCATTTTGCCTGTCTCAACAGGACCCCTTCTGATCTCCAGTACATCACTGAGTTTCAAAATGGGTTCAGAAAATTAAACTTTCTTGCTTTATAAATGTTTTTTTTTTTTTTTACTCAAACACACTATTAATTAGGAACAAATAATTTCATGATTTAGCAAGCTCGCACAGATAACCATCTTCAATTGTTGACTTTTGCTGTAAATGACAACAGTATAGTTTTCTATTTCTGAAGTTTTCAGGCTCAAACTTTTGTCCAGGTTGCCAGTAAACAGCAACCACTGGCACATCCACATGATTGGCCTAGATCAGATCAGTACCCTCAGGTCAGCAGGAAGTATTCAGCTTCGGGATCAGGCACTGTTGGGTTCCTGCACACTCCTGTATTACAGCACTACAATACACAGCTCCTTTGTGTTTTAGAATTTTTTCAAACAAGTCAGAGAGGAGCACATTAAATATGGAGCTGCTGTGGCATGACAGTGTCTTGAATAATAAATGCAAAATTGAGCACTCTGCCCTGCTGTCAGTGAATTGCTTTGGTTTCTAATACATCAATGCGGGCCCTGATGAGTAAGAGAAAGGGGTTGAGTGACTTTCATCACACCCACACTTAATAAGCAGTTACCTCCAAAGTTGTTAGTAATGTGAAAAACTCAGGCACACTTGATACGTTAATGGCAGTTTTGTGATAATTTGCACTTAATGTTTTATTTTCTTATCATTAATTAGACTATTAGCACTAGAGCTATGAATGGATTCGCAATTGTTTCTTGTTTAGCCAATTATGATCACTTGATAATAACATTTATATAATTGTTTTCTTGTTTCATATTCAGGCTCCATTACCTCCTGCTATAACCACTGGTCAGAAATAAGTGTGTTTTAATGATATAATGTTCTTGCTCTGTCTGACACCTGAAACAGTCACTAAGCAGTGATTGATTTCTGGCTTGTTAATCAATGATACTTTTACCTTCTCTGCAGCACTAAAACCACAATGATTACATTTGCTAAATGGTCTGTCTAAACTTCCTTTTGGATGATCAGGTCAAGTGTTGGAAACCCACTCCACCCACACCTTTTTTGAGGTCAGATAGGAATATCTGTGCCTCCAAAACAGCATAGTGCTGAGAGACACTCAGCTCTGAGATATTATAATGCTTATTGACAACAGGTTTGTGAATGCATCTGTATCCTGAGATAACCAGGATTGCAAATATCAGTGAAAAAAAAGCACCTTCCCTCAAATGACTGCTATGAAGCATCCAATGTCTAAGCTGGCAGATATCCCACTGTCCCTATACGCATTAACAATCGAGCCAGGAGAATTTGGATTTATCCATTCTAGTTTTGGGTTTGAAATTAACCTAGTTAGTTTGAAAGAAAGGGCAAAGGTACAAACAGGGGTAGTTTTTGATTTAATCATCTCAGACAGTCTAAAACAGTACTTTGGTTTGGGGTTCTGAGGACACAAGACCAAAGACTTGATAACATAAGAGAAGCCGATTCTGATTGGTTGTATATGGTAAGCACAGCAGACTGTTTTTGTATTTACATTTGTTGCTATATATTTTGTCTGTAAAAATAATTTTATAATAATGATGATAATAATGAAAGTGAAGCACAGAACTGCCGATAGTATTTTCATTCATCTCTGTCCGTCTATTCTTCTGGTGGGAGCCTGGCCACTTTAACCTCAGCCTAATGTCCACTGCATAGCCACATGATGCCTAACCATTCTCCAAGTGTTTGCCATCACACCAGGATAACAGGAGGGTCTGTTATTGGCAAACCAGGCTGCCCCAAAATCTAAAACCTAAAGCAAAGATTCAATAAATAAACAGTTTACTAAAAGTGCTAATAACTTCTATTAAGAGGTGGTAACACGTGATTTCCATCAAATTATATTTAATATAACAGCACCGTTGCCCAGTTAATAAATACAAATCTGGTAAAACCTGTAGACAACACAGTGCAAAAACATTCTTTATTTTAAAGGTGACGAATGTATGTATGTTCCCCACCAGCTGGATGAGTACACGCATGGATGTTTTCATGTGTGCTTAACTGTAGGCATCCAGGCGAGTTGTTAAATAACGTAAGGTCAACATTTGCTGGCTAGTAAGCAAACACAAAAGCTGTCTAGAACTCTATATGTTAAGGGATATTTTCGAAGAGAGCAATTATCGAGTATTTAGGTTTCCACGGAAGGTATTATTTACCCGTCCGTGTGGCAAAAATATATATTCAAGATCATACAGAAACGAGAACGATGATTAGAAAAAAACTTAGATCAGATTTTCCACCTAGTTTTTGGAAATGTTAGCAAGCTAGCTAGCCTCCACATCTGATATTAACGACGAATATGTTATGTTCGGCTAACGCCAACTCTGTTCTTGGGTTACAATGTAATAATAATGGTTAGATAATGTTGTCGAAAAAAATGACACGTTAGTTAACGTCGAAAAGTGAGCGACATTGTTCTAAGCTCACCTCTAAAGCTAACGATAATGTTAGCTATGCGATAAAAGCCCTTGATCGCAGTGTTACCTTAATGAAAAACACAGCTAGCGTTAGCTAGGCAGCTAACTTAAGTCAGCTAACCAGCTAACAGCTTGCTGGCTAAAGGTAGCCAGGCGACAATAATCGACACATTTATCTAAAATAACACACCGCCCGAGCCTTAGTGATAACACGGTAATTGCAGTTGTAGTATAAATATTCAATAATACTTACTAGGCAGCTTCAAATTCCCAAAGCTTCCCGAGCTGCTTCCACTTGCTTGTGAAGCCCCAGTTTTTCCTGTCGAGCTTCCGCCTGCTACTGCTGATCCGGCACCGGCTGCAGCAGATCCGGGAGCTCCGGGAGGCTCAGCGAATGAGCTGGTCCTGGGCCGCCCGCTGCTGCTCATATTTGTGTGAACTAAAGCCGGGGCAAGTTTGAACGTTATTAGCAGCCACGCCGGCAAAGACCTAAGCTATATATGTGTATTTTAATATTCGATTTAAATAAAAACTGCACTTACAGCGTTCAATATAGGTTACCCGTCTCCCCCTTTCTTCCTCTGTAGAGCGGTGATGGTGGGGGGACTGGGGAGTTGATGCACGACGACGTAAAGCACGCAAGGGTTCATGGGAAAATGAGTTGCTAGGGGGTTTTGAACACCTTACGTCTCTAACAAACATGTCAGTTTTAAGGTAGTAATTACGAACTGACCATATGTTTAAAAATGGTTACAGAAAAGTAATTTGTACGTATAATTTATAATTATCTACGCTTTTAAAAATAACCAACTTGGCTATACGCTTAAATAATTCAGTAAAGACTGTCATACAACAAAACACCCAAAGTAGAATAAATGTAAACTTAACCATTATAAGAATAAATGGCTTAAAGTATACTGCTTAAACTTAAAAACATTACCCTGCGATTTACCAGGGAATAAAAAAACTACACTACCCAGAATTTAAAAACAGTCTCTGATTGACACTTAGCTCATCCAATCCCAGAGCCTAAAATATTCAGACTACCGCATTGGGCGGGGCTTCATATCACAAGAATGGAGGCGATCGGCGGGCAAACGTTTCACTACATGCTTTGAAATGTTATCTCCTGCTAACATTTTACACGTTTTTAATTTCCACGCCACAGACAATGGAGAGGGACTAACAAAAGGACACACGGCTGCATGACCGAAGAGTGATGACCGCACGAGGGATTGTCCAACGAGAGTAAATGAGAGGTAAGGGAAAAGAAGGGCCCGCCGTCTTTGCCGGAGAGCTTCGGAGAAAAGTGGGTAGCGCCGCCTGACGGACCGCCCGACGAACCGGGTAGCCGCTGTCAGGAAACCGCGGTGCCGCGAAATAGGTCTGCAGTATCCAGGGGAGCGCCGCCAACAGCTCTCCATATGCCATCACACACAGTAAAGCACGATATGAATCGCGTTTGTGTGGGAATCAGATAGTGTACTGTTAGCCTTTTGAATGTGGTACTGTTAGCCACAAAGGCCTCTTATTATCTAATGAAAAATGCCATATTTATCCGCGGGTTTATTCCATAATGTCCGTATGAACCCCACTGTGTGTTTATTGTTGTCAGTTCATTTATTCTTAATTGCTGCTATTACAGTGCATTTAATAGCTGCTTTAAATATACTTACACTGTTTTGCTTTCTGTTTTATGCAGGGGTGCTTCTACATCTGGAAGACAGAAGTTGTCTTCATTTACTAGTTTACCACTTCTTTACTTGACACACAAATACACAGCCTACAAAAGACAACCCACACACATACAAACACATTGCTATAATGGCCAGTCAGCAGCAGGAGGAGGCTGAGGGCGTGTATGTGGAGCATCAGTACATGTGCAGTGAATGTCGTGAGCTCTTTAACACGCTGGAGGATGTGCTCATCCATCAGCAGATCCACACCGGCCAGGAAGGGGACGGTGAAGTTGGGGATGCACTGAGCATCCACGGTGTCCCAGAGATGGGGCAGAGCCAACAGTACCAATGTCTGGAGTGTGGAAGCGTTCTAGTGAATGCAGAAGAGCTGCTGCAGCATCAGGAGATGCATATGAGAGAGGCTGGGATGGAGGTGGAGCAACAAGGTGAGAGATTTAAGTGTGTTTTTGTTCACACACTAAAAAAAGAGCCTAAAATGATCAATACCTACAATAGTTTCCATCTGTTCCCCAGAGCTGTGTGAAGTTCTGGAGACGGAGGAAGCCAGATCAGAAGCTCAGGTGTCCGAACCCGTCCATTACCAGTGTCTTGACTGTCTGGCTCTGTTTGACTCACCTGAGACCTGGCTGGATCACCGCCGGACACATAGCAGGAGCAGCACACACAGTAATGCAGAAACTATAGTAAGAGACACACAACACACACTGACACCCGCAGTGATACACCAATCAGTGCTCACCTGATTAGTGGGCCGTTACGAAGTACTTTTTGCTGTCACTGTTGTTGATATTCTAACAAATCATTAACCATGGTTCTGTGACAAAGTTGTGCCATCGTTGCATTAACATTTGCCTGTAACTTTTAGCAGACTTTGCAGACCATTACTGCGCTCATAGTTCATCCAGTGTTGAGGTTAAGAGAGTGAAGTAAAAGATATTCCACTGTGCTCCTTTCACCTGCTTACAAAGTTTTCTGGCTGTGTGGTTATTCTGTCAGACATGATGGTGGCAGTGGGAAATGAGTTCATCACCTCTCAATTTAGTGTGTTTACATGTAAAAGCTTGCATACATGTGTTAAATGTTGGGTACAAACATAAACAGCCATCTGTGTGAGTAAATGTTCGTAAATGACAGATCTGTTGCCAAACAAAAGTATCTGTGGTAGGTAGCTCAATTATTAAACGCAAACAAGTAAGTCACGTCTTTGTGTCCCTATAACAGGAATATGTGCTGCAGTCCGATGGCACCATCACTCCACTGAATAATATACAGAAATACGTGCTGAGTGAGCAGCAGGCTGGGGAGATCTTGGCACAGGTACTATAAATTATTTGCCACAATGAGGTATTTAAGTAAGAGCAGTGTTAAAGTACGTGTTTGTTTTCCAGGTACTTGCCCAGCAGCAGCAGCAGCAACAGAAGAAATGTCAGTCTTTTTCTTCACCCTCCCGTTCTGCCCTGCTGCCTCCTGTGACGCCGACCCCAGGCTCAGCCACAATGCACCTGCAGATACTTACAGCTCAAGCTTTGGCAGACAGCTCCACCATTCCTGGTCAGCGTCGCTCCAAGCTGCCACCTCTGTTGCCTGCTGTGAGCCGAAGCTCTTTGGAAAAGCTGGGTGTTCTGGAGAACGGTGTCCAGAGGCTGGAGTTAAGACTGGCACCCAGCTCCCATAATAACAACCAGCAGCAACCGCCCACAGAGGTAGTGGTCATTCACCCCTACGAATGCTCAGAATGCTCCCTTCTCTTCCACACTCCAGAGGACTTCCTCCAGCATCAAGGGGAGCACTTCCTGGGCCAGGACAAAGAGAGTGGAGAGCCCGGGGTGATGAGTGGCTTGGAGGAGGTGCGAGGGAGGGAGGAGACCACAGAGAAGGTGGAGGAAATAAGGGTTAGAGTGGCAGAGAAGAAAGCAAGTGTGTGGGCCAAACCCCAACAGTGTGAGCTCTGCAATCGAACCTTTACCTCAGTCAACCGGCTGGCTGCTCACAAACGTGTGCATGAACAGGGCACGCACGAGTGTCCAGAGTGCGGCAAGGTGTTTAAGAAGGCAACATCACTACAGACGCACATGCGCACACACTCGGGTGTGGCCCGGTATCTGTGTGTGGACTGTGGTAATGGCTTTACTACCGAGATGACTCTCATCATGCACAGGCAAGGGCATGCGTGCAGGGAAATGCTACAGCAGCCTGTAAAATGAAACACTTTGAGTTGTGTTCATCTCTATGTCATCTTCTCTTGGTTTTTTGCAGGAAGTCTCACACTGAAGACCCTCTTCACAAGTGTCAGTTCTGCCACAAAACTTTCACCAACATGACCAAGTACCTCTACCACCGTCGACTGCACCTTAACCGCAATACATGTGGCACAGCCTCCCCTGTCTCCATGGTAGTAAAATAAGCAGTTTTATCCCACAACTTCCAGCCTCTGTGTGTGTTTTTTTTTTACATTTTGACATGCACCTGCTCTCTTTTCTAGGTCTCAGCTTCAAGAAGAGCATCTTTCTCTGCTCTTGCCATCATACAGAGAGCACGAGAGAAGAAGAATGATGAGGCTAAAATGGACCTGATGGCTCCTCTCACAGAGGAAGAGATGGAAACACTGGAGGATCCAAAGGAGAATGCTCAGAGCATCATGGAAGTAAGGGACGGGGAGGACAGCAACATGGAGGTGTCACAGCCAGGTGAAGGCAACACTGATGACCCCCAGCAGCTGGAAGATGCTTCTGGCTCAGCTTCAAACTCTTGTCCTTCTAATGCCAGTGATGTCACAGCAGTCACGCCTTGGCCCGCTGACTCAGCAAAAGCTGCATCAGCGGCATCATTAGACAAAGGGTCCTTTTCTTGCCGTTCATGCCCTAAAACATTTCCATCCCAGCTGCAGCTACTGCACCATCGACGCAAGTCCCATGCCCCAGAGCGCAGCTTCATGTGTGGCATCTGTGGAAAGTCTTTTAAGAAGCAGATCCATGTGCGGAACCATATTCGTACACACACCGGTGAAAGGCCCTTCCAGTGTTCAGACTGTGGCAAAACCTTCTCATCTCTAGCCAATCTGATGCGGCACAACCTCATCCATTCTGGTGTGCGTCCGTACCGCTGTGATGTCTGCCATCGGTCCTTCTCCCAATCGTCCAACCTTCGCCAGCACAGCCTGCTACATTCTAACACTGCTACGCTGAGCTGCCCCGACTGCCCCGCCACATTTCGTGGGCCCACCAGGCTGGCAGCACATCGCTTCACCCAACATCCAGGAGCTCCAGCCCCCTTTCCCTGTTCTCACTGTGAGGCTGGCTTTCTGACCCGAAGGCAACGAGACAGCCACTGTCTGGAGCAGCACCCGATGTTAGTGCCACCTGGTACAGGGTTAGAGGTGGGCAAAGACCAAAACCAAGCAGATCAGGGCAAAGATCTGTCCTCAGAGCCTTCTACTTCAACTACAACAGAGGCAGACATTGGAGAGTCGAGTAATCTGATGCGGGGGGGCCTGGATTGTAACATTTGTGGAAAGAAGCTTAATTCTCCTGCCAATCTGCGGCTTCACAGACTGAGTCACTTTGCTCTGGGCCCTGGCCGGCCTCGGTGTGCCCAAGGGAAGCGGCCTAAAGCACACCAGTGTCCTCTCTGTGGGAAACTGTTTGTATCATCGTCTGGAGTTGCGCTTCACCAGCGTGTCCACACAGGTGAGCGACCATTCCCCTGCCAAGTGTGTGGAAAGCGTTTCCGTCAGAACACACACCTGCGAGAGCATCTGTGCACACACTCAGGTGAGCGGCCTTTTCGCTGTGAGGTGTGTGGGAAGGGTTTCATCCAGAGTATGCACCTGGCTGAACACCGTCGAACGCACACAGGCGAGCGGCCGCATGTGTGTCCTGTGTGTGGCAAAGCCTTCAAGACCTTCTCCAACTTGAGGAACCATAAGAAGACCCACGTGAGGCAGCAGAGACTGGATGAAGAGGCCGCTGCCCACACATACATGGAGACCAGCTCTGCTGTAGCAGTGATGGACGCCTCGGCAGTGGATCTTGCTAACGGACAGCCACAGCTCATTCAGATCCAAGCCTCAGATTTACAGCAGGTAAACAGATCTTGTTAAGAAAATACTTTCACCACTTGGTTTGACCATCCATGCTCTTAGCATCTTCATCTTCTCTTCTCCTTCAGATTATACAAGCAGACTTTGTCACCTGTCGATCATTAATTCACTTTTTTGATTCTTCCTCCTCGCAGACGCAGAGCACCCCCACCATCATGTGTAATGAGTTCGGTGAGACCATCGCTATTATCGAGACCAGTGAAGGAGGAGCGCTGCCTCTGGAGCAGGCCCTGGAGATATATCACACTGCTCTGGAGAACAGCCTCGCCATGGATACAGTCACTGTGGATGGACTGCAGCTTCTTTGAAGGGAAGGCTAAAAGCCAACAAAAGCACTGTTGTTGAATTTTACTACTGCTAGTCACACATCATTGCTGAAGTGAAGACTAATCGATTACTGTATTGCAATCTATTGCAATGATGACAAAATAATTAAAGCAAACAGACCAAAGTATGTCAACTACTCTTTTACAAAGCTATGGGAGGGATTGATATTCTGGAAATGTATTGTATGACATAATACATCCTAGAGTTATTGATACATATTGGTTATGAATTAGGACCATTGGTAGTGCCTCGGATGATGTTTTGATCTTTTATATGACTTGGATGGTTTTTTTTTTCTGATCAAATGTTTGGTCATCCTGTTGTAAATAAGTTAAATCAATAAATGTTTTTTTTTTTTCCAAGATCAACACTTATAATTCTGTGCCATTCAACTCAAGAAAATGAATATAGATGTAATGGGGCTGGGCAGATGATAATTCTGCTGAAGGAAAACCCATTTTTCACATTGCCAGCAATAAAGTCACTTTAATTGAACACCTATTTTTATTTGCATACTGAAAGATACAGATACAAACTTAAATTATTTATATAAATTCCTCTTTTGCATACTGGAACAACAAAACGGAGTAAAACACAAAAACATTAATAGCCATATTTATTATTGTTTTTCCATTTCTTGTGTTTTACCTTCAGTATGTATGTTCAATGACAGATTTTTCCTTAATAATATAACGAGTCTATTGACTCTACAGTAAGTATTTACAACACAACCAAGTCTTGCACAAAGACACAACCAGAATTAAATCCTACTAGCTCTTTTTAATTTGGTACCCCCTCCTGTCACTTCCTCAGGTTTTCTCTCCGCCTGTTGAAAAAAAAATGGTCTGGAGAGAGCATTAAAGTGACAAAGGGAGGAAGGAGGGGAGAAATAAGGTGGAGGAAGGAGTACATGTGTAGAGGCTATAGAATCAGACGTAGCAAGGGACAGAGAGGCATAACAGGGCTGTCTAAAACCATACGTCTTATTACTGCTGAAAGAATACAAAGGTCCGTGTCGTGTTTTGTTTTCCACTTTAAAATGAACAATAAAAATAACTGCACCGCAGGTCCTTGTTGGGGCGAGGCCAGCCAAGGGAAGACTAAAATGGAGGAAGTGTACAGGTGTGGAGCAGCAACTTTCACTTGCCTCCAAAAATATATATATAAAAAAAACACTATAGAACAAACGCTGGCAGATATGAAGGAAACATCTACCAGCAAAGAGAACGGAACGAGGACCAGGCTTCACTACAATGATATGAGGGGTAATAATAATAATAACCATAGGAATAAAAACAACAAACAATAACAAACTGAATATGACAATGTTAAATACAAATCAAATTGTTTAAAAAAGTTAATAAAACTGCTTGGCAATAGGAGATTAAGGTCCTATCAGCCTGACCTCTACAACTAAGAGCCAGGATGTGCCTAGTGACTCTGACCCACCTCCTTCCTTCATGGCGAGCGAAATGAGAGGCACAGGAATGCTTGGTTCCTCCCTACTGGCATGTGCTAGGGTCAGTCACAATAAAAAGGGAGGCCAGTCAGGTAATATGAAGGAATGATGGCACTGCCAGAAGTTTACTTAATTTTCAGTCAGTTTTTCAGTCACTCCTGGTAGACCTCCACTGAAGGTTCACAGGTGAGAAAAACAAAAGATCGCTCAGGTCCACTACAATGACGTCTCTTGTTGAATCACATCGTTCCTGGCTGCTGAGGGCCCAGCCCCCAAATGTCAGCAAAAACGACACACAAGCTCATAACAGTTAAGTTTACATACAGATTGTTCCTCAAGCAGATACTCACTGCTTTTATTCCCCTTAAACTATTAAAATCAATTATCAAAACACAGAATGTCTCTCTTTTAAAACTGCTTTTCACTTTTCACCATCTCAGAATGGATTAAACAGGTTTCTCCATCCAAAACGAGAACCCTTTCTTCTTCAAGGCAAATGAGTGCAGCTGTACACAATGGTCCTTCGTTCACTGGCATCAATGGGTGCTTTCTCCAAGCTTGTTAATACAGAGTGCTAATTCAAGTGTGGGAATTAAGAGTTTGTGGGTGTATGTGTGGTGGTAGTTTTTGTGCCACTGTTTTTGTTTTTAATGTTTATGTCTTTTTTGGTGGAAGGGTCGCACATAAAAACACTGCATACAAACATCTCTCAATGTTTGGCTGCTGAGGATGGAAAGAAAAAAAATAAGAAAATGTGGAGTAGGTTGAATGCATGTAGAGAGTCAGCAGACACTGATTGGTCAATCTCACATGTCAGCACCCCTCATCTAGAAGAGTCCTGCGAATCTTGAGGATCCTCTGGACTTGCTTCGATCCCTTGTTCCACTTCTTCATCCTGCAGATCTCCACCTCCTTTCCCTGACCCTTCACCTGACTGTGAGCCAGAAGGTCCAGGGAGGGAAAGGGCCAATTCTGGGCCACTCAAACCAGAGGCATCTGAGGGAGCAGCTGTCTGCATGATCTTCTGCCGCACCTCCCTGATCTTCAGCTGCAAACACACCTTGGTGGGAAATATGTCAGAGTATCTTGTCTGGAAGGCAGCAGTGGCCTGAGCTGGAGGCAAAAAAAAAACAACAAAAAAATGGAAAAATCAATTGGAAGTCAAACTTAATTGTGAAAAGGCTCAGATGTTTTTATTTTGTATCTTACCTGATGGGAAGAAGCCCTGCTCCTGGAAGAGCTGCATGACCAGTGCTCTCCTCTGGTCCAGTGTGCGTCGAAGAGAGGAGTACGGGACCTTCTCAAACTCCAGTTCTGCTAGTATGTCTTCATTATCTGTGCCTGGAAGAGAAACATTCAGATGGACCTGTTAGATATCCTGGTAAGTACAAACATTAATCTTCATTTTTATATTCTGAAAGGTGGGAACAAGCAGGAAAAAAAATTAGTTTAGTCAGATGCATTGATGCTGTATGTTTTGCCTGCCTTTCCATGTGCATACGTGGAAAACCTAAAGCTGCAGCAAAGAGCAGGCATCAACAGCAGCAGATATAACATGTCACAGAACAGACAGTAGAGGTCAAAGCTTTCAGAAGCAAAGGAAAGATAGATAGGAATGGAGAAGATAAAATAATACACCCTGGTTAAGGATGCAAGCACACATGCACAACAGCTCTGCTTCAACTCTTGCCCCTTTTGCTACATTGCATATGAATACACACATCACAATCTGAATTAAATGAACATCAACTATATAATCATTTATTTCATGTTTCTTTTATGTGAACATTACCTGCTCTATCAAAGGTAAAGATGTCTCCCTCACACTTGGCAGCACTTTTAGGTGTGTTGGGCTCAGAACTGCAGCTAGAGCGCCTCCGACTTTTTCTCTTTGGAGAGACTTGATCTTCTGTGGCCAAGTCCATATCTAAAAGCACACAAGAAATTGACTTTAAAACCTAGAACAGAAAAAATAAAACAGCTTTGAGTCAGTGTGTTCTGTTTGGCTATGGTGAGACCTGTAGAGTTCTTCCTCTTGCGGCGGTAGCTGCCCAGGATGGCGCGGGGTGAAGTGGCCAGGCTCTGCAGAGTGGGTGAAGGCAAAACCTCCTCAGGTCGAAACTCTGGCAGCTCCGCGAAGCGTTCCTCGAAGTATACCTCCGACAGCACCCTGCCAGTCCAATACACACAACCACACAGAGTACACAGTATATATACACAGTTCGCCAATAATTTTTACATAAAACATTCGCAGATGTTTAAACTCACTTGTCCACAGAGTCAAACGTCTTCTTCAGTGGCGGTGGGCGGGCTTTGACCTTTTTGGGTGTAGGACCATCTTTGTCAGTCTGAGGTGGGGGCAGAGCTGGTTCTGTGGCTGATGGAGGGGGGAGGGGAGAAGAGGGAAGGGACTCCTTCCACCCAGCCTGCACACAGAGTTCAATGCACCATACTATGTGTGAGCAGCTGGGCAGGTTGTTCTATTACAGTTGAGCTGAAAACCAGTGTGTGTGGTTCCTCTCACCTCTTTGGTGGTTGTGCTTTCCCTGTTTCTTGTTTCAGAGGAGTCTGCAGCACAAGAGCCCTCCAGGGGTCTGTCAGAGGACGCTGGGATCCTCAATGGGATGTGTTGCTGGAGACCCTGTCTGCCTCACCGGCTCAGGATCAAATGAGAAATGAGTGTTGACTGCAGCTTCCCTCTCTTTCTCCCTTTCTTTTTCTCGCTCCTTCTCTCTCTCTCGCTCTTTGTCCCTCTCTCTTTCTTTTCCTCTGCTTCCTCCATCATAGCTGCCCACAGGAATAGTTGCCACTGTGGCCTTAACTTTCTGAGGAATTCGGACTGGAAGCTGGGTTAGCTTGGGTGTACCTGGTGTACTACCTGTAAAAAACATAAACGTGAAAAAAAATGTCAGTGAAATAATTCAGTACAGACGTAGAAAATTTGCCTACACAAAAAATTTGACAAAAAACAGCCCATACCAGGTGTTTGGATCTGAAGAGGAGGACTGCAGGGCCTGATGGACACAACTGAGCCACTGGGAGGTGCCACTGAGCCGCTACTGCTGGAGGTCTGTGCCTGCCTCTCAAGCTGTCTGTCCGAATGTGTCAGCAGTTCTGCCTGCCTCTCAGACTGCCTGTCAGTTTGTCGATCTGTGGGTCTGTCCGGAGGCAGATGCCTTTCAGGTTGTCTGTCTTGATGGGGCTGTGGATGTGGGTGTGGATGTGGGTGCGTGATGGCGGTTGAAGCTGTGGTGTGTTTGGGCAGGATGTGAGGGGAGGCACTTGAAGGGCTGGAGACAGAGTAGACCACACTGGGGGGTACTGCTGCCATGGAGACCACCCCTGTTGCCATGGTGACATTAGGTGAAGGAGGAGGGTAGATGGCAGTGACTATCTGGCCCCCAGAGCCTGAAGCAGAGGCTGGGGTAGAGGGTTGAGGAGACTGAGCTGTGGCCAAGAGGGGTGGCTGACCTGGATCAAAAAGACAGGAGGCCAATAGGCCAATTATACTTGTAACAGTGATTATATCTTCACATTATTAAATGTACACATCACATCTATACTTCCAATTAATCTGACAAATTAATGAAACCATCTGTCTTGTCAGTCACTGTCAGTCCCCATTGTGCAACTGTATGGCCGACTGATTGGAGAAAGTGTGCAATAACTTACTAAGTATTTACAGGCAAGAGTTTCCTTGTTGTTCCTTCACTTATTTGTTTTATGTAAGGGAATACCTTTATCCGATCCTTAGTATACATCATCAAATAGCGATAAAGCAAAAAACATGGCTCATGAGTAAACATGATCATTATGTTATTTAACTGATATGACATAATCAGCTTTGACCCATTTTATTTACGGGTTACTTAAGGTTATTAACACATATTTATTTTGATCAAACAAAGTGTTTAATCTGTGTTGGAATTCACTAAGTTTTGTATTTACCAGAGCTACCCCAATTGCTGAAGACTGAAATAGCCTATAAGTATAAAAATGATTAGCCTTCATCAACACCTCCCTTTTAAGCACAACCTCACTACAGCTGATATCCGTGTCTACTGATCTTGCTCCCTGGCTGTACAGTTCACCCCTGCAGATTATCTCAACTGAAGTCAGAACATTCTGTCAGCACTCCTCAAACACCAAACAACGAGCATTACACATTTATAAATTTTGCTCAATAAATGCCTATCCTTAAGCTTATCTTAAGCAGTAAGTTCAAGCTAATGTTGTGTTCTTGTAAACGTTGTATTTATTGTAACTTTGTTAATTAGCAATCTAGCAAAATTCCTTGTATGTGGTACATACTTGGCCAATAAAGCTGATTCTGATGTTGGGCAGTCACCGGATTTTATCAAACAAAGTGTTTATTCCACCACAGTTCATGGTGCTGTACTTCAGGGTGTTACGCACAAAAAGGAACACATATACAATTTTCCCAACCCTTCACTAAAACAACAGGCATCATTAATTAAACAGTGATGCCTGGAAAAAAAAGAACAGAGATTTGGATTTTAACAACTTATCAGTTCTGGACTCAGAGGCTGCTGTATGACATTGCAGTAGCTCGAACAGCCTGCTCCACACTAAACAACACAGAGTGAGTGTATAAAGTGCAGAATCTGCACAGCACTGACCTGCAATCAGTGGCTGTACCAACGTCTGTCCAGGTGGTGCAATGGCTGTGAACCCAAGTGTTGCTAGGGGTGACGGAACATATGCAGATCCTGGCACTGGCAGCGCTTGATGGGTGGGGGAAGAGCCTGTTGTCGTGGAGACCAGAGGCAGAGTGGATGGGACCCCTGGAGTGGACTGGACATAGGTGATCCTGGAAACAAGAGACATGATTAGAGGAGAAAAAAAACATAGGGTACACTTAATATTTAAAAAAACATGAAGAAAAAGGCAAAGAGAGACAGCAGGGGTGATGACAGTATGTAATTTACAGTATTTACAGTAAAAGAAATCATTAGAAGTGTGGTAGTGGTGTAAAAATAATGAGGGAGACTGAGAATGTAGGGAACAGAAACACAATTCAAAGGAAAGAGGAAGACAAAAAGAGAAGTGCTGCAGTGAGGGTCAGTTGGTGAGTGTACATCACAGCAAGTAGCACTAGATGACTAGAGCTTTGTGTGTGTGTTTGAGAGAGATAAGCTAAGAGGTAGTGTGGGGGTGGCAGGCAGAGGCAACCTGGGCCACCAGCAGCATGACTAACACATCCAGAATACAGCTGCACTGTTACAGCTATACCCCTACAGGAGTTTCGGTTTCTCGCATTGTCTACTCAGTTGGCTTTAAGAAATTGGACATTGCCACAAGTAACAAAGAATGTTCCTGATGTGTAATTATCAGATGTGTAGGCATTCATTGGGTCTTTTATTCGGCCTAAAATTTATTTATTTTTATTTAATTATATATTATATTATAATTTATTTATTCAATTTATTTCAGCCCATAATGATTCATGTAGAATTATTGTGTGTTAAGGGATGTTTATTAAAGTTTCAAAATGAAGTCCCATGAGTAGCTTGTCATTTAACAGCTGATGTAGTATACATGAGAAGCATATTAGTAATGGCAGCAATGTACATATAACAGCGCAAATACAGAAATGGTAAATTAAGCAAAAAGAAACGGGCAATAACAGAACGATTACTGCGATCAATAGTAGCTCAGGGGTGTGAGGGTCTAGAGTGAGCAAGGCTGACATATGTTCATAAATGGCTGCCTATCAGAGCTGAGTCAAGCTTTACTTTAATCTATTTATAGCCCCTTCCAGGCATCTGATTTGTAACATTGTTGGGTCCTGCAGTTCAGTCTGCATGTTGACTGTCATGGACCAAAACAGAGAACTCTGAAATACCATTACTTTATCTGATTCACAAGTGCTCCACTGAAGATCATTTATTGTACTAAATGCAGTTTTAACACTGCTATTAGTTACCTTGACAATAAAGAATTAAAGCTGCCCCACTTGGAACTCCTTGTTTTTCTCACATGCAGTGTAATCTGTAGGTAAAGCAATTCTTTTTTTCCTTTTAAGTCAATAGAAGGGAAGAAGTTAAAAGCTGCTGAGACACGCAGATTAAAGGCTGCCAATGTATATTTTGCAATCCATTTTATAAGGAGGAAAAATAACAGCGGCTGTTTCCTACCTGGTGGGTGCCTGGGGCAGCAGCACAGCCTGGGAGGGGGCAGATCCTGGAGCTACCACAGCAGCTGTGCCCACTGTCACAGGGAAAGGGCTGGCAGGATGCACTGCTCCACCCTGAGGGAGCTGGGACTGGACCACAGGCATGGGAGCTATCTGAATGATCTGGAGAGGAAATCCACGAAGAATTCAGGAGAACAATGAATAGGTACTTTGCCTGGCAGTATTAACAAAATGACAACAGTTTAAAAAAGTTTGCATTTTAACAGCACAGTACTAACTAACCTTGCTTCCAGGTTGAGCACCGTTCTGGACAGGAAGTGGTGGAGCGACAATAGGAAACTGCTGGGCAGGAGCTGGTGCAGTCCGTACTGTTGCCATGGGTACCAGCATTTTACCCTGGAGCACCGGAGACTGTGTTTGCACTGTAACGACAGAAATTGAGGGGTAATGAGCATTTAATTAGGTGTCACCACATATCACCAAGTATATCATACTGTTGTGACTTCTTTCACCTCTAGTTCCTGGGCTGACCACTCCCACTGTCTGGCTGGATGTATATGCTGTCAGTGAAGTTGTAACCTGCTGCTTTCCATTGGCCAAAGACATGTGTGTAGGTGGAGCTGTGGGCAGGTTGAAGATACTGGTTGGCTGGCTGAGCTGTTGAGGTGGACTCTTAGGGTTGGAGTTGGCAGGTAAGGTGGGCAGAATGTATTGAACTTGTGTGATGGCCTTACCCCCAGGGGGTGCAAGGGAGGATGTAGGAAGGAACTGGGGCTGCAGCAGGGGCAGAGGCATGGGCCCATTGTTTTGGTTATGTGGAGCTGAAACTGCTGTGGAGGGAAAGGCCTGCTGCTGGGATGGCTGAGGCTGGGGGGAAGGGGTGATGAGCTGTACAGCAGGTTGACCAGACAAAGTCCCTCCTAACACCAAATTAGTCACCACACCACCTGGCCCAGCACCTGCACCTACAGGATTAGGTGATGATGAAGAGTAGTACCCACCCCCTGTGCCTGTGGCCCCGCCTCCTGCTCCTGAACCTATCAGAACTTGTGGCTGCTGTTGGGGAGTCAGGGACTTCCGCTCTGGTGGATGTGGGCTGGATGATGTGCCTCCATCTCTGGATTTGCTGGCAATGGGAAGCGGCGTGCTGATAACTGGACGCATTACATTGGTCACCACTGTGGAGGCCACCCTCACAGCACCAATACCCAGGACTGAACCTACTGATGAGGATGGAGGCCCTCTAGCTGGAGAAGTGGACATGACTGACTGACTGGAGGAGAGGGAGAGAGAAGGGGCTTGCCCACTTCCACCTCCATTACTCCCAAATGTGTCCTCTCCTCTTTCCTTCCTCCTGTGGTCTGATAAACCTCCACCCCCGGATCTTCCCTCGTCGTAACGTTTGCTGGTGGGGTAAGATGACAGTGAGACACTCCTGCCATGAGGTGTATGGTGTGAGGAGGAGGATGATGCTGAGGAGCAGATGACTGGAGCAAACACCCTCTGAAAAGAGAAAAGACACATCATCAAGAGCAATCATCAAGAGCAATAACTCCCAATATATGTTTCCCTGCCACCGAAATGTTACCTTGCGATCACTTTCATCTCCTGATCCGTTTTCACTATCACTGTCAGTCACCCGCTCTTTACACTTCAGGTCAATGGAGCTGCTAGGATAAGGGTCCTCTGTGGAAGAAAGAAAAATACACTACAGCTACACATGACAATCCTTTAAACTTAAATAATCCACTCATAGTGTTTGAACAAATTGTGGTGTGTGAATAACACCAGTTTTTTGACCTGAGATTGTTCATAAATTGTATCCAAGGTAGTTGGCCCTCTTTCCAATCTTGTAGTTAAATAGCAAATGAACCTAAATTAGTCTTTGGTGCTGTTTTATTTATTGTAGCTGCCCTCTCACTTTACCACTGAATGAGGTTTACACATTCAGCTGCTGTAATCTTCAACCTATAAAGTAGGTCTGTGACACCAGAATCAGTGTACAAATATTTTATTTCTTTAATCTAATGTGGCTTCATAAGTGCAGCAGGGCTCATTTCTCACCAATTACATCGTCATCTCCCTCCTCCTCACAGATGACCATCCTCTCCTCATCACTGGTCATGTCCTCACTGACCCCCCGCTGTGACTGTGACAGTGGAGGAGCATGGTTGGAAAACTGAGTGCCACCATCTCCACACATCTGAAAGAATTAAGAGACATGTTAAGTTGTTTTTCTTTTCTCAATCTGTCAGAGTAAAAGAAAGGATGGTACAGCAAAGAAAATCTACTGTATTTAATAGTTAGGAATTCCTGCAAAGATTCTTCAATTTTACTTTTAAAGTTGTGCTTAAAACTAACTTTTTTCCACACTTACCTGTGCCAGTTCTGCCAGGGCTTGTGTGTTACCCCTATCACTACGCTCCAGGCTGTGCATGGCACTTTGAGAGAAGGCTCTGGGACGTGTAAGCTGGCCCACATGCCCCTCTCCTGTGCTCCTCTCAGACCCTCCCACTAGACCTGGACCAACACCCTTCAACTCCACAGAATGGGGCTCTACCAAGGGACAAAAATGGGACCGTTAAGGCAACAGGAGAATAAGAATAATCCTGTTGTGAAAGCAGATAAGACTAACCTGTGGATTCAGACATGCTCCGCTCTCTGATGTCTTTACCCCCTGGGACCCCACGACCTTCAGAGCTGGACTTCTTCCTATCTTTGTTGCACCACTTCCAGTCCGGGTGGGCCTTAAAGTGGGCCTCTTTTACCTGGGAACAACACGCACACATATATTGTATATAGATAAATATCCATCCATCTATGCATACATACATCCCTACATACACCCTGTGCCGGTGTGATAAATATCAGAGATACTGGGGATTTAATAAATATCAATATCAACTGTCTCTTTATCAGGCCCGGGAAACATTATTGTTGCTTCCCCTCATCCCCTGGACTAACTGGGCCGTAACACACCCATACATGTACTATAGGTTATACAGTATCTCATTACATTGTGTGTTTTTCTGTCTACAATTGCACATGTGTACCTGGAAGGCCAAATCGTGGTACTTCTGTTTCTCTTTAGGTCCCAGTGCATACCACCACTCCCCCAGAATCTTGCTGACTGTCCTGTTGTCCTGGTTTGGGTGCCGCTGGTGCACTAATGCTCTATGACGCTTACTGAAAATCATAAAAGCATTCATAGGTCGCCGGATGTGGTCCTTCTCCCTCTGAAAAGAGTGTGTAAAAAAACAAAGACATATAATGCTTTGGTTAAATGAACAATGAAAACTGTGATGTTGAGGGAGCACGTGAGAAATTTACCTTTCCTGGGCTGTTCTTATCTCCGTCTTTGGGGAGCGCACTGAGGGACTGAGTGCGTCTTTTTACAGGTGATGTAGAGAGGGGCTGCTCTGCTACAACCCCAGGGAGGAAGCTAAAGGAGACAAATAATCATTTTCTTGAAGACTGTACTCATATTCAGCTTTACCCATGAGCACAATTTTTCTTTCCCTCTTTAAAAATAAAAAACAGAGTGATTCTCAGTCATCCAGGTCATTTTCATTTAGAAGGTTGAAGAGAGGCAAACTGGACTTGTACAGTTTTCAAGAAAACTCTTC
Organism: Parambassis ranga; assembly: GCF_900634625.1. NCBI lineage: Eukaryota > Metazoa > Chordata > Actinopteri > Ambassidae > Parambassis > Parambassis ranga. The sequence continues at coordinate 13,121,951 of NC_041036.1, forward strand.
AAATCCAGTAGCATTGCTTCAAACTTCGGAAGGATATTGTACATCACACTAGGTATTATTTACTTTAAAGTTGCAAGAATATTAGATGCAGACACAGAACAAGTAGTTCATCTCCCATGAGATAGATCAGCAGTTTCAGCAGATAGCTCATCCATTTCAATGGCTGACAGCCTGGCCATTGCCTTTCATATAGTGATAGAGACCAGAGATGGAATGCTTTTGTTCCCATCTGCTTTGTTCTGGCATTGAGCTCTTCTGCCCAAATTAGAGCGAGGATACAGAAAATATCACACTCCCTTACTGTATGTGTGGGTACACAGCACCACACAGAAAATGACTGTGAAGGCTGGCTTGGACTAATACATAACCACTTTAACAGGACACAAGGGTACTGAATGCCCTACAAAATCCTTTAAAACAAAAAGAAAGCTGCTCTTACGGGTCATCCACATCACTCTCCGTTTCACTGTCAGGCCTCTCCCTCTCTGCATCTCCTTTCTCCTTCTCTGGAGGCGGCTCATCAGAAGAGGGGGGAGGCCGGGGTGGCAGACCTCTCTCTACAGTAGGAGGTGCCTCTGCAGGCTCCTGTGACAGCGCTGCCACCCCCTGACACTCTGAGGAAAAACAACAAAGACAAGAAAGCCAGTTCAGGACAAAGCAAATGAAAAATGACACTGATGATAATCATATATGCTCTGCTTTACAAATGTATACCACTACCTGATTTCAAACTGGCTGCTTGGGGGTGGTTGACTGGGTGCTGACCCTCTCCGGGCTGACAAGCAGCATCTGATTGGGTGGGTGCTAGGAAAGGGACCAATGAATGCCAAGGGAAGACTGGAACTGACCGGGGCTCAACATTGGTCCACACTGCAGAAGAAAAGAGTTCAAGTTATTAAAATGTTATTTTATGGTTCCATATCAGACACCAGATTCAAATTCACCAGACTTCATAATATCTATCTACGAATATCCTTTTGCTTTAAATGTGTTTTGATTTGAATTTTTATTTTATTTACTTATTTTATTTTCCGAAGAAATCAAAGCTACAATTGTACTCACAAAAACTATTTACTAATTCTTTAATGAGTTTGCAATGTGATTATGCAGCCTGTTTCATTGTTTTGGATGAAAACACATCAGACAAAGAGAAAAGCTCTATTAGGCTTATTTCTATCCATTTAACCAGGGGCTGGTTAACATCTGGGGCAGCAGGCAAAGGCATTTAATTACTTGGCAGAAAAAAACATGAGTCCTACTACTAAGACTCTAAGTGCTGCCACAGTAGCAGACCTCCATCCACTTAACTGGTTAAATCACTCCAATAACAGCAGATGTACAAAAGGACTCTCTGTTCTCAGTAACAGGCTGGATGGAGAACAGAAGCTGTTTATGAAATACTTCAAAGGCTGTTTACCTCCTAATATTTCTGTTTTCATTATAACATATTTATTAAACACCCCGTCCTTTAAGATTAGGTTAGGATAACAAACTATTACAAACAAGAATGTAACAATGTATGCATATAAAACTATCAAAAATAACCATACAAATATAGGTAGGTGACATGGACTAACCAAACATGCTTAATCCTTGGCGGAGATACTGGGGATTCTCTGATGAGAACATGGCTGAATGAAATCCCTAATGTTTTTCCCCAAAAATGAAAAAGAAGTACAATGATATGTCCTTTTAAAAAATCTCTCTCTTCTACGACACAAAGAAATCCGGGAATGGGAACATCCTTAATCCAACATCTCAGATTGATATTGCTGGGAAGCTCATAGAAGACGACAGGAGCTCAATGTTGTCTGTAACAGTTTCATCCCTACAGGTTGCAGTCATCATTCACAATAATTACGGCATCGCCATCCGCCAGGATGGGGGGTTTTAAAATGTGGCACACAGAGTATCATTTTATGTTCTTAAAACACGAGAGTAGAATCAATCACTTTGTATCGCAGAATGCCGCAATCCAACAACGCACGATCAAACATGAGTGGACAAAATGTACTATAAACGACTAATATTTAAAAAAGCACAACTTAAGTTAAAATTGTCAGGATGCAACAGTGTATAGACGAACCACTGTGAAAAAATGATTATGATCAAGGGCGAGGTTCCTCCTCCCTTTGGTCTAATTACCCCCGATGCCCTCTCTCCCTGTTTGTTTACATTACTACAGCAGCTTGGCCACGAAGGGGTTAACAAGGCCTCTAGCCCATCCACGGCCTGGGTTAAAACATCCGCCCGGATACTACGCAGTCTTTCTGGGCCATGTCAAACCGTGCTGCGCGCTACAGTACAGAGGCGGGCAGGTGGGCTCGGCAGGTATCAAGAAGCACCCTCCAACAGCGGAAGGGCTGATGTAGGAGAGCACCTTATCGATCAAGCTGCAACAACCAAATTGGTGTGATCAAAGCCAATGAGACCCTCTATTAAGCTTTAAACGAGTGTGAATCTGCTTATTGTGCGCTGTTTACTGAAAGCACCCGCTGTAATACTTGCTGATCCACATACGAGACGCAAAATTAGCTGCCTCTTGCAATAAACGGAGCCTCAAGTGCACCGCTCCAAATTGGACCAACCTCTCGGGAACGCCCCTGGTCGTGCACCCGCCGCACAGACACAAGCAAAAGAAACGCAATTGTTCTCATGTCTCAACTACAAAAAAGGTGTATTCGTTTATACAGACTGCCAAAGGAGCTGTTTGACAAGTGCATTACTGAAAAAAATTAACTTGTTCCTTCCATTACTTACCACTGTTAAATGTGATATGCACCTGCTTTAACCTGGCAATACAGTTATAATTACGTGCCCAAATCAACAATCACCTATAAAAGAACACAGACCAACTTGGGTTTATCCCTGGTAAGCACGCATAAGCAGATGTCTTTGACCGTAAATCTGGTGCATTCATCCATCACCCTGTGCTTACGAGCCTGCTGTCCATCAGTTTGATTACTAAGGAAGCCTTTAAACGCTATCGTGTCTATTAACAGTAGCCAGTTCTTCTGTACGGTACAATTTAGCAGCTCACATCCTACCTGGCCAATCTGGCCACAAACCTGACGTTAGCTAGCAACTGATGAGACTACAACACGATGAGGACTCCTGGCTCCAGTCAGCGAGGAGAAAACGGGGATAAATCGCCGCAGCTGCTGTTGTATTTTACTGCTCTTCCTCGGCTCAAGCTGCCAAGGCAGCGAACGAGCGGCTGGTTCAAAATGCCCGAATACAGGACCCCGAACCCGGTGGGAGGGGGACTTTAAAAACCACCGACGTTAGGTTGGATAGGTCCGTCTGTCTGCAGCAGGTTAGCTAGCCACTTCGTGCGGACGACATCGGCGCGCACACAGTCCAGTCCGCGTAATAGTTGTTGTTACGAGTGTTGTTATGGCCCACAAAAGTCCCCGTATGGCATCTCCAAGCTCCCAGTCCGAGTTTACTCCCTTATTTTTGTCTCGTTGTGTCTCTTGCAAGCCTTGGCCCTTTCTTTCTCTTTCCCTCCCTCTTCCTCTTGTTGTAAACTAGGCTGTTTGCCCCCCCCGTACTCGTCCTGTCAACCTCGCCCAGCATTGTCCCGCCTCCCTCCACCACTCTCACTCTGCTATTGGTCGAGGGGGGCTCCTGTCATCATCCCGCCGCGGACTTTGATTGGCGGGAGTGTGCGCTGGAATGCCAGTCATATGCAAATTTCACCCGGCTTGTACTTTTCCCCGCAGAAGGCGAACTTCTTTAACACATACAGTACAAGTAAACATAAATGCTTAAAGTAACTCTGTGTATTCATTCGGAACGCGTATGTGGCGTTCAGGTTACACATCGAAAGTGTGTATTTTTGTATTATTTTCGATAAGTCCACCCCTGGCTACGTTATTGGTGGAGAGTTCGTAGTAAACCTTGACTGATGTGCAGAAGAGCCAACCAAACACCGACACTCAGATATAGGCCAACCAATGGCTTAACAGAAGTCAGACAGATTCCCTCCTCCTTACAAATGCTCGACTCTAGCTTTAATACCCATAAAGACCATCCGTGCAGGGAGGCGCTGGTGTGTTATCTGCTGTTTACCTGCCACGCTGCTTTTGGTCTCCTGCACCGAGGATGAACGGTTGATGAGGTTTAATGTATTGCGGTGCACATCCCCACCCATTACAGCTATATTATTAATACACTCATTGTGCTCCCTGTTTTATAAATCAGTCCAGAGATGGGTTATAAACCAGATTCTCTGGTGACACCATACCCTCACAGCTCAAAGTAGAGAGGAAAGTGATCTCATTTTCCACCAGCCCAAACATTTTCCATCTTTTCATCAAACATGCCTCCTCCAGACTTAATTTTAAATGTTGTCATGCAACACTCAGTGGGGACAAGGCGAGACACGTAAAAGAATAGGAGAATTGAAAATAGGAGAGTAAGGGGTGGTTTAGAAAGAGAGGAAAATGGGTGGAACAGGCTACAAGAGAGAGAGGACCACAGGGTAAAAATAGACTGAGAGTCATTTTCAGCAGGAGAAGCAGGGAGGGAGGGAGGAGACAAAACAACTTGTGAAAACAGAACTTCTCTTAAAGGGAGGAAGGGTGTGGGGGGCCAGAAATGGGGGAGACAAAGAAAAAGTATTTACCGATGCCTATTATGTACAGCATGACACAGAAGATAGAGACAGGAAGCAGACACGTTGTATGGCTTCTTAGTGAGTCAAGAAACCATATTTAACTTTTCTCATGTTTATGTCCATAAGAGAAATATAATTCTGTGAGGACTTAATTTCCATTGTCAGCCATTAATGTCTGACCAATGAGGGTTGTAAGAGCCATTAGCAGCACTGTAGTAAAACATTTAACCCATCAAGTCCTGGGTTACACAAAAAGGTCTGAATTGGGATTTGTGCAACTACACAACCTCAAAAACTACAAAACATCCCAAAACAAAAAATAACATCTTTACAACATTCTTTACTCAGACAGTTCTTTTAAAGCAAGAGGTGACTGTGCCAAAGTCTCTTTCAGTAAGGGTTAAATAGGCAAGTGAGCGATTAAGGCTTATCATCTGCACTTCAACAAGTCAATCCAGCAATCACTGTGTGTTAAGGGGAGGGAGCTTGACAGCTTGGCTCAGTGAATGAAAGGAAAAGATGGTAAAAGAAGGCAGGGGTGGAGATGCAGGATTATTGTGGCTGCTCAGTGGTTGCAACCCTGAGTAAACATTACAAGCCTTCAGTAATGAACTACATCCAACCAATTATTGAGTGCAGATGAATGTGTTTCCCCCCGGTTTGAATGTGACAGAATTCTGGCTTAATACAGGAATGTAAGAATGATAAAAACAATCTGTCGACTGCACGCACACAAAGCTGCACATAGGAACTGTAGTCAACATGAGATGGTGGTGGGAAACCACAGAATTTTAGCGCTTAGTCATATAAAACAGAGATAAGCGGTGAAGTCTGGCAAGAGTAAGAGAGAAGGTGTGAAGAAAAACAGAAGAAGAGAAATTCCCCTAAGCGAAGCTTAACTATCTCTCCCTGCTGCTGTGCTGGCAGTGCAGTATCTGTGTAGGTGTTCAGCAGCTTTCATTGGCTGTCTCCTCTTACAGACATCATGCTTTTAATGTGCATATGTACGCATGTCTCTACCCTCCAATTACATCTGTCAAACGCCACGTGACATCATAGAAGAAACTTTTCCTCCTCCTCACCTACGCCGGAGCACCGCCTTCGCTGACTCTGCCATCCCATCTCTCTCATCCCCTAATTCATCTTCCACCCCTGTGCTGCATGTCTCTCCCTCCCACAACCCAACATTTGCTCCGTCCAATTATAACTCAATCCAGCAGTCTTTTGCAGTTACCATGGCAACAGCTATGTTGGGCACAGGTTCCTGTGTCGCCCGTGGTCACCAGTCTGCCACTGACCATCAACATCTATGCTTCAAATTAAATGTATCCAATCAGTTTTGCATGGATTATGGCACTGACAGGGATGACTGCATGAGATTTGTGTCCTGGCTTTGTTCTAGTTTTACTGAAAGTTTAAAACAATGCTACACGTACAGTATTTCATACAATACAAAGAGCACAGAGAAAACTAACACAGTCTCAGTGTGCATGTGCATTCTCATTAACCTTGCCCCAAACAAGAAGAAGCAGGAAGCAGGGAAAATATACAAAACACAAACTTGAGAGCACCGTTTCAAGACCCAGATCCCTCCATCCAGCAAGAAGGGACTTGTAATGTGTGTTTTGGCCATCTGGGGGCACTACTAGTCTGCAGATAAATGACTAAAAATCAGGCAAGCACCAAGGAACCAGTGCAAAAACTGTGGAGCTAGAGATGCAAAGAAGGAGAGGGGAGAGAGAGAATGAGAGTGGGATGAAGGAGAGAGGAGGAATTCCAAAGACAAACTCATTTCAAACTTATGAGGAGCATACGACAACTATGATCAACTGTGATAGTAAATGTGAGGTTGACCGAGACCTTGAAGATGCAGAAACAAATATGAATATCTGTCTAACTTTACATGCATGCAGTCCAAGTGTTGGAGAAATTCCACGATACTAGTGCATTTTGAGAATCTCCCCAGAGTGTGCTTCAGCCAGTAGGAAATAGGATTGTTATTGTAAATGACTTTTGTGGTAAGTCTTGAGGGCTTCACATGCGCTTTGGTGCCAGTCTAGATGGCTGTGTGATCCAGATGTGGTTGTTGCCATGGCCAGGGAGGATATGCAGGGCTTTAAGCGTTACGTAAAGCAGGGGCGGGAGGGAGTGGGGATGTTATTCCCGGGTATCCGTATCCGGGTAGACCAGGATGAGGAGAGCCAAATGTAAGTGGAAAACAGGGTAAGTGAAGCCACTGCAATTCGATGGAGGAAAGGGTTAAAAAATGTGTCGTAATTATTTAGAAAATCAGAGAAATCAAAACTGAGATGCAGGAAGGAGGGAGAGCAGTGGAAAAGGAGCGAAAAAGTGCATTCACGTGTACTTAAGAGAATGTGACGTGTTTAGTCAGTGTTGCACAAACTGTATGTGTGTTTGTTCATGAGTGACACAACAAGGTGGAGATGGGCTGGCACTTTCAAATATATAAAGACTATGTCATAATCTCATTTTGTTACTGTGAAAAATTTACATGTGAGACTGAAATACATATTCATTAAAGATGCTGAAAATGCAACGATATAGATGTCCACAAACATATGCACCGCACTATGTGCAATGTGAGGAATACACACTTATTCCCTCACTTCAAAGGTGAACTGATAAATGTTGCTGTTCAGGGAAGGTACTCCCACTCTCAGTAAACGTAAAAAAACTACAAATATTTTCTGAATAAATGCAGATGATAAAACAAAGCTAAATGACTCAAACTACTGACAGTTTGAATTATTTAGGGGAAAGTCTTCGATCATATGCAATCGCCATTGTTTTCAAAGGGAAGGAGAAGGACACGTCAATAGAGTGTTGGTGTGTAAACACACACGTGAGCGTGCTGAAGTTTCTCCTCTTTCAGTGAAAAGTGACACAAGTATACGTGCCACACACACATACACACACAGGGGCTTCTGTTTCTATTTGTGAATATTCTGTGTTATGTACAAACTACATCAGTGTGATGTTTGCTTTGTTGCCATGGCAACAGACGTTTGGCACTCACACATCATATCCGGTACTCCGTGATTGACACTTTGTACTCACACACACACACACACACACACACACCATACACAGAAAGTGTGCATGCAACATACATGTGAGACTATATATTATAAAATCCTCTCTTCTCAAAAACAGTTTTCAAACTTTACATTTGCAGGGGCTTACACGGAACACGTACAAGACCTTTAATTTATGTATTTGTGATCACACAAACACACGCACAAACACACACACGGCTCTGTGTGATTCTGCTTGGCAGTATCAGCTTCACCACTAAACTTGAGGATTATTGCGATATTTCTGATTTGACTAACAGAAACATTCATCTGTATGTGTAGGGAAGAGAAGAACTCACTCACTGTTTTCACATGGATGCCATGAATTTTAACCTGCTCCGTTTGTTTTACAGATCAGGGTCTCTTTTTCTTTTTACACACACTGGTGTAAATATGCATCGAAGGTATTGCAGTAACATCAGCTAAACTGTGCTCTTAATGTTGCCGCATATTTTAAAGCCATTTCATTCACTCCAAATAAAAAGTCCCCACCTGACACAGGCACACACTGGACAATTAGTCTTCATTTGATTAATTCATTTAATTGTATGACCACACTTTTTTTCTGTCTCTGAATGAATTTAAAAGATTCAGGAACTTGTCCAGTTGTTAACAAGTCCAGTTGCCCTGTTTCGAGCTCTTGAATGAAAAATGACCTGGATTACTGAGAATCTTTATCAAATCATTTTCCATAATTAGTGAAGATTTTCTTAAATTAATACATGAAATTTTGTGCTCTGAATGTTATTCTGTTATTAACTATTAACATCACAAAGATAAACTTATATTTATGTTTTAGACTAATATACTTCAAGTAGAGTGTCTTACAGAGCGCTTTCACACCCAGAGAATTAAATAAGGTAACATTTTATAAAAGTATATTAAAAACTATATTTTCATAGCAAGTTACTGACCCAACCAATAAATCAAAAAACACTAAGAGAACCTACTGAGAAAAAAGACTGCTTATAAAAATACACACCAAATCTGTGCACACACACATACACACACAGTGTTGCCTACTTTCCCATACATTTCACATTCTCCTACAACCATATGCAAAAGCTCACACACTCTTTTTAACACCCACATGTCCTCCTCACACGCACACACCCGAGTGTGTGTGCACTAACACAAAGAGATGCTATTCATTCATTCAGCGTCCCTTCAGCTGCAAAAAAGGGGATCTGAGGAGGAAGCATACACTCAAAACGACAGCGTTGCCTTTCCCGTCCACTTCTCTGTCACACTCATGAACATCCGTGCGGCCATAAGCACGTAAACAGCAAGGGCAAAAGGTCTTGCTGAAGCGAACTGATACTATGTGCATGTACATAACAGAACAGGAAAGTGGGCTCTTATTTTCAGCTGATGATGAATAATGCTCTCTCATGCACTCAAATACACACACTCTGTAGTACAGCTTATTCCCACACAGGAGTTTGAGCAACAAAATCTTCACACACCCACACAATACACTGAAATTTACAGCCCATATCCTACACACACACACACACACACATTTAGAATCAACCCACCTTGCTACCTTGTTTCACTATATCTTTACATGAGTCACATATTAAACAAACAAACACACGGCAAGAGACAGTGAGAATAAAGTAGTATCTAGTAAGAAGATAATAGTCACATGGGCCATAAGTCAAACGCAAATAGAAAATGCTTATACTTAATAATAAATATGTCGGTAGCAAAAAATAAAAGTGAAGGATTCATTATTTTATGTGTGCTGCCGTCTTCACTGAATCTTTCCCCCCTCTCTCTAAAGCACCAAATCAAAAACAAGTTGGGGGAAAGAGTCTGTAAGTGGCCTACATACAGCACATCGAGCCCACCGTACTCGTTTTTGCTTTTGTCTTTAAATCTTAATTTTGTGTGTAGCACTGATTCGAAGGAGCTGTTTCCTGACAGCACGTATTTCCACATCATTTTACTTTTCTTCAATACACTTACTATCAAACTTTTCCATTCAATGTGTGACAATCACATGCTGCTGCAATGTATCCTGTGTGTTGCTACAGTTCTGTCTGTAATAAAACGGGAAGGTAAAAGACTCTCTAATATCGATAATATTAATCCTGTATAACATACAGTCTAATCCCTATAGAAATACAAAATCACCAGAGCATGCATGTCCATGCATACATTTTTTCCTCCTGCACTTCTCGTACGCACTTTGAGACACACTCACAATTGGATACACACAAAATATTGCAGTCAAAATTCACACCAGGAAATATTTAGCCTGATATATATATAGTTTTCTAAAATCTTCATACTCCCTATGCTCTGAAAGCCGATGATTTTAGCGAATATGGTGAATTTTCATCATCATCAGTAATTCTAGCCTAGTCCTGACCTGGTGAATCCAAGGTGTTTGTTGCAAGGCTTACTCAGGTCATGTGACCAGCTTTAGTATTTAGTTACCAGCAGACAGGAGGATGGTGGACAGACAACTAGGCAGCCATATGGGACAACAGCATGCTGGCTAACAAGAGCTCCACTAGTTTCTCTTTTTCTCTTTCTCTCTCTCTCTCTCTCGCTCTCTCTCACACACACAGGTCGTGGCATGTTCATGTGAATTTAACCTTTGATTACATTGTAGGTGTCATCTGTTATCGGACAGGTTAATATATGTAAAACTGCCAAAAACATTACGCAGCACTTTGATACTGCAATAGGACTTTGTTAAAAACAACAAATGTTTAATGTTGAGTCTTAAGTTAAAAAAGAATAACAATAGCTGGTTGGTATGTAATTATCAGAAAAAAATAATTCTTTTTATGATTTCATTTATCAGGAAAATGTCATTTTAGAATTAAATCTTAAAAACATCTCCTCATCTCTGTGTATGTGCAAAATAAAAACTCCACTTGCTAAGACTTATTCAAAGGTTCTGACATTTATAGCAGCTTCAGCTAAATTTGTATTAATGCAAAGATGTGGTTCTTCTGTCTCTCCTGAGCAGCATAATCTCTGCAATTCTATGGAGCCTCACTTCACTTTTTGAGTAAAGGAATCCATGCCATCCTACTGCAAAATGCTGGTTAGCGTACTAGTTCAAGGCCAGCAAAAAGTGATAGTGCCTCAGTCTGATCGGAACTGAAACTGTGCGTCAGTCATCGACACTACACAGTCATACAGATATAAAACAAATACCCTGCAAAAATGTATAAGAGAAGTATGATAACAACTAAATTTAGAATGTGTAAGGGATATAAATTTAAACAATGAAATACGAGATGTTTATTATTAATTAAAATAAACAGTCGTTCTGCTTGTACTAAAACATTATTGTTTTTGCAGTAAAATTTTTCCTTTATAAATACAGACCTGCAAGATTTAAGTCTGTATAATACAGGGCATACATTTTGTGAAATTAATCTGAATCGATAAATGTCTTGTATTATATCATATTTTTTGTCATTGTGTTTCTCAACACAAGCTGGGTTTTTATTTTCTTCAACTATCCTGACATACAAAATCCACCCACACATATCCACCAACTCTCACCTGTGCCGGGACGTCCCATGATGATGTCCTTTCGTGGAACAGGGTGAAGACTTTCTGCAGGCAGGATAAGGGGCAGCAGAGCAGTGGGAGAAGGGTGACAGGGAACTGGCTGCTGGACCTCACCACCAAACCCTGTTCCCCGGTTCTTCTCTAGCTCCGCAGAGCTGCCTGCACAGCTTGGTACTTGAGCTGTGGCTGTTGTGCTGATGGTGACTGAAAGGGCCTGCAAGGGGGTGGCAGCAGTGGCAGTGGTGGGCAGGGAGGAAGGTGATGGAGACACAAGCACCAGAGTTTGGGATGGACTCCGCAAGAGGACGGTGCTGTTGGGTACTGTGGCTGTAGCAGCGTTGATTGGGACGGGAACCTGGAGGCCAGAAACTGGTTGAGGAGCAAGGGGGGTTATGGCAATGTCTTTGGATGAAGTGTCCACCCCTCCCTCATTTCCACTACCACCACCTCCTCTTCCTATGGGACACTCTGTAAATTTTGCCAATGGGACTTCAGGATTCCTCACAATGACAGGGGAGTCCCGCAACGCCTGTTGGGATACAGGGACCACACGACGGGGCCCTCCATCAGTGGTGAGAGGTGAAGGAGGAGTGGGAGACACCAGCAGAGGAGGAGGGGAGACGGCCATGGAGGACGGGGGCCTGCTGGAGGAGGGGGTGGTCACTCCTCTGGGTCGGGAGAAAGTGGGTGTGTGTGTGTGGGAGTGTGAAGCTGAAGTTTGGGGAGATAGCACCCTGAAAGAATTGCTGTGGTCTCCCTGCTCCACCTCTGTTTTGGGTGTGTAATCATGATGGTGTGAGGGGAGGGGAGGTGGAGGAGGTGCATCTGATTTTCGTTTGCTGGGACTCATAGGGACTGTAAACGTCAAGTTATTGTGGAAGGAGGGCTGGATGCCGGAAGTGTGTCTCTCCCTTTCTCCTCCCACAGCTGGGGTTGTTGCCTTACTGCCCCCTCCCCCCCCTCCCCCTGTGCCACTGGGCTGCCGGTGCCTTCTTTGCTGTAGGACTGGGGAGGCAGTAATTGGGGAGAAGTTGGCCGGCCTGAAACCAAACAGTGGAGAGGGTGAGGGAGAGGGGGCAGGGGAAAAGGGCGACTGATTGGAGATGGGAGAAAAAGAAGGGGTGCCAGAGCGGGAGCTCCCTAATGACACAAGCATGGTCGCAGCCTCACACTCATCAAAGTCAAAGCGCGACGACAGGTCATGAGGGAGGAGGGAAGGGAGGACCAAGCGGGGTCTGGAGTCTCCTCTGCTACTGGCCTCACTGCTCTCTCGTGATGTGTCGTCCCACTCAAACTCGCTGCTAGCTCTCCCCCGAAGGTCAGAGGGGGTGACTGTCCCTGAGCTGCTGCCTCCTCCTCCCCTCTCTCCTCCTGCTGCCTCCATCTCTTTGGTCCTCATAGACAGGTGTCTGGAGCAGTACCCTCGACGCTGTGACTCCTTCATACAACCCTCCCTGGAGCAGAGCCTCCTCCACTGTTTACCATTGAATTTCTTACGGATACCATTGGGTGTGCACACCACATCACCCTTTTTGTATTTCTGCTGAGCCAATGAGAGAGGAGTCCTGGAGCGAGAGGAGGTAGAGGTCGCCCCACCAGAAGTAGGAGTAGGAGGGGTCTGGGTGGGAGTGGTCTTGGATGGAGGTAGGTTTGGAGTGGTGCTTATTTCAGACCCCAGTAAGGCAGGGGATGGAGGTGGCTGAGGACTAGCTAAGGTGGAGAGGTGTGGGGGTCCCAGGCCCCGCACTACAGAAAGATGAGAGGAGGAGAGAGGGTAGTCGCTGGACTTAGACATGATGTTTCTGTGCTGCGAGGTGACAGAATTTGATTTTGGAGCAATGGTGTGGCCTATATTAAGACGAGATACCTCGACATCTTCGTCTGGAGTGTTTGGCTGTTTGTGCCTTTTTCTGTCAGTGTAATTATCTCCACAGCTCTGATCTGTGCTGGCCACTACACTAGAAGTCACAGTGGAGGAATGGGTGAGTGGACGTATATTTCCATAGGTGTGCCCTCCTATGACCCCTTCATGTGAAAAACCATGACCCAACCTTGTTCCACCTCCCAGCACCCCCATTCCAATGCTCAACTGGCAGACCTCCCTCTCTACCTCCATCTCCTCCTGCCGTTCCCTCTCTTCCCTCTCCCTCTCCCTCTCCCGCTCTCTCTCCTTTGCCCTCCCACCATCTAAATGTGAGACCTCCCAGGGAGGGGTGAGCAGTCTCAGGCTCTGACGTGACACCCACACAGCCTGACCGTTTGCTTTCCTTTTCCCATTCTCGTCTCCCACTCCTCCACCCAGAGTTTCTTCAGTCAGAAGCACCTTGTAAGGAAATGAGACACCGGGGTGGGGGTCCACCTGAGCAACAATCCCCTCTCTGTACAGCACAGGGTCCCCTTCCTCTCCACCAAATGGCACACACACTTTGGTCCCAACAGCAACAGGTGCCATGCCAGGCGGAGGAGCGTCCAGAATGAACTCCACAGTGTTCTCAGCTGCTGAGGATGAAGCCATCACAGTTCCACTATGAAAAGGGTATTTAACAAGGGTCTCCTCTCCTTGGAGCTGGACTTCAACAGTGTCCCCACTCACTCTGCGCACCACGCCTGGCCTAAACAGAGGCAATACGTTGCATGAATCTCCATTAGCTGCAGATTCAGGACCACACCTCTTCACCTGGCGAGCAAGGACTCTCTGGTTCTTTATGCCATTGGCCAGAGCTTCAGCAAGACCCTGTGGAGGACTGGCCTCTTCAAGGAGTGAGTTATGGAGAGAAGCTGTGATGTGAGAGTTCTTCTGATGAATGTTTGGTCCTGTTGCTTCCATCACATCCAGGTCAGTTGAGTGCTCACTGGCTGTATCAGTGGAGGAGGACCGCACAGAGTTAGGGGCCCCCTCTGACTCATTTTCCCCAGCTTGGGACTCCTTATCATACAAATCTTCTGTCCTGAGGGTTTTATCCTCCTTGGATACTAAATGATTTGCTTTCGTAGTTTTACTGTCCACAGTTAGCACTGATGGCTGATTACCTGAGCAATTATTACTTCTGCTATTACTGCTATTGATAAAAGCGCTATGGCTCCCAATACAATTGTTACTACTGTTAATACCACTTGTAGTGTTAGTACTGCTATGGATGCTGATGCTTGAATTAATGCTTTTATTGATGCTATTACTAATATTACTCATCTTATTATTGGGATTATTCATACTGTCAGTGATGTTGCTGTTGATACTATGACAACTGTTGTGTATGAGTGCAGGGCTAGAGGTAGGAATGGTACTCATGACACTTGCATTGTTGGCAAAGTGCTCATATGTGTATTTTTTCTTGGGTACACGAGCCTTAAATGTGGCTGTTTTCCTACTAGAGACGGAGCCCAAACCAGGGCTTTGATTGGTGGCTAGAGGGGGTGTAACTGTGGAGTGTGGCAAAGGGGCAGAGGTAGGCGATGCTATAAGGTCAGTGGGCATGGTGCTATTTCCATTTGTGCCCAATGTCTTTGCTTTTTCTGTCTTTTCCTTTTCACTCTCATTCAACTCCACAGGGTTCCTTAGCTCAGCAGGCTCCTCCTTCATGGACGTATTGCTGTTTGTGACTGGCTCGTCGTTGGCGGCTGTGGGTGTGGTCTGTTTGCATTTAGAGGGAGCACTGGGTATGAGTTGTGTGGGTTTGAGGAGCGTCTCCCTCTTGACTCTTTTGGGGTCTTTTTCTTGGAGTGACTGTGAGCCCCCTCTTCTCCTCACCCCTCTGCCTCTAGTTAACGCAGGAGAACGCCCTCTGTGTTTCTTTATTGGCCTCATCTCTTCTTCTCTGTTCATAAAGTGCTGCAGATTGCACAATGCTCCTCTTTTTCCACTTCTAAGGCACTCCTTTAATATTTTTGTCCTCCACTTTTCTTTCTTCCTGCTGTTCGTAATGTCGCCTGGAAAGGAAGAGGGAGATGCAGAAGACAAGTGGTCATTATAATGTCATAATCAAAAATTGCAGAGGAAAATTATGTCATATGTGGAAGTGTGCTGCACTGCACTGGCTAAATATCAAAGGTGAGCTCATTCATTCTCTGTGCCTACCTGATTCACATCAGTGTGGCTGCATGCATGCATGCATGCTTGCACATAAATGTTTCCTTAACCATAATTCCTAAATAAACGTTAAATATCAATATTCTTCTCAGTTACTAGTCAAAATAATTAAAGATATTTAGATATTTAGGTCATGATGGTAAGTCATTGTTTTATTTTGCAGGTAGCTCTGGGAAAACACTAATCTCAGAAGAATATCTAAGAAAGAAAGAAAGAAAGAAAGAAAGAGTCATTAGCTTCAATTTGTCTCTGAGGCCTCCATCTCGATAACATTAACTACATGCAGACACAACACCCACCCAACACACACACACACACACTTGTCTCATACTACAGGTCGCCTGATCGCTTCACTTTATTCGCTGTGTAACAACTAAGGAACAAGCATTTATTTTGACTTCCATCAGAAAGAAAAGACTGGCAGTGGCCTGGGTGAGGTCACTCTTCAACTCGAATGAGAAAAAAGAGAGAGACAGAGACATAGAGAGAGCAAGAAAGAGAGAGAAGGGTAGGAGTACGCAGCTGTTTGAATGTTTGTTCAAATAGGCTGTTCTTGTGTAGTCGCTGGGAATTTCCACAGTCATTCTAGCACTTGCCGGGCCTCTCTCACTCTTTCTCGATGTCTTAGTCTTTCACAGTCGTCTTTTGTCAATGTCACACTGATACTCTCTCTCTCTCTTACACACACGCGCGCGCACACACACACACACTTCTACAAAAAGACAATATAATTGGAATAATCTGCCATGGTAAGATATGCCCAAAATGAGAGAAATTAAAAGGCTGGCACAGGATCAGGCACACTCACTGATGCAAGATTACAGGCTAAATACAATGACACACACACACACAAACAGACACACACGCACTCCTACACGGACGTGTGCTCCTCTCGATTAAGCTCGGTAAAATGAGCTAATGCTGGAATTCCTTCAAATATACACACTGTAATTCACACGCTTGCTGTCATATATACTGGAAAAGTTTGCCAAACATATGCATAAGGTGACCTTGTTGTTAACTGTTTGTTTGCTGCAACAAACAACATAGGCGCACCATTTTCACTTCCTGCAGTACAGAAAAGCATCTCTTCCGGAGACTAAATGACTAATAACAGCCAGTCTTTCACACACTCTTCACCACCTCTGCAGTTTGACCTCTGTCCTAAAACATCACACAATGTAATGTACAAAGACGCTTTCATCTTCATTAGTAGTCCCAATTCAACACTTCATGCAATTTCCCCATTGTGGGACTAATAAAGGTTTCTTAATCTTAATTATTTGCATTATTTTGATACCATGTTGTAAATAAATATAGTCATAAACAAATCTTGATCATTGTTGTTTCATTGCAACTTGTGTAATATGGATAGTTTCAAACCTGGATATATTTGCTGTATCCCTATGCTTCCTATATGTGCAGAGACTTGAAAACACCTCTTATTTATACCTGTACATGTGCAGCAAACTATAAAACTGATGAATATGAGTGTCCTTTAATTCAGGATAAATGTTTATTTGTAAATGTTTGTTAATTTTTTTCAAACAGACCAAATTGCCTTCTGATCCAGTTTGATCTCTGAAAGCTTCCCAAGACACACCTAATAAATTCTAACGAAACACTGTGCCAATAGCATGCATACACACCTCTGACAGAATGTATATCTCAGATAAGTGTGTATTACTAAACTGTCCCTCCAAGACATAGCTTATTAAAGAGGGAAGAAAACTCTGACTGTAGGAATGCACCTCCTACCAGTACCAGGCCGAGTAGCCCTTCATTAGAGCAGACGTTGAGGCCTGGACTGGGAGTCCTGGTCCTGTGTAGAGTTACTGCAGAGCATTGGAAAAAGACAGAAAAGAGTCGGGGCCACATGGCTGACTGAGTGGTTGACTAAATGACTGGCGAGGATCTGATCTTAGCTTAGAAAAAATGTGTTTGGTTATGCACAGAGCCTCACAAAATGCTCTAGGCTTTGGCTGATAAGCCAGTGGCAGGCATCTGTGTGTATTCACATTCTGCAACTTTGAAGGTACCATATAGACAACATATAGATAACAGTGGACTTATTTTTAGAACTAGGTATTTAAGTTTGCAGTTACAGTAAAACTGTTTATTCTCCATCGAGAGACAAGCAGCTTCTAATCCACAGTATCTAATTTGAAATTGCTGATAAAATACCAAATGTATTAATAGTAAATTTCTTTATTAATTAAATTGTTTTAAAAATAATCTATGGGTTTTCATATAATAAAAACATTGTAACATGTCACGATTACCTCAAAGATCAAAAGCATTTCACACACTGTGCTCTCGACAAGCATCCCCTGAATTACAGCTAACTAACTGAAAATAACTGAAGTGAAAAAACTCTTTGTGTTTGTTAGAAACAATACAAGATGTCAAAAGAAAGTCTAAAGCAAAATCTCCTTTCCTTAGTGCTATCTTGCTGCATAATCAGAAATTAGGACCCAAATCCACAGTTGGACGAAGCTGCGTGAATCACAGTTTCGACTGAATTCAAGACGTCCATGTTCCAACATTAGAGCGGGTTAAGAGTGAGGTGCTCCTGGACGGCTCTAAAGCTACTATAAATCCTGAATAGACATATAATCAACGTCTCCATAGCGCTGGCCCAGACTCCTCCTTAAACTGCAAAAAGATGCTGTTTCACCCAATAAACAGCAAGACCACATAACATTACCCTCCTCCTCCTGCTCACTGCACAGCAACGGCAAACTTTACACACACACTAAATGCTCTCCTTGGAATTTACACAGCAGTCATGCATATACTGTTAAAATCTCCCCTGGATCTATATATTGTCTGACACTTGCACATTTATTGTGCCATATAAAACACTTACAGGAGCTCACTGGATAGATTAAGAAAAATAAATAAATAAATATTTCTATATATATATACACATTTATTCTCATTTTTGAGGATAAATTTCTACCCAAACGAGTATCTTGTTTAGCAGGTTGGGCAAGGGTGCATGTACGCATCTCACAAACACACACACACAAAACCGTCATTCACAAGAAAACCTCAGCTAAGTTTAGACACTACAAAAAAATTAAGTTGTATATCATTTATTACTAGACTATATAACTCTGCTAAAGCTCTACCGACTGACGTCAGTCAGTCGTAAAGAATTAGTCTGTGCCACAGAGCACCCTGGCACAGTGTGTGTATGTGGGAGATGAGGGGGCATTCGAGCTTCTCATACAAATACTATATACATGGCTGTCTTAAGGTTGTGTCTACCTTGTCCAACGCTGCATTTTCACCATATCTCAGCATCAGTGTACATGTAGTTGCCAGGTACACAGAAGCTCATTTCTCTCCTAAAAGCATTTTATGGGCGTCTGTATGGGCGCAGGGCTGCAGCGACAGGGGACAGAGATGGAGAAAGAAAGAACATGCAATCGCACAAGCAGGAGAAGACAAGTGGCATGGCAGCGGCGGTGGTAAAGCCTATACTTTAGACCTCATATAGTTTAGCATGGCAGGGGCGACTTTGCCCTTAACTGGGTCACCGGGGAACACACTCACACATGAAACAGCAAAACATAAAAATAAAAAAAATCTCCACACACAGACACACGCTTTATGTGTGTCTGTTTGTGTGTGTGTGTTGGGGGGTGATTGTAGAGGCAGCATGACACAAGTAAAACAAAACAAGGTATATTAGGGTAAGCTGTGCAGTGTGTGTGTGTGTGTGTGTGTGAGCATGCAAGTGTTATGTGACAGTTGAAATACTGGCAGCTGTTTACTGGTTGGCATACCTGACTATATAACTGACAAAAAAAATGGAATGTGCTGGAATTTGTGCATTCTTGTCCACATTGATCAGGAGGTTGTAGCATAGATCAGAGACGACTGTTCCTGTTTGGGACCAAATGGCAGAACAACCAATGCTACATCAATGTGGCTCAACAAGCAAATGCAAACAATGCAAAGATGCCTACATCATGAACACCACACACAACTGCAATAATAGCAGAGGACATGAAGGATGCATGCAGGACAGAGGAAGACACTGGAGGAAGTGCAAATGTTTAAAAAAAAACAAAAACATAAACAGCTTCTTAAAAAAACTGCCCAGTCAGAAATGTCAGGGGTGCATCGACAGTGATTGCAGTGCAGAAAAGTGGAGAGGGGAAAGCCGAGGAAACTGCGAACGCATCCCCGTCTTCTTTGCGATGATTTCTTCCTGTGAGTACTACGAGAGGCGCTGCACAATGTCAAAGGAGTATTATGACTCGAGGCAGTCAGGCGGTCTGCTGTGCTGCACGGTGCTCGGTAACAAACACAAACAACCGGTTTCAAGTGGCGCTTTATTATCCTACAACTACACGGGCCTGATTCTTCCCCGCACAACCGTGTTTAGCATGCAAATACACACACACTCTCTACAACGCATGGAGTACACACACACACACACACACACACACAGTCCAGAGCTTCTTCCCTTATAGACTCTGGAAGGACAGTGACTGCATGTTTTTTTTTTTTAAAACTTGTAAAAGCAGGAACATTGTCGTGTTTCGCTCTAGTAAGCGGCTCAGTAACGTTAGTAGTAGTGTTGCTGGTGGTGTTTGTGGTTGTAGTAGTCGTAGTACGCAACGGCAGCAGCAGACTCCAGCACCCACCGTGAGCGAAGACCACAAGGAAACGCTGTGTTGTTGTATACGTCCTTTATAAACAACAAACAACCACGTTAGTAAACATTTGGAGCGTATTGCCGCAAATAGGTCGGTTGTTTTTTTTTTTTTACTATGCTGGCGCCGCTCCGCGCCAAACTCGAGAACTAAGGTGACGGAAAAGTACTCCACAGTGATCACACTAATGTAACACAAGCCGACACGAGGCGGGGATGTTCGCTGGACGCCCGCGAGGCTGCGGTAAAACATTTCCAAAAGTTTTTAGGCTGTTACACCCCCACCCCTCCCCTCTCCCCGGGGCTCGCGGAGCGTTGTCACTCCATTTCTTCGGACGTTAGCGGAACAACCGACCGACCGTTTGCTGCCGATTTTCGTATTGTGCTAACTCGCTGCTCCTGGAAAATTAAAAGAAAATGCACGTCAACTGAACATCACTCTCGCAACTAAGTTTCAACTCACCCCAAACACAGCTTTTCCCCTCGCCAGAAAAAAAGATTTATGGTCTTATTGTGCCGATGAGGATCCTCACGCTAACTCTTGCTTAACATCCCTTAGCTGTCGGCGCTGACGGCTGCACGCTCCGGACTCACTCTTTACTTTTCCTCCGCTAAACATGTCTTTCTCCCACAGAAACTCAAACAAGGATATAAAAAACTATCGCTCTTCTTTTCCACTATAGTCACAAAATGGTGAATGAACCACTAACAGCTGGGCGAGCTGACCAATGAGAGGTCGCTGACAGGTACAGTAGCCAATCAGCGCCGGCGTCACAGAGCGGATGGCGCGGCCAGCTGTCAAAGTCTGCTTGATGGACAGGGGGATCCAACCAATGGCGACGTGGATGCTGAGCCAGACCGGTGTCCTGTCCCAAACATTACAGTATCCAATAAGAGCCTTGGGAACCATAGGAACAGCATGAGGGCGGGTCGAGGGGAGGGAACACACAACTGGGAGCCAATAGAAAGACACAAATGTCCCCTCCCCTTCTGAAAAGGAGTATGTTTACCATAATTGACAGCACAAGTGCCGTCCCTGAGCAGATAATGCAGCTTGTTCAGGTACAAGTTGGTGCAGCACGATTAAAGCACCACAATGCGGTTAGTGTTTAAATTCCACCAGCATCCAAACTACTGCAAAGTGTATTTCCAGTCCTTCTGTTGTAAGTCAGGTAAAACAGAGTGAAAGTAGAGACACATGAACAGGCTGTACGTTGGAAAAATTCTCAGTGCTTCATTAACTCTTGCGTTTGGCGCAGCAGACGCATCGCTACCTCTTACAAACCTCTCTCTTTCTCTCTCTCCCTTTTCTCTCAGCAACAGACGCTCACTTTCACCGCTCTCATCCAATCAGTGCGCTCGCTCTGACGTGGGTAATCTCTGCGCCCCGCCTACTCCGTTGAAAGTGAACGGGACCCGTCTTGGATGACGTCACCTCAGCGACAGGCGATTGGACAGGTGTGCCGCGTCTCGGGGCCAATGGGCACACGCTGCGGTGATGTCATCACGAGTGTTGCCACCAGCTGGACTAAGGGGGCGTGGTCTGGCGTAAACTCGGCTAACCCCGCGTTTGCAACTTGCAGGCAGTGGCGGAGATGAACCTGTGTGTGTGTGTGTGTGTGTGTGTGTGTTTGTGTGTGTGTGCTGATCTCTGACTGGAACTCATAGCGCATTTTTAAGATGATGCTACTTGCCTGAGACGGGCATTCTGCACGTCCCACCCTGATAACATGACATTCAGTTTCAGCGCAGAGCAGAGGACATGACGGTACCCTGCAGAAGATATAGTGTCATAATAGTAAACATTACATAATCCCCTGCTCCGTGTGTAGTGGAGGACCAGACTCATGCTGAGACAGACTTCCATGCGGGATCACACAGGAGCAGCGCCCCCTGCTGCTGTCACAGTCCGCACGGCTGCTTCTCTCACTCCAGCTCAGTGATGGGAGAGATGTGTAGACCTAAAAACAGACCAGAGCTCTGATTGGGTGAACTGAGCTTTTTTTTGTTGTTGTTGGAGAACATTGTCCATCACTCATGTGTGCTTGCCTCACGTCTATGTTTGTGTGTGTGTGTGTAGAGAGAAAGAGAGAGAGGCTGGATATCGATGAAATATTGATGAAGGGTGACATCTAGTTGTGATTGTTTGGCACTGCAAGTGGAGACCCAAAAGTTCTCAGTCTGAGGCACAGCGTTTCAGTCAGGATTCTCATGATCCACGTCCTCTAATCCATATATAGTCAGTAGAAAGTAGTCAATGATGAATTTGGATAGGTGAGATCTACCTAAGCTAGCAAATGTCAAAAGTGTCAGAGTGATGTACTAAAAGCCACCCTGAGTTGTTGTGTCTTACCTTTGGCTTTAAACAGTGGCAGTCACTGCGTGTAACTCAGGGAGAAGGTATTTCAGAGTTTAGGACCTGCCTCTGCAAAAGACCGGTCGCCCCACTGTTTGCACCTTGACCAAGGGACCTGTAACAGATGCTGGCCAGCAGAGCGCAAAGCCCTGCTGGGTTGGTGAATGTTTCAAATCTCACATAAATAAGAAGGTGCAAGACTGTTCACAGCATTAAAAAAGAGCAGAAGTTTAAAATTCGGAACTTCACAGGGAGCCCGTGGAGAGAGTGGAGGACAGGTGTGATGTGATCATGCTTATGACTGTTGGTGAGCATGCCAGCAGCAGCGTTTTGTACCAGTAAGCAATAAAAACACATGCTTTTTCAAACTTTAAAGTGTGGCCTGGGTTTACACCTAAGTTCCGGACAGAAGAATTGTGACCGCACAGGGTTAATTGCCAAACGGAATACACCCATTGTTGTTCTTATTTAGACAGAGAAAGTTCTGGGACTGGTTGTTGCTCCTCTTATGAGGATCAATATCACCTCATTGCTTCATTTTCAGTGTGTTATCTTCTTTTTTGTTGCATGCCCCGCCAATCACTGTGCCATGTTAGCAAGTCCCTCCAACTGATCTCCCTTCTCCATGGGAGCCTGACCTCTGACCTTCACCCTGCACCCTCGCTCTGTGCACCCGTCACTGGGCTGTCAGTCAAACACCAGAGACCCTCCTCTCCTGCTGGGCTCTGCTGTCAAGCTGGCCTCAGGTAGAGACGGCAGCACAGAGGGAGGAAACATGATGGAATAGACCGAGAGGAAAATATCACTCTGAATAAACACAGACTAGGTTTACACAGCCTAGGGCTACCAGATACCCTTTCTAATACAGTGATGGTTTAGAATGAACTAGTTAATCTGTCCACTCCACACAAAGCCAGGCTCACATCAGGAATGTCTGTCACCTCAGAGTTTCCTAAAGAGAGATGCTCACAGGAGCATAACCTCTGACCTCTGACCCTCACCTTGACCTCTCACACAACATTGCATACCCCACCCCACCCCAATCAAGAGATACAAACAGAGTTCTGAGGGGCTAAACGGATCCAAAAACCAGCAGCGCTGCCGTCAGGAGTGTGCAACCCTCTAATATGATAGAAACTGACAATAAAACTGAGATTATGAAGGCTGAGAGTGGATTTATGCACACTGCTTCATCTTAAAGCTGGCCTCCACGCACACACACACACACACACACCCTGGAGCAATGGATTCTTGTTACCCACAGAAGAGGGATCATCAGAGTGGAGCTCAGATGTTAAATATTCAGTAAAGACATGTCAGATTAAGTTGACTGATCAGTCACACTAGCAGCATGGCTAACATGGCTAACAGACCGGCTACCACTTTGGTCCTGATTGAAATATCTCAACAAGCAGTGTGCTGTGAGAATTCTTCTTTCTGTCAGTGGAGTGTAGCTCTTTTGATTTAATGACTTTTGTTCGCCTGAAAATGTTTCTGAGGTTAAAGCAGAGATGAATCTTTTAGGTGTCGGCTGTTTTAGGTGGATACGTGCTGCCGTGCTGCTACGTCATTGCGTGGCTTGTGTGTCTGCACTCTTATCTGCCAATCCTCCTCTGCAGGTATTACACTGACTGTGGATAGGAGGCCTCACAACCCCACTTCAAGGTCAGCACACTATCCCTTTACTGTTAGCAAGCTAATGTTAGCATTTAGCACTGTTGCTTTGTAGAAACGTCTTGTTTGGACAATAATTCATCGAAAGCTTCCTTACAATCCGGGTCGTGAATCTTTGAATAGACTTATAAAAAATAATGTGTGCGCTCTTTGCTTTGAGCTTTTAGTGACAGAGTGTGCTGCTGAAAGGATGGAAGTGCTTTGTGTGTGTGTGTGTGTGGAGGATCAGAACAGGTTTGTTCCTTTAGCTTCACCATGTCTAATAATATCTGATAAATGCTGCATTCAGGCTGGGAGGTTAAGGATTTAAGGGTTCACAGTGGTATTAAATCCATAGATAAATCCAGTTTGGGTAAAGGGATGTCACCACAAAAAAAAAAAATGTATAA
This sequence comes from Parambassis ranga, assembly GCF_900634625.1. Classification (NCBI taxonomy): domain Eukaryota; kingdom Metazoa; phylum Chordata; class Actinopteri; family Ambassidae; genus Parambassis; species Parambassis ranga. The sequence continues at coordinate 13,146,382 of NC_041036.1, forward strand.
ACGTCTGCTGTATGAGGATTTATTCACAGCCACTGAATGCTGAAGCCATTTGCTTTGTGACCCCTGATAAACGGCAGAAAAAGGAGCACATGGTGGCGTTATTAAACGCAGAAAGCTGACATCTATACACTCCGGAGAACAGTGGGCCCTTGTGCTCTCTGCATTCTTGTTCACAGTAACTTTACACCACTCAGCTGTTCTGCGGGTTCCACGTCATGTCCAGGAGCTGAAGACAGGGAGAGGCGTCCTTGGACACACAGATTCCTCCCTGTGTTAGACAGAAGACACAAGGCCAGCTATTCATCCGATGCGGTGACCATAACTGCAGCTTCTTTTAACGTCTGCATGACGTTTTGAGCATGAGTTGTAAAAAAATATCAGCTAATCAGAAAGTGGGCTTCAGCTGAAGAGGCGAACAACAAGATGGGAAGAGGCAGAAAAGGATGGAGACATCCAAGAAAAAGTTTCTGATGCTCATGTGTTTAAAGGGAAGGATTACAGCCTATAAAAAGCAGAAATCAACAGCAGGCACAAACCCTGCATAACTCTGGAAAGTCCCAGGCTCATGTTCGTAACAAAAAAATGTCAAGAAGAACCCACAATTCCCAGACAGTAATCCATTATTAGATACAGAAAATGTAAAAGTCATACTGGTATCAACAGTGTGATGACTCTCACTGACAGAGAGGAGACAGAGTGTCTCCACTTCTAGACACAGATACAGTGAATCCATGAGGAAAGGGACATAACCAATAACCCAAAATATAAATAGAAGTGCATATATAATGCAAAAGTGAAGTTAAGAAGGGACAAAAATCAGTGTTCATTGTTTATAGACATTTGAAATGTGGATCTGTCCACATATCACTGCAGCAAATCTTCACTGTGAAATAAGTGCAGTGAACAGACTGAGCCGGGTGAACATGGAAGCACCTCAGAACCTGAAGAGTCCTTGAATTGCTTTCCAATGCCTTTAAAATAACAGTAAATATCTCTCAACATACATGTAACAGCGATACATTGTGTAAGCTGTATTACAGTTTTCTACCAAAAGGGGGCGACAATCAATGAGAAATAACCAAACTGAGTATCTCTGTGTTGGACATACAAAAAAGTCATGAAAACAGGCCTTTACCCTGAAGTCTCAGTTCTAACTTCCACACATGTTTCAGTTGTTACACACTTCTTCATATTTCTGTGGGGGACATACAGTTTAAATTAGAGGACTTAGCAGGAAGGAATCAGCCGAAAGAGGAAATACAAGCAGCAGAGCTTCAAACAAACCACATCAATGTAGCACACACTCGCCTGTGCTCGGTGTGTGAAGAGCGCCGTGTGATAGTGCCGCTCTCCTGTGTGGTGTGCAGCTGTTCTCTGTACGGTGGAGGATGTGGCCAACTTACTAGCAGTTCTCTGTATGGAACCATATTGTAATTCTCTCAGAGGATGCAGCAGTCTGCGTGTGCATTCTTTCTGCTGTGCAGGGTGTGCATAATGCATAAGCTGTGGTTATATGTAGAGCACAGTGGCGGCTCTGCGCAAGTTTCTGCGAAAGCAGGCGCTTAGAGGAAGTGAAGGTAGAGGGGATGTGGCACAGGTGAGAGAGCACAGTGGTTGCTGTGGTCTCTCTCTCTCTTTCTGTCTTTCTCTGTCCTGTGCAGCGAATGGAGGACCTGATCTCTATACACAAGGTCAAAGAAGGTCACTTACTGACTGATAGCCAGTCCTTTGAAGCAGAGGGTTTGGTTTGTAGCCCTAACTGCATAGGTTTAATACATTGTAGGCGTTTTTCCACTGCAGGAACTAACAGGCCGTTTTAGTCTTTGTACAGGTTATGACAGCTGGAACTTTCCCTGTAGGAGCTCTTTTAGGGGTGAAAAAAGTTTTACCGTCAAGTTACTTCTGAGTGATTAAAACCGATTAAACTCATCATCTGGCTCAGCTCAGAACTAAAGTCCAGTGGATCCTGCACCACAAAGGTCCTCAAGTTCTTCTGGTAGGAAACTCAGAGTGGTCCTTAGACTCTTCACATAGGAGGTCTTCTTGGCATAACATTGTAACACCATGGGTACCACCAGGGCATCAGTCTCCAGTGTTTCGGGTAGTGCCAATAGTCTTTCATTAAAGGTCTCTAAGCCTTAGGACTCGTCAAAAAATGGAGGAGAAGCTTGCACAAAAGCTCAAAGACAAAACAATGAGGGTTTGGAATCACTTAAACTATTTTCTTCCACAACTGGCACCAGTTACACATCGTAGACGTACAAATTTGAAGGCATGACAGGCATTAACAATTTATTTCCAAATTTTAGTGATTATTGAAAATTCTTAACTGCTGCTTTGTGCATGATTATGATTAATTCATATACATTTATTGACATATATTTTGCTGGTGCTTTTTTAATCTAAGTTTGTGATGTTTCTCATTCTATTTAAGTTTTTTTATTAAATCACATTAAAAAACCCGACAGTGCCATTCAAAGGTGGCAGCAGCTCTTCATCACTACTCCAGCAGCCTCGCCTGCCCCTCCTCCTCCTCCCTGCATATATTTGTGCCTGTAAGTGATCTGAGGAGAAGGCCGTCGATACTGACGTCAGTAAATGGACGAAACTCATGTGAGCATTATGTGGATGAATGGACAGCAGCAGCACAGACAAAGTGCTCTTCTCTCTGTCGGCTACATATATAATCTGCAGCTCAGCAGCTACGTGTATTAAATTTGACCTAAACACAGTCATAAAGGTGAATCCATAACTTTGCTTTATGATAAAACAGATTTGTTTTATTCTAAACTTTTAATTTCACAGTTACATGGATTCAAAGATTCTCAGGAGATGACTGAAACCTGTTTTTCATCCTTTCTATTATGACAGCATCCCAGTTTAGCTCGGCATAAACACGGAGCCTGTCCTTCTGTAATGTTAGTCACTAACCGCTGACTAATTAACATGTTAAATTTGAACAGAAACTGAAGTGGTTGTTTCCTCTGCTGTGAGGCATTGCTGAGCAAACAGCTATTAATGTTAGGAAGTTACTGGAGGCACCAAAAACAACGAAAAGTTAGGGGGAGGGTGGTCTTTGCTGCTGCGTGTACACACAAGTATAAAAACTATTTCTGTAATGAATTAAAAATCCAAAATCCCTCAGACTCCTGGCTCACTATTGACGAGACAATAGGTCAGGAGTCAATCTCTTTGTTTACTGATAGAACTGCAGCCTGATTATGTCTCATTCATGAATATGGATGCATGAAAGAAGAGCAGAAATAAACAAACAAGTGTCATCTTCATACTGGGTTTTAACTGGTTTTAATTAACCCTGATTACAGCTTAATTACAAGTTTGAAAAAAAAAACACAAAGAAGTGGAGAAATTCAATGTTACATCATGGTATTAACTCTCATCTCTCCATCTGAGTGTTATGTAACTGCTCGGGGGGAGAAGAGGTGAAAGAAGAGAGAGAGAGACTGAAAGAGGGAGAAGACAGACCTTTACAAAGTGAAACAATACACATCTTTTTTCTTCCTTTAAAATGATACAACCCCTCTGCCTCCCCCCAAAAAATAAACAAAAAAATATACAAGAGAAAAAAAAAAATATAAAATTAAAATTACAAGACATGAAAGATAAAACCACTCCCCCTGCCCTACAATAAAATCCTCTGCGACTGCACTTCTCTCTCAAGCCCCGATGTTACTTCTGTCAGCATCAAAATTACTATTACACATCTTAGTTATATTACATTTGTAAAAACTAAAGACAGGAAAAGGGTTTTCTGGTTTGAGGGCACGAAGGATTAAAACAGGGAATGGAGTTTGAGGGCACATCCTCCAAAGTGATGTACACAACATAAAAAGCAACAGCTAACAGAGCCGTGGAATAATAATGCCAGATGGAGAGGTAAATAACCCGATGAGAACAATAATAACAACAACAATAATCAATAGCAATATAGACATCATTAAAATTACCCAAGAAACTGTTATTCCTTTGATAGAGAAATGTAATGTTTGTGCTGTTTGTCTACTCTTTGTTGAGGCCTGAACCAGGATGAGAGAGAGTCTGTGGTTCAATCAGACTCCAATCAATGGTTTTTACCCTGCCATATCATGTCTGAAACAGATCACACTGCAGCTAGCAGGAAGTCAAATGACGCCTGAAAGAGAGCAGGGAAAACGGTAAGAAGAGAGAGTGGCGTCTTATTCGTTGCTAAGATATGAACAGTAGTAGTAAGGCAGCTGTCAGTTCAGATACAGACACAGGACTTGGTGGGTCTGTGAGAGTGTATGCATGTTGTGACATGCTCCGGTCCAGACCACAGCGGTCTGATGAGGAAATTCGATCAGCTCAGCTACACAGACCGCCTGCAGGCCATCTATCTCACAGCTTGCTGCTATAGATCTGTCTTGTTGCTGGCCAGGCGGGGACAGGCCGCCGGTCAACATGGCTCAGTTAACCAATCAGACGCCTGGGTGACCCGGCCACAGGGACTGTTAAACATATCACCGACATATTCACTTTGTGTGTGTGTGTGTGTGTGTAAACATGCATAGTTTGAGCAGAGGGACTTCCAGGACAGGGCTCCACATGTCCGACTTTTCTGACCTTATCTTACAGTAATGATTAACCCCATCACCCCCCACCCCCAATCCCCTGTGAACTTTGGAGTGTTATGCTAACCGACTGAAGAGAAAAGATTACTACTTTACCAATAACCCATGAGCTAACTCTGATTGCACACACACACACGCACACGCACACGCACACGCACACAGACAGCCAGCCAAGAGAGGTGGCCTGGGGCCAGGACAGCGCGAACCAGGGAGAACCCCGCTGAGCTGAGCAAGACTGTAGACAGGAAAGAGCAGAGTGCTGCGCGCTGAAAGGGCAAGCTACTACAAATGAAGTGAACAGCAGAGTGAACCAACCGTCTGAATCATTAGCAGTCTGTTCGAGTTCTGATTTTTTTTTCTTGTTGCTGGTCTTGTTCTGGTAGACTGGCTGTGCTGTTTTTCTCTGACTTGTTTATCTATGAAACAAATGTACAAGGAAAAAGCCCCGGACAGGATCTTCATTTTGCCTACCCACAATACCATGTTATAGTATGTAGTGAGTGGCATTACATGTCTTACCACTCGAAATAATCCACTTACAAAAAATCCTGAAACAATCACATCATTAAAATGCTTTTAAAATGTTTACCTTTCTTTAATAATTTCTTTTAGAATATATAAAGATATAGTCTGTATGCATGTTATTAGAGCTCACTTTGCACTTTTGTACATGCTATAAAAACAAGGCATAGAGAGGCAGTGTGTGTGTGTGTGTGTGTGTGTGTGTGTGTGTGTGTGTGTGTGTGTGTGTGTGTGAGAGAGAGGTTTGAGGTGTTCTCTGCTCTCAGTCTCAAAAGGCCTGCCAGCCTCACCAATTCTCAGGGTAACATTCAGCACGGCTAGATGTGAAATTTGAACGCAACTGCAGTTCCAGCAATGGCCTCTAGAAGTGAGTAACTCCACAAATAAATTCTTCCCAGAGATGATTTATGGCTTGATAGCTAGGTCTTATCACGTTGATTTGTGTTCAAGTGCTATTTTTTTATATATACATTCGTAGTTATTGTTGCCTAAAAAAAAGGAAGTAACATCACGGTCTTCAGCCAATGGAGGAGCCAAGCTACTTGCTCGACATGAGAGTGGGTGTTTTTTTGTTTGTCGTTTTTTTTTTTTTTTTTTGGGGGGGGGGTTGTATTTTGACATGACTTTTGTACAATGGGTGGAGGTGGAGCTGTGTTCTCCCCTGGTATACATGATCTATGTTTACAGTGGTACATATAAACAATTTTGGTCTCAACAGAATTCTCAAAAGACGTCCAGACAACTGTGAAGGTTGTCATGATGACAACAGAGGCATCACCTATGGGTGTGATGTCAGGGTGGGTTTGTTTATCTTTATGTAGAGCATAATCTATCACAATCCGGTCATCAGAACAACACATTATCCTGCTTATTACATGACTACCAATAGTACCAACAGCCTGTTTTGCATTACGACAGTCTCTTACACACAGCAATGGTCTATTGTTCAGAAATACGACGACCACCCAGAATTAAGCAAACACAACCATGTTGTAGTCTTAGGTTCACATAAATTATGACAGCGCGGTTTGAATCTTCTTCACGATCTACATCTATGCTATCCCTTTCAACTGCAAGAGGACAGTCATCAAGTAATCAAATATGTAGCTGGAATAACAGAACAATTGCATAAACACGCATTTGAAACAACGCTATAATTCAAGAAGGTGGTACTATTGCACAATAAACTGCCACAAAACATCACAAGAAGAATTAATAGTTGTTTAGAAAAATTATCCAAGTATCAAACACCGTGGGGTTTTTGGCATTACTACACTTACATCATACGGAGGGCAAAATAACTGTGCATCTGGCCGTGCTGGGGAGAGCTGGAGGTCCACGTTTAAGAGCTAAAGGCAGTGCTGTGCATGTGTGTGTGTGTGTGTGTTTGCTGGTTTAGTTTAACACTATCTATGATTGTTAGATGAGCTCTAGCTGGTGAACTATGATTCTGTGCTGCAGAGACTTGAGGGAAAATCTTTTCAGTGTACAAGCCATGTTAGGTGAGGTAAGAAGGCTAGTCAACAGTTGCTGGAATCCCACAAACCCTTCCTCTCCTCCCCCCCTTGTGGTCCCCTCAGCAGCTCTTCTTCCTCCTCTTTTCCTCTCCTCACATCTCCCTGGGGTTAAAATTATTTCTGTGAGCAGAGTCATGATTTCTCCACAGGTGGTCCATAAGAGAAAGAGGGGCAGAATTGGAGGGAGACAGAAGGAAGGTTATATAGAAGTCAAAAGCTCTGAGAGAACAGTATACCAGAGTGTCAGTGTGTGTGTGTGTGTCGTGTGTTGCATTGAACACTGTTGAGTGCTCAGTGTCAGTGTTGGCTGGGTTTCTGTTGCTCCTGTGTATTTGTGTGCATGAATCCAATAAACATACAGCAATAGGCTTCCCTGAGTGGAGTGGGCCAGGTTTAAGAGTCGGTCAGACAACACCCAACAGCCCCACTCTTCAGTCTGACACACACTTTCCTTTTTACCCCAGTCATTTGTTCACACGGGTTTTGTGAGTTAAAGAATGATGAGCCCTCCTCTTTACCTCACACTCTCCCCTTTGTTGCTCTCCTACATGTCACTCCAGGGCTGTGGGTTTTTTTGATACAGGCACTTAAAGTCCCGTTGTCTCATGAGAACAGTCGCATGGTGTTAGGGAGAGTGTGTCCCCTGAGGAAAGTGTTGACTGGCAGCTGATCCAAATGATGGGGGCCTGAAGGTGGGAGCGGTGCTAGTGGGGCAGGGCATCTGGAGCTTCACTGGCCAGGTGGGAGGTGAACATCCCTCCCTCTGATTTCAGCTCTGTGAGTCCCTCGTGTCCCATAAGCATGTGTCCCAGAAGAGCCTGGATCCAGACAGATGATTAGTGGTGGGTCTGACACATCAAGTGACAGGCTGTGTTTGAGGTGTTGGTTTATGTGTGTGTATATTGGACCGTGCTCTCAGGTCACTGAAGGTTTCAGGAATTTTGTTGTTGTCTATAGGGGAGAGAGATTACAGAGGGACCATTTACATACTCCTATCCCACCTCCTGCACTGCTTTGGCAGTAGTGTTTAGACTGAGGCTCTCATCAGCAGTCTTTATTCTCTAGAGACAGCTGTGCAGTAGCACGATGCAACTCTGCGCTCACCCTCCGGTGCGAGGCCAGTGGTGTTGCTAAAGAGCCCTCGTACGCTAATGGAGGAGGACTATCCCCTTCCCCGCTGCCTGTCCCATCTTCCTCCATTTCCATCTGTCCATTACTTTGCCTCTCCCTTTCCCTCTTCTCCTCTGGTCGCACTTTTTTGTCATCCAACTCCTCCTGTGAGGCCTCCATGCGCTGGTCTTCGCTCCAACGTCTCTTGAAGCGCAGCTTCAGGGGGATGCACTTGGTCTGGGGGGCTCCTGCTGAGGTCCCCTGAGGTGGGGGCAAGTTGCTCTCTCCTGGCTCGATGGGTTCGGTCTTGAGGATGGGCAGCCCACGATTCACACTGGAGTGTGTGTGCTGCGAGCTGTAAAAAGGCATCAGGCCAGGGGGAGGAGGAGCAGGGGCCTTGAAGACATCCTCATCCAGGTCTTCATCAGGATGGGGCTGAGATGGGGCTGTGCCATTAGCAAGGTGGTGATGATGGTGGTGGTGGTGGTGGTGGTGATGGTGGTGGTCAGGAGCTCTGGAGTGGCGAGAAGAGAAGAGCTCAAAATCCTCATCTCTTTCATCTGGGTCTTCATCACTAATGTCTGTCACTTCCACCTCTTCCTCTGACTCAATATCAGAGATGGGCTCCACCTGTAAAAACAGAGGGTCAAACAATAATGAATAAAAAGGAACTCACTGGATGGTAAAAACAGGTCTTTTTTAAATTTGAGAAAATCTACCTTTATTTTGGGAAGTCCTGCACTGTTTAGGGACTGCGTCGAGGAGGAGGCAGAAATGAGGCCTGAGCCACTGGCTGAGCTAAGGTCGCTGCTGAATGACAGCGAGGAGCCCAGGCCAGAGGTAGAGGACATGGACCCGGATCCTGAGCCTGAAGACAGTGAACTTTGCCTGGGTTTACTCTGTTCCTCCCTCTGCTTCCTGCCCAGTGGTGGCGGCTGCAGCTTAAATTTGAAGGGAGACATGTGTGGGGGCTCCTCACCCAGATGGAGTGGGTGATGCATAGGGTGGGAATGAGGGTGAGGGTGGGCAGAGTGAGGAGGATGCGGGTGGTGATGGGCGGAGTGGGCCAGAGGTGGATGATGATGCCGGTCTCCTGCTCTCTCTCCTCCTCCGGTGGCTCTTTCCACTCGCTCAGCTGCTCCTCTCTCTGTAGTCAGACTAGCCTTATCCGCAGCAGGCCGGTGGGGCTGAGGTATGACAATGTTGGGGTACTGGAGGAAAGCTCTGGGGCTAAGGCCGTAGTTGTACACTGACTGGGTGTGGGCCTGCAGGTATCGCTTCATGTCTTCTGGGTTGAAGGAGAAATGTGAGCCTAACATAGGTGACAGAGTGGGTGAGGGAGTGTAGGGGAGGTGAGATGTGGGTGTCATGGATAGCGCCGGTGATAGAGGAGGGGCTAAGAGGCTGGCTCCTCCTGGTCCTGGCAGGGGTGACACAGGAAAGGGGGACAGTGGCTCTGGGTGGATACGGTGACCTGTGGGGCCACGGGAGCCAGGGTGATTAGCAGGGTTTCCTGGCCCTCCATACATCCGGAACAGGGCTTCATGAGACAGACGGGGATGGATAATGCTCCTGTAGCCTCCTCCGCCACCAGGTCCTCCTCCTCCGCTCACACCTCTCTCCGCCCTCTCCTCTCCTGTTCCTGTGTTACTCTCTTCAATCTCAGAATTGACTGAAGTGCCATCACTGCAGTCACTGACAGAGCCACGAGCCATTCGTCGGGCCACAGAGCTGAACATGCCCCCTGGACTGCGCAAGTCCTCGTTAGGGGAGAGGACTTCAGAGGGTGTGGAAGGAGGGAAGCGAAAATGGGTCCCTGCACCGGTGGGGACAGGAGGAGCACTCTGAGGGACAGTGCTTCCTAGAAAGGGAAAGAAAAGAAGCAGAGAATAAATAGAAATAATATATACATTTCTCTTTATAACCATGTGTACCCAGACATCATATTGTGTGATTAAAGAAATGGCTAACCATTCAAAGGCTTACCAGTGGAGCCCATGTCAATGAAGGGGTAGTTGACTAAAACCAGTTTATTGAAGTTGAACTTGTAGGTGAACCTTTTTCCTTTGGTCTTATGAAGAATCCTCTTGTTGTAGTAGTATCTAAAAAACAGAACAAAGGAGAAATAAGATTTATATATATATATATAAATCTATAGCATTTCATTAATGTGGACCTCATGTTAAAATATTATTTTGTCCATGTAGTCATAGAGACTATGACAGATGAGGTTGCACACACTTTAATAAGCACAAGTTCTTCATGGCCCCCCACCCCACACACCACCATCAGTGTGGTAGATATTAGAGAGTGTTGTATGACATTTGCACAAAGCAGACCCGGGGAGGGGGGAGGTGAGGATGTGACAGGGAGAAAACAGATAGATGAGGAATGGATGGACTGGGCTGTGGAGCCTGCACAATGATGTGTGTGTGTGTGCTGGGATAAGCAAATAATTAAAAGATCAGAGGGCAATGTAAGCAGTGTTACACAGAGGCTAAATGGCTATTTTCAAGCCTGTGTTGAGAGTGTGCGAGTCGATGTATGCATGTTTGACTGGTGTGGGTGGATTAAAACGTGTCTGTTAGGTCTTACAAGTTCACATGTTGTCAGATGACACAAAAAACATCACATTCTGTCTTTCATTTTGCTAGATGGACCCATCTCTTTATGTAACCGCAAAGCAAAGCCACCAATAATTCAGCCCATCTTTATCTGTTTATGTAATGGCCATTCTCTCTTTTTTTCAAGCTTTCTCTCTTTCTCGTGCTCCTGCCTACAGTACAAGGCTCCACTTTTATTAACCTTTGTCCAGCTACAGCTTTTTATGTAACACCTCTCTGCTTTCTTACCCAGATCCACAACCACTTTATGTAACCTCTAGATCCCTGGCTGCCAACCCTCACACACTAAGCGAAGGAAAGAGGAGGAGATAAAGAGCCAGAAAGGAACTAAATCGGCGGGTTTTTCCATCAGGCAGAGAACATGCTTATGTGTCACACTTACCAAAACTATCCCTTTTGCCCTTGCTGTTAAAAACACATGATTCAAGCACTGCACTTTTCTCATCATGTCTGCATGCCTACCTGCTTTCTCTTCCTCCAGCATGTCTCTGCTGGCACAAGTTAAGTGATGAGTGCTGGCAAAGATAGGGGCTTCAGGGTATGTAGGTAATGTGAAGTTAATCAGAGCCCATTGACTATCATTACACAGAATGGTAGTTATCTAGACGACGGTGTGTGTGTGTGTGTATGTGAGAGCGTCTGTCTGTTTGTTGGTGGCGAGGTGTCGCCCTTCACCCCCTCTTATTATGCTTATTACACAGACCGTTTTTACTCTGGGAACAGACTGTTGCTCTTTTTCATTTGTTCCCTTCACCACCACCCCCTACTCTCTTTATTCCACTGATACCCCCCTGTCTCCCTCTTTTTCTCTCATCAATCCACCTCCCCCCTCTTTATCCGGACTCTCTCCCTGTGCTCTCCACTCATCCCCTGAGGCAATAGGAGAGGGTGAGAGGGAGCGAGAGACACAGAGAGACAGGACAGGCCTGCACTGTTGAAAACATTGTTTACGCCAGGCACAAAGCAGCATGTAATTTCTGCTCTAGGGGAGACACTCACAAGGGTCGGGAAGGAGCGGAGAGAAGCAGTTGGGACTGGGAGGAGAGACGGGCAGGCAGGAAGTCAAGCAGAATTAAAACCACAACAGGGCCATGATCGAATTAGCTGATGATAGAAAAGTCAACAAGCTGTCCTACAGCCCACATGCGGGTCCAATATAAATACAGATTGAAGGATAGAAAAACAAACAAAATCCTATGTGTGCCTAAAAATACATTTGTCTGATCACACATTAAATGACTGTATGTAATAGCCAAACACTTAATAAATTAGTAACTAGTTAGTCAGTTGACCCAGCTGTCATTGACTCCTTACTAGTGAGTACAATGTATGTGGGGTGTCTGATAAGTTGAGGCCAGGGGAAGAAGCTATGACTTACACAGCTTGGATTAAATGCACCCTTCAAACTACTTCCTCTGAGCCACGTTCTGGCAGTTTATGACAGATATACAGAAGGTATCTATAATCCACAACCACTGATCACTGTTTAACAGACCATTTAGAAGATTCAGACCTCCTGGTTAGGTTGTGGTGCCACAAGATATAGCTCTAAAAATCACATACGTGTTTATGTTAAAAAATGAGGAGAAGGTAAACAAGGAGCAATAGAGTGGTAAAGAGCCAAATTATCATTTTTTGGTTCAATAAGCATATTTTAAGTATACCAGCAAGTCCCACAAGTGCATTTGGTCAAACACTGAAAACAGAATTGCTGCTAACGTTCAATCCTAAGATTACAACACTTTGTTATCAACATTTTGCAAATCACTGCTGAAACTCCAGTCATTTTTTTTTCTTTTTTTTAGGTTACGGTAAGTAAAAATACTTTACCGTTTACTTTTTTCAGGTCAGTCCTAAACAATAATCTTTCTAACATTTAGTGGCAGTGATATCTTGGTGTACCTAATAAACTTTCCGCTGAATGTGTAAATTCTCATAAATATAAATCACAAATGCCAGTAATACTGTTACTGTTCTTACACATCTGTCTGCACCCAACTCATGGCATATGTTTTTAGATACACAATACATTGAAGGAGGCAGCAACTTTGCAGCAACTGAAGCTGTGTTTAGAGCACATGGTCACCCATTCGTTCTCCATAATACACCCCCCCCCACCCCTATCGCACAGTCATACGGGCAGACAGACTTTGAAGAGCATTTGAACTCACTTCAAAAGAGAAGAAAGAGATTCTTTGAGTGCCTGTGTTTAGCTGCCCACCGCACTCGCCTCACACACACAACTGCAGGCGCGCACACACACACACACACCTCTAGCATATCCTGTGCCATCTCATTCAGACATACTCAAACACATGGGTGCATGTGTGCCCCCACTCTCTACCACAATGTATCATCTAGGAGATGCAGCTTTATCCCACTGCCTGTTTAACCAAAGAGTAGATTGAACAATCAGTGCAAGTATGGATTTAGGCAAAGCCTTCAGGGAAACAGAGGGGAGGCTTTTTATCAACTCACTTGTTACTGTGAGTAATTCTAGGCCAGGGATTAAGGCTGCAATTACACAGACATGCTGGGGTCCAAAACCTTACGATCAAAGTAGAAAGAGACGCACACTGGAGTGCAGGAACTAAATAGCATTGAATGGACATAGAGATTTTAAAACAGCAGTTTAACCAGAGAAATATTTTCTTGTACCATATCATTACAATACCTGAGTATAATACTGGGATTGTCAGATTTATCAGATTAGACCATTCACAAAAAGGGATTTTTGATAATACACAAACACTTATGTTTATATGTTTCTGTTTAACATTTGTTATCTTCTCCTTCTGGACTTCTTGTTAAGGCCATAAATATATACAAAGTAGTTTTTATTTCTATGAATCAAAGCAAAGTTATGGTTAGAGGCAATCTGCTGTGATCTGTGTTGCATGACAATTTATGTACATTTCAGTACATGAGAGTACATTTGTGCAAGTTGACAAATTTGTAAAAAGTATAGAGGTTTGTGTAGCGCTCCAGGTAAAGATAAAAGGTAACTCCATAAAATGAATTTACACATATAGTTTAAATAGTAAAGGATTCCTTAAGGGCAAAAGACCTGATATCTAGATCAGAAAAACTTTATATATGACATACCACACACACAAATGTGAGCACTAAAAATGAATTGAACCAGCCTCTTTGCATGTGTGTGTGCACAGGCTGTGCCCTGCCTATTGTTGGGCTGTAAATAGGCGCCGACTGTGACAGGAAGTTGGGATTACAATACTCCCCATGCATCCCATGTTTATTTTCTGCCTCTTTCGTCAGCACTGGCTGTTATACACACATCCCAGCCAGATCCTCATCTACACATATGCACACACACACCAGCTGCTCACACTCAGGTGTGTGTTTGTGTGTGCAAATTGCACATGTAGAAGCCCTTTGTGTAGAAGCCAGGTTTGTAAAGTGTTTACTGACTGAAAAAAATGTGTTTGTGTGAGCATGTGGGTTGTGGGGTTGATTGGCTAAGGTGTCACATGTGTGTGTGTGTCTGTGTGTGAAGAGGAGGATCTGGTCAGGGTCCGATTAGGCCAGTCACATGCTCTGTGGGTGCAAATATGTAGTCGAGCACACTCCAGCTCGTGTGTGTATGTGCGCACAACTCGTGTGCTTTCCGCCCTCATAGAAAATAGAAGTCTTATTCAGTCAGGGACAAAGACATACACACAGTGCTCATGTAAGCTGAACACATACATGCTGTACATAGAGACAATGGAAAGACAAAACACACAAGCATACGCTGAACACTAAGTCATACAGAGGTACTGTCCCTGGGTGCTCCCTCTGCAGTTTCTCTCTGGCCCTGGGTGTTTCCAAACACAGAGACCTTCTGACCTACACACAGGCCCAGCCAGTTAGGTGAGTGACAGTGTGTGCATATGCAGCAGTATTTCCAGCAGTGTGTTTAGTGGATGTGGTCATTTTGATACATCAGAACCAGTTTTAGTGCAGCACTTGGGGAAAAAAAAAAACAAAAAAACGGCTGCTGTATTTCAGACATTACACCATCATGTTTTATTATATTACCATCAATTTACTAAAAAAACTACAGTATTGTATCAATGTTCTGGTGTTGTGTTGGCATACAATGAAACAATTGTTCTATTTATGCATGTTTGTCCAGTGGCAATTTTCCAGCTGTGGTGGCCCATCAGAATTAAATGAATGTTGGAAATGAAGCAAACACTCCAAACATGTGTGCAAGCACGCATGCCTGGGTAAGAGTTTGTACAATGGTACGTTTGTGTATGCGAATGTGCACATGTGTTATGTTGTTAATCTTTGCCAGCTGTGCGTGGCAGTCCCCCCTGACCTCTGACCACCATGTTTGAGCCAACGCTTGCTGCTGACAGGAAGACAGGGGGGCTGGAGGTCTAAAGGAGCTGGGACCTCTTAGCATGATTACAGTCATTATCTCTTAAGAATGACTGACAACAGGCTACATTTGCCCTGCTCTGCTTTGTCTATTAAAATAACTCTTTTTTATGAGAGTAAAACAGTAGTGCAAGAAGGCAGGAGTGGACATCTCAAAACATTTTACTCAGGCTGTTTAAGCTAGGACCTTGTGCCTTGCCATCCTGTGTGCTAGGTACAGGGGGGAACCTTGGGCCTTTTTGTAGTACCTTTAAGCCAGCAGCAGAGGTAATCACTGCACTAAATTGACTATTGTTTGAAAGGACACAAGACAACAACACAACAGCACACATTTGATTATGCAATGCCTGAATGCCCTGGATGCTGGTATTCTACAGCATGATTATTGTACAGCATAATTCCTAATATTGCAGCTGAGTGTGAAAGACTCTGCCCAGTGTTAACTAAATGCAAACATTACCTACAACAGAACAGTCAGGTTGCACTGAGCTTAAAGCCTGTTAAGGTAAGGGAAAAACAGTTAAATTCAATAAGGATTTGAAAACTGTGGAGAACAGTAACAAATATTAGCTGTCTGTTTGATTTGTTTTGAACATTTGATTAAACAGAAGAACCCACTGATTCACCAATAAATTAAATAAAAAAACAAGACTGTCTAAGATCTAACGTCCAGCACGTTCACACACACACACACACATTTCTGTACATCTACACATACAGCACAGTGTGAGTGTAATCCTCTCAACAGGAGTGGGAATTTCACAGCGGCCATGGGAGCAGGAGGCTGGAATGACGCATGGGCTGAGGCTGTGTCCCCTCGACGGAAAGCCAACACATACGTACGTGTCCACATGCACAATACAGCAGTCCTGATTAAGGGAATTTCCAACATGTGCACGGCAGACAGGAAAGAATAAGATCACTGAGGTAAATATAAAAATTACAAAGGCTTAGTGGGAAAAAAAGAGAACACTTGTGTGCCTTTTAAAGTGTGTGTGCATGTGTGTGTAGGCTAATTGCCACACGCTGTTTGTCGTCTCCATTATTAGCAGACTCCAGGTTTTCTCCACATGAAGGGCACAAGGTGGCCCGTTCTCCAACAGTTTGCTCCATATGGGGACTGTTAGCATGCACATGTGTGAGTGTGTGCCTCTTTTATAACTTCATCAATCTTTAGTGCCATTAATCCTCTTGCCACATTACTATTGATGTTCATCTTCAGAGCTTCATTTCCAGAGTCTCTTGCAGCAAAGGATCGACAGCGGCTCTGGTGTCAAATCAGGTGACAACATGGATGTGGATGTGTGTCTGTAGTGTGTGTTGTTTTGTTGACTGTCCTTCTCATTCTAAAGCCTGAAATGACTCTCATCAATACACATGAGAAAGGAGACAACCCGGCTGTGGGAGGGTGGATGAGGACACAGGAGTGAATGATGGGGAAACTCTGGGGCAGAAAAGTTGTAGATAATCAGCCTCTAAGGCCACTCCATCAGAGGACACTAAGACCCACTATATATAAGCACTTACTGCAGCCTAAGCTCCAAATCTGTTACAGCTCCAGAGGATGGACTTGCTATAAATACACAGCCTGACCATCATTATCCACATCCACATTCTTTTTCTCTCTAATTCAGGAACACTAAATGCAGATTGCAAGTCTGCATGTTTGTGTGCATTACATGTAGACCATGTTAATTCCTTCTGTCCCCACAGGACCTTATCTGTAACAGAAGTTATCTTAATCCTGCCGGTGTAAATGAGTGTACCTAAGTCTCCCAGCACTAAATTAAGCAATTCAATGTCTTTCGCCTCTTTAATGGCCTACGTGGCTTTCTTTAAAGTGCTTACCCTAATCTTGGCTCTGTTTGTCAGTACACAACAAGCAGGGAATGCAGTGAATGAGATCCAGTGCTTACAACTGGTATGAACTGAACGGAGTTCCCCTGAGGTTTATGATTCCTGTAATATCCAGCTCTCTTGTTGTTTAACAGCACAGATCAGACTGACCGACATAGTATTGTTTCAATCAGTTCTAACTGACTAATATGTATGTATAAGAGTCGCAGCACAAAACAATGGCTGATTTGTTTTATGGGAATTTTTGGCTATTTTGTCAGCCAAGGAAGCAATCTTATTTACTGACATGTCACATTTGATTTACTTCATATTAAGCAAACTACATTCAAAGGTCAGTAAAGCAGATCCAGGCAGAGGAAAACAAAACATTCCACTAGACAATAACAACACTGTGAAGCAATCTTTAGTGATGTCCCAATTAGATCAGAAGGTTGACATCAAAGTATCAGACAAATCATGTAAACAAATAGAATGTGTGTCAAGTATTAACAGAATAGTACACAAGGCACTTTTTAAGTCATTACGTGTTGTGAACTTTGGGTGTGTGACAGCACATTAATGGGCTTGGTTGCGTTGGTGTCTATTGATACAACTGTAAGCAAAGGTGTAAAGGCATGACTGGCCAAATGGCTGAAGGATACAATTTGTTCAGGTCAATGCCACAAGCAACAATAAGTTGTAAGTCAAAAGTTTCTGTGACTGCAGTTGTTTAAGTTAAGGTGACGTCAATGCTAAGAGAGAGAACATCAAGGTCTCAGGGCTAAGGTACATGCAGACAAAATACATCCATCTTTCAT
The DNA here is from genome assembly GCF_900634625.1 of Parambassis ranga. Lineage (NCBI taxonomy): Eukaryota > Metazoa > Chordata > Actinopteri > Ambassidae > Parambassis > Parambassis ranga. The sequence goes on from NC_041036.1 coordinate 13,163,808, forward strand.
ATTTTGATGCCTAGAGTGGCCTCCGCTGACCTCCTGCACAGAGAGACACAACCTGACTCAGGTCGAGGCTGTGAGCTGTAAGTTGGAAGAGCCAATAAGAAAGTTTTCATAAATGTTTCGTTGGAAGGAAGTTATTCTTCCTTCTTCCCATCTTCAGTCCCACCTTCTTACTCCAGATCCAAGAACATTCTAAGCTTTTTTTTTCCAGCCACTACTGTCAAATAATTTAGCATCCTTCACCTAAACAACACCGAAACATAGGTCTCTTCGGCTCAAGGTGCTTTCACCATTGTTTTGGTGACATTGTTTGGGTTTCATGCCTTACAATGGTCACTCCTCAAAGGCACTTGTTTTCGCTTGCTCATAAAGTGGTGATGGACTAAAGCCCAGCTAACCATGTAACTGTTGTGTTGGCAGACTGGTTCTGATAGATACAGCCAAAATCCTATCAGCGAAAAGTTCACTCATCAAGCCTGGGTCCAGGAGGGTTTCCAGTATTATGGATTAGCCCTTGGCTATCCTAATTAGACAACATTGTGTAATGTCATGGCAAGATTGTTGTTAATTAGTTATTCAAGCAGGACATGATAAAAGTAAATACACCTCAGTGTAAGGTCTAATGATCTTATCATAATCACGTTTACTGTCTTGTGGCACATCTTGAGTATTTGCTGGTAGCCCACAGAAGAAGAGTTCAATGTCAAGCGCGGCAGCAAACAACATTACCACAAACAGGTACACACACACACAGTAAGCACGTTTCTCTGTGATCTTACCTCAGTGCTCTGCTAAGCTTGTCGTAGTTCATTTGGGGTTTACACTTCCTGGCCCCCCACAGCCGGGCCACCTCATCAGGATCCTTGATGACAAACTCGCCGTAGTCACCCTGCCAGGCGATGACATCATGGTACTCCTCTTTCCTGAGCAGCTCCAGGATGAAGTGCCACAGCTGGATTTGCCTGGAGCCAGGGCTCGACTCAGGTTTGTAGGCCCATTCTGGGAAGGCGAACCCTGTGATAGACAGATAAAAGAGAGTGGAAGGTTAGTGGGGGACATTAGACAGCAACAGTGAATGATGATGCATAAGAGTTTGTATTCATAAATTAAGGTACAAAGACGTGTACGTGCACTTTTATCTTTGTAGTGTAATCCAGATTAAAGGCAAAAGAAAAGATTCAATTACAATTGTAGTTGTGGCTATTTGAGCTGATGGTTCCAAAAGGGAAAAGAGGATTACATGTGTCTGGACAAGTATAGATCACATACAGCAGTGCAGCTTAGTAAGCAGTGTAGAGTGTCCTCATTCACAGTACACAGGTCTTCTTTTTCTTTCATTCTTTATAATTATTCTCAATTTTTCTTCTTCAGTTTGACAGAATAAAGACTGTGAGCAAGAAAAAGAATAAATCAAGAGGTGCCACATAACTTCAACTATCTCCAATGGCATCTCAGATAAAATTAAGACTTTTGTGTAAACCACACTCCATATCTGTCATTAGGTCACCACTACACCACAGTCGCTCTTCACAGGAAACGCTCACACACACACTGAAACTACAACACTGAAAATTATCATGTTAGTGGGCTTCGTGGAACAGACACATGAAAAACGTTTCCACCTCTCCTCCACCTCTTTCCCCTCATGCAGTCATTCTTTCCCTCTGACCGGAGGAAAACAACATGGCCAGTCATCTCTCCTGTCGGTCCCTCCATATCTCTCTTTCTCTCTCTCTCTCCAACCCACCACCCGAAAAGGAAACGCAGAGTAAGAGAAACAGAAAGAGGCTGTGGGCGTGGGTATGTGACTGTGTGCATGAGCATGTGTGTGCCCAAATGTACAAGTTTCAAAGAGTTTATGTGCCAGCAAGTGTGTTTGAAAATGTTTGTGCAAGTCTCCCACTAACATTCTGTCGCCTGGGCGGTCAGAAAGATTTGACACGATTGAGCAAAACAGACTATTAGAGAGTAATATTTAGCCACATACAGCCAGGGCCGGATTTTTTGTTATAAACAATGCTCCTCATAACACGGACAGACACATAACTACGGAAGTTGTCTTAGCAAAGACATCAGTCCGGATGAAGTGCCATGTGCATGTTGTGATGCACTATGTACATGTGCACTTGTTACGCCTGTGTCTTGTGTTTGCCGACTTAAATCAGAAATATGTGGTATTTTGTTCATCTTATTTAAATATTGTACAAAGGAATTTTAGAAACGCTTTAAATTGTAATGCTGCACTCCAAGTAGTTTTTCACTCCCCGTCACATTTTTTATTCACTCTAGGCTCAGTTTCCACTGCAATATAAAGTTCTGCACCTCCATGGAAACAGCACAATTGCAGTACAAAGTGGAGAAAACTTTAAAAATGTCTTTTTATCTGCTGTATATTAGTCATACTGCAATGAAATATACTGAAAATCTTTATAATTGATTTTAAAAAAATTAATATTTTAAAGTCTCTCCAAACCAGTTTTTATCTATTCTGCATATTAACTGTAGCAAGGCTTTTTTCAAAAGTTTTTAATGGAATCGTTTAAGATTTTATTTTTTTAAAAATTTTATATTTTGACTAATTTTTAAATGATTCATCTAGACCTAAAGTGGTGTTGGTGCAATTATATAGTTAAGATTGGTTTACAGTCTCTTTTGTCCCACACAATGCATTCAGTGACCGCTGGAAAGTTCCAACTCTGATGTTCCCGTTTTTATATTTTGTGGTTTTTTATAATGAAAATGCATTCCAAGTATGAACAGTTTAAAAAAATGGCCTTATGATCATTTTACAAGGGGCACTGGGTTCTATTTTTATATTGTGCGTTGGGATGACATGAAAAGACACATAAAACAAACACAAAGCCAGTGTTTGCAATGTATTAACTGCACAGCATGTTAATGGCAGCAGAGGAAATGAGACAGGCTGGGCTGGAGGATGGTTAACAAACAGGCCCAAATCATCAGATTATGGATATTCAAGCCTGTCGATGGATTTGCTGGATGACAGCCTGAAGCAGCGATAGATAGCCCTGATAATCTCTTCGGCACTACCCTGCTTTTACCATTTAGTCAATGTTGCATAACACTAAATAATGTCAATAGCACATCTGCCGAGCATCTATAAATCTGTAATCAAGTGTTCCTACTGGAGTCTTTCATCAAATTCTATTGAACTTCCTTCAGATTTCCAGTTTTTGGTTAAAAATAGTCTGAAAGGAAAGTTGTGAGTTGTTTTTACTAATCTAGGCTACAACAAGTCATTTTTCTCTGTGGCACGGTCAATGAGTCACTCAGTTGTACAACCTACTCAGAAGTCATTTTGTGATTGAAAATAAAGATTTCTGACTCTATATACAAAGGCCTACACATTTTCCATCGATAAATTCCAGACAGATTTTCATTAGGGGTGATTATTATGTAGCTAGTAGGAGGCTAGCAGCAGCTGTGAAGGTAGCCACTTTATTTAACTACAGATTATTGTTCCTTATAACAAACAGCACGAGGCGTGAAATGACCATGGGTGTAAAAACTGCAAACTGTGTCATCTGTCTGCAATTTCTCAGACTTTCCAGGGCTACATATGTAGGTAGCAGTTAAAATGCAAATTACACAACACTCACTCGCTGTCATTTTATTTCCTTTTTCTCTTCCCACCCTCCTCCTCCTCCTCATTTTCTTTCAAACATTCAAATAAACACTTGTGGCACGATCAAGCCATGTGTGAACCACAGTTGTAGAGGAACTAACCAGCAGATATAAATTCACAATGACTTAAATCCTGCATAAAAAAAACTAATTAAAAAACAAAACACCACTACACACTCCAGCTATAGAATCTTTACACAAAGCTTCTAGACAAAGGATATAACTTTGAGAAAACAGGTAAAGTCAAATCTTCAATGAACAAAGAATTGACCAGCCAAAGGAACAACAACTACTGATTACTGATTTCTCAGGGAGCGGTTGTTAATTACAAAGCCTCAGCAAAGAAATAACACAGTATCACTGCTTTCATGCTGATACACCAAAGATTGAACAGATATCTGTAAAGATGAATCTGTGATGTTTTTTCTTGACTTTGGCAGAGGTCACAGTGTCTGTGTGTGTGGGTGAGTAAGAGAGAAAGAGCATAAAGAGGGGACATTTTCTATCTGAATGACACATAATCAGGGATCTTCCATGTTAACATTTAACATTGATATTTTAATAAAATGTACAGGATAAGATAAAACTTTAGGCATCCCAGGTAAAATTCTAAAAAGTAAAAATCTATATAAATTCTATATAGTATTCTGTATATATTCCTAAAAGTGGGATTGGGTATTTTAAATATTGTGTAAAAATGTTTTAAGACTAAATAAAACGTTTATATCTAGTGTGCAAGTTTTAGGCTAGATCCACCCACGAGAGGTGGATCTAGCCGGATTGGCTCAAATGTGGCTCAGGTGTGAACGCAAATGTGGCTAGCGAATCCGGCTAGCAACATGCTACTTCCGGTTCACGGGGCGCCACACGGGACAAAAAAACGCACGACGCATGCGCACACGCGGTCCTACCGTGGCCTGAACGGACTCTGGACAGCAAACACGTTGGATGAAGCCGGATTGAGTGCGGACACAAGTGTGTACTCTAGCTGGAATGACTTTCTCCAGTGTGAACAGGGCCTTTGAGGATCAAATCTGGCTAGCACACACTTGTGTCCGCACTCAATCCGGCTTCAGTTCAGCATGTATGCTGTCCTCCAAACCACTAGGTGGCGCCTCGTAATATACAGAGTCCGTTCAGGCTGCGGTAGGACTGCGTGTGCGCATGCGTCATGCGTTTTTTTGTCCCGTGTCGCGCCACATGAACCGGAAGTAGCATGTCACTAGCCGGATTCGCTAGCCACATTTGCTTTCACACCTGAGCCACATGTGAGCCAATCTGGCTAGATCCACCTAGTTAAAAAAAAAAAACATCTGGATAGGCCCAAATCCTGCGTTAGCCAGATTTTTTTCCCCCAGTGTGAACGGGGTATAGTGTGACAGAGACAGAGGAATGCCGAGAGCAAGAACAGGTGTCTTTAGTCTTTCTATCCACCTGGAGTCCAACCAGGGCTGTCCTGACTCACACTGGATCAACTCTCACACACACCTACACCCCCCCCCCCCCCCCCCACACACACACACACACACCACCACCACCACCACCACCACACTTAACCTCTCTGACCTTAGCTCTCCCTCTAGTTGGCTCCTTTCCCTTCCTCACCCCCCCCCCGAGGGGAGACACCAGATAGCCATTACACCATGCATGCACAAGCCTCTCACTCACACACGTGTAGACAGACTCCTCTGCATCAATAATGTAGAAACTGGTGTGGAGGGTTGAAGATAGGGGTGTGCCTAATCTCTGCCCTGGGACACAAGACAGAGTGCAAGTGCATCAAAAAGTGTGTGTGTGTGTGTGTGTGTGTGTGTTGTGAGTTTGTACAAGTGGGGGGCAGGTGGTAGAAAGTGATGCGAAAGAGGATGAAGGGGAGAGGGGGGGTGAAAGAGAAGACGGCAAGATGAGATGGGGTGAGCTGTAGGACAAAAAGAACAGAGAAAAAGTAGGAGAAAAAGAGGCGTGGGAGGGAGAGCTGGGAAACAAGAGTGGGAAGAGGGAGAAAGAGAGACAATAGCTAGAGTGGGAGAGAGGAGGGGGTGGATGGAGGGAAGGAAGGAGAGGGGGGATTAAGGGAGCGATGAGATCATAGCTCGTCTGGTAGTCTGTTGTCATCTAGGTCAGATTGCTTATCCCCCCCCCCCCCCGTTCCTCCTTCAGTCCATACTTCTCTTCTTCCCGCTCCTTTTCTCATCCTCCTCCTCCACTCCAGGAGTGCGGATGCCTCTTTTCCTCTGTGTGATCTTGGTGGCAGGCCCCTAGCAGACTTCTGACACTGCTGCTATTCCAGTTATGTGTGTGCTCACAACTTAAACAATGACCTTTACTCTTTCACACAAACGAAAGAAAGAAAGAAAGAAAGAAAGAAAGAAAGAAAGAAAGAAAGAAAGAAAGAAAGAAAGAAAGAAAGAAAGAACTCAAAGAGACCTGTTTTCTAATAAAATGCTTAATAAGTTAATCGAACTGACAAACAGCCATACAGCTGGATCACCAAGCTGGGACTTCACTGCCAAGAAGCACAAGAGCTGATGGGAAAGAGGCAGAGACAGATGGGCATTTAGACAAAGTATTAGAGTGAGAAAAGAGATGAGGAGGAGAGATTCCCAGTGCAATGAGCCCCACTCAGAAGCAAATCAACTGACAGGGCTGTGCCAAACTAACAGTGGAGTTGCAGACTCAGGGTTTTTCATACGAGGCCAGGGCCTCTGAACAGCCATTAGCAGCAGTTACCTGGCACTGTATAACTTTAACCCAGCTCAGCTTTAGCATGAAAGTGGGGAAACGACAAGTGCAAGTGTGTGACGGTTAAGAGGGTGAGGTCATTTTCGGCTCGGAGAGTCTGTAAAAGCACTAAAAATTGAGAGACAGTCAGTATTTGCCTATACGACATTTGACACAAGTACACAAGCCTAGTCTTTGTCACTGCTGCTTGGATGAGTGAAACAGCCTTAAGCAGTGAGCAGGAGAAGAAGGGGCAAGACGGAAATACAAGACCAGAAGGTGGACAGGAGGGATGGAGAAACAATAAAAGACTTTGAGGATGTGACAGAGGAAAGTAAGAATGAAAGGAGGGAGAGAAAGAGGAGGGTAGGCTCCATAGGAAGAGAAAGAGAAGGGTAATCAGAGCCCCCATGCCCGAATCCCAGAGTGTCTGGACTCTTCCCACTAAGTCCATTAAAAATTCATTAGACCAATACTAAAGGAAAACTGGAGAGTGAGATAGATGGACACATAGAGAGACATACAGCAACACAGCAAAGTGACAAATGAAAGAAGTTGTAAAATTGAGAAAAAGATAGGTAGGAAAAGGTTTCTGAAAGAAAGCATTTATACACAAATTGAAATTTTCTTTCTTGAATATGAACTTGTAAAGACAACCTACACGATCAAACCATAAACAGATAAACAACTTCTTTAATCTGATGAAGCTAGTGGGCACGATGTCAACATCCTGGCCTCATCCCAGTTAACTAGTTACTATATTTAACTTTGTATTATAGTAAATTACAAAAAGTACTGGCAATGGGCATATTGAAAGAAGGGAAATTTGGACACATTAATTTCACTTATTTTATTCCTCTCTTAGTACAAACTTCTATTGCAAAATTCAATTTGAGTTGTGAACTGGTAAAAACTTTTGCATTATCACAGAATGCATTTTGATGGAAGGAATGCTTACAGTAGATGCTGGACACTTCACATGCACTAATTTTAAATTTCACAAACTGTGGATGAGTTAGATATTTGATTGATTGCAGAGGTTTGTGTGTGGTTCTACTGTGATGCAGTGAGATTTAGTTGATAGCTTGTTATGAATAATCCAGATAGACACTACTTTCCCCTGGAGGACTTCTTGTTGGAGGTCCTGGCTGAGCTGAGGACATTCATGCCCAGTGCTTCGTCTGAGTGCCATGAGAGGTTAAACACACATCATAAACAAAAACATGCAAGCCTAGATGGCTGCTTAACTTAAAAGGTTTCTCTAGGTTTTTACTTGCAGCCATAGAGCTGCAAAGGGCAGAAATAGAGAAAGAGGAAGAAAGAGCAGAAGAGAGAAGAGAGCGCTTTGTGGCCTTGGACGGGCCAAAAATAGCGCCACACACACACTTACACACACTGGGTTTATTGTTCAACAGTGGGTGAGAGACAGAGAGAAATAGAGAAAGGAGGGGGGGGGAGAGAGAGAGAGAGAGCACATCATGGATACGGAGAAAAGGGAAAGTACAGAAGTGCTGAAAGAGGAAGAGGAGGAGGCAGTGGGGAAACAAGTGAGACAGAGAATAGGAAGAAGACATGATGTAAAATGCACAATTTGCTCCTCTCAGCTCAGTGCTGTAACGCATCTTCCAGTGAAAAGACAGACGTCTTTTCCAGGAAATTGAGGGGAGGAGCGAGAAAAAGAAAAAAGGCACAAGCGTCCATAGGGATCTTCTCTTCCAGGACAAGCTTCTCTCCTGCAGCCTGTCACATACTAGCTTACATGGTTTAATGTGGGACTGTAAAGGGCTAAATCAATACCCAACAGTAGGCAGTAGGACTGAAGTAAGTGTTTTTTTCAGTTTTAGCCTTAGATTATTATGATGACTACTATTTAGATTTATTATGAAATCAACACAAGGACATTAAGAGATCACTTTATCCACTGCTAAGTCTCAGTCCATGCGTTATGTACCTTTTAGTGAATTTAAGAGCATGCAGGGAGCCACAAGTTTCATCTTAATTATTTTACATTGGGCTAAATTTCAGGTATTGTCAAGGCAGGGATTAGGATATGAGTCTGATATTAGATTGCAACACTAACTCAAGAAGAAGGTTATAAGTCGAAATAATGACACCACACAACCATGGGATATTATTAAGATTGTCCTGCCGCAGGGTGTGCCTCACATGATGTGATCTCATGTAAACAAGTGAGTGTGGTCCAATAACTTGCTGAAAGGTTAGTACCTTTGCTGTGAAGAAAAACAAAAGCAGAGGGCTAAAAGGAGAAAAGGTTGTAGAGACACAGTCAACATTTCCAGTTTTGCCTATACGGGAGGTTAGATAGACAATATGCTGATTGATATAAGTTAATTAGCATATGGATGTAATGCTATGTAATGTGGTTAGAATGTTTAAGCATTATGGGTTAATTTGAGCAAAGAATAACAATTATCTATAGTCAAGTGTAGCATTTGCAGACAAGGGGCTTTAAATGGTAAAACAACATATACCTTAACTAACTCAATAAATATTTAATCACCTAAGACCATGTGCTTGGTTTCCTGAAGACGCTAAGCCTGTTGGTGAGTGCCTGAATTCAGGCTATGGGGACACAATGGCATACCCATGTGGGATATGTAAATACACTTAAGAGAGCATATAACAAGCAACATATACCCACACAACAGGCAGTTAACATGGGAGCTCCTACAAAAAATGACACACAATTCAGCTTTCTCACAGGGGACCTGACAGACTAAAACAGCAAAAAAATCACTGGCACAGAGCACTGTCCATGCACAAACATACACACAGCACCTAGACTGCACCAAGCACTCTCAGGTAGGCTGGACAGCTGGACTTGTCTTAGTGTAATCACCCTCATAAACAAGTCTGGTGGGAGAGTATGTGTTTGTGTGTGTATTGGTTCCCCAGAGTACGTTAAGAACAGTAGAATAATATTGTGTCAGTGAGACAGGAGTTCTGTTGGTCTCTGGGCACTGTTAGGTATATTTACTCTCACAAAAGACGCATGGCTCCCAGGACATTAAAATTCCATGTAGACACCAATACACATATAAGGACTTCACATGCTTTACTGGCACACAGGTAAAGGTGCACAGGTCCAAGATCAAAACTTACACCCTGAGATTTTGGAATTATTCAGCAAATACAGTAAAATGTACCAAAAATATTAGTTTTAACTATTATAAAAATTATTTACTATAAATGTGCTTATCAAGCAGCAAAAAAGGACAAACTGTGCAGGATTCAAAACACAGAAGATATAAGCCCTAACCCCGTACGCCCTAACACAACCATGTTACAGGCCACAGGCGCCTCTCTTCTCCTTCACTCTGTCTACCTAACTCACGGCCTGGTGTTAATGTACTTCTGCAGCCAACAGATTGGCAGAGAGCTGCCAGTTGACACTTCACCTCTGGTTCAACAACAAACTGCCTACACACACTACTGCCTGAGTGCCTATCTGTGTGTAGGAGCATAAGGGGTCAATGATTAATTTTGACAAATTATTTCAGGATAATTTTAATATGATGTATATTCTTGTTTTAATCGAACTAAAAAAAGTAACATAACTGATTTTTGCGTTGGGTTTTTACTTCACTGAAAACTGATGACAAATGTTTAATAGGTATTTATAATTTTTGTAGGTGGCAGCCCTTTTATATTTGTGCTTTCTTGTTATTAAAATACCTTTTACTGTGCTGTGAGTAGTACTCACAACATACAGCTGGACTTTTATTACCCTCTGGAGGGTTAATGAGTCAAAAGGTGACTCTGCCGCACAGTAGCACATTAGATATATCATTTGATTGTTGCACATCTGTCAGGTGGAGAAGGTCTGTGTGTGTGTCTACTACATGGGTGGTACTTTAGTGAGATGGTTTCCTGGAATGTGCCGCCAGAGCAGGGCAGGATGTCAGCAACTGTTGTGTGCACCACAACAACAGATCTGTTTCCTGTATGTGTGTGCACACGTCATTTCTGATACATACTCTAAAATCTGGCTAGAATCAAAACCATTGGAGGAAAACGACACAATAACTATGCAGTGATAATTGTATTGCTCAGAAATTGCTATGTTCCTAGAGGAAAAAAACAATTGCAAAGATTCACTTTAAAGAGAACAGAATATACACACACACACTCACACAAACACTTGTTGCACTAGACCTCCTTTAAAGCCCACATGGGCCATGTGCCAGTACCAGCTTGTGCACGTATATTATATGTATATATAAATGGTATACTGTATTTATACATGCACATGACACCAGGTACTGCAGAATCCAAACAGAAATGACACTGACACACACAGACCTGCTGAAACTATACACAGAACCAGAAAAACAAGTGCACAATAACAACTACAGACTAAAACACCCTGTGTGTGTGTGTGTATATTTATGTGTGTGAGTGTGCGTCAGTGCTGACTCAGTGTGTGAATGTGTTTGTAATTCAGCCTTCACAACGCAAACTCTCCTCCATTCTCTTGCCTCTCTCTCTCTCTCTCTCTCTCGCTCTCTCTTTCTCACTGTCTCCTAGCAACCAGACACTTAAGGCCTAAAAATAACACCCCAGAAACGAACAGAACAAAAAAATAAAGCATAAACGGCAATTAATCCTTTAGGTCTGGAACACGGACTCAAATAGCCCAGGTATTAGAAATGAAAGAGCAGGGCAGGAGTGAGCAACTGAGAGATAGGAGGCAGAGGGAGTACTGGAGTGGGAGGCTGAATCTGCCAGCAACAGGTAGTCGTCAGGAGACAGAGTTCTGGACTACATGACAGTTAGTGTGTGTGTGCATAATGTGTGTGTGCATGGCCACGTATATGTCCCCACTGGTAGACAGAAGTTTTCCACCCTCTCCAAAAGCTGAACGAGGTAAACACAGACTCCAAGCATAACCCAAACCAGAGGTAAGCAGCAAGCTGGCAACAAGACTTGAAAAGAATCAAACACGCATCAGCTATTTTTCATCATGTGACATCTGAGAGACACAATGGAGGTAGCATGAAAAGACAATGGAATGCTTAAACTTGCTCAACCTCTTTGCTGCATTTTTAATTTGTTTGTAATTAGTCTATAAATGATGGTGTTTCTACTGGTTAACAGAAATATCTCAAAAGAGGGTGCTGTCGAATCATAAAAGGTGCAGTAGCCTGTAGCCATTTAAAATTATCTCTATAATTTAAAACACTGTTGTGTTTAGTGTGAGACAGTCGCTTGCTGACTCTGTCCCAGTGCTGGGACAATCTGAGTCATTCCGTTATAAATGGGTAAAATTGGTTTTCTCAGGCACACAGAAAATTGTGTTCAATATCAGTGTTTATTAATGTAAAGAGTGCAAAAAGTCAGTTTGCATGTCATTCCTCTGCAGGTTTTCCTCATTTACTCCATCAATCCATTCAAAGAAGTAGAAAACAACTACTTGGCTAACAACAGTAACAAGAAATAAAAATAAGTTTAACACTGATTTCTGTTGTGTAGCTGTGACCCAGAATATTTGGACAAGCCTCGGCCATAGTTATTAAGTCCAGTGTAATCAGTGCAGTGGGTGAGAGTTGCTATAAATGATGTGTGTGTTATTTCACATCATGATTTCTTCCTTTTTAGCAAGCCAGTGTTTCTTTTTTTCTGTCTCTATGCAGTACTGTGGGGCCATGCAACTCTCAGCAATGATCCTGCAAATGTCCTGTCATAACAAACAGATGTAATGCTGCTACTGAGGCCTGCCTGTTCAGAGAGGAATCTTCTTCTTTGAAAGCAGAACCCTGAAAAAACTATGACATTGACATATTCAACAAGTGTCAGCCCGCGCTGATGTACATCAATCTGGCATAGTGTTGGCATAGTGTTTGCTTGCACAGAAAACAAAGGCTGTGGGTGTGCATCATGTACTGCCTGTGTGTGTGTGTTTTTGCCAACACGTTGCGCGTCAAAACCTCTGTAAGGTCTCAATCTATTTAATGCTTTTATTGTGATTTTTTTTGATCCTCCTCTTCAAACTGCAAGGAATAAACAATGTTACGAAACGAAGTAAAAGACAACTGAGTCACAGACACACATAACAGGACAGAGGCCGGCTATTTAGTGCCTGAAGCACACACATTCCACAGCAAATTAATATTCTGGACATGTGAAACCATGTAAGAGACATCACCAAAACACCTGATCTGTACACCAGGTGTCTACTAGTTCTGTGTTTGCTGGTGTCTATTTTTCATTTAAAATGAATGTTTTTTTTCCAATATTTTCCTTGAAGTAAGAGATGAGCGCCAATCTCTACACAGCACTGGTGATTTTGACTTACTGTGGCTGCAAATGACACTCAGGATTTCTTTGATCAATTACTTTATTTGTTTAGGCAGATTGGGGGTGGTCATACATTCTAGAGCCCAGGGGTTGAAGGGTTTTCTTTACAAAAGTTTATATATAAAAAGACTCTAATTCAAATCTCACATTTCAGAACTTTATAACCACTAATAGGTGGACAGGAATAAACTGACAGCCTGTTCCATACAACAAAATACAAGCAAGCTTACAGAATTCAAATCCTTTTCAGAAGCTTGTAAAATGCATCTTAACATTTAACTAAACAAAAATACAGCACATAACGACATATAATGTAGGCCTGATATCTGAAAATAAATGCCATTTTGCTCTCAAGCCTGTTAACAGCTATTAGACCGTGTCTAAAGTAAACGTAGTTGCTGGTGACCACGTATTAATGGATCCTACACAGACAGCACAGCACGTAAGTATTTCTGAACCCCTGACACATTTCACTGCATTCCTAATGTTGTCAGTCAGGAAAAACTACAGGCACATGGTAAGCCCAGAGACTCAGTTTGGTACTATATGTCTATATATTATAGCAAATCAATTATTGTGCATCTTCCTAAATATCTAGAAATGGCCCCATGCAATGTATAACGTATCTTCTTTTCCTGTCCAGCCGCAATTATTTATTATTGCTGCTCCCGAGAAAACATAGATGGACATTATTCTCCTATTAAAAAGGAAATATTTCTGTCATTTTACTTCATGTTGCTTATTCATCTAGAGCAACCTTTGAAATCCAGATCACACAACAGACACCAAAACAAAAAAAAACATCTTCAAAGACTGGAATGGGAAGCCTGGGGATGTGCTATATGTGTGAATGTTTGTTATGAGCTGCATGTTGTTCAGATTAGAGGTGAGAGTGGAATAGGTTACTGGCCTTGGGGAATCATGTTTTTCTCACTGCTCTCATGCTGCTTAACTGTGCTGATGATGACTTGCATTCACATGTAGTGCAGACACATATGTGTACACACATATACACATATATACTCTATATGACACACATTTAGGCAAAGTGTTTTATGTGAAAAAACAACGTTTAAAATTAAAGAGATTAAGAGTTTTTGTAAAGTGCTTGTTTACAGAAATCAACAGGAAGGTGAGTGCTTTGTGTTGACCAAGGTCAACACTCACAGACTTGCTCCTAGAAGAGTATGTGATCATCAGGGGAGAGATGAAGCTAACTTAAGGGTAAAGCAAGGCGCTGGTAGCCTGGTATTCTAAACAGGCCCTTGGGTGCAGAGAGAACAGGGGACACAGACAGCTTATCAACCAGCACTGTTGTTCTTAACACCTATGCTACTTGGTAAAGAGCACCTCTGGAGTTGTGTACAACATCCAGCTTCCAAGGTGCTAATAGATGGGTATTTACAAAAATTAGGGGCAGCAGCATTACATCATGATGACCATGGGAGATAAAGACGTTAATAGGTCCAATTTGCAGATTATAGATCCTTTCACAGACAGGATCTATTATGCTACACTCCTGTTCTTTATCCCACGTCTGCTCAATTACAAACAACAAGTGTCATAATGCTGCCACAGTATGTGCTTTCTAAGGACATCTCAGTGTTGCACAGTCAGAGGTGTGGCATTGTGTAAATTGGCATGTGTGGCACATCCTTCAATGTTGGCTGGCTCTTTCACACAGTGAGTGGATTGGTGCAACAAAATACCTCATGATTCAGCCACACCTTCCACAGAGATGCCTTTAAGTGGTAATAGACTTATCTTGACCAAGCTGTGTAAAAGGGGCTTATAGCAGGTCTTCAGTAGACTGAAATTGTGTATTATATTTCCAAATATAAGACAAATGACACTGCAACACAATTTACTTGCATTATTTAACATCCTAAAACTCTGCACAATGGAATTATCTGGTTAAACAAAAAAGACAAAGAAAGGTAGTACACAGAAAAAGAATAATATTTTTCCTTTGTTGCCCCTTAAATTAAATTTGGCCCAGTCACAACTATACTAAACAGTCTGTCATATACAAATACACGCCTCTGACCAGGAGACTTTATGCCTTTAGTGTTTCCTGTGCGTCAGTGTTGTGCGTGAACAGTACCAAAAATACACACTCCTTCACTGGGTCCCATCGACCAATTCCTTCCTCTACTTCTATTCCTCCATCAGTGGCCTATCCAACCCCCCGTCAACCCGCCCGTCTACTCCATTTTTACATCCAACTCTGAGCGCTTTCCTGCCATTCTTCTATCACAACTAAATTTAGATAAAGGAAAAAGCTGTCTACATCTTGTGTGTGTGTGTGTGAGAGAGAGAGAGAGAGAGAGAGAGAAGAGAAATTTGGAAAAGTCAAAAGGAGACAGACTAGGACAAAAGGAGATGTGGAGAGTTAAAGGTATAAAACAAGACAGTTACACTCATAACCAGAACCTGCCGTGGTCATCCACATCATAACCTAAATTTGGACAGAGTAACATCCACAAAAACGATTCCTGCGAAGCCATAAACAGCCATACACATGCACACAGGCACGCAAATGCACACATAGGAATCTGGCAAAACACTGCTGTGCGTCACAGTGGGCTATGAGGGGGACACAGAGGGCAGAGCACAGCGTGTTTATGTGTGTGTGTTTATCCCATCGTAAACAGGGACAAGAGACACATGCCGTGTCACCGCCTGTCACCACTTTCTCCTCTTTCCTGAGTGTTTTTACCCTTTACACACTTTCTCCTGTCTTCCATCATGCTCTTGTGTGGCCTTGCCCTTGTCTTGTGCCCCTCAGCCTCCTCCCTGCCTGCTTCTCCTCCACTAACCCCCATCAGCTTGGTCAACTTGTTAAGCACGCCTCCTAAAGCTGATTAAGTAGTGTTGATCAGCCTTACATAACCTCACCTTGCACAGATGTCGCTACCAGCCAGCCAGCCAGCCAGCCAGCCAGCCAGCCAGCTGACTGTCTTTGTGAGTCTGTGTATCTGTGTGCAGGAGATTTTGAGACATCAGAGAAGGAAACATCGCTTCAATGGGCATCGCTCTGCATGGAGTATTTACAGCTGCAACGTACACATAAGCCTGTGCACATGTATTACTGTAATACGGTGTCTTCTTGGACTGTTGCCAAGTTGGTGCAGTATCATTGATAGGAGCATATTTGGCTGTGGTGGTGGAATGTGCACATCATCACAGTCTCACAAGGTTTTCATGTTTGTGCTCTGACTGCAGGATGTGTGGATAATCACTACTTATCCCCCAGTCAGCATGGGGCTGCCAAGAGAGACAATGCACCTACTACACTGAAGCAGGGGGTTGGACACACATAGACTGTACATTTTTACACTCTTTTGGTAAGGAAAGCCCTGCACCAGATTAATTTGTGAGTTAACAAGGCAGTGCACAAAGTCAGGTTAGAAAGGTCGGCTTGCCCAGCTACTTTTCTATCCTCTCTTGGTTTGCTCCTGCACTCTGCCTCATGGGAAAGATTAGAATCCTCAGCTGGAGCAAATAAAGCTGGATGTTATGCAAGAACAAGAGAGAGAGAGAGAGATAAAGACAGAGAGAGATGGTGACGATGATGTAACTCCTGAGAGAAGCAAACTACATAGATGAAGAGCAAGAGATAGAGAGAAGGTGAAGCTCTTGAAGCAGCTGACCTTACAGGATGTACTGCAGCCTGCTATATGTACTTTGTTGTACTGTATGGTGCCAGCCACCCATTTAAACAATGGCAGCCAATCCACACTGGTAAGGCAATGAGCTCAGCTGTAAACACACAGCTGCCCTGCACTGGCAGAAACCAGTCTTCACCCTGTCAAGTCCTCACTCCAGCTACGCACACAAAACAAGACTACATAATGTAAGGCCAAACTTGTGTTACACGTGTTTCATCCTGGCCTCTGTGAATGACATATATGGGATTATGTTCCGCACAGACATAGGCAGTAAATGAGATGCAAGTAAAAAAAAAAACTAAGAACATATAAATAGCATATTAATGGTATTTTGACCTATGACACATTTTTGTTCTGTATATTTTTAAAATGACAAAAATAATCAACTAAATCTAAAATTTAATGTAGAAACATTCTACATCAAGTGTAAAATATTACTTTGCTGAGTGCATGCCCTGTCAAGGTTGTGTTGTTCACCAATTAAATGACTGAATAAAACAAATTTACAACCACAAACAATCTATAAGTACAGGTTCAAGATGAAAGCTATTCAGATTGAACATTATGAAAAATTGTGACTATATGTAAGCTTGGTCAGTCACCTTTTGAAAGAGCCAGCACCAACATTATTATAACAAATCAGATGATAGTGGATAGAGAGCTGACAGTGTAGGGGAGCCATGTGGTGAGACAGTTCTACTTTTAGTAAAGAGTTCAGCATAGATAAGGACAGGAAGGTCTGTGTAATGACTGTGGACCTGTGGTGGACAAGAATCCAGGAGGATACAGTAACATGTTCAAATGCCCCATTAACTTTACAAAATGTGACATAAACATTTATTTAAATATATAAAAATGTATTTAAAAATAATTAAACAGCATGAGGTCTGAGTTACACAAAACTGTCCTCTCCTGAGCTCACTTACCTATTTTACCACTGTTCATCAAAATACCAGTGTACACAAGTGTGCTACATCTAATCATCTAATTTTTAGTTGGCAAATTGTGTGTATTGAGCAAAATACAAAAATGTTTGTAGAAACAAAAAGAGAAAAACAAAATAAGGAAGGAAGTGAAAAAGGAGAAATGAATGAGCAATGGGGAAGGAAGTTAGTTCACAGAGATAAAAGACTGACTGGCACAGAAAGAGAGAGAGAGCAATGAACTTTCTCCCCTTTGTCAGTACGCTGCTTGGATTGTGTTATGTAAGAGCTGAGTGTACACACACCGATTACCTCCGCTCGGTGGAACTCATAACATGAGGCACTACCTCACCGTTTGTGTGTATATGTGCTGTGTGTGGGGTGAGTATGTACGTGTGGATCTGTGTGAACATACAATGACAATACCTCTCAGTCACATTTAATGCACAAAGACTTGAATACAAATACTCTACAGGGCCAACCCTACAGACAGCATACATAAAAACTATTGTCCTGTGCACTGATTCAAAAGTCTCAGATCTTCCATCTAAAGTATATAGTAGCAGGGGATTTCCCATGAGGAGAGCTTTTCTGACTTATGGTTAAATCTCCATAATTCCCCTAATCTAAACCAGATAAAACCCAGCGCATTCAAATACACATTCATTAGTTCTTGTACAATCACATATTCATTTGTTGTAAGTTATAGAAATAGCAGGAGTGAGACACATTTGTATCTTTAATCTCTGAATGAGACAGATTGGATACACAAACAGAACAATTTCTGAATTTTCTCATTTCTGAATGAGACAGAAATGAAGACACACTAACATCAGTCCTGCATGTTATTTTGTAGGGCAATTTCTACCTGTTAAAATTGGTATAATTTGTTTTAAACAACCAATTATAAACACCAAAATCTGCATTAGAATATTTAATTCATCAACCTGTTGACCAACTTTAAATTAAGATGGAGGAAAGAGTTTACACTTTCATGTTCCTGACATCAATGAGTCCGAGAAACACACAGATCCGAAGTTTCCACACACACCACTGCCTCCTCCCACCACTGACCTAAGAGAAAGAGTGTACCTTTGCACAGACCCTGGCTAATTCTTGGGCCAGACAAACACAATAACCCATACTAACAAAACACCCACACACCTACAGCAAAGATGCTGGAGGCCTGCTGGAGCGAAAAAGACAGCGAGTGAGGGACAGACAGAGGGAGGAAGAGAGAGAGAGAGAGAGAGAGTAAGATACTACAAAGACCCTTGTGTATATTAGCATGTTTATGGACAAAAGCAATTCACTAGAATTATGGCAATTTTGCATGTCCAATTCATTTTTTCTCTCTCCTATATCCTGCAGTCAATATTGTAATATTTTGATTGGCATCTCTTAGTAGGTTGTTGATGCTAAGGTCTTGTTTCCAAGACAACATGTATACAAGTATTATTATTTACCACAAATGCACATAAAGGCAGCTGAAAACCAGGCACACCATGTTCGAGAAAATATGCAATAAAATGTGCTTGCGGCCTTTTAACGGCATTTCAATGTATTTTCTTATACGCCAATGTTGCAGATTGTCAAAACCCCAACGTCTGTAGATCAGCAATCATAAAACACATTGTTTACATGTAAAGGCCTCCATTCTTTAATTGTCTTTCAGGCATCTGCACTTGCCTAATTAATCTTGCATTTCCCTGTTTAGCTCATCACATTTTCATCCATCCTTTGAGCCTCTGCTTCTTTTGATCCATTCCTCCCCGAATTCAGTTTTTTTCCTTCTCACCCCGTGATGGTCAGTGGATCTAGCTCACTGTTCTTTTTATCACAAGCTTTAATCCTAAAACAACACTCACCATGTGCATATGTACAGTAGATTTATGTGTGTATCTGTGTGTGTGTGTGCCCACCCGCATGCATCTGCTTTCCTGTTACGTAATTTCACTGGGCCACATCTGATGCTAAAAATGGACATGGATAAAACTATTGTGACCGAGGGCAGGGTTGTACAGAAGCACAGCACACATGTACATGCAGACAGCAGAGGCTGGGCAAGCTGCTTAACACTGAACCAAAAGTGCAATTTTGATCCTTCTCCTTAATTGAACTCCAGCCACATATCACAGATCATCAGATTTCTATGCTTCAAAACGATGCAAACTGCACATACTTCTAAACATTAAGCAAATCATGCATTGAAATAAAGTATTTTCACTACAAAAACATTCAGGTTATAAGATCATATCACAGCACTCATCCCACTTGCACAACAAGTGCAAAATTACAATTTGATAAGCCTAGACCTCACTCATTTTACCCAGAAGAGTGCAGTATTCTAAAAATTCTGAAATAAAATGAGCTGCTTCATTCTGAACTACAGATCTAAGGTGCATATCTAAGAATCTAAGAATGTGGTCAAATGAGTACAGTATCCAGGGTGTAGTGTAACAGTTTTGCAAATGATTGGAATTAGTTAAATCTCCATGGAATTGACTCAATTTCCTATTCTTGTAGCATCGCATCAATATGGCACATTTTGCAGCTGAGAAATAAAGCAATACAAGAAATACCAAAAGCTGCGGGTCTCTTAATGGCCACTTAAAGCTGACTACACAAGTGAGTCAATCACACATAAACCCCTTCCTTAATACACACAGCTGTGCTGCAGACATAAATGTGTTTATAGTTTTTAGGCTTAAAACTGTGCAAGTAATTAGGTATGTTGAATTACAGGTTGGTGCCATCACAGATACCTAGGTGCCAGTCTGCTGGATTAACGAGGAGTTAGGCAGACTTAGGCACTGCGAAAAAAACAACCACCAGAGGCACCATGCTGAGCTTCAAAAGTTTGCTTCAGGTAACCTATGGATGAAATCAAGGAGGGTTTGTCTGTTGTCTATTCATCAAGCATGTCCCACTGTTCCACTGTCAGTTGTCTATATTTGAAAACCAGGATATATATGCTTCTTTGGCGCTAATGAAAGTAAGTGAAAGTCTTCTGCAAGATTAAAAATTTATTCAAACATCAACAAAAGACCAACAACACAACTAACTACAAACCTTCCATATATGTTTGAGTGGTGCAGAGTGGTACACAATATGATACTGGAGAGCACACTCACTTAGGAACAAACTCTCTGAGAAATATGTCGTGAAAAGTTGTGTGTGCATTTGTGGTCGAGGAAGATATGGTATATGACGTGCAGCACTGAGGGCCATCTCTGTCATTAAAGTTTAATCATTCTGCTTTCTTATAAATACCTTTCCAATGATCCAATGCATTATTCAGCTTCTCTTAGGCCAGCATACACACACACACAAGCAGCTGCACAGGCAGAGCAACATACACAAACAAAACACACACCTGCTTAGGCGAACAAAAACAGAGTGTCCTGGAGAGAGGAAGTCTTATGAAGTCTTATTAAGAAGACGATGGCCACTGGGCATAAATAGAGTTACATGTTTGTCCTGCTGATAGTGTATTCTACAACACTTTATTCTGCCCATGACCACACTTTCAATTCTATTAAATTAAATTCAATTAAATTCAATTTTATTTATATAGTGCTTTTTACAATCACAATTGTCTCAAGGCACTTGGGCCGGAACCCCCTTAATACCAAGTGGCAAGGAAAAACACAGGAAGAACCCCTGAGCAGAACCCAGCTCATAAGGGCTGCTGACACCTGGCCAGGTTCTTGGAAGAGAGTGTAAGTTTGTGTGTATAGACATATGTTCAAACTGGTACATGCACTGAGGCCAACTTTCACTTCGATTTTTTTCTTAGTTTCCAGACTGTCTAAAACCAGCCAACACCTATTGACGATACTTTCTGACAGTGACTGACAGTTTTTTTATACTATTTGAGACATATTCAAAGACAACCATGCTGTATCTCGAGTTAGGACGACTGATAAATCTGGGTGACTGGTGAAAGAATAAGAGACAGGGTAGGGTGACATAGACAGAAAGAGGGAGGGAGAGGAGGAGAAGGCTAATGGAAGAGGACCTGCCACTGGGGTATTAGTCCATGGATTAGTGACACAGAAATGATAGGGAGAGTGAGGAGAGGATGGTGGGATGGGAGGGGTCAATCGATGCTTAAAAAGGTTTCACTCCCCTACAGGGACATGTGGATCTGTGTGCACACAGATGACTGTTGGAAATGAAAACACTATCTCTCTTTTTACTACACACTTTACAAGCTATAGACACTTTATCTGACTGAAAAGTCAGACGTCTAGCTAAAGAAGAGCATTCAGCAACAGGCCTTTGATTCATGCAAAAGGTTGATTTGGGTCTTTAGTGATTTTGTGTTTTCCCAGAAAGATAATATTAGATCAAGCAGTCACAGCTGATAAAAAGCAGGCAATGTCCTCTCCCCCTCTCTTTCTCTCATGCACACCCGTGTGCAGAAGCACACACACACACACACACACACACACACACACTGCCATTTGGCTACCAATTACGTGGCGTCTGCACACCTGCAAACTGTCCAGCTGTTAATTTGCCTGTGTGCACACACATACAGACCTAAAAGACTGTCCCTTCCATTAAGGTGGTGTTAACTAAAAATCAAAATATGGTTAAAAAAAGAGCCACTAACAGTTTGGGAACAGTTTCGGTTTGCTGACAAAGACACCTTTTAGCCCTGGTAAGGCATTCCAGCATGAATACCTACCTTCCAAATGCAGATAACTTTCTTATTCACATATATAGGGTTGGCTTAAAGTTCATATTGAGCTTTGACATACAAAACAGACAGGTCTGAACATGGAGGGGGAGAGAGACGCAGTGAAAGACAGACAGGCAGAGGAAGAGGAAAGACTGGTTAAAAAGAAAACTAAACGTGATCTTGCATTCCTTACATGGGGTGAAGGGAAGGAGGAGAGAGAGGCGAGGAACAGAGAGAGGAATGGGGGGAGGGGGAGAGGAGAGAAGGGTGACAAGAGAGAAAGTTTAACATGGCGCCAGACAGCATTTCAAAACCCAACAGCCAACCACACAGACACACACACTAAATATCGACACTGCAAGTGGCACAGAAGTCCTTTTGGTGACTTCCCATCGTCCAAAATTAGATTAGATATTTGCCCTCCACCCCTACTCCCTGGGTCCAGCACAGAGGCAGATTCCCAGATAAAAATAGCCAGAGGAACTATTCAAACACTGCTGCCTTTCTGCAGGGAGTGTCTGCGGACTGCTGGACTTAAGGGGTTAGAGAGGGGTTAGGAGCTCCACTCACCACCTCCCTGAATCAGAGCGCCTGGGACAGTGGGACAGTCTGGGCTTTATCACCCTAAAGATCTGGAATAAATATATCTTTCTTTTTAGAATCTGCAAGGAAAATTTTGAAGAGCTTCAAGACACACATAAGACAGCTGCAGCAAAGATTGAAACACTATTCTACACGATAAACAACCCAAATAAGAACACAGAAATCATAATACACAATTTATCAGGAGGAGAAGACTATAACATAGACAACATGCATGATTCTCTGAGCTGATGTCAATTTTAATTTACAACACACAGGAGCCACGTTGTGTGCTAATCCTTCACTGTATAGTTGCCCGCACTATGTGCAATATTATTATTAGGGTTAATCTTAAGACAAGGAGTATAAATTATAACGCTACTGGGGCTGAGCACTGCCATTGGCAAAGACATCACCCCCCGAGAAATGCAACAACTCTGTTGAGAATGTGGTGTGGTTAGAGGTGTTAATAGCCCACTGCTAGGGAAAGGGATGAATGAAGAGGTAGCTTCATGACTGACTGACAAAGTGCTGTCATGGTCTTGACAGTTTACACCCTGACTATTCTCCAGCTTGTAGAGAGGTGACAGTCTGAGCTCTAACCTAAAGGACAGGTCATTGTGTTGTGAGTATCCACAAAAAAACACCTCTCATTTGAAAGGATCAGAGGAATAGAGTTACCTGATCTTCATGTGTATGTGTGTGTGTGTGCGCATGTTTGTGGATATCATCAGACTCAGATCAGTTTCAGTGGCGCCGCCATCACCAAGAAGCTGTTACATACACCCACAAGCAGCAGCAGCGTACAAGCTTTGTTCAACAAACTAATACCTTTACAGAGCTGCCCACCCAGAAAACCCTGCCTCCTTCATGTACACACTTCATATTCTTTTACAACATGCCATTCTGCACCTTACACTGAGTCACCTCTACAACAGTGTAGCTCTGTGAACTCCCCATATTACATTACAATACACATGCATGCGCACACACAAACAGCTGCTGAACAGTGCAGGTCAATCCATGCACACCAACACACCCCACTGCATTCTCAATATGAATTTTGATACCCATTTGAAAAAGAGACCCTTGTGTGTGCATGGTTGAGTATGTGTGCATTTTGATACTGCCAGCTTTAAAAGACAACTCTACTTGCCATCCCATAAAACAACAAATATTTTTCTACATTCTTGTAACAGTGTTGGACTGGAAATGTGAATGCCTTTGCATACACAACAGCTATGTTCAGGCAAGGCCTAAAGAGATAGTGACTGTTGTGTTTTCCCCTCATGTGTAATGCAACACAGCCGGCAACTATTAACCTTCTAAGCAGGAATGTGGGAGGTCCAAGAATTCCAATAAAAAGCAGTAGTGTGTCTGTGTGTGTGTTCTGTGTATGTGTACTCACACACGAGTACTTCAAAAGTGTTACAGTCATCTGTCAACAGACTTGCAGACTCACCCCATTACCATCCCTGACCAATAGCCAATAAAGTCGATATGGGGGTTACACTTTAGTGACAACCAATCACATTGCAGTAAAAGTAGGCTCAAGTTACATCACATGCACACAATGGCCTGAGGATAAATGTGGTGTGCTGTTGGGTTATCGGCATAAAAAGTGAATTTCAAATGGAGCACTTTAGTGTTTAACCTCACAGCCATGCCGCTGCCCAAACAGGACTGAGTGGCTGATCATCTAAAGGACTCAATGTTTAGATGTGAGGTTAACAGGTAGATCTCTGGGGCAGAGGGTGAATGCGCTGGGAGCCTTGCTGGACAGTGGTCAGAAGCACCCAGGCCATCAAGGGTAATGCTGCCCTGTGTTGACTGTGGTCTCTCTGGTCTCCCTGGTCAAGGGCGGCAAAGGACTAATAGTGGGGAGGTCCATTAGTGTCGACTGGCTGAGCACATTGTTCCCTTTGGTCACATTCCTGGCTAAATACAGACATTTCTACTACTGAAGCCCCCTACTCCACCAGAAGTCATTTGTCAACTTAATGTCTAAAGGGCCATATCACAACTTCTGTATAGAACTGTTATGACAAGGATAAGAGGGCTGCACTGATGAAGGGAATTCTCGTTCTGTCAACTGTGTTACTACAACTAAACGCTTCATTAAAAAAAATATACTCACAAGCCTTTAACTGTAAAAGTGTGAAAATACATACATTTATTGCTGCAGTTTTACGAGCAATGTGGATTTTATAGAAGCATTTTTAGCAGTTGATCTGTTTACACCAACAATCAAACTTGGCACGTGGCAGAATTTGCCAGCTATGTCAGATAAAAGATAACAGCTTTGTCGTGGAACATTATCTGTTTTAGGCTTTGCATATGCTAGCTGAGCCTGATCACAGCAGGAGACTGTCCCATAAACCTGGGTGGAAATTTGTATGGGGATAGTAAGAGGTAGTGGTTTTTGCTGTGGTCAGCATTGCCAGGGAGTTTTCACAGATAAGGCTAATCACTGTGCTTATCATCACAGCAGTTGTTGAGATTGAAAAGCATATGCTTGCAATCACACACATAAACCCACACAGAGAAAAGGTGGAATATTCTCTTTTATGTCATTGCTCAGTGCTCACAGCTCTGACCCTTTTGTTTTCTGTTATGGGCATGACTGTGTCAATGTGTGTGTGTGTGTGTGCAGCAAATAAATGATAACAGAAATGTGTGGCATGTCAAGTCACTTCAAGTAACCAGGGAGCACCACATAACAATCACAATTACAACTGTGTGGCTAAATGATAAAATACCCCCAAATTACTTTCCTTCTCCTCATTCACACGCGGTTCACACACATGCAGAAGTGTGGTCTCTTATGTGTCAAAAGCACCACCAAACTATGAGCTACTCTGCAGCATTATTCCCACAATGAGAGGTCCCTGGCCCCACAAGTCCACACACAATCAGTCCCAGGCCCTGCCCCACTCCCACCATTGTCCCACACTCAACACACACATGCACAATGGCCACTCCAGAGCCAGGGGTCCCACTATGCAATTCCATCACACAAAGACACACACCAGTCCTTATCCCGTCAGAGAAAATAAATGACAGAGGAGGCAGAAGGGAAAAACTGTAACCCTTGGGGAGGGATGGAGGAAAATGGGTGAAAAAGACAAAAGGTGGAGCAAAGTATGTGTGTGGTGGGGTGTAGATACCATATTAAGACTAAGGTAGCGCAGTTCTGTAATTCCTTATCATCAGTGTTTAACCCTCATGCGTTGTTCGGGACATTTTTGTCCTCTGAGAGAAATTTTTCTGTTTATTTTGGCCATAACTTTGTCAATATGTGGACAAATTGAATCATTTTTCCTCAATAAGCTTAATTTTACATAAATTTTGTTAATATGATTTTAAAATTTTTCATAGGTCAACGGTACACTGTGGGCAAATTTTACCCCCTAATGTGTTGTTCGGGGACAAAAACGTCCCCTAACTTTAACGGTTTTAAAAATATATTAGATAAATATTTTTTTGAAATTTTTTTTGCATAGACCTTTTAATTAACTTCAGTTCTAATCAACAGTAGTGAAAAAATCATTTTCCCCCAGGATTTTAACCCTTTAATCACCAATTTTATAAGGGGTGGTGCTGAAAATTGAAAAAAAAACACACAAAATGGCTCATTTTTAATAGAAAAGGTGAATGTGGACTGGATTCTTTTTAACCTTTATTATAGTCTTGGTCATGTCAAACATCAGTAAAAAAATTGACTTTATTGCATTATTAGTTTTTGCACAGCACTGGATTTTCTTTTTTTCTCCCATTTTGTACCATAGACTTACATTATAAACACACTTTTTTTGACTGCACAGCCATGGCACTAAATAATCATGCATTCTTGATTGTTGGTGGTTTACCCTGTTGGTAGGAGGTAACATTTGTGATTTTTACAGTTAACAACTTAATTACCATATTAACCCTTTACCTGCAGGCCTGTGCTCATGTAGTGTAGTTTCTGGCTTAAGTATATGGAGTTATAGGGAGTATTTTAGCACATAATTGTGTGTCTACACACTGTGTGTGTATGTTAGAGATGAAGAGAGCCATTTGCACACTGTCAGGGAAGGAAAGTCAGGAAAATAAAGTTACTAAGTAAGTGAAGTGTACCTAATTCAGACGTACAACGGCAATGCATAAGCATGTAAAATGAAAACATCCAGGAGTTCTGGCGTCTGAAGTTGTGGATGGGTAAAATAGCTGTTTTTTTTTTTTTTTTTAGCTTTCGGAAAACACGTCCTCCAGTAGAGTGACTTTACTTTTAGGTTAGTGTCTCAGTTGAGATCACTGAATTAGTCTAAGTGAGGTCTAAGTGCCCCTTTTCCATGGTGTGTTGCGCTCCACACGACCATACGTACATGTGCATGTTACTAAATAGACACCATAGATAGATAACTTGATAACATAATAAATAATCATTGACTAACCAAATCTAATCTACAGTTTAGTCCCCTACTAAAATTAGTATTAAAAGTAGTTTAGTAAAGTAAAGTAAAGTAAATTTGTTGCAGCCCTAAAAGTAAGTGCCGGGCCCTTTGATGCTGAGAGGTTCAGACTAAACAAAACAAAAACACTAGTGGACTTGCATGCATCCTCCTGGTCATTTAATGGTGACAAGAGCAGCAAGCAGCATGAAGAGAGGATTCACCTGTGCATGAGTGAAGGATTCACTTGTGAACGAATGAAGGATTCGCTTGTGAACAAGTGACGGATCTACTTGTGCAGCCTTCACAGCTTCACAGCCTGGCCCTTCATAGAGCCAGGCTGCACAATCATTTCCAGAGATTGTGCACAAGTGAATCCTCTCTTCATGTTGCTTTCTGCTCTTCTCACCATCAAATGACCACAAGGTCACATGTAAGACCACTTGCCTTTTTGTTTTGTTTAGTCTGCACCTGTAGACATCAAAGGGCCACACGTGCATAGCAACACTTTCTTTGTTTTTGTTTACTATGAAGACTCTGTGGTTGTGTGTACTCACAGACAACAAGATCAGTGTGCAAATGGCTCTCTTCCTCTCTAACATACACACACAGTGTGTAGACACACAATTATGTGCTAAAATACTCCCTATAACTCCATATACAAGCCAGAAACTACACTACATGAGCACAGGCCTGCAGGTAAAGGGTTAATATGGTAATTAAGTTGTTAACTGTAAAAATCACAAATTTTACCTCCTACCAACAGGGTAAACCACCAACAATCAAAAATGCATGATTATGTAGTGCCATGGCTGTGCAGTCAAAAAAAGTGTGTTTATAATGTAAGTCTATGGGACAAAATGGGAGAAAAAAAGAAAATCCAGTGCTGTGCAAAAACTAATAATGCAATAAAGTCAATTTTTTTACTGATGTTTGACATGACCAAGACTGTAATAAAGGTTAAAAAGAATCCAGTCCACATTCACCTTTTCTATTAAAAATGAGCCATTTTGTGTGTTTTTTTTTCAATTTTCAGCACCACCCCTTATAAAATTGGTGATTAAAGGGTTAAAATCCTGGGGGAAAATGATTTTTTCACTACTGTTGATTAGAACTGAAGTTAATTAAAAGGTCTATGCAAAAAAATTTCAAAAAAATATTTATCTAATATATTTTTAAAACCGTTAAAGTTAGGGGACGTTTTTGTCCCCGAACAACACATTAGGGAGAAAAAAAGAAAATCCAGTGCTGTGCAAAAACTAATAATGCAATCAAGTCAATTTTTTTACTGATGTTTGACATGACCAAGACTGTAATAAAGGTTCAAAAGAATCCAGTCCACATTCACCTTTTCTATTAAAAATGAGCCATTTTGTGTGTTTTTTTTTTCAATTTTCAGCACCACCCCTTATAAAATTGGTGATTAAAGGGTTAAAATCCTGGGGGAAAATGATTTTTTCACTACTGTTGATTAGAACTGAAGTTAATTAAAAGGTCTATGCAAAAAAATTTCAAAAAAATATTTATCTAATATATTTTTAAAACCGTTAAAGTTAGGGGACGTTTTTGTCCCCGAACAACACATTAGGGAGAAAAAAAGAAAATCCAGTGCTGTGCAAAAACTAATAATGCAATCAAGTCAATTTTTTTACTGATGTTTGACATGACCAAGACTGTAATAAAGGTTCAAAAGAATCCAGTCCACATTCACCTTTTCTATTAAAAATGAGCCATTTTGTGTGTTTTTTTTTCAATCTTCAGCACCACCCCTTATAAAATTGGTGATTAAAGGGTTAAAATCCTGGGGGGAAATGATTTTTCACTACTGTTGATTAGAACTGAAGTTAATGAAAAGGTCTATGCAAAAAAAATTCAAAAATATATTTATCTAATATATTTTTAAAACCGTTAAAGTTAGGGGACGTTTTTGTCCCCGAACAACACATTAGGGAGAAAAAAAGAAAATCCAGTGCTGTGCAAAAACTAATAATGCAATCAAGTCAATTTTTTTACTGATGTTTGACATGACCAAGACTGTAATAAAGGTTCAAAAGAATCCAGTCCACATTCACCTTTTCTATTAAAAATTAGCCATTTTGTGTTTTTTTTTTTCAATTTTCAGCACCACCCCTCATAAAATTGGTGATTAAAGGGTTAAAATCCTGGGGGAAAATGATTTTTTCACTACTGTTGATTAGAACTGAAGTTAATTAAAAGGTCTATGCAAAAAAATTTCAAAAAAATATTTATCTAATATATTTTTAAAACCGTTAAAGTTAGGGGACGTTTTTGTCCCCGAACAACACATTAGGGTAGTGTTTGCGAACAATGCATGAGGGTTAATCATTAGCACAGCCTTTGAGGTAAACACAAAGGTGAATATATGATTGTGTAAGTCTAGATGAGATAATACACACCACATCTTTGCTGACTAATGAAACTGCCGGAATATTTTGGCTCTGACCAACCAGGCTACATCAAACACTAACAAGGACCAGGTAAACAGAAGTGATTGGATATAAACAGAGACTTTCCAACACCACAAAACCAACACCCATCTGCTAGCAACAACAGGTGTAAATATAGCTCCACCATTTCCTGCTCATCACATCCAGCCTCTTGTCTCAGCAGAAATCCTATCATCTATTTAGACTAATAAAGCCAGTTTGAAAAACAGTCCAAAAGTGTCCGGTGTTGGAAAGAAAAGGACGTAAACTTCCACAGAGGCTTGGATCATCACATGAGGACATAATCCTACATCAAATATTGCAGGAAAGAAAGATTACATGTATTTTTTTATCCTACACACATTCACAGACTTTTCTATCCTTCCACGAACAGCAAATGTGTTCACTCTAAGCAACGGGTTATAAACAGGTTAAGGGTTAAATCTTGTTTTCTGATTGCAACTGCAGCAACAGCAGGAGATCAAAGATCAGGACAGCACCACAGATTAAACAGTTCAATAATTCCTGCTTTAAGATCAGAGGCATTAG
Source organism: Parambassis ranga (assembly GCF_900634625.1). Classification (NCBI taxonomy): domain Eukaryota; kingdom Metazoa; phylum Chordata; class Actinopteri; family Ambassidae; genus Parambassis; species Parambassis ranga. The sequence continues at coordinate 13,193,784 of NC_041036.1, forward strand.
TTCTATGTTTACCAGAGCATTATTCAATTAGATAATCAACGGGATTAATCAAATTTAACAAACAGGGGATGTGGATGTGTTTAATAGCAAACAACTGTTAAACAAAAGGAATGCAAGCTAGAATATGTCTTTACAGAGAAAAAAAATCCCCTCTCATAACCAAAGCTTCCAGAGTTGTAGTATTTTCTTTTGTTTTGCATAATTTTCTGTCAGAGACTTGCTGCTTTTACAGTACAGAGACTGATCAGGCGTACTGTCATGCAGCCCATTCTGAGCCTGGAAAGAAATTCTAATCTAATTTTATTTCATTTTTTATCAGTAAGGTAAGTTTTCCAAACATTGCCTGTAGGCAGAAACTCAAAGCCTGTGGCAGTAACAAAGACTGACTCACGCAGGCCCAATTTAATTTTTTATTTTATCTCTAATTTTTATGAGAACACACCAATTTAATTCTTGGATTTTCACACTTATCGTCTGTTCTGTATTTTAATTAAACAAGTATTTTCAAGACTTAACATCAACATAGTCTACGATAAAAACAACAGCTATTTGGCCAGTTTGCTGCTTGATGGCAGTACACGCTTCATACCAATCACTGCTGAGAATCTCAGAATGGGACTGGTTAAACTTCTTTACTGCCCAGATAACAAACACAGCCAAACTACTACTACACACACACACACACACACCAAGTGCATACATCAAACCCATAACCTAAGAACAATCAATTTTTAGTGTCTACCCAGAAGAGCTTCAGCTATCTGCTGCCACACAACACTGTGTACCTCCTAATAAAAGGGCTGCTTGTGGTGGGATGTGGTGTGATGTCATGGCAGCCTCCTCGGAGCTGCAGCAGGGAGTGGGTGTGTGTGTGCAGGAATGTGTAGGGCTGAGGGGCTGAGGCTGGGTGCAGCGGGAGTCAGGAGGGAACAGGGTGGGGGATGGGAAGGGTAATGTCCCAAGTGGAAAGGGTCCCACACAGTCTGTCTGTCAATCATACACACACACACACAGTCCTATTCCAAATGTTTAATAGTTACTACATAGACAGCAACTTTCAGAACTTGACAGGCACACATTTTATGACCAACACTCAAAAATAATGAAGTGCATAGGCGGCACATTTGACAGTACTTTCACTTCCTCTCTTCTAAAGAAAATTGCAGTGGCTTTGGGACAGAGGAGCATGAACAAACTTATGCAAGCATTTCAGGAATTAGACAAATACACACACATACAGAGCTCAGCTGACTGCTGGGAATCCCCACCCCCACACTCCTTACTTCCATATGCTGACAGGCCAAGTACCTGACAAATGTATGCACAATTACTAGGTTAATATCAGCTTGCTCCGTCTATGCCCGCATAGATCCGATCACTCTGACACATCCAGCAGCAGGAGACGAGTCAACACGGCCACTTCCCATTGTGCAAAAGCAGCCTCTGGTATTGTGTTTCTAGAATTTTCAGTCAGGTCTCTGAAAGGTGCTGGATGGTGAAAATGGGTTGTCAGGGTGACACAGAGGATGTCGCTTTAACAACTGTACAGTAGTTCAACCACTTCCTCTTAGACCGGAGTACAGTACTATACCTGCACCAGATTTCAGTCACTTAGGAGGCGAAACTACGAACTTTTTTTGCACAGCTAAAATCAACAGGTTCACGCCGCTGTTTTATTGCTGTTGCCAGTTAATTAACCACCAGTATAGGCACTATTAGCTTTGTTAGGAGAAGTAAACAAAAACAGTGGTAGGGTAGAATCGAAGCAGGCAGACTTACCACTATCTCCAGGTGTTTTCATGCCGTCCGCGTTAGATAAAGTTTGCTAAACTAGAAGAATTCCACGAAGTTGCTCGCGGACAGAAAAGTCAATGTCTCGGTCTCCTTCCTCCCGCTCTGCTCTCCAATCTGGAAAACTAGGAAAAAGATACACGGCAAACTTTTGTGTCTGCCGCTGCTGCCTGAGCGGCTCTTCCAAGCCGCCGCGCTCTTTCGGTCCGTTTTCACCCTGGGTCTCCTGGCCAACAAACACAACCCGACCGAAGGCTTTAGCTTTCTGCTTTCTCGTTGGTCCTTTCCTCCAACAACCTCGCACGGTTGAAATCTGTTCAAGTTGCGCCGGAAAACGGCCAACCGTCCCGACTCAAGGCAGCGGTAAAAAAAAGAGTCTCTTCAAACAAGTTGTTTGGCTAACTGTTCAGTAGCTGCTTACTCCGCCTCAACCGCATCTTCGTCGCTGTGTGACATACCTCGGCCGCGGAGCTCTGCTACTTCTTTGACAGAAATGAACGCTAGGAAGGAACCTCTCTTTCTTCTCCGACTTTTTCAGTCCTCCACTCACTCTCACACCACTCGGTGCTACTCTCTCCTCCCCCCCACCCCCCGCGCCTCTCAGTCCTCCGGGTGTCGTGTTTCGCTCGCTCTCTTCTGAGTGGGGCCCGCCCACACTGACGGGAGACAGAGGGGAGGGAGGAAGAGAGGGGGGGGGGGCTAACGTGGCGAGTCACGCCCACTCACCACGAGCCGGGGCTTGAGCTGGCGTCACTGCAGCACGCGTCGTTGCCTGGGAGACCGTCACAGCGCTCTGCCGTGGTGACATCACATCCGAATCCTACGAATCGAGAGAGGCGCGAGAGCAGCTCGGCTCACAGCGTCCATTTACGTCAGTGTGGGTTAAGGTATTAATTAGGCCTCTTCATATGAGGATAATTACACTTATTAAACCCGCAAAAACAACATGAAAGCGTCACTTTGTGATTAATACTGAAAACAGGAAACTGAAGCTCGTCTTTGCTGCATATCTTATCCAGCCAGACACATTTCAGATATCACAGTGATACATTTATGTGACGTTTTTATTCAGAAATGGAAAAAACAAAAGTTTCGTCTTGTATTTTGCTTTACGGTGTATTCAGATGAAGGCAGATTCTGTTTAACTAATTGAACTTTTTTTTTTTTACAAGTTTAGAAGCCAATCGTGTTTATACGAAAAAATGTGAAATTAAACTTTGGAAATCAAACTACAATTGCTCATTAAAACTCTAGTATAAGTAGTAATAAAAAAAATACAGACAATGACATAATTCTAATCCAATTCTATTTTCAAGAGTCCATTTGATATTGCTGTCTATTTGTATGTGTATATACGATTTCATTATTGTACTTTTTGTCATGGTTGTGATTCTTTATTTAATATGTTGTGTTTTTTTCCCCAAAAACTGATATTAAAATCTGACATTAAGTAAATGTGTTGTTTGTTAGTGTCCTCTACATATGTATAAGTGGATCTAAAGTGTTAAATGTTTTTAAATTTGTTACCCAGCAGCTACCGGTTCTTTTAAATCTTTACAGTAACTCCCTCAGATTAAACAATGCAACAATTTGAGGTTAAAAAAAGGAAGCAGAACCTTTCAGCCACAAACATACAGTCAAACCACATACAGTGTACATGAGTGTTTGTGTGTGTGTGTGAGCATAGAGACATCCGGTCACATCCCTCAATCAGATGTTCAGCATGACTTGTTTAATTTTTTAGGGCCGGACACACGCTGACCCCCTGCTTCCTCCTGTGCTGATATGAAGTTGTTACTGGTAAGCACATGTGACTGGGTGAGGTGTCATACATGGTAAGTGAAGTGTGTCTCAGCACCTGGTGCCAGGGACAGTGGGGATTTTTTTTTTGTGCATTTTTGACCGCACTGCTACATCAGTGACACACACCACTGCCCTGCCTTGTCAACAGGATAAGACGGTGGTGGTAAAACAAAGTAAACAAAGTCCCTGTGACAGCAGCAGTGTCCCAGTGGTGTGATTTACAAACAGGATTTCTCCTCCCGACACTGGCCATTCTGACAGACTCAGGAAACCAACTCTGCTCTGCCTGATAAGAAAACAGGACCAAAAGAACCCATTTAAGTGGATGCTGGACTGCCATCCTGTCCTGTTTTCTTCAGAACACGGGAAAGCTGGCGGACAGATCTGTATGACATTTTCCCACACAGCACCTGACAATAGGGCAATCAGCTGGGAATGCTGCTCTCTCTGAAGTGTTATCTGTTTTGCATCCGACACACACTCATCTATCACTTCTCTGTCTTCTGATGTCTGTATTTTTGGTTTAGGTGAAGAGCTCTCTTCACACAGAGGTAGAGATGGGAAAGAGGGAATCAAAGAGAGGGACAGGAGAAAACCTGACAGTCAAAAATGAAAGGGCTGTTCAGACAAACTGCATCTCCCATCTGATTTCCATGTGCATTTATTTTCATGTGTGTGTTCGTGCCTGTTTGTGACTTGTGCAACCGCTCTCTATTGTAACTCAAGCACAAGAGATGACATTTACAGACAAATCTACAGCACAGTACATTCTGAGCACTGATAAACATGGTGCTTCACTCAACACCCTCCTTCCTCTCTCCCACCCATGTCCTCCTCCTCCTCCCTCTGACTGTTTGTCCACCTATTTCCTCCTCTTTACATTGTTCTGTCATCGTTTTACCGTCCATCCATCCATATGTCCATCCAGCCTCCCTCACTCTCACACCTCTTCTTCTGTTCCTCCTCTTCCTGCTGTTCCATCCTCTGCCACCTCTCCATGCCTAAATCTCTTTCCCTCCTCTCACAACATCTCTCACTTTTTTCCTCTTCAGGTCATTATTTGAGCTTAAAACCTAAAGGTTTTAGACTTGTAAATTGAACATATGAAAGAATTTAGGGCTTGCTGATGAATGTTTAACATACAGTAACTTATTAAGTGAATACTATTTTGTCTGGAATAAGCCTGAGACAGATTTTGGTAAAGGCAGATGCCAGCCTTCACATTTTTACTGTCACCAAGGTCTCCACATCAAGTACAGCCACAGACCTGAGTTACTTACCATCATTCCTATTTCTTTCCTCATTTCCTTTTAGCTTTGAATTGTAAATGCATTAATAGCTGCATGTAATAGTACCATTGACATCTTTTGTGACTATGAATTATGCATAATCTATGCCCATGTACTGATGTATTTTCACTCAAGGATTATGTCTATTGATCCAGCCAAGAACTGAAGATCAATGCTGCCATAAGGAGAATTCTTTCTATTGCAATTTCACATTAAGAAGCATTTGGGGCCTCCTTCACAATGGTTTCAAACCATGCTCTTATTTGCTTTGTACACAACGGGGTTGTACCTATGTACCTACAAGACACCAACAGTGATGAAACATTTGCAGTTCTCTCACTATTATATCAAAATGATATCACCTTGAAATGATCTCACCATCAGATTAGATGCAGCCATATTTTGCCAAGTGAACCCGATCATTTGTTTGACAAACAGAAGAGCCTTGTCTCATAGGTTCCACATCATCTGTAACTCCCGCTATCTCCCATCCCGCCCTTTTTCTTCCCCTCTGAGCTTTATTTGACTCTGCCCGTTCCTAATCAGAATGACAGACAGACGCTCTGCAGAGAAAGACGGAGGGAATGAAAGGGAGAGCCGAGATTTTGTCACTGGAGTATTTGTGTGTATGTGAATGCTCACAGTTGGGTGGGTGGGTGTGAACATCCCATCTACCCTATGGATTTAAACTTTACCCACCCCCCATTTGCTCCACTCTTCATCCAACGTGATTGAGGTGATGCACAACCCCAAGTAAGAATGATTGAGATTGCCCAACTGATACACAACTTGCTGAAGAACATAAAAACACTTCACACACTTTTTTCACTGCGCTGCAACCAAATTGCATGCCATACAGTGAACATTAAAACACACACACACGCACAACAGTTTCTACTGGTCTGAGCCTCTACAACACAGATGGCTTGAGTAAGTGTAATTACCGTGGACAATGGGTGTGGTAGCCCACTAACCAGTGGCACCACAGGCAGTGCACACACACACACTCACACACTCACACACTCTCAACACACATGTACATGCAGAACCTGATTTCAACAACCAGTGGAAGCCAGGCAGGATTATAATTCCTGGACGGGGCGTTGAACAACCAACAGAGGTGTAATACAGTATGTACATAGGGTATTTGATGATTCATGCTGCTGCTGACGTAAATAAACGCATGGACACACACACACTCACATATACATGTGCACACTCAATGTCTCCCTTGCTCTCTCGTTCCGTTTTTCATTGCTGCAATTATCTTAGACTTGATTTCTAGGGAGTTATCTTTAACAATCAACTTCACAAAGAGTTGTATGAAACGCCTGAACAGCTAAATCCTTGCTAAGCTTTAATTCTTCATGTGGGGAACCTTGAGCGGTGGAGAACAAGGTTTAACTTCTTGTGCAACTGTGAAAAGCGAAAGGAAAGAGTAAAAGGCATGGAGGGAGAGAGCAAACCGGATGAAAGAAAAAGCCGGCAGCTGAGGGGCAACAAGTGCAGTAGGGTGGCGGTTAATGCCCCCCTCCCCAAATCTCCTCTGCCCTCCACACACACACAAACACCACACACTCACCCATCCCTTCAAAAACGGCAAAAAAATAAAGGAGACAGAGAAAGAGTGAGGAGCGAGGAGAGAGGACAGCAACGGAGAACAAGGAGTAGGAGGGGGAGAGAGAGAGACAGAATAAGGAAGTCAATGGATTCTTTGTCACCAAAGAAGTTGTTTATTTTCAAGCTTGCCAGTCCACCAGTCAGGATACACAGCCAGATATCACTGGCTCTATCTCTCTTAGGATCGTTAATATGAGTACAACAGTAGCATAAATACTAAATGGCAGACTAACAAGGAAAACACTAGCAAAACAAAAACACTACTAAAATAAATTGCTGCATGAAAGTGTTAGGTCAAGTGATGGGCTCAATCTGTGTAAGCAGCAACATCACAAGTGATGTGTACTCCAGATGATGTTGATTGTCAGTGACTCAAAAACAACACAAATAAGGCCGATGTGGCTGACAGAGCTGTGCAAATGATGATGAAGGGATGGTTTGTAAAATAAAACATTACTGCACTGTTTTTTTACCCTGGAAGCGCATGTTTGGGTCTCGTTTTCATGACCCGTCACTTTGCTTCTGTTTTCACTGCCAGTTCAGTCCGCCATTAAATCAACTTGGTTAGATAGGAACAGATTGTGGCTTAGAATAAAACACATTAACAACACAAGGCAAAAACTTCATATATAACAAGCTTCTATGCCATTTTTTTCCACCATTGTGATGACTCCCTCAAAAATTGACCTGGGTTTTCAGATTAAATCTACTTGCTACTGCTACTGCTGCTACTACTACTTAAAAAAGCTTTTTATTTTTTACATTTGAAGTACAGTTAAACAATGTATAATGTCTGTCAATATTTCCATCTTCTCTCTCTGGACAAAGTGTTTGTGAAAATGCCCAGTGTCTAACTGTCTATTTGAGATGCAAGGCCTCCACACAGCTACCCTCTGTGCACATTCTCCCTCCCTATCCTTCCCGCTCTCTCTCTCTCTCTCTCTCCCCAGCTGGTATTCACACATGAGTAATGGGATTACCACAGCGAGTGGTGAGGTGGTGGAGGAGGGAAGGAAGGGGAGAGGATGATGTTGGAGGACAAGTGAGACAGAGGAAGAAGGGGATCAACAGGAGGGCCGACACAGCAGCAAGAAGTCCACCTGGAAGAAGAAGAAGCAGACAAATGCAGGAAATTGATTGACAGCAGTAATATATGTTTTTTACATAAATGTCTGACTTCTTCGTGAATACTTCAGAGTTTCATTGAGTGATTTGTTATATTCAGGGCCACTTAAGAAACCCATCGTAACTTACTATTTTTCATCAACGAGGCCCTGGACAGAAAAACTGCAGAGTCTCTTTCTGTTGGATTACCATGGCAATGAGGGAGCTATTCAAGAACAAAAAGCTCCTTTTGCGGTGGGTAAAGTATGGAAAAAGCAAGCGGCCAGTGCCCGTATGTAAGTGGGGTGGTGGGAGTTGGAAAGAGAGGGTAATGTGAGAGCGGGTGGAAGGCACAGAGAATGTGTGTTATATTAAACCAATGTCTGGCAGGGCGTCAAGTCTGTAATATAAGCAGTGAGGGAGAGGAGAGGGAAAAGGAGAAAGAGCAAAGGAAGGGAGATCAGTTAATTTAGCTCTGGGGACGTGACATTGATGGAAGGGGCGGCGGGGGAGGACAGAGGAGAAGGAAGAATGTAACCTGTTCATACGAGGGGGAGACAGAAGACGTGAGTGAGGCGGGGGGGGGGGGGGGGGTTGAGGAAGGTGCAAGTGTCAGGCTGCAAAGCAGAGAGAGGTATGCCTGGCCGTGTGACAGTAGCTATATTGAGCACAGCATGTGTGTTGACTCTGTCTACTGTATCTCACTGAGGAACAAACTCTTCCTATTGGCACAGTACAGAGCTTCCTCTTCCCCTCCTTACTCTTCTGCACCCCTCAGTGACCAAAGTGCACGCTCTCTGACTGCACGGATCCTCCATTTTCTGTCCTTATCTTTAATGTAGACATATATTTTATATTTTCTGTCTCAGCTCTGCATCTATCTGACTCTCACCTGTTTCCACTCATAACAATAAACACTTGAGCTCAGTGTAAATATCTACCTTCTTCCTCTTTTTATGACAGTTGAATTCAGTTATGCCTTATTTGCATGAATGTGAAGCAGCCATTATTATAAGAGCAACAATTAAACACTTTGTAGTGCACAGACCTTTGACAAGGATCCCAGAGTTAGTTGTATGAAATCTGACAATGACAATCTGTATGAAAGGGCTCATCTTGTTTCCAGGTGTTTCTAGTGACCTGTGGGAAGCAGCTTTACTTTTTAAATGACAATTGTCATGAAACATTATATTTCATCGCACAGCAAGCTCAATACCATCCAATTCAATTTCATTTTAGAGTTAAGGTCATGCAAACTCAACAGAAGGGGTGGGGCTTAAGTTCTCTTTGCTGAAACAGAAGTCCACAAACTAAAGCTGACTTCTTCTGGTTTCATTAGTGTTTAATAATCTGTAACCATGAATCCATGTGTTTCCAGTTGCTGAGAGGGAGTGGGATCGTGTTGTATAAGCATGTAAAAAAAAATGAATCCAGCTGTTCTCAGCATCTGTTAGGCTGAGGAAAGATAATAGGATCATGAATGTTGTGAATTAAGGTGACTGACTGATTTATTTTAAAATTGGAAGTCTGGCCTGTTGGTGGTGCAAGAAAGACATGTCAGGAATTCTGTCTTCTCAAAAAAAGTTTGTGCAGTCAATTTCAAGTTATGTTATTTACAAACAGATGGTGGGAGGTGTTCACAGTGACCTTCACCGCTTAGTCGTGGTATAAATCATGTTTTGTGATGAAAAAAAACATGAAATTAAAAAAGAACAATGAATAAATTCTTCTCCTTTCACCCCACGCATACACTACTCCTGTCTTGGCTTCTTTTATCTAAAATTAGATTATAATTCTGGATCACTCCCTGACTTCTCTCTCTCTGTGTATAGGCATGTACTGTATTTGTGGAAGTGTTCTGGGTCAGATCCAATAACAGCCTCCCCTCTCACTCATCTTCAGTCATCCTCACACTGGGCTTAGTCAGGGTCACTTAGATTGAATCACCCAGAGGTGCTTGGCCACCAGTCACTGAGATCCCCTCACTCACCCACCCCAATACCACACGCTCATCACATACAGAGAATAGCCCTGAGCCACATAACACCCAGAGGCTTGTTTCCAACATGTGTTCCCATGAGAGGGAGCAGTTGATGTACATTAGTGTGCCTCACTCCAAGTCACATTTTGGAGATATTTTTGAAACATCTTAACTAAAACAGACAAAGTCTTTATCACAGCCTTTACCTGACACATTCTGAGCAGTCACATCACCTCGTAAACACTCCTGCTGTCCCTTCTTTCACCCAGAGCACTGAATCCATGGCCAGTACCCTCAATAACGCACACACTTCCCCCCCTCCCATCATTATCAGCTGGGCATGGAGAGACAGAAGGCCTGTAGGTGGTTCAGCTATGTGTCATACATTACATGCCAGTGCAGGGGAGGAGGACTGACACAGAGCATGTGTTACACTTGCTCAGTTTGATGTGCTCTGCCCTCGCACAGGCACCACTGTGGGTGGCATAGCTATGTGTCATAATCACCATCATCCTTTGCTTTGTCGGATTTCTTCCCATACGTGCGTGGCTCTCTGTCTGTGTGTGTGTATGCTGTAGGTCCTTTTGTGGAGGTGCCACGCAGTGGGCTCATTCACAGTGTGGGAGCTGCTGTTGTACAGTGGCACTGATTCATTTTTTTCTGACCCGTGCGTGCCAGTGTCTGTTGTGGCATTGTGACGGCTCATGTTTTACTTCATGCAAGTCCTTAACTTATTATCTGTGCCCTGCCTGCCGCTGGGATCCGAGCTCTGTCTGTGTAATCATTTGAGAAGAGAACAAGATAAGACACATTTTAACTGTAGACACAGCTACAGAACACTATGCAGAACATGCTACACTGGACATTGTTTTGTTTCTGTAATGGCTTTCTCTGCTGCATCTAAAATGTTGGCCACATTGTTAGGATTTAAATGCTTTACTTTATTGACCTACGTGTGTGTGTGTGTTTGGCTGCCTGGTAGAGGGTGGGGCACATTAACTCAGAGACCCAGGTGTATCATGTGTTCATTCGTAGCCGTATTCAGCGTCGGCTTGGTTGAACTGAGAGAGCCAGCGCCTGCTTCTCTTTTGCTAGGAAGATGCTGAACTAAAAAGCAACAGGTGAAAAGACACTTTACCCTTTGTGTCCTGACAAACTACAGAAGCCTCAGATTACACACTGCAAAGCAGCCCTCAATTACCCTCCATTTCCAGTACTTCACTTCATGACCAATAGCAAATAAACAAATGTAAGCATAATAAACATCAGCGTGTAAAGCGTGTAAATAAAGAAGGATGTCCTGTCTGCGGCGTCACCCACAGGTTTCCTGTGGAGAGGTTTTGAAGCTCACAGTGGAAGCTTCAGCTGCTGCAGGTGACTGGTGGTGGCATGAAATGACTCTTTAGCTCACACCATCTATATAATAACATGCAAATACTAATTATTGACTTTTAAAGAATGTGGGTTGTTCTTTTGATTTTAATGATAAATCTGATCTCCAGGACTTCAACAGGTGCAGATATTGAAAGTGTTTCATTGACTTTAGATGACAAACGTATGTCACAGTATAGGCTGAGTGTTCTTGAGGAGCTTTTAACCAGTAAAGAATATCAGTGATCGTCAGTGCGACTGTGAGAGCTGCACAGAGAGGAGGTGTAAGTGTTATGGAGGCTTTCTCGGGGCAGTGGGAGCGCTGGGTGATGTGTCATTCAGGGGGGTGGATTGCTTCCCTGTTTGCCCACTATCAGTGTGTTTATGTGTGTGTTCAGATGTGACGTGTTCTGATGAAGGAAAGGAGGAGGCACTAAATGGCTGTCACATCCTTATCTCTCCCTAAGCACTCTGATGTTAATTTCCATAGAGTGTTGGCTTCCTGCCTTCATTCAGGCTTCTGGCATTTTATTGACAAGGTGAAGGCAGGGGGAATGACAGCAGCAGAGGAGAGGAGGAGGAGAATGGAGCGGAGTCATACAACATATCCATGGTCTCACTATGGCATGTTTATGTGATGCTGATTACACCATTGTTCTAACATTTTACCCTGAAGCAATAAATTGTGAACACTTCATTGCATTTAGAAGATGAACAGACCGGAATAAAACTCATCGTAGCTGAAGCTTAAAAAGCAATTCAGACTCCTTTTGCTTCATCTATTAAACCACACACATCTTGAAGTGACTGAATAACAATCACTCACAAGGCAAGGCCATGTAAATCTTTAATCTTTACAAAGTTAAATTCATTTATTTCATCTTTTTAAAGGGATTTCTGGAACTATTAAAAGCTAAAATTATTTCCCTTTTTAGAAGAAGGAACCCTAAGCAAAACAAGATTTAGTCAAAGGTCTGAAAACAATGACTTTGCCCTTGTCTATCCCACTCAAACCTACATGCAGTTTGTTCTGTACTTTATGCTGCAGAGAATAGAAAAGTTCCTTACTTGTGCTCAAGTGTATTTCTTTACAAAAAGCTGGAGTTTGTAAAGAAACAATCTACAGGAAAGATTTACTCAATCATATCACTGCACCTGAATAATCATTCAAGTTTCTGGAAGCAGTTAAACAACTTTGAACCCGATGTGCGAAGCTCTAACTACATATTTTCAAGTTGCGTACATAGAAGCAGTGTAACTTAATATCATCACAAAAATCAGACTCATGGAGCTAATCCACTTCTGTGATCAGAGCAACTATAGACATGTTGATGTAAACAACAGCAGCCACCACTGAGAGCACAGAGCTGTATTCCAGGCAGCGTGACCTGAGGTGAGCATGTGTTGCTGAAAGGTGGTGCCACCCCTCTGTGAAAACAAAGCAACACATCTTAACACATGAATGACAAGTTTAGTGGATTTTCACTCCCAGAACAGAAACACGGTCACATCCTCACCAGAAAGCCTGGACAACATATCTGTTGGTGTGGCTGCATGATGTGGACATTGGGCAGATATATGTGCATGTAAAGGTTGCGAAATGTCAACAAAAGGGTGGAGGTGTGGGCTTGAACTTTGCTCCAGACTCAGGAGTCTGGGGATGATGTCTCCAGTCAAACAGTGGCTTTTCTTTCTCTCTTTCCTTTTTTTAACCTGCTCTACTTCCGTTTCCTCTGGTAATGGACTGACTCTACTTTGACTCACTATCCCACATTATGCAAGGGTAAGGTCCACAGCACGGCTCACTGGCTACAAGCTGACTTTAGCAGATACCTCTGCAACATGATACACAGATGTCTTAGGCATGACGTGTACTATTTCCTTACAGCTCAATAACATAGAAGCTCTTTAACACACAGATTACAGATGCGCATGCAACACGACTTCTTTCTGTGCAGTGCAGGAGGACGATGGACGACGCTGTCAGCTGACACATTAAACACTGTAACCTGCAGCACACACACCACTGCTCAGGGAGGGAAACCAGATCTGTTCAGTGGCACTTCATCTCTGGCACTGACTCTCATTGGTACTAATAACACACACACACACACACACACACACTGGCAGCATTCCTGGTTAAACTGACAGCTGGCGTTTGCGTACCACTGACACACTGAGGCCCTATTTGTAGCCAGTTCCACCTTTGCTGGGATTCTTCCAAACCCAGCAGAACTGTGTTAAATGACCCCTCACCTAACCAGATATGTGGCTCTCCAGTTACACGCTCCACACCACTATCTGCTCTGTACAGTCACGGTGAGCAGACCTCACAGGTGCCGCTTCTAAGAGGATGTCAAACATTTAGTGCTCTGACAATGGCACACAGGAAAGTTCTGCCAGTGCCACAGAAATATAATTCCCTGCCTCCCAGAGATACTGTGACATTTGGTTGTTACAGTGTTGTTACATAGCAACAACATTTGATCTAAGAAAAGAGCTCATGGTTTTCTAATTGTGGAGGAAAACAGGACTTATTTTTACTCAAAAGAAATAAACACCTGTTGTTTAAAAGGAAATCAAATAAAAGTGGAATTGAATAATGAAACAAATATTATCCAAAATCAGTGGTGGTTATTTTTTTTGGTTTATTCTAGTATTGTCTAATCAAAGTAGATGAGTAAATCACACCACTGAATGTTACCATCGAGCCATATGACTTCTCAGATATCTCAAAGATGTCGACATGTTTGGAAAAGAACAAATATTGCATGTCGATGCGACAACACAGCAACGCAGATCTACCCAAGTCACCCTGGTGATAGGATCACATGCTCACCAGCGGCATCCGTGACTCAACTCGGAGGTGGGTGTCTGAAAGCTGTCACACTTACACACTCCAGCATCCTACCTAATCATCCACCTACTGTGCCACACAGCAGGGGGGAGCAGGAGAGAGAGAGAGAGAAAGACAGACTGAAGGAGAGGCAGTAAGCAAGAGAGGCAGAGCAGTGGAGGAGGAAGAGGAGGAGGATGTGGAAAGAGACAACAAACCACGGTCAGACAAAGAGACAAACTGGATGAGGATGAAGGATGGAGACAGGGTGGGGGAGCAAGGCCAAATGTATGCAGTTCTGTTTGTCAATTAGCAGATGTCAACTGACTCAGCTGAGAGAAAACACATGAAGGGAGAGATGAAGATGAAGTGACTCCTCGTTGCCTCCTCCCCAACAAGTGTGCTGGCTGAGAACTTGACTTCAGGGACGCAGGATAAGACTGAAGCCCACATGCTCCCCTCTCATACAGTGTCTCAGTATCAGCCTCTCAGACTGTATTTGTAACAAATATTAAAGATGAATTAATCAAAAAACGCAACATGAGCAAAACTATGTATAGATTTACTATGATAGATTTTCTATAAACAAATGGATTGATGAGAAATGATTGAAAGTTTTACATGCAAGCCCAAATGTCATCTTAAGGATGTATTACAAATATGTTATTAAAATGTGTAAAATAGAAAAAAAGTTTCTTGACAGTTTGTAACCAAACTATAAGGCTGCAATTAAAATGGGGTTAAAACATGATTTCATTTTTTAAGCAAGAAACACAATTTGAGCGGCTTTAGATATCAAATCTTTGTTTCAGTTTTGGAAAATAAAAATACATGATAAAAATAATAAAACTTCCTACCACTTACATTTCTGACTGAGAAGGCACAGGGGTTAAATCTCAGCATTTACACATCTCTGTAATGTAATGTCTTAAGTCAAGTAAAATACAGCATAAATTAGAACTATATTCACAAAGACTGTGAGAGCTGTCGCTGTATCTACATACTAATTCTGGATTTAGGAAATCCCTCCCTGAAGTGATGTCATGGCTGTTTTTGTTTGTGCATTAAATACATATTTAAATTCAAAAATCAATGTGTAATTGACAATTGACATGTTTGATTTTCTGTATCAGTGCAGTGTCAGACTGAATACCTACCTTCAAGTGGTTGTTGAACTGGCCTCTGATAGATTTAAGGTCTAGCAGCGCCCTCCTTTGGTTAAAAGGAGGTACAACAGGCTGATACGAGTTTCCTGTT
This sequence comes from Parambassis ranga, assembly GCF_900634625.1. NCBI lineage: Eukaryota > Metazoa > Chordata > Actinopteri > Ambassidae > Parambassis > Parambassis ranga. The sequence goes on from NC_041036.1 coordinate 13,208,836, forward strand.
TCTGATGATGAGAGTTCACCAAACCGTGTGAAACCTGTGGTTCAACATGAAAACACGGAAAAGAAACAGAGAAGACAGGAGGCGGCGGGGGATCATCTGTACAGTTTTTGTCTCCTGTTTTATTTGGATGAATGAAACACTTTCAGTTACAAAAATGACTTAAAATGAACAACACTGTACAATGAACAAGCAGAGTTATTTTCATTAATTTTTTTTTTTGGTTTTCAAGATAAATACACTAAAAGGCTAACTTGCTACCACAAGGGAGGGGGGGCAGACAAGGAGGGATGGGAGAAGGGGTGAGACTGCTCACAGGATGGAAGACACAAAAGGAGGAGTGATGGTAACACAACCATACCAGTGTGCTCACACACACACACACACAGGGAAACAAGCTGACTGTTGTGACAGGAGGAATTAAAGCTACATGTACTAGGAAGTTGGCAATCAGCACAGTTACAGTTGACAGTGCAGTTCGCAGGTTGAACAAGGAATCTTTTTGTCCGCCAAACCCGTCCCACTTTTCAACAACACACACCCCACCCCAGTCACACACATGTACACATTCACAGGTGGACAGAATGGAGCCCTCCTCCCCTTTAACTGCAAACAAGAAGACTACTTCCAGAGAAAATGTCCAACTTCCTTCATCAATGTTTTACAGCATCTCTCTCTCTCTCTCTCACACACACACACACACACATGCATGGACATAGACAAACATCCAGGGTGAAGCTCAGTAGATGTTTGGGGGGGGTGAACCAACACTGAGGTGAAACAAATGAAAAAGGGAGGGTGGGGGAAGGGGGAGGGACATGATGGGAGTAAAGCAGTACTCTGGCAGCACGAGCAGAAAGGACACGAACTTAAGAAGGATTAGAAGAACAGCTACAAAGATACCAAGAGAAACTTCATTATCATCATCGTCATCATTGTTGTCATCATCATAATTATGAGAAGATTATTTTTCCAATGACAGATACTTAAAAATATACATTTCATCATCATCATCTTAATTATCATCATTATTATCATTATTATTATTTCCCTTTGGATAGCTGAGGTTAATGCTTCAAAGACTGGCTCGCTAGGTGACAGAGGGCAGAGTGAACAGGGACAGGGGAGAAGAGAGAGCTGAGGGATGAAGTGGAGGCGTTGTGTTGAAGACAAGGTCAAGTTAGAGTTCTTTGGTTTTATTCTTTAACATCTGACTTGCTTTGCTGTGTTGCTGGAGAACCTTTGGACTAAAGCTGTATTGTAGAAAAGAAAGAGAGAGAGAGAAGAAAGGGATGAAGAAGAAGAAGAGCTTGTATATGTGGTGAGAGTGGGCTGAGGAAGAAGTGGCAGCTTTCTAGATTTTTGTCTCTCTCCAACCTGTACAATGGTCATGTTACTTCATGCTGAGATACAGATTCCACTCATTTTAACACGAAATTGTGAAATTATTCGATTTCCTGCCAAGAGCTAATAATGACTATCTAACAGTTAGCTTAGCTTAGCATCAGGACTGCAAACACAGCAGTAACACTTGTGGTTCATGTATGTAAGACGTATTCTTGGCCAGCAGCAGTGACTTCCTGGAGTCTTGTTTGCCTGTGCTGCTTTCCAGGCTTTATGTTAAGCTAACCCTGTGCTAGCTCTGGCAGCGTCTACAAGGAAGTGAAAAATCTGCTATAAAAGAACTTTATAGGAGAGAAACACTGAAGCTTGGGGGAAAATGGAGTTCCTGTGCACTCAGTGGATGTCAGGATTTTACGGAGCGTGTGCATTGTGCTGGATCCTTTGGCAGGGCATTGACTTTGGTATCATTCACTAAGGGGGTATCCCCACCACAAAGACCTGCACTTTACACCTGGCTCTTCAAAGCCTGAGCTTCACATGGAGCGTGCTCTGCTTCCATTTCCTCTAAAAGAGGAGACACACAGACAGCTGCATTTTTTTCTTTGTTCGTTTTTTTTTAATCTGCGCACACTTCTTCCTCCTGTGTCCACTTTCTCGACGCACACAGAGTTGTGAGAAATGCCTGGATGCGTCACCTAGCAACCTCAGTGTCAGCCGTTCCCCAGTTTACCTGCCCTACAGTGCTCCCTGACACACATCAACTGGTCAACACGCCCCCTCATCAGGCGATAAAGACCTAAAGGCGAGAGAGGGATCAGCGACCTCAGTGATAGGTGCTCTGAGGCACATAAAAGACATTTTTAGCCAAAAAATGGATCCAGATTTGATCTTCGATCTGTGCCAAAGAGCAGCTTTAAGCCCACAGCCTATGTTTGACAGGGAGGCAGCAGTGAGGGTCAGATGTGAGGAGAGGGCTGAGTTCAAAGCTCAACACTGACAGTGGGGGTGTTTTTCAGGGGGACAAGGTGTGTGTGTGAGTGTGTGTGTGTAGACTGGGGCATACACATTGTGTGGCTTTGTGACCTTAACTGTCTCCATCTGAACATAGTGGAGTAAAACCGCAACCAATTCAATGATCTAATCCTTCCCAGAATGATCCCAAACCTCTGTTTACATGCAGGACAAAGACCTTTGACCTCTGACCTCCCTGTGTCTGCTCCCAGCCGGTACAAGCACACAGTCCACACAGCATACCATCCCTGATCCCTACCTGAGCCCCATGTTTTAAAGCATTCATCTATTTGGTTTATCATCAAAGAATATGAGGTATATGATGAACTATCTCTCTTTTACATCCTACAGTGGATGAAGAAAAAACTCAGAGAAACGAAAAAGGAAACCATACAAGGAAAAAATAGACAAAATGAGACATTAGAGGGTAAATTACAACTGGAAATTGCAAAACCCTTCTCTTTCTCTTTCGTCTCCTTCTTTCCTCTTTATGGTGTAAAAACAGCAGAGCCCCAGTTGATCTTCTTCTTTTGTGTTTTTGGTTGTGTAGCTGTAAAGCTTTCAGTGTGTTCTCCCCGTGGAGAAAATATAGAGAACAGAAGCAGCACTGTCACTCTGACAACCCCTCAAGCTCAGGCATTAATTAATCACGTGTATGATCGCAGTTTGCCTTTTGTTTTTTTGTCCAATAACGAGAAAAGTGTGAGCCCGGCGAAACTGAATGCAAAGTAACTGGTGAGGTGTTTGAGTGCACAGTGCTGCCTCTCATTACTTCCCCTTTAAGGGCAAAGTTGTCTCAGTGAGGAAGAGAATATTCAGCTGCATCCTCTTATCGAGTCCTACAGGACCCTTGGTTGCATTTCTGGTATTATTTGGTTTAAAGAAGTAAGAAAGAACCTCAGCAGGGGGCCCAAATAAAAAAAAACCAACAACATCACAAATACATCTGAGAATATGAAAAAAAGCACCTCTAGAAATAAATTACCAAATAAATAGCAAGACAAAAAAATTAAGTCAGCCCTACCCTGAATAAATAGTACAATCAAAAGTCTAAATCATGATTAACACAGAGAGTTAAAAAAAAAAAGTCAGAAGAGAGATAGTTAAAATTTTTGGTCTAAAATCAAGTTATTATCATCAGCGTTTTTTAAGGATCTTTTTTTTTCTCAAAGTCTTTTTTTTCTTTTTCTTTTTAATACATTAGCGATAAGTAAGCAGTAGAACATAGATCTTTTTTCTACAAAATCTATAGAAGCACTAACAGATACATTCCGTCTAAGAGTCAATGTGGAGATCAGGTTTCACCTTCAAGGTGCAACCCCCCCCCCCCCACATCTAGAGTTTGGTTTGTGAAGCGACTGTTTTTCTTTTTTATTCTGGTGTGGATTAAACCAAATATTCTTTGGATGTGTTAACCCATCAACTCAACCGAGGCCTTCACTGTGTGGATTCATCTGTAAGTCTATAAGTGTAGTTTACATCTGCAGGGTCAGAATGAGTGACAGGATATCACCACAGACCCTTTTTTCTTTTTTTCTTTTTCACCATTTAACACTTACATACAGAAAAAGCACAGTTACACCTCAGACAAATTGACCCTTTCGTTTGCAGAGAAGGCAGTTCCCCTGTCTCCTGTGTTTGGTTTGGTTTGGTTCAGTATTTGGTTTGGCTTTTTTGTGTTTTTTCTTTCCGCCAAGACAGTCTGTTTCTTTATCTAATAAAAATCTGGAAGCTAAATTTTCACAGTATTTTTTCCAACCACCTGATAAAAATCTCTAGCACGACTACGAAAAAAATAAGGAGCTCTTGTAGTAAGTAAGCGAGTACGTTATTCCAAATAAGTAATAAGCACTAAAGTACAGTACATAAAACGGCATCAAGAGACACAGCAGAGATAAAACAATCAGAAACAACCAACAGAAAAATAAAAACAGATTTTTTTTTTATAAGATTTCAGTTCAGTGAGGTCATTTGCATTTAGCTCCATCCAGGACCAGAGAGCTGAGCTGGAGAAAGAGAGGAGCTGTCCTCCTTGTCCTTGTTCTGCTCACCTGTCCGTCTGCCCATCTTTTCATCCATGCTACACAGTTTCAGAGCGGGGCCAGTGCTGCAGCCCTAAAGCTAAGAGACAGACAGACAGACAGACAGACAGAGACAGAGAGAGGGCTTCTCTCCACACCTGTCCTCCCCTCCTCCCTCCAGCCACATTTGGTTTGGGTTCTATTTGGTTTGCTTCTGTCATTCCTTGGGTTGTGTGTGTGTGTTTGTTTTTTTGGTTTGGGTATATTTTTGGTATCCTCTTACAAAAAAGTGTGTGACGCCTGCTCCCCACAAAACAGCGTGTCCCTCCTTCCGCCTGTCCCAGAGCAGCCTTCAGTCTGAGGGTTCAGAGTAAAGGATCAGTCTCTTAAATAAAGCTTCCTCAGCTGGGTTGTTTTTTTTTCCTTTTTGGAACGGGCCAGGTGGAGAGGATTACACCTGGTGGGGGAGGGGCCTCCAGTGTTAACGTCCTGTTCTCAGCCCCACCATCCACCACCACCACCACCACCACCACCACATCTATGTCTTTATTGTGTTCATGTCTTGGCTGAGGAGCCTCAGCCTTGAGAATGCTTTGGTTTCCCTTTGAGATTTAATGGCAATCTGAGGTGTAAAATGAAATGCGATTGATGGGATGATGATGATGATGATGGAAACAGACAAATATCAGTAAACATGTCTAGACACACAGGTGTCGGGGGTGTCTATGCTGATTGACGAGGCAGGAATGAGAGCCAGCTGTGACTAAACTTGGCTTTATTGACTTATTTATCCTTCACTCAACGGTTATTACTTCAAAATCTCCAATCACAGCCTTATTTCATACTTTTCAAAAATGTGTGAAGTGTCCAGGGCATGTTCATTTAGCCGGGGACTCACTGGTAATGTGTTATCTTTAAGAGTGAGGAAAGAGTGGCCTGATTAAGCGCACACAATGCCAAGTGTTTAGGTCTTGATAAATGCATTCGCACCTTGAAATTAACTCACAGCGTGCTGAACTCCTTCATCAGCCGCTCTCCTGAAGAAAAGTCGCATGAAACACGAAATGCATGATGATGACACCAACATGATACGATGATGATTCAAACCCCAGAGCTAACACTACAATAGTGTGCGACAATAAATAGGAGCTGAAATGTAGCTAATAAATAGTCATAAAAGAAAACTACACTCAAAAAAATGACAAGAAATCAAATTAAAAACCTACTCTTTGCTCTTAGAACCAGAGGTAGGTAAAGAGACAAAACACATGAAGACACAGCAGTACTGGCAATCATTCATACATGAGCACTTAACATGATATTTAACAAATGTATCCAGATGCATCTAGTATGAGACAGACAGGATGAGTCGATGATGGTTTGGCTCATGTGTGTGTGTGTGTGTGTGTGTGTAGAGTCCTGGTCCTGGATAGCGTCAGTATTTACACGTCCTTTGAATAAAGCTTTTCTCTCCGTATTTTTGGTTTTTGGTATTTGGGATTTTGGTATGGTTGTCATTTTTTTTCTTTGTGTATTCCTCCTCCACCTCCTCCTCAGGTAAATTTTTGGTTTAAACGTATCCTCCCCTCTCCTCTTTCTTCAGACCCGCAGCTTTTTTTTTTGGAAATAATAATAATAAAAAACAAAAAAGAAAACGTAAGCACAGTCCTCTTCATTTTTTTGTCCTTGCCGCCATTCCTTATCTGTCATATAAGTAAAGTAATCTTTTGTCATTTTTGGTTGATGCACTTCGACAAACATCTCTTCCATCTCTTTGGTAAAGAGTCATTGGTTTGTTTTCCTTCAGAGACAAAGAGTGGAGCAGTGCCATGTCGGTCACATGTTATTAACAAAAAGGTCCCACGTTGCCTCCTTTCCATCTGTTTGGATAGATAAAGATTTTTGGTTTCAATCTTTCCCCCCTTCTCCCCTCTTTCACCTCTCTCTCTGTCTCTCCTCTTTCATTCTGTGTATTTTTGGCATCGAAAGACTGGGAGAGAAAGAGAGAGAGAGCCATTGTGAGAAAAATAATGGAAGAAGAGCACAAGAGAGAGAAAGAGATAGCTTTGGTGTGAAAGGCGAGGTTCTTGCTTCCTCCTTCCTCCTCCTCCTCTCCGATTGGGCCTTGGCATGGTCACTCAATCTTGGCCCCACCCAGAGACGGCGGGCTGTGTGCCATTTCGCTGGAGGAGCAGGAAGAGGCGGGGCTGGAACAGGGAGATGGGGAACAGGGTGTGGGACTGATGCTGCTGACCGAGGGGAAGGGAGAAGGCTGGGAGACTTTGGCTACAGCGGCGCTGACCAGTCCAGCGCTGGGATTCTGGCCCATGTGGAGGAGGGCGGGGTGGTTGAGGAAGAGGGAGGAAGCCAGGCCTCCTCCTTGGCCCGCAGAGGCCCCCAGCATCACTTTGCCTTGCCCCTCAAGTGTGGAAAGAGGAAGCTGGCCACCACTGGCTGCTAGAGCTGAGGGAGAGATGGGAAGTCAGAAAATATGACTTAGACACAGAGCACAGAGCATTCAGGGACAGGCCAGTCAAAATGTCCTGTTTGCAACCATAAGCTTGTAAGCTACAATAAATGACATGTTTGTATTGGTGTACATGATGATTAAAATATTTTAATTGCTTTTTCAGCAATATAGGCAAACACACAGCCAGTTATATGCATACCAGCAGCTGCACTGTGGAATAGTTCCAGTGAACGCTTCATGTTTTTTTTAACTGTGCAATTAAAATTGGTATTGAGAAATGTAGAATTGGTATTGACTAACAAATATCTGGTATTACGACTTCCCATCAGATCCCATCCCACCAAATCAGATCAAAAAAGAAATGTTTTTCTTGGCAAGTCATGTCATGGCTTTAAGTCATGTTTTGGTTTTATCAGGTTTCTGTTGATCTAACTCATCAGTCCAACCAGAAAAAGTGCCTGAACTTGTTGGTTTCACTGGAAGTAGGTGGAGAGTAACTGTCACCACTTCTCAAAAGGAAAACAAAGGAATCAGCCCGAGGGGCTTCGGTTTTCACTTCCACACACACAAACAATCCTTATTTCAAAGGAGCACAAATAGAGATAAAGAAAGCTTGTGGTAATAACTGAACATTGTATAATATCTTCAGCACACCAATCTTAATGGATCAGATACAGTGCTGCAACAGGTTAGCTGACATGAGAGGTCTGTTGTTATGGAAACAAGGTGTATGACTGGCTGTTTTTTCCTCACAAAGCTTCATGTAGTGCTACTTTCAGAAAGCTACATGTGAGTGCAGACTAAAAATGAGAGTGATTGCATAGCAACAGCAAAACAGAGCAGGGTGCTTTGCTTATGAGTGATCAATGGCAGTGACTGTTAAAGAGTCTTTTATATTTTATAGTGTCATGATGATATCAAATTCATCACAGCTATAAATGCGTAAAAAGCTACGTGAGACATCAAAAAAACATTAAAAGGTTCATGCTGACGCCTTCTTCTAATTGTAAACATCAGTGATTGATGATAACATGAAGCGATGAAAGATGAGTGAGACGGCACACAAAAACACAGGCCCACACATTAACGCAACACTTTTCTCTCTCTCTCACACACACACACACACAGACACTTGATGGGATGGATTCATGGATGTGGATGACATCGGCGACAACTCTGTGGATGAGCAACCACACTGGCTGTGTATTCATCCATGTCTCCAGTTGGCAGTCAGCCTGTGTGACTTTATTCATCCACCATGTATAACTATAAGTGTGTTACTCATCATCTCCCTTATCTTTTTTAATGTGCTCCCCCAACCCCTTCTCATCCTCACCCAACAGAGCATGACAATTAAAGCAAGCTCTGTTGAGCTGGCGGTGGTCAGGACTGCTTGGTGATCACCTCGGCTTTCTTTGGACTGTTCTTGTATTGTTCTCAAGTGTAGGAAGGTGTGCGTCGTGACAGTATGTCTGGGGATTCATGTGTGTGTGTAGGAGTGTTTGGAAGGATAAAAAAAGTAATGCTTGTTTGCTAAATCACTATTTTCGATGATGTTAAGATTGTTGCAGTAATAAAGCATAACTGAAGCTCCACCTCATCAGTGACCTTTAAATGATGATACATTTATCAGTGGTGCAGAGCCTCAGCTTTGTGCCTCTCTTTGTCTTTCACACACACCTTGGATTGTGGCCAGGGGATTGTTACCGAGGAGGGCTTGGTTCATCCCTGTGTTAACTCCCATCACAGTGTTCCTGTTGTGGCACATATATACACACACACACACACCCACACAGACACGCAGCACCATACATGTGCAAGCATATACGCAAACAGAGACAGGCAGAGGAGAGAAGGTGAGGGAAAAAAGCAGGTTTAGTAGCAAGGACAGGCAGAGGGCACATTCAGCCCTGCACATACGAGCTGCAGTTTGTAGACAGCTGAGCGTTCCTGATGTGAACAAGAGCTTAGAAAGAAACAGCGCATCCTGAAAAATGTGTGTTAAACATCATTTAAATGCATTTGAATGATTTGTATGTCCGTCGTATTCACCTCAAGTTTGCAGCAAAATCAGTGATGTAGTTTGACACGTCACCGTTCTTTTTACCCATACGCCATAAGCTGTGAACACAAGAATCACACACGCACATACACACACAGGGTTAGAATCTCACTGCTGCTGGGGGGAAGCAGTGGTGCCCAGCGGCATGGTGGTATGTCGATGTGTGTGTGTGTGTATATATATAAAGTATCAAACCTTTTGACTACAAACTGCAGGTGAACCGAGCGTGGTGCGGGCAGTGTTCACAGTGAGCGTGTTTATGGAAATCAGTGGTCGTGTGCATTTGTGGCATGTTTAACATGTTTTGTCTAAATGTGGCAGCCAACATCATGAATGACATCAACAGGAAACCAAATATTTAAAGAGTCAGTTACACCACCATACAAATAGGATTCATTTCATTTGTTTACATTTAAAAAGAACTATTTGCAGTGGAGGTGAATGGATTTGTTTATCTTTGTTTTTTTGAATGTGTGTACTTAACAATATGTACTCAACGTGTGTAGCTACACAAGGCAGCATGGAGGACTAACTACCATTTCAGTCAATGCTTGAACGAATTATGTGTGAGTGCCTCTTGAAGCGAGACAGATGGAATTTGTGGCTGTGAAGGCAGTTGTTGTTGATGGAGGGACAACAGAAAAGAGGCTAACATATGGTGCCCGCCAAGGTGCCATGTCTGCCAAATGGAGCTAGAACCCACAAACACCTGTGACTAGTGCAGAGCCACGAGGGAATGAATGCTTCATTTGACTAAAACTTCATTTCAGGAGTTCAAAGTGAGGTCCTTGGAAGTCCTAGAAAGTATATTTCTTTGGAGAGAAATGTTTGATTTTATTCAATTCCAATGTACTCTATTTAAATACTTACCTTTTATCAGGCAAAATTGTCCAATTTGTTTTAATGGGTCTTTTGTGTTATTTGATTTGGATGTTCTGGCTCAGAAGAAACTGAGGTCCCTGGCTCTCTAGCATTCTCTGCATGTCCCTGATTAAATAAGGCTCACATTGAAAGCATGGCTACATATAAAGGAGGAAAGTTATTGTGATCTGACCCACATTTTTGAATGTATCGTGGCCTCTTACCCCGTGTTCAGGTTGAGTGTGCTGTGGCTGGGATTGGCTGGGCTTGCTGTGCTGCGGGGAGGGGGAGTCGCTGGGGAGGGTGCTGAGCTGAGAGAGGGGTGGGTGGAGGTGAGGCTGGAAGTCACAGGGCCGACGGGGGACATGGTGGTCACTGTTGTGCTGCTGAGACTAGTCACAGCCTGCGACAGCTGGCTGGACATCTGTCGGAGACACGATTAAGTTTCAAACAGTGGAGCGTTTAGTGGCAATAGTTTGATCAAGTGCACACAGGAAACATGCTGCAGGACTTAGCAGGGAGGATATTCACCATGTGAGGACTGTAGCAGGGCGGTTTGTGCGTCGGTGGGGCAGTGGGGGGCTGGCTGGGCAGGGGAGGTGTGGCACTGGTGGGATTGATGCGCTTCTCTTTTTGCCTGCGGTTACAGAACCAGACCCGGATCACCTCCTTCTCCATGTTGAGCTGCTCAGCAATCAGCAGGATCTCTTCTGAGGTAGGCTTCTGGTTCTGCAGGAAGGGATTTAAATCTCAACTTCAGTAGTCCATAAAGAAATATGGAAAGAGATGCACAACAAAAACGATTGTGTTCTTACCGTCAGGAATGAGCGCTCCAGGGCCACACGTACATTCGTCTCAATGCTGGTTCTCTTCTTTCTACGCCGACCAGGAACCCCTTCAAGGCCCAAAGAGGGAGAGGACAAGGAGCTGGGGCTGGGCAGGGTGCTGTCTATGGACATGGTCTCTAAAGAACAAATTAAGGTTCACAGAAAACATTCACCTACTCTGCAGATGTCAGTAAATATAATGATCCTGGTTGTTCCCTTATCAGTTTAAACAGCCTGAGTGTAAGGGAGAGGTATACCTGCATCGTTCAGCCACTTCTCCAGCAGTGGCTTCAGCTTGCACATGTTTTTAAAGCTCAGGTTGAGAGCTTCGAAGCGGGAGATGGTGGTCTGACTGAAGTCATTGCCATACAGCTTCCCCATGGCCAAACCTACATCTCCCTGTGAGAGAAAAAAAACAGCTTTAAAAGCAGTCCTCAGCTGAAACCTGCACACATGCTCAACAGGAGACTGTCCATACCTGTGTGAAGCCCAGTTTGATACGTCTCTGTTTGAAAGTGCGGGCAAACTGTTCCAGCTCCTCCAGGTCGTTGGGCTCCTCAGGGTGAGAGGTCACAGAGGGCACCGTGGTCACGCCTCCACCGCCACTCACCTCCACACTCTTATCTCGCTGCAGTGGTGGAAAGAAAGTGAGGAGGAGAAACAGAGGTGTTTGTTTATCACAGCTGTGGAGTCTGGGTTTTCCTTTTCCGTTGATCAAATGTTTCCTCTTACCTGTGCCTGAAGTCCCATTCTAGTTGAAGCAGAGAGCAGGCTCCCTTGGTTTTGCTGAGGTAGCGAAATAAGATTTGGTGTCGATAGGAGTCCTAAGAAAAAAGAAAAAAAAAACATGTCATCACCTGTAAAAGCACCAAAGACGGCAGATCTTCTGTTTACACTGATAACTTTTTCTGCCATGTAAAAACAGCCACCCCACCTTGCTGGCCCTGCTGTGCCTGTGGGAGGAGGAACTGGGCAGGAGGCGAGAGTGGGTGGCCAGGCACCAACACCAACTGCTGAAGCTGCAGGAACTGCTGAATGTCCTATTTAGAGAGATAGAGTGGAGCAATTAGTGAGAGGATAAAACTTTATTATGGGACACACAGAAGCAAAAGGAAAAGCTTTGTTTGTGTACAACGTCAGAGAAGGAAAATGTGTGAACTCATGGAAACTGTGACTGTTGAATAATACACTAGACGTGCGACAAACAACACTATTTCTGGGCTCCTCAATCAAGATGCTCATCAAGAATATCCTTGATTGTCAGTCAGTACCTGGGCGGTGAGCTGGATTGGCTGGGAGAGGGTGAGCTGGGGCGGAGGAGGTGGGACAGGGACACTTTGGGTGTTCTGTTCCTGTGTGCTCTGTCCCTGTCCCTGGGACTGCGACTGACCCTGCTGGCCTGTTTGTCCCGCTTGCTGCTGCTGCTGCTGCTGCTGCTGGGCTTGCTGATTTGCTGCTGCAGCTGCCTGAGCTTGCTGATTAGCCTGGGCGGCTGCATGGGCAGCATGTGCTGCATGGGCTGCACTGGACTGCTGCACAGCTGCAGCAAGAAGCTGTGCCTGAGCCTGCTGCAGCAACAGCTGCTGCTGTGCTGGCAACAATGCTGTCAACTGGTGAAGGAGGAGAGGAAAGGAGAGAGGAGAGAGGAGAGGAAAGGATAGAGGAAAGGAATGAATACAAAGATGGAAGATAAAGAAAGAAATAAGCATTCAAAAAGCAGCATAAGTGAAGCAAGCAAGCAAAGTGTGTGTGTGTGTGGTTGTGTGTGTGTGTGTGTGTGTGTCTTACCCCTGCTAGTTGGGAGCCAGTCAGCATGAGCTGTGTATGTTGCAGGGCTGTCTGTGAAGGGGTAGGGCCGTGAGAGGGAGGAAGAGCCGGCGACATTTCAGCACACTCCTCCATCTTATGCTGGTACAAGACAGAAAACAAATGTATGAAAACATTGATCAGATACGCTGTCATTTGTTTGCTGTGTTCACTACAATATATAATAATAATAATAATAAAATAATTTTTTGTACTGACAATGATATAAATTAAAATACTAGTGTGCCCACAGTTTTGACACAAACAATGATTAACTGATATTACTGCATGAATCATCATTGATTCATCAGACACACAATATCAAGTTACAGCTTGTGATGCTTTGTGTGATTATCTAGAACATTTCCACTGGCGGCTCCAAACACCATAAAAAACTTCTATAATTATTTGTTAATTAATCTGCACATTAAAACAACAACAATTAATTAATTTAATCTCTGTCCATCCTGGTGGGAACTCTGGATTATGACTATTGAGAGGTAATTATTCAGGTAAGCTGATCTAAAAATGTCTCTTGTCTTTTTTCTTGCACAAAAACATGATCTTTTCTCCCAGGACCAGGCATGTTTGGACAGCTTTCTGGTTTGCATATGTCATGTGGTATGCAAATGAAGATTTGACATTTCAGTTACAAGTAAAGTAATTGAATTTATTGCACTTTACTTCTGAATGGGCTTTGTGGGAGGTAAAGTGCCATCATACTCTCCGTCCTTAGTGTTTACACTGAGGACTGGGTGGAGAGTCGACACATTATCAGCCTCTAACGTCGAACACGACAAAAGAGCAATTCAGTGCTTAGAAATGAATACAAAGCTGAGGCAGCCATGCTGTCATTGAAGCCGGTGTGTGACGTTAAGACACAAAAGATGCACAAACACGGCCCAGACACACGCACAGACATGCACACTCACCTTGCTGCTGCTCAGGTTGGGTGACAGAGGAAAGGGACTGACTTTCATAGACTGAGCCTGGAAGAGGAAGATTAGACACACAAATGATAGTGAAAAAAATCCCACGGCTGTGTGTTGATCATTGTTACTGGGCATTTTTTCACATTTCTCTGAATTCTTTTAGATAATATCACTATCGAGGGATTCATTAATGAGGGATATAATGTTTAGTTGTCTGACATCTGTCATCTTTTTTTTTGCTGGATCTGTGAAAGAGGTGGAAGATAAATGTAATCACACGTACCTGGTGATTTGATTCAGGTCCATTCCGCTCTGAATCTGAGTGGGAGGGAGGGGAAAAAGTGATAATTCACATCTTCATCATAGCACAATTTCCAATGTCATGCATGCACAATTGTTTTTACATTTAATATAATATAAAGTGACTCTGTGTGTGTGTGTGTTTAATGCCTGCTTCTTAGAAACACATCTTACCTGTGCCCTCCAACGGTGAGTCAGCCCCAACCTTCTCTAAATCTACTGGCTTTGACATCCTGGTATCTGTAACAGGAAGACACACACACAGAGGAAGACTTTTCAGAATGTGTCAGACAAAAAGTGCAGACTGAAGCAGAATAACAGATAAAGCAGGTGATCAGCATCTAGATGACGAAAGGGGAAAAAGAATGTCCAGGGCGTCAATCTTGAGCTAGGTCGGGGTGAGTGTTTTCAGGTCACAGATTGAGCCCACACACTGTACACCGAACAGTGTGGCTGAATCATTCACAAATTGAATCAAGCCCACATTCATTCATTCTTTCCAATTAGTGGTTTTAACATACGTGTAGGTTGACCCAAGGTGTATGCTTGTTCTAAATTTAAACACAGGCTGTTTGCGTGGGAGTACCAAAATGTCTCATGTTGTGTGTCATTCATTACAAGACCACATCACTTCCTGGTTGATACTGTATTGGGGCAGTCCCTATGGCAACAGCAAGGCATGGAGGCAAGCCAGAAATTTAAAGTCTTTAAATGTGCTAATCACAAAAACACTGTTGCATGTTGGCAGCAGGTAAGGATAAGCAGGCAGGATAAGGCTAATTTGTGGTGAGATTACACAAACATGTGGCTTGTGTCCATATCTCTGTGCTTCTATGTTTGTAGCATTGTTATTACCAATTAGAATTGGAATAATAAAAGGCTTTTTTTTCTAAAAAATACAAACTGTAAAGCAACTTTTTGTTTTGTCCATTTGAAACCTTTTTTCTCTCTTCTCTTCAACATGCACAAACACACACACACAGCGCTACTTCCCTTTTGTGAAAACATGCAAATCCGCCCAACGACCAACTAATTATATCCGCCACCTGCATAATAAACTCTCAGTCTCCCGCCTCCTTTTTTTTTTCATCAACCTTTATCTGTCCTCCTTCTGCTCACGCTGTAGATGTGAGAGTACGGGCAAATCATAATTTGTCCCTTTGGCTTTTTGCATCACTTTTATCAGTGTGACAAACAATGTACAGAAAATATTCTGCAATGCCAACAAGCAAGTGGTCAAGCATGTTTTTTGCCATTGGGGGGCAGTAGTGACATATAAAGAGGATGGCAAAACTGTACCACTGACCACTACTGACCCAATGCCAGTTTTAAATGACCAAACCATCAGTCCTGCACAGCGGGATAAAGTGAAGAACCTAAAGATAAAGAGTCGTTCCCTCTTAGGAGGCAGCAGCAGAAAGACATCAGCCAAGTCATGTGAGAACAGTGGACTTTGGTGCATGAAATATTTTTAGGGGGAAGTGACGATCAGATCACAAAAAAGTTATACAACACAGACTATAACCTGGTGTCACACACAAACATGAACCCGCACACAGACACACACTCTCTTAGAGGACACTTCTGGAAAATGTACACAGACTCTTGCATTAATGTCCCCAGTTAGGCCAGTTTGTGCAGGACTTCCCTCTAAAAACTAAAGCTAATTTTGGCACTTACCATGTATATATGTATATAACATCTGCTTATTTTTGTTATTAGTGTGGTTATTCCAGTATTACACACGATGCCTGCTCTTGGTTTTAGGCTATTAATGAAACCAAAGAACTGTCCAATGTTGCTCAATCTCTGATTTAAAATAAAAACCCACTAAATATCTTCCAAAATAACATCTTCCTCTTAATGTTCCCAAAACTTTACTGGCAACAACTAAATTTAAAACTTCTGTCACTCTGAACTACTTAAGACCTCCAGATTAGGAAGTGTACAATACTAAAGCAACTTCATAAAATGATACTTCAGCCCATAAAACAGCTGTAAGGTGAAGCTCCCAGAGTGCCTTGGCCTGGACTGCCAGGTCGCAGGACACATGCAGAGGGAAGGTGCATATTGATTCATGGTTCAAAATGGTCTACAGACAGCAGCATGGTGGATAATGTGGTCAGTAATACAGTGGTGGGACAGTATATCAAGATGCTGTGTCTTTTTCTCACTTCCCCTCTCGACTTCCCCTTGTACCGGGTTGAACGCAGAGTGCTAAACCCAACACTTACTGTCAGTGAGGCTATTAATATTAGCCGTCTTTCTCTCCACTTCTCTCACTCTCTCTTTCACTCTATCTTTTAAAAAAAACCTCTCTCTCTTTTACAGCACACTGCTGCACCCACAAACAGGCCTGGTTACTGTACATGAATGTTCTTACAGTAAAGTTATGGCTCAATAACCAGAAGAATAAAATGATCAATTTAAAAACTGTGGCTCCCTGTTTTGTTTGTGCAGAAACTTCATTTACAGTACAGATATGAAATGTTTTCAGCAGGCATTGTCAAGTAGCATCTGTTATCTTTACAGCAGGGTTCATCTGTGACCCTGTGAAGCCAAACGCTGCGCTGCACCACACTCACTGTATCTTATATAGACCAAACTTAATGCTGTATAATCCTGTGTCATGAATAAATGATGCAACAGGACGGAACGAGGAACAACACTGTCTGTGCTCAGCTTGGACTCTTTCTGTTATTCTCCTCTGGGTATTTTGGCCGAGATGAAACTGCGCTGCAACCAACCCCGAAACGCCGCCACTACCAAAAACACCCCTCACCCCCCACTTCCTGATTCAGGACACAAACCCGGCGCCAAGAGGGGTGTCTGGGAGCTGGACTCATCTTTTGAAAGGTAGAGTGCTGCTGAAGGGTGTCAATTTGGATTTGGAAAGAAGTAGATTCCACTTGTGGAAACCGTGCGGCGACACAACTACACAAGGAGGATGGAGTCCTCAGTTTAAACAATAAAAAGGGCAGAGTAAGAGGGCTTTAGGAATAAAGACAAAAAAAACGTGAACAGTAAACAAAGGGTAAAGGAAGAAGTCACAATCTGCTGAGGTTTTTGTTTTTGCCAACACAAACGTGACAAAATAAATCAGCTCACAAATGATCACTGCTGGAATATGTCACTGTGTAAAAAAAGACAGCACACCCCTCTGTGTCAGGGTGCAGTAAATTATGTTTCTGTGTAAATAAATATGTTTTCACTAAAGGCAGTGTTGCAATAATGTACTGAAAACTTGCCTTTATTTATTTTACTTTAAATTATTTTATTTAACCCCAAAGGCTCACAAATCAACTTATTTAACTTCTGATGTACATTTGATGTCTATTTACACAGTTTGGCTCCTACGCCATCATGGACTCTTGTTTTATTTACACTGTGATCCAACGTGCCGCACTGTTTGTGTGCAGGATGCATCATCCTGGTCAGACAAACTTCTCAGAGGTCACAGTGCGACCACATCAGGTTAGTATGTGACTTTGATAGAAATATTTTTTTTAAATGAATTTTGTACCACATCAAGATTAAGAAACAAAGGGACATTTAAAAATTGATTTCTGGTAATTGGTGAGTCAGCTAACAGCCTGCTGTGTTTTTCTCTGAGACCTGTCGTCGTCCAACTGTGTGTATGTGTGTGTGTGTCTGCCACTTCTTGCAGGCTCAGTAGTCCACCAAAAAGAAGCCGAGGGCAAGAACACTCACACTTTATTCTTCTTCTTCTTATTTTTTTAATTAGTCTCAAGTAGATACATAATTTAGATATTTCATCTTATGCAAAGGTTTTTTTAAAACCATTGTTTTCAATTCTCTGACTGAAATTTAAATTCAAACACACACATCCATCCACCCACCCAAACACACACACACACAGTACACCAAAACTGCAAGGGAAGAAACCTCATCAGCAAAACCTAAATTAAAGGTGAACACAAATATAACAGTGCTGCAGTATTAACATGTACATGTACATGATAACATGTAAAATACAGGAATGATAGAAAAATATTCCTCACTAGCAGCATGTCACCAAAAAGAAAGTTTTTAATGCATTTTACTCAAGATATTGAGCAGTCATTACTTAGTTTAAACACACATACATAGAAACACACATAGAGGCATGCTACAGGCTGCTGAGGTGTCTGACCTTTCCCTGTGCCTGTGACAGGCGTCCAGTCATCCATCCATCCATCCATCCATCATCCCTCCATCCTTCCACATCTTTCCCTTTGTACCACCTCTCACCCTTTGATGTTCTCTAATTAGCTGAGCTTGTTAGACCCAGTGGCATTAATCAACAGCATACACACACACTTCTTTTTCTTTCTCTCCCTCACACACACACACACACACACACACTGTTCCCTCACCTACATGCCAAGCTTAATTGGTCTTGGTAAATGAAGGCCAGCAAAGAGAGAGAGAGGGAGAGAGAGGCTGCACAGACAGTCACTCACCTGGCAACCACATACTGGAGAAGTCCTTTGCTGCTATTGCTGCTGTCTTGGTCATATCTGTGTGAGAGTGTGCGTGCGCTACCTAAAGAAAAACTCTCACTCTCCACCTCTCTCTGTGCTGCTCTCCAACCAAAAGGAGGAGTGTATTAAATCATATGGTTGAGATAATTTTTTCTGTCTCTCTCTCTCTCTCACACACACACGTAGTCCACACCCCCCAAGCCACACCTCCTCCCCACATCCTGCAAACACAACAGGAAGTAAGCCTCAAAAGACTAGGAACTCAGCTAAGAGGAGAGAAAATACAAGACAAAAAAAGGGGGACATGCGAGAGGTTAAAGAGTGGGAGAGAGTGAGTGAGCGACTAGATCGAACAGATAGACGAGGTGAAAAAGAGGGGGATGATGGGTGCCGTCGGAAAGTGATGGCGCGGCTGGAAACAGCCACTCACACACACACACACACACACACACACTCACTCACTCACTCACACGCAAGACAAAAACAGCAGGCTCGACATTCTGACCGAAGAACACACCATAGAGCAATTTATGAGCTAGATGAGTGTAGATTACAACTTCTCTAAAACTTAATTTTATTTTTTCTTCCAACTCCAAGAGTTCTTCATACATGTTTATGTAGCCTCTTTTGTTTATCATGAGTCACAACTCCTCTCATATCTGTGTTTATGTCTGTCTGTGGAGGGTAAGGCAGGTGGGCGTAGGGTGGTCCGTAAAGGGAGGTAGACACCAACAAGAGAAGATGTGAGACATCCTCAGCTAAGTTTAACAGCCACATCTCCACTCTAACCCAAGCGGAAGGAAAAACCCAGTCACAGCACTGTCTCTACTACTGACCACACTATGGGCTGCGCACAGTGATACACCACAGAAACCCACACTGTGAATCTCTACATGTGATGGGTAAATGTGACATTAAAGTGGAACATTGCACATAAACTAGATATGAGCCATTATCAGTGCCACCCACAAGGATTAAAGTGTGAAACATTTAAAGCTGAAGGCTGAAGTAGAGTAGTGTGTTTCAGCAGAAATACTGCCTGAATTTTCAAATCTAAATCACAAGACTGGATTGGCCACAAGGTGGCACTCTTGAATCTTTAAACCTGATGAAAGAGCAGGTTCCATCCAAATACAGTCCTCCCCTCCCCTCCCCTCCCTTCCCCGTCCTTCCCCCTCAGTCCGAGTTCACTAATTCAAAAGCTAACGGCAGCAGAGTTCCCAAGTTTAACCTTATAAATACTTTATGTGGTGATTTACAACAGCCCAATGTACTTCTCGGTGAGAAGTGCATTCAGCCCTGCAGTAGAGGTGCTCAGTTAAACAGTTTTTTAAAATCTGTCCTCAAACACATAAAACAGGCTGACTATGATAATATGTATATACTTACAGGACAAACTTATGAGATGGTTAAAAAGCTGGATTTATGTAATGATAAGCAGATTCATTATTTAAATTAGGCGAAGAACAAAAAATTAAATACATAATAATAATAAGACAAACCTTAACTATGTTAACTGGTTTCATGTTGATAATATTTTGCTGTTACGGTCATATTTTTGTGTCTTCCTGTGTGTGGACAACAGCACTGTGTGTCTGAGCTTGTGTTTGCAAGGTATCCAATTGACGGGGTTGGGCTGAGGACAGTGACAGACTGCACATCGGGGATGGGGTGGTTCTCTGGGTCAGAGGTCATCTGGGCAGCCTGGCTTTGGCCGTGACCTTTGTTCAAACCCCTATCTAGCCACATAACTACCAAAGAGTGTGTCTTTGTGTGTGCACAGTTTCCTGACTGGCCTCAATAGGCGGCTGGTGAATGTGTGTGTGTTTTGTACAGTTTAGGGCCATGGGGGGCCCTCCCGCCCCAAGGAGGTCTGAGTCTTGGTTACCATGGAGACCAGACCTAACACCAATCCAGCATTACAATTGAGATGATGGTGATGATGATGATTTTTATTAGTATTACTATTATTATTATTACACACTATTATTCTAACACTGAAAATAGAACAGTAATACATTTGAATTAATAACTGAGTGTTATATTGCCTGGTTTATAAGGAAATATATGCTAATGTGTCACAAAAAGTCACAAAAGTCTGTAAGACAATAAACACAAAAAACGCATGCACACACACATATGTGCAATCTTACACACACACACACACACACACACAAATACATGCTCACAATCTGATAGTGGGACCCCAGGGAGGAGGATGGGGGGAGGCTGAGGCCTCTAGAGTGCCATCAATCACTCCACTGTCAGAGAGTGAGGAAAAGGCAGGGAGGAAGGATCGGGTCTACAAAGAGAGAGAGAAAAGGAGGACCAGAGTAACAGTAGAGAAAAAAAGAGGGGGACCGACAGCAGAGAAGGAGTGACAGAACCATAGGTGAGCGATACAGACAGCGAGGAATCTGGAGAAAGATGTTAGCTGGATGTGGACAGACACAACGTGTCTTAAAAGTGGTTGCAGGGACTATTCAAAAGGTCTCAAAACCGGTTCAGTGTCCCTCTATGGCTTGGCCATCCTATATCTATTGTACCAGCAGGCCTGGAGCACACAGTGGTTTTAATTCATATAATCCATCATATTCCTCTTCTTATAGATGGGGACAGAGCATGGCTCAGTCATGGACCCACCAAGTCATATACACACACTCCGACAGCAAGACTCTATTATACAAGGTGAGAGATTTAAAATCCAGTCTTGAGTGTGTGTGGGTGTGTGTGTGTTTGTGATTGTGCAGGTGTCGCCTCATGAGGAGTTGCAGGATTATAAACAGTAGGTCTGGCAGTGTAGAGACTACAGAGGTTGAGGTTTTGTATGAGAAGCAGCAGGGGCTAAAACACGCTCACACTGTTGGCTACCTCGGGACCAAGCGCCATCTCAGCCGCCTGCACCTTTACAACACCTATTCCTCTCCTGTCCTAATACCTCTCAATTGCTCCTTTTCCTCTGGCCCCTCTGCCCCTCCATCCTTCTTTCACACCATTCCCCTCCTCTCTATATCATCTCAGCAGCCCATAGGGAGCCAGGTTTGTCTAGACAGACACCGCTCTCTCCCACAGCGCTACCAAGGTTGAAGCTCAAATCTTTATCTTCGCTCCTCTCACCTACTCTTCTTCCTCTTTTGGCAGGGAGGGACTGGCAGGCTTCATCCCTGGCTTAAGGAGGTCACTTTAGACAAACTGTTCACTTACACTGACGCTGTAAGAGGCTGTGGAGCAGAATTAGCCCTCACCTTCTCTCTATGAAAATACAAACAGAGGGCTTCAGGTATGACAATCCATGTCTTTTGGATCTTTTTTTGCCTAGTTGCCCACCCATCACCTCGGCCTGTTCTTCACCTGCCCTGCCTCTTTTCCTTCAAGCCCTCTCATCATCTCCCCACTCTTTTTTTTTGTGCGACCTTCCCCCTTTCCTTTGGCCAATTCAAACTTTCTCTTCTCCTCCTCTGCCTCTTTCTCTCTCAGACCTGCTGGTCAGCAGCTGTGACATCACTGGCCACTGTTCTTCGCTCGGATTGGACACTCGGCCACGTTGCCAGGCAACAGCAGTGAAAGGTCTGAGCGAGAGCGTGTGTGTGTGACGTGCACGTGTATGTGTGTGTTTATGTCTGTTTATGGCTACGTGAGTGAAAGGTGTGTGAGCGATTTTCCTCGCCTTGCCCTTTATCTGTGCATGAAGAATGATCAGAACAGATCTACTTCTGTGCTTTATCTCAGATCAAAGCATGTAGATGACTGGGCTGCCTCACCACTTTCCTTCCACCACAGAAGAAGGAGAAGAAGAAGAAGAAGAAAAACAGAGATGTGTGTGCATGGTGCTAATGAAAAAGAAAGATGGTATGAGGGTTCATGTGTGCCAGTCGGACCTAATAAATGTGTATGTTCATGTCTGTATGTTGTGTGTGTGTGTGTGTATGTAAGTGTGTGTGTGTAAGCCCCCGGGAGCGGGTGGTTATTGTATCTGACACAGCGGCTCTTTCTCGCGCCTCATATTTCTGGGCCGATCGATTCCTCTGACTCCCGACAAGACAATAATCGCACCTCCCTCTCTCACTCCATCACTACCATTATTACTGACCTCCCCAGGGAACGAATAGGGTGGAGGGAGGAGAGAGGGATGAGGAAGGAAGAAGGGATAGAGAGAGGGGAGGGTGGGGGTGAGGAATGATAGGGGGACATAGAGTTGACAAAATGAGCCTATGATAAGCAAAAAGGGACAATGATGAAAATGAGACAGGAAGAGTTGGCCTGGAAAACGGACAGCAGTGAGGTAGAAAGGAAAAGAGACGGATTGAGAGGCAGAGAGGGTGAGAGCGCGGAAGTTGAGATAAGGTGATGGAAGGATGAGGTCTGGGAGGAAAATATAGAGCAGGAAAGATAGGGATGTGAGGTGAAAGTGTCAAAGAAACAATGAGAGAAAGCAAACGCATAACAGGAAAGGACAGGAAGGAGGCCGGCGCATGGGTTTAAAAAAAAAAAAAAGAGCCAAGCAATATAGATCACTGTGAGAAAAGAAAGGAGGACACAAGTGAAGGAGTGCAGAGAGACGAAGGGACAATAATGGAGAGAATTAGTGGAGGAGAGATGAAGGATTCGCACTATCTTCTTCTAATAAAGGAGAGAATAAGAGACAGGGGCCGGGGGAAGGAGACAGAGTGGGAGGCAGGGGTGGGGGGGGTTAGACTGAGGTGAAAGAGGGTGAGACATAGAAATATATAGGAACACGCTCGCACACATAAACAGATATACACACACACATACAGAGAGGAAGATGGGTGTAGCGCTGCGGAGGTCAGCACTCAGAAATATTATTAAATTGACAAGAGTACAATAGTTGATTGGCAGGCTGACTCCTGCACTGCCATTCAACTGAGAAGAATGGAGACACACACAAACACACATACATATACACACACAGACACAAAATGCATGTGCATCTGCAGTTTCACCGAACAATCAGCACAGCATGGAGAGATGTAGACACACATACACACACCGTCTTTTGTCTGTTGTGTGTCTGCCTGTGTGAGGCTGTCACCGCTGTGTCTATGCCTTGAATCCAGATTACAATTACAGTAATTGGCTCTCAATTCAAGGGATTGCTGTTTGACCCCATCACCTCTCTCTCTGTCTTCTCTCTCTCTCTCCTGCTCTCTCCCTCACCCATCCCCACACATTTTGCCTCTTCCTCAACCTACCCCCCTCCTCATCAATATTCCTCCACCTCCTCTCTACCTGTATCACTACATCCATCTTTTTCTGGGTGCAATGCCCTTCTCCTTTTCACTATATCCCCCAAAAACACACACTATCCCCTCACAACCATCTAGCTCTTTCTACCTTTCCTTTCCAATAGTTTGGGAAACAGGGAATATTTTGTATAGTTTATTCATGCTGTATTTATTATGGAGAGATATCTGTTCAGCCTTATAGTCAGGGGGGATATATTGTGCAAAGAGGGAAAGGAAGTGAAAGAGTGATAGATAAAGAAGGAGGTAAGGATGGGGGTGATAGAGGTGGTGGTGATGAAGCGAACAAGGGGAGGGGGGCTAGGAAATTGGTCTGGCTAGCGGAACAGCTTTTCACCTCTCTCTCTCTCTCTCTCTCTCTCTCGTTCTCTCTCCCTCTCTCTATTCTGCTTTGTATTCTGCAGAGATGACAGGGGGAAAGCTTTATTGCTCCGAGTTTGTATCGATCGGGGCCCCTCTGAGGGGGGGAGGCCAGGGACGCGCTGAGCAGGCCCTTTCTCAACGACCGCAGCTCCAACAGTACCCCCTCCACCAGCCTCCCCTCCCCTCTCACTCCTCTTCCCCCTCCTCCTTCTCCTCCTCCCTCCAAACCCTCGGCTTGTGCGCTAGCTCGCTCTGAAATTCAAATTCAAGGCTCTTATTCTCAAAGGTTAGGAGAGGGAGAGCACGAGAGAAGCAGGAGAGAAAGAGAGACAGAGAGATTGAATGAAAGAGAGATGGAGGCGTCTGGCTTCTTCCCTTGACTGAGGCCCTGAATGGAGCCAGGATCTGATAAGCAGAGCCCACAAACACAAACAAGAGAAGAAATAGAGAAATAAAGGAGCAAAAAAGAAAATGGCCAAGAGGAATAAATCAAGCCTCTGTCTCCTTTCTTTCTTCCTCATCTTCGCATCTTTTCCCTCTCACTAACTGCCCCCCCTCCTCTCTACTGTATCTCCATTTCTTTCCAGGGTGAGAATGATTTTGTTGACAGGTGAAGAATGAGCTGGGTCCAAGCATGCATAAACCACACTGCCTCTGTCCTCGTTAGAGGGACACAGGACGAGAAGGGGAGAATTTAATTTCAATGTGTAATTAAAAAAAATATATTTTTAAGCCTGCAGAGGAAAAATGTAAACAAAAAAATAAAGAGATAAAATAACAAATCACTTCACTGCAGGCTCCTTTTTTCTCTGCCCCTCTGTTTGACAAGCATTGAATAAAGAGGGGGCAAGACCCAACGTCAAAGCCAAAGCCAACTGACCAAACACTTGACTCACACATGGAAGTGTCCATGTGCACCCGCACACACAGACAGCCTTTTTATCCGTTAATGGCATGCAGAGCACTGCAGAGAGGCCGGGGAGAGGAACAGATTGTCCATCAGGGGGTTACAGGGTTCAAGTCCATGACCAGAGGGCTAGAGGAAGGTTAGGGGTTGTAGGTTCAACTCCCAGGGGGCGAGGAGGATCCCTGCTGCCCCCCGAGAAAAAAAAAACCCTCCTCCAGGACAATATCAGTTAGCCTCTCTTTCTTTTCTCTTCATCACCCCACTGCTGGCCCATTAAAGTCCTGCTTAGTCTGATCACACATGCACACAAACACAGATAACATAGTCAATGCCCAGACATATTCATGGATACACTCCTCCAAGTCAAATACAAATGATTTGCTCTCTGTCTCCTGTTTTCCCACGTTACAGCAAATCATTTTATTTTCAACCTACATCATGATTTCTACCTTTGCCACCTCCATCTCACTCACCGCTCGCGTGGAAAAAACAAACATGGCCACAGCTATCAGTTACAGCAGATGTCAGTGGATATGACATATTTGGGTAAATATTGGATACATATACTATATATATATATATATATATATATATATATATATATATATATATATATAGTCATTGATATTGCCTGGGTGGTTTACATGCAGCTACAGATTGAGTTCAGTGATAGAGTATACATCAGAGACCTGTGCTAGATACTAGACGACCGAGATAGACACACGTGTGTGAGACTGCACGCACACAAACACACACACACACAGAGTGAGAGAGTACAATAACCTGCAGGCCTATAACCTGCCTTGTTGGCTGGATGGGTGGATGCATTATTAAACACACAGGATTTCATATGTAGAGACAGAATATGAATGCTGCACTGTGGAGTTTCACTTGTTTGCTCCAGTCTTCACCAGCTTGATTTTTGTTGAAACTCTTATTGTACTTTCTTGACTAATGTAAAGTGTGATAATATTTCTATCTTTTCCACATTACAATTTTGCTATTAATACTTGTATTGGCTCCTTTGTTCCTGAACAATAGTAACAGCATGTTTTGGTAGGGTCAGAATGGAACGTGGATCTGGTGGGATTGTGACCATCTACTGGTCAGAGGATGAGTGTTCAGGTACTGCAGGGCACAGCCCACAAGGCGGGCAGTGGACGCCATCATACCGATGATCACTGTAAACAGAGAAAAACCTCAGAATCCCACTGATTAACCACAAGGCCCACACACGAGGAACAGCTGAATGGCAACAAAACCACAACACGAGCGCTGTGTGTGTTTACATCTGTAGGGCGGGCAGGCCGGGCCCCGACTCTCACGGTAATCGATGAACGAGGGAGGAAAGGGAGGTAGAGGGCGAGGCAGGGATGTGTGTGCACAGGGGAGGGCGGGTGGGAGAAAATCGGTAAAGAAAGCAGGTTATCTCCCGTCATTAGGGGAGGGGGAATCCCTGTCTGGGTGGGGGGGCTGGGTGGGCGAGGAAGGGTGAGGGAAGGCCGGGGCTCATTGATAAAAAGGGAGAGAGGGGAGAACGGGAGACTATGTTTGGCATCGAGAGAGAGCAGACAATTATCTGTATTGATTAGAGCGGCCCAGTACTGTGAAGACTGAGAAAACTATGACTGGATCAATAGAGAGAGAGAGAGGGAGAGGGAGAGGGAGAGAGAGGGAAAGGGGGAGGAGGAGTTAGAGGATAGACAGACAAACAGAGAGAAACAAACTACAGAGATAAACGATGCATATGATGACAAACATAAAGAGATAGAAACATCGTTTATGGTACAAACCAAAGTCAGACACTGAAGGTGGCGTCAGTGTTATGGGGAGGGAGTTATGGGGAGGGGGACACAGGGCGAGTCATGGAAGCACAGGGAGATACATTGCATTGTTGATGTCATTACTCTTTATCATTGATTTGTCAGCACAACCACAGAGTTCATTCAACAAGCCATCTCCACAGCACATGGCTAAAGAGAGAGAGAGAGAGAGAGAGACATTAACTAAATGCACACTGAGAGATCACAACATGGAAAGTGATGGTGTCACTTCTGCAAACTGCAAGAGGGGTTACCAGCAGGTTTATAGCCTATAGAAGGAGTTAATTTTAGAAAGCATGCTAGAACTGGTCTTCTACATTTACACCCAGCGGGCATGAAGCAGATCGCAACTTCACAATAGTCTCAGTGACGTCAAACATCATCACCACTGTCAAAATGGTCAACACTGAGCTCTTTATTCCCATTTTGGGCTACAAGTAATAGTCTGAAGATACCAAATCAGGTGAATAGGACAACTTCCAATTTGCTGCAAGATACTGTTCACTTTCTCAGGTGATTCTTCCAATTTTTAACAATCCATAACTACATAATCACTCAAACAGTTGAAGTTATCAATCATGCCTTGTTTGTAAATAATAATTAATGTAAATAACAACAAGCCGTGAGAATGACTTAATTATCACAACATTAGTAAATCAAATATAAATCTAACAGAGAAAGGACATGATGGACAAAGAGGAGGGTGAGACTGTGTGCTGGAGATGGAGCTTTGAAAAATGTCAGGAGGGAGGCAGCGTTCAGGTAAAGGGCCCCGCTGTGGGGCCTCTTTTTGTCCTGGACAAAAAAAACCAAAATGGAGAAATAGGGGTGGAACAAAAGGTACACGGGGGAAACAGGAGAGTGACAACCTGTGCTGAGTAAAAACATCCTGCTGGCGCACACACGCTCTCACACACATGCACACGTATTAATCCCTAATCAGACCCCACTGAGTGTGTGTCTATCCACTCACTACACTTCCTGTTACAACTTGCATTTCTTGGAATCCTTGGCCCCATTACCCAGGCAACACAGACCCACATCACACACACACACACACAGGACATCTGTCATTTCCTAGTTTATTGAAGATTACAAGACGATAGAATTCTGCCTCCTTCCTTCTTGATTTTTTTTGACACCACAGAGAAACGTATTGTCAGAAAAGGTTTATCTGAAAGCAAACAAATAGATGAAAAAACAAACTCTGAATGGGGAAGCTGGGCTGGATATTGAGGAAACCTTTGGTAAGGGCAGAAAATGTCAGGTTTGACAAATGACCTTTTAAACATGGAGCAGATGTAGAGAGTCATGTACACTGTGGACAGAGGGCAGCTCAACTGTCTGTCTCTTAACAGCTAGTGAAAAGATAAGTGTCACTGTTCCATATACTGTTAAAGTGAAACACTCACAACTTTAAATCAAAATCCAGAACAAACCAAAGTGCTTTCTAAATCAAAAGTGAATTTTATTCTAGGATGGAACAGAAACAGAACGGAAACAGAACGGAAACAAAATGGGTTGGAAGTGTATGAAAATATTCGAGAACGGATGAAAAACAAATAAACCACGAGGAAGCAGGAAGGAGGTAAATAAGTGACAATGACAGAGGGGAAGAGAGTGCAGAGCATGAATTACAGGTGTAGAGTTATGCATGCATGACATCACTGGACCCCTCCTCCAGCCCTTGGGAATGGGCACCTTGGAAACGGTCGCTAAGGGAACAGAGTACTGGGGGGGGGGGGGGGGGGGGGGGGGGGGGGCGGCGAAGAGGGGTGGACAAGATAGTTGAAAAAATTCAAGAGGCACAAGATAGACAGCTAATGATGAAAGAAAGCAAAGGCATGTGGTGTGGAAACAAAATGGTTTACTAACAAACCAGCATTTACCTTCCTGACGTCCCATTCAGCCAAATGTGCCACCTCTGCTCATACAGGGTGAAAAAGGAAGCTCTATCACAGCTAAAGCCTGCATTGTCCTCCTCCCCCATATACTGTGACCTCTCATCTGCTCCAGTCATTTAGAGAAAGGAGATTTAGTGCAGCACTGAGGCAATGTGATGGTAAAAAAAAGGCACATGATAGAGAGGCTGAGATGGCCTGGGGTCTCTGGTTTAACGCACAGAGTAATATTGATGGAAAAAAAACATGTTGATGGACAAAGAGACACCAGTATAGTGAAATGTTGGCTGTTAATGTATGTGGGTGCTTGGAGGTCATTCTGACCACTAAGCTAGAAGCTCAGTAAGTGGGCTGAGAAATTGAAGTTAGCACACAACACCCACTTTGGTCTTTTGAGGTGTCGCAGTAACAAACACACATGCCCCACGCCCACAGGAATCAACCTTGGTGCCATTCTGACCTCGGCAAACGCTTCTCATCCCTGCAGACGATGCAACGTACACACACACAGCAGCTAAATGGATGCACTATGACTGACTCAATCTTTTCTTTTTACCAGACGGATGAAGAGAGTGTCTCAAGTAGTTCAGGGTCTGATCAACATTACTGCATACCATTAACACATCAAAAACCTGCAGCTGAAAAACTACTAAAATATACACTGTTACACAGTATGAGCAAATGAACGCCTACATTTTCATGCAGCATATTCCAATCCAGTATCATAAACATATCAAAAGGCTTTGACTTGGTATGCAATATAGATTTGGTATGTATGCATAATATGTGATCAATATCTGTTGCTGAATAAAACATGCTGCTGGTTTTTGACAGGCCGATTTGAAATGGAGATGCTATGCTAATACAAAAGGCTTCGGTGAGATTGGCCCTGAACCCTCCAACATACCAGCAGTTCACATTTAGACGATCTCACCTGCACCCTCCATAATGCATGAGCTGCCTGAATATACACCATCCCCTGCACAGCTCTCTCACACCACATGCACAACAATGCACAGAGAGCCAAAGACAGCCGTGCTACAGCACATATGTGCACACTCATGATCATGCAATCCACAGCGACCGAACACAAAACCACCAAACTCCATGGTGGCAATTGTAAAAAAGAGAAAGGAATACTATTTGAGGCGATTTTGTCTCAGAACCAAACTTTGCTGTAATTTGGAAGCAGAGCTAGGCGATCTTAAAAGATCTACTTTCGATTTACTGACAGAATTTGCCCAGACATAACTGTTTTAAAAGCTTTGACTGCTATGAAACATGTTGGGGAAACATCCAGTTTAAAAAAAATGGATAAAAACACACAATTCTTCTTCTTTGATCAAGTGGTGTGAGACACACAGGCAGTGCTTAATCAAAACACTGGTAAGCCATCCTGAACTTCTAGGCTTTCAGCAGCAGGAAACAGGGTCAGGGTTGCTGAACAACTCAGTATGAACTGGTCTGGAGAGTGTGTGTTTATGTGTGTGTGTTTGAGCGTGTGTGCATGTCTGTGGTGTTTGTGCACTGCCAATTAACACACACAGTTTCTTTTTTTTAAAGTCAACTGAAGCAAAAAAATGAGGAATACAAAGAGAGGAAAGTAAAGGCAGCCGAACATTACAGCAGGGAAGTATGATTTACATTACATTACATGATTAAGAAAGTGAACAATAAATATGTATTTACAGGGCAGTATGTCTGTTTTAGAAGACAACTGAATTTACTTGGTGTTCTATCTCTTTCCGTCTCTCTGCCCCTGCTGGTCTTTAACCTTGGCCTCTGGTGCTTCTACCTATCGTAATAAAGTCACCCCTCCTCCTCCTCCTCTTCCTCCTCCTCCTTACCTTCCTCTCTCTCTCTCTCTCCTTCCTCCTCCTCCTCTCTGTCTCTCTGTCCCCCCGGCACCACTGTTGTCCACTGTTCCACTCATTCATAGTAAACACTATTGATTTTCAGCAGGGAAAATAAAAAAAGGGGCCATGAATTTTAATGCCCCTATCTGTCCCCTTCTCCATCTCTTCCTATCCCCCTGCCTCTCCCCTTTACTTCACCCTCCTCCAGCACCACCACCTCCACCCCGTCTTTCCTGAGGGGAGGATAAAGAGATGGGGATTGTGTATGTGTGTGTATATATGTGTGTGTGAGTGTAAGGTGCTGCTACGTGGGAGGGAGGGGGGGCTTTCTCATTTCCCAGCTGTGCCTCTCTCACACAACTGCCCCCCTCCCCAAACTGCTCTCCCTCTTCCTATCCTATCCCTCTTTCCTCCTCTGTCCTTCTCCTCGTCCCTCTGTTGTTCCCTTCTTCTCTTCACACTGGCTTCGACTCTGGGGAGTGGAAGCAAATGAAGCTTATACACACACACACACACACACACTGAGAGGGCTGATAGTCACACACAGATAGGGGCCATCCCATTCTGTAGATGTACACACACGCACACCACAAGTGATACAACCAGTCCCTTGGTCAAGGCCACGTACAGGCAAGACAAACATATACATATAAATGCCCTGTTTTACACACACATAAGCACATACAGAGGCACTGAGTGACTGACACCACCGTCCATCATCACTGCAGAGGTGGAGTCAAGTGTTTAAACATCTTTCCATCTCTTTTCCTTTTTAGTTCTAATGACTTTCTGTGCTATCCTTGCTCTTACTTGACTGTTTCATAGCATTTATCTACCTTCAAACACCCCCACCCATCACCACCAGCACCACCATTCCCTCCCTCTCTGTTCTTTTCTCTGCCTCCCTTTCCCGGCCTCTCTCTTCTACTCTGTGTATTGATTTTGCTATAAGCGGTGTCCCGGTTGCGACAGGTTAGCACAGACAGACAAAGGCAGACTTCATCAACCAGTGTTAAACACAGGAGCCACGTCCTCAATAATCACTCCATCACACAAAAGACAACGGGAGAGCAAGAAAGAGAGAGAGAGAGAGAGAGAAAGAGGGAGAGAGGGAGGCATTGAGGAACAAGTATTGATGACTGGTGAGAAGTAGAAATGGAAGGGAAACATTGTGTTTCTCTCTTTTTGTTTTTTTTTTTCAGAAACAGTTCACTAAGCCATGCACATACACACATGAACATTTGTCCTAACTCTGAACAACTTTTCCTAAATCTTAAAACTTGTTATTTGTCATTCCATCTGAAATACACACACATGTGAGGTTATTTTGCTAAAACAAATTTATCTGTAAAGCTTGATTCAAGGTCAAACTCCCTTTAAACATTATAGCACCGAGTGTAGGCAGACTTCATCTTTTCATATGTGTGTGTGTGTGCATCTGTGTGTGTATGCAGACAGTTTTCATCTCCACTTAATCTCCTGCTCTTAATTCAGAGTGTACATTGAGCCGCCTAATAGGATGTGACTGGAGCTCCTGCTGCAGCACTAGCTAGGTAGCCGCTAATGAGAGGGCCGCCACAGCCGGAGAATCAAAGCGCTTCATCAGCACTCCTAATTACTGTAAACCTCGTTAGCTGGCTGCAAAGCTAACATCTGCTCCCAGTAACAAAGTACATCCAAATATAACGCAGCTCTGGCCTGATGTATCCGAGTGAGAATCAAAGTGTGCTGCTACCACACCCAGTGAATTCATTGTTCACTTTACTGTGTTTGTTGCTTCTCAGGCGGACATTATACAATGTGATAAACATTTTACCATTAACTGCCATTACAGACGCCAAAAGCTTCTCTGTAGTGTTTCACAATACCCCGGGCACGCTAATGTTACCCATCTCTGAAGCAGCAGGTGTGTGGACAGCAGGTTTCCATGTAGCTCTGTCTGTTTGCCCCGCTCACCCCCTCTCTATCTCTGATCAAAGCATGTCCTCTCAACCCCCCCTACCACCACCACCTTCTGCTGTTCCTCTCTTCGTCCTCCACCTTCTCCCCCATCATAATTTGACTGATGATTACACTTGTCACTCATGGCAGCATGTGGCCAATTAGGAAGAGGGGTAATAGGGAGGGGAGGGACATGCAGGTTGTGATGAAGAGGATGGGTGAAGTGGAGGGGGGGTGGTTGACAGGAAATTTGGGTTACAACATGTCATCACTTGTTCCACTTAGGTAGCCTTTTTAGCTCTTAGCTGTGGGAGAAACAAATATTCATTTCTGTTCAATTTTCCTTAAGAGACTCAAGAAACCGCCAAGAGCTGCGCTCTCTTTCTCTTGTTCAGACGCTCCGGCCTTGTCTCACACTCTCTTGGCCACTTCAGCATCTCTCCATGTTCCAGGGTAATCACAGACTCATTTAAAGTCACTTTTGTACACTACCTCTGACTGGTGGTTAAGAGTGCGACCGCAGACTAGGCTTTTATGGCCCTTAATGTGTCCTACAGACACTTTGGCAACCAGGCTGCTGTTGCCCAAGATGTGAGAATACAGAGAGAGAGAGAGAGAGAGAGAGAGAGAGCGAGAGAGGGGAGAGAGAGAGGGAGAGGCCAACAACCATGGCAACTTAACCAGCCTGAAAAAAGGGGGAACGAAAGAGGATGAAAGAGGAGGGAGGGAGAGGGACGTGCACAACAAAATGGACAGAACATGCAAGCGTCAAAAGAAAGGGGAGAGAGAGGTCACTTAGTCACTCCTTCGGCACCCCCTGCTCCGCACCTCCTCCCTCGGCCCCTTTACAAGCAGACAAAGGGACAGAGGGGTGCAGCCCTTGTACAGAAGAAGGAGGGGTCAATCCCCCCTCTATTCATTCTGCTCTCTAATATTTAAGGACAGTTTATAATTTTTTGGAAAATAGATGCAGGAAAAAAGATGAAGAAATATTATTTTTAAAAGACAAAATCATTAAAAAATATTTCATTAAAATATGTCATATTTTATTTAACATCTAAATATTCCACATTCTATCAGCAAAGAGAAAAAAGTGTGACTATGCAGTTACAAAAATATCAGAGTAAAAGAGACTGCACACAGGAACGGGAGGCAGAGGAGCTGCTGGACTACAACAGATTAATTTCAGAACAGAATGCTCCTGCCGAGAGAAGGATGGAGAGCAGGAAGGATAGAGGGGGATAAAGAAAAGCGAAAATGCTGCAAAGAAAAGGAGAGAGGGGAGATTAAACATGCAATCAACTCCCTCAAAAGGTTCTTTTGGAGAGTCGCTGTGCGTGCGTGTGAGAGAGAGAGAATGCATTTGTGATTATGTGACATTGCTTATAGCGTTCACTGCTCAGCGCTCCAAACCTGATCGGTAAGCACTCTCATCCTCCCGCGGTCTGAAGGACAGCAGTGGAACCCCAAAGGTTAATAGGACACCTTCATTACCATAAATCTTATCAGCTAAATGAAATGGAGAGAAGGACCCCTGATTTAGTCATCCGCTCTGCTCGGGCTAAGGGGAGACACCCAATCAAACCTCTGGATTTTATTGGTCTTTTTTATTATCTAAATGTACTGGCACATGAGCGGGGTGAAAGAGGTGACAGGCAGCAGCAATCAACTACAGAAAAAGACAGCGGCTAGTGAAAACACATTGTTGGTCTGTAAATTAGACCACAGGCACTTCAGCAAATAGACTCAACAGACGGTGCATACGTTTGCTACAAAGTGGGAGTCTCTGAGACTTGTTTGAATAAATCAGAGTGAAAAAAAATCACTGAAATCCGCTAATCAAGAGTTCAACATAGTCAGCAGGAGTTACACAGTTTGTTTTGACTGCCTGGTTTGGTGTGGGTGATTGGCAGCATGTGGCGATGCCCACTCCAATCCTGATTACAGCCAGGCCACCACTGACCGAGCATACACACACACACACTCTGTGTAGGATGTCCCCCATGTAGGTCAAGCATTCATGCTGTCCATATGTACTACATCATCTGTATGTTAGTGGAGAGAGAGCGATAAGGACGGAGAAACACAAGAGGAAGTAGAAATCAATATCAAGAATGGAGTCAGCTGGTTTGTTTATTCCTGCTGATGTGTTGATTAACAGCCCACACATACAGTACACACACACACACACACAAGCTATCCCTCTGTGTGTGTGTGTGTTCACTGTTGGTGATTAAGGTCTCCAGGTCTGATTAAGTGGCCTGATCACCCAGCCTCTGGTTCTGACTAATGCTTGGCTGGATTTTGCTGGACACAGTGAACAACTATGGTACACAAAATGATTCCAAGTGTGTGTGTGTCTGTGAATGCAGTGAATAAAATAATAGGTCATTAGATGAATGTATTAGCTTCAAAGGTGTCTTTGTTGGAGCATACATATTTAAAGCAGGTGTGTAAAGGTCATTGTTTGGTGAATGTGTGTGTGGTAATGGTTATAAATACACTAATGGTTGATGAGGATGTATTGTGTGTGTGTGTGTGTGTGTGTGTGTCCTGGACTCTCTCCTGTTCCCAGGGAGAAACTCAATACCACTCATGCTGCTAATGAGCTGCGGGACCTCATCAGCATTAATACTACATTAGTCTTAACCAATACACACACCAGACCATACACACCATTGCACACACACTTTATATAAATACAACCTACCGGCACATATGCACACCTGTGCAAATCCAATAAAAAGGTAAACAGTTAATAGGATTAAGAACAACTTTCAAACCCCCGCTGCAACACAAATAACACAGCAGTGCTAATGTTATCATTATACACTTACAGACTGGATTTGTTTGGATTAATCTAATGCTTTATTCCCAGTGCTATTTATTTATTTTTTTAAATGTCACCAGAACTATTTTAATAATATCCTGTGTAAGCCTCACGTCACTGCTGCGGCTGCTTTGGGCCTTGTCACATTGTCAAACTGTGTTGGACATCTACATGAGTGTAATGTACGTAAATAGACGACCGATAGCCCATTAGCTCCTGAAGCATTCTGCCATCAGCCTGCTGCATTCAGAACCCTGTGGCTGGCTCATACACTGCAATCTAATTCTACTACCACAGGGAAAGGGAGAGAGGCAGAATTGTATTGTGACAAAGCAGAGAGTGGGAGGGAAAGGGAAAGGAAGAGGAGAGAGAGAGGGCTACAGAGAAGGAGAGAGGTAGCTTAATGCAATAAAGCATGTAGTATTGACATCTTTCTCGTGTCTATTGATTCCCCATTATGTTGCTAACAAACCCAGGTTGACATTTTGTCATTTGCAATCATGTTAACACTGCGACTTGCACGCTCCCCTCCACAAACCGATCTATACCTACATGCACTAGCTTGCACGTGCGCACACACACACACACACACTCATGCACACTCTCTCTTCATCACACACAGCAAATGGGTAAGCACATGCATGGTCTTATATCATGCAGCAATCGAAGACATGTGCCAGTGCCCCGTACACATGTAGAAATGCCTTAAAAGTAGCACAGGCAGAGTGCTGCAGACCGCCTGATTAATGGATTAAGACCGAACATTTTATTGGAAAATATAAAATAAAATCATCGGATTGGCTGTACATGGTCAGTAAATATGCAAAAACATGTATCAATGCCTGCGTGGAAAAATGTCACTGCCTGAGAAAAATAAGCAACTTATGTGGATCTAAAATCTGATGTGAGTTAAACAGGATACGGTGGGAAATGGTGGTTAATGGTATGTGATAAAAAGGTGCAACAGAGATGAACTGAATCCAGGTGTGTGTGTGTGTGAGAGAGAGAGAGAAATAGAGAGGGAGTCAAGCAGTCTCCTTGATGTCCCATCATATCATATCATATCAAGCTCTGTGCTGTGTGGGAAACCTGCGGTTTCTTCTCTATGTCCCATTAAACTTTCATACAACAGTTAATGCTGATGGCTTCACAAACCACTTCACTACACACACACACATATGTACACACACATAGTTCACACAGTAGTGGCCCTGACCTGTACCTTCACAGACACAATGCCATTAAAAATAGAACAAAACCTGGATCAGTTAGAGCAGCTTGCTATCCGGGTGGAAAACGGTCTAACATGCTTGCTTTATGCTGCTGTATATGATGCCCTGTCTGTTTCATGACACTGTGTGAGTGTGTGTGTGAAAGAGAGAGAGAGAGACCCCACAGGGGTTGTGCATGAGTGCTTGAGGCCTGTTGTAACATGAAAGAGAATGAAAACACAGGGGGCAAAGTAGGGTCGGGTGGGGCTGAGTCAAACACTCCTGCTCTGACCTTTGACCTCCCACACAGAGCTCTAACACACAGAAGTCAAGGAGCCACCACCAGTCAAAGAGACAAGTTAACTGAGAGCTCGAGTCAAGAGCCCTACAACTACCTGCAAACCCTGAGTGTGTGTGACGTTACTTTGTGAAGGTTGAGAGAGCAAAGATTAGGGTTCAAGGGCACAACTTGATCTTTGTCGAAAGACTTCCAGGTGACACTATTCCGGAAGAAACCAGAGTGTGGTGGGATTTGGTCCTAAGATGTCCAACTGAGCCTGCACTCTTTTAGCAACAACCCCTCTGAGTTTGAAAAGGACAGCACCTTGTACTGCGTTATCAAAAATGGAATAAAATCAGCATAGCATTGTGAATCACTGTTATCCCACCATCTAAGGAATTCAGCAGCGTGTGCACACATCCCATCAGTTTGCCTGCTTATTCAGATGCCGCCCTGGCCTGGGACACTGCAACATAATGGCTCATCCGTGGTTTACTCTCACCTCTCAAGCTCAAACTGGGTTTTCCTCTCCCTCCTCGTTTTTCACTCTGTCATCTGCTCTTACTTTCACCCGCTTCCCTCTCTCTCTCTCTCGCTCTCTCTTTCCACATTTTTTTATCTCATTTTGACATTCGCCATTTTTCAACGTGTGGAGCGCGAACTCCTCCTTCCCCCGGTCCACGCTCCTTTGCCTCATCCTCCCTCCAACCACACTCTCCCCTCTCCTCTCTGTATATCTCCAGAGATATAGTGGGTAACAGGTCCCCTTCATCCCTCCACGCTTCTTTTTCTCTCTCCCTCTGTCACCTGTCCCCTCACTGTCACACTCTTGACTGAGTATGTGGAGTAAGGGTGAAGGCTGGCATCTCCAAAATCAAATAGGCTTGAACTGATCTGGAAATGAAAGGGGTGCTGTGCTGGGCTGGGCTGGAAAAGGAGAGGAGTGGCCCTTTAAGAACCTAAGGAGTGCATCATACAGGCACATTTACAAACACACAAGTCACTCTGTGTGTTAATGACTAACAATAAAACATATGATTGATCTAATGTACTTTCCATCACTTCCCTACACACTCGAATCCTTCAGTAAGCACAAACGGGGCAGATAAAGAGAAAGAGCTGAGCAGCTGTTGCATGTCTGAGAAAGCAGCCCAGGCTGGACTGAGTTGGAGACACACTCTGACACACTGAAGCCGGCCTGGCTGCTCCCACCATGCGTCCTTTTCTTCCACTTGAGCGCAGATGAAACGCAGACGCGGCGCCCCAGCCTGAGCCGGCTCCCTCCCTCCCCCCTTCCTGACTCTACGCTCCCTCTGCTATTCGCTTTCTATCGTGCAGAGCCGAGCTATGGGACAGAAGAGATGTAGTCGCTCGAAGTCTGGTGGTGTTTACAAAGATGCGAGGCTTGTCAGCTAACCTCCATGCAAGTCAAAGCAAAACGCGATTACTACGGACGATCAAAAGGAGCCCAGACACCGGTCCCTAACAAGTTATCTACGTGAATAAAAACACAAACACCAATTAATATAGGTCTATTAAATACAATAAAAAATAGATTTTCCATGTCCTTCTTCTCTGGTGTTCGTACTCCTCCGTGCACCTATTCTCTCCTTCTGTCTCCCCCTCTCCCTGCTTCCACCGGCCCAGGAATCGATCTCCGCAGGATCGATAAGTTGGCATGAATATTCCCTGCCTGCCGAGAGTCTAGTTGGGGAGAGTCGGAGGCTGAGGCTCAGGCGTAGGCAGTGGAGAAGAGGGGAAGGACGGGGACGCAGACGGGAGAGAAAAATACGCGGAGAAAGGAGCACATACACGGTGTGGAAATTATCCAAGAGACGGGCGGGACAGTGGCGCATCGTTTCACAAAATGGACAGCGAAAAAGAGGACATTTTAAGACACTAGTTCTCAATCAGTCTGGACACTACTGTGCGCTGGGAAAACACTTCTTTGATTTTAACAATCGCCCCGCAAGTGCTAAAGGACTCTGCCTTCTCAGGGAGCCCGAGGAGAGCGTGTGTGTGCGTAAGTGGGTGTGTGCGCCGACAGCAGCCTCTCCTCCGCTGCAAGTGCATCGGCACCGAGTAATGCAAGGCAGGGCGGGTCTGCATGGCTTGGCCGACATGGAGGAAGGTGTAGTAGTGAGGGAGAAGAGAGAAAATGTCTTACCAGAGTTGGAGCGCAGAGCCAGGGGGGACTTGAGACGCCAGGCGCTGAGGTCAGGGGCAGTTCTTTGAAACACGAACGGAACTGGCAATGGAACAAACATGATCTTCCTCCGGTTTCTGGTTTTGTTGCAAATAATCTGACTGAAGTAGCACTGTAATAAGCTCGGTCCTCCTCTGAAGCTTCTGTGTCTTCGTCCGTTTGTCTGGCAGACAGCTTTGGGGAAATATTTGGTATGGAGAGCTCACAACATTCGCCGTTAGGTGTGTACACATGTAGCCCAGCTGCGCTCTTTTATTTACATTTATGGACCGGTGGTCGGCATTTGGTGTAAATGTGCATAGAACATATAAGTAGGACGGTCCCTGGAGTGCAGCAGTTACAGCTTTACAGAGCAGACGAACACACAGACGGACGGAGAGGAGATCAGACCTCACTACTACGGGCTGCACGGGGGAAAAAAGTTGTGTTACAAATACAGGCCTATTGTAGGAGCCTAATAATAAAAAGGCTGCGCCTGCGTTCCTCTGCTACCTTTGCACTGCTAAAGCGTTCTCCTTGAGTAAACACGAGAGGCCCGGGAGCTTATTTCATCATCTCACTCCTCAGCTGTAATGTTTTCCTGTAGGTGTGAAAAGGCATGAGAACAGTCGCTAGCCTATTCCTGTAGCATCACCGGCCGGGCTTAGCTTTGGTATCCGCTTTAATGTAAAACACCACAGTAACTAATGACACATAGCAACAGACGAGACAGTGTAAAAAAGGCCAGCAATAGTTATAAAGACTTATTTGGATCTCTGTAGTATTTGGTTTGATCTGTATATTTGGTCTGTAGCTGCGCGCTCTCCTGCTCCTTCCTATGCATGAAGGCTGCGCTGTAACACATTCATCCTCTTCGCGCAAAGCAGCGCGTCGCGTCGGGAGCGCGTTTTAAAAACCAGCTTCATTAAAGGCTATCAGCAGCGAATAAATAAACAAGTTGGGGTGTGTTGGTGGTGGTGGGGGGGTGGGCACGGACACACACATACACACGCACGCACGCACACACATAAACACAACGCGCGCGCTTGGCCCTGACGCTCCTCCTCCCTCGCTCTCTGTCACAAGGCAGTAATTAAAACGCAATCAATCGATAGATAAATAAATAAATAAATAAGTAAACACGGCGGATAAATAAATAATCAAAAAAAAAAAGAAGAACACTGAACCACAAAAACAACGGGAATAAGAAAGCGTAAAGAATCCGACTGTAATGTCGCGTGTTACCGGAACACTTGCCTATCTCCGTCCATCCGTCTGTGTGTCTTTTTTTGTCTGTCTGTTTGTCCCCGTTATTATTTGGGAACCCCAACAGCTCATTCGACCCGGCTCCCTCCAGGATTGTAGCGATCTGCCACTAGGCTGGCCGCAACATTGAGGCGAAAGAGGACCCGCTACTACTCACACATCACCACCCCACCCCCGCACCTCCCTCCATCCCTCAATCCCTCCCTCCTGCCTCCCACTCCCCCACGCACACACACACACACACACACACCCTCCGCTCCCCCATCTCCCTCGTTTTCACTACCGCTGCAAAAGGTATCCTGTATTGATTTCTGGATTTTTCCCCCTCTTAATAATACCGGCTATAATGATGCCAATGGTGATCAGTGCATTACTACCGGCCTCCTCGGGAAGGCATGAAGACCCGATAAGAGAATCCATGGATACCTATAGGTGCTTAGCACTAATACTTACCAGGATACCCAGCATGCACACAATTAAGTTATCTCATCACTGCATGCTTTTAACAAGTCCTCCTGAGCGGACAGAGGGAAGAGGAGAGCGACCACTGCTGTTCCAGCTCTGAGTGTGGTAACATCAGGATAGTTTGCAGGATGGATTCTGACAAAAGTCCAAAATGCAACATATAGGCTATATAAACTATTGCTATTATATTTTGGTTGAATGTTTTAAATGCACATAGAGCCATGGATATCAGTGGATGAGCCCCTCCATTACAGAGGTGATCACCACCACCACCACCACCAGCCTCCCCCCCTGCTCCCGGACCTCCGTCCCAGACACGCACGCCGGCCTCCCCAGCATGTCTCTCCTCGCCCTGTGCCCTCTCCTTCCCCGGCACCGATATGTTACACGCTGTCAATTACAAGCCAGCATCAGTCAACGCCGACCGCTTACACACCAGATTATTGTCGATATAGATTTTTAAATAGAAAAATCTATACCTTAAACATCGCAGTCAATACGAGCAAATCGATAGGAATGAGAGAGAGCTCTGGCTCCTGTTGGGCCTGGGAGCCCCACAGGACTGTTTATATCTGCTCACTTAATGCCTTTTCCTCATTAGGCTTGTTTTAATGGAAATTGTGCATGCAAGAAATTATTTCCCTAATATCACTGAACTGTCATTTACCAACTAATCAGCAGCCATGTTGTTAAGAAATGTGTGCTGCACACTAAACTGGCATATTCTTAATTATGAAAAATGTGTCATCCCTTCTAGTAGACAACCAGGTTTTATTGTCCTTCTCCCTCTGCTTCACGTATGACAGATGACATCCGCAGGTCCGGTGAGGGAGAGGAGGGGAAGGGAACAAGGGGAGTAGAGAGATGAAGAGGAGAGAGAAGGATGGAAAAGAGGTAGAAAGATGAAGATTTTGGGGAGAGAAGAAGGAAGGAGCAAAAACTGATAGGAGTAAAGGTGGTGGAGTAATGAGTGAGAAGGTAGAGAAGAGAGGTGAGACAAGAGGAGCAGAGCGGAGAAAGGAGGAAAGGCAGAAGTGACTAGTTGTCCTTCAAAGACCCCCTTCTCTCCACAAAGGGAGCCATGCGCGCCCCCTTTCCCTCCTCCCCACACTCCTTCCAGACAAAAGCAATTATTTCTTGTAGAATGTAGTGTGGTTGTGCGCGTCTGTGGAAGAGAGGGATGGAGGGAGGGTGTGTGTGAGATTGAAGGAGGGGAAAATAAGATGGTGTTGGAGGGGTGAGGAGGATGAGGAGGTGAGGGGGGGGGGCGGAGGTGGGGGGATGCTAACACGTACAGCATCCACCCGTTTGTCCTCCACACACTCTTCTTACCAAACTCTTATTTTTCCTCCATCTGACAAAGCCACAGAGACACAGAAACAGAAAACTACCCAGAGCCGCTTTAAAACACTTCTAAGAATTCACAGACGGTGCTTAAATTTTACACATAAAAAACTTTTAAGGAAGAAGCAAACTCTCCCTCTGAGTGTCTTTCACACAAATGCAAGCATGTGCTGAATTAAGATTTTCATTTGTATGTATTCTTCCTCATTATGTACAGAACACAAAGGCTCTGATACCAGGCCACGGCATCCATATAGTTCACATACTGTCCATCTGTCTGTCTGTGAACAGACCACCTAAATTCAGCCTCCACAGAGTGTGTGTCTTTCTTGGTGCCTATAGGGCACCTGCAGCGACTGGGTTTTAGTCCCCAGGGACAGAGCACCCCTGGGGTGGGCCACTCCAACCAATAACCCCTGCTGGACCACACTCACTGGGGGCCCCGTGGTCCTGATTGTCCACCTCCCTCCCTATCAAGCCTCCCAATCCATACAGAGAGATATATAGCTGGTACCATTGTTTTTTGGGTCGTGTCTTCACCCTGCTGTATTGAAGAACGCTCCTCCAAAATTGCAGAAAGTAATACAGCGCTGGATGTAATATTGGATAGCAGCACAAAGTTCAGAGCGACGGATCACCTTTGTACATTAGCCGCAAAGCTAGCACTTATCATCAAATAAAATTTCTACATGCAAGTGTGCTCAGTGAGAGTGTGATTCCTCTGTCAGTGTTTTTTTTGTTTTTACTGTAAATTTATTTTATTTCCAGTACTTTCTACATACATTATGTCTGAGTGCAGCTCAAGAATTTATC
Organism: Parambassis ranga; assembly: GCF_900634625.1. Classification (NCBI taxonomy): domain Eukaryota; kingdom Metazoa; phylum Chordata; class Actinopteri; family Ambassidae; genus Parambassis; species Parambassis ranga. The sequence continues at coordinate 13,251,397 of NC_041036.1, forward strand.
AATTTATCATGTCATATTTTTACAACATTAATATTTATCTAGCCTACTACAAAATGTATATGATATTATTATGATTAAATGTATCTATTTACATTAAAGATGAACTGTGTAAGTTATGATGTGCTTTCTTGTTGTCTGGTGTGTGACCTAATATTTCATTACAGTTTTTAGATCTATGAAAGCATATAAAAAATTAAATAAAATGACATTTGAAAGCTTTTATCTGGGTTATTTATTATTATCAGATTTAACTATATTTCACAATAAAACACAAAAGATCAATGTAATGATCTAAACCAATAACAATAATTCAATATTATATTAGCCTGCTCTCAATACTCTGATACACATAAATTATGTATTAAAATAACATGTTTTTTGCATTTCTTCTTCTCTTATAAAAAGCACTGTATTTGCAGGTGATTAATCAGTAGTTTTCCTGTCCTACACTAGTTACTAACAAATATATTCATAGAAGCAATTTGCTCAAATTTGTCCCCGCTACATGTTTTTCACAGCTTGTGCTGTGGGTCAGGATGTGGCATGAAATATTTATCCAATCAGAAAGAGCCAGAGGTATCCTTAGGCTACACATTAGTCATAACAGGGGGCATCCATTAGTCATATTGTTTATTGCACTCTTGGAGATTGCTTGTTATTATATATATTATTGTTGAATGATTGATTTGACTAGTTGAAAACACTGTCTTTGAATATTCAGCATGGGGTTTTATTGTAAATGATGCATAACAAGCAAAAGCAACACTTAGTTCCTCTTGTAATGGTGTGTATTATATTTGTCAGAGCAGTGTGTGTGTGTGTGTGTGTTCCTGTCTGCGTGTGTGTGACCCAGCTCATCCGCGGGTGTTCGCATCCATGTCATGGTCGTAGTTAAATGGTGATGTCATGTTGACAAACGAGCTGGTTGAATTAAATTCTCACTCATCAATAACAGCGCTGGTCGGGAATCAATAGCAGCCAACAGTGGCGTTACTGGCTCTGTCAGCGGGCCTAACAAGGCCCTATTAGAATGGACAACGCTCTCTCACTGTCGCCCTGTCCCGCCTCAGTCCAGGAGCAGCGTCAACACACTCTTTCTCATATCCTCTCCCACACACACACACACCAATAACAGCAAAATGCAATATTCACATAAAGCCATGCTCTGACATGATGTATAGATTTGTCAAGATAATATGGATATGATGCATGGGCTTTTATGAGGTTTGTTTGTTGGTGTCTTTGTCAGTGTGTGTGTGTGTGTACAGTGAGTGGGTGGGTGAGCATTGTTTGTGCATCTTGGTAGGTGCCAGTGTGTGGGAAGGCATGAAGCTTTGGATCCTAACTACAGAGTTCACATCCCACCAAGATTCAATCAATCCGAGAAGACACACATACAGGAGAAGGACTAGAGCTGTAGGAGCAGGTATGTAGATGTCAGTGCCAATTCACAGTCACACACACACACACAGTCCCATATTTACACCAGCAATGATAAACTCAGACATGTTTAGGCACACACAAACCATGACTGCACACCGCTATCTCCATCCTTTGACTTCCTGCATCCATCCACCGTCCCTTCTCTCTTTCAGTGAACAAGCAGCTGATCCAGCTAAAGCCCTTGTTCTTCCTGTATTCCTTGTCTTTTTTATTAGTTTTTATTAACTTTGCCTCTCTCTCTCTCCCTGTCAGCACTCTCAATAATCAATGCTGATATATTGCCAATATCCAGCTCAGTCCCTCGTGCCATCTTTCACTGAGGCTCCGTTATTGGGGGAGATTGGCCCAATAATAATGATATTTATTATAGATATTTATTATCTGCGTTAGTGGCAGTGCTGCGGATGCACCCTGCTCAAGACTTACAAGCCACAGAGAAACACACACATACACACAGAGATTCTCTCTGGGGCTCCTTAATTTACACTGGTAATATCAGGCGATTATTCCCCATACAGATAGTGTAAGGTTATCAGCAGTGTTAGCACACAGCGCTTGCAAACAACTATGTATTCGCTCAACATTATAGAGTCCACTGCACCTGCGTGTGTGTATGAGTGTGCATGGAGGGCTGGAGGTTCACCTACGGCAGCCTACCGGCACTGAGCAGTGTTTAGAAGCCAAGGGAGGGTTGATGGGAGGGGTCAAGATTCAAACAGCGCTTGGTCAGGGGAGGGGAGGCAAGAGAGAGGGGACTGGACAATCTGGCCTCTCACCCTCCACACTCCTCCTCCACACACACACACACAAAACACGTACACACACTCTCCAACCCCCCCAGGCCTCATCTACACCTCCTCCATCTCCCTCCATCCCTCCAGTAGCCAGGGCCCCAGACGGTAATCCACCCCAGTGCTCCTCATCCTTTCATGTATTGATTTCCTCTCCTGCGCCACGGTTACATGTCGCACCCACGTCATTGGGTCTCGGCTGCTTCTACTACCACCCCCTCCCCTCCCTGCCTCACCCATCCACCCACCCTTACCTCCCCTCCCTCCCACCATCCTCAACAACAACAACTAAAGGTGGAAGGGAGGGAGGGGTGAGGCAGAGAGGGGAGGAAAAGGAGTTAGAGGGGACTAAAGGGAGGAAAAAGAGGGCAGATAAAGCACTGCAGTATTTCAGTAAAGCAACCAGCATTTTACAGGGATAGAAACAAACAGGAGAGGATGGAGAGAGAAATAACAGGAAAAAAAATCTGCCCCTGGGGGGTGCAGAGGATATTGTGGAAATTATCAGAGTGCGACACACGCTCGAAGTCCATGCCGATAGATTTATTTCGAATTTGTCTTTGACAGTGAAATTTATCATAGAGTAGGCCTGTATCTGTTCTAATGATATAGACACATCTGGAAGGGTCCAAGGCCTCAGTCTGATATTCATTAGCAGAGCTGCAAAGATCGAGTGATTAATAAATCAGACAGAGAATAAATTTGCAACAATTTGCACCTGACTAATTGTTTTGTCAGTCTAGATGTTTTAGACAGACACATACAAATACTTTTGTCATATGATTTTCTAAAAACCTTTAACCATACTGATGTGATATTTTTATGGTCAATATGTGCTCAAATGTGTATCTCACTGTGTGTGACATCCCTGAGTGAACGGATGAAGTATGTATGAGACTGCAGGCTGGAAGTACGACAGGTCAAGGTTATGTTTTGAGTGTGTATTGGACGAGGTGTGTGTCTGTGTGAGTGTGCGAGAGGTGCCCAAGGACAGCATGTGCGTATGAGTGCACCACTGTGTGTGTGTGCGTTGTCTTGATCATATATGTGTATATGTGCATGAGCTCAGAGGGATAGGGCCGTGTTTGTGAGTGTGTTTGCTGAGTCTGCAGGTTCCTACCGCTCATCTAAAAGAGCAGTCAGTAAGAGTGACCATCAGGATGTTTGCAGGCACCTTTCTGTGTGTATGTTTGTACATGTGCAATCTTGAATCAGTATATTCTTATTTTATCCATGTGTTTTAAACCAGGTTGCATGTATGTGTGTTTGTGTGTGTGTTTGTGTGTGTGTGTGTGTGTGGTGTCAGGCCATCCCTATCCCTATCATCAGGGCAAACAGACTCCCCATCACCAGAAAGCAAACAGCAGCTCGGCCCAGGGTATGCATTTTAAACACTTACTCTCATTGTCTAGCCAATACTCACATTTTGCACACAGCCTGAAAGATGTTATTTAGCATTTTCTGCTGATGCAAACTGCAGGAAGAAAATGTAAATACCGATCTCTTAAGCAAAATGTTCTCTTCTGTCAGGGCCATCATAATCACTGTCATTGCCAGCTTCACGATCATCATAAAAATACAGCTATTACAGCGCACTTTTTAAAACATCATACATTTAATGCCACTGCAGAGCGGCATTACATCATCCCTGACAGCAGTCGTGATATTGAAGTTTTTTTTCTCTCTGTGTTGCTGACAATAGTTGCTTTTTCTTGCTTGCCTTTGGAGAGCACTTATCTTAAGTGGATCTACGCAGAGTAAATTGTAATTGCAACACAGTAATGCTACATATGGTCCATATATTGTGTGTTGTTAGAAGGCACTCAACTGTACACCAAGACAGAAAAGCAGCAAATGACTTTAGAAAAGGTTAGCACAATTTGGTCAACTACAGAGACTATAAAAAGGAATAGCTATCAGCTGAATGTCTGAATTTGAGCCTCACTTAAGCCAAGAAAAGGTCAAACACACACACACACATAAAAACAAATGTATAAACACACTTTCATGTTCCTGTGCACAGAAAAAATGTATTCTTTAGTTCATCTATACTAGTTGAGCTCACCCACATTTAAGTGTGAGCAGAGAAGCACATGTGCACACACACACACACACACACACACACACACACACACACACTTGCGGACTCGGATACAGCCAATTAGGTCCACCACCTTCAGAGAAACACCAGTGGGCATGTAAGATTCTGAGTCCAGCGGGCCTCTAAAACCTAACACAGTCATAAGCCAGAAATAACACACACACGTCTCCAGTAGGCTCTGCAGACCATGTGAAATAGCAAGGCAAAGACAAAACACTCCATTCCATCTCTGACATTTCCAATACCTGTCTATCCCTCATAAACCTCTGTTCACCCATAAAGTGACTCATTCTTCACAGATGAACATGTTCTATCCAGGCGGCTACCAGGCTGGCAACTTACTGCCAGCCCTTCCTGAAGCTTGTTATAATTATACAGCTATTGATTCACCTCAGTCTCTTTGATTGACAGACATGTTAAAGATAAGTAAAATCCTGTGAACAATGTGTAGATTTGATTCCTCCATTTTGCTCTACTCCCACACCGCTTAACTGTATTTCCCCTCCTCTGTCTACTTCTCTCACTCTGTTAATTCACTACACTGTCACCGGTCAGTGTATTTACCTAACACCATTCTTTCCCCCTTTTTCCCCTCTTACTCTCATCTTCTTCTTCTCTTTTTCTTCTCACTCCTTTTCTCCATCTCTGCCCCAGCGAACGGTGAGACTGTGTGAGTGAGTGCGCAGGAGATTTAGAGCGGGGATCAATAAGAAATTTAAAAATCAATGCACTTAGCGCCAGGAAATCAATGGGCCTAATCGGGATGCCAATCGGCCCAGTCAAAACAATTAAGAGGGAAGAAAAATGTTTAACAACCTCCTTTTGCTTACCTAGACACAGGGGGGGAGAGAAGGGAGAGAGTGACAGAGGCAAGGAGGCCTAAAGAGGAATATCAGAGGCAGACATGGAGGGATGAGATGTAGTGATATATGGGAAGGAAAGGCTCAGGAGAAAAGGCTGAAAGCTTAGACTGAAGGAAAGAAGGATTGGAGGGAGGGGTCGAGAAAAGGCAGGAAGAGAGGGACAGAAATGGAGATAAAGAGCCGCAAAAAGGAAGAGTATGAAGCAGTGGGCTGACAGTCATGAAGGAGAAAAGTTGAAGGATTTAAATGGCATAGTACAGCCATCCAAAGCCATTTTTCATATGAATATTCTGTTGCTTTTTCCAAGAAAGAAAAAAAAACGTAACAAATAAAGTCATGGTTTGTGATCAGAAACACAAAAGTAATACCCTCCCTCTGAAAGTGCTACTATTTGGCTCATCAAAGGCTTCCAAAACAGCTGCTCCCTATGGTCAGACACAGCACAGTGTAGTACTCATCTTGTATGTACCACACAGCCAATCAAGTGACAGCCTGAATCACAGACAACCAAACACTTCCAAATCAACGGCATCAAAAAAGGAGACTTTTTTTTGTGCTTCCCATCAAAGTGCCCAATCATACACAATATTTGTCAGCATGGGCGCCCAATGAGGAAGCTGCGGCTGAGTGCAGCAACGGCGGAGCGGGTTGGTGGGTGGTGGTAGGGGGGCTAATTTGGGGTCAATCAATAGATCTCCTCTCTCTCTATCTTCTGCCTACTCACCACGCTAAAATCAATGGGAAAGCCAATAGTTCTCCGCCCCAGTGTGGATTAGTGAACACACAACTAATCAGCCAGTCACTGAAACTGACATCTCAGCTATTAACCTATTGATACGGGAGACACGTGTTGAACACACACATACACACACACGTTGCCCCACATTCCAATACAAACATCTGCTCGAGATGTAAACACACTTACTCTTTTGGAGGTGTATAAATGGCAAAAAAAATTGCTGTTAATTTGACAAATCATTTAACAAAATACATAAAATAAAATTGTGCCTGAAGGTGTGATTAATAAACATTTGTTCTTTTAGACAGACCAACAGCATTGTCCCCTGATTCAAATACAACCAGCAGACATAGAGACATTTTCAGGCTTTCTCTCCTCACATCACATCCAGTCCCATGCCTCATCTTTTCTGTGGGATCCCTGGCTTTGAGGGTCAAAGGGGGGACTCGAAATGACTCTGTGTGGACGCCAGCTTCACTCTAATTCAGGTGTCAGCCACTGACCAGCCAACACTGGCCTCCATTAAGCAGAGAGGGGGTACGTGTTAGAGACGGAGAGTGTGTGTGTGTTGGCTAATAATATGATGGCAGTCTGCCAGTTCAGACTGATGTATACATTTCTGAATAACTGGTTGTAAAAATATTGTGAAAATAAACAGCAGATGAGGCTGAAAATCCAGGCTGTGATTAGTTACTTGAAAATACAACACATGCAGCTGATTAGAGAAACATTTCACTGAGAAGGCGATTTAAAACACACCTGTCAAAAATCACATTAAAGACAATAAATTGAGTGACTTAAAAGAAACCGTTACTGTGTTTTTTTTTTTTTTTTGGTGCCAAAACACCTCACCAAGTCTCCTCAGGAAGATAAAATAATATGTACCTGGCTCTTAAGAGGAGCACTACACAAGGATCATTTTTCAAAAATAACAGCCTGACTAGCTTTCATCCCTTACTTTTGAAAGCCCTCTTGTTTTCTGAGATTGCCTCTCCTTCCTCTGTTCCTCCTCCTCTCCCTCCCCATCCCCTCCCCTCTCTGTCATGTTTTAGTTTTCATATGTTGGTTTTGTTCTTCCTCATTTTCCCCTTGTGTAAAAAATGAAAGGCTGAAAATAGGATGAGTGAGGGGGGGAAAGGCAGGAGGCAAAAGCAGCGACTGTACATCAGTGAAATCACTGTCTGCAGTGCTGAGACTCTCTCTCTCTGCACTGACAGTTACCGACTACAATACAGCCCCAAACCCCATCCATATACATCATACTCTGCAAACCAAATGTTATCCATAGACAATGCAAAAATGGGCCCAGTGTTGAATGACTGTATACCAATGTGATAGTCTTACAGCATGACAAGAGGAACAGCATTGATCAGCCACAGGCAGCTGCATAAAAAAGCCTTTAAATCGCATTCAGACGTACAAGTTATTTGAAAAGCTAAATCCAACCCATGCATGTGTTTGAATTAGTTATCAACCATGCACATTGTAGTGTGACAGCTGAGGCAAAGCAAGGATAACTGTCTGTCTTCTCCTATCTCTTTTTTCTTGCTTCTCGACATCCTTTCAGGAATCCTTTTTCACACGTTAAATGCACAACCAGAATGGAAGTGAGAGGCGTATGAAGTGGACTGCATTTCTTTGTTTTTTTTCTCTCTCTCTCCTCCTTTTCTTTCCTTAGCAGACTTTTATTTCCATGGTGGACCTGGCTCGAGCAGCGGACAGTCATGGCTCGGCCCGACATGATTGTATGTTTAGGCCTAATCCAAACCTCTTCCTCCACACTGTTGTGGGTTTGATGGAGATGGAGAGTGAGAAACTTATTGAAAGACAGAGAGACACAGAGGGATAGAGGGGGAGAGAGAGGAAAAGTGTGAAGTGGTATTGTCAAGATGTCCAAGTAAGTCTGGATGCATTGGTTCCGTATAACATTCCTATTCCACCTCAACAGACGGATGCTGCCATTCTGTGAGGACGCAATCCTGATTTCTCGCTTGAGACCCAATATCTGCACCATACAAATAGGGAGGGATATGGAGGGAATGTGATACAGACCGGGAATATGGCTCTTTCTTCTTATCCTGCTCAGCCATATTGATGTTTTTGAGCCTTTCATTGCTCAGCCTGTATGAAGTCTTGCAGGGCCGGAGCCATTGACAGATTAAGAAAACATATCCTATTTTGTAGAACATGACAGAGTCTCTCTTGTTATCTGAATAATATGAGCAGTGCTGAGGTGGCATGAGAACACTATTTGTGAAACATTGTGTGGTTAAACATGGGGGTGAAAGCCCACGCTTTCGACACAGAAAACTTGAACTGTGGAAGTGAAAGTAGTTTTTCATTGTTGGTTAGATTATCAGTTATTTTTGTTCTTTCCATTTCTCATTTTAATTTGTAACAAAAGTGGAAAGTAAAAGTAAAAGTAAAACCTGTCTATGACTATTTTTCAATATAAATCCTTGTTTTAGCCCATCAGAAATGGCTAAAAATGTCGGGCTATACATGGCAACACAGCCGGGCCCCTCGCACAACAGAGAGAAACTGACGAGCTGAAAATCACTGAGGCCAAATCACACAAAATTGATCACATCCAACAAAATGGCTGCTGTGACTAAAACTGGTGTGAGCTCGTTTGAGACAGAACAAAAAAAAATCACAGATTTTCAGACAGTCACACTGTTCTTACAAAGAACAATTGTTTTAAAGAAGCTGTAATGAATTGATTCTGATATTAAATGTGATGGAAACACTGAAATCAGATATCAATGAAACGAGAGGCCTGGCAGGAGTGAGGAGAGGGGGTGACAAATAGAGGAAGTCTGGGTGACAGCAAAGACAACAGCAATGTTGAAAAAATGTTGAAGAGGTGGGAGAAAAGAGAAAATAAGGTGTGCTGCAGTCATCTGGAGTGTGTAAAAGGGTTATGCTGAGAGGTGGCATGTTCAGATGCGATAGACAGAAAGAAGAGGGAGGAGGCGGGTAACAGAGAGGTACGGGGAGAACAATTGAAAAAGGGCTGGTAGAGAGGGAAGGAGAGATTTAGGATTAAGGAATGAGTGTGGGGTAAAAGGAGGAGGATTAGGGGTTTGGGTGAGAGGAGGACAAAGTGAGAGGCGGGCGGGATGGATGGAGGGGCAGAAAGCAGAAGAATGAGAGACACAGAAAGAGGAAACTGCACAGAGGCTTTTGATGGAGAGAGCAGGGATAAAAAGATGTATTTTTCCTGCTTCCTCTGTTGTCCTCCCTCTCCTCTGGGCAACTTCCCGCTGCTCTCCCCCTCTCTGCTGCCTTCCTCCTCAGTCTGACACAGTGGGAAGATAGGTAGAAAACCTAATCGAGCCAGACACACTGGCTGCTCTCTGCTGACACTCACAGGCAGAGGGGAGGCACTACAAATTCAGCTGACCAGCCCAGCTGAGATCCCTCCTCACCTATCGGGCCAGAACAGCCATCAATATGGCACAATAGCCTGGAGGAGGCTGGGGTAGATGGGATAAGAGGGAGGGTGGTGTGATCATGGGCAAGATACATGACAATCACTGCCAAAAATTAAGAGTTTGGTTCTTACAATGAAGAGTCTGGAACCATTAATGGTTAATAATCTGCTCAAATCTGACAGAAAACAGCTCATATGATAGAAAATCCAATTAACATTCACATTCACAATGATGCTGAAACATGTGGATTAATCATTAATTAGCTGTTAAAAGGTTTTGGTTGGTAAATTTCTGGCAATAAAAAAATCTCAGATTATTGGTAATAATGGAGCAATAAGACTGAACATGAACCTCGACATGCCCGATTCAAGTCCGACTGAGGACCTGTGTTACATGTCACTCCCCTCTGAGTCTCCTTATTTCTATTCTATTCTATTCTATTTCTTTTCTATTAAAAAAGTATAAAATAGCTCAAAATGACTAAAATATAAATTTAAATAATAAACATTTTGGTTACATTTTCACACTTGTGTAAATAAGATCTCAGTTCTGTTTTATATTTTGATACAATTTGTGCTTGGCAGCTTGAGTATTTGTTATTTAGATATGTTGAAAACTAGATTGAATTTTAAAAAAAGGTATTCAATAATTAAAATAAGTGATGCCTACACTGTGCAGTACTGACATGCAGAGAAAAGTAAAAGTAATCTGTGCAGAATTTAGATTTAAATTTATCTGATGCCGATTCTGTGCAATAAAGTTATGTTAACTGTTTTATTAATTTTTTGGCACATGATAATTTAACCTAGTTTCAATTTTTCCCTAAAAATAAATTACTATTAGAGTATATGAAAACAAGGTTCTCTCACAGCTTACACCTACACAACTAGAAAACTAGAAGGCTGAGGTTTGTGTGCTGTGATCACTTTTGTTTTACTCTTGTGAAATTAGAGCAAATAATAAGCTGCTAAGATGATGTGAACATAAGTTTTAGGTCATGGACGTGTTAGGATGCCAGGCTGGGAGTCTGTCGCAGGTCAGAGAGGCCGACAGCGGGCTACATCCTGCAGGTAAAATGGATGCAGGTCAGCATGTTGGGGTGGGGCGGTGGGGAGTGGGGTAGAGTCTTCCTCCCTGGTCATTGTGTTGTGGACAGATAGCCATTACAAACTGACCGTTATGGTGACAAGCAGCGACACACTGAGGCTCCACTCCAGGGAATTAAATGTGGACAGACGATGGGATGTGCAAAGGTTGTGTGGACGTTGAACCTGCGCTGCAATGTTCTTTTTTCCTGTTCTCTATACATTAAGTAGCCATGTGTGTACATGTGTAATTGTGATTCTGTGCTGCAGTGTATACATGTGAGTGTGAGTGTGTGTCCAAACTAGATAGCACATATTTGCTAATCTGGAGGGGGTAGCTGGAAGAAGGGGGTAGGGTCATAAGCCAGGGTCAGGTGTTAATTCACTGCTTTAAACCAGAGCCAAGCACAAAAACCAGGGGAGACCGCAGCAGAAAGCATCGACAAAAACCACAAGGATACATCCAAGGTCCAACATGGTAACTGGGCAGCTCTGCTACTCCCTTCTGCCAATTTTCCCCCTTTCACTTTTGCTTTCCTCCCTTATGTCCTAAATTTCACCTCCTCTTATTCCATCCTGGACACTTTTCCCCATCATCTTTCTCCCTGGTCCGGTCTGGGGTGCCTCCTCCCCCAGCTGTTAGAGCCCCAAAAGGTCATTCAGTCTGCAGGGTCATCAGTCTGGGATGAAGCTGAACCCTGACCCTGAGCCCTTGATGTATTCCAACCACAAACCCGCAGACACACTCACATAATGGACATGTGTGGCCTCACAAGAGGCCTGTTTCATTGTGGTCATTTTTGATCAATTTATCACTTCTCTTTTGTCACTTATTGAAGTCCTGTCTGTGCAGCTGCTGTTCTGGCTGCAGGTTAAGAAAAGACAACGCCATCGATAACATGATGTTTTCGGGTGATTAATCCAGCCGCTGTTTATCAGCTAATCGATGTAGTGATGATTGTCAATCGCCCATTGACTATGTTCAATAACCACAATTGACACGAGTACATGAGGGAAAAATATGTTGTTCCGTGGGAAAAATTGAGTAAAGGATTTTTTGACATGGTTTCCTTTCTTGTTTCTCTTGTGTCTTTATGAATGTGCTTTTTAAATGTAATGTGAAATATATCCAGGAAATTAAACTAAAATAAAATGTGACACAATACTAAATACTAAAGCCATCTAATTATAAAGACATGTATTTAAAAAGTGTTTTCAAATAAATATATAAAATAAAAAGGCTGTTTTAGAAATGATTTCAACTATATTCAGTGTACTGGTGGACATTTGGCATTTTGGGGTTAAGGTTTATCCAGGCAGAGCCTGTATTAATATATTCTGTATACCGGTCACTGCTGGCCCCTTCTTGTCACGAAAAAACGATGCATCGTGCAACTGCAATCTTTCTGCCTTAATTGAGGAACTGGCCAAACGACCTTTGACCCGTGGGTCATTAGCGCATTGTGCACTGGGCCACAGAGAGCTGCCACACCATTTGGGAGGAGACTCGTGCGCAGAAAATGGATTAATTTTGTATGGCCTGCTTGACACCGACTGAAGTGGCCAGTCACAAAATAAATGTATAAGAACACCTACAGGAAGCCTACAGGAAGGAGCACACACATTATAAAACCAAAACTGAGCCAATAACCGGTTTATGAAGTCAGCTTTTGTGTCAGGCTGCATAACATAAACCATAAAATTGACTGTATGGGCCCTGTGGTCTGTTTCAGGTTGATAAGGTGCAGGACAGGGTGTCAGGGTGTCTGCAAAAGTAGACCCAGCTTCTCTGTTGGACTGTAACATTCAGATCAGTCCTATAAAATATGAATAATCCTGTTTATGGAACACACTTCTTTTAAAACCATGCACATCAATGAGGAGGCTATTTTATTAAGAATTCAGCAATATTTTATGATTTCAATAAAATGTGAAGATGTGATTACATTGCTTTAACATACTTGATCTGACTTCCTGATTATTATGAAATCTTCTAATAGATAACTTATGAAATCACCGATAGGTGGGTATATATAGAACTCACGTCCTTTTCTAAGGTACACCTCAAATTGTGTTTTTTTACACATTTTCTTTCAAAAAGAAACCCAAAGGGAAAAAACGTGACGTTAAATAGCTTCAATCTACTATAAAGATATTTATCTCAATTGTTTTAGCTTCTGTTGTCTGTTTTAGGCTGAGATTAAATTATAATTGACCTGTTTTACATCGCTGTGTTGCTCGCATTTAAATGCTAAAGTTAATCTGGGGCCTTGTGTTTAAAATGGGAATTATTGTTTTAAAATACTCGAAAACTTAGTTACAAAAAGAATGCAAATAATCTTCAAAATTAAAATCGAATTTTTGATCTCTTCTAATTCCTTTTTAAGCTGTGGATAACACACACACAGTTTCCTGACAGGCATTTTCAGGTATATAATAAGACGTGGGTTTTTTAATTTAAATAATATGCATATAGGATTACGACGTTTATAAACAGACGTTAAAATGATTTAAAAGGAGTCGTGAAATAAACTAATTGTGGTCTTAAAATATTCATACTTTATGCAAAAACGCATCTGAATTTATACACGGAGGAGATATAAATGTTGTAAGCGGACACACGTAGAGTGAAAAAGCGGAGAGAAATTCGAAATGCTCGATATGATCAATATTTAGGGGTTCAGCAATGCGTCTGGCTGTTTTCCTTTTTTTACTCTATTTAAAATAAATGTAAAGCAGCTGTAGCTGCAGCAACTGTAGCTTTTATTTTTAGGTTTAATGAATTTAATTTAATTTGAACAATTTACAAACAACTTATTCGAAATGTGTATTTTGAAATTGCCATGGAGATACAGATGATTTTAAAACCTATTACTGGCAAACACACGATGAGTTAAGAGGCAGATAAGGAGACTCAAGAATCCAAATTATTCTTATTATCGCAGCGAACGAGCGTCAGATCAATCACTTCTCTTGTGCCATCAGCAGGAAGACGTCTGCACTCAGAACACTCCAATATTCTTTATATTCTGGATATTATTGATAGATGCAGGTCAGGTTAGGACTCTGCACTGAACAGTGGAGCTCTGTGTTTCTCAGTAAATATGGAATATAATTCATGGTAAAGGCGTGACTTCACTGTAGACATTCATAAATGCTGCTTGAGGAAAATGATCGAAGTAAAACTGGTAAATAAAAATTAAAGTCGCGTTTTTCTTACTGCAGAGCTGCAGGACTGCGTGTCCCCTGTCTCAGAGGGGTTACACTCATGTGTGCTCTGTGCTTCATACTCTTCATATGTGATATTTAATATGACACATTTAAACTGTGCATGCTTTGCACTTTTCATACAAGTGATGCTGAAATAAGCTGCGTTAATTAGCCACACGATGACACACACTCACATGTTCACACTCACATGTTGTGGATGAGCCTCCATACTTGGTGAACTTGCGTGGCCCTGAACTAAAACTACCAAAGAAATGTCCCAAAATTAGACACACAGCAGAGTCAGGATAAAGGCTACAGAGTTTTTAGAAAAAAAGATTATCCACCTATGTGTTATGCTGACTGTTTGGCACTCTAAATGCATCACTGTAGAGTCATCAGGCCATCCTAACGAAGAGCAGAGGTCAGACAGAGACAAGAAAACACACCTGAACTCAGCACACGGATGATAATTCACGACCACTGCCCTGCTGCGTCTGAGGTGTGTATCAGTGTAAGATCGTGTCAGAATTAAATCACCGCTCTGACCAAATACAGGCCTATCTGATGCTTTTGAACGCCGTTAAGCCACAGGATATGACAGCATGCAGAGACTTTGCCCCGTGGTGCAGCTGCAGCGGAGCAGTTTGTTAAACGCTCCCCGGGCAGCGCGCATGCAGGCAGCCAGCGGACAACCGGAGCGCAGCAGCAGCAGCAGCCAGGCAGGCAGCCAGGCAGAGAGAGGCAGCCGGTGGAGGGTGTCCACTGGCTGCTTGCATCGTCTCTGCACTGCCGGTACGAGCTCCCTGCTCGCCCTTATAAAGCCCCATAGATCCCCTCCTTTTAATTGATTTTCTCATAATTAACTCAGTCTGTCCATCGATTTCCCTTCGGCGGCGAATCAGCCCCTCACAATCCGGAGGTGTTACTGAGCTATCCATACGGACATCGGGATGCCAGCGACTATGTATATCGACCACATTGATTAAGAGCCCCACAGTGCACGAGAATTTGGCTGTTACAGGTTATTTTATGCGCAAATTAAGACACAGGTTGTCCATTAAACACGCCAGTCTGCGCAAGCACACCTGCAGGTGCGTAAATCCATCTCAAACCAACCGTGGCCTTTCACAAACAAAAATCAAACAACAAAGAGGATAAACAGAGCAGAGGAATCAGCGGAACAATAGAGTCTAAGTGTACATCACTGCATCCTTTTCAACATCACTTCCTCCTTCAAGCCCCAAACGTCCATGCTGCCTTACAGATGTGCATCAATTCAAATGTGAGCGCAAAACATTCAACAACAAGCACACACTCCCTCCCGTGCCTTATACTGTGAATGCTGTTTGGAGGTGATGGCAGCATTACAGGTGTCATCAGGCTGCAGTCTGATTTCCGTATGCATGCATAACACAGAGCACATTCCGATTTAAATACTCCCGCGATAATACAACATGCAGAGCAGGCAAGAAGACACAACGCTATTCGTCCACGGAGCAAAGGAGCAAGGGAGGATAGGGGAGAGAGAGCGAGGGGGAGAGGAGAGAGGGAGAGTCAGAACACGAGGGTTGCCCAGTGAATTAATTTCTTTCTAATCAATAAAAAAGAAAAAGCCCAGCCCCGCACAAAAAAATCATTAGGACCGATATTTCTCTACCCCTCTCTCTCTCCCCTGCCTTTCCCCAGGATGCTGCCACGAGGAAAGTCGGACTCCCCTGCTAGTGGACTAAAATCTTCCGCCTTTAGAATTGACACAGAACAGAAAGCTTGTGATTTGAGAAGGTGAAAGGGGAGGGAGTGTATAGTACAGCTGAGAAGAGGAAAAGGTGAAAAGACACATGTAGGAAAAGAAGTTAAGTCCCTGCACACTAGAATCATTTTTTTCTCTTGTTTCTCTGTTTTTTAATGGGTGTGAAAATTTACCAGTGCTTCCATCGGTGAACGTCTCCATCCCCGCCATGCGAGCAGCCTGTCTGGACAAGAGAGGGATGGAGAGCAGAAAGATGGGGGAGAGGGTACGGGGGAGGCAGAGGTACGTGTAAGGGGGGCTAGCCAGAGTGGCGTGTGTGTGTGTGGGGCGGTTGATCTGGGTTGGGGGCTCAGCAGTATTAAACTGAGGGGTGTTGGGGGGGTTAGAGGTGAGGAGAGTGGGGGTGTTTGGGGGGCATATGGAAACACCCTAACCTTTCATGTCCCCCTCTCTCTCTTTCTCTCTCTCTCTCTCTCTCTCTCTCTCTCTCTCGGGGTCCCTCGTTGTCCCTCTTCATCTCTCACCCTCGACGTGTGTCTCTCAGCGGTTTCCATGGCGACCCGGTGGCTGTGATGCTGAGGAGAAAGAGGCGCGTGCATGAGAGAGAGAAGAAGAAGAGGGCGCGAGGCGAGACGGCCATTGGAAAGTACAAGCAGATCACGCCAAATGTGAGGTAATTAACAATCACATCCATTCCAAGGGTTCATTTACACAGCACATACCTTATTTAAAGATGGAGCCGAGTCATCCTGATACTTAGGGTGCTGGCTTTAAAGAAGCCAAAATACGACATGCAAAAGAACCCAATTAAAGTAAACATGTGTCTTCCAGTTAAATATTCTGACAATTCTGTTACAGGTTTCCCACAAAGTTATGTAACTTCCTGACATGGTTGGTGTGACTCTGGCAGGACACAGCAGAGAAGGTATTCAGCAGGCCTTCCACTCTTTTGAATATGAGGCCTACTCAAAGTGGTCATGCATCTATATGCTGCCACCTGCAGGCCACAGACACAGTGAGCGCCTGTGTTCACACAGTCACGCTCCTTAATGCCGTCTTTCAAGGGGACACAAAAAATTGTTTTGTATTTTTTCTGTTGCCAGCAGTGTTATTTATACATCATAGACTGATGATGGTTTAGTTGCACACCTAATGGAAACAATGACCATAGAGATTTCTGCCTTCCAACAACATAATGGAAAAACATGGCACATGGAACTCAAAGTAAAGAACAAAAAACCTGAATAACATGTGTCTTCAAAATTTCTGACCTAATTACTCAAGAATACAAACTCTGTGTTGGGGAAATCCCACAGGAACTATTTTCTACCAATGACAACAGACGTGTGTTGGTGTGAGCCACAGGATATAAAAATGAACCGAGCCCTCCTAAGCTGGGGTGTGTTACCGTCATCAAAACAGGTTAGATGGATAGACAGCATTGCAGGCCAATGAAGAAAAGAATACTTGAATACATAAGCGTCCCCTTTAGTTCAGCAAATGACACCAAATTGTCTGCATCAGAGAATTACATTTCAGAATAAAGTGTAAGCTTGGAATCCAGTGACTGACCAACCAACCACACAGAGGTAAGCCAAGAAGGAAGGCCTTTGAGAAGATCACCTAATCTAATTTTCTCTCCTCAATAAAAGCCGCAGAATTTTCCCCATCAGGCGGATGTACGACATGCTGCAGGGTATACATACAATAACAGCGGCCCCAGTGGGCTGACAGAGGGCTATAGTGTCTATCAGCTTTAGATGACACGTTTCGATAGCAGACTGATTTAGGCCTGAGCTACCGCAAGATGACTTGAGTCTCCATCCAATCAAGGAGGTGCGAAGAACACCTGCGGACAGTGGAATAAAGTCTACAGGAGAATGATGACCAGTCCCAAGACACACAACCCAGCATTACATTAGCTATTGTACCCCAATACAATTTGCACCACAGAACACAAAACCACCTCTGATATCTCTATGAAGTGGTTTAGGCAATAAACTGAACATTCACTTCTCCGAATGTTCACAGCGTGCAATGGTGTATAGAAAAAAACAAAAAAGGACAGCTTTATATATTTGACTCCAAGTTATTCCCTACAGCAGGTAATAGAAAGTGAAAACACATGTCAGAACTGATCGACTCATTAAAAAAACAATATGGTTTTATTATGTGCAAGATTGGCTCCATCATTGTTTCCCTCTAACAAAACTGCATGAGCCACTGTCCTGCCCTTCTCTGTCACCATAGCAACGGGATTTCTGACCCCGTCTTTGGTGTCCTTAACCTGGATGTAGATCAACGAGGCACTATTGGCTGCTGCTGTGCTGAAGCAACAGAGGAGGGATGATTGTGGCCGTGGTGATGGGATGGTGGCTCCGAGGGTCAGCGGCAGCAGCCTCAAAAGCCTACTGCGGGTTGTCTTAGACACGTATGAGCATGGATACTTCTCACCCTCAAAGACCGCCATATTGTTACACTGCAGGCCTAAAGTCCTATATAAAGTGTCTATTCTTTTACTACAGTGTTGTCAGATAGAATCCATCAATATGCTTACTGGATTCATTTAGCAGTCATAAATAATTGTTTAATTATTTAAAATTGCAAAATAAGTGTTGAGGGTTAGTGCACTGTCTGTGGTAACAACAGTACCATGTTGAAAGTCAAGTGCACAGTGTACCAAAGAAATCTCACTAATCAAGAAAGTCACTGTGCCTGGCTAGAAGACAATCTTACACATAACCACCGTCCCCATCTCAGCTCTTTCATGAATTGAAACAAAGAGAATACAATGTGCTGGTACAGGTAGGTGAACCACCTGCCAGATAGATATGGCAGAGGTATTAGTCTTCTCAACTCCTGGCAGGAAAGCAAATAAGAGAAAAAACCCTCCTCAAACTATGTCATTTCTTTATGGATCCAGGCTGTTTGGGAGATTCATTGGGAAGCATGTTGTCTTTCCACACTGATCTGTTTTGGAAGACTTTTTCTGGAAGGACAGAGATCAGCAAGCTCCTTTTGTTAAGCTGTAACAAAAACTCAGAGGAGGGCAGCCTGACAGGAAGAACAGTGGAACATGTAGGTAGATGGTGCTCTGCTTGTGTCTTGTCCTTGGATATTTGTGAGCATAATGTTCCTGCGCGCTCCAGATATGCGCCCCATTTTCTCTGACAAACAAATCTCTCATAGTGGCAGGGCCATCCAGGGGGGAGTCGCTGTTCAGAGCAGGAACATGGCAGCATCCTTTGAGTTGGGCCTCTACAGTTTTCAGCAGACTTCTCAGACAGTGCCAAGGTCTCCC
Organism: Parambassis ranga; assembly: GCF_900634625.1. Taxonomy (NCBI): domain Eukaryota; kingdom Metazoa; phylum Chordata; class Actinopteri; family Ambassidae; genus Parambassis; species Parambassis ranga. The sequence continues at coordinate 13,270,117 of NC_041036.1, forward strand.
TGTGGGCATCACATCGCTGATCTGGCTTTAAGGCTGGGCGTGGTGAGAACTGGGCTTTCAAAAATCTCAGTTTTCCCCAAGGCAGGCCTGGGGCAGTTTAGCTGGTCATCAAACAAGGCATATTCTGAACAGGGTAGAAACGACCCCATCAGGTTTCTCCCATAGGACTGGTCCTGCTTACTGTTCTTCATGATGGCATGTCAATAATGAATCCTCATTTATACACTCAGCAGCTTTTTAGGTGCGGGGTGCTTTCAGTGAGCTCCTAACTGACCAGATATTAGACAGCGTGACATGGTGACATAAAGCGGAATATAAATCCATCTATGTGCACAATTGACTAGATAATGACAGAGGTCATTTTTGGCAAACATTTAAAAATATATTATTAATAACTTGGAAAAATTTCCACAGTATCTTCCAGTTTCTTAACTGGTCAGTAATGGAAAAAGTCAGGGTCATTAACAGGTGCTTGCTTAGATTTGCTTGCTTTTTTTGAGTGAAATGAGTGAAAGTGCCCTTTTGCCGACATTTACATTATTTATTCATGTGCTTGACGTCTGTGTTGGTCTACATCAGAGGACTTAATTATGTCCAAGGAGGCCCAGGGATAAGTCAAAGACCTCATGCTGTCCTAAGAAGTCAAGGGTTGTGAGAAACAAATTAAAAGCAGGAGCTTGTGTGTGTGTGATGGATAATTATATGTGTCGTAGCTTTTGTTGCATTACAGTGGTTTTGCAATGACAAGGCAAAATTTGTTAAAATACATTTTGCCTTGTCATTGTAAAACCTGTAAAACAGATCCTTACTGAATTTTCTTTGGAGTTTGATTTGATTACACTGCTACAAGACTGAGGAGTATAGTACCTAACAAAAGAGGAATATTTCCTGTTTAAAACGCTAAATTACTCAACCACAAATCTATGGGAAGACTGTGAGGATATCACTGCAGTGTGAAAAGCTACACGAATTTGGTAACAATAAAACATAAATTTAAGAGAAGAACTGGTAAGTCAGGGTAAAAAAACATGAGTGGCTGATTTAATAACTTGTTTGAAGCCCACCATATTTTATGATCCTGACAGCTTAGAGTGAGGAGAAATAATTACAGATCTGATCCACAATGACCTGCTTTCAGTGGACCTCTTCAGACCAGTGGGGGGCAGGGAGAGGGCACGATCCTTTTAATACAGGTAGCGGCGGGTAGATGACCAAGAAACAATGAAAATCCTGAAAACTGTTCAAAATAACACAAACAGATGTTAAAAATATTTCAGTATATTAAGTGGTGCCATAGATTCAGATGAGGATTTTTCTAAATTTTTTGAACAGGTTAAAAAAATGACACAGTATATTAGGTTGTTTGGTTATAATGTACTTTCAATATACAGCTTGTCTTTAAAAATTAAAGTGCAGCAATTTAATTATTGATGAAAATCAGAAATGTAATTGCCTGGAGCTCAAAGTACATCTTATTAAATTTTCAGTTGTTTAGTAAATTAAAAAAAACCATCAATAATTATATACATAAACCGCTTTAGACCATCAAAATCTTTATTATTCACCAGAAATAATTAAAGATAATAATCCAAAAGCAAAGATTTCTTTAACATAAATGTTCCACCGAATCATTTTTTTTCCTTTACATGAACAAAACCAAAAACACAAAACACATACAAAACGTAACCATTGGTATCTGTCCATTGTCTCTCTCTTGGCTCGGCCCTGCAGAAACCTGCACTTCAGACACTGTCTGCCTGCTTAAGTCTTGCCTGTATGAAGGGACTTAGAGTGAGGGGTCTTATTGATCGTCTTCTATGAGTGAAGTCCAGGCATTAGTTCCAGCAGGGTGAGTAGACAGCTGTCCATGAGCCACTCTACTGGGCCTACATAGCGGGGCTGAGTAGAGCTGGGATGTGCACTTTTGATTTTGATCTCCCCAACATCACTTCTATTGACCGACGCACTGTCCTGTGCTTTACTTGCTGAGAGAAGCACTTGCCGAGGCCTAGCTAGAAGCCGGGACACAAGCCACTACTGCATTATCTGGGCTGCCGTTGACAAGCTTGCGATGATGAATCTTCCACGGTCTGTTGAGACCTAGTTCTAATCACCTCTGTCATCTACTGGCAACTGCTGTATCCACTGACCACGGCAATCACAAGTTTAGTTATCGTATTACACAGAGCTGAGAATTCCAGAGTTTGTTATCTAGGAGCGCACTAGGCCCTCCAAACTCCACTCAAAGGTCAATCTCTAGAGCGGCTGGCCTATTTTTCCATCTGTGCTCAATTCAAATTATTTTTAAGATTAGGAACTTTCCTCTGTAGTTCACTTTTAGTCCGTTTCTTTGTAAATAACCTGCCTGCTAACAATTTAATAAAACTCAAGTTTTTCAGAACCAAAAAGCATTATTGTGAGTTCTAGAAGTCTATTTGCAGTTGAGAACTGAAACAGCCATGGCGGAATCATTATAACCATCATTTATGCAGACAGACAGCAAATTTAATAAACAATATAACTTTCCTGCTGATGTGACATCAATATGAAGTATAGCATATCACCTGTGGCAGCCCAAGATCCTTAACTCCTTTTCTTAGAGTCTAATAAAGTCATGAGAAGCTTACCACTTGATCTGATGGCACAGGCACGCTTGTTCCTGTTCTCACTAAGTCACATCTTGATTTATCATCCTGTTTCATCCTGGTGTCTTACAAAGTAGCACCTGTGCATGAATCCAAAGGAAGAGCACATTGGTCTGTTAATATTCAGTCACAAATAATAGTAATGCTTCAACTAACAAAAACAAAGCCAGTCATGAGCATAAGAGCAACGGTAAGTGCTGCCATCTAGTGGTTGTTACATAGACTGAATCTACAAAAGGAGATGCTTCATAATTTAACTGCAGTCCCCATTATCCTTCATGTTTTAAGATGTGTTAATCCCAAAGAGTGGTATGAATTTATATAGCCCAGTGTCCGTCTGTGCGCCCACCAGTCCTAGAAAACAGCATATTGGAGGCACTTAGCAACCTTCGACCCTCCTCATAGTCATCCTGGTCTACACTGATCAGCAGACGGAGCTCCTCCCTGCCTGCTGCCATACGCAGGGAATCAGTGATGAAGACTCCCTTCAGGGCCTCCAGCAGAGCTCCGCTCAGGTAGTCGCCCCAGAAGGCCTCAAGGTTTTCCAGCTCTGTGAACTTGATGTCACACACGATGGACCCCAGGTCTCGCGCACGAAGCAGTGTGTTGGCTCGACTGAACAACTCAAACTGCCGCTCCAGTGGCTGCCGTTTGTCAGAGGAGACACCGTTGCGTAGTGCCGACTCATGCTCCAGGTATTCAGCCCGGACACGCAGGCGGATGTCTGATAATAGTAGAGGGAAGTAGTGATGGAAAAGGAAGGTGAAGGGAGCAAGTAAATGATGGTGGTAAGATGGCGACAAAGCAAGGTACAGGGTGGAGGAAAGAGGAAAAAGAAGACAGCAGTGAAAGTAGGGAAAGGTTATGGAAGAAGTGAAAACATGTCAGATTGAATAGTAACAGACAGAAAAGAAGGGGGTCCATCAAATTAAAACAAAGGGAGGAGAAAGAGGAACATGAGATAATCATTAAAAGATGTTTCATTCAGTTCTCTTACATTAAGCAGATATATTGAGGGCAGAGAATTCCAAACACAAATAGGTTGTCAAATGTTTATCAAATTCTCACAAAACAACAAATAGTGCAGCCGGGCAGAGTTGATTATGCAGGGCGCTGGAGCGACACCAACCCAACCGTGTCCTTTTTTTGTGCTACAAGGCCTTATTAATTTGTTTGACAATTTGGAACCATGAAAAAAAAATCCTCATTCCAGCAACATAAGTTTCCATTGCCAGGCAATTCCATCATTTTAGGTATTATGGTCAGGTTCACAAAAATCACCAAATCACAGGAAACCAGGGCACGAGACTTTTCAGTGGGACAGCCTGCATGGTCCACACAACTCATGGCTATAGCGAATACATTCAAAGAACTTGGCACCCTTGGCAAATATCATGGAGAGACAAATGAAAGCAACTCAGCCATGCCAAGTCCCGGAGTGGCTTTTTATGGTTCAAAATGTCATGACTTTTTCTGATCAAATGCTGAGGGACAGATAGCTTCTGGACTTCCACAGTAGCAGGATTGGTGGTCATGCAACAGCACAGCGAGAAAAATTAGAGGATACATACTGTACTGAGCAAGAGCAACGCTGCGATCATCCCTCATGTCATTATTCCAGAGCTCCGAGTGCGAACCAGCTGCTGACGACTTTTGCTGCAACAAAGATCCATCTCTCCCACTCAAACCATTTTAGCAGATGTAAACAGTCAGCATTTTTTGCATTCGTATTTATTCGTATGGTGCTCTCACTAAAAAAATTAAAAATGCACCATTTAGATGAACTCTTGAACGGAGAAAATTTTAAAAGACAGCTAAATCCTATTACAACTTGAAATAACTATAAACATTAATTTTAGTATGAATAGGAAAGTATACTGCTTCATAAGAGAATGAACAATTACAGAGGTCTGTAGCCTGTTACAGTAGTTATAGTTTCAGTGACAAATGTTTCAACTCAAAAGTCCTGTCTACCCCTCTTTGCAGCCATAATTTGTTTAGGACTACGGGGAACAGTGCAAGGCTCCAGAGGGATGAAGTTTGGAAAATGCCAACATTAGAAATGCAAATGTTGAATTAAGGCATTGATTTTGCATCCCTTAACATTTGTAGAAGAGTGATAAGCAAACACTGGCATTTTGCATTCATGCTTCATAAGTCTGTAATTAGACAATTATAAAACAGAAGGTCGGATCAAAAGGGACACCTAATCAATAAGAAATGTTTAAATTATACAAGATTGGATAAATAAGATCTGGTTGAGAGGAGACCAATCTGAATTTTTAGTTTGCTCGCACAAAGAAAATGAAGGCAAATGGTTCTTCTTCAGAATGGCATTGTAGTACATAATATAAAACAGTTCACAGGATGACATTTGATCTGACAGATCATTAAACCCTGTCTGTATTACAATGGATCATTATGTTTCAATTAATAATAGGTAATGACAAATAGAAACAGATTAAAAAAAAACCTTGTCACACTACTTTGACTGTTAATGAATTTAAATCACCAATTTACTAACATCCATTGTAGTGTAGTGTATAATAAAAATGTCCAAGGTATTTGATGTGCAGGATTTAAAACAGATTTAGTCTCTAGCCCTAGTAAGCAGCAGTGACGTGTTTAAGTATCTCAGTATTTTGAGGGTAAGCCATCAGAGAACAGACCGTCCACCATGAAAGGGAAATTAATGACTACAGGCCATCCAGCTTTTTACAGTGTTTAGCATAGACAGAGTGAAATATTAAGAAGAGCTCTGTTAACAATTTGACCTTTTAGATCATTAAGCTGTGTTAGGGCTGAGGCTACAATAAACACCTGCCCTTCATGCAATTACTGTATTTATAGATGGTCGCCATTTCGCTTTCCCATTTCATCCTGAGCAGGATGGAGGTAGTGATAGTGACACTCAGGAGAAGGCCATTTAAAACCACAGGAACACAGTGATAGTCATTTTGTTAGGGTTACAGAGCACTTCACGCTTCATCAGACACAGAGACATCCACTTAGACAGGACATTAGGAAGCACAGCTTTCATTTTCTCACTTTAAACACCAAGCCTGCATGGCTTCCTCATCTCACCCCACCAAAAAGAAAAAAAAAAAGTTTAAGTACCCATTTACGAGGAGTCACTTGGCACGGAGAGCTTCAACTCTTTATCGATCCGTTTTTCTGCTGAACGACTGACCAAGAGAGTGTAGAGTTAGGGGAGTATCGAGAGACAGGTAGACAGAACTCTCTCTTTTCCCCATAGACAAATATCGCTCTCTGTACCATTTTGCGTAGTTTGAACATTTAGTGTTCGTTTTTTCCCTCTCTTTGTGTGTAAGGATACAGTTTTCCTGACACACAGGTTGGTCTGTTTAGAACTGTGAACACAGAAAAAGGAGAGAAAGAGAAAAAGAGACAAGCACAAGTGGGTTGGATATCAGTCGACTGGGTTGTTTTTTAACATCAAGCAGGCATGGCACAGCACTCACTTCACCTAGTCCTAATGAGGTTTGAGTCATGCCAATCGTCTGTACTGGTAAGTTCATCAGCTCAGAGATGGGTTTACTGTGGTTTTATAGTTGGCAGTGTCTAAGTGGGATGCTTGGGATTACTCTTACTATGACCATCCTCTTTACCCTCACCAACCCATTATTTAGACTCCAATCATGTCCATTAAATAAAGTAAGTGTCTTCACAAGCACCCCATTTAGACAGCAAAACCTCCACTGAGCTGACTGTACAAACACTTCATGAGCATTTGTAACAGCAGTTAGCAACGTCAGAACATAATTGAGACACTTCATTGAAAATGATCTGAGAGATTAATCATGACAAGTTTGAGGTCTTTTTAAATGCTAGGGGGCAGCATTGACTTAATCGCCCTATCTATCTCTGCTCCGTCTTGACAAACGCACACCAGAGCTCACACGGGGCACAGAGATAAGATACAGCATGAGCTTCCTTCAGCAGAGCACTGTATGCTTACTTTCCACCCTGCTTGAGTAAAAGGTTACACAGGCATTTTTTTAACAGCCGTCTCTTGGCTGCCATTTTAGAGTTACATGCCCAATTAGCATTTTTGTAGCTTCAGACTCAGGAACTGGATTGTGTGAAAATTTTGTTTTCCAGTATGGCCTCATGTTGATTCTCAGGGCAGCTGTCTCTAAACATTTGTACTGAGGATTTTGTAAGAAGAAAGGATCCAAAAGGTTCTTTCACAAAAATGTCCAACATGTTTTGGTTTTGTCTTACAGGTAATAGATTATAACATTATTGCTCTAAGTTCCAATAACCTGATTATGTTCTGTGTATAGAACTTGCTTATTTTAGTTTCAGAAGCTGGAATAGGCCTCATCCAGGTCGAGAATGTTGTTCCAACACTTGTCAATGTACAGTGTATATTTAGACCTAACAAAATGTGTTCCTTTTTCTTGTATTACTTGATCTTTCCTCCAAACCCATCTTCATGATCATGTCTGCCTTCTCTCATAACACAATCTGCAAACTCCACCTTAGGTTACAGTGCATGACATTACAGTTTAGCTGCCAAACTCAATACTTATGTGACTCTAATTAAGTGCAAAAATACACTACTCTAGTAAACAAAAAGACCAGTGGCTCAGTGTATAAGCACTGCTTGAATGGTCACAGCATTTATAGCCAACATGGCAACAAAGTCTCTGACATAACTGTAACATAACAAAACAACTGGTAAGTTCTGTAACAACAACAGATGATATTATCAAAATACTTCATATGAATAGTTTTTCATACAAACTGCCAAGACAGAAAGTATGTTGGACATAATGGTGAAACCGTTTTTTTCCAAATGTTTACCCACAGGGAATATCGGAGTCAAAGCTAAGGTTTGTACTACATACGAGTTTTTTTTTTATCAGCTGAGAGACGTGTTAGAAAGGTTCAAGGCTTACTGCTGAGGACTCGTCAGTTCTGTTAAACACCGACACCACCAATGCTCTTCAGAAACAGGATAGGAATCTAAAATCTCACATTGAATATTTTATCCTCCACAGTGCACAACACTAAAGAACATTACAGGATGATCTTTTCAGGGCAAATCTGAAGGGTGTGGGGTAAGGAGAAGCTATGTTATGATACACAAGCATCATATAGAGAGAGCAAAGTGGCAGCACCAACCCCTGTTGTAACAGGAGGGAGAGCCTCTTTTACCTTAGGCATGGGCCCAGACTTGTGAGAGAGCTCATGACTGAGTTGATCAGGCACACTGCAGTATGTATGGACAGAGTGGAGTGACAGACTTTTTTGTTTTGTTCCTCAGTCTCCCCCTCTGTCTCCATGATCCATTGTGTCTTAGGTTACTCGATCTGAGTCACAATCCTGAGTCAACCTGGTGGAATCAAATGTGGAGTCAAGACAGCAACATGTTTATAGTCACAGGCACATCACTCATCTGGTTTAGCTAAGGGCTGTCTGATTTTTTTAAAGTCAGAATCATCAGGCTGTTGTTGTAATAAAGTATTTCTGACCAACAAGTAAAAAAAGATTCAAAAGAAATGCTTGGGAAAGTCTGCATGGATGACTAGGCAAACTGCACACAAAGGGCAACTAATGTTACCTCGGTATTGTGCAGAGAGAAACTAGCATTGATTAATTAAAAGGCAAGCAATAGTTGAAATATGGAACAGGAAAATGGAGAATGCAGTGCAGCTCATGGTAGAGTTAGACTGTTTTAAACAACTGCTCTTTTTCAGGATGATATATAGAGTCGCCAGAACCACCTTGAGAGACAACTTTGAATCAGGCTTGACAAGTCAGGGACTGGTGGGGCTGTGTCTGGTGGAGACTAGACTGGACGCTTGTATCAAATATATAGGCAAAAGGACAGAAAACAGTCTGTGCTCTCATCAACAGCAGCAGCAGCTGAAGGGAGACCAGTGGTTTAGAGTAAAGGTAACATGAGGGGAAGAGAAGGTAAAGAAAGGCCAGATGGAACAATGGAGAAAGTGACAAAATCTCTGATGCTGCAACACTACAGGAATGGAGTAACTCCCAACAAGGTGCAACAGTGAAACTACCAGACAACACTGCTTTAAATCAAAGGGAAGTACACACAAGTATCAAATACATGGAATTTGTGATTCAGTATACCCTGATACTGTAAGCAAGGTGACAGACTGCCAGTTTTGAAATAAAAATGTTGTAAAAATTATATGGTATAAAATATCATATCTAAGTACTTTTATCATAGTCCCTGTAGAATCACACGTTTTGTGCAATCTGGCAGGCAAACACCCTGCATGGTATATTTGTTTGGTACCAACAAACAGGCGCTTAAGGTTTTTAAGGTGACCAAGCACAGCATAGATGAACATCAGAGGAAACAAAACAGAAATTGTGGTGATGCTGGGGTAGATGTTAATAGGCTTAAAATGAAATGTTTGTTTGGACAGTTACCTGAATGACGAGGAAACACTCAGCGGGAGAAAGAAGGCAAGATGAAGGCCAAACTGAAGAGATGAACAAGAAAATGCACAGGCTGCACTTACCGCAGGACACTTTAGGTGGTGCTGGTTGTGGCAGAAGTATAGATGGGCTCTGTCTGCTTGTTTTCTTAGGCCTACGAGTCCAGCCATATCCTCTTCTTTTCTTCCTCTGCCTCCTAGCAAGTGGACGAGCCACAGGAGGGTAAATACCTGTCAAAAGCACATGGAATGAGTTTGTGAAGTTATGACTTCAAGGTGAGGAAAAACAATGTATATTGGTGTAGGATTTAAGTTCAGTTTCTGTCCCATTTCATCCTATTTTAGTCCATTTATTCCAACCATCTATTACTGCAGAATATTTGTGAAAATATGTGAAAATGTGAAAAAAATATTAATGTTGAAGGATCTAAAATACTGGTTTTAGTTTGTGGAAAAATTGCCGGCTGCGCTTACAGTACACAAAATATAATATAACTCTGCACTAACCAGCTCTCAGTTGTGTTGTAAAAGATGAAAGTGGCATTTCTGTTTGCCTCCAGTTGTGTTGAAATCCAGAGGTGCATGGCAACACTCTGCTCTCCAAGTCATACCTCTGTCTGCTTCTCTCTGGAGATACTGAAAGATATAATTAAAAAAATCAGATCTGTAATCATTAGTACTAAAACAGTATTCTGCCAGGACTTTATAGAGTGAATGTAATTTCTATATAAAGTCCTCACCTGTCCTTCTCTTCTTGTGGGACACTAAGGGCAGCAGATCGTGACGGGTAAGCACTCTTAGTAGTTGTAGTAGTGGCTCCATGTTGCCATCACTGAGGAAACCTCTTCTCTCAAGCTCAAGCAACAGCTCAAGACCACTCCTGGGCTTGGAGTCCACCAAGAGCTGGTGGGACATCTGACAATTTAACCGCTTCCACACCTTTAGCAACGCAGCACTAGGGGCCACACCTGCATCTTCTGGATCATCCTCGCACGGCTCAACTGTCCAGCCAGCTGGATCGAGAGGGTGTGGTGCAGGACAGGCTTCATTCAGAAGAAATGAGAGCACTTCAATGTCAGTTTCAGTCAGCTGAGAACCGACTATTTCAAAAACCTCATGGAGAGACAGCATCCCATAGTGATTGAGGCATTCGGTTTCATCCCAGTAAAGGGATTCTCTGAGTGGGTAGACGGGGTGACACTCAGCCATGATCAAGGTTGGCTTGCAACCCCTTCCCACCTTCCCGTGCCAAGACTGTTCAAAGTGATAAAAAAAAGAAAGCTTTTAGCATGCAGGTAAATCTATAAGCAGAAAGGAACAGGTATGAGTTTTATATGCGACATATTTACTTGTGGTGTGACTCATCATACCAAAGATGAGGTAAAATCTCTAAAAATCTTGAAAGTGCAGACAAAACAGTATTGCGGCGTTTACCTTAAACTAGCCTTCAGCAGAAACAGCTAAGCTAATGTCAATGTTATGCTAACAGTACTGAGCTACTGCTGGCTACGTCCGCCTAGTAGTTCAACGTTTCAAGGTCTGTTCAACCAAGCACAGCAGTCCTACCTTTTATTGCCGTCAACTCGAGGCTATCTTGAGACATACAACACAGAGTGGCAGCTGTGGATGCGTTATGCTGTTTCAAACAATATCTCCTGATTCGGCTGGAGGCTCTTCAGACGCCCAGCGGCAGCCACGTTACGTAACCAGTCACGTTTCTGCAGGGAAAAACATAACAAGCATTTAAAAAAAACTGCAAACAGCCGTGCTGCTCGGAAGCGCCCTCGAATTAACGAGTAGTGCCACACTTTGTGTTTTGTTATACAACCAACAGATAAACTCAAGCTCAGTGGTCGAAAGGTATCTCTTTTTTACTGTATGTGTTTGCGATAAGGGATAGTAATGGATATCACTTGTTAATAAGGTTAGCTTACATTAGCTGTACTCGCGCCTTGAAACCAATGCACCCCAGCGTCATACAAATGCTGGTATGAAAATAAACGTGTGCGGGAAAAAGTACTGGGTGTATTCCTAAAGTAATATTTCAAACGCTAACAAAGTAGCAGCTCGCCTACCTGCTGTAGTTGTTTGCGTTGGGATCATCTGGCTGCCACCGCAGCGCTGTGACAGCTGCAAAACAAGAAACTGACCAATCACAGCCCGCGGACACTGATCTGCAGTCAGTTTTTTCTGCAGGTGACGTCACAAGTGAGAGCAGACAGCCGATCCCAGAACAGCTAGTTTTCTTCTTTTGTCTGCAGTAACTTGGTGACATAAGCTTTGTGGAGAGTAAATAAGAGATAAGCACTAACTCGTAATTAATTACTATTTATGTGGCAAAGTTAAAGCTGAAGCTTGTTTAGCATTTTTACCGTATACCTTGCAGAGGGTGGAGAGTACTCGGTGCGGTCAGTAGGTGGCGTAGCACCAGCTTCAGCGCAGTAGGAAGTTGTGTCCACATCATATCCGTTGCCAACTTGCCACAACAGCCACAAAAGACCGGAGTCTGTCCTGCTGAACCTCTCCTGTGAGTATATTTGCGCGAACAACTGTAGACGGTTTGACACCTGAGGCAGGTCAGGCTGTGATATCTGTCAGCCTAAAAACTCAAACTATTAAGAAGTTAAACAAATGTATACGCTCTGCAAACAAAATGGATACGACCGTTAGCAAAACAAGCTAGCTGTGACAATCTCTTGAACGACCAGCAAAGTTGTTTTTGTAACACACTGGTAATAACCGCGCAAGTTGTGTACAAGTTTTATAAAATATATGCCATACTGTATGAATAAATAACCGTGTAGGTTGGCAACAGTTTGTCGAATATCCTGTGTGTTTAGTGATGTGGAAGTAGCCAAGCCCTTTTTTGTTGACTACAATTTTCCACTGCTCTATCACTGCACTGTAGCACTGTACTACAGTATGTCTCCTCAGTCCGTGTGAAAGACAAGAATTGTGCAATGTAAGGTTTACTTATTTAAAAAATGTACCATCTTTTCGTACATAATGTACTGCATTAAAAACAGTTCACTAATAAATAATACTGTTGGCTAAAAATATTAATATTTGAATGCAAGACACTCCTTATCTTTGTGAAGCTAATACCAAAAAGTTATAAATTTATAGATATTTAATTGAATTCATTTTTCATCTGACAGGCCATATTGATATGCTGATTCTGTCAGCAGTACTCATTGGTGTCTAATATTTAGGTATTAGTGCCTGCAGGATGCTCGGGTTATGGTTTGATAATAAGGGCTGACTTTTTTCCTTACTGTGGAAGTATCTACTATCTAACAGCATAGACGAATAATTAGTCAAATGGAAATTATATCAGCAATTAATGTTCCCTCTCTCTGCCTTGCAGCAAACAGTCTGTTGATGCCATCTGGAGCACCGAAGGGGGAGAACTGTCTTGTAGACATGGACGGCAAGGCCGGTGATCTGTTCACTGCTAGCGATGCTCATCCAACAGGCACAGGTGGAGCTGGAGTGCTGGCAAAGTACGTGCTAATATGTTTTTATGTTAAGTGTGACTTGTACCAAAGTATTTTCCAATATTTTTTTATACATCAAGTTCTTTCATGTATTTGCCTTATCAGGCTCTGGCTCCCCAAAGGCTTCTCAGCCAGTATGGCTAAAGAGTGGATCGACAAACGTCGCATGTCCATTCGACCATGGGCCGGCTTTGTGGACCAGCGCAAGTTTTCAAAGCCTCGTAACTTTGGAGAATTGTGTCAGAGGGTTGTGAAAAATGTGGAAATTTACAACAGCAACTACACCTTCATCTTTTTGGGCCTAATCCTCTACTGCATGTAAGGCTATCACAAGGTTTGGGTTGTTTTGTCCACCACTCCCCTCCCTATGTGCATATAAGAACTTTAATAACAGAGTTTTAGAGATTTAAACAGTGTTAAATGTTTAAATGCTGCTATAATATGCTATAAAACTACATTGATTAGATGTTTCTGCTCTTCAGTATCAGCTCACCCATGCTGCTGATTGCCTTGGCTGTGTTTGCTGGTGCCTTCTACATAATCCACCTCAAATCTCTGGAGTCCAAGCTGGTTATTCTTGGTAAGTAAAGCTGTTGCAAAATCCCCATAAACCTTTACAACCATTTTACATCTGCTTGAATGATGGTAAAATCATTCTAAAATCAAAAATATTACATTTGCATTTTTTTCCTCAACCAGGCAAAGAGCTGACAGTCCCTCACCAGATGAGCCTGGCTGGTGCCGTCTCGCTGCCTGTTTTCTGGTTGGCTGGAGCTGGAGCTGCAGTGTTTTGGGTTCTAGGTAAGCCAAACTGCATTAGTTGCTCTTGTATGTAACCTTAAATATTGTTAATGTAAATGCATGTAAGCGTTGAAGCCTTGATTTTCTTCTCGTCACATCCACTCTTGCTTCCGTCACATGTTCTCTCAGGTGCAACACTGTTTGTGATTGGCTCTCATGCTGCGTTCCGCGAGCTAGAGGGATCCGACATGGAGGAACTCCTCATGGAGCCTGTCTAAAGAGCAGCAGGTGCTGGTCGTCGATCTACCATCGCTTTGACCCTGTAATTATGTTGGCCCACAAAGGTTGAGGAAAAGCTGCTTCCAGATCTGTTCCTTTCCTTTGTGTGTGTGTATCATGTGGTTTCTGTAGTTTAATGCACCCTGTCTTGCCCTCTCAAATTTCTGTTGTTACAGGCTGCTTTGTGGGACTCGTTCATACACATCACCTGCCATATGCACACATCGTGAACACGTATCTAAGCACATTGTCAGACAGATTGTATGCCTTTCTCTACATACTATAAACCTTGGATGCCTCTGATTTGTGTCAAATAGCTTCTCACTTCCTGCAATGGCTTCTATATGGTACAGTGATATATCTGTTGGCATATTCATCTCCTATTGGATCATCTGTGTTGTACTCTCTGCTGTAGATATTTTAGGAAATAGATTCTGTCTGACAGGAATGTTGATTTCTTCTACAATATGTATACATGTAATGGTTCATTCTTCTAAAGTGATTAATTTTCCAAAGGAAAAGTGCCATGTAAAGCTTTAAAATGATGTCTAGTGATCAGACAATTTTCTATTCAAGAAAGAAAATGTGGTCATTCAGATATGCTTTATATTACGGAGAGGGGGACAAGAATACATCTTAAAAGGTCAGGACTTTATGATGGTATTTTGGAGATAGTACTGTGTGTCTATTTATCAGTTATTTTATTCTGAAGGTCATTTTCTACATTCATGAGCTTACATTTTTATGTAAGTGGGCGTTTTGTATTTACATTTTTTCGCAGTGCAATAAACCCACATTCTAAAGCTAACTTGGAAGTCAGAGATTTATTGTGTTCTGTTAACACCACAGTTGACATCTGTTTTGAATGCATGACAGGAGTTGCAGTGAACTCAGCAGCCCTCAGTACTTAGTCTATACGTTTTCTCATTATTTCGGTGCAGGTGTGCATACACAGTGGAAAAGGACACTTCCAGCCCTCATGGATCCTCTTCTCAATCTGCAGTAAGCTGCAGCACTTGGCAACCCCCATTTGCCCCCCCCCCCCTTATTGTCCCCCTTTCCATGTGACCCTTGTGACCTGTGCTCTTGTGACAGCACAGCGAAAGGACCCCTTGCTCAGGTTGCCATGGCGATGACCTTGGAGGGCCCAGTCAGACACACACACACATCCACAGGCACACTCGCTCACACACTGCGGCAAAGGCTAGCGATCGATATTCTATTATACGTAGGGTGGCGAGGGGAGAAGAGGGGGAGGGAGAGAAGGAGAGTCGCACTGCAGTGAGCTCACTGCAGAGACACGAGGGAAATTAGAACGAGGGTGAGAGTGTGAGCGTGTTTGTCAGTGGGAGTGACAGAAAGTGTGTGTGTGTGTGTGTGTGTGTGTGTGTGTATGAGCTTAAGATGGTGTGTTTGTCATTGGACAGCAGTGGAGCAGTTCCACAAAGTTTTCTCACTTAAAGGGACATGTCCTAACTTTACATTGAATGTGTGCCCCCAATCTAACTTTCACAATATACAGCATTACATTATGAAGAATTTGTTATTTATTTTAATTGATCAATAAGAACTTCATTTAAATCACTATTTTTTTCTTTCAACTTAAAATATTGCCTTTTTTAGAGGGGAAGGTTTTCTTCTGCAAGTCCGTCCTGCTCATGTATTTTCTCATGTATCTGGGACGAAGCTGACATACAGTATACAGGGAGGTTTTGGTGCATTACCCTGGGCTGCTGCCAATTCTTCCACTTATAGCAGGTTGAAGTGCTCATATATTCACAACACTAGGTGGCATCTCATCCTCCCAACAATTTGTCTTCTGTCTTTCCTGTAGTGCTGCACATTTCAGCCTTAATGTGGCGTAATACACAATGTTACATGGTAAGTAACATAAGAATAATTCTTATTGGAGCAGAATGTTCTTTGCATTATTAAATGTCGTGCAAACCCATTTGCTACGATGACAAAAAACAAAGACACACACACAGGTCTAGGTTGTATTAAATGTTCTAGATGTTTTATTGGTGTTGGTTTCATTTATTTGACACACATGTTTACTAAATGTGTATTTTTTTAACCTTTTGAATTTCAACCCTTTCAGCCATCTGTGTATAAGATCCAGCCTGAGACCGCTGGCCCTTCACTGGTCTCCAACACATACATGCACACAGACCTGGATCTGACCCCAGGTGCAAGGATTCATCATCACCACTCACTACAACACAGCACACTTCACCACATCATACCAACAAACCCTGTAGTGACAGGAACCTGAAAGCCTTGGTTGGCGTCTTGCGTCTTTTTGGTAAAAACCTCTGCGTTTGCTGTTTACACTTGAGAATCGCCTCCTGAAAAACCTGCGAAAATAACTGAAACCAAACAAAATACAAAAAGAGAGACAGACCCCTCTCACTTTTCTTATCTCCCCAAGATCAATGGTGGTCTTTATGAATGTCTCGCTTGAGCTCTTTTTCAATGTGTTTTTTTATTGTTTCATTTAAATTCAGTATAGAATTATATAGATTTCCTAGAGCACACAGAAAGATTGAGTTGTATTTACGAACTTGGGGGATGTACTGTATTAGTTATTAACAAGGACAATGGTTCACACAGTGCACACAAACAGAGACAAACGGGGCAGGAGGAGGGAGAGGGGAGGGCTGTGAGAAACAGAGGGAGTGAGAGGGGAGACAGGACGCCATGGGGTGTGCTTTGTTAGGCCTAAAGGAGGAAAAGCAGCTCTCACACACCTCCCCTCCCATTTTAAAAATAAAAAAGACAAGTAAAATCATCAAAACCCCCCTACCCCACATATTAAAAAACAACACTGTGGCCGTTGAGAACAGAAGAGAAGGAAAATGGACGCAGTGAGAGCGTCAGGGAGGTGACCACTCCGCTGGTCCTCCACAGACAGGAGACGGAGGCGAGAGGTGGCAGTCGAAGTGGTGTCAGCGGTGGGATCTCACTGTGTGATCTTTATATCTGTGTGTGATTGGAGGACAAGCAAAGGGTTGGCGAGGCGGGGAATGACAGGGGAACGAAGGTAGGATATACAGAAAGACGAAGGGGGAAGCAGGGGAAGAACAGGGAGAAGGAGCTGGATGGCCCTTTTTGCAGAGCATAGACACTCCCTTTGTATCTTTAGCTCATTCAAATCTACATACACAATATGCAGCTGCCGTTTGGTAGATATATTGGTTTATGTACACAGCAGTGAGAGAACACATGCAAAGAGTATCATAGGAAATGGGGAGAAAGGGGCAGGTCGATGTAGAAAGTTGTAAAGGTGCCTTTGCTGTTTTTAATCTTTGGGGCAGTTGTGATGAAAATTGCGTCAAAGCGGTTTTTGTCTTCAAGGGGGGGTGGGGCATCTGGAGATGTGTCTTGCCGAGGATGAAGTGAAGGGGAGACATAAGTGGATGATGTAAGGGGCTTGAGCAAATATACTCCATTGATTAATAGTATGTCTCCTTTTCCACCCAACCTGGAGAGCAAACAAGACACAAACAAAAACAGAGAATAAAATGAGTTGATAATGTTTCCAGTGTCTTGGGACATATGCTTATTCATTAGTTTGCTAGGTAAAAGAATTAAACACTATTCACCGTTCTTTACAATGAATATCAAGTCATTGCAAAGACTCAGTTAGCTTAACAAAAATTATGTGTATAACACTTTGTTTAATCCATATAACTAACACATAACTGTGAAAAAAAAACACTAACCCCCAGGGTTTCGGCGAATGAGAAGTTTTCTGACTTCATCATAAACAAAGATGAGAAAACTATAGGGTACTGCACAAAACCACCAGGTAGGCCTGTGAAGTGAGACAAGAGGACCAAAAGAATTAGAACATCCAGTTCACAAATAAGTTAATGTCTATCACATGTATATATCACTCACTTCAGAGGATACATCCTGAGTGCCACATCCATGCCTGGGCAGTATGATAGGAAGGCAGCCAGGGCTGTCTCTTCAAACAGGCCAAAGATCAGGATTTTGTTCCTAATTTGAGCAACAACAAATATTAGAGAGAATATTGAAAATATTGGAGAGAAGAAATGATAAAATAGAAAGTAAAATATGTAAAAGTCGTATGGAGTTGAGTTGTTGAACTCACTTCATGCCCTGCTGGAACACAGAGTTACGCCTGGTCTTGCAGATGATGACATCAGCCCACTGCACAACTACAATGCTGACAAAGAAAGCAGTGTGACATGTGAACTCCACAATCTTCCTCTGCTCGTATGTCTGTGGAAGTGGGAGAGGGCAGAGAAACAGACGGTAAGATAAAGCAATTAAGGCTATCAATATATTCACTTAAACACAAACATTTCATGCTTACCCATTGCTGTCCATAGCTGTCCTCCAGGTCATTGAGAGTGCGGTCATCCCAGTTGAGCCTGATGCCTACTAGTCGTGAAGGCAAGAAGCCATTTTCAGCCAAGATAACAAAATAGGAGAAAAAGCCTCCCAGAGCCTGGATCATACCTGAGTGGACACACAGACACACATAGATTAAGCTGATTCGAACACAAACTTAATTTTAGATAAAACAGATATTTTCAGTTCAGACAATTCATTGCCTGGATCAAACTGTGAAGTTTCAATACACTTACCAATTTGTCCATAGGCAATGCTGATGAGCCTCTCATTCACCAGCTTGTCCCTGAATGGGTTCCTAGGCTGGCGCTTCATGATGTCACTCTCAGCTGCTTCATAAGCCAGAGAGATGGCTGGAACCTGCAGGAAGACCAGGAGGTGTGAACTTTTATTGCAATATGGCATATCACCAGGAGCTGTATTCTGTACTGTGAGCCTAAAGCTGTATTTATCATGGCCAACAACTCTCACCATGTCAGTTCCCAGGTCAATACAGAGGATGGTGATGGTTCCTAGTGGCAGGGGAATGTTTATGATGATGAACAGCAGGAAGGGAGTAATCTCTGGAATGTTGCTGGTCAAGGTGTAGGCAATGGACTTCTTAAGGTTATCAAAGATCAATCGGCCTAAGAAGGAAAATGTGAAAAAAATAGTTAATCTTTAGGGATAAAAGGCTTTAATGCCATTATTTCTTTCTCTTACAGATTATTTAAAATTCTTATTTTAAACTCTTTGTTGATTTAACTGTTCTCAGTGTCTCTTCTGTCCTCCTACCTTCTTCAACTCCAGTGACAATGGAGGCAAAGTTGTCATCCAACAGGATCATGTCTGCAGCCTGTTTAGACACATCGGAGCCTGAAATTCCCATGGCAACACCAATGTCGGCCTTTTTCAGTGCAGGAGAGTCATTCACACCATCACCTGTCACAGCCACAATGGCACCCTGGAAGAGAAGGACAAAGGAATGAGGAAAGTCAACCACATGTAATCTGTATTTGATACATGCATGTAGAGCTTTTGTGATAGAAAATCAAGAGTGAGTCTATCACCAGACCAAATATGCATATCTTTTTTTTCTCTTTAACACAGAATTATCAGATTGAGAAAAAAACAAAATCTGAAAGACTGTTTTTTTAAAAATATTAAACCAAAACCTTTTGCTATTTCTGGGGCAATCTCAGCCCCTCCCAGGTTTTATGTATCACTCAGGGAATCATTTGGTGGATAACTTGCGCCATCTGCTGTTGTAAAATTGTAATACTATTTTAAAGACTAGTACCCTGAATGAACCCAAAGCAATTCCGTTGAAAAACACTGCCTTATTTTCATACTCCTATGTTAAAGCGATCACAGTCAAAATGTTCCAACCTGTCTCTGGCACCCCTCCACTATGATGAGTTTCTGCTGTGGGGAGGTCCTGGCAAACACAATCTCTGTGTGATTTCTCAGGATGTCGTCAATCTGATCCTGGGACAGATCCTTCAGGTCTGTGCCGTGAATCACACAGGCCTTGGCATCCCTGAACACAGACAATCAAATTCACTGTGGATCTCATAACTTGCTGTTATTATTTTACTATCATACAATATACAATATGTTGTTCACACTGCTCACTGTGTAATGTAGATTTCATATTTTTTATAGTTTTTTTATTTTATTTGTAATTTGTAAGTCCATTAATTAGTTCATTAGTTTTGGGAAGTTTTATCTTATCTTAACATACTAATACTGTGTATTTGTCTGTGTTTCTATGACCATCTATTACCTGGGGTTGACCTGGCTAACAGGTATATTGAGACGAGCTGCAATGTCCTCTACGGTCTCATTGCCTTCTGAGATGATTCCCACTCCCTTGGCAATGGCCTTGGCTGTGATTGGATGATCACCAGTGACCATAATGACCTAAAGAAACAACATAGATCGTTTATTATCTGTTTTACAGAATAAACTGTACAATGAAAGAGCTTTGTTTTGAAAAAACAGCTCACCTTGATACCAGCAGATCTGCATTTCCCTACAGCATCTGGCACAGCAGCTCGGGGAGGATCAATCATGGACATAAGACCAACAAAGCAAAGATTGTCTGTCTGGAAGTTAACATCATCTGTGTCAAAGGCAAAGCCCTTAGGGTACTGGTCCTCTGGCAGCAGCAGGTGGCAGAAACCTGCAGGGGAAGTGGGGGTCAAAGAATCAGCTCACATTTTGAACACTAACTCAGAAAAGCTTTGTTTAAACATTTCATCAGATCATAAAATGTGCTGATTTAAACAGAAAGATGCAAAATGATAAAAATTCTCTGTGTTCATGAGTAAATTTTGAACTTTGTAAATTAACTGCAGCCTCCTAAAACAGAAGCATTTTCCAGTTATCAAATCCTTACTTTCTGGTCTGGTCATAGTGTCATATCTGTATCTGTCTTTTTGTCCATACCCAGTACTCTCTCTCCCAGTCCTCCCAGCTCCATGTAAGCATTCTGGAAAGCTTCCTTCATCTCTTCATCCATAGGTTGTTCCTTGCCCTGCAGCATGATGGTGGTACAACGGTCAAGGATCCTTTCAGGAGCTCCCTTCATCACCAGCAAGTAGCGGTTGTCATTGGGATCCTCGGTTTCATGCACCGATAGCTAGGGGAGAAGAGCAGAGCTTTATGTTAAGATAAACCCTGTGATGTACAACATGCATGGGTATTATTAATGTTGTGATATTAGTTGTATACACGTGGCTATAATCGGCCATTACCCACCTGATATTTATTGGTGGAGTTGAAGGGGATCTCAGCCACCTTCTTATTTTTGTCCCTCATCAACCTGACTGAGCCGCAGGATAGCTCGATACACTTTAGCAAGGCAGACTCTGATGCATCGCCAGCCACATCACGCTTAAGGATGGTCACTGAATCTTGTCCTGCTTTGAACTGTGCACGGTTACACAGAGCAGCAACACGAGCTAAGGACAGCCATGTCACTGAGCTCTTGTCAAAGGAAGCACCTGAAAAAGGAACAGTACACAGGTTGGATTTTTTATGACATTTTTTTGTAGTGTTTAACATATTTTAGATGTCAGTGGTGCATATGTGCAACTAACCTGACTGGTCTTCAGTGGTGTCAGCCTCATGGATCTGGTTGTCAAACCACATGTGGGCTACAGTCATCCTGTTCTGGGTCAGGGTCCCTGTCTTGTCAGAGCAGATGGTGGAGGTGGAGCCCAGGGTCTCCACAGCCTCCAAATTCTTCACTAGGCAGTTCTTTTTAGCCATACGCTTGGCAGTCAGAGTCAGACACACCTGCAAATAAACACATGTATGATGTAAAACATATTTATGTTCTCTTTCTTGCTAAATTGGGTGGAAACATTCTAAAGTTATTATTTGTTTTAAAAGGACAAGTAAGGTAAGCACTAAAATCAAGCAGTATTAAATAACAAGGCCACATAGTTGAAATATATAATTAACAGTCCACTTACAGTGACTGTGGCCAGCAATCCTTCAGGCACGTTAGCCACAATGATACCAATGAGGAAGATGACAGCCTCTAGCCATGAGTAACCCAGGATAATGGCCAGGATGAAAAAGGTGACACCCAGGAAGACGGCCACACCTGTGATGATGTGGATGAAGTGCTCAATCTCCTTGGCGATAGGTGTTTTGCCTGTGTCCAGGCCAGAGGTCAGAGTAGCAATGCGACCCATGACTGTGCGGTCTCCGGTGCAGATTACAAGCCCACGAGCTGTGCCTTGTTTGGGAAGAACACATAAACAAAATATTGTAGCACAATAAAGAACACAGTAACTTTAAGTCTGAGGACAAAGTCTATCATTTTGCTCACTTTAATCAACCACAGACACAAAACTTAATAATAGCGAGCAACACTATTCACTCTGTGAAAATACCTTCCACACAGTTGGTAGAGAAGAAAGCAATGTTTCGGGTCTCTAATGGGTTGTCATGGGTACAGTCAGGTGACCTGCTCTGGGGTTCCGATTCTCCAGTCAGGGAGGAATTATCCACCTGATGGCCAAGATAAAAGATATGGTATGAAAAGATAAAATACATACATTTTTTGGTAACAAAAACAAACATAACAAAATTCCATATTTGTTCCTTTACTATTTAGATGTCATCAGTATTAATCTACAATGCAGACAATAAACATGAAGAAAATAGGTTTATGTGAGTGTTAGCATGTGTGTGTGCATACCTTGCAGCCATGAGCTGAAACCACCCTGATGTCAGCAGGGATCCTGTCTCCTCCCTTCACTTCGATCAGATCTCCTGCCACTACTTCTTCAGCATTGATCTGCACCTTCTCACCCTCACGGATCACCAATGCTTGCTGTAAAGAGGTGTAGAGGTGTGTGACATTGAAATAAAATGTTGAATTTTACTGTAGCAGGAGGTGAATTTAGTTTTTTATACAATCTTAATAGACCGTTGCCTGAAGAGTGTTTCTATATTCCAGTGTCAGCAACACAATCTTCTTATACAAAGGTAAGAAAGGGACATAGCATGATTACCTGAGGCACCATGTTCTTGAAAGACTCCATGATTTTGGAGCTCTTGGCCTCTTGGAAGTATGAGAAACAACCAGTTATGATGACGACGGCCGTGAGCACAATACCTAGGTACAACTGGATAGAAAGAGAGACAGAGTGATAGGATCTTTAAATGTGGGTGGTAGACCATGAGGGTAATGTGATGTTAAAAGGGTTTGTTGAGATGTTACTCATGTAATTACTCAGAGTCCTAAATATGACCGATGTGTTAATGAGGCTTAGATTGAGCAGATGTGATTGTGTATGTGTGTGTATATGCATGTGTGTAGCTTGCTCACATTGTCACCTGCAGGCTCGTCCTCTGTGGCTGCCTGAATGGCATAAGCCAGGAAGCAGAGGATGGCGCCAAGCCACAGCAGGACAGAGAAACCACCAAACAGCTGGCGACAGAACTTAACCCATTCTGGGGTGGTGGGAGGAGGGGTGAGAGCATTGGGACCATCCCTGATCAGAAACTCTGCTGCCTTGGCATTGGTCAGCCCCTGGATGAAGCGATGAGTCAGGTCAGAGTAAAACAGTCAAGTTGGATTGCCGAGAACTATACAAAGGTACTGTGCTGCCATCTAGTGGCAAACTGTGAAAACAGGCCTAGAGCATTCAGCAAATGATCAACTCACCTGAACAATGTCGGTTTGGAATTTCCTGCATACTTCCTCTACAGACATCTTGTGTTCTGTCTGTACACAACAAAAAAACAAACAAACAACAAATGTTATGTGTAATTCAGAATTATGGTTGCAGGTAAGCTTTGTAGAAAGAAAACTGAAGCTTAATTATGATAATGTATGCAATGAAGAGATGTCGTGTTCTAGTAAAAATAATAAGTAGGGAGTTATTAGAAATTTACTCCATGCATGCAATTCACCTGAGAAACACGAGTATAAGGGCAGCCACATATGGCGGCCCTGGTGCCTGTTTCTTGCGCTGCAATGTGGGATCAAGTTGATGACCTTCTGATAAGTCACCCTTCTTACCAGAAAAAATATTTTACACTTATATCCTGCAAGAGGATGTTTTTCAAAAATCTTCACATCCTATAATGCATGGATGATATACAAAAAAACTTCTGAATTGTATATGTTTAATTAATCAGTGTTTGATACTTTACACCAACATTCATCTTCCATAAGTATTCAGAGATAAACAAAACATTTACTTACAATGGGCACTTCCTTCTTCAGGTCATCCATGTCCTTGCCGTCCTTGGCCCCCTTCTTCTTCTTGGGGGATCGGTCACCTTTGTCCTGTGTGGTGGCAACGCGGTAACTGTCTGATCGCCCATACTACAGACACACACACATATTTTATACATGCCCTCGAACTAGGTTTAGAGATAGTAGCCTTCATGCCTTTGTCCATAACCTTAACTTCTTTGTTTTTAAAAGTACACTATGACTAACTATATACATTAATTACTACAGACATAATTCTACAAATTATGTCTGTTTATAGAGCTGCCCTGGCTGGCATCCTAAGAGTGTTTGTCAGTTACCGAAAGCAACAGAAATAAAGCCAGCGGGCTTTATTCAATTGCCCTTAAAGGTTCTATGTTTCTCTACATGGTAAACAATGTTGTTTCTTTGTGAAGTGGCCTTGTGAGTTAGGTAGTATATCTCAGTAATAATGCCAATTATTCTCACGTTATGATAAGATCTTAGATAGGAACCATTCGCACAAAAAACTATTATCATAAGAACTATTCAAGATGTGATTGGAAAATGTATTACTCAACAATGAGTGAACTAGCCCCACACATCAAAGCTTGCGTCTGCTCTGCCATGCCCATTTGATCTCCATTGATCAAATAATACTTGTTTTAGTGCCCACCACAGCCTCATGCACACATCAATCAACAACATAATCAAGTGCAAATGGTTTAACCAGTAGGTTTTTTAACAAGCCGCTTCCTGCTTCTCTTAATTTGTTTACGCTGCAGCAATCATTAAGGACATGAAGGAGCGAGAGAGAGAGAGTTTGCAGGCTCATCAAAGGGTTTCTTCTAATGTGCTCTGCAGTATGACACCAGATGCACTGGAGTCACTTTGATGTCAAGATTACCAAAACTTCAAGCCACAAGAACATACAAGTCCTCTTCAGCAGGCTTAACTTCACAGCCCATTTTTCCAGCTACCCTCATTATAGTAATTGTCCCCTTAGAAATTGGCCTATGGTGTTAAACCAGACATAAGTGGCCTATGAATAACCATGATTTCCTCCATAATCTGCAAATTCTGCTCTTCTTAGATCTATGACTGTAACTCTAGCCCATTGTCTGAAAAGAGTGCAGCCTAAACCCCAGGGATCAGTCAAAGGTCAAGCAAAGGTCTGAGGTGACGCAGAGAGTCAAGAATCTCTCCCAGAAGGTGTCAGTGAGTCCCAGCAGACAGACTCTTCATTGACACGAGATCATCAAGGAAACTGAGCTAGGAGGCAAATCAGTGTGGTCAGATATACACTGATGATATGAATGATACATCATTTGCTCTAAATGAGAAGTGAAAGCCAAAGGGCAACAATACCTGAAATGGCTGGACTAAAACAACTGGGCAGACAGCTGTATATGTATGACTCGCAACAGGAAAGTAAGCTGTATCTAGTGGTACAGCAACTTCAGGAGTGTAAAATGTATAGCTGTTAGTTGTGTTGTCTTTGAATCTGATATTAAAAGGTAGATTTGCCCTCCAAAGTGAAAGAAAGATCTGGCTTCACCCTGTTTTCTTTAAAATATATGGGTACTAAAACATTGACATATTTACACAAACATGAAGGAGTATGAATTAAGAACAAGTCCTCCTCTGATGTTGACAGACTAACTGACACAGCACAAACCACACCAAAACATACACACCTGCAGTAGGACAAAATGTGACTAACAAAGACCAACTTGCCACTGCAGTTCCCATCTTAAGCTGTAATTGTACTGCTGTTGTGTAAAACTCTTGTGAAATCACAATGCTACATACAGTGTTTCTACGTGGTTACAAAGACCTGTCTTTCTCGTTTGTCATCATGAAAGAACGTGCAGGACAACTCTCACTCACTTATCTATGGCACCGAGGCTGCTTGCCATATCAAGTATCGTGTCAGTGTGAGGGAGTGGTTTGAAAAGGCACACAAATATACGCGCACACACACGCAAACGTACAAAAGAGCAGGTGAGCAAATCTTTTGCTGCAGCAAGACCAGGCAGGCCTTGTGAGGCAGAGGCTACATAGAGACTGATGCAGTGGAAAAGTACTGCTGTTGATCCCCTCTGAGACAGACCTGTGTGTGTGTGTGAGAGATAGAGTGTGTTAATGTGTGTTTGAGGATGAAATCAGGGTGAGTAGGGGTGTGATGGCGCATCATACTGTATTACTCATTTGAGGGTGAATAATGGCTATATCTCTCTTTAGAGATTTAAACATTATGGAAAGTTACACACTTTTTCCACATACAGTGACTGAACACTCCACATTAGATTGCACCTGCTGCTTATATATGGGGGACAGTTTTTTTTCTCTTTATGTCACACAACAACATAAGCCCAGACAATAGAAATGATTGGGAGGTGAAGACAAGCACCAAACAAAGAGAAATGTGATGAAAAGTAAGGATACAGAGAGATGGATGTGAAGTGGGTGGTTGACAGACAGGATTGTGCACATGGGAAGGGAGACACTAGTGGGAGGTGAGAAGAAGGGACAGATAAGGCAGGTGGGGAAAGGATCAGAGAGTGAGTGAGAGAGCAAGAGGAGCTGCTGTCACCCTTCTAATTAGATATTGACCAGCAGTCTTTGTCTGCAGGCTCTGTGTCAATGTTTGACCCACAGTGACCCCACTCTAATAGATTGCACAACCTCAATTGTGTGTGCAGGATGCGTGTGTATGTGTTTCCATATTTTAATAGATTATATTATCACTACAGTTGTCTGTGTGTGCCCTTAAGTGTATGTTTATTTGCAGATACGGGTGAATATTTACCAACATGACTCACAGAGAGCTGATGTTACTAGCGTATTCTTCATCTTTGCTTACACTATGTTGAGTATGTTAAGTACATTCCTATTTTAAGTTTGTGTGTGTCAGTGTGCTTGCCACTCAATCATAATTTTGAGAAGGGACAGACTGCCTATCTTTTACCCCCTTGAAACACCTGATAAGGTGTCTTTTCCCTTAAATTGCATAGACTGTGCAAATTCCAACCATAAATTGTATTTAAACTACATTAGGTCTACTAATACTCGTCTGTTTTCATGTCTGTCTATAGATCTATCGATTAATGTAAGTCAGTAGAGAGAGCATTAGACCATAATTTGTGCATATATACAACCCCAGTATCACACAGAAAACATGTTGTGCCTGTGTGTGTCTGTGTGGGTGTTGAGCTGTCTCGCACAGCTCTGGGTAATTTAATGCGCCTTCTCTGTCCTGAGGAAGGAAAAAGAGACTTGTGGCTGGAATTACAGACGCTTACCCCCACAGAAGCACACAGACAACCAGAGTGATGGACAGACATATCTCTGATATCATCAGGAAATGGAAAAATTAGATTCTCCTCTATGGAATACTTTGCCTAATTGCTTACATCTACTGAAGTATTGGCTTATAAAAATGTGCTTAAAATTTCAATAATTCAATTAAGCCCACATTTCACATCGCTGCCTGTGTGTTTGACTTGATCATAAATTATTCTGCAGGCCTGTGCCGGCTAACAGATCTAAACCTTGCAATTTGCTCACATGTGAACAACACTGATGAGTGTTTGGAAGGCAAGTTACTATGGTGACCGGCATAGCCATTGGCATGGTGACGATGCTCAGTAGTGTCCTAGTACTCCTAGGATCCCCTGATATGATCCAAGATGAGTAATAATTGATGCATCTATAACTGGACACTGTATTCACTGCTGTATAACACAGACAGTGTGATTGATTCAAGGTATTAGTGTGTGTTTGTGTGTGCTTAGGCCTGTCTGTGTGTGTGTGTGAGCAGAGGTGAGTCATTGTACTGGCTACGGTCCGTATGAGCAGCATCTACACGCATTGCGGCAGAGAGAGTGAGGGAGATATTGAATGAAGTAGAGACCTAGGGACTGTACAATAAGGCTGTACAAGTTAAGGCAAGCAAACTAGTGATGGCTTTAACTATAAATAGGAAGTGCCATTCTCTTCCTCTTTCATTGCACAAAACAGAGCTGATATGTGACAATTACAAAGACTGTTGTCGGGCCATGTGGAACTCATATTGTGGTTTGCAGGTGGGAAAATTTTCCTGTGCACCACATTTTGTGCTAATATTATAGCACAAATAGTCCTGAGCCACCGCAGAATTTGTCATAGCTACTTATGAGTCTACGCTTCCTCTTTGTACAGAGCACCCACATCAGCTCCTCTGCACTGACCATGTGATTGCTATATCACAGTATTATTACATGTTTGTGCCAGATTGTTTGAATTTAGAGAAAAGTTAATGGTGTAGCTGCCATGGGTGCAAGGTAGATTTGTTCATTATATGTATATATATATATATATATATATATATATATATATATATATATATATATATATATATATATGCTGACACACATATTATAAAGCACCAATATTGCTGAAGTTTATTAAAATGTGACATCACTGTCCCTAAATCAATCAGTACTCATTTACACAATTTTCATTTCAATAAATCTCTGCATCTGGTATGCTACTGCAACTGTTGTGTGTGTGTATTATTGTATCTGTGTGTGTGTGTGTGAGAGAGAGAGAGACCTGTGAGGTCATTGGGCCATCTGCTGAGTCTTACAGCAGGATGAAAGAGCTCTGGGCCACAGTAGGGGGCTCAGGCTGGGGACCAAGGGACATCGCTGTTGGGATTAACTAGTCTGATTACACTGGATTAGCCCACTGTGCCTCCACCTCTCTCTGTCTCTTACTCTTCTTTCTCCACAATTCTCTCCAAGAGAGAGAAAAAGTCCAATGCAAACTCCACATTTATCATTTAATTTCATGGCATCAGTTATTTGGTGAATGGCTTCAAACAGTACTGGATAATGAAATGATTAGATGGTTACTTTTAACAGATGATTAGTAATTATCTGCCTTGATCAAGACACTGTTAAGATCGTTGTTTCACTTCTCAGCGTCAGCCTTGAAAGTGATATGACGGTCTCTTCAATTTAGCAAAGTGAAGACATCAAAAGAAGGAGATTCCAGATACCAGACATGAAGAAAAAAAGTGAAAGAACTGCATAAAACCTTTCTGGAACAAACAGAGAGAGATTACAACAGTCCCCAAGGACATTCTCTTACAACTGAGAGGCTGAGTTAAAACTGTACTGGACTGATCTGGTGGAATCGTTTAAACAGACAATATAAAAAAGCCAGAGAAGATAAAGAGAACTGAAAGAATACCGTAATCCCTTAAACCATATAAACAAAAAGAGAGATTAACTCTCTTTAGCTCTGTAATCATCTGCTAAGTGTTCACTCAAAAGAACTAAAAATAAACTAAAGCAAGAAACATAACAAAACAAACCAAAATAAAAAAGCCCAGCTGAATTCATAACCCCTCCAATTTATCCCCTCCTGTCTGCCCTGTCATTATCTTCATGTGGTCATCCCAGATAGTGGCATAAACCTAGTCCTATACAACGCCCAATAATGTGAGCTGTGAATTACTTCTAATGCTGTCTATGTGTTTTGGCCAGTGTGAGAAGTGACCTGGTCTAGATTAGTACGGTAAATCTTGATTTCTTTTCACTGGAGGGGAACATGCCACCTTGCTGTAGTGTGAAAGAGGGCACCTTACGACTTCCCAGCAGGAAGGGGGTCAGACACAGATTAATCCTTACAGATGCTGACTGCATAACAACCCAAATACAAATTAGTATGTCAGATATTCAACATGCAGCCCTTTCTTTAAGTGTCTGTGATGTATATTGGACACGTTACAAATACCAAGTACCATCAAATGCAGCAAGGAAATGATTTGTTTTTTTATTTTAACAAGCCTTTTGCCCATTATGGCTGCTCAGTAGTACACGTGCTTTGTGGTGTTCACTCAGGGACACACATGTCTCGAGGACAACACCCTGAATTAGTCATGTTATCGTAGTTAGGCAACCTAACCTAACCCTTCTGAATTGCTCTCTTTATTCGGGACCATCAACATTTAATGTTAATGTAAGCAAACTGCCAGTGATATCAATCACTGAGTGTAATGTAATCTTGTTTTAAAGTAATGCATGAAGGAGACAGCAGTGACCTTTACATTTTATTAGCATTACACAAGCTGCTACTAAGCTCATAGCTCAGATGTAGTCCTGTTAGCAAGGAGGTTAATTGTAGGTCTGTTGCTGAGATAGTAGAGAATTTTGGACTCTGTCCTACAGCTGTACTCTCGCTAAGGAAATTGTTCTCACTACAAAGGACATCTATTGATCAGAGACTAGCTTAAAGAGAACAATGGAGGAGGGTTCTAAAGGGTCACTGTATTGACCTTAAATGACCCCTAAGCCATAGGGTCAAAAGACTGTTCAATGAGATGATGATGATGATCAGACATGCTTTTCTATTGGCTCCTGCAACGCGTGGGACTGTAGATCAGCCCCAGTATAGTGCAGCCTTTTAACATCAGGCAGCAGGTGCAATGGGGAGGGATGTGCAGCACTCTGCACCAAAGTGAGGGCTGGGCCTCTGCAGTGGCCACACGCAACTCCTGATGATACTTACTAACTTCGTTTCTATGGTTTTTCTAATGCTAACATAAAAGTACACACTGTTCTGAAAAGCTTTATATCATAAAGTAACATTAAGTCCAGTCAAAGTCTTACAGAGAACACAACACTAAGGGGGGGGGGGAATCTCCTCAGTCCTATCGACCCACCCCTCTTATCACTGGCCATAATGACATTCTAAATACAAACACCTTCATTTTATTCTCTCCTGGGGCATTATCCCACCGACACCACATCTCTCCAAGCTCCAACCACTCAGTCATATATGTCCTTTCAAGATCACCCACAAAAGCCCATTCCTGCTTTTCTTATCCCATCTGTCTCCTGCCCCCTGATAAACAATCCCACAAGGCACAGCAAGAGGAAACATAAACCATGGTAATGTGAGCCTTGGTCATTATCCCGTAACAGGATATCCAGCCAAGTAGCCCTCCCCTTCGATACACCAACCTCTTTCACTTTAAATCCCTCTCTTCCTCTCACTACACCTGCAGACCAGTCACTATCTGTCCTTCCCCTCTCTCCCTCTGTCCCTGTTGTGCTCTCACCAGTGGCACCCTCCCCCCATGTGTGTCACGTGTCTGAAGGTGAAAAGCAGCAGTCAATGCATGTGTGCAGCCCTTCGTCCACATCTCACTTTACATTCCTCCCATAGACTCATCAGTTTCAGTTACAGTATGGTATCACTGCATCACTGCAGAGAGAGGAACACTGAGAAAGATGAGAAGGTGATGTTGTCCCTTTCTTTAGGGATGCTTTCCAGCCTGTGTTTGACAAAATGTGCTGGTTGTCCCTCTGTTCTCTCCTGCGTAATTGACACATGTTGAAGTTTAGCTCTATAGCATCACTACTGTCTTTTAAACCCGATCGTTCTACGTGGCACCTGATGGCAGCCTATCACAGCTCTTTACAGGGAATTTCCACACCAGAAACCCCGCCCCTGGTTTGACGCAGAAGCACGTCGCAAGCGATGCCCCCTGCGGCCTTGGGGAAGGACAGCTGGCGGTGCCATAGCACAGTGCACCAGTGCGAGAAAAGCAACGATAGACAGATGCAAGTCTAATTTACCAATAACACCTTATAACGGGATTCCTGGCACAATTGCTTCCACCACCGCATCCCCTCATCTACCCATTTTCCCCACTGAGGGTCACCCTCAGCGCGCAAAGGGCGAAAGGAAAAGGAACAACCTTCAAAGGGCGCAGGGACGCTCATAATCCCATATGATTCTGTTCCAGAACGCCTGCCTCGGCACAGACATGACATATTTCCAAATGACATATTGTTTAAACTCAGCCTCACTCCGCTATACCGCTAACCAAACTTCCACACGGCAGCAGCAGCAGCAGCAGCAGCAGGCTACATGCGTAAGCACTTCTTGTACTCCTATCCCTTTTGACGCAGTGCCCACTAATACTGCCGGTTAGATTGCACACCCAAATGAAGACCCCGACACGACTCTTTCTCACCCCCAAATCAAACATTTTGAACGTCTCTCTCCCGGCAGAGAACTGCCAGATGCTGCAGGAGAACCATCACTGCGATGACACCGGCTTGGATTGCTACAGCGGTGCATATTTCTCAGCACCGCATGGTCCTCTGTCTGCAGCGTCATGCCGCCGCACCATCCAGCATGCAGAGCGGTCCCAGAGATTAAAAATTACAACTCCGTTTGCAGGATGGAGCAGAAGATGCGCAATAGCAGACATCAGCAGCCATACGCTGTGCTTTTGCCGGTGTTTTTCCACTGATTCATTTACATGGCTATTAAGTTTAATCCCGTTAGCCGGAAACAGATATGTAATGGTTTTGCCTCACGGATGCGCGCAGTAGAATATGTGAACTCTCACATCAATTTAAACAAGCACATCATCGTTCTCATAGGACACTGAACGCATCGTTTCTGTAATCTTTAGTGTGCGTGTGTGTGTAAATGTGGCCACTGCTGGCGATTATCGAGTCCCTGTTATGTCACAAATTAAAGGGGAAATAAGCTGGTGAGGCGCTTATTGCCGGTAACCGCATTATGACGCACGGGTCATTGAGGGTGCTGAGGATGAGACTCCTCAGCTGACAGCGTCCACTGTAAAGGACGCGGTGTGTTCAGCATCTTTTGCCAGCTGCCTGTTCTGAAGCCCAGAGAGAGTTCTGCCAAGGAGGGCTGAAAGGAAGGAGAGGACAGGAGAGGGGGCAGCGAGGGCACAGAGGAGGTCACACTGAACTGTGTGCATTCATCGGTAAAGGAAAGTCATATAATACAAGTGAGTATACTGCAAATAAAATAAAACCAATTTTATTCAATACCACAGGTTTATAAGGGGACAGGGCAACACTCCCCCTCACACCATCCATATCCCCCCTCTCGCTCTCTCTCTCTCACGAGAGCACTCAGTGAGAATAAACCGATTAGGCCTGCAGTGGCTGGCAAGGTTATAGTGAAAGAAGGCCTATCAGAGACCTCAGACACACTGTATGATACAATGACAGCATCCACATGGACCTGCTCTACTTATCAGACTTTGGCTAGTTTTTTTTTTAATTCAAATTCTGCGACACAAAGCGAATCAGAACCAATTGCATCATCTGTTATAACGTTTAAACGTTCAAAGTCAAATCAAAGTGAGTCGGTAAAACCCGCTGGTTTGAACCTCTGCACTAGACAGGAGATTCAGGCTACATCAATTTGTCGCAGTCTGAGAGACCAGGGTAAAACACAGTTCCGCATTAGAGTCAATGTCACTCAGACACACGGCATTTCCATAAAGATACAAACATCCAAAGAAACGGCTGAGTTTGAAACAATTGTTAAACAGAGACGAGATATTATAGGCTACCACTCACTTCTCAGGCCACTTCAGGTAGGAAACAACGCCGCTAGAAAGTTCAGGATCAGTCTGTCTTACCCCCATGTTGGCGCAGTCACTCTTCTTCTCTCAGGTGATGCACGGCTTGAGAGGTGTCAGCCCCTCACGTTGAATTATATCAAAACGCCTTGCCTTGAAAAACAGAAGGAGATATGCTCAGTTGTTTGGGTTTTTTTTTTTTTGCTTAAACATAAAAGAATGGAACGACGTCAGAGAAGTTAGCGAGAAGGGTCTAACGAAAGAGTTTCTTTGGGCTTAAATAAAACTGTCAAACCTTCAGAGAGGTGAGGCTAACAGTCTCCTCCTGTGAGGCGTCTTTTAAATGAAATGTTGCGGTCTCAAGCGGAGCATCACGCGGGGGTCCGCTTCCTTCCGTTGCTCTCTGATACTTGCGGTGAAAGACCGGCGAAACTAACGAGCCGCACTGCTACCTTTTCAGGACGTGGTCTCCCTCCGCCGCTCTAATGGCTGCCGCAGTACTACGCTCCTCTGAGCCGCACCACTCCGCCGGGGTAAAAAGCGCCGCCTCGAGCAAATGGATGAGTCGAAAGAGCTCTTTAACACCCGCCCACCGCTCACACAGAGAGCCAATCATAATTCTGAGCGTTTCATCGGTGTCGGGATCGCTGACCAGTAGGTTTCATCCCAGCCACTGCGTGAGCCAATAGGAGGCCAGCTCTGCCCCTCCTGCTTTACTGCAGAATTCCGAGGCTTGCAGCCAGCAGCGTCGCGAGTCTCTAGGCTGAATTTTTATATAAATGGACGCACAAGGTTAGATTTTAGTTGTCGTGATTGTGTTTGTTTTTCATGTAATGTATTCATGTACCATAAAATGGCGGATTTGTGTACATTGTTGCATGTGATAAGCAGCCCTGGATGTCTCATCAGTCGTGTATCATGAGCATGTCGTGCACCTCCATATGTCACTATACAGCAGTGGGGGCCTGGTTGCAACAGACAGAAGACAGAGCAGCACAGACGTATTGTGTTTGTACGTGTAAGAGAAGGAAATGCAGACAGAAGGAATGAGGGTGAAGCCAGAGTCACCATTCACCCATCAGTGTATCACTGCACATCCAAGCGGCTGCAACCTGACTGCCTGTATCAGCAGGTGTACAGATTTGACAATGCAGAGTCAGCGGTTTATCTGGGGAGACTTGCACTGCAAAGGTGAAATTGGGTGTACCAAGGAAAAGTAAAATAAGGAATCAGACCTAGCTTGTTTCAGCATAATAATTATTTTTTTAACCTCAGGGGTCTTTGCCTGACATTTATGAGGACAGTTGTAAAAATGTCATCTAGTGTTATCATGCAAATACAAGTTTCTAACAAGCCAGACTACATTCTTTTAAAACTGGACAGACAGAAAGATGACGGAAGAAATAAGCACTGAAAGGGAAGCCAAGGGTAAGGACAACATGACAGGTAGAACAACACAATGAAAAAAATGTTGATAGAATGCCTTTTTTTTGTAACTGCCAAAAAAATGTTCAAAGAACAGCATGAAAGACACACACACAGAGGACATGCAAGCGGAAGCTGGCCCATATGCAGCACTGAATTATTCTTGTAGGCCACCAATGGGATCATGCTGCAGTGAGAGCACACACACACACACACACACACACACACACACACACACACACACACACGAGTCACGACTTGCATAACACGCACACATGCATGCATGCACAGCAATGCCTGATTTGCAAGGGAAAACTAAGAGTCACGGCTGCTGCCCCTGCAGCAGATTGTTGCTATGCTTCACTGCATTCCTTGCTGCAGGCCCAGATGTTGACCACGCAGTACCACGAAACCCCAGAGCACCAGAGTGGGGTGAGCTCAGGGTTTAAGGACAGTCAGTTGGAACACTCTTCAGACATGTTTTTATGCTGCAGTTATAGTTTTATACTAAGTGATCTAAAGACTAATAACACATATTTACCTTAAGTAACCTAAAGTAGACAGAACCCGGCAGTCTGTCTCTATTTCTCCCACTCCAATATACCTTATTGAATAGAAATATGTAGAATGTCCATTGAATAGAAATAATCTATACACCCTGTGCATGTTATGGATTACTCAGGAAGACCTGCTAAGCTAGCAAGCTTCAATGCTAACAAGCTTGAAGTGTTGTGAACAAGCAATTGAGCTAAGTTGATCACCACCTGTCTAAATACCACAGTAACTAAACACACTTGGGCTAATCATTTTCATTCTGATTAGCTTTTGTTTTGTATCCACTTAACCTGGGACTAATGTAAGGCTTGGCTATACAGTGAAGTGAGCTATACATTCTGTTACCTCATTGGTTTTATCCAGGGCTGGTTTTAGATTTTCTCAGCTTTTTATCTTTATATTTTTATCACCCACTGCTCTGCTTGTGGGATGCTTGACCAGAAAAGTCAGTGGTGTTACTGAAAAACAAGAAAATGAAAATTTGACCTACAGAATGTATGAACAGGATAGATTCTTCTGTCATTGTGGTAGTATGCTTTGTAGTAAATATGTTTAGATTATTTCACACTATAGAAGTGTTAAGATATATAGGCCTATGATTTCATCCTAATGCACACACTGCTGCTGACTTTGTCAACATGGTGCTGCTAATAAAGTTATTTTCAATCTAATGCCATCCAAAATGGCTGCCAGCAGTACCCTTTCATAACCACGGTCATCCCTTCATCTTTCTCCTTCCTTCCTTCCTGCACCCCTCCCACCACCACCCACCATATTCACCCGCCTTGCAGTATAAGAACGGGGGGAGGGAAAAAACTCCCCCAGTTTTCGTGCTCCACAGCAACAGCAGTCAGATGACCTTGTCTCTGACTTGTTCTGCTGAGTCAGAAATTGAGAGATGGGTGAAGGGGGGATGCAGGGACAGGAGAACAGGAGGGAGAGAGAGATGACACAGAGCGAGGGCTGGTACTTATTGTTATTCTAACTGATTCTGTCTCTGTGGATGCTGCTCATACTGACAGTGCTGTGTCATACTAATTTACATGAAGCTAATTTGTGTGGCTTGTAGCCAGCAATGCAAAACTCAGCAGGGATTTTTTTTTGGAAAATATGGCATTGTGGTGTTGTGTATGAGTCAGGGCTGTCAGTGTTTAGAAAAAAATGTGTGGGTCAGTCTAAAATAGCATGTGTATGTCT
This sequence comes from Parambassis ranga, assembly GCF_900634625.1. Classification (NCBI taxonomy): domain Eukaryota; kingdom Metazoa; phylum Chordata; class Actinopteri; family Ambassidae; genus Parambassis; species Parambassis ranga. The sequence goes on from NC_041036.1 coordinate 13,306,383, forward strand.
GAGCAGTATGTGTTAACATGTCTATATTTACACATCATGGAAGAAGTGTGTAGTAGCATACTGCATGTGACTGTAAAGCATTTCAAAACCACAGGATTTTGGAAAATGGCTGTAGTGTTCCTTATTTATTTAGTTATTTATTTAATGGATCTGACAGTGGGTTGTTAGTAGCCTATACCTTAACTATCAGCAGTGTGTATGGAATGCATACACATTTTCAAAAGCAATAGAGATTGTGAGGAATCACACCAGTGTTCCCTGAAATATAAAATGAGTTGTTTAGTGGGACACAACTAGTCAAACTGCAAACTAGCAAGCTACCTATTGCTAACTGACTGTACATGTTAGCAGTGTTAGCATTGCTTGCCAAGCAAAAATACACTAACAACAACATATATACCCCCAAGTGTAGACTGGAGAACTTACCACATGCATAATGTCGAATAATTCTGTCGATCTCTGTCCAGTAATGTAGGTACTTATTATGTAAGTGCGTCTGTTGGAGAGCTACATCCCTTTGGGTGAGCTTACCTCCCTACTCTGTGCAACATTAGAAAGTTATGCCATTGTTATTTATTCCTTCATTGACCTTAATTAAAGGTCAGGGGAACATGGAGTCTGCATCCTTTTTGTTGGACAAAATATCATCATCAGAAGAACTCCTAGGCCTTGCACTATTTTGCAAATGCCACATTCATTAAGGGTTACTCACTTTGAGATGAGTAGAGAGGCCATAATCTGTAGTAAACTATATTTTAAATGATACTTAGTTTATGCTACATGAGTTAAACCTAAAATGTGACCAATATTGGCCATAATAAAAAAACCCTAACCCTAATATCAGGTAGTTTGCTATATTTCAGTATTCCCTACATAGCTTAGAGCCAGCTAACATTAGGGTTTGTATGTGTATGTACAGATTCATTTGTATTTGTGTGCAAGCGTGCGGGTTTATGTGCATGTGTGAAGGTGATCCTACCTAATCCGGTTTTAAAAATGTCTGACATAATCTGTGTTCCGCTCACAGTGTCCAGAACAGGCAGAAGAGACAGAGGGGAAAAAAGGCAGAAACAAAAAAAAGTAGATGACTGCCGTGGATGATAGAAAGACAGATGGGGTTAAGGAGAGCGACAGAAATGATGCATGAGAAGGGATGAGGTGGAGGGTGGGAGAGAGGAGGGGAGGAGGGGAATGAAGTGAGTGAAATAAGTAAGACATGGATGAAGCAGGACAGAGCCAGGTGGGTGGTGGAAAATTCAACTGGGATTTAGTGCAGAACAGAATGACATGGGACTGTCAGGTAAAGTTTGGTTGTCACGGAGTCACACAGGGGGAAAAGGACAGAAGCTGTAACCAGAAACATGATAAGAAAAAACGCAGAAAGGGAAACAGGAATCTGTCAATCTAATGGAATGTAGGCAGAGGTGGGTAGTAATGTGCTACATTTACTCCGTTACATTTACTTGAGTAACTTTTTGGAAAAAAATTAATCATATGAGTAATTTAAACGTCTGATACTTTTTACTTTTACTTGAGTTCATTTGTGAGCAAATAGCGCTACTCTTACTCCGCTACATTGGCCAAACGTGGACTCGTTACGCGTTACATGCATCTTTCTGCCTCAGCCAAGTGAAGCAGCGGAAGAATACTTCCCTCTGGGGAGCTGTGACCACCTGACCATGTTCCGCCAATCAAACTAGGCCACAGGCTCCGTATGACCAATCAGACGTACCCATGCTGCAACTTGCATGCACACACAAACTGTTCGCAACAGAAGAACTTCTTTCGACAAGAACAAATGCAGAAACAGTGGTGATAAAAAAATTGATTGATTGTGGCATTTAGCCGATAACGATTAATTTGACGATTAATTGATGACAATTGAACTTACATGTTTTTGTCTCTAAATCTCCACATTGTTCTAAAATGATACTGACAAATCATCAGTCAAGTTTACTTCATTCTAACAGGTTAAGCTGGTAAGTAGTGATTAGGCACAAACCAGCCATGTTTCAAATATGCATTGATAACAGATGCACAAACTGCTTCAAAATAATAAAGAAGCAAACATTTAAAGTAACTTTGACCTTCAAATGTTCTTATCTTAAGGTCACAAAGCGGTGCATATCAACTTTAAAATTAAGCAAGACAAATAAGTTCAGAAAAGTCACATGTTTTCACTCTGTAGAACAGCAGCAGAAAAAACAAGATATGAAAAAGAAACAGCTGAAGACAAGAACAGTATGAAGTCACTGACCTTATAGCCTATGAATATACCATATGAAAGGTCTGAGGCTGGAATAATGCCATAAGAAGCACAGGCTGTGTGATTTGAATGTGGAAAAGTAGTATACTGCTGAAAGATGATCAATATGACAGATATAATGCTTAAAATCTGATAAAGACTACAAATATGGCTGCTTTGTATGCTTCTTGTGTGTCAGCTTGTCACCATGGTAACAGCCCTGCCTGCCTGCCTGTATCCATGACAACCTGAATGTTTATCAACTGTGTCAGCTCTCTCTGTCCCCCTCCTAATGCATTTCCAATGTAAAAATACCCTCTAAACAACTTCTGGTTTTGTCCAGACTGAAGCCTTCAGACAAAAAATATGGAGAATCGCAAGAAGTTGCTCTACAACACAGTATCGTTTTTATGTCTATGATGTCAAAGATGTGGAGATGGCGGTGAGTTAGAAAATATGGCAGCTCTGCTTCTCTGTTTTTGGTTTTACATTATGTCTTAATGGAAGAATGACGAGTGTTCCTTTGAACTGATAAAAATTATCCCAGTTAGATGGAAGGTGCAGGCCTGAGAGCAGGTTAGAGAGATTTTTTTAGGCATCTCCTCAGCCTCTCTCCACTCTGATTGATGACACTCCTAACATTCCACGCAATACACACTAATGTTAAACTCAGAGGAGACCTCAAAAACCACTCCAACTTTGAGAGCCTGGCGTGCGGAAATGATTCGGAATTAGAAAATTCTGAATACAAGTTTGATAAAGCAGCATCTCGTGAGCGATTTAAGACTAAAATCGAGTCTGTAGCTTGTAGGAGGTACATTTGGCAGATGACCCTCGTTGAAGGGCTCTCTCATAGACTTCAATGTTAAATGGCTTTTGAATTTTTATTAATATTTTGAAAACGAAACATATTTGAACAAATCTGAATACAAGTTTAATAGCCCTTGAAGAGCTGAACAGAATGATGTTTTAATGCTTTCTGTAGCTGAAAGCATGTGGAACTAGTTACATGTCAAAGTTAAAGGTTGTTTGGAAGGCTCCTCCATAGACTCCCATGTTAAAAATGACAGATTTTGCTTAATATTTGAAAAACTATAATTTTTTTGAAAAAAAACTTGAAGTTGACCCGGAATGTCCTCTGTGAGATTTTGATAGTTGAATGGCTGAAATCGGTCAATGTATGCTGAAGATATGCCGCGCCAACCAACGCTCCATGCTTCACACCTAATGCATGTCGCGTACATTGACAGTAAAAACTATGGACAGAGCTTCCGTGACGTCACCCGTTTGTTTCTGAAGAGCCGTTTTGAGGCTCGGTGGGAGGTTCCGGAACGTGATGACCGACGCCATGTTGACAGCGCCACGTCCGCCAAAACTCTCAAATATGGACAAAGAGGGGGAGCACGAGCGGGGTTTAGGGGGGGCGGGCGATCGTGGGAGCAGGAAACTCGCGCTGTGATACGGCAACCGTCTGTCACTCAAGCGGCAACGCCCATAATTAGGAGTAATTTTAAGTCCGAATACAATTGAAACGAGTGGGTTGTAAAAAAATTCACCCCCCCTACAATTGACACTAGAAGAGAACCTATCATCTGAGACCAGAGTGGTTTTTTGTACCAGGCTGTAAACATGTTAATTTCTGCTGTGAAGTCGGCCATTTTAACATGGGAGTCTATGGGAAATTACTCGCTTTTGGAGCCAACCCCCAGCTGTTGCAGCGTGAATTACAAGTTTTGACACTTCCGCATGGGCTTCCACTTTGAGCCCCGAAGGTTGCCGCTTGGTCGCGTACGGAGTGCAGCACTATATACTACAGCTGTGGCCGGCGCTGTGGCCTTGTTGCGCTTTCTTCGGCTTTCTTCGTACTCCGGCTTATGGAGACAGATGTTGAACCTCTGTTAGGAACGTGCTGCTCCACATCATTTAATTGAATACCACTGCCTTCCGCCATTATTGTTATTGTGGGCTCACATGTAGGTGGTGAGAGTACGTCGCACACAAAAATAATCGCCATAATCGATAAGTGGCAAATATTAGTCGGTGACAGTTTTTCTGACGATTAATTGCACACGATACGATTTTTCACAAGCCCATGATAAGCACATGAAAAATGGCAGAAGCAAGCACCAGGACAGAAGAAGAGGACACGACAGAAGACACAAATGCAGACGAACGGCCCTAGCCTCACATTGGCAGCATGTACACCTTGTGCAAAGCGCAAAAAAACAGCTTTCTTGGTGCCTGCTCTGCCTTCCAAAACAGACAGAGCTTTCAGCATACAAAAACTCGACGTCAAACGACACATTAACACCCATATAAATATATAATATATGATAATCCTATAAAGGTAGGGTAGGAGATTTCATTCTGATGCACTTTTGGTTAGCGTAACATCTCTTTACTATCCGATAGCAACCAATTAGTTCGGCAGTTTCGCTTTAAAACGAAGAATATTATTATTATTATTATTATTATTATTATTAATCATCTGTGTTTAAAATGCTAAAAACATCAGCCAATCCTACGAGGTGCCCCTGCGCATATAGTTGGCTGGTTGTCACTCTCTTCAGGCTCTAAGCGCACCAGAGAGGTACGTGCATGATGGCCGAAGTCACAGACTGGTTAGGAGGCGTGGCTTCGGGGTGAACTCGAGAGAAAGGGGCGTGTGTTTACTTTCAAAATCTGGCTGACTCACTGAGTTTTCAAAATCTCCTACCCTACCTTTAACATTTTTAAATCTCATTGATATTTTTCTTTATACAGACAGTTGTGCAATACATTTCTTTAAGTTATTTGTAAAGATGTAATATTATTTTTGCTCATTATTTAAGTTTTGATATAAAATGACTATTCTGCTGGCAATTACAAGAATTTGCACATTTTATTTATTTTACTTTTGTCTGATTACCATAAATCAATACAAGGAATAAATATGATGTTATCCAACATTTACTCAGTACTTGAGTAGTTTTTTCACCCAGTACTTTTTTACTCTTACTTGAGTAAATATTTGGAGGTCTACTTTTTACTTTTACTTGAGTAAAATTATTTTAAAGTAACTATACTCTTACTTGAGTAAAAAATGCATGTGGAAAACAGGCTCACTCAGGTTGGAGTTGGGTGACACTTCTCTGGAAAGTCACTGTTTTCCTCATCCTAAGAGGTGCCAACGAAGTAACCTGAGAGAGTGTGAGATGTTAATCAAGGTCATCTAATAACTGAAATCACCTGTGAATGTGTGTCGAAGGTGTACAGGGTTTTTAAGAAGTCCTGATGTGTACTGATGGATGGGCAACAAAAATATAGTTGTAACTATTGGTCAGATAAAGAGGAGAAGCACAGGTGTTACTAATAACATTAATGATGCTCTGTGTTGTTTGAGTGCAGCAGTGATCCGTGCCAACAGGCCTGCATGCACCACACACCTGCCACTGACACCTAATGCAGCCATTCATCATGTTATTTCTAAAGCCTGTGCTTTGTTTGACATGAGAGAGAAGTACAAAGACTTTTTGGGCCACATGTGATAATCATGTAAACATAAACACACAACTTCAGCTTGTCATTGTTCACATCATGTCCCATAAGTCACCTCCTCTCTCACTCCAGCCGTACATCCATGGTTCCTCTGTTCTCCCCATCCTCACTGATCCCCACCCCCTCCTCCACCCCCTCCTCCACCTCTGGTAGCTGTCTTTTCAGCACCACAGCTACTGCAGCAAAGCCTCCTCCACTGTAGCCTCATTTCCTGCTATAGTCACATAAGAATACAAATCAATCTAAACAATGTGAGCAAACAAATGATGAAGAGCATGTAAGAAGTCTGCAAAACAAAACAAATAAACTTAAAGGATACCTAAAGTTCCATTAGGAGCATAAATGGCCATATTATAATATATAATGAAGCTGCACTTTCTGGAAAACATGAACCTCAAACTCCCAGATAAGAAGTCTAGAGCTGGGTTAATATCAGCCATCTTTCATTTGTAGAAGGTCTTTTTTTGGTACATTGCCCAGACTATTATTGTGGACCTATTCTGTTGTTTATGTATAAACAAGCTGTCTGCAAGCTATAGCTTCATATTTTAGTACTCACGGTGTGGGATCTTTTTGCTCTTTATAAGAAAGCAAATAAGAAGATTTAAAAAATGTTTACTGCCATTAGCTGCCAAGACACAGAATTCTTCCATGGTGGTTAAACTAGTACAAATGTTCCAATAAGGAGTCTATCAGGATAGAATTTGCATGCATGTATATGTTCTTGTATTCGTATTTTTGGTTGGTCAAGGTGTAGAACTATTTGAAATAGGATTAACACAACACATTCATTTGTAACTAATGCCCCACTGTAACACTGCTTTGTAAATGAGGTCACTAGAATGAGGGAAATGGCTTTTGAGTACTTTAATTATTCTGCAGATTAGCAGATGATCTAAGATGGTCACTTTGTAAAAATATTAAAAAAGGTGACTCATTTTTCAGGATTTTTTGTACATTTTTGTACATTTGGTCAAATCCTCTTTTCACTCCAGACAGCACATTTGACTAAACCCATCCTGTGTGGAGGCCATTTTGCTGACTGTTTGTGTGCCCCGGCTGCTGTGGAGGTGTGCTTTGTGTTTTTAGGGTCTGCTGAAGTAGTAGTGTGTCACACTCACTTATCTTGAAGGAAAAGCTTTGCTTAGTTCAGATGCTGACTGCTCTCTGTAACCATGGGTCAAGTGTTTTTTTTTTCATTGCAAGTGCATGCTGGTGTATTTGCACACAAGCATCTTTGTCACGGTGATAAGTGAGCTGTCATGTGGAATAGACCAAGGAGCCTCAGCCTGAAGAGGAAAGTCTATGTGAGTTCACTGATGCTGTACATGTGAGTCTGAGTGTGTGTACAGTAAGTGTGAGTAGCAAGTAAGCAGCCCTATAGGAATGATGGGAATGATGACAGAATTGTAGCAGAGCTGGAGTCGAGCCATGTGCTCCGCAGGGGAACCGGCCCTTTAATGCCTATCGGCCAATCAGGCAGGGGATGCTGGGAGCAGGCCGTCCTTGGGAACGACCTTGTAGGAGGGTCATGGGATGAAGAGGGTACAGAGGGAATAGCACAGAGGGAGGGGGAGGGGTTGCTGCTGGTAAAGAGAGTGCAGGGAAGATGGAGGAAGTCTGGCTGAAGTAAGAAAGTATATATTTATCTCTAGCACAAAGGCAATTTTCTACTATATGGAACAGACAGATGGACACAATAAGTGGATGGATAGATAAACACAGACAGATGAATGAGAGATAGATAGTTAAGGACACTAAGAGGATTAAAAGTTCAGCAGTGCTGTTCTGCCTAACCTCACCTCTCTGTCTCTCCCTCTCCTTCTCTGTGACAGACATGCAGACGTCACACCACCCAGATTAAATTGAAAGCATGCCACACTCATACATTACATAAGAAATTCTCAGAAAAGGGATGAAAGAGGTGAAGAAGAATAGGGCTGGGGCTTAGTGGTGGAAATAATATGGCCACAAAAAATGTTTTGAAGTTCAGGGAAGAAGATTAAGGAGACTCAGATTTCTGGTCCTCTTTTGCCAAGAAAACGGAAACAGTGTTATGCCTTACAGCTTCAAACTTAAACAGTTATTATAAAGACAGAGGAGACGGTCTGATGCTTAGATTATTCACATCAAAACTAAACTTCAAATTGTTTTTGCATAGGGGCACAACTAGAAAATGTCCAGCACATAATCCTGAGTGGACCAGTTTCATATTTCCACATGCAGGCCAAAAGAAATAATAAAGGAAATATTAGTGCAACAGCTTATCCAGGAGAGAGTTTTGTTGCAGTATTTTCCATTGGACTGAGGTGTACCAGCAATATGCTGTGCTGCCCTTGTAGCTATTATGGTTAATTTGACAGACAGTCCAGTGTTAAGGTGCATTACCACCACTTAAAGCCATGGTTAAAGGAGGTCTAGGGGTATAATTACCATAAATTATCATACATGTATTATTCATATTTTATCTTTAAATACCATAATTATTAATACAAGTTGTCTGCATTGCAACACCACTATTCTAATACAAAATAAATTGTGTCTTTTTAAACTACTAATAATAGCCTAACAATGCGTTCACTTGCAGAGTGCCAGCTAAGGTTATCTGGGCCTCCTGTATGTGGTGTCAGCAGCAGGAACAGCAATGTGTTGTTCTCCAGATGCGTCGCTTTGTGTGTGGCCCCATTCTGTTCCAAATGATAGAGTATATACATGCACATATACAGTATGTGTGTCTGCCTTGGTGTATATAAAAGAATAACACAAAGAAACCACAGTGGGTCATATTATGTTGGTGCCTGGATGTCAGCATATTTCTGCATGAGCACTGTGTGTGTGTGTGTGTGTGTGTGTGTAACAGTGTGTGTGTTAGCAACCAGGCTCTGCTGTTGCCCAAAGAGTGTGATGGAGTGGTAGCTGAATGCTAAGCTAGTTCGGCACCCTCAGCAGTGTTTCATTAACTTTGCACCCAGTCACCCATTCATAAGCCATCACTCTGTCCAGTGTCCTTTAGTAGACCTCCGAGAAGATGACTACACTTACACACACACATACATACAGTATGTACATATAGAAGAACTATGCCTCTACTTCACTTGCTAATTTTGGTAGTTCTTTTGTGTGCACAAAGTAGCTTTGTGTGCACATCCATGTGTGTGTCGCTGTGTCTTCTGTCCCCTAGGCTTGTCCGGTGGATGTGTGTCTGTGCCCTTATCCTGAACACTGTTCTGACAGAAAGAGGCTGCTGTGTGCTCGTTACTGACTCTCACAGACATTGTCCCCTCAGTGGGAGTGTGTGTAAGTGACTTAGTAAATGGCTTTTTCTACTCTGTGTGTATTCATATGTATAGTTACAGGCTACAAGCCAAATATAAGCTGTCATCTGTTTTGCAGATCATGCACACGCCTCTAACTGATCTGTACTGAAGGAAGCATTCATTCTTCAACACAAAGTGGAGAGTCAAATGGAGAAGGAAATACTGGCTGTCAGAGTCACCTCAATGAAATGACCCTGGAGATGGAAGGGGGTTGCCCTTGGCAACCGCCATCAGTCCCCCGCCCTCCCCTTTTTATTTCACTCTTCATTAGGTCTATCACACAATCAAGAGGCGCAATATACAGAAGCACAGTCCTACATAATGAACAAAAAAAACAGGCCAACCACATCAAATATGTCTCTGTTAAACCTTCCTCTTAAGAAACCTTGCCAAACTACAGCCCATTTCACCCCTCTGTGATGCAGAGAATCTGCTCCATTCATCTCCTCAAGGCTGGACTACTGCAGTGTACTATATCACTGGATTTCTGCCAGGAGTCTCTCGCCTGCTGCTTGGATACTAATGAGAGAGTGGTAACACCACCGACTTCTCATGCAGACTACACTCACTATCTGTCCCCACCAGAGGAGTTAATACATTTAAGATTAGTGTTTTGTATCTGTAGAAACTCGTCTGTGTTCAGATGTGGGTAACGTGCACTGCCAATTCCATCATGTCTAGAAGACACGGTTGATTGTCCGACCTCTTACCAGATGACCTTCTGAGCACCACCGTAATTAAACTGTAGGAGAGGAATAAGCTTAGCTGCATCCCACTGAAACATATTCTGCTACATCTACAAAAAGCACCAGGGTTTTCAAGACTATCTGTTTTAAAGGCATTTGTTTGTGTTATCAGCCATGTTATTTTTAGCCTCAGTTCTAAGTTACAAGCCCATTGGACAGGAGGAAATTCAGCTGTGCACAAATGGCACACGAAATACAAGTGATACTGCTAGAAAAGAGCTTAACTTAGCACTTTCTCTCTGATATGTCACCCTGTCTTGTGTCCTCTGCAGACTTGCGTTTGTTCCCTCCATACTCACCTCTCTCCCACAATTCCTCTCTTCTTCCATCTCATCCTTTCTCTGTTTCTCCTTCACTAGTGGCCTCTTGGTGTGTTTTGTGAGCTGTAACACAGCAGTTAAACTCCACTTTTATTGCCCTAGATATGTGTTGTATGTATGCATTTTCACATAATATCTTGTGTGTGCGTGTGTGTGATCACATGTGAACACATGAGTAATGTGATGAGGAGAGAGGAGCTGAAAAGCAGGGGATGGGAAGCAGCATGTCTCCAGGGTTATTTGACAGGGGTGACCCTAACGGCTGATTGGTTAATTCCCTGTCCTCTGAGCCATCCCATGATGCTTAGAGGAAGGATAGCTCCAAAGGTTATGCATGCCAACACGAGGGGGAAAACATGCAGCTTGCAATACAACTGCAGACATGCACAGAGAAGTGAAGTGGAACCTTATCTCCGACACAGCCTGGGGGATTATCACATTTCCATTTAAACTGCTACAGACATGTTATAGCGGTGTGTCACAGGTGACACCTTTAGAAGATGAAGGTGAGAGATAGACAGAAGATAGTGTGGCTAAGCTATAAACAGATGCTTAGAGTTACCTCAATAAACAGTCGCTTCTTTCCCATTGGAAACAGTATTACCAACAAGCCCTGTTAATGTGTTCTGTGTTTCATTATATTATACTGAGATTTATTATTATAAAACAACCCTCTGATCTTTGGGTAAAGAGTACTTATGAAGCTCAGCGTGGTGCCTTCGGCCCTTAGTTAACTAGATATGAGCAAAGCAGTGGAGCTTAAGTAGAGTTAAGATGAGCAGCTGTGTTAGCAGCACCCTTCTCAAAGCAGCTATCCTCATAACTTTTTGGGATTTTTTTAAATTTCACTCATGTTGACACTTTTTGAACATAGAAATAATTCAGCAACCTTATATGCTGGCTATTACCCCATGGCATCACCAGCTGCTGGTGGCTGGGGAGGTTACTTCACAATGTGCATTGAAACAGAAGCACAGTCAAAAAAAAAAGAACCTTAAATTGCTGGATTTCCCATGAATCCTGCTCACTTCTTCTGTCTCTTTAGAATCAGACTAAAGGCAGACTAGATGCCACACAGACTTACAATAACATTTTGTGGTTTTGTCTGATCGTGGTACCACAGTTGTACCTTTAAGCTGCTAATTGTTGTCATAGTAATCCTAATTTTTTCATCATCCAGTGATTACACTGTTGGGAATGCAGTTGAAAGACATATAAGTGAACAGACCATGAGTTTTTTTCCAAACATTAGGTAATGTTTTCAACACCATTTGCATTAGAACAGTATCATATTTTAGATGTCTTTGCATTTTGGTGACATCTGCTAACTGTGGTTGTAGATATTATTGATACGTTTAAAGCTTGGCCATCTGTTTCCTTGAGGATTATTGAGAACTGTGGCTACAGCTGCCGGCTTGATCAAATTGAAACAAACATCTGGACGTACCCTGTCAGGGTAACAAGCAGACACATGCACACAAACACACACCTCATTAGCTTGAGTAGCTCTAACCCACAAATAAGTCATAATTCATTAGATTATACCATGTTAGCTAGCACATGCTAACATGTCGTGCTACTAAATCAAGGCTTGTTTACTCTGACTGAATGATCACTTGAGCCATTCATCACTTTATGAAAACATGTCATTATTCAAGTGTTTCCCTGGCAGATATTTGAATGCACTGCATCTGTCTGTGTGTGTGTGTGCATGTGATGAAAAGGCTGCATGTCTGCCCAGAAATGTGATTTCAGATTGAATGAAATTAGGAATGATAAAGGGGAGGGAGTTTGGATGAGTACCCAAGTGGCACTCAAATGTTGTTCAACTGTTGTGTCATCACTGGAGAATAAAAAAACATCTGGCACACATGTGTGTAGCGGCTTTGACTGGCTGGTTTTACTCATTAACTCTGAAGAACACAGAATCAAGCAAAGAGGAACCCAGGCTGATGAGGCAGGCTGTCTCTCTCAGCACAAGGGTTGCTCTATTGTGAGTAGTCCAAATAAAACAAATGGCCATCTAGTTGGTGTTGTTATATTTAAATGAGCATCTCTCATTCATCAATATAGTATCCTTTAGTTTTTTGTCTAATACAAGTAGTAAGAAATCTCTTCACTATTAATATTTAGAGCCATCTATATCTAGCTTCCAAATAATTTATACATTCTCCCAAACACTGGTCCTCATGGTATAAACACTAGTAAGCAAAATGTATTATCCATGAATAAAGCAATTAGTTACACCTAATCAAACCAATGTGATAGCGCCTACTTTTCAACCATTCACGCTGAATTGATGCCAAATCTGCACACACACTCCAGTGTGTATACAAAGCTTGTGTTCATGGCATCATCACTAGAGTGTGTTTTTATAGTGTATAACTGGTGATCATTATACAAGGATGAATTAACATCAAGTATATAAAAACCTTTTATGACATTCATTCGTCATTTCATCCTGCTGACACCGTTTTTTCCTTGATATAATGTCGTTTCATGACGCCTAAATGTAAAACAAACCTCTCCTCTGTTTCTGTCTCATCTACCAGGTGCAGCACCTGCCTACCTAACAAGGTAACCCAAACATGCCTTTTGTGCATCCTTCTTCTGCCTGCCTCTGCAGTGCAGGCGTCATGGCTGTGATTGGAGGAGAGAGGAGATACACCCCCGTTTGATTGGACCAGAGCTGAGACTCGGCATGACATGACTGGAGTAAAAGGACTCTCATGTTTCTGGGCTTGTTGACCATTGCTGCTGTTAACACCGAAAATAAGTATGAAGGTGGAAAACACAAAGAGAAGAATGTGTAATATAACAACCATCTCTCTCTGCATGTTTCGCTCAGTATCCTCTTACACTCATATTTCTTCAGCACAGGAAGGATGTCTTCCAAGTCAAGCTCAGAGATGACAACAAATCAACCAATATAAATGATAAGAGATATAGATAGAATATATATTATGAGAGAGCATATAGAGATATGAGGGTGCTTAGGAAGACATTTAAATATTGTATGTTGGACATCCCATCCTTTCACATGAGAAAATGTGGAGACAGTGGGAGTCAATCAGCAGGTTCAGAAGAATGAGGCAACTTGAGCTGATAGCATTAAATATTAAGGCAAGGCCAGGTTTATTTATATAGCACCATTCATACAGGGTGGTTTACAGAGCGCATTAAAATCACAGAATAAGAGCAACATATTAAGACATTTAAATACAAAGAAACAATATAATACAACAATATAACAATAACAATACAATAGAAACAAGTTTAGGCCTGACTCAAGAATTACACCGACATTTCTGGCTTGATTTGTATTCTTCAGTGACATGGAGTCAAGGTAAGCACTGACCTTCGACCTTTCATTTTTGGGTTCAAAAACAACACATCCACTCATAGATTTGTTGTTGTTGTCTTAGTGAGTGCAAGGGACTGTAGTCATGTGATGACACTGAAATTTAAAGTTGTGTACCATCTGCAAAGGTCTGACTGAAGAGAACTGTTTAGGATCTGCAACGCATCTGAAGCTACACAGTTAAAAACATCTTTAAGAAACGTCGTAGGCAGATTACCAAGGGAGCATGTTGAAGATTTTACCTGTCTAACAGGTTCTGTCAGTGCTGTATTATCTAGCAGGTTAAAATGTGCCAGGGTAACTGGTGGATGAAAAGGCACAATTGACTTTATCATTTTGCCTGAGCTAGACCTACAGACTGTTTGTCTTATTTTTAATACTTTATCTGTGAAAAAAAGATGCAAAGTCACTGCATGACTTTTTGAACAGCAGTTCAGGTCAGACTGACTTTCCTGGGTTTGTCAGTCTGTCTATAACAGACAACAATGTGGTTGTTGTTTTTATCAATAATCTCTGACAAAAGGATTGTGTTGCATGTTTCAGTTCCTGGTTATACCAGGCTCTCTTTGTAGACGTCATAACGAAGCTGTTTTTTGTCATCTGCATTCTGTCTGTCTGCAGTCAGCCTTAACTGGTGTGGCATTTCCCCAAGGTGACTTTTTCCTTCCTGGTAGATCTATGGTCCTGACGTTGTGTTGTATTTCCGGGTTTTGCAGAACGTTTCAAATGTTGCGTGATAGGAGCATTTTACCTGAAGAGCAACATATTTAACAGAGTCAAACTTTCCATGAGATATCTTCTTACACTTCCTACATTAGACAAAATGGTGACTCCTCCTCTTTCTTGTGCAATCTTGGTTCATTCATGAAACTTAAGTTAGGAGGAGTTGACTCAGTAAGAACTGCTGCCCTGTTATCTTGCCCCAGCCAAGTTTGGAGGCCTGGATGGTGCGCTTAGGGGAGAAGCAGGGTGGAAGTGCAGGGTTGTGGTGGAGGAAGTGGGGTGGGGAGATCCAATGTGAAGGGCCCATGAAGCATCCTGCTGTTGTCCCTGTGCAGCTGGTGTTCACTCTACAGTGGAGCCTTAGGCTGGCCCCGAGGGAGGTCAGAAGGGTTTTGGTGCCTCAGAGAGGGGAGAAGATGATCTGTTAGTCAATCCACATCCATTCAGATGAGAGCCTCTTCCTCTGAACAGGTCATCACGTTCCCAGAACAGGTTGAAGTCATCAATAAGGTTTACTCCTTGTGTCTCACAGGTCTTAGACAGCCATGTAATTATTGCAAGCAGGCGACTCAATTTATCTATCCTCCTATCAATGTTTGGGAGCAGCCCAATGATAAATGATTGTACTTCCAGTTTGTCAAGTAAAGTTTAGAGAAAGCTTCTTTAAAAAGTTCTGATTGGTCCATCTTGGTATCAACTGCACCCACATGCAGAATGATAGGTTTGACTCCTGGGTGGTTTGACATGACCTGGGGGAGTAGTCCAGCTGTATCAGTGACCATGGCACTTGGATAGCTGCATATGAGGAGTATTTTATTCTTTACGTCACTGATAGCGCCGTCTCCGAGCAGCGAGATATCTCTGTCCTTCACTTTTGTCGTAGATTCTTCGTGTCTGTGTGCCCAATGTTTTTTTTTTATCTCTCTGTGCAAAGTTTTCATTCTTAATTTCCCATTTCTTATTGACAGCAGGGTATACTGGCTCGTGTACAGCCAGCTCAGACAGTGGTTGATATTTGTTTCTGAGCTGTATGCCTGGTGATGCAGCATACACTGATATCAGCATTCATTTTTTCTCTTTCTGTGTCGTTTTGGGTTGACAGCCAGTGTATGCCAGGTGGCATCAGCCTGTTCAGGTCCTGGTTTCTTAGGTTTTGGAAAGGACACATGTCATCCGGGTTAAGCTTATCAGCGGTAGGAGTCTCAGAATTACCACGACTTTTTGTGGACGTAAATGTAGCCATCTCTGATCGGAAGAGTCTCATGAAGCCCTTAACCACACTTTTAAACCAACTGTCATCACGACTTCCCCGGAGGCCCAAGGTACAAATATCACACACACACAGGGTCACACACATACAAACTCTGGTCACATACACAGGATAAATTCACCAGACATTGAAGCAAAATCTTCTATATCTTCTTCTGCTGTTTCCTTTACTAAACATTTCAGATGCATAAGGCAGATAACTATAAAGATTGTGTCTGTGCTTCATGGGTTGATTAATATTGAGAATTATTTATTATGCTGACATGTTGTTTTATATTTTGCTTAATAAATATTCTTTGAAATATAAAGCTGTCACAGATTGTTTATTTCAGGCCTTTTTGTGATTATGAGCATGTGCCCAGTGCATTTCTGTTACAGGGTTTCAAAGTGAGAAGACTGAGGAACAAGCAGTACAAATTTGAACCAATCTGAGCTGATCCAGGCCTCCCCCAGCTGTCCGCTGGCCTCGTCTGCCCTCCACCTTCAGCTCCTCTTTAATCCCCAAAGCTCTCTCTCTCTCTCTCTCTCTCTCCCTCCCTTGTCCACAGCCTGTGGCCCCTTATCTACTCTACCCTCTCTATCAGTTTGTCCCTCGTTCCGCTCCTCTCCAGACTCACATGCTTTCCCACTTGCGTGGGCGTCTCGACAGTGTCACTCACCATGGTGCCAGTGTTTGTGCCTCCCTCATCCTCTTGCTCTCCTTTCACACAGTGTGCCCTTCTGGCCTGGTGTTTACAAAATGAGAGGTGATAGAATGAGGAAAAACACAGGAGATATGGAGAGAGATGAGGAAGAAAGTTTTAGACCAGCAGATAATTCCTGTGACAGACAAATCCGTAATCACAATACTATCTGCACTCCTGCACATATGATGTCTCCATAGGGCTACATGTTCATTTCATCCTCTTAAAGATAATTGAAGGTTTAGACTTATTGCAGCACTGAATCATATGTCTTTGGGTGACTGTGATCTGATATCCTTAAATATGACTTTAATCTGCATTTATTTCCTGCTCTTAAAATAGACACTCGAGGTGTCCCAAGATGTTCTAATCCACGTCAGGTGTACTTATAAATAGATAGTGTGCATGTCTTTACTCACCAACCAAGCCATCAGAATACAGCCAAACATGCTCATCATTGTCATGCACATGATGAGCCAGAGAAGAGTTTGTCCATCAGGGTCAGGCTGGCTCAGAGAGCACTCAGGATCTCTCTGACGGCTTCTCTCTGAGCCTTGAGCATCATGCCATACATTTGTTCTGCTGGTCCTCAAGGTCACTCGGTAAATCCTTCCTCACCTACTTTATTAGAGTCAAATCAGTCGTTTCCTCCTCCCCCCACATCTTTTCTGTCCACCCCGATTCTCTCAATCCCCTCTCTTCTCTCCTCTATTTTTAACCAGCTTAACAGCGTTGAAGGCATGAGAGATTTATTCTCTGCCTTCTCCTTCACTCGTTACCTGGCGGCCGATTCACAAAGTCTGGTAATCCCATAATACTGCGACTGCACAGAACAGTGCTAGTTTATAGAGGAGTAACAGAGCGTTCCTTCCAGGTTATTTCAACTGCACTGGACCTTCAGATAAACTTTTTATCTCCTCTACACTGAGTAGCTAATTTATAGACTGTGCATACAAACTCAATCAATACACACAGAGCCATTAAAAAGAGTTACAACTCCCACTCAATTCCTCTGATCATATATATTGATCCATATGTTTATAGATGGTAATGTACATGGGGCATTGCAGCTCGGAACAGGGAATCATGTTCACTGTAGAATGTATATCAGTCACGACATTCATTAAAGCTTCAGCAGAGTGGGTTGACCTTGGTGTTAAGTCTTGAATGGCCAATATATATGTTCTGTCAGCATTACACATTCAGTCTCAGAATCCCCATGTACCTGTGTGATCAGAATACCGGCAGGGGACAGACTGCAGAGTCATGGTGTGCTGCTAGTCAGGCCTCACCTTCATCTGCAGTATGTCAGGCTAATCTGCACCAGCAGCCCTGCCTCATTCAGGACACTGCTGCACACCGTACCCGGATAAGCTGCAAGACACAAGTGGTTTATACATGTGAGTCAGTGATAGAAGAAAGGTGCTGGATGTAATCCATACATTCTGCATCTGTTTGGATGCAGCTCCTTTGGTGCAGGAGACAAATTAGGCTGATCTAACCACGGTCCTCATGGAGTGTGAATATGGGATTGGAGGAAAAAGCTTAAGATAGAAAGAGATGAGTCAGACAAGAGCAGAGTGCAGAACAAGTGTGTTCCACTGTATCAGATGTGCTTCAGCCCACTGCAGTCCTCACTTTGGAATGTGTTGGCACTGCAGCTGCCCTCTGCTTCCCTGTCATTTACTGACAAATGGTACGTAGTGACTGCATTCACTTGTAGCTAAAGGCAACAATATTCTGTGTTTTTGTTCTGTTTTAGACATTAGTAGGGGAAGTCACGACTGTTACTCTGTGTGTCACTGAACACGCATGCATTTTCAGTCCATACTGCCCCCTCGTGGCGAAACAGTGGAATATCAACAGAACTAAAAAAAGACAACTGCTGCAATGAAATTATTTTTTTTTTACAGATTTAACTAGGATAAGTTTATTAAATCAACAATTCTCACATTTACTTTTAAAATGTGATTCAGAGAGATTAAAATCAACCAGAATAACAAAAATCTCAGGTCATAAATCTCATAGGTCTTAAATAATAGAACCAAATAGAAAAACCTATTTGGTGCTAACACTAACAAGAAACCTTAAAAGTTAACAATGGAGAAGGAAAGGTTCAGATTAAGCACCCTTAACCCCTATAATGGACTAGCAACTCCATGAAGAACTATTTAATCCTCCACTGAGAGATGAATAAAACAGAATCCATGGACATAATCCAGATTTGCTCTAATCCATCTGCTGGTAGACAAAGTAAATAATACAAAAATAGGTATAAAAGTTTTTTTAAGTAACAGATATTCACAGCACAGTATGAGCAGCAGAGCAGTGCTGTTTTATGGCTTCTTGGATGGATACAAGTAAAAAAAAAAATTAAAATCAAATGTTTACATATAGACAAAATCAAAGAAGGCCAGTTCATTCAGGTCCTACCACTCAGACACTCTGAGTGTCTGAGTGGTTTTAAACTTTCACAAAGGAAGGCAAAGGCCAGATGCATAAAAATCTATTAAAACCAAACACATTAACACAAACAGTGTTTCTCCAGCAGTTAACTCCCCCTCCTGACTGCAGTTTAAAACCTAATGTCGTCACGGTCTGCGGGTCTAGTCTCGGCGTTGCCTGATTAACTGCAGCTAATAGCTTCTCCACAGGGCGCCTGTGTTACTCTGACTTCATGCCAGCTGGGTTTGGAAACCAACAACACGAGACGGATACAACCAGAGAGCGCTAAGACGTTACAGTGTATACATACAGATTGTGCTTCTTCTAACCAAGCCATGTCAGTAACCATAACATGCATGAGAGCTCCATGTAATATTCAACAGTATAAGGTATATTATACAACGTAACAGCTGATTTATCTACAGATTAAGAATAAAGATGTAATCACATTCCCATGGCTGTTTGTGCAGTGCATCATTTTATACCTAAACCTTTGTCAAACTGACAAAACAGCAACACACCAGCTGATTATGTTGTAATAATAACTAATGATAACCTGGATAATTATAACTAATAACTAACATCAAATGTTCACATTTGCATCTGTGTATTTTTACACAGAGACGAGCATTCATTCGGTCACACATACACGCACGGTATTTACACACAGTCACACAAACATGGCGGGAGACACAAAGCTTTCTCCGCGGCTGACACTGGGGCCCATGTGGTAGTCCTGTGGATCATTGTCTGTGTTCATGTAAGGAGGTGGAACCTCACTGTTCCCAGGATCATCCCAGCCAGAGGGGGCAGCAGAGAAGTAATGCTCTCCGTCACCAGCATCATCATAGTCATCTGGGTAGGCATCCAGGTCCTGTAGACAAATGTCAAGATTATATCCACATTTAAATACCTATATGCTCACGTAAAATTACCAAATAATCGAAAGCTGATAATTAGTTTCCACTAAAACCTTTTGATGTTTCCTTTTAAACCAATCAGTGGATTTAAGGTGCAATAACAGAACATGTTTTTTATAATCAAACTCTATTCACTGATGAGATTGGTCTGGTTCCAAGCCTTTCATTCTTCCCTAAAGATGCCTGGATAATTTGAGGCACTGTGGTTACAAACAAACAAATAGATTGCAGTTTAAATACTTGTCTAGCAATTTAATGTCGGGGGAGGGGATACTGAGAAAATGTAGTAAATAAACAGTGTTATTAGTACATAAATGACACACATCCTGATCTATTACTGGAAATAATGTACTACATCAGATTCTTTATCAGTCATGTGTGAAGGAGAAAAAACATAATGAAAAACACATATTTCAGTCACATGGGACTGTGTGTAACCTTCCCCCGTGTATCCATGTGCGCTTACCGTGACTGGCTCTCCGTTCTGGATACAGTAGTTCTGAGTTTGCAGAGGTCTTTCCTCAGCCACTGGGACATAACTTGAGTTTACCACCTGAGGACACACACAGTCAATACACTATCAGAAAACAGCTGTGTAAAATCTGACACAGCTGTCAGGAGGGTGATACTGTTGTCCTTAAAGCCGTTTGTCGATGGTGACTCACCCTGCTGGCAGAGCTATTCGTCTTCTTAGGAGGAGGGGGCTTGTATTTGGGTGGGCCGCTGGAACACAAAAATACACAGCTGTCATGTTTAGTGAGGCAAAGGAATATGACACACGCTGTGTGGCATTTCATCTAACAGACCAACCAGGCATTATGACAACAACGGAGAACTGATCAGGTACTCACTTGTTGTTTTTGTATTTGCGGTACATTGCTATGACTGTTCCAATGATGGCCAGGATGATAATGACCCCAATGATGCCTCCAATGATGCTGCCTGTTTGGGCACCTTTCACTGGAAGACGAGTCTCTGGAAACATGAGATGGAGTAGATGGGAAAACCCTCATTCATTCAGACACTCATAAGAAGAATATTTGTTGTTCTATGTACCCTAAGAATAAAAGCACGTCTACTTGGACCACGTTGTTATAGATGTGAGCAGTTAAGACAATAAATGAGACCCGTTTCAGACAATACAAGGAAGAGGATGTTTACAGGATTCTTGTAGAATCATGGACATCTGGAAGCTGAGACAAAAACAGAATTCTAAATATGACAAACTGGGATCTGTAACACGAACTGAACTGAAATCTTTCATACCCAACTACTATTTATATGTTAAGTGTTTTTGTAAAGCAATTTTTACATTTAAAAGAAAAGAAAACAGACAAAAAAAAAAATCTGCTAGGAAAGATAGGTAAGCAACTTGTTAGCTTAGCCTAGCACAATGAGAGGAAACAACTGACCAACTCTCAATCAAAGAAAATAAATATACAAATAATATAAAAGACCCCATAGATTGATTGATTGTATCCATTGTTTCCATTTCATGAGATAAGGAATGAAAAAATCCTCAAGTGGCTGTTTTGGAGGCAGGTGACCCACAGCATACTCTGTTTTGGGGTTCCAGGTTGTACAGTATACCCCTGTAGACCCTGTCACAAACCGCTGTTTTGTTGTAGGTCTTTTGCCATTATTTATATTTGTTAATCAGTTCATCATGCTTTAGATTTGTTTTTTTTGACCCAGTTAAAAAGTACAACCCCTTAGTTAAGACCCATTAATTTAACAAACATTAACATTAATTAAAAGTCATGAAGTACAAGACTGTACAAAAATTATATATAAATTAACATAAGGTCTGCCAGTAGGAATGGTTGAATAATGTAAAAAAGAGACTCAGGAATGAAGTGTGTGTGTGTAAGAGAAGAGAGGGAGAGACTAAGTAAGGTACAGGCATGGTCTTGATTAGAGTGTTGAGTCACATGGGTGATTATAATGAACCAGAGGAATCATACAGAGGTTCCACTAATGAACCATGACCACACTAAGCATGAACCATGACACACACACACACACACACACTGTGTGTTTACTGAAGGTGCAACCCAGCTCATTATCCTCCTGTATTCCCAGGGGATTATGCTAATGAGGGGGTGGGTAAAGGGCAGAGAGGATCTGAAGCTCATTTGATGAGAACAAACCCTGGTCTTAGTAATTGGAAGGGTCATGATTGGATGTTGTTAGCCCTATAATTACAATTCTCTTCTAACAATAGACTGCTTTGAATATCTCCTAAAATAATTTCCATTCTTTCACACGTACCAAAGTGTCCTAATGATTGTGTCGCTTCCTAGGACTCATTACAATCACTGACCCTGCATGTCCTCCTGTGTTCAACAGCTTTTTTTTATGCTTTTATTATGGTAAATCATTTGTAAAGGCTGTATTTGAAGGTGTCCGCATACCAGCAGCACAATAGACTTTATAAATACTGTCTTATGTTTTTTTTTAAACTGATAGAACACACCAGAGAGCAAATATGAGAGGAAATGAAAAAAACATGTAAATTAAAAATAAAAATCCAGTAGAAGTGAATCTGCAAAATCAAAGGAGTCACAGCAGTAATCACTGAGCTTACCCGCTCTTTAAAAGATAAAAAATAAAGGTCTCTGAGGATGTAACACATAAATAAACAATCTTCTTCTGTTGGGGTGAAATGAGTTAATTATGTTGTTGGGATTTATTCAGGTGGGTACAAATAAGTTTTCCACGTTTTATTTCCCTATAGTGCAAAACAAATGCTGCGCATATCCAGAGACTGGAATCCAACATGTGGTGCCCTCATTGCATTTAAAGTAGTTGTCTGTTTCTGGAGGGTCCTAAACTGCCACAGGTGGAGAAGACTACGTGTTTATGGAAGAAGAAGCAGAAGAAGAAGAAGAAGAGTAAATGCTGGATTACAGAATAGATAAATTAGTGATCTGAGTGCAGCTTCCTTGTTGATGCCCTCGACAAGGACTGCATAGACATGAGCAGTTCATCTGAACTCCTGAGGTTGATCTGGGCCGCATCTAGTGTCTTGTGTACCAAATATTTACTAGATCTACATCACATGTCTACAACTACAACTAGCTACATGGCCTTGCTCGCCTGACAGAGGGCAAAGAGCGCTGGCTGGATAACTGCTAGAGATTTTCCAGCAGCTAAAACAATATGTCAGGCTATAACCAATCCATTGTTTGCCAAACATAACACTAACTGATTCAATAGGCTGATATTTTATTGTATTAAGCAGCGATCGCTGTGTCTGTAGCAGGAAAGCTAGCATCACAGAAACAAAGCACAAAGGAGCTAGCATAAAAGTCACTTTTCACCTGACAAAGTCAAGGATAATCTCATTTTAGAGATCTCACATTAAAATCTCTGAAAAAATCTAATAATAAATGTACAATGTATTCAAATTACACATGTATCCATTAAGAATCAAAACAAAACAAACAGCTACAACTCATCTAATCCTCCATACCAGAGTCAAAAATACAATTTGTTCAATTTATCTATTATTCATTTCAAGATTGCCAAAAAAAACACTTGAGGAGATGAGGACAAGCAGCTGCTATGCTGGAGAGGAAATTTAAGATGGCTGCAGGAAATTAAAGCTTATTATTCATGCAACAGTCTGAGTCTACCCACAAGCTTGTAAAACACGCTCGTGTTCCAGCGCTCTCGTAAAACACAGACTTTAAGCAATAAAAAAAAATATGAACTTTAAAATGAGCACTGCTAAATAATTTGTCAGATTTCTTTATACAAGTTCTGAAGGAAGGTGGCAGAAACATTTTAATGTGACATTTTCAAAGCCACATAGGCCATGCGCTGTGCAGTGATTTTCATTATGCACTGTAATGGGGATGGGAGAGATGATTTGCATGGGAAAATAAAATAAGCAGGGAGCCTTCCCTTCATGAAATCTCTAACAATACAGACTGGCTGAATGTGACATACCAGCAGGCATTCGGGCTTTATTAGATTTTCAGCTGTTGCAAGTGTAATTTTGCATGAGACACATCACATAAAATCCCTTTCATGCAGTGTCAGCCAGCTCCCACATGGTGGTGCTGTGTCTCTTTAACACCCAAACCCTGGCCTTGCCAGGGGGCACTTTCATTCCAAACCTGATACCTGCCTTGTCTTTCTAGTCTTATGTCTTGCTGCTTCCCCATTTCATTGTCGGGTCTGTTTATCATCCTCCTCAGTTTTTTCGGCTCCTTTGGCGAAGCTCTATAGAGGCCCCCCCGCTTTTTGCTCTGCTTTATCTCACAAGACGTCATTATCCACCCAATGTCATTTTCACTCAGCAGGTTTCAGGTCCTTCTTTTCAGATAACCTCTGAGAGAGAAAAGAGAGCTGCAGGACAAGAGGCCAGTTTTGAGGACAGAGGTAGGGAGCTTGTGTGTGAATGACTTGACTCCAGTGACTCCACTGTGTGTCGGCCCTGGACACCAGCCATGTCTTGCGCTAATGAAATATTGGAGGAGGCGAGTGTGTGTGTGTGTGTGTGTGTGCGTGTACGTCTGCTGGGCCTGTTAAAATTCGTGCAGCTCTTTGCCAAGGACATGCAACCAGACAAGCACTTACCCACACAAACAGTGCACTTTAAGACCACACGGCCATGCAAACACAATTTTGGCACAATACAACAACGAGGGACAGCAGGCATCCTGTGCTGCGTCCTCATCACTCTGCTTGACATATTTACACAGAAACATTAGTCTGCAGCGTGCCCTTTAACCTCCTGACTTCCCCTTCTACACAAATATCACATGCATACACAAAGACACGTCTTAGACATAAAAAACAAGCCAACACAAAATAGCATTGCACTGGAAAAGGAGCCCTGAGGCAGAAAGCATTTCTTTCAACTCAACCGTGTGCTGTTTTTTTTTCCTAACAGTGAATGAGAAGATGATCCACAGTTGAGACTCAGTTAAAGGTCAGCTCCATTCCTGTGAGCAGATCAATGCAGGGACCATCCAGTCAGATAGACATCTATTCTTTCCTAAATTATGTGAGCCCTCCATCGCTCACCCTTGCCTGCCTGGCCAGCCAGTCAAACATGCCCCACCGCTCTCTCCCACGGGGCATGGAGGAGGAGGAGGAGGAGGAGATGAGGTTGGATGGTTGGCTGAAACTGACTGAAATGACTGCAGACCTACTTCAGCAAGTTGAAAATACCACTGGAATCTCTTCAGCTTCAGGATGTATTGATGAATCCTGGCCACAGCTCTGCAGCCAGAGTTTTACAGTCTCTATTCCTTCATTTCAGCTTCTGAATACTTTGATCAGAGAAGGAGACACATCAGTACTCCTTAAAAACATGTGAGTCATTGACGGGGTAAGCTGGAAAGAAATGAGAAGAGACTACTAAACGAAAAGAGGATTCATCCAAAGATGAGTCAACGAGAGCTGACAGAGTCCAACCAGTGGATGTTGGGGAGAATGACATTTAGGAGAGAGGAGGTGAGACGAAAGGAATCAAACGGAGGAACAGAGGGTGAGACAGCAGAAGAGCCAAGTGAGATGAAGGCTGTGATTAAGAGGCTGGCTTCAGATAAGTACGGAGGGATTTCCCGACTGCTGCCTGCAACTGGCTGATCACACACTGAGGGGATGAAGGAGAGAGCGGGAAGACAAAGATCTCACATCCCTCTCTTTTCCACTCAATCCCTTGTTCTCTCTTCCTGTGTGTTTACGCCTCTCCCTGAAGGGATTAAGGTTAACATGCTGGCCTATCCTCAACCTCTCCCTTCACGGGCCGGGGCTTTCGCTGCATTTATCTATGCCTCTCCTCTGCCTCCACCCATCCATCCATCCCTCCATCACTCCATCATCCCTCTTTCCTGTCATCCAGCTCCGTCGCCGGTGCAATTTGGGATTCGCTTGTTTGGCTCTGTAATACGACAGCACAAATCTGCAGCGTCTCCCTCTGCATCTCTTATCTCCTGTGCCTAACGAGTAGAGATAAGCCTGTTTTTATTACCCTCTCTGACCTGTTCAGCAAATCTGGGCAACACAAACACACACCTACATGGTTTTTACTACACTGAATGACTACTAACCAACCTTACAACCAGAAGAAAAGGATCAGTTGCACATGGCTTTTAAGAGATTAACAGATGACCGGTCACTAAACAAAAAAAACAAAAACCATCCTACCATGGATGTTTAAATCTATTCATGAATGATGACAGTCTGCTCTGCAGGTGAGTTGGAATGCCCTGCTTGTATATTCCTTTCCTCTTTCTCTTCCTTCAATCACAGGGCGCTTTTCAGTAAAGTGAGACATTCCTATTTAATGATATAAATCCACGGCATTTGATCACACCACTACCAGTAATGTCTGGTAACATTTTGTGTTTTAGAACTCTTTTTCTGTGCAGTTTTCTTTGTTCTTTTTCAAAGATGCCAGTGGAAAACTTTTCAGAAAGGGTTCATCCTTAATGCCAAAGTTTCCGCTGAAATTATATGTAGGATATATTTGTATCTTTTAAAACTATGTTCACAGACTCAGGCTACAGTACCAACAGACAGATAGATAGGAAAAACACAAGGCTACCATGGTCACAGCAGAGAGCCTGGAGATGAGATTAGGACCGAATGAATTGATGGTCTCTGAAAGAGATTAAGATAAAGAACAGTGCACGTAATCTCATTGCTCACTAAGAGAAAAGAGAAAACCTAGACTTTAGATTGGGAGGTTCACTTGGTAAAACATACACCCTATCCATCTATCAGTGGATTTATTCAGGTTGATCTGTGTGTGCACCTGAAAATATAGCAACCTGATAATCAGCTGCACAGATAACTGAAGACTTCAGCGAATAAGAGAGGGAGGAGGGGGAGGAGGGGGAGGATGATGGGAGAAAAACAAAGGCAAAGAAAAACACTACACTAAAGAAGGGCACATATATGGGTGCAGACCTGAATACACATGAGCAAACACACGCACACTTGAGCCCTACGCACACACTTAAATTATTCACAATCAATGCAAGTGCTACAGTGTTGAGTGCTGCAGCTACCTCTGACATTAATTTTATGGCAGTTGAAGACCTGCTACTCCTACTACCACAATCAGCGTCACCATCACTGTCGTTTACTATGCACTGCACTCATGATGCCATTACAATTCATTTCAGCACAAAACAAATCAGATCAAATTGATTGTGCCTGTTTGGACAACAGGAGCGGCTCAGAGAGGACAGACTCCACCGATCTGACTGAAGGAAACGCTGACTGAATCCTGCCTGAGTTTGAGTGAGTGAGTAAGTGTGTGTGTGTGTGTGTAATGTGGTTCTCAGGGTTTGTGGTTTGGGCAAATCAGTAATTCTGGACATTTCTAATCTACCGTGATTTTAGAACTCAACCTTGTGCATTTTAACTGTCTGAGGATTAAATTCATGTCACAGACATACACTCAGAGCTTACACTACACTGTGTGTGTTTGTGTGTTGCGCGTGAGAGTCTTGCAATCATGTGTGTATGTGTGCGTGTGCATTTTGACATTTTAAAAAGCTGTGGTGGGTAATGTGAAAACTCTGTACGGTGTGTGTGTGCGTGTGTGTGTCCCTCTCCCTCTCTGGGGAGACAGTGTGTTCCCTGCCACAGTGCATCAAAGCACACTCAGATGCTTTGGGAGAAGGCAGGGACTCTCTCCCTCCCTCTCTCTCTCTCCCTCCCTCCATGTCTCCATCCTACTCTCCATCTCCCTCTCTTTCTTTCTCTTTTTGACAAGGTCGCTGTTCCCCTCTTGCTGTCTCCCTGTCAATATTTACAGTCCACTTTACACTGGCACGGAGGTGGTCGGCTGCAGCCAGCAGAGAAAACAGGGCTGCATTAGCCAAATGTAGCTGTCCACTCAGGACATGAATGATCTGTTGTACTACAAGCACTCTGTTTCTCCTTCTCTCTCTCGCTTATACACACACACACACACACACATGGGTGGGTGGTAACAGGTAGTGCTGGAAACAGCATGCAGACACTTAACAGAAGAGTAACAAGTGCTCTAAAAGCACGGATCAGTTTGTCTTTAAATCCATGGGACTGATTTTAGCACTCTCAGAAAATGAACACATTAAAGTAACTGTGGCTCATTACACCAGTGTCTCAGAACTGAAGTGGGCATATTAAAATGCAACACGATGCAAATTTAAAACATTGTTCTATTTTAGTACTGTACTTTCACCTGTGATGTCATTATAGTCATACTGATACACTGATTATAATACACATGTTGACAAAAGCTTTGATTAAACCAGTTCTAGTAATACCTAACTGACATTAGCTACATAAGTTAAAGTGCACACTTGTTCTTGTGTCAGTGGCCTTAAACTGCACTCAACTGAGTAAAGTGTTCTTTAATTTGTACAGATTGAACATAAAAGAAAAAAGTTGTTCATCATTTAGCTTGAGAGGATTTTTCTCATGTCTGTAAAGAACTTATTTTGTTTTTCTGTGCTAAGCTAATCACTGAGCTGGCCCTCACCCAACATTCCTGCAAGAGTGAGAATTATGAAGGGCCTTTAAATAGCAGTAGGTCTCCACAATTTTAATAAATGTGACAGAGGAGAGGCTGAGTGTAATCACTGTGGTCTTTAAGAGAACATTTACCATAATTGAAGAAGAAGAATCTGTACTGGAAAGAGTCTGAGGCTAACCTCAGCCGGTCATGGGAAAATATTCTAACCTACAGTAAATTTTGCAATCAGAGTATTCAGCCACCTATTTTACCTCACAATGCCTTTAGGCTTCCCATCCATCTTCTTGCACTGCTTTTTCCACTCTCCTCCCCCCAACTCACCCCCCACACCACACTCCTCCTCCTCCTCCACTAGTGTCACTGCGGCCTTGAGGCCAGACAGTCAGGAGCAGCTGGTATGTTTACCTGCCCTCCTAACCACTGCTAACCTCTGGCTAGAAGGGACTCTCACCTCATTACCCACCACTCAGCCACACATACAACCTCAAACCTTGCTATCCTCTCAGGTTTCTCCCTTACAGCCAGGATGCTACACTGTAATAGTCTCCGTGTACTACAATCTATTAAGCAGCGTGCTGTGCAGAAACATAAGACATAATGAGAACAGGGAGGAGTTGGCTAGCACTCCTCTCCTCCATCATTCTCTACAGCATGGAGAGTCATTTCCTTCAATTCTCTCAACTCTTGACGACTAGCATGAGAACGCTCTTTATGTTACTCTCCTACCAAGTTCCTCACACAGACTGCCAGAGAGGAAACAACCCACAGAAGAAGTGACAGAGATAGAGAAGGAGAGGAGAGCGTGTCGAATATATAGGAGAGAACAGAGAGAACTGACAGAATAGAAGATCCAATCTGGAAGGTGGAGGATGAGGAGGAGGGAAAGAGTTGAGGAAGAAAAGTATCTGTGACATGAGAAAAGTTCCAAATGTCCCACTCTCTCTGCTTGATAACATCTAAAACTAATGATCCCTGTGCAGGACCTGTTGGGCTTTTTCTTGGAATACTGATTTCCTTTCAATTGTTGTTTACTGTGTTTGTACCTGCTGCATTGTTGACCACAAAACAGGCAGCCTAAAAGAGCCTCCCAGAGAGTCCTGAGAGTGCCATAGCAGTAATAGGCCCCATCTCTCCCTCAAACTGCCTCTCATCAGTTACTGATTAATGACACACAGAGCCATAATGGCCCTGCACACTCTCCACATTCATTCACTTTCCTCTTCATCCAATGCCCCCGGAGAGAAAACACAACAATGCGAGCTGTCGACATACCTAAAAACTGCACTCTAGCCGAACCTTGATTCAAATGCTCATTAAGAAAGACGTTTCTCCATTGCCATTCAGTTATGCATTGCCACTGGGAGCCAGTGGACGCAGAGAAAATACAATAAGGAGGAAAAGCATTCATAGTTCCATTTATCTGTATGGAAATAAAGAATGGTCTCATTAGTGTTTAAAATGGGGCTGATTGGCTGCTTGGCTTAGAGCACCGGTGATTTATGCACTGGTGAAACAAGAAGATGCAACCTATGTTCTTGCACATTCACTTCCATGAAAACAGGAGCTTCTGAAAACCCTGCATCCTGGTTTGACTTCTGCTTGTGCATGTGTCAGAATTCTCAAAGGTCAGCGGTGTGTCAGTCAACAATGCATCACACTACAGGACTGTAATTCACCACTTAACATCTTTAGCATTCAAAACATATAAATGTGAGCGTGAACGCTGGCAGGCACACGTGTCCCTCACACAAACAGGAAAGCACAAGTGCACGCAGACACCGGTGCAGATGCAAATATTCACATTACGAACACTCTTTAACCCTCACATGTCATGGATGAAAGATACCAAACTGTTCCACATACATCAAACGACTTTACACCAAGACGCCGCCATTAAAAAGCCCTGCAGCATCAATAATGTATAAATCTACACTCTCATGACGTGGACTGAATGCACTGCCACTGATCTCATTGTTCCAAACTAAAGATGGTTGCAGGCGCAGGTTTGTTATTGGAGACGCTGTTATGCACTATTCATCTGAATATTTAGAGTCCTCTGTCTCCTCCATCTCTCATTGCTCAGATGCTGCTGCCCTCCCTTCTCTGTGGGGGTGTCTGTTTATCAGTGTGTGTTTCAACATCAGCAGTATTTATGTTCAGTGTTTGAGAGTGCGTGGGGTAATCAATAGTGTTTCACTGAAGGACACTTAGGAGCAGATTGGAACCCAAATCCAAGCCAGCATGAAAGACAACATGACAGAAACACTTGCTGCTCAACCTGAAGGGGCTCAGTGTGACATCTACCCTGACTGTCAAGAGAGCACACACGCACACGCACACACACACACACGTAGCGATGCCTGTGAACTCCTAAAGAGCATCTTCAGATACAGTTAAAAACATTTACACACCGCTACATCAAAGCAGGCAAACTAATGAGTTATTGACCGATGAGCCTACACACACAGAGACACAATCTATCGCACTTTGCAATGCCTCTATTGCACACATAATGGACGTGACCAGCGTCCTTGTCACAACCACGCAGAGTGTGCTACAATGGGAGTGTGTGTCTGTGTGTGCGTGCATGCATGAGCCAGGCTGACTGTGTGTACACAAGTCATTATTAGGGGTTTAGTGTGTGCTCACCAGTCAGTCAGGCTCCAGTCAGAGGAGTCAGCTTAAGGGCTCATAGCAGCTCCCTGAGGAGACACTAAATACCATCAGCCGTTTAAATCCATCCATGACCATTTTAAATATGCAGCACACACTCACTCCATTTTTAATAAGGGCTCTGAGCAAGACAGAAGGAGGCAGAAAAAAAGAGGAAGAGAGAGGGAGAAATAGGGGGGCAGAGTGAGGAGCAGTGAGAGGGAGGAACATGAAGGAAAAGGAGGAGAGCCGAGTCTGTTGCATTGATTTCTTGGCAGTTTGGCACCGGCCCTGATTCGCCTGGAAAAGCCACAGATGTGTCAGAGTGAGTTAGGCACGCAAGAAGAGAGGGAACACACGTACACGCCCAACACAGTCACATGCATGTACACACGTAGCACATCAGCAGACAACATATAGGCACACCTTCAGATGGAAATGCTCACAAATAGAGACGAGACATAGCGCGTGCTCAAAAGCGCCTGAGAGTGTGTGTGAGCGTGTGTGTGTGTGTTTTACAAAACACCTGTGTGAAAGCAGCAAGTGAAAGCTGGTGGATGATGCAAGGGCTTTTGAAGCCTTTCTCAGGAAAACCCAGGCATTTCTCTCTGTGTAGGCACAGTCAAAAATAGATACTATTACACACACACACATATGGGCAGTAAATTTCTCCTTAATCCCAAGCTTAACTTAGCTCAGAAAAACCTGTATGCTCTCCTCAAGCTTTCAAAGCACACCTGACTGTGTGCCGGTGTACACACAGCCCAGCGGAACAGCGGGGAAAAGTCGGATGTACATTTTGATCTGAGGGCGGATGAGACATTAGGATCAAAGCCAGGGACTGGGGAGAATCAAATGATCTTAGCTATGAATCCATGAGCAACCTCCAGACAGACTACCTGATTAGCTAGGCATTTGTGGCCTATATCCAGCATGAAAAAAGAGTGACAGGAATGCTGATGATAGCGCCTGAGGCACAAATTATAGGTCCTCTTATAGTGCAGAATTATAATAATCAATGTCAAGTTTAGAGGTCTGATTGTCTTGCATCACCGTGCTTAGTAGATGTTTAAGTGTTTATTGTGATAGTCATACAAAAGCATGTGCAAGCGATTGTGTAGCATCGTCAATAGAACTGGCCTTTAGTCAAGAATGCTTTCTTGTTAGCTCAGCTCTTTAACAGGCCAAACAAAACTCCTCTCTATTATTTTTTCGACCACATGAAGGAACAGTCTAATGAGGATTGTGGGGATTTTTACAACACTAAGCATCAACGTGAAGAATCACTTAAAAGCCTGTGAATGACTGGATCCTTGGCAGCCTCGGCAGGATTTGGTGATGTAGCGTTCTAGTGCTGCAGCCGACCTGAGAAACACCTACTGCATCCGGCAGCTTTCTTTCTTCTCATAGAACATCTTGCTACCATATCTTCCCCCAGGTAAACACACACACAAAGTCACACACAGCTGTCTACAAGAAAATATGAGTCACCTGGCTAGGCCACCTTCTTCCTTTAGGCTCATGTGTCGCTGTTTTCAACACGGGCACACTGAAGTCTGCAACTTCATACCAATCTAGGATGCTAAACAGACCAACTGACGTTCACTTGCCATTATCAGATAATGGATGCTATTCAGGCCATCTCTGTGGTTTTAAAGTTATAGCAGATCAGTACAGATACTTTTAAGGCTGGAGCTAGATTTTTATATTTTTTTAATTTTTCTCAGAAAACAGCAAATTATTTATACTTGATTAATATTCGGCTTATAAGAAAACAGAAATGTCAAATCAAACCTTCAAGAAGCCCGAGCAAACAAATTGTTTTGTCAGAAAAACAGCCTAAAACTAAAGAGGGATTATCATACAGACAATACCAACAGCTAAAGAGAGTAACATTTGCAATGAACTACATCTTCTGCTTGACAATCAGACACTCAATTAAGTGGTCTTTTTAAGGTTAATTGGTAATGCTAAATGGGTGTCTGTCCCCCTGTGATAGGCTCAGGGTGTACCCGCCTCCCTGCCAGTGATGGCTCAGACTCTTCTGCCTTATCTTCAGGATAAAGCAGGTATAGCTGACGGATAAAAGGATGGATGGAAGTAATCATTTTAAAATAATACTGTGGATTACAGAGTTTTATTGAAGTACAGGTCAACTATACATTGGATTGCACAGCTTAAGTGGATATGGCTCCAGATGGAGTAATACTTATAATACATGAACTTCATTGTATTTATTTTTACTGCCTGCTGATTTATTCCACCAACTATTTGCTCAACAACACTTGAGTAAATCCTGTATGTCAGCAGCACTCACCCAGTAGCGATGATGTCATTCTCTGTATAATAGAACAGCAGCTAACACAGATTCCTGCTTTGGTCAAACACAAACATACCAAACAGGCTGGGCTGCTCTGGCTGCAGGTGACAGGTGTGTCACACCAGCCGTGGCAGGATGCTAGCAATTCCACCTGACAGGACTGAATGACCGGTTAGTCAGCTAGCCGGCTGACTCAGTGACCAAGAGAACAAGAGCTCAGTCACTGTCACGGTGTCTGCATGTTGTAAATGTGGGTCTATTCACAAATGAGGGAAGAAAAAGGGTAAATGTGTCACTCTCAGTTTACACAAGAGACACATGTGGAGACGCTGAGACACACAGAGACGTGCAGCCACCCAGATGTAGATTAGACATGGTATGTCTATTACCCTCTGTGCCACAGACGAAACCAGCACAGAGACCTCTGTTCATTTTGCTGTCAGTAAAGACACAATAGGACAGTCACACTTTCTTTGACGTGCTACTCTGGAATGTTAATCACCACAGAAACCCATTATCTTCACATCCTCTCGTTTCCTCCCTCCATTTGTCTTCCTCTTATTTTAAAACCTGACAAACCCATCGCTCGTTACTAGAAAGTACCATTGTTTCACCGAGAGCACATGTAGCTGCAGACAGGGACATGAGGCGAAGGAGATAAGGGGAGAGGCAGCACAGAGGGGAGGCCTGCCTGACTGCTGACATAAATTGGGGATCATAAAAAAAGTGTCATACTGGAATTAATCTGCAAGGAATGAATAAAGTGAAGTACCTCAGGGAGAGGTGTATGTGTAGATGGGGGGGGGGGGGGGTCCTGAATTCATAATGAAAACCCAAGAACACAGAAAAATATAGGACACGTGACTTTAACAATCATTCAAAGCTCAATCATCTAGATTCACAAGGATTTGCGTGGATATTTATTTTTATTAGTCAGAGTGTTTGTGTGTGGAGATGTTGTGTGTCTGTGCCTCAGCTGTGACATACTCCTTGCCTCTCTTTCTGCCGCAGCGCCTACAGGAAGTGCCACATACATCATGAATTTTATGCATAAGGCTGAATGTCAACACTGATGCATAATTTTTTGCAGTAAAACGCTAAATGTCACCAAACACCAGGCACTGTTTCGACTGACGAGCGGGGCTCGTATCACCAGAGGATGTGCCGCCGGCCAGCAGTCGCCACGCCGGCCGTCACACCAGAACTGAAAGGCTACAACTGTGCTGTGCGCAGTTGTGGCAGCAGTGGCAGAGCAGGCGACAAGGGAGATCTGGGGGACAAGGAGGGTAATGAGAGCAGATGTGAAAGAGAAGGAAGTGAGACAAGGCTTTTTTTTTTTCTTCCACTTTGGTCTCAACAAAACAGATTGCTCGTACTCACCATGTATCGATTATTCTAATGTTTCAAGCCCAGGTGTGGATCCTCTGCTTTTCTGCAGATACCCTCTAACACACCTGTGTCTGAGGCAGATAGATGTGTGACTACCTTTTTAAAAATAGTCTTTTCATTTCTTTTTTCTCTCCCACAGACTCCTTTTGTTTCAAAAGAAGAGAAACATCACATCCTAGCACACGATTTACTGTAACATGAAAGCTTTATAAATCTATTCCTTACAGCGTTTTGAACACGATCTTTTTCCAACCATCCAGGGAACCTGCAACATACCTCAGCAGCAACAAGGACTCACAGGAGCACCGGGAGTGCCCTGCAGCTATCGTACTCTTAATTGAAGTATATAATGTAAAACTATGTAATACAATTTCATTCTGCACATTTGGTATCTTTGGAGACATCTGAAGCTGTTCATACACTTGGAATAAACTTCCTATATTGTAGGATATGTTGGGAGAACAAGGTTCAAGACATTAAGTATTAAAGATTTGATAAAGCATTCTCTTACTATGGTTGCATCTGGACATATTCTGTGATATCTGTCTCAGATAACTGCTGTTTATTGAACTAAATGTTAATCTGGCTTTATTACAATATTTAAATAATGCCATGAACATGCATCAGCTGGCCTTTGCCTTTATACCCAATATTAATATACATCAGGCCATTCTGCCCACAATAAATCACATCTCACTGTGCAAATGAGTGAGGTGGTCTGCTGGCATAGTTCAAAGGAAGCATCATCATTTTTTAACTAAGCATCTGGATTCCTGGAGATTTGTGCCAGACTTCAAGCTAACCACGGCAGTTCAGCCTTCAATCACAAAAAAACACTGAAAGTGGATATACATAGTTAATGCCAGGTGTAAACAAGGTGGGTAAATTAGCATTCCTCCTACTATATCCTAGAGGCTATTTACTTTATAGACAGTTCTTCATATAGATTAATATTAATGAAGAGAATGCATCAAAAAATAATGGATCATGTGGCTATGTAACAGAAGAAAGTACACCAGAACACTTTGGAAAATGGTAAACTGACTCCAAATCTAATAATAATAAGTCTAATATATCATTCATTCTCCATACCTCCTTTATTCTCACTTCACCCACAGGGTAAGTAAAATAAACCACACATAAACACATGTGCTCACACTCAGGGAATGTGAGGACAGGAGGGAGAGAGAGAGGGAGGATGTGAGGGGGAAAAATAGCCAGTGATGCAGATATTCAGCTTAAACTCTTCCTCCAAGGCAGGAGACCACCAGCTGAGCTCCTCAAATGAAAAAAATACACTATTAATATGTATGCAGTGAGCTGCCATCAACTATTTTCAACAAAACACGCACACATGCACAAAGACACGCAGGGGGAAAAAAGGGCAGATGGTGCAAGTGTGTACACACATACACAAAGACTCCATCAATACCAGGGAGCAACAGTTACATAAAGACGTGATATTTCTGCAGTTTTAAAGTGCTAAGTTTGTGTATTTGACCTTTAGGGTTGAAGGGGTGAGTAATGAGAAGCGGGGCGACTCAGTCAGGCCTGCCGGAGAGGCTGCTGAATGAAGGACAGGGATGGAGGGATGGAGGGGTGGGTGAGCGATGGAGGAAGTAAGAAAGAAGAAATATGACGGCACTGTCATCTCATTTCTCCTCCCTCCAGCTCCCCCAGCTGTTGTTCTCTCTCCCTCTCTTGATCACTTTTCATTGTCACTCATCTCTCCAATCACCCCTAACCACTTGTGCTGCTCTCCCCTCCTCTCCCCTCCCATCCCTTGCTTGCTTCTTTCCTCCTCCTCCTTCCCTCTCTTTCTTCATCCACACAAATGACTCAGTGAAACAGGTCAAGTGTTACAAAATTTCCCCTGCAGCTCAACCTGCCTAATACAAGGCCTGGCTCATTGCACCAAGACAAGTAATACGCTGCCTACTCACTGAGAGGGGGACTCACACTGAGGGCTACCACCAACACACAATGATTATAAGCTCATAAAATGCCTGGAAATTTGCATATATATCCATCTACATGCAAGCCAACTCAGACCACTAAACATGAAATTCATCCTGTAGCCATATTTTGCATTTTTGAACTCAAACAGAAATTTGACATGACTGCATGTGAAGTGTTTCCGACTGTATGGAGAACAAAGATAAAGGGAAAAACATGACAACATATTAAAGACACAGTGTGAGCCTGCGCCTCCCCTTCCTGGCACAGACCGGTTGCACCGCTGCACTCTGAGACCCAGCTAACATGGCTTGGGCTGAAGACGACTGAGAGGAAAGTGCAGTCAGCCCACTTTGATAACAAACCAGCCCACATTACATCTGTGGTTCTGTGTAATCAGAGAATCACAATTTCCTCAAATCTACAAATAATGACAGCTAGCTTGCAAAAACAAATTACCACGGGCACGGCTAACTTTTCAGAGCTGGCAGTGTTGAGTACAGTGCTTGCCCTCCCCATGGATTGGTTCCTTTTTTTAAACTGTACGTTTTTTTTTAATTAGAGCATCAGAACTTTTTCTTGGACATTTTCCCACTGAAGGCTTCACAAAAATAAAATCCCTGTTACATGCTTCATGTGCATCGCTCTGTTGCTTTGGGAACGAGAGAATGTCAGCACAGCAATCTTTACAGTATTTACATTTACATTAACAAGAAAAAGGTTTTTAAATATTATTGGATCTGGCAAATTAAGTAAACTGGACAGTGATTATTAAACACTGAAGTCCTACCAAACATTTTGCAGTACCGGCCACAGCTGCTGCTGTCTGTGCAGTGTGGTGATATTCCAGAGGAGGTGCGTGTCAGAGTGCGATATGATGTTGTGTGAACTTTTTCGGAATATTCATTTATAATGTATGTCAGAATTCTTCAGAACTTTAGTAAAAAAAACAAAACAAAAGCTAATCTTCAGATAAACTGAAAATCTAAATATCACCCAGAGATTTTCTACTGCAGCTTTCAAATGGTGTGTTTTTAAGTCTTTTCTTTTTGAATTTTGGATTTGAAGACATTTGCCTTGCAGATTAATCAATAATGAAAATATTATAGTTGAAGCCGTGCGCATTAATACTACAGTAAAGGTAGTGTGAAAAATAAGGTCGAAAA
The DNA here is from genome assembly GCF_900634625.1 of Parambassis ranga. Taxonomy (NCBI): domain Eukaryota; kingdom Metazoa; phylum Chordata; class Actinopteri; family Ambassidae; genus Parambassis; species Parambassis ranga. The sequence continues at coordinate 13,343,923 of NC_041036.1, forward strand.
CACATTTAAAACACAGACACAGGCTCTTTCTACCACTCCCACCTGCACTAATGAATAGCAATTGGGAGACAGAAAACCCTGGAGTGGTAGAGTAAAAGTGGTATTAAGAGGAGGACAGCAGAGTAAAGGGCCTTAAAATAGGATAAATGACCAGGAAAAACTCAGTCAACACACACACACACGCACACTTGCCCTTTAACACAACCAGACACACACTGTGACAAACATGGTCCTCCACAGGATAGTATGCAAGTGTGTTTGCTCTGCAGGCAGGAGAGTTGCAATATAGAAAAGCAACAGCTCCATATATCCAGAATGGCGAGGACCTGTGGAGGATAAACGACCTGCAAGCAGTACCTGGACAGCGTGTGTAATACACAGATAAATAACTGGGAACTGGAAGCAGTATGATGACACACAGACTCCCGGAGAGAGCATGTAAACCACAGCGCTGACACAAGACGATAAACAGACCGGAAGCATGAAGCCTGGACCCAAAGCGTGCCGTTGTTTATAAGAGTTTTGTTTGCCTGAATCCACCGGGAATGGCAGTCATTTGGGGAGGTAATGACTTAGGAAAACTGAAATGTACTGGAACATAAATTAATCAAAATGTGAGCCTCACACCCATGCACCCAGTGAGCGCTCTGCGCCTTCTATTTTTGCCATTTACACCCTGTCGTTATCTCACAACAAAGAAGTTCCAGCTATTACCCTCAGTGTAACTCTCTGCAGACGTTCCCATTTACTCTTGTTGCAGCCTGGTCAAATCAGAGGTCTGAGTGATGAACCTGTTATTACTGTCAAGGTGGCAGGAGATCACATCCACATTTGTGCGAGCGATAATCGACTGTGTTTATAAACATTTCACGTACAGGCCCGGAGATGCCAAAAGCCAAATCTGAATAACATTTAATTTCCTTCTCTAAGATAAGACCTTTTGTCCATTCAAGACTATTTTATTCCATCACTGCCCTAAGCCGACAGTTAAAGGGACAGGGATGGTGCGGCCTGCCTGTGCTTCGCATGGCAATGTGCAGCTATTTTCTAAACTCAGACACTTCTCTCTGTATCTCTTTTTCTCCCACTGAACAGTGAAGTGTACTTCAGCTGTGACTCAGTGCTGTTACCCATGATGCCTCGGCTACGGGAGTTGAGTGACAGGTGATGTAGTTGAAATCACTGGAGGACCCTACAGGAGGAAAGGGGGTTTATAGCAGGGACCAAAGCAGATGTTGCACTGCGGTTCACCACTGTGGCACAAAAACATACAGTGTGTGACAGCTGTCACCATACCAGCCACTTAACCCAGGAGCAAAATAGATTTGTGTTTCTGCAAGCAATTGGTTAAATCAATGATCTATTTTCCCCATCTAAAATAAACAGCCTCCCGGTTCAATAGCAAATGATTGTAGATGCGTTGAAAATGAGAAAAGAAGAAGTGGAGTGATTAGAGAGGATTTTACACGCTTTTATTGGAAGACACACACCCACACAATGCTGTAACATTTAGTCAAGGCCAGACGATAAGAAGATAGGAGCAGCAGCAGAAGAAGACAGGGCAGGAGCAGTGATTACAGGAGGAGATGTCTCGATAAGATGACAGACAGATGAATAGGGAAGGAGTCTGCTGTTAGCAAAAAAAAAGGGGGCTGACACACACACACGCACACAAAGAAAATTCTGTACAGTTTTGACAGTCCTGTCCTCACGGTGGCTGTTATTTAATGTCAAAAGGAAAAAAGGAGCAGAAGAGACTTGAACCCTACAGGGGAAGTGGCCAGTGCAGATAACATCACCGAGCTGCTGATGAAGGCTCCCAGTCCAGTCTGCTCCATCACTTCACCACACTGTGCCACACACACACAGTAAATAAGCCAAGAACTGGGCCATTAACTTCTTTTATGCTAATTATTGTGCTGTCAAGAGTGTAAATTGTGTTTGAAAGTGAAAATGATCACAAATCACATGTCTATAAATATATTCTCATTTAGATCATGATCCTAATTTCACTTACAGCGCTAATGCCGCAGTTTAATTAAGTCGTTATATTACTCAATTCTGATTTGACTTTGATAAACAGACAGGCAGCGTGAATATTAGTTGTTCACCCGCTCTGAGAAAACATTTGTGAGAGAACTCCCACACACAAGAAAACATACATTTGCATGCATATTCTGTAGTGCCAGGAAGGCAAACATCTGCGCAGCAGTTACATGCACAAATGAAGATGAACACAATCATCCACCATTTACTACAGACTCGCCAGTTCCCAGAAGAATATCTCACAGTCCCTAAGACCAAATATTTGGAGACTTATTTCATTTTTATCTTCAAATTCATCTCTCATTCTGTATGTTTACGCAGACGTGCATGTGCCAGTGCGTGCATGTACTTTGTAAGAGCTGCCTGTTGAGACGGTGAATTAAACAGCAAGTGCATTTGATCTGCAAAACACTCCAGGGCAAATACACACACACACACGCAAACACACACGCACACACACACAAAAGAGACACAACGACACACACACACAGAGGCTTGCATACAGCATCAAAATCATTTCCGTCACAGAATCTATTCTTAGGAGCAGCAGCAAACCATTCTTTCCCTGATATAAATCTCTTTTATTCATACCCACACACACACACACACACACACACACACACACACACACACACACACACACACACACACACACACACACACACACACACACACACACACACACACACACACACGATGTGATCTGCGAGAAGCTAAATCAACACAGCTGCAACAACTCAGCCCTCATCGCCCTCCTCCCTTCACTCAGCCATCCCCACTTTATCTTTAATCAGACTTCTCTGTCTGCGTTCTGGTTTTTGCCCTCTTGCTCCCTCCGTCCTCTCTGACTCCTCCTCTCTGCTTTTCTTTTGCTCAGTCTTGCATTAGTTACAGTTACATTCATATACAGCTTTTGAAGCTTTTGCCAATAAGCAGGGCCTATGAGCTCCTGATTCGCTCTCTCTCACCATCATGCCCTCTTTGCCCTCCCACTCCACGCTCTCCCCCCTCTCTCTCCCTGCCCTTCTCTGCCCTTCCAGCAGTTGGTCGTGCATGTGCAACCCAGAGGGACACTCATCCGCCCAACAATGCAGTGCAGCTACGCTCTTACCTCCAGCCCTGTCAGCACGGGACAGGAAGAGTAAACGCCCAAGAGGCTGCAGGGGAAACATTCATTCACTTCCCCCTCCCCTGTCTGTCTGCCTGGGTTTATATTCATATGTGTGTGGTGCGTGTTTATGCAGTAAACACAGAGCCGAGAAAAACTGAATGACCAGAAGCCAGGAGATCGGATGTTATCGCTTACCGCTTGAGGAAGAGCGATGATACGATTTCCAATTTCCTGTGATTATTTACAAACTTCCTCTGCACTCCGCTTTCACCTTGCTTGACATGATAACAATATTTTGTCAGAGAAACTACATTTGCCAGGCAGGTACTTCTAAAGCTCATAATAAGAAAAAAAATCCTTTGTAAGAAGGTTACAGCTTGAGACGTATTTCCTAAAAATGATGTTATCACCTGATGAAAAAATGTTACATCCACCTGCATCATATCAGCCCCTTAAGGTAATGCATGTTTCTGGGGTAAACACTGGATAAGTAGTTGCTGTCTGACCCAAAACAAGCTCTATCCTGTGCCACGGAGAGATCCCTGCAGCCAGTCCAGCATCCACAAACCACTGTGGTCAGGAGAACCAATTCAGTCTTTCACAAACTGAGTGCCAAATTACCAACAAGCTGCAAATGTGTCACAAACTGACTCAGACAGTGTGAAATTAAGAACTATGCTCAAGAGATTTTTTGTTAAATATTGATTTAAATTTATTTGTAATAAAACAAGGGAGTGTGAAAGCGGCCGATATCAGCAGTGAAAGCAATATGTAGGCGTGTGAAATGCAGGGTAGTCCACAAATATCAGGACTGTGTGGCTCAGACAGCAACACAATGTTCTTCTAGAATTTGTAAACTGGCTAAAATAAAAGGTTAAAATAACTGACCCAACTTGGTAATCTGTAGCAAATAGTAGGTGGACTGCTCAATGGACAAGTACCAGTACAAGGGTTCACATGCAAACATGGAAAACATGCAAACAAAAAGTCAAACGGGACTTGAGTTGAATTTTCACTTGCTGTTAGTCATGCAGTTGCTTTCAGTTGTTTGATTGATGTCCTATTAATGTTACCGGGAGCAAACAGTATCTCTATTTTTAGCAGGATAATAAATGAAAAATATAATAACCAAAACTGAAAACGTTATTTAACGAAGAACTTCATTACCGTGGAATATCTTTAACCTCACCACAGCTAAGCCTACAGCACTTGAGGGCATTTAAGGTCCCTTTGCTGTCTTATCGGGCCACATGTTGGCAACGGGTTTTTCTGAAAATGAAAGCCTAACAATTATAACAAGTATAAAATACTTCCATATTTTCTATCATTACTGAGGTCATCTAACCCTACAACCCTTCAAAAAATGATTACCTTCTGAAGGAGGCAGGAAGCAATTAAAACATTAATCCAATCCTACAACCAGGTTTAGATGAACTTTTGTTTACATCAAATCCTTACAGCTCCACTGTAGACTCTTACTGCACTCTTAAATCAGTTGTATAAGTTAAACTTTGAAAGAATCATCCAAACAGACCCACACTTGTTATCTTGCCTTGTTATTATACAGTCAGGCCTGTGCTGCTGCCATCTCCTTTGTCTTGGTTTTCTCAGAGGCTTTTCTCCTTCAGTCTGGTCTCCAGCAAATGAAATGCCTGGACTCAGTTCAGATGAGTGGACTTGGCCAGTGAAAAACATTCCACAGTTTCAATATAAAAACTCATTAATTACCTCTGTTTAGGATAATTGTTCCAAACAGAGCATGCTGGATTACAGAGATAAACACTAAGTTAAAACATGTTTCCTGCACTTCACTAACTAGAAGACACACACAGCTGGAGGTTTTTGATGATTCACCGCAGGCAAGAAAGAGAGAAATCCTATTGCTGAAGAGCTAATAAAAATATTCAGCAACCTTCTTTCATAATTGAGGTCAGAAGCAGACACTTGCTTTAATCCCTGTGCAGGCTCAGGTCACCGCATCCATCACTCAGACATCCACGCAACAGGCCTGGCCATTCATCACTCACTCTGGGATTTATTAGTCAGGTTTGAAGCCGGAGGGTGAGAGGTTAAATGAGGAGCATTGTGTTTGCAGCAGTCATCAAGCAGGGAGAGACCAAAGTGGGTCTGTGTGCTAATCCACATACACACACATCACATGTTTAATCAACACTGCGGCTGCGGCTACCAGAGATGGAAGTTAAATATACAGCCGCGCACAAACATACGTGTGTCCTACAGTACACACAGTCGCTCACTACAGGGTTGTAGTCGCACACCAAACAATCTGATAAGGCTTGCCTTCATAAACACTTTTAAACACTAACATTGTGCAGAAATGTGATCTGTCTGAACTCTGCAAAGCACTCAGCGGGTGCCTAACCCTGCGAGCAGACTTCCTTAACACGCTGTATGAGCGAAGAACACACTCACGTGCTCACTCTTTGTCTAATACACGCCTACACATGCAACTTAAACAGGCCACTACCAGCTAGCCGGATTGCCCAGGGGCACCACACCATGTCTCATCACTGTGAGCTAATGTTGAACACAGTAGTGGTGCTTGGCGTAGCTGCTGTCACGTTGGCTTCTGATCCAGGTTATTTGCCCTGAGCTCAAATAGGCCAGGTTCTGCATTACGGGGTCACAACTACCACATGGTGTGCGTACCTTTTTACTGTGACAAAAACATACCACTCACACAGGCTTTTATTGCCAGCTGCAGCTTTTAAAAGTATTGCTGCTGAGCTCCAGTCTTTTACATTCAGCTAGAAAACCAAAGGAGTCAGAGTGTGTCTGTCTGTGTGTGTGTGTGTAAGTGCTTTCTATCTCACCAGCCTCAAATCCAAAGCAATTAGAGAGGCCAGATGGTGGGCTGGACTCACAGTAAATAGCTGTGCATTGACAGAAGAAGCCTGCAACAAAAATGAACTGTGACAAGGAGCCAGGATGACACACAGATACATGACGGCATCAAAGCACGAGGCAGACATCGAGGACATGCTGCCACAACTGCCATAAACCAACTGTCACCATCACAGGGACTGAAAGAGCAGAACTCCACTGTGTCATTTGGTGGAGACTGTGGGTTTTTTTGTATGTAAACCAAATGAGGCAGGTGCACATGCATGCATGAACACACACGTGAGCACACACGCCAGCACAAATACACAAACCTCCAGTTGCCCTTCTGTTAAAATTTGACCAAACCAGTTTGGTTTAGCTGGGGTTCAAACAATGCAGCCTTTGAGAGGCACTGCATTCACCGAGTTTCAGCTTGGCCTGCACATTCCCCAACTGAAAACACAAACTGCCTCCCCTCCAGGAAAACCACTGAAGCTACAGCACCACATTCCTCATCTCGACCATATCCTCTCTGCCTGAGCGGTGCCGAGGCCTCACAGAACATAGTGATATTTAAGCATCCTGAAATAAGACTGTACTTTGTACCATCACTTCTCATTATCTGAAACGCTCAGGTGAAAAGGCTGATGTACCCTTCTTACAAATTACACAGCATCTCCAAAGTACCCGTTACCAAGGCAGCAAGTTTACTTCTGCCAACAAGGGCACATACACACAGAGACTAAGAGGAGGTGGAGTCTGTGTACAGGACTATTGTAATCCACAAAATGGCTTCTCCCATTTCTGCGTTGTTTCCCATAAGCCTGTTATCACACCTCTGTTTACACACAGAGATTTATCAAAGCTGAAACCAGACAAACAACCAGACCAGGAAATGAGAGTGAAAAAAGAAAACAGGGGCGTGTCTGCAGTCCGAAGGATGGGTGACAAGAGACCGAGAGGCCACTTCATATCCTGATCAATTAATCTATAAATCTAATCAGGTACAATCAATGGCAGGCGCTTCCATTCAATCTAGCTCCTCTGTGATTGGACTCAACTTTAAGTGTTAAAGCAGCAGAGGGAGAAAAAAGGAGAGAAACATACAATACTGGAATATTTCAAAAATCAAGAATTCTTTAATAGCAACCAAATACGAAAAAATATAGAAAGACTTGACAAAATGGTGACAACGACTGTAATTCGGCTTTTCTTTCTTATTGAAGGCCGAAATAAATTTAAAATAAAAAATACAAAAAAAGAAGTTTTACACATAGCAGTCAAGAATAAAATGCACATTTCGGGGGTAAGAATCATTTGTTGTGTGTGTGTGTATACAGTTCAGTGTATAGATGAAGCACATTTGCCAGTTTTGGCAGCAATCACAGCGCAGCAGTCAAGAATAAAGCACTCAGAAAACATAAATAATAAAGCACTGCAAAATAACAGAAAAGAGGAGAAACTGTAATAGGAGAAAATAAATCCTTCATGCTTGCTGTCACCGAGTAATACACAAATGTGACGCCATAAATTAGTAATTCTTTTTCTCTGCTACATATTTATATATTTATACTATGTACACAGGAAGGTTTTGTCTTCTTTGTGTTCCTTCATGCGAGTGAGATGGGAGATGTTAAGGCTTTGATTAGTCATGTGTTTGGAGCCAATCTAATAGCAGTATGTGGCTTCCTAAAAAAAAAATACTGGATATGTTCACTAGCTAACCTTGTTCATGACCCAGGTCAGGATCGCAGGTCTATCTAAAAGCTTTTTGTCTGACAAGCCTTATTTGGGTGGCGATGTGGGTGGCAGTGGTGTGTGTTTGTGGAGGTGGTTATGATGGCGGAGGTGGCTGAAGCAAGATAAGTCAAAAAACAACATATTAGAGAGGAGTAGGAAGTTGCGACTTCCCTAAAAGCATTCGGAAAGGTACCTGGGAGGGGGGAGGAGGAGGAGGAGGTCAGTGCCATCTGATTTTTATGGAAGCTATATTTTTCCTGTGCAGAACAAAAGTGAAACGGACAAACGCTTTCCTAAAAAGCCTGCCGCTCCGACAGTGGGTGAAAGGTGTGTGTTGTTGTTTTTGTTCAACATGGTCACTGATTCAGCTGGACTATCTGCAGTGGTAGGGTGGAGGTGCAGAGGAGGGGAAATACATCATGCTACAGCTCTTTCCACACTAACAGGACATGGTATCTGTCCTGACAGAGCCACTGAGCAAGAAGAAGAAGAAGCGTCTTTGTGTGTGTTTGTGTGCAGCTATGCAGGCGCATTTGTGTGGGCTTGTGTCAGGAGATGGCAGAGTTGTCAGGTATGAGGTGTCTTCTGCACAGTTTGGCTGTGGGAGTGAGCATAATGAGAGTGACTGAGGGGTGTTTGTGTGTGGGTGAATGTTTCTCCGCATTCTGCGTTATGTATATGTACAGTGTGTGTGTGTGTGTGCGTGTGTGTGTGTGTGTGTGTGGCTCGTGGAAATGCTCGGTAATAATATCTTCAATTTGCCAGTTCTCCATGTTGATAAAAGGCTGGCCACTCATGTTACAGCCCCGATGGCTGAGAGATGTCCCATAAGTTTCATGAACATACACATGGGCACCACACACAAACACACACAGGGAGCATGGTTACAGTCTACCTGATAAATTACAAGTATTGTGTGTATTTTTGCTTTGTGCTAGTAGAAGCCAGTAGCGTGTGCTTATTATGTGAGACTGCAGGCGATGCTGATTTGAACAGAAATAATTATACAAGCATAATATATAACTTCTCCCCCAAAAAAATCAAATCTTAGGCTAAAGGTGAGCTCAGCCAGTTCAGTGTGTTGTAACACCCAAATGACCGAGGTACTCATCAGAGTTAAAAAAATTACATTCTGAATGCCAACTGAGGCATTTGAACTTCAGGCTTTTTTAGCACACCCAGAAAACCTTCCTCTTTGCTCGCCATGGCACCGAGCAACGCCATCTGATATTTACAATTCATAAATATCCACATTGTTCACAAGAAAAATAAAGATGTTCACATATATAGTACACAGATACCTCACACCAAAATGTACATACAACAGTTTTGTCCCTTGTTGATTTTTTTTTAATCTCCCAAAAAGTATTACACTCATATTTCCCTTTGTAGCAGTGACACACAAGAGTGCAAAAATAAGTAATACATTTGTTTGTATATTTAGTGTTTGTGACAAATCAGTAAATTTACTGTACTCCAGGTTGACAGGAGTCGCATTTATGTATAAGCTAAGGCCATTAGACGATAATCCCATTGAACACACTGGTTTACAATATATGCCAGACGGTGTTCAAACACTAAACGCCCTCTCTATTTTTGTCATCTGCCTCCTGTGTCTCTCTCCGCCTCTCTGAAGGTTAACAGCCATCACAAATGGCAAGCAATGGCTGCCTCTCTACCCCTACACAGAGAATACTACTGTCTGTGTGTTTCTCTTACATCTGTAGTTCAAGGTTACGCACAGCCATTAAAGGAAATGCAGGCAAGTTCAGTCGTCTTTGCCCTTGGCAATAGGTTACACTTCACTTGACCCAATGACCCAGAGCAAAACGCCAAACCAGATCTTAGCTGGGCCTAGCAGAGAGGTCGGCGCAGTCATTTGATTTTCTGTGGGTCAAAGGGGAGTGGAAGGCTAGCGACAACATGATTGGAGGAGGGCTTCTCACTACGATTGTCCATCACTCAGTGGTTATGCAGATACACACTGATCCTGGCAGACAGCAGGGTACAGTAGCTGTGGAGTAATATTTGCCTGAGAGGGCCTCTGGCGTATCATTAAAAGGATAAATTACCATTTAGGAGACGATCAGCCCTAAACCTGCATCATAAAGGGCCATTGCACCATATGTTGCCCATCAGTCAATTTGACTCCCGATCAATTCACCACGTTTAACAACATCCGCTAATGGAGAGAAATCTTATATGAGCTCATTGAAAACCTGTCTTACCTAACACCACAGGAGGTGGGTCCAGTTACATCTGGCCATTCACTAAAAGTATGGGAGAGAGGCTGGGTGGAGGGGGTGCTGTCTGTACAGTGGAGTGAACATGGTCACTCCAGGTGGATTAGTCAGTCCTGGCATGTCATGGCAGGCCGGACCGGAATAGAGTAAGTGGGGCGTTTGACACATTAGGAGCAGTAAAATACTCCCCTGCTCTCGGTAGCCCTGACCTCGACACTGCCCTGGATAAATCATAAACTCCCCATAAACACTGGAGAGAGGGATGAAGAGAGAGAGGGAGGGTGGGATGATAGAGAGATAGAGGCGGTGTGCGGGGTGAGGAATCGACACGTCATAAACGATAAGTGGTGGCAATCTGTTGGTCCCGGCTAAGCGAGCGACTTCACGGCTCATTACCAATCAAGCTCCTCCTGTCAGGAGTGCTCTGAAGAGACGAGGATGAGGAGGAAGAGGAAAGAAGAGAGACATGCTCCTCTCCAGTTCTCCTACAGCCCTCTCGCCATCCTTTGACCCTGTCAGATCGGCTACACCTCATTCCCTCATCTCTTGTTTACCGTCTCCTACCTCCAGGCACAGTACAAAAGTTTGCGTGCGAGCACCTTGTTAAGAACTTGGGTCAAACTCTCTGCAAACTCACTTTGTTAAATTCTGCTTTTCGTATTTGTGCAGCACGTAAAGAAACTAATGTTCCTCAAAATTTGTTTCAAAAAAAGCCCATCACCAGCTCCTAAACTACCCACCAGATGTCACAGCGCAATGCATTACCAAAACGAAAAGCTTCCCACAGGACGACCGCCGACCACGACTCGCAGACAACTGCTTCCCCATCTACTGTTTTTGGTGAAGATAAGAGTGAATATGCAAGTGAGATGCCTCCTCTATAGCCAAGCTTGTATCATGATTCCATTATACTCCTCCCACACCACAGAGTTTCTTTTTAAGACTGTCTGTCAAGAGTCAAGGTCCCAGTGATACAGTGAGAGCATGAAGAGAAGCGGCGGGAGACAGGTTGTTCTTTTCTCTGTTTGATGTTTCAGTTCTTATGGACCTCCTTTTACAATACTCTCCTTTTCATTCAGTCCATTTTGGGACTGTGATTATTAATAGGCTATATTTAAAATCAATTTTCAAAAATAAAAGTGGTATTATTTTCTTTTCTCAATCAGACATGGACAAGACCCTGGACACACAAAATCCTTAGGAGCAATCCTCCAGGCCACCTTGTCCTCTCCTCATTTCCTCTCCTTCTCCTCCTCCTCTTCCTCCTCCTTCACCTTCTCCTCCTCTATACATAAACTGCAGTCCGTGAGATGACAGAGCCATCCCGCTGAGACTCCATGTCATCATCCAGGTAATCTCCAATCATATCGTCCTGGTCATGTGGTGGGCGAAGCTGAAGGATGGGGGCCCCTCCAGTGAAGTGGTCGTACCTCTCCTCCTCCTCCAGCTCATCAAACTTCCTCCGCTCTGCGTCATCTAATTCATTGCTTAGCAGGATATCTTGGGCTGTGGGTGTAGTGGCAACAACTTCGGGCCGGCCCCCCATGGTGAGTGGCTGATGGTGGTTGTTTTTCTCTCCGAGACCCTGGTGGGATGAGCTCTCGTTGTACACATAGATGGGGCCATTGTTGTTGCTGCCTGCTACTCCGCCACTTCCTGCGCCTCCACCTGTGCCATTCTTGCTGGCCTTCTTGCCACCACCGAATATGCGTGTCTTCATGTCGCTGCCGCCATTGGCTCGGTAACCTTGCTGCTGCCTGCGGCTACGAGTGACAAGCACGGCGATGAGAGCAGCAACCAAAAGGAGGGCCAGCAGGGAGCCAATCACAGCTCCCGCCACCACGCCAGCATTGGTTGGGTTCGGTGAGGGTTCTGTAGGAGGGAGGAGAGGCAGGGAGGGAGAAAAAGAAGAACAGGAATAAAGTTGAGAAAAGGAAAAAAGAGATAGCATTAAAACAAAAGCAGGAAACAAAGGTGGAAAGTAGGAGTTGGATGATGTCAGTGGTGCTGGTCTGAACAGTATTCAGTCAAGTGTGTAGAGTGCTGAGGTGTCAGTACAGTCAACTGTGTGTGCGTATGTGTGTGCTGAGCTTCCTGCTACATTGACATTTCCTGCTCTCCCTCAGAGCTGCTCCTGTCCCCATTCCCACAGCCACGTCACAACGTCTCAGCAATGCTTCGCCCTGTGTTGCCCTTCAACAGCCAGGGTCTGTCCAAGGCTCATCACAAATCACAAGGCAAGACAGTGGGGGGTGAAAGAACGTAAACCACACACACACACACAATTTCTGAAGACGTGGGAGAACAGGTGGAGGCCATGCAGGGGAGGAGGAGGGTAATGATCAATGGTGGAAGGGAGGGTGGAAATTGGATGAGGAGGAGGAGGAGGAGGAGAATGCGGCGGCGGAGGATGTGGCGAATTGAGTGAGTGACAAAGTGACACAGCAGAATGACAACTCTTCCTGGAAGCCATGAATGAAGAGCGGGGGAACGGACTGACACCCCTCTCACAGGCACTGTTGGAGTTCACGTCCACTCTACATGTGGGTCCTTTGTATTAACTCTGGGAGGACTAAGTAAGACACAGCCGCTTTGCTGCACATGCATGAACATAAAAGAAAATCTTTTAAGTTCAGTTCAAATTAGGCTTTGTTAGAGTGCAGGGGAGATGAAAACTAGGGCTCTGCTATCTAGTGCACAGTATTTCTGTTTGTGTGCATAAAACTCTGGGAGTAAGTAGTGGTGGTTTCTAAATCGGGGCTGAGAAGAGGTCCCATATGACTTGCCAGCCATATAGTGCTCTTTTTCTGAACTCACACTTCCCAATCCCTCGACATCCTCTACTGTGCTGTATTTTAAAGCAGGTATTTGAACCGTAACAGATACAATCGCTTTAACAAGGAAAGAAACTGCTAGTTAAGACTGAAGTTAAAATGTTCAGACGCGGTGGCAACAACATGCCACTAATATGAAAACAATACCTTCACTGCAACTGACATTTAGATTACAAGGCATGTTTTGCTACAAAATAGTGTTCATATGCACCAGTTAGTTCTGCAGACACAAAGAAATGTTTCTGAACAAAATGCAATTCTGATCAATATCACATTAAGACACACGGTGCCAGGATTTTGGCTCTTGCTGCCTCTGACACATTTCAGCCAGGCTAGTTAAGACACCGCAAGCAAAGCAACGACAAGTTCAAGCAGAGCATTACTGCTTTGCACAGGCTTTTTGGGGTCACGGGTTCAGGGCTCTAAGTGCTTTGGGGGCCTCTCTCAGGTCCCCCCCAAACATTCCCCCATGTGGTCATCATCTATAACTCAGTGGGCTGAGAGCATGGTGGTAATACTGCTGATTTGCATTCACTGCACTGGGCACTTTGAATAAAAATGTTCTTCAAAAGGCACTGGAAATATGTAGAACATACGTCTGATAACTTGAATGGGAGGAGTGAGCAAAAGCTTAGACTTAATTCTGTAATCTGTTTGTGTGTTCAGTTCTTAACGTATAAGCCTACTTTTATCCCTTTTTACACTGCAATTAGTGCGTGTATGCAGGGTTATTTTAGGCACGGGTAAAGACCCTTTTCCCTTTGCCAAAAGACAGGTCTGCCTGTCATGTACACGGCAGCAGAAAACATTCATCTGTACTCACAGACATAAGAACACCAACACTGGAAAGCAAAATGGTGGAATGCACCATCCATGAGCACTGCTCGAGTCGAGGTAGAATTATGCAATGAATCACTGAACTTAGCAACAAAAGTGTGCCAAAAATCAGTGTCAAATGTGCTGCTGCAGACCAGAACGAGAGCCAATACAAGCAGACGACTGCACAGATGTTATTGCCTCCAGTGAATGGGGCTTTCATAAAAAGGGAAAGTGATGTCCCACTGTACATTATTTCTCCTTTTACAGGTTTTGTAATATTCACGTTTGGGCTTTGTTACATTTGGAAGCTACAGAAACCATTAATAAAATGCTTTCATCTTACATTTTCAACAAGGCACACTGCTGTAGAAACATCATGTTGTGAAATAATAGTCTGTTTATTATCTGTCACTCCAAAGTGCTGTAGATCCCCTCAGGTTTGAAAGCATGAGTTACAGAAAAAACATAAATTTGGCGTGTGAGCAAATGAATTTTTAATTTTAGTCCCTGGTTGAAAGTGATCAAGAACCCTCAGCTATGCTGAACATCCTCTCTGTGGCTCTGGCTTTCCACTGTCTGCACTTTCACCAGCCGCAGCAGAGGATTAACTGGCAGACGCTGTTGTTGAAATCCCTGCCTAAATTTGAAAGTAGCAAATCAGCCCAATTCTTATTGTTGTTCCTGTTTGAAATCCAGGAGAAGCCGGCCCCTCTTGTTAAGTGTACAGAGAGCTGACAGAATTACTCTTGTAACACTGATTGTCGTCAAGAGAGGTGTAGACAACAGCAGACTACCGTTTATTGAGCTTTTACTTTTCCTGTTCCTTCCTCTCCTCTCCTACCCTTTCACCCATCTATGCCTCCACTTCACCAGCTGTTACTTGCATACACTCTCCTTTAAATCAATTTTCCCCAATGTCTCCACTCCACGTTTGTATTTCTGTCATACGTTACTTTTCTCTGCACCGCTTCTCTTTCAACAATATGCCCGGGGAAAGAATTCTTAACGTGGATGGCGTTTCTCTTCCTTTCGTTTACTTTCACACACCAGCCTCCCGGAGCACAGTGGCTCTTCTCCCTTCTTGATCTCCCCCGAGCTGTGCTAAACATTCCTGTTCACACACACGAGAGTGAGAGCTGGCCCTCAGTGTCCACTTGTAGCAGGAACACAAGAAATGCATTATCACCTCAGGCGCGCCGGAGATCCGCCAAATGCAACGAGGCGACGATCTCTGTGCAAACTTGGGGCCGGATGCTTCCACACATGGCTGTCACATCAAAGGGAATTACGCTAAAACTTTAAATGCAAATTCTTCCTAAATTCTACTCATCCAATTATTTTTAATGCGTCGCTCAAGCCACTTCTTAAGTGTCTCTCTTTGAATCTGTGCTGGTAAATCCTTTTGTGGATGATAATTCATGTTTTATTCCACCCTTCTGGAGACAACAGTTAAAAGATTCAAAAGAGAGATGTAAAGGAGCCACCCCCAGGCTCCCAGTACAGGCCCACAACAGACTCAGACACATCCTAACAAAGCACCACTGGAATTTATTTAAGTGGGTGAGGAGAGGACATCTTATAAACACATGCTGCTGGATGAGCCAGCAGAAAAACTGCAATATGCATGTTGTGTGGATAACAGAGGGAGACAAAAAAAGAGAAAACCAAATATGCATAACTACAGTAAAAAGCCCCCACCCTCCCCAAACACACACACCATACTGTGGAAGCCAAAAAACAGCATGCTTCTTATTAAGTCACGTCCAACATGACTGTAAGCTCCAAGTGACCGCAAGTAATGAGAGAGATGGAGCGGAAGCAACATTCACTGTAGCCTCCCAAAAACATGCATGGTCACACACACACCATTATGGTCATCAGTGGGGCTGATGTTGGGCTGGGCTGCACCTAAAGCATCGCTTGGTAGTGTTCTCTGTCAGCATGTTAAGTTATTGAACAGAGCTCTGTGTGTGTCAGTGGGTGCACAAGTGTATGTGTGCTAATGAGGGGTGGGAAGGGGGCCAGTTGCAGGCTAGAGGGAGACTTGGCTCCACCAGACCTGTTCTCTGGCTGTTTTCGCTTGGCCGGAGACACACACTGACAGACATAGACAGATGCAGACACACATACATACACGTGCATGTGCGCACAAGCACACAAACCCTAAACCAGTGGAGGAAAAATAGCCAAGCCCCTTGACCTTGAACTGTCTCCTTAGATGAGTCTGGAAAATGGGAGAAAATGTGCCGAATTGAGAGGGAATCTCTCTTTTCCGTTGAACTGAAGAGCTCCTTAGAGCATGGTGGGGGATTCAGGGCATTTAACTTTTTTTGAGGTTCCGCTGAGCCACCCGCATATGGACATATGGATAACGAGGAAAAAACCCAAGACAGAAGATGGAGGGAATCTGGGTTAGCCACACTTGAACCCCCCTGAGTGAAGCCCAGAATGGAGGGATGGATGGGGGGATGGATACTACTAAGCTGTGATTAAGGAAGAGCTACTGGTATTTAAGAGTTAAGCTTAGAGAGAGTGAGGTAGCATGGGCATGAGAGGGAGTGAGAGAGAAAGAATGCTGGGGGCAGGAGTCTCTTCTGAGCAGGGAGATCAGCGCCAGACTTGCGGAGGCTGAAAGACAACCTGAGAGAGATAAGGAGGATGAGGAGAGCGCATATGCTAACTGAGAGGATGAGAGATGCAATGAAAAGAGCAAACTGCAGAGATAGTGAGGGAGAGATAAATCGGAAAGAAAGAGGTGGAGAGCTGGGTACGTTTGTGTGTGACTAAGCAACAGGATCGAAGATGAGGAGGAGAGGCAAGGAGAAGGAGAGGACATCCATCCTCTCTCTGCCTCCAAGAACACAGGACAAGTAAACACACACAAACACACTGTATTGTGTAGACTTGTGTGCATGTCAGGCAGCTGTGAATTAAAGTGGAGAGGGGGCCCTGCTATGTAGCAGGTGCTGGCCATTTTATGCCTGTCGGCCCCTCTTAGTCCTGTTTGTCTACACACATTCACATTAGTCACTACAGGTCTGAATCACATGCCCCTCTGGAGTCTTCTCACATCTTACTGTGCTTTAACCCCTTCTCCGGCATTATCCTTCTTTCCTAAGACTTCTCTTTATCCCTCTGCTTCCTACAAACATTCACTCTGATATTCAGTGGTTGCCTCAGTCACCTCTCGGCTGCTGGTGAATTTAGTTCACATCTTACCATCCTCCACCTCTGCATATGAGCAAGAGGAGTAGATTGGAGGGAAGAGGTGGGAACACAAGACATGATGGAGGAGGGAGATGACAGGACAAGGAAACTGTGGGAAGTTTCAACAGGAGAAGAGACAAGAGAAGTGCAGAAGAACACAGAAGCAGAGAGAGAAGGAACGACAAAAAATCAGGAGAAAGTGGGATGAGGAAAGGGGGAGGAGTGGAAATGTAGGATAAAAGACAGAGCGGGAGAGGAACGGATGGTGGAGTGAGAAGAGAAGCAGCCAGGAGCTGAAGCAGCAAAGGGTGACTGATCCGCTCTGAGAGGCTTGGAGACAGACAGACAGAAACACACACTATGCTGAAAGATAGTAGAGGCCAATAGCAGCGGAGATATGGATGCAGTGGCACAAGATTCCCATGGGAGTTTTAAATGCTGTCAGCATCGCTCTCTCACTCCATCCCTCATGCCTTTACCCTCTCCCTCTCTGACTGTGAGGACTGATTTATCCTTGTGCACATTCCCAGGCTTTGTAGTCTAAAAGCAGCAGACTCCATCTTTGCTCCCTTTTTTTCCAGGATCTTTGTATCTTCCTTATAGCTTGTAGTACACAGCAGGAGATGGTGACATTCTCTGTACTACAGAAGCCAGTTACACCACAGCTATATGTAGTGGTACAGAATGGCCCCAGAGGAGTGGTGACGCATGCTGTGGCACCATAGGGAGCCAAGGGACTTGAGGAAAGAGGGGGGGAGAGGGAGAGAAAAAAAAAAAGAAAGAAAAAAAATGGTGAAATATGGAGCGTGAGCAGGAGGACATGAAAAAAGTAAAATGAAAGAAAATGAGGCCATGAAGGAGATGGGTGGCTCTTAAGATGAAGCCACCAGAGAAATGTACTTTTCCCCATTACGGGCAAGGTTTACCCCCATGTCAGCAGAAAATAAGTTCCAGTAAGTGCAGGCAGACGAGTGGAGGAGGAGGATGTATTTTGTATGAGGTGAAATGCAGGCGTGGACCCTGTTGTAGCTGAAACTCTTGAGGAGCAGACGGGGCTGAATGGCCTGCTTTTTTATTCTGAGTTGTTTCACTTCAAAACATGAGATGGTACAACAAGCTCTACACAACACAAAGGTACACACCTGAACATACTCACAAATATCAACCTGGAAATGCACAAACAGAGCAGAGAGAGGTAAAGTCCCACCTCCTGCAGAGAACACTATGAGACTTTATTAAAGGAATGTGTAGCCGTCAATGGTAAGAGACAGAAAGATTTTTGATTCTGTTTGAATTTTCTTTAATTCAACATGAAGTCTGTCCATTTTAAAGCGGCAGTTTGTCGTGAGGAAAGCAAAGGTTCGACTGAAGGCATTTGTTCACACTTCAGAGGATTCAGAATCATCATAAGTGAAGCTAGCACAGCACAATTTAAAGAGCTGGTGTTCACATCTTCCAAAATATCCACCAGAAGAGGCGGGCCTGAGCCTCTGTGTGTGAGTGCAAGTCTTATCTATTTGCACAGATGACATTAAAATCTTCATCTCAAAGTCAACAGCGCCGTTATGTGCATTAAGTGCTTTAGTGATTGCAGCCGTACGTTAAAGCTCTGCTTAATTCACTTTTACCTCTCATGCCACTAACTGATAATAAAGGGTGCTGGTGATCATGACTTCACAAACATTAAAGAAGTAAATGTAAAAGTTTATAACAAGGACACCTCTTGTCCATGTGCTCAAACAATCAAACCGCTTTACGAATGCCATAAGATGTACAAAGCACCCGACACGTTAGGCATCGCTGAGGGATACAAATGATATAATACAGTTGAGTTAAGCACATGCAAAGAGACGCAGAAAAGTGACAGGTGTTGTTAACAGCACACATAAAAAGGGGGACATGGGGTTGAAGGAAAGAATCCAGAAGCACGAACAGAATACTCCAAACTCACATGTACACCATGGACAGAGCAGCTTGACCCTCTAACCCTACTCTACACACCCAAGACAGTCCTCAGCACAGAGAATGTGTGTGTGTTTGTGTGACAGTTGGAGCAGAACAACGTGTGTCCCTGGGGAGGCCATGAGAGCGCAGAACACCAGGAAATGTGTAGCTTGTGTGATGAAAGTGTGCTTTGTTCCAGTTCATCAGTTCAGAGGATATAAATGTTTTTATATACAAGCCAGGGGAAAGTTTACATGATGAATGAGACCCAAGTGAGTCCCGTGAGTGCTTTTTACTTTACCTCTGAAATGTTCACTGGTTTATTGATGCATTTTACTACATAAAATTTATCAGTGTGTTGGGACATTTGCACGTAGTATTGGTTTTAATCTATTTAGAGCAGCAGATGGGAAGATTTGTGATGACAGGAACAATTCTAAAACCAATTTATCACATCACAGGCAAGTGCAGAAAGAGGACGTTTCTCTGACTGAGTGTTCCTTCAGACAATCAGAATGCATGTTGTACTCAAAGCAGATAACAGCAGTTTTAAATGTTATCTGACCTTCACATCACAGACCCTTTATGCACACGCTGTGTTTTGTTGTTCTGTGTTGTGTTTGTCGGACTCACCTCTGACAGTGGCTGTGACCTGCTCCCTGGTAGTCCCGAGGCTATTTTTGACCTCACAGACAAAGGTGGTGTTGACGCTCTCGTCCACCTTCAGCACCTTCAGCTCCTTGCCTGAGATCTGTACATTATCCGGAACCTCTCCTGACATGCTGTAGGGAACACAAGCAACAAGAAATATGACAGTGGTTTTTGTTTGGCTTTGGGGCCCAAAAACAGGGACATTTACAGAAATGTCTGTGTTGTATCAAATCCTGCTAATCTCGATCAGCAGTGCACACCCAATCAGTTCCCCACCCTCCCTGAGACAAGACAGACTGCTGTGAAATACAAAGGAGACAGAAGGAAAAAAATCAAAACTGCTGGATATGTGCATAAAATCTCATCTCTGCCATTTTAAAGTTAGTTTTTTTCCCCCAGAATTTTTATCACAGCAACGTTAATCACTGATAATACAGAAAAGAGAAAGAGGTGGAGGAGACGTTTTCTCATTATGTAAGGGTTAAATCTCAAGCCACAGAGTCCATTATGAGAAATTATATGGCTATCTACATAATCAGAGCAGAGTTCTGTAGTGGTAATAATAAAAGCGCTGATTACAGCTCTGTGAGGATTGTGGACCTCAAGATGAAGGGTAAAAGAAGGAAAAGTGTGAGGAAAGGGAAAGCACTCACGTCTTCCAGTTGATAGAAAGTGGAACAGGGTTGGCGGAGGCCTGGCAGGTGAGCACCACGTTAGTGCGACCAAGATACCAGTTATTGTCATAGCCGTCTATTGTCACTTGAGGGGGGTCTGTGGAAAGGACAGAGGAAAGGCATAGTGATGAGTTCAATTAATCACTCCTAGGTTTTAAATGAGCAAATCATGTTAGAGCATTAACGCCAAAGGAATTTATGGAGGAATAAAGACTGTGTGTGTGTGTGTGGGGGGTCTTACACTGAACTGCCAGCTTCATCGGGAAGCTCTCTGCTTTGACCTGCGTCCTGTGTGTCACCACACAGCTGATGTCTTTCCCATTGTCTGCTGCTGTAGGAGTCATGTAGTAGTCGCTGCTCACAGTCACCGTGTTGTCAGCCCCTGCCTTGGACGCTGTTGTTGCATTGCCATTGGCTGTGGTCACCCAGGAAATCTGTGCAGCAGGACGGCCATCCACAGACTCGCAGTGCGCCACAATGACCGGCTTAGTGCCTGCCTCCACCGTCATGACGCTGGCCAGATTCTGGGGCTTAGCTGATGGATGGAAGGACAGAATGATTCAAGGGTCGAGGGTGGGGACAGGAAGAGAAACAGAGTGGCCGAGAGAAGATTAAAGGATGCAGAGATAGATAAAATGGAAATAAGACAGCTGAGGGAAAAGATAATGTGCGCCATTATTGATAAACAATTTGAGTCACCGGCCTGGCAAAAGTAAATCCAAAACCTCAATCTCCACACATCCTCTGACCCCCTGCGCACCCTCTCTGTATATACACTCAATCTTTTCACTCTCTAGCCTACATTGATAAACAATTACAAGCCCCACCCCAGTGCAAACACACAAACCCTAAATCTTCTTTCACTCTCCCTCCATTTCTCTAATCCATTGCCCCCTCTATCCCCAACACCCTCCATCAATAAAGTATTTCCCTGACTGGCCCTTTGCATTTTCATACACAAATAATAATACATGATCCCAGCCATCGCTCACCCCCCTCTACTCTACCTCCTCAATCGCCCTCTCTGATACCCGTGTGGGATCAGAGGAGAGCAGGTAGGACGGGAGCTGACAGGGGCCATGACAAGCAGCCAGATCAATACACTGCCTGAGGGGAGGCACAGAGGCATGATGTGTTGGAGGGAGAAGAGAGACGGGCAGAGGCACTGGTGCTGGGCCAAGGTTAGACCCGTAGTTCCAATGCATTAACAAGAACACAATTGATCTGACAATACCACTTATAATAGTAATTAGGCCTCGCTGTACATGCTTTTAACCTGCACACTACCTTTGGGGGAAGGAGTGGGATGGAGGGAAATGGAGAGAAGTGGGCGGCTTATACATTTATAATTGGCAAGGTAAATGTGCATATGCTTAATATAGACAGATGGACGATCAATTTAAAGGGAAAAAAACACAGAACTGCTTCAATTCACAGATTCAATTAGTCTCTAGAAGCTCTACTAGAAAGATAAACACTCAACATGGAACTAGACTTTTGGCTAGAAATGCTAATTTAACTCAGTTTAATACAGTTGGCTCAAGCTACAGATTTTTCATTACAGGCTAAGACTCCTTTATATCGCACAAAGAACCTGGAAAAAAATGGTACTTCAGGGATGTAGGAAAACTAAAATTTAACAGTCAGCATGCAACACTTTTGTGAATCCTTTTGAGGCAGATAGCCGGCAGATAGGTTTTGAACCCCTGGAGTACATGTTGGCAAACAATAACTGCAACAAGCTTGGGTGTTACCCCTGACAGACAGAGCTGTAAATCCACCACTCAGTGTGGTGCGCAATACTTATGACAACAGAGCTCCTGTATTATCTCTCAAACAAAGCTCCTATTTATCTCAAAGTTGTGTGTGTGTCGGGTGGTGTAAAATGAAGCCCAGCAGAGTGGAGCTAGTGTTATAGTTATTTAATACAAATATCAATATTTCAAAAAAACTGTGGTGCCAAATTACCTTGAAACTAATCAGCTAGCACAATATTAACTGTGCTGATTTTGAGTGATTCTTTCTTGTCTTATTGCGTGCTGCCACCATGCTGTGAAATCATGCACAGGTTCACAAAGATAAGAAAGTTCTAGAAGAGTTTATGGTGACTATATGCTTTTGGTTTTGCTCTACCTGCTGTAACATGAAACTGAAAGCTTCTCCTCTTTATTTGCGTAACATTTCTCATAAACAGGGTGTGTTTATGTCCAACATTTCCCAGTTTCGAGGTGTTCAGTGGGTTAGACCAGTTCAACAAATCACTGGTCTACTGCAATGGAAAGGCCTGTCATTCCTTCACACGTTTTATAGACAAAATATGTTGATTATATTAGAGACTTACCCAGCATGACGAGGTAGGTGATGCCTTGCTCATTGCCAATGGGGTACGTAGCATATTCACAGACATACTTCCCCTCATCGGTCATTTTAACATCGGTTATCTGGATAGAAGGGCTGGCCAGGTTGGGAGGACTGGGCGTGAAGCTGACTCTGCCCTTCACGGGTGAGTTAGGGTAGTTGGGCTCAAAACTGGGGTGAAACACGGCTATGTTGATGCGTTCTCCCTCCTTTGGCTCGTATATCCATGTGACCTGTGAGGGAGAGGGCACAGGGTCAGTGGTTGGAATGCGAACAGTGACAGAGGAAAAATAACAGACCTTATTTATCATGGTGGGGATAAGCGACACTGGAGAGCATTTTAAGAGACATCCACATTTTAATGTAAACTCCACAGGGCGGCATACACAGACAGCATCCCAATCAAGCGAGCGGAGCAGGTATGAATATGGATGTACAGGAGCAGTACTCTCTCTCAGCTGTTCTGAGCAGCACCAAGTGCAGTTGTGCACATCCCACTTCATTGAAATGCAACTATGAAGTGCACACATTACCATATTCAATCCCCCAAAGCAAAATGAAGCTTAGTATTGTTTGTTCAGAGTAATAAAACATTAAGCCTAAATGTGTTAAAAACCTACTGCTGGCCTCAGGATTATTTCTGTGGGCAATGATTTGTTAGATTAAAGTTTAATGTGCCAAATAAACAAGGCACATGCACTGTATTGCCATTTTGTGGTTCCTTTGACTGCAGTGAATTATTGCACACCTGCAGAATCAGGTCACCAGATGCATTAATACTTTACAGGAAAAACCGCCATATGTTCAAGTCAAATATTAAATTGTCCATTCACTTTATGGCCAGCACTGCTTGTTTCAATTGTGGAGGCAAAACCAAGCAATTTCAACGAATGGTATTGTGTCGAGTCAGCAGAATAAGCTGCAATTTCAGGATGAAACAGACGTTTTTATTAGAATTTCATCTCACCAACCCAGTTTGGAGCTCATATGAGTGTGCAGGTGTGAAAAGATGATCAAATACTAAATGAAAACAGGGAAAAATTGCATCATGGCAGTGTGTGTCTGACCATTGTAAGCTGTATCCCGGTGGCATCTGAAAAGGCGCAGCGCAGGTTGACTGTCTGTCCAGGATACGACAACACCTCTGGTTCTACCTTCACCCGCTGACCTGATGATCCTAAATGGAACAGAGAAAGAGAAAAAGAATGTTAAAAATCTGTTTCCTTCAGAGGAGGAAAGGGAGCACAGAATTCACATTGGTACAAAGCCTCCTGATGATATATGAGAACAGTGTGGAAACGTCTGGTAGGACAGAGGACAGCATTAGTGAACCCCAGCAAGTAGGCCAACAGTCTGGTATCTCTCCATGACTGTGCGTGTATGTGGATGGAGAGGCCAAAAAAAAGGAGGAACGTGGGCTGCAAAGAAGAGAAAGAAGAGAAGAGGAAAACCAGTCTCTTTTGCACACAGGTCATAAATCATCTGGATGGGTTATGCTTTTCTATAGCCTGCCATTTGCTGTGCCGACACATTCCTGTGTAACAGCAAAGAGTCAAAATAAATGTGCTTTTCTTAGTTTGTTGTGTCAGTGGGTGTGCGAGAAACAGAAAGTGTGAGGGAGCTTTAGAACGACAATCTGCTCATGTGTGTGTCTGTGATAATCCAGGTCTGTGTAAAAATGTAATTATTTGTATGAGTAAGCGCGCGTTAGTGTATGTCAGCAAGATGGCACCTGTTTTAAGTAAGAGTGGATTACCTGCAGATACACAGCTTCGAATGCCTCAGCCAGTGCTTCATGTGAGACCGAGTGTGTGCTCTCACAGTGTGTTTGCTGGCAAGCCACCACACAAACACGCACAGATGAAACACTGTCTCCCCTAAAGACAAACAATTACTTGCAAAACTAGTTCCACCAGTTTGTGCTGAGCCAAAGCTGTTGTTCTGAAACTAATATGATCTGCAGGGCTGATGAAACACACAAACACCCACATACATGAAGCCCATACGGTAGGAGAGGAAAGGGCAGCGCTGTCTTTCTCTTTTGACGAGCAATAAACACCACACCTTCTCTCCTCTGGGGAGATCTGAGATATCAATACAGAAGAAGAGAAGAGGGAGGAATGAGTGAAGAGAGACCAAGTGGGAAAGTGGAGGAAAACAAGCCTTTCCTAGAATAACACCAGCTCTCCCAGGACCAGCCCAATTTACAACCACAAAACAACCCCCTTGCAGCCACAGAGAACCTCTGGACAACCACTAAGTAGCCCATGGGAGAAGCACAGAGCCTTATTGGGCTGGAAAGAGGAACGACTTTTTTCCTCTCTCTCTTTTGGACATATTTGCACAAGCATATCTGTCTGCCCACAGCAACAATGTGGACACATACAAATCTCATGACAGCTTTATCACTGAGCTCCTGGCCTGTAATCATTCAAACGTCTGGACCATTTAGAGTAGATCAAGCTGCAACTACCTGTCAATCTACCTGAACTAGTCTGACTAACTACAGATTAGCTTTGGGAATGGAAGCTGTACTCTGGTTACAAAATGATGCAGTAGAACAAGAAAAAAGGGGGATGAAAGCTTATTGGAACCCTTGATTACAAGCCTTGATTGTGGTGCGTGGACTAACTCAGCTTGACATGTCAGAGGTCAATACGGTACTGTGTGGCACAGAAGATAAGTTCCAGTCTTATGTGCAAATTTAAGATGCAAAAAAAGGCACATCTGTTGAAACCACACACAACAGCGTGGGGGAAGAACTGAGCCCGGCCTGTTGTCTGTCATTCAGAGGCAATAAGAGGAGAGCCAGCACGGGTCAACTCCTGCCAGGGCTCAGATGAGAGACAGGCTCGCCTTATGAGACTCTATACAGCCCCAGGGAAATGAATATTACACACAAGACATAACAGACAGAAGACACACAAGACCTCCATGATAGTCCCCAAACCCCAGCCCTGAAGGCTCGCACTTGGTGTCATTAGGGCAGCCGACAAAGAGAGAGGGGGGGGTGTATATGTGTGTGCATGTGCATGGACACAACAGAATTGGTTAGGGGATGCGGCATTTGAAAAAGTAATTGTCAGTATAAATATTTAGAGAGCATTGGTCATATTAAACATAAGGCAGAAAGATTGGAGGCGGCTGGGACAAGAACTGAGGGAATTAGAGAATAAAAGACAGTTCAAGGGTAAGAGTGAGAAGAAAGGAGGAGTGACAGAGGGAGAGAACGAGAGGGTTGGAGGGGAGGAGAGCGAGAACAGAAGCCTTGTGTCACCGCTGCTCTACTTTACAGTTGCTCAGCTGCCTGCAGGTGACGTACAACAACCAAACCAAAACGCACAACCAACAAATGCATACACACACACACACAAGCTGCCCCCTCGAGTAGTCAGATGTCTGCATCCTAAGCACTGTCACCTATCATTATGTCTTTAACACCCCCACACATTATGTTGATGGCACTGTGACAGCCCTGCCATATTAACAGTCTGCTCTGATCACCTGCCTGGTCACGCTGACATATCCGTATTTCCCACCATTCGTCTGTGAAGAGGAAAATGAACCGGGGAGGAAGTACGCAGGGAGGATGGAAGGATGAAAGGAGCAGACAAGAGACAGCCCGGGAATGCCAAAGCGACGAGAGGACAGGAGTGGAGGAGGCGGGAAGAAGTGTAAGGAAAGTGGGGATGAAAGGGTGTGAAGAGAACGCAGTGCCAAGAATAGAGAATGAAAGAGGGAGCGAAAAGAGAACGTGGTGAGAAGAGGAGGATCTCGAAGGGGAGACGATGTGAGCTATAAACAAGGTTAACAGGAGACAGCTGAGGGACAAAAGAGAGAGACATGTCGGAATAAGAGGAGTGAGAGTGGACGTAGAGAGGGATGCAGTGGGAGCAACTAAAAATGGAGAGGTGGTACAGGTTGAGGGAGAAACAGAGCGAGGCATAAGAGGGGAGAGGCTTGGAGCAGTGAGAGGAAGGGTAGACTTCACACCTGACCTTGTGAGAAACACTGGCTGTGAATTGAAAGGGGAAAAAAAACACAGTGAAACAGCGTGAATGAGCCAGAGGAAGTGAGGGAGTGAGTCACACACAAAAAAAATATCCCAAATCCTAATTTTCTCTGCAGCCCATTTAAGCCAGCCGTGGCTTATAAAGCGAACATACGCTTATCAGCCTGTGTCCGCCTGCCTCGCTGCCTGCCTGGCTGACTCCAACGCCTAATGGCACCCATGTCCTTTGCCTGAAAAAGCACAACGTCAGGGGGACAGAGAGTGCAGGCCATCTACTAAAATATATAATGGCCATCAGAGCTCAGCAACTCTGCCATTTTCATCAAGCTAGTGGATATGCACTGTCAGGTGGGTTACAATGAAGCTTCCCCTATTCTCAGTGTTCCTGAGGATTGCTTCCTGGCAGTCCATTGTGTGTGGGTGTGTTTTGCATTGGCCTCTCTGACACACTGCTGTCTCAGTAAGCATTCTTGGCTTTCATTATACTTCTAGGTCAAATTTCTTCATTTCTTTATTCTCTCATTGTTGTTGTTGTTGTAGCCACCTTCTCCACTCAGAGAGAATAATAGCTTTGGTTCAGGCAGTATGGAGTGCAGGGTGGAGCGTCTCTCTTCTTTCCTGATGGAATCCATCTCTGCCTGCTCCCTCTCTGACTTCTGCAAGTGCAATCTTGTTTTTCAACAGGGGAATTAAAATGATTTCTAACCCACCTTACAAAACTTGACATGCTGAGTTCTCTCAACACGGCATCTAACTCCTCACTCATAACGAATGCACGCC
Organism: Parambassis ranga; assembly: GCF_900634625.1. Classification (NCBI taxonomy): domain Eukaryota; kingdom Metazoa; phylum Chordata; class Actinopteri; family Ambassidae; genus Parambassis; species Parambassis ranga. The sequence continues at coordinate 13,371,186 of NC_041036.1, forward strand.
GAGTGTCAGCATTATCACATATTCACCGCAAAGTTTATCCGTAACCAGCAAGCACTGTGGGCTCAAAGAATCCAGGAACTCCCTCCAAACAGGTTTTCACATAAAAAGGTAAAGAATGATCTATTATAACGTTTTGTTTTTTTCATTGTTCAAAAGTCTGGGTTCTATTCTCAGCACACGGCATTGATGTGTTTCTGCACTGGCCTTGGATACAAGTGGTTTCTGAATGAGAATGAAAGTGCTGCCAAATACCAGCTTTGTGAAGCTCCCGATGTGCAATTTTGTTGAGACACTGGCACGCAGACATAGATTCAATTCCACAATTATTACTTGGGTTCTAGTTTTATGTAGTGCCGCGTGTAAGTATTGGGACAGAGACACATTTTTCTGCTGTTTTGGGTCTTTACTGCAGCAAATGGGAGTTGAAATGAAATAACAAGTGAGATTAAAGTGCTGACTTTCAGCTTTAGGAGTGGGAGAGAGTGTTTACTTTCATTCTCTTCACATCAGATATGGAAATAACAGACCTTTTTGAAAAGGGCAACAATTCCCATGTATAAATGTAGATACGGACACTTCCAATTAAGGCTGAAAATCAGAAATTTCCTCTCATAAAATAACACTTTCTCTGCAACAGAATGTAGCTCTTGAAGTGACATAAACCTATAAAGTCCACAACCTTAGGAGGCAGGCTAGAAGTCCAGACTTTCACTGAGGAGGCTGTGGTCTGCTCTGTAACCACAAAGTGTGTATTTTGTTAGGGTAGGAAGAGGCTGTGTTTTGGATTAAAACAGATGTTTAGAATGAAACCCCTGTGCAATAAGCCTTTTTTTGGCAACCATGGTGATGAGTTTCACCCATACCAGAAAACTTTAACGTTAGAGATTTTACATGGATTTATTCACCCAACCAAAGGAGGGCACATAGCTATGCATAAGACCATATCATCATATCACTTACACACAAATCCAACCACAGATGTCAAGAGGACAGGCTATTCATCTTTCAGTGGGACCAAGCCAAGACCATTCATCTTCTATGCAGTTTGGGTTTTGAGATGAACAAGCTGACACTTGCTATCTGGCACTCTACTTTGCAGTCTGGCTGACGTTAAAACAGATTTCAGTGTCATGATGTGGCTATTGTGTCAGAACAGTAACACCACTTGATGCTGTGTGTTCAAACTGCTGCTGGTCTGTTCTAATACCCGTTATCAGCTGGGGTCTAAATCAGCATCAACCTGAACTCTGTTGCTGCTATCAGACATATGGATTCTTCAGACTTTCCCTGCACACACTCCTATGAATGAATACACAAACAGAAACATATTTGCACACACACACGTGGATACTTCGGTATGCAGGAGGCAGAGTCTGAATGCAGCTTAGCTTTGACAGGCGAGGCAGTTTGACAAGCCAAGAATAAAACTAGGAAATGAAGACTTGAGATGTGTCTCATCTTCTCATTGACCTTTCCACGGTGCTCACTATAAGGGGCCAATCGATAGCACATGGGAAAGCTACATTTAGAAGTGTGCATTATGGACTTCTCATATGACATCCTACAATAACCTATTCATGCCACATGCTTTTACTAGTTGGAACAATTGAGTCCAAAGCACCTTTGTTAGATAAGCCGACTTTAAGGCTATCAGATGAAGTCAACGCCCCGAAAAAGGAAAACACAGATGTTCCATCAATGTAACAAAAGGTTACAGCTGTAAAAAGGGTTTGGTGTTGCAGCAAGGTTGCATGCAGGAGACAGGAAGTAAAACCAACACCCGTGATGCAACAAGAAAAAAGGTGCAAGAAGAAGAAGAAGGCTGAGTGCTATGTTTCACTTTGTTCACACTGACATGATGAAATATTTGATAACCAACTCAGTGTGGGAAGAGAAGGGAAACCAGACACAGAGGCATAAATGAGGAAGGGAAGCAGAAATGCATGAAATGTAACAGAAGGGGGAGTGAAGGAGAAATGGGGGCTTGGAGGGAGGGACACAGGGAGATATGAACAGGCTTCAAAGTGCCAATGAGAAATGAACAGCTGGAGGAGAAATCTGTACTGGGGGGGTGTATGTGTGTGTGTGGATATACACATGCATCTGTATACTAATGCACATTCCCATTTAGTTGCCTGTTTATAACAAACATGCCCTAGGACTTGAGCGAATATCATTTGCAAAAATAAGCATTTGCCAATTCAATTAAGTGTATCATCTTAATGAAAAAAGACCCAGCAGGGGAAGTTTTAAAACCCTGAATGAAAAAAAATTAAATACAATTTCATACTCAGCAAACTACTTCAGCGCCAAATGCTAAGACCTCCTGCCTCCATAACTGGACCGCGACTTTAGTGTGCCATGAGCCTGTGCATTATGCATGAGTAAGAGGAAACTGGCAAAGTAGAAGAATTCACAATGGGTTCTCCAAACCAGTTAACTGCATTGTTCTGACATACATACTACATACACAATAGTTAATGCATGTCTGTGGATCCGTCTCACCCAATCTCCACCTCCATCTTCTATTCTCAGTTATGTAAACAACACAGGATATTTCAGGTCAAGCAAGCTCCACTGGTCAAACAGGTCTGAAATGGGAAATCATGTTTGTTTGAATGATAATGGAGGGGAAAAAACAAGTGATCCAAACACAACAGCAGCTTCTTTAGTTTTACTGCATCGCCATCGCACCTTGCAACAGGAGGATGAACCTTACAACCAACAACATACACAACACACTGAATCATTTAGCATCTGCCAAACTCAGAGAAAACCATGCAAACGAGACAAAAATGACTTGCAAAGTAGTCAAAAATGAGAGTGTGTTTGTGTGTGTGTGGCCATGGTTAGACAACACATTTCCACACTGCTAGGTAAAGCAAAACCACATTTTAGGCAGGCAGTCGCAGAAACACACACGATTATAGGCACACTGGGTGGAGAGGCACTCCTCTCCACTGGGTGAATAATTTATCCCTGGGTTAGAACGAAAGCAGTGTGCTCTCCTCCTCCTCTCATCGCTTCATTATTGATAAACACCAACATCTACACTGTACCTGACCCAGGAGAGAGAGGGGTGAGTTGAGCGAATGCAGGAAGGAGAGGTCGTCAAGAGAAAGCAATAAAGAATGACATGAACAAATACAGCCACTGTGTAAAGTAGAGGTGTATAAGGCATAAAACAGAAAAGAGGAAAATGGCAAAGGCCATAAGGAACAATGTTTTATGGTGCTTCATGTTTTCATCTAGCACTGGGCCCGTTTAGGATCAGTAAAGTCTCGCTTGTAACCGGCAGTTTACTGTGGACAGAAAGGACACAGCCCTCCTGAGCCAAACAAATAACTGCTCCTGCTTCCATACAGCCTCTGCTAGTGCTATCACTCCAACCCACTGAATAAGTGACTGAATAACTTACTGGCTGGATGGCTGACAGACACCCAGCTCCCCTGCGGCTCCTGGGTCGGCTTTGTCTGTTCGGGGCCCTGCACATCATTCTACCTCCACCGCTTTCGCCTCCTCTCTGCATCGCTCACTTTCTTTTTTCTTCCCTCGGTGCTATAGCCCTGTCCTGTCTTTTCATTTTGGAATAAATCCTTTTCATCCCTCTGGCTTATTCTGCTCTTCCTTGACTACTTTTTTTTTTACTCTGCTAGTTCTTTTTCTGTCTGACTTCTTCATCCAAGCCCTGTGTGCCATCGCTTCTCATGGTAATTGTAGTGGGCATGTTATTTTAGCTCAGCATGTAATACAGAGTTTTGGTGCCGGGTGACCATAGTGACAGATCTGGAGTCAAAGCGCGAAGCTAGAAAATGTAAATTGGAGGCTTTGGAAAAACATTTTTCAGACAGGTCTAGGGTCAGCATCTAGGAAATATCTTGATCCATTCCCCATTATGCATGCTGAGGCCTTCCACCTCTTTATCAGATCTAACTCGCCCCCCAAAAAATCCTTCACAGATTTCGGCGTCTGGCTGCATCTCGCTGTGGAAATAGCCTTGAATTAAGGGATCAGGCTACGTCAGAAGTGCACAGCTGGAGTGAAGGACCAGGTTCTTCTGCAAAGGCTGGCTGTGCATGTCCGTGTCTTATCTGTTCATCCATCATTTTGTGTATGTCTGCATACACCCGTCCCTCGGCATGTCAGCTGCTAACATAATGTGATTATGTGTCCTATTTTCACCTCCCTAACAACACTTGGATGTGAGAGTCTAACAAGGTGTCAGAGAGGATATTTCAGGCTGGGTGTGATCCTTTCCCTGAATTAAAAAAAAATGAGCTGCTTGTTAAAGTGAGAGGAATTCCATGACAACTCCGCCCACAGACCAAAACACAGCTGTGTTTCTAGGGTTTTTTGACGCCAATGTTCACCTTTACATCACCTTGGTGTGTGGGGGGGTTGGGGGTTCTTCATTTCCCAGCTGCTATTCCTCGGCTGCCACTCACCCACTCTGCCTACTACTGATGAGTCCATTGGTCAACAATGCTGTCATCACACAGTGCCATTCACAGTTGAGGGGGTGTGAGCCCAACTTAATTTATTCCACACATTAAAGGATTAAAGCGCAGTACTGTGATATGAGGGAGGCTGCTATTAGCACAGTCAATCTGTCAGGAGGATCACACGGCATGTTCCCAAATCAATGCCAGCCATATGGAAGACAGAAGGTCGGGCACCGCAAGCAAACAAACAAGGAGGAGTGTACCAATATTATGATAACCGATGACTGTGTCCGTCACAACAACAACCAGCAACAACAACCAGCTGGATAGAATTACCGATGGCAAGACTGTGTATGAACGCAGAGGAGACGTCTGCAGGGAACGCATTCAGCGGACAGATGAGTTTTGTTGCAAAAAGCAACGCCCACGTGTTTTTTTTTAGCATCTTGCTGCATCTGAGCAAAAGTTTTAATTTATTATGAGTTGCAGTGATCTGCTCAAATGTCAAAGGTATGGACTGAAAAACCCAATGAGGCATTTGAATAAGATCTTTTTTTTACACAAATGAGGCGGCTACAATTAGTAAACATCAGCCATGTAGGACGTGGCAAAACAGAACAAAGAAGACAATAGATAACTAAAGCAATTAAAGTAGAGAGAGAAACCATTCTTTGCATGTTAGAGCAGCTGCATTGTCTGCGTCAAAGTTACCTTCCCACAGGTCTGCATTGAGCTGTGAGGGCGGAGGTGAACAGCTCATTGTCTTCAAGGCTCAACAGCAGGCAGGTAAGATGAAACTCAATTCAACACTCTCTACTAGTTCACCCATGAAGAGGGGAGGGAAACAAAAAGGAAAGACGTTTGGGTGCTAGTGTTCATAAAAGTTCAGCAACAGCTGAACTTTCGACGAGGTTGCACTATGCCTTGTTTTCAGGCCCCTTCCTCCATCTCCTGCCTTTGTACTGAATGTTTAGATCAACTTTAATTATTCTCTGAAGGACAGTCTCTATGACAACTTTCCTTGGGAACACGGTGTATTGTTCTGCTGCTGATAGATGGATGAATGATCAAATAATAGACCGTTGTGCGGCTCAAGGAGACAGATCAAACAAGGAAGGGGAGCACAACCTGACATTTCCTCTCAAGTCAGTCTGTTAAATAAAATTACACACAACACAATGAAAATGTGTGGCTGGCTGGATTCACAGAAACATTCAAGGTAAAAACAAAAAAGAATTTGTCTGAGATTATGATATTCAACACAAGCTAACTTTAATTATCCCATAAAAAGGGCAAATGTGTATGCATAGACAAAGTGAACAATCTAACTATAGGTTTAGATAATAAATCAGTAAAACAAAAACTATTAAAAAAACAATTATTCTTGGATGTAGGTAAAGCATAAAAATAAAGTGTCTCACTTGAGTGACTAAGTACTTGCAGGAATGTTTTCACTATGTCACAAAGGAATTTAATACAGCTGTAAAACATACTGTTCAGGTTTCTACCTGTGATAAGCTGCAGATAAGGTGGAGGTGAAAAGCCTGCAGATAAATATGTAACTAAGAATAACAGCATTCCTCCTTAATGGATCGTTCTACACAGTATATACTGGACTTATTGACACATTTATCTAACAATGCTAGCTTTGTGACACACCAAGCCATCAGACGCCTATGGCCACATAGTTCTGTGGTGTCTGCTGCTGGCATTGTAGCAGTAAATTTTTTTAGTAAAGCAAGAGCATTTTGAATCTGTGCCGAATCCTGTTAATGACAGAGATCAGTCTGATTGGACAAACCACTGACAAGCAGAGAAAAGGGAAGTGACAACAAAGCAAAGCCAAGAAGGCACACTGACAACGCTTCGAACAATCCAACAGCCAACAACAAAGAACGCATGCAGCTGAATGCCCTCTGAGAATTACCCTCTGCTCCAACATATCTGACATCTGCGTTTTTTTTCATGGAAAGATCTAACTTTGTTCACCCTGCAGGTTATTTGTGTTTAATAAATATACAGACACAATAGCATTACATGAGGGATGTCTCTGCTAGCAGCCTTTAAATGAACAAATAGGTGTGGATAACGTACATTAAATGATGAAGGTTTGAACGTAAAGTTTTCATGTCAGTCTCAGATTCTGCTTGGTTACATTTCAGAAACGATTCTTTGCCAGTGCCCCCACCCCCCCAATGATGGCAGATTCTTGTCTGCTCGCCCAAACATACAAACAAGCCAAAAAAGATCAAGCATGGTTATGTTCAGCACTGAGAATAAAGACCACACAGGGTAAATTCAGGACCATGGCTTCTTCTTGTTTACATGATTAAAATAAAAGCAGATTTAATGTTATTTCAACCTCTGCTATTTGTCTGCCAATCAAAAATACTAAAAGTATCTAAGCAACAAGAGGTTAATTTAAAAAAACATCTATTCATACAGACTGACATCAGAAGATATTCCTTCTGTTGGTGAACACATCAGTGCAGTTTCTCCTCAATAACAACATGAACCCTGGTTTTAGCCTGTAATGGCTCAGCAGTCACAATGATGCTACAATTGATCTGACTCCTAGAAGATTGAAGCCACTTCTCAGAGATCATGAGGAGTGAAACGACAGCAGCCAGCACACCAGCTAACACACAAGCTGCTGAGCAGTCTCCTGTCAGGTCGTCATTACATTGGGCTGAAGCTGCCTTTGTTTACCATCTACTGCCTTAAGGCAGAGTGACAGATAGAGGATTGGGAAGTGAGGGATGGATAGATGGGGGTATGAACAGGCAGAGATGGCCCTGCCATGCTCCAGTGGCCAGCTTCAAGGACAGACGGGCCCTTCAATATCACAGCCTCTGTGTAATTAGACAGTGCTCTGTCACGCACTGAAGAACTGCTCCTATTTGTGTCATATTAAACGCAGCATGGGTATCCCCTACTGTGCTTTGCCATTGAGATCTAATGCAAAAGGGGGAGCAAAGGGGGATTTGTACAAATTTAATTACATTCATAATTCGCCCATCTTTAGCTGTAATCACTTGGGGTTAAGTTAAGTAAATCCACTTCTCAGCTAACCACCCACACCCTAAGTTGCTTTCATAAGCAGCATACGGTCTGGTTTTTCCAGGGAAATTTCAATGACAAGCCGAAACTCTCAAAGTGAAAGTAAACACAGCTCCTGGTATGCTGTTGTGAAATATTAACAGATCTACTCTTTGGTTTGGAGTACTGCAGTTCACATGTGTTTGCTTGTGCCTGTCTGCTGTATGATACTGTGTCTCTGAAGCCACCTGCAGAGTCTCCAAAAGGCAGGAAAAAATAAAAAAAAAAACCTGTTCATAGTTGTGCATCTGCTTGAGTTTTCGTGTGTCTGCCTGTGTGTACTTTTTAGCGCACCTCACAGCCAAATCGCGGCATAAGAAGGCAGCCTTTTCAACAGAGAGGGAGAGGAGTGAGGCAGATCAAACGCAAGCCAACTAATCACAGACGCCGGCTAATTAGTGCAGTCCTCAAAGGGGAACCAGGAATGAGTGATGATTCCCCCTTATGAATTTCCCATGCTGTGTGCCACCATGAATACTCACCGGTCACAGAGAGGGGAGGCCGAAGGGGCTAAAGTGCAGAGAGGAACACCTCTGGCCTTGCTGTAATCTTATCATCTGAGAGCACAGGGGCAAAGTGGCGCTCAATATGTCTTATCAGTGTCTCACCTAAGTGCACACAACACACATCCTCACTGTCACAACCTCACACACACACACACACAGTAACTCGCCACGCTTTATCTCAACATCCTCAAATTAGACTGCATGTAACGTTTCCCATTAAGGGATTTCTGGAGCGATTAAATCCCAGGCGCGGTGATATTCCAGCCTCCAGAGCAGAGCACAGGTTGACGTTCCTGTGCGTAAGCTCTGAGCGCTGATTAGCTAGCGGATCTGCCACACTGATCCCAGATTTCCACAAGATCAGAAGCAACCAATTACAGACGACACACACACACACAGAAACAGATTTTGTCAGAGTGGAATAAAGTCCCCTCTACTTTGGACTCCTCTTACTCCCTCTCCCTCTCTCCTTCTGAGAGGGCACCTGTCAGAGGGGGCTCACTTCCAGAGCCGACCTTCATAGAGACGGAGATAACAGATGAACACAGAGAGAGCTAATAAAGATTCTAATAAGTCTATCTGAAGAAGCACAGGCCACTGAGGGGACGTAGCCTAAATAAAACCCACTCCATCACTCTCTAAATGTCCAAGTCCCATTTTTAAATCTCCATACATCTCAACTCTAAACATAGATATTCTAATTCTAGCAGTGGGCCTGGCTTTGAACCACATTGTCATGTCAGTAGATAAACAACATTCACACAGCGCTCATTTCACCAAATTTATGCAGGAACAATACCTTCACTCTAACCTGCAAAACCACAATCAACGGCTGACATTGGCTCCACATGATTACAGTGCAGCAGCAAAAATAGAGTCAACTTTATTGTTAGAAATTGTAGTATGCTTTGAACATAAATTTGCTGCATCGAGGAGGCTGGAAAAGTGGAATGAGTTGGCACGACTGGTCACAGAAGACAAAAGATGTCAGAGAGTGGAATTAAAACTCGCCAATTCACGGTTGAGGGAACAAAAATACATGCAGATAAATAAGAACATAGGAGACGTGGGGGGGGGGGGGGGTGCATAATGCTGGAGAGCAGTGCAACAGCTGCTGAGCATCACATCTGCTCCAAGTGGAGTCATCAGTAAACAGACAGACTGGAACCGACCCACTGAGGCAAGCCCAGGGGGAGAGGGGGAGAGGGGAAGGGGGACAGAGAAGAGAGAGAAAGAGAGAGGCATGGACAGAGGAAGAGTGGAAGGCTAAAGGATGGGAGGGATACAATTAATGAGATGGAAGGGTGGAGGAAGATGAAATGGATATGACAGTGCACAGAGGCAGACAGAGCTTTAGCAACCTGTTACTCTTTCCCTAAATGGAAGTGATGGGAGTAGGGCGGGGCACAGAAACAGGAAGCTGAAAGTCACTCGCTGTCTTTTTCCTTCTTAACCCGCTGTTCTCACCCCTTTCCTGACATCCTTCCTCCTTCTCTCTCCCTCCCTCCCTTCCTCTCGTCTTCTTTCTCTTCAGTGAGACTGACAGAACAAGAGAAGCCTGTGAGAGTAAAGATGAAAGGCCTGGGAGGGAGGTGTGTGCGTGTGTGTGTGTGAGGTGAATGAATGACCCTTCTTATCCTTCATCCTCACTTTGGAGCCATCCTGCCCTAGCACAATAGCAAAAAAAGAAATATATAACACTAAAGAGGCCATGTGGAGGTCACAAGCTTGCGTGTTCACCATGTACATGTGCTTGACGCATTTATTTATACTCACACCATGTCCCCTGTTAGAAAATGAGACACATCAAACATCACTCTAACAAGGATGCCACAGCATGAATATCATCTTCAGCCTAGCTCCACGTCCTGCAGCGTACACCTTCGGCCTGTGGAGAAGCATCCTGAGGAGAGGTAGGGACCCTGAGAAGTACACATTGTTCATTCATGATAGCAGCCACTGGCAGCGAGGGCGACCCCACAGCAGAGTAAGCGATGTCATTTGGCAGCAAATGAAGGGGAAAGAGCAAAGCAGTTTCTGCATCTCTCTGAGGTCTCACAGCTCTAATGTTAAGTTAACTTGGGTACGGGACAAAGCTCAGTCTGTGCTCAAGTCGTGGTGTGGCGAAATAAACATTGCTGCTGCTGCCTCACAGTTTCCTTTAGCTCGCCTTCTCCTTTCCTCTTATCTCGGCCTCCTTCATTGCCACCCCCGCTGCCTAAAAGAACAATCTACCGACACAGCATGTCCTTTCAAAATATTTACTCGCTCAGTACTGGCCAAATACAAAGGCCATTCTCTTACATTTAAACAAACCCTTGCATCCACATGAACTTGCTGACAGCACCTGCCCTGTTTGCACACACTGGTTTTCTGCAGGGAGTCGTCCCCTCCTTCCTTTAAACCTTCCATCTGGTTTTTGTCTTGACTAGTCTTGAAGTTGGTGAAGAAAAACAACTATAGAAGCAACAGTAGTCGCCCAACCTTGCCTGCGGCAGAGAGTGTTTCTGCTGCTCACATCCTCACACACCCCTCTGATTCAATACCCCTGACACTGTCTTAACACCTTTTTTCCTGTGCAGCTTGTGCCCTTCTTTCCTCTTTTACCTCTCCTATCTCAATCTGTCACCTTACATTCTCCCTTCGGCCCTCCTTAATCTTTTTTCCCGCCCCATTGCGTCGTCTCTGCTAACCAATTTTCAAAGCCGCTTTACAAACTAATCCAACATTTTCTGTTTTTAGCAAACAAGCCCAGATATAAGTTCATTACCAATCAAGTGCTGAAATCAGTTGCAGTGTTGTAAAGCACTGGCTCCTCATTCATTAGCATATGTTTGAAAACCAAGTCTAAATGAAGCGATCACAGATGATGATGAACTACAAACAAAAGACCCAGAGTTATTCCTATGCCTGCATGTCATGTCTGTTTTTAATGCGTCTCCCGTGTGATTTTTTAACTAGGCCCTTAAAATAGATACAAATGAACAGAGTCAGGAAAAAGCCTGGCCGCCCAGAGTGATGACATGTCCCCAGGGTGCCTACTGTTTTCGGGTGATTGTTCAAGATCTCTTGTGGGGTTGGGCACGCTAATAAGTAATAATGTTCTATCAAAGTGAGATGTTGCGTTGAGTCATTTGTCTTGTTGCTCTACAGTGTCTCTGACTTATTTCCAGCCTTTCTGTCCTCCTCCTCCTCCTCCCCTTCTCTCTGATAGGGGATGTGGTTCCATGGGCTGCACCTGTGTCTCATTACTGCCACTGATGGTTCAGTAACAGGCTCTTCTCTTCCCTCACCATTGTGCACTCACTCTTTTCCTGCCTTCAGCTACTGCCAACATACATTTACCTCCAACAGCATGGCCTGCACTCATCTCTCTCCCCTTGCTCATCTCATTGCATGCATTCACATGATCTCTGCAGCCCTGTTTTCACCCGTCATACAAAAATGGGGTTTGCCAACTCTTAGGTGATCTAATGATTTTGTGCCACAATGATCCATGCCTTCAATTTGTCACAAAGTCCTTTTATTTTAACAGGACATTTTCACTTTTTCAGCACACAATCAATATTATTCTGATTTATTACATCTTATCATTACAACACCATTATATCTAGAGCTCATGAGTATTATTAATCTACTGGTGAATCTCAATTAACTAACTAGAGGAGATTCAGTTTAGCATCACAAAAGGCACGTGTGGATTGTTTAATCCTTTTACATTCTGTACCATACACGTATGATCAATCAACGTGGTTACAGTATAACATTTGTGATGCATCTTCTTTGCTGGCTCAGACTGAGATATGCATGCATTAGAGCATGCAGTAACAAGATGAACTAGCACTTACAGTTTGGAAAAGGTTTGGGCACCACATGGGAAAATAACTTATTTGGCTGATTCCTGCAGTGAAAAGTAGTAAATACAACCCCCGCTGAAAACAGACATTAAGAATGTCTTCAAATGTCAGAGCTGTGCTTGACAAAGAAAAACCCACACTTGAGGTTGCATCTTTTCCTTCTAATAAATGTCGAAATGCCAATGCTTACCATACCAGTGCAGTTTCAGAAAAAAAACAGGATATTTTATTTTATTATTTATTTGGAACAACTCTAACCTGAATAACAGCACCTGTGGTATGTGTAACAGTTGCTTGACCTCTAAACATTTTTGGTGATTTTGGCCAAATGGCTCAATTTTAAACTTCATCTGTTCATCTCTGCCTTGTCCAGACATTTCTCTACAGATTTTAGATCCTGACTTTTAGGATGCAGTCGCAGGTAAGGTTTCTTCGTGTCGACCCAGTTTGAGCCGCACTGCAGCTCACAATTCCCCTTAATTGGCATCACTTAATGATCATTCTTAACCTGATTCTCCAGTATTAAAAGTGAGACATTTTTAATAGAAGTTTCAGACAGTTTTTACAGTTTAATTTTTCAAGCTTGTGAAAATTGGAGAAAAGCTCCTATTTATGCATTTTATTATTTTCTAAAATCAGCTGAATAAGTAACTTGCTAAACCTTCTGCTTCTAAATGTAAGGTAAAGTTCACTTCTCATGTGCATCACCTCAGCCAGAGAATGGCTGAAAAATGTCCAGTTGTATATTCTGTAACATCTCAGGATACAAGCCTTACTATGCTGACCTGTACTTGCTGTTATAAAATATGGAACAGTACGCAGCTACACTGCTGGAATGAAAGTGCACTCTGTTCACTGTAAGTATTACCTCATATCCAGTGATACAGTACAACCGGTAATATGTATTTAAACACAAATAGGCTTTGTTTTATCATTTTTTCCCTCTAACAATGGATGAGTCGTGTGATTAGCTGAGATCTAATAAAAGTGTCACATTAAAGGTTTAGAGCTTCCATTGGATTTCTAGTCTAATATTAAATGTAATCAGTCAGGCCTTAATATGATATGATAGCCAATACTGTGTTCTTTTAAGGCGAATTAACCCCAGTGTCAGCATTAAAAACTCAAATGTATTAATTACACTTGGCAAATGAATACAATACTGAGATTATATAGGTCTTAAAGCCAACTACTGGCAAAAAAAGGCAGTCTAACATTAGCCTTGATGGCTTTGAGATATGTGCTCCACAGTGTGGTGGCTCCTTGAGATGAGTGGAGGGGCTGTAAGCATTAGAAGATCGTGGACAGAATTCCTCCTACGCTGTGCATATTAATTCTTCTAACGCAGCTAAGCTCAGCTTGTCACACGTTGACACTGCATTATTATGTCATCCAGGAGGGACAAGCTTTTTAAAGGGCAGACACACGGTGCAGCAGACGGCTTCAGTGGATGGAGATGTTCTACGTTTGAAATGTCAACATAAAGGAAGGTTTATTTGTAGCTGGTTGGGACCTTTAGGTCGCAATATGGAGGCAATGTTAGATCTACCAAAAGGACACCAGGATGAGCACTTCAAGGCATCTTAATATAGCTCACAAGTCTTTCATAGGAAACCTTTTTACAATAACGAACCAGCCAATTCTCTAAGTATCATCCTGAGTGACAAGAGCGTCCATCAAATGCTCAGATACCCTCACCCGTGGCCTCACGCCATCCATCAATCCAACCTGACAGCCCTACCGCCATCTCACTATGTAAATAAACAAAAGAAAGAGGAGGAGGAGGGGAGCAGAGAGCGTGGATGGGGAGAGGAAATCAAAGTAAGACATTCAAACCTCAGACAAGCAGAACAAGTCAGGTTCAGACAGGAAGAGGAAAAGTGATGCGTGTTTGTGTTGGGGGGGGTGAATAGAGACAGGAAACAAACTCACAATGGGCCTAGGTGATGAGGGGAGAGAAAGGAGGAAGAGAGACATCTGGAAGGAATGAGGGGGAGAGATAAATTGGAAAGGAGGGGGGACTGACTGGCACAGGGATGACGGCCAAAGGAGCGGACACACGAGAGGGAGTCATGTACAAGAATGCAGAGGAGAAACATAGTGAAGGACGACACGGAGACAAACATCAATAATCCATGCCAGATAAAGCAATTCTGTGTCAAAAATAAAGAATGTAATAGAGAGGGAGACAGTGGAGGAAAGGGAAGGAATAAACAAATAAACAAGTAAAAGTTAGTAGGTGGAGCTTGAGGGACTTCTATTTAAAACCAGAACAATTGAGAACACTTGTGTTAGTTTACACAAGCAGAGGAACCACATCCTTTCCTCACCTCACCCCCTCAACCCCCCACATCTTCCCGAGGCTGTGTCTATTTAAATGTGTGTTTAAACGGCAAGTGCTACTGCTCTAATCATGGCTGGCATCACAGCGCATTCCTTCTCTACCTCCCCCCCTCCAGCATCCACCCTTCTTCTGTCGCTCAGGCCCTGCACACCACACACACACACCACCATGCGTGCATCCTGCATGACTGTGCCGTGCCAGAGAAAAATTCATGAATCACTGGTGCACAAATCTGCCGCAAGCTGGTTGCAAGAAGAGGAAAAGTGGGAAGAGAGGAAAAGGACAGAAATAAGTGGTTAAAGTGTTTCCTTTAAAAGCTTTTAAAAGAGGATTCAGGAGATGGCTTCCAGCAACCTGAGGGAGTGAGCACACACCCAGAAGGCCTTCAGTACAAGTGCTAGTCAACAGAGAAGATACTCCCTCTCCTCCCCTCTGGCTCTTCCTAAAGAGGCAGAGATAGAAAGGCAAAACTGTACATAGCCAAGTATCATGCAAACATACACATGTGTATGCACATTAAACAAACCAGGGAACATCCTACATGGCGCACAGATGCCCTTTGAGAAGACCTTCAAGTATTTGTGAACAGAGATAAAGCTGTTCAGGGGAAAAAAAGGGCATGCAGTGGTCCGTGCACACAATAAGTAAGCCCCTCCATCAGCTTCCATTTCAACTGAAACAACCCAATCATCTCTTGTTACAGAGCCACTTTCCCTCTAGGGGAACTACTCAAAGGCAGGTCTGTCCATTGATACAGGTGTGGTGCTGAGGGGGGAAGAGATGGAGAGGTGGGAGGGGGAGGGGGTACAATAGATAGCTTTTTCAATGCTCTCCTTTGGTTCACCTGGATTAGGGGGGTGAGTAGAGAGGGAGGAGAGTCTGGAGGAAGGAAGGAGGAGGGTCGCTAAGCCCAACTGAGAACAATGGGGTCTCTGTTTTCAGCAACACCAAGTGCATCATTCTGTCTAGCAGCAGCCAGCTGACAGCCTGGACTAAAAACAACATCTCAAGGTCTCAAGGCTGGACTGAACTCTACAGTTAATATACAGTTCAATGTATTTTGTATCAACCAAGAATTTAGTGTTTACGTAAAACACTGTGACATACATACTTCAGTGAATATAATATCGATGCAACTTTTTTTTAATCAATTACAGCAGATGGTTTTGATCCAATAATAACTTTGAAAACATATTTTCATAACTTGTTTTTCTTATTCAAACTCCTGCTGGTTCTACCACCCATACTGCTCCTGCCTCCCCTGTGTTTTCTGATGGCTATGGAAGGGGATGTCATGATTTCTGTGTAAAAAAAATCAAATAGCTATAACATAGAAATCTGATAGCTAAAGAAAACCATTGCAGTCTCCCACTCTTCAATGTCTGCTTTCAGGACTCTCGATTTCACTGAGATGTGCCTCCAGGACAGAGTTCTGGATGCTGCCGTTCATTTGCCTTGTTTTGAGAAAAGGCATGAACTCCAGACAAAGTTCAGAGTCGGTTCTACACATTATCAGACTTGCTGACTGCACAGTAGTAGACTGCCGGCGTCAAACATGTTCTTAGAAAATATTTCTTTTGGTGTAGGTCAGGGGTGTCCAAACTACGGTCCGTCGGATTTCCTATGGCCTGCGGCTTCTATCTTATTTTTGGCCCGCCAGCCAAACAGAGTAAATCATACAAAATCAACAGGCAATTCTTATTTTTGTTTTTAACTCATTGTGTAATGTTTGCATCATGATTCTCTGAGCAGAACATTATCCCTCTCTCTCTGCATCGTGGTGCGTCACGTGGTGCTGCAGGGCTTGGTTGTTGGTTCCAGCTACGCAGAGGGCTCCGAAGGTGCAAAACACCGGTTCAGAACATAAACATGCTTCTGCATACAACCTGCTATCAGAGAGCGTCTGTACAAGGGACGTTCTACAAAACTACGGAGCCCCTCTGTGACATGGTAAAAGAAATAAATTGTGGCCACGAATAACGTGCGCACTAAATATTGTTATTATTAGTTGTAGTATAGTAGCCCTATTAGAATTCATGGACGGGGTGCATGGGAGCGGGCTGCACGGCCAGAGAGCAACCTCCCCGTGCAGCAATGAGCGTCCCTCTCTGGGGAATGTGCCGGAGTACTGGGGGGCTCCAGGAGCGCAGGGGAGTGGAGCAGAGCGTCCCTCTCCCTGTGCATCGTGTCGCTCCCTGCTGCCCGCTCCTGCCCGCGTCGGGCAGCAGGGAGCGATGCTAGAGCCATTAGAGAAGTTAAAGCGACATGATGGAGAGAGAGAGGGACGCTCGTTGCTCCCTGCTGCACGGGGAGGCTGCGTCCTGTCCGGCAGCCTGCTCGGGCCTTTTTACCGGCGGCTGGATAAAAGCAACTCCCCAGAAATGCGAACATTTGTAAATCATGAATTAGTTTGTGCCGTGTGAGCAGACTGTTATAAACTGTGATGTTTTACTGGAGCAGCAGATCAGTCCCTTTGCTTGTTAACGTTCTCTGTTGTTAAACTGTCAGCTGTACAGAGAGACGCGGCACTTCTCTCAAAAAGGCTCCGTCATTCAGTACGCATCTGTCGTAAGGCACGTCATCACGTTTTTACGTCTCGTTGCCATGCACTGCAAACCTGTGTAAACATTAAATTACAGACCCTTTGAGATCAGCACTAAATGGCTCCCACCTAGTCTACCTGACATTTTACTGATGTCTGCTGCTCCTAAACCAGACCTGCCACATATGATCAGATATCACCTTCACAGATAGTGTGTGTAAGTGTAAGATATAACATATTACAAAACAGCATACACAGTTTTTATTGTTTAAAATAATGACATCGGGGACTGTTGGCCCTCGGAGAGTTTCGCATTATCGAATCTGGCCCTCCCCGAAAAAAGTTTGGCCACCCCTGGTGTAGGTGATGGATGGCACCTCAGTGGAGGATGCAGGAGGAGGACACGTCAGTACTGTGGAATGTCTTTTGTGCTGATATCAAACATAGCCTCACATATTAGCGCCAGTGGAATGCAAGCAATGTAATTGAACTTGAACAGCATCAACAACTCGCCCACTCGCTCGCAGTGAATTCTCTGGACAATTATCTGCTGTACTCAGACATCGATTGTGTGGACTACGTATTAGAGGGGATAAAGTCTGTTTAATGTCCAGTACAAGTGACTCAGAGGTTTGCATTCTCACAGAGCTTTTCAGTGTGATTTTTGTAAAAATTTTAGTACTGCAGTGCATCTGTGAATGTGCTTATAATGATATAAAATTACAGTTTTTATACATGGGTGCCTTTTACTCTGCTTTTATGCTGATGCAATTATCTTTTAAGGCGGTGAACACAGATATGTGTGCATAACAGCACAACATACAATGATGAAAACAGCTTCAGTATCTTTGGGATATTTAACAAAAAAACACAAGCACTTAACCCTTTTTAAAACAAACTTCTCCAACAGTACAAATAGAAGCTAACATTTCTAACTGATAATAATCCCAATATTTGGCTTTTTTTTCCTTGACATTCAACCCATTTCTTATCAAAGTGGCTGCCCACTCACACCATTCTGAGAAACTACTCATTGATCAAACCACAGATCGTGTTACCTTAAAACAGTTAAAGAATGTTTTTGTCACACCAGGTTTCACAAAGCTGGTTTTCTGTGTCAGTACTGGATTGCATTACTTTTTACAGTCAGAATTAACTCTTCAAAGTGTAATCCCATTTCAGCTTCGGTGTGAGATTCTTGTTCGATGAGTCAGGCTATATTACCGGCCTAGTCAGTGCCTGCGGGGGAGACAAGCAGTGTGACAGCATCTAGCAGCAGGGAGTGGACATTGTCAGCCTGATCCCAGCTCCGCACCACAGGTTAGCTCTGCTGAAATGAAATAAAATCCTACATCTGTTTCCATTTCCCTCCACATAACTTACTCGCTGACTTGACTTTATTGCATCCTCTGTACAGTAATCAACTGGCTCAACCATCAAGTCAGCCATCAGTGCTGTGGTCATGTGTGTGCGTTTGCATTCTGCATGTGTGTTAGCAGCTTGTGTGTAAATGAGGTGGCAGCGATGATGGTGCTGATTGCCATTCCTGCAGCCTGTGTGTAAGATAGGCGGGTGAGAGAGTGAGGTGGGGTGAAACACTGTAAAAGTGTCACAGCAACTTAACCTTCAAAAAAAAAAGCGCCTGCCCGTGTGGAGTGGGAGGAGGTGCTCCTGGCCATTAGAAGAGAAAGAGGACAAATGGACGAAGAGAGAAGGAATGATTGATGTGTAGAAGAAAAAAGAAACAGCAGACCTCGTTAAGGGTGGAAGAAAGCTACAGATGCTTACAATACAAATGGCTGTGAAGAGGGTGGGGGCTGTTAAGGAGGTATAAGAGGAAAGTAGAGCAAACGAGACAGGGGATCAAATGAAAGTAGGAGGGGGAAAGTAGCAAAGGTCATTTGGAAAG
Source organism: Parambassis ranga (assembly GCF_900634625.1). Taxonomy (NCBI): domain Eukaryota; kingdom Metazoa; phylum Chordata; class Actinopteri; family Ambassidae; genus Parambassis; species Parambassis ranga. The sequence continues at coordinate 13,389,885 of NC_041036.1, forward strand.
GCTTAAAGAGAAAATTCTGGGACTGATATAGGTGGAAGAGACAACTGGGGAATTGGACAGTAGGATGAGGAGAAGAAGCAAGCTAGAGATGAGAAGAAGAAGAGAGACAGAGAGTTTAAGAGGATAGAAGAAAGTAACAGACATTCCAATTACACAGAGAGAAACCAAGGACTGATGACTAAGAAACAAAGCAGAGAACAAAAAACAGGATGAGGAGGAAAAGAGATACAGTAAGACGCAGCAGTTTACCGAGCAGATGGATCAATTATGCAGACTAAATTACAGAGAAGAGGAAGTGCATTAGGAAAGGACGTAAACAGGGAAAGACAGACAGGGCTGGGAAGAACGAATCAAGATGGAGGAATGGAAGTTAAAAAAGCACAAATGTGACGGGGGGAGAGTGGCAGAAAGAAGCAAGTGGCCGATTAGAGAGCAGGCAATCAGTCCAGGAGATGAATGAGAAAAATCACTTCAATGAAGGAGGACCTGCCCTCCCTGAGGAGCCACGCCAAACAAACCCTGGCATACCCTGTGGACACAACACTGGGCTGATAACCGAATAAACCTGCTGCTTCAATTTGACCTTAATGTGCTGTTTGCTTCAGGGGAGGATTTAAATGTTCCTGCCATTTCAAGGCTCTGGGGACTAATGACAACTCCGCTGCCCGTTTATCAGCATGGCTTGGCCACACATTTCTAAAAAAAAAAAAAAACAAGTGAAATCTCGGATATTCATGGCAAGAAAGAAAAACAGCACAAGTTTTTCCATTTAAAAAAAAGCACTGGGAATTATCTTTGCAGCAGTGAATTAGTTTCCTTATGTTACATTTCTGAGATCATATCCGAGTAAGAATTTTACATTTTCACATTAAGGCGTGTAATTTTTACCCTGCTGCTCAGATAAGACTCCTGAGATCACGAGGAAAGCTCACTGAATTGAAAGCAGTTGGTGTGCACAGGGTTTCTGAAGAGCACGACTCTTCATCCAGCTCCCAGAGCCCTGACAAGACCCTGTCACACCAAATTCAATTTCCTCCTGTATCCAGCCTGTCCACTGCCTCTGATAAGTGTGAATTCAACATGACCTTGTCAAAGTCAGATGTGATGAAGATGAAGCACACCCATGTTTGGGTGCATTAATAGTGGCGTGCAGGTAGGTAAGAAAATGGACACAAAAATAACCTGTAATGCTGCTGATGATACATGCTGATAAAAAAAAGAGGAAAATGTGTGCATACAGAGACTGGAGAGGCAGCAAAAATAGCGGCTCGACATTTCACAAACTGGGGGCTGCAGAGGACACATAGAGGGATTAGCAGAGGAGGAGGAGGAAGATGTTTCATGGCGCTGTCATGTCGATGGAGCGAGCCCTAAATGTTTTCAATATCACATAAGGGCACTGCATCATCCACCATTCAATACCAGATCAATAACGCAAACCACCTTCCACCTCGCAAACTACATTTAGACACATTAAGGTGACTGCTAATGAGCAGCTGTGTGCCTGTGTGTGTGTGTGTCTGAGGAGGACACAGTCAAGGGCCTCAGTGCTTAGTTGCAGAGATCTGCTGAAGTGCACTATGGAGAGGATTTGAGAAATAAAAAGACGATGACAAAGACAGAAGAAAGAGGAGAAAGATGACAGAGAGAGGGCGCAGGCCAGGTAACAATAATAAAAAGAGAAAGGTTAGTGCAGGCAGTCCTTTACTGTCTACAATGGAGGGATCTTTGGGTATTAAATATGTGCCTAATGCTTTAAGAGAGGCAGAAGAAGTAGAGGGGAGGGAGGTGCGACTAAATTACAAATGAGCTGATAATTCTTGGCCTCTCTGGTTCTGGCACTTTTTCTTTTTTTTTTAATCCTCCTTCAGCACCTCTGCCAAGATGCTGTGGTGTGGAATTTGAAAATGTCGACATCCTCAACCCCCCTCCACTCACTGCTCTACCTTCACCGCTCCTCCTCGGTGATTTTACTACAGCTGGGTCACAGAGACACGCATCTCCCAAGTCTAGTTAATTAAGGGGATTTTATTTTAAAGAGTTTGGCTGTCGTTCAACGGTTCTTCAATTGGAATTACCGCTCATTCTCCACATTGGCTGAGCTGGAACGGGTTTGACCTGCATCTCCCTAAAATCCAGCTGGAGTTTGTTAGCAAAAAGGCAGACAGGAAAATGCATATTTGGCAAGAAGGTATCTTGACTAATGATGTGGAAATGTGACTGAAAAATAAAGCAAGCCACTTGACTTATAGAATTGTGTAAAAGCTAAGCTTCTGGCATGCCACTCCAACAAACAGTTCAGTCTTAAAACTCTTCATTATCGAGAAACATGTGGGTGGTTAGACTACATAATGGAATGATATATTGCTGTAAATTCTTATCAGTGCGTGAGCTAATGCACACAGATTTCATGCGGATAGTAGTTTCACCCAACGCCTCTGCCAAGAGAATCAACAACCCCAGCACAGTTGTGTTTTTGGAAACCCCTCAGCTGCCCCATTCACATTAATAACATTTGGCATTCCTACTATGAGGAGGATTTCTGCTCGTTTTCCTTTGCATCAGATGGGACTGACTCCAGCAGTCTGCCTACCCGGAGTGCCAAACACAAACATCCCAGTGGGAAGGGGGAGCTTTCATTGTGACCTCAACGCAGGCCACCATCCACTCAGCATGTAGATGCAGGTGGAGGGGCAGGAGGTAGGGACTTCCGACATGTAAGCAGAGCCGTCACAGAGCAGGCTTTGGCTCACTTGTAGAAGGAAAGCCACTATCATTATTACAAGTCACAGAAAAAGCATCCTTTAAGAGAGTCAATTAAATAAGCAGGGAGTGGGGGGGGAAAGGATGTCCTCAGATGTGATGTCTGTGCAAGATAACAGGGTTGCCGATGAGGATGATACACTTGCCTTCCTGAACGAAGCAGCAACACAGACACACACTGTCACCCTGCGACGTGACGCCTCCTCCCTATTATTGGAATGTCATCTGACTTACAGTGCAGCCTCAGGTTAGTGCCTTTATTCATCACCAGCTGTGTGGGCACATGTGTGCATGTGTGTGTGTACACTCAATTGTGTTTGTGGTCCGATACGTGGTCTAGAACGCAACAAGGATGCAGTGACTCGTGCTCATCGACCTCCCTCTCTTCAGACCCATCCATCCTTTCTAATAATATTTGCCAAGTCAACAATAAACCTGATGGATCTTTTGTGTTTCTGGTCATTGGTAATGAAATGTCTGGAGAGGAAAGTAATTTCACTAAAACTAATTTATCAAAATATCTGTGTATCTAAAATCCTCCAAGACATTCAAGGATCAACATTAATTTAATCGATATAGCCTCCTATAAAAAAGGTTTTAAAAATGAAGTGCCTCCTGCAAAAATGGTTTCAATACATCTGTTCAAAAGCTTTCAGTCCATCACTGGCTTATTGTTGGATAAGAGGTACTTCATTTTCAGACAGCCATTAAATATTGCCACCAAGCTGAAATCCTTTTTTTACCTGGTGAAACGACAAATACTAATAGAACGCTGTCAAAATTATTACACTCATTTGGTGAAATGCCAAATGTTTCCTTCAATCACTTTACACATTTGTTATTTAGAATTAATAGGACCACATGTGCCAAGTATAAGGACACACAATGGTTGGAATAACCTGCAGGTCTCCATTAAACCATAAATTCATACTCACTTTTTTATGTCTGAATCAACAAAGTCTCAATGGTGATTATAAGGGGGAGGAGGAGGTTACTGAAGTGCCATTTAAACAGGAAGACCCCTCAGCATGCATGTGTGTAGCATATAATCATGGCCAGAACCAGACTCTCTTACACACACGCAGATACACATGACCTTTTCAAAATCCTTCTGACATTTACAGGGCCGGTGCAAAGGGGCGAGGACGGCTCATCTACATAATGATAGAACCAAACCACGACAGCCATTAACGCAGAAAACCAAACCAGGACCAAAACCTCTCGCTCCACTGGAACTAATGAGATACTAAGGACTTACTTTTCCTTCTTTTATTACAACTGGAAAAACAAACTCTTCTCATGATCCATCAATTACATTCCTCTTAATAGACAGAGTGCAGTGCTCACTCTCTCTGTTCTAATGATGAATGGGCACAGGCTTGGCAGGACTACACTGTTCACACCATGTAGAGGGAAATAGTTAGACCTAATAGTCTGAGGTATTGCACACAAAGGACTGCCAAGAGAAACATCCCTACATTAGAGTATTTACAGTAACGTGTGTGGTAGAGCAGTGCGAGGACCTTGTTTGCCAACAATTTCACAATATGAGTGATGTTTCTGTAGAATGGAAGCAGGGGGTCAGTATTCTGCTTGTTCTGTGGTCCTCTGTCTTTAAGAGCTCAATCATACAAAAGGCAACTTCTGTTTAGGTCTACTAATGCACAGGTAACCCTGGGTTTGAATCTTAGTGATTTTAGTTGGTTTAAAGGGGAAAAAAAATGGAGAAGCCTGTTGCTGAAGTAGGAAGTGTGGCTCTGAAATGATTAACCACTTTATGTTCCAAGACTTTATCAAGTGTTAAATCTTATGATCACACCTGCAGTTCACTTCTCCAGTATTTACATATAGATAAGGCAGCAGTCTGATTTAGTGTGGAATATCAATTTATTATCTGCTCCATTTTGCAGCTAAATCACCACATCCTGTTTTGGGTTGGTGTAGATGTCTTTGTTCACAGCTGCATTCGTATTTCAGTCAAACCCCACCAGAGATGATTGAAGGTATACTTCTGACAAAGGTGGGTCTCTGTGTACCTGTTAAGTGCAACCCATTTAAATAAACTGCAGTCAGAAAGTATAAGCTTCATTTTCAATCAACGCCAAAGTCTGAAAAGTCTGAAGATTACCATCACCCTCTCCCCTGATTATGGACTTTGTTGTGTTTGGCAGTTCTTTCGGTACCTTTGCCTTTCTCGTTTTTTGTGTGAAGACAAGCTGCTTGAATCTGGATATTGTGGTAACTAGACAGACTGAAATTGCATAGAGTATGTGGATTGTCAGTGTAGGTTGCATTTCATAAACATAATGCCCATGCAAATTATAGTATATATATTTTTCCCAAAAAAACAACAATATTGGAAGATATGAAATGAGGGAGAAACCTAGAAAAAAGTCAGTGTTGGCAGGTATGATGAGGGATAATGTTGTAATGTTTTTCCAATATCTTACATCTACTGGCTGGTTGAAAACGCAACATTACAGTCAATACACATACATCCATGACAGAGAAGAAATCCTCCAGCCATGATGACAGACCATACTGAGGTCACATGTGGTTTGTTTCCTGTCTGTCGTATGTCCTGTCACAAACAGCACAGCCTTGAAGAGGAGGGGGAGGAAGGCTATTTGAATAACCCAGTGACTACTGTCATTTAAACAAAGGCACTGGACAGGAGAGAATGAAAGATAGCTGGAAAAAAGAGACGAGAACAAGGCCCCTGTATGTACTGGACAGCAGAGGTGGGGGAGGGAGGGAGTGTCGGCGGGAAACGGCGAGGCTTCAAGTGGTGGCTGGGAATGAGGGGAGGTGGGGCGTCGACTGTCTTAATCAGTTGCTGCCTGTTGAGTCTTCCAGCCAATACAGAAACTCAGGCACAAGGTCGCCAAAAGCAGCAGGCTCCCGAAAAACCACCTGTTTTCCCAAAACACGCTCATCGAGAGCAGCTTTGCATATGAAGAGGCTTTCAGGATACTCTCAGGTACACAAAGAAAAACACTGCCCTATTAAATAGCAGCGAAGCAACCATCCCCCCCACCCCACCCCGTCCTGACCCTGCATGCCCACCAGTTTCTCAGGCAGCCAGACACCCCCTGCACACGCAGCTTACTCAGCCATAAAGACAATGCTGCCATAGCCTCATACCCCCACCCACACACACCCCCAAACACACACACAAAACTCCCCCGCACATAAGCCTGCCCTTCTTCCAATAAAAACATCTCCATGGTAATGGGCCAAGCCTTTCTGACCCACATCCGTGGTCCCTCACAACCTTGACTCTGGGAGTGGGGGTGGAATTACGGTGTAATTTCAGAGTTTAAACCTGCAGCCCACCTGCCTGCTTATATTATGGTATACAGAAACCAACCTTAATTAAAAACCCATCTTACTCAATATGAATTGTTACAGCAAAGCTGGTTAGTGGACTGAAAAGAGTGAAATCACTCCCCTCGCTCTCAGACAGAGGAAGGTGGAGGTATATGGATGCTGTCAGAGACAGAACAGACGATAGGGTAAAAATGTAAAGTCGACAAGTTAAAAAGTTTCAGTTCCACAGCGGTTGCACATTAAATTTCATAACTTAAAAGGAGGTCAGAGGTTCATACCAGAAAAAAAGACTAAAAAGTAAACTAAAAGCGATGTTTTTGCTTGTACTGGCTAAGCACTGCATTCTTCCTCACTCATAAATATGTAAAACCTTTTGTTTTGTTTTCCTCTCTCTCCTAACAGCACTTCATGTTCTGTGAAATGAAATTGGACAAAAAAGGTCTACAGTATGAATAAGTCAGCAGAGTGACTGTGCTTATGAATCGTGATTAAAAACACCACTACAGTAAACTACGTTACTCTTCTCACTACTGAACATTCATACTGTACTGTAGCTGTGCCAGGACGTTAGATCTAGTCCTACATTCTTGCCCCAATTACAGCACAAAACAAATAGCTGGCCTAGTGAGGGGGGGAAAAGGCAGAGAGTAGCTTGAACTGGTTTCACACCACACACAGTAGCTACATGTTCATAGGTTAACTGCATGCCAGGAATGTTTCCTCTTTTCAGCGGCTGTACCTGTAGGCTACCTGAACTCAGGTGGTCTGGAAAACACCTGAATAACCAACATGATAAACAGGTTGCTAAAGTAGCAAGCACGGGTGCCTCCTCCTCTTCATAAGTCACCATTTTACGCATGGAAGTGCCGATCACGCACAGTAACGCTCAAATCTGTGCTTCTTTCCAATAAACGCCAGCATATGTTCAACATTTGTCATCTGTACAAGTGTGACCCCCCCCCCCTCTCTGTTACTCCCTGTCTGCATTAAAAGCTGTTTCCAGCCCAATTTTTCTCAACTGAACTGTAACTAATACATGATGATGTGCGGACAGCGAGAAGAAAAGGAGCAGGGGGGACGCAGAGGACGAGACGGGTGGCTCCAGGGGGGACCAAGTAAAAAAAAACTTTAACAGTGAGTCAGTTTAAAGAGGAGCGGGCAGCGTTCACAACACCTTGCTCAACAGTGAGCCACACCTTAGAAAAACTGAACATGGCGTTGAGTCAGAGCCGACCGAAACTCAGGTGAAAGAGCGATAAGCAGCCGATTCCTGGCTCAAAACCAGGCAAGACTAACACAAACAGAAAGGAAGCCATCTGAGCGTTTCATGTGACACCAAAACAACTTGACAAACACCAGTGTTAAAGCGGAAAAACCTCGCCAGCACAGCGAGACAGGAAATCACCTGCCGAACGTTCCCTGGACTGTCACCGCCCTGACAGGTGGTATCAGGTTAAAATGTGTCTCATCCTGAATTATTAAAGCTCGGAGAATAAAATGAAATAGGCTATGCTATGCTGCTGGCACTGAGCTGGAACTAATAAGTTTGTATAAGTGATATTTCCTTACCGTGCTGTGTAAGTATCGACGCAGCCAGGCAGAGCAGTCCGATCATTTTTGTGCAGTCAGACCAATTTCGAGCGTCATGTCTCGCCATGGTTGATTACGAGTCCCCTGTGAAAGCAGGCGCGCAGTCTCTGCGAGATAAATGTACGATCGAAACAACGCCTTCAATCACGGCTCACTTTTGGTTGTAAAAATCTCACTCAGTCAAGGAAAAAAAAACTTGTCTGGCTTCTGGACAGAGCAGGAGTCCGCCGGAGATGGCTGTTTGAAGTGTCCCTCGCTGCGCCTTTAAGGCAGAGTCTGTTTAAATTAATGAAAATCCTTGAGAATCCGTCCTGGCAGCGCACAGGTGAATATTTCCCCCCAGCTGGCGCTCAGGATGTAATGAAGTGCTGCTCGCTCTCTCTCTCTCTCTCTCTCTCTCTCTCTCTCTCTCTGCTCCAACTAGTTCCTGCGAGTGTGAGCGCGCGGCGGTCCGGCTGTGAGTGTGACTGACTGGGTGATGTCATCAGGCTGAGAGGCGTCACAGTCCTGCTCCCAAAAACCAATTAAGAAGCAGGGACGGCAGGAGGGGGGGGGGTGAGGTGAGGGGAAGGGCGTGGGGGGAGTGGAGGCGCAGAGAACAACTTGTTGAAATCGCCAAAAGTATTTTTTTGCTCAGGGAAAACACAGCATAGCATCTAAACCACACAGCAGGGTTTTAATCAAGTCAAATGGAATTTATTTATACAGCTTAATATCACAGATTTGCCCCATGGAGCGTTGCAATCTACAGCACATAACACCGCCTCTCCATCCAGCCTCAGCCAGGATCAACTCCTCTTCCAAAACTCACACACACCAACAAGGCAACTCAACGACACTTTGACATGAGAAACTATTATCCAAAAGCCAAATTATGTGGGGGTTTTTTAACGATGCGCAGGCTGACAATTATCATCAAATACTGCCTCAGATTCCTCTTTATCTTTTCCCGTCTCTGCCTTACTTGCAAATTAGGCTAATTACCAGCAATTTTTGTAAACACACCATCACATTCCAGCCTAAAACAACATGAAGTTATCCTCTGCACAGATCATCCCAGTCAATTTCAATGGAGGGCTGAGGTGCGTGGAAACAGATGATTCTTCCGCCCTCTGCTGTTGGTTTCTGCGCACAGGCGTGAGGTAAGCTCATAAACTCCAGGCACAGCACATGTCAAAATCAATAAACATTCATTAATGAAGGGCAAAATAGGAATCCAGTGGCAGTCAGCAAAATCAAATCAAAAGGAAACAGTTTTTCATGTATCTATTTGCAGACTGTGCTCTCTCTGTGTTGATGAGATTTTTTTTTTCTCTCTACAGAATAACTTCCAATTCATTTTGCCCTATTTTCCTCTGAAGCAGGGTGCATGCTAGCATAGCAAAGGCATTATCTGGTTTAGGTCTAATCCCTATACCCAAGTGTTTTACAGCCAATGTAATTACATCTCCATAAGTCCCACAATTTAAACTCTGATGCTTGGCTCCTTCCGTTCTGTTCCATTACTCAGTTCCCCTCCTCTGCGACTTATTTCCAGACTGAGGTGCTAATCCTGAAAGTACTGATAATGATCAGAGGTCAAAACAGCATGGCAGAAAAAAATAGTGAATTAACAGCTGCTATGTGTTTTTCTTGTGCACTTCTACACACTCAAATCTGTAAAAACATGCAAACATAGCAGCTGTGAGTTTTAAATAACAGCAGTTCGTTGCATTGTCACATTTTTAATTTGCTGCTGTGTAGCTGAATGTGTGTGCAGAGACCACCCATACTTGTACTGGTAATCATATGAAGTTGTGGTGGAATAAAGGGCTTTAAAGGAAGCGGCCAACAAATGTGGGGTTTTCATTCCCATGCTCATCCATTTTTCATACCAAATCGACCTTCACATCTTCCACTTTCCAGCTACCACCCACTTCACTTATACAGTGCCTCACCTCTTTTTCCTCGCAGTCTCACACCCCTCACACCTTCTCTTCATTTACACTTCACTTTCCTCCCCTTCCTCATTTCTCCCTGCCTTCCCCTCGCTCTCTATCTCTCTCACTGCCTCTCTCTTCCCGTGTCATTCAGTTTCCTTTGTCCACTCGTCCTTCATTCCTTGCTGTTATTCATCCCGTCCTCCATCCTTGTGCTCTCCGGGGGTCTGTGGCAGTGATAATGAAGCGCACAGTTAACAGATATTAGCTCATTGGCAGTGGATTCATTAGACAGAACCAAGGCTTATGGTGATTATTTACCCAGAGAGGAGGGGCCATAGGATCAGTGCCACGCTCTGTGTCAGCAGCCACAGGCTTCTTTGAAGTCACACTGTCTCTGTTCCTCTGCAGCACTCTCTCTCTCACACTTCTCCTCTCACTGGCTTTTCTCATTCTGTCTGAGCACCTCTCCTTCCACACTTCCTTCTCTCTCTTTTCCTCTATTCCCTGTCATTAGACACCCACAATACATATCTGCTTTCTCTCTCTCTCCCTATCTCTGTCCACCGCCCCCATTCACCCAGTGGTAATTATGGAAAAATCTGTAATAGTGCTCAGAGGAGCTGATAATACCTTTAGCTTAATTAAAGACATTTATGGGATGTAAAGACATGTAGCCTAGGGGTTGCTTTGCACCCACACTAACCTAAACTCTTTATTTCCCACTTTTTCATCTCTCTCAGTCCCTCACTTTATCATCATTTTCTCAGTATCACACTCACACACACAAGTACATGCCCGTTTCTTTTGTCAGACAGAATGTTGGGTTATGACACTGTTTTTCTAATTGCCCACAAGTTAAGGCTTTGTACAACATTGCAGTCATCATACCGGTATGTACAGTTTATCAGCATCATACATGACTGGAATAATGACTCTTCTTTTCCTGTTGATTATGCTCCACATCCTGCTGGCCTGAAAGATGTCCAGAAAACTTGTTAACATGTCAGTCAGGGATGGCAGCGATACTGCAGGATACAAGAACAACACTGCACACTGAGAAAGGTCACAGAGTTGCAGAGACATAGCTGGTGCAATGAGAGTGTTTTTTCTTTCTTTTAAATGTGTGATGGAGCCTGGTTTTCTCACCTTTATTCTGGTTTCTTCCTGTGCGGTACATTCCTCTCACATCGACATCACAGGTACGAAACACTTTGAGTCTTATATTGAAGCAAGAAGGGAGAACGCATTTCCCAACAAATGCTGCTTTTTATAGCGCAAATATTAATTAAGTCAAATCACTGAATGAAAATGATAAGTCATGCTTAAAAAGAGCGTTTCTTTACTCAAAGGGATCAGACTTAAAAGGTTTTATCAAGTTAAGTACGTCGTTCAAAGACATCTTGAATCTTTTCTTCTCCTCTGTTCGGTCACTGAGAACAATTTATTGGCTTTAATCTGGCCAAGACAGAGCAGGCTCACATTGAAAGACTTCTCATAAGACCATGCGAATGGCTACTTTTTCTCAACATGTAGGCGTGATGATGTTTTAGCAGCCTGTGCAGGATAAATCAAATGGTTATCCTCCAGTCTTCTTAGTGCAAAAGTCCTTTTTCTTACTGTCTACCCATGGCAGCTTTGCAGGGAATTGCTGTCTGGGGATACAAAAAGAAGAAATTTGGCAGTAAAGAGGACAGCAACTTTGGGAGATAACCATTAGGTTTGACTGACTGACTGCAGAAGCCTCTTAATGGCTCCAGTTGAAGTCTCTTTGCAAAAATATACAACTGTGAATTTGGTGCAACAATTACAGCCATTATAAGCCTCTTTTATGTTTGTGAACATGTGAGTGTTATTTGAGAAACTGGAAATGTGAATACCCTTAAAAATATGGTGAAAGTGTAAAAGTTTCTGACTTAAGGCTTTCTCTCATTCAGACTGGGACGACGTCATGGTGGCAAGAGAGGGCTCAGCTACCACCTTGACCTGTAGAGATACAGGAGTGACAGGAGCTGTAGAAATTAACTGGCTGGTGAAGTCACCTGATGTAGATGAGTGGAAACTGCTTCTGACAGCGAGTCAACACAAAACGTTCTCTGGTGGTGCCTCTAAAGCATCTATGCGGCTGCTTGACCCCAACTTCCAGGACACTGGGGTCTTCTCTTTGTCCTTCCTACCCAGTGTGGGGGACAGCGGCCTCTACTCATGTCTGATAAAGCAACAAGAGAGGAAGCTGAAGGAGAAGATTATTCTCTTAGCTATTCTTAAAGGTAGAAAAAAACACAACTGGATGCACACCGCCTACCCATAGAAGGCTCATGACTTCATTCATCCCAGATATCCTGGTTTATAAAGCATACATTACAGTCCATTAGCATCAATAATTCATGTAGTTAAAGCTCCCCTCAAGGCAATTTTGAAGATATCTAACAACACTCTACTTTGAATAATATATATATATATATATATATATATATATATATATATACACTCATTGCACCTCTTCCTTCAGAACAAAACAGAACTTCTCAAATTTCAAATCATGTTCAGTTTTTACACTCACTGTTTTGACTTGAAGTGCTTTCACATTGACAAGTATGTCGATCAATTTTTAAACTTGTGAGAAATGGTGGCTGAGAAACCTGCAGAACAGTGAGCACAGCATACAAATGTTACATCATACAGATCTACACTAGTGGCTTTAATTTAGGAGTCTGTTATCATTTGTTAAACATAAAATGCAGTAATCTGTGATACGCAGCAGCTTATGTTCGAACCTGTTTGATCTGATAACACTGTCCTCTCAGTACCACAGTGTGTTCCACAGTGAAGTGTGAGAGTATCCAAAATTAGACTCGACATATGAATATGCAAATTCACTTCAAAAGTTTTGCTGCTTCTGTAAGTTGGACAGTTAAGTTTGTACAGAATCATACATGCACCATACAGTAAAGTATAAATTAATATTTTTTCTATTTTTTTAAATAATATTTGGATTTGTCATTTTCTGACATCCAACAAAATAATCTTCCAAGACAACATACTCCAGCCTTCTGATGTATATGTGGCCCTGTTAACTCATGGCCTATAGGTCATTTATGTTGCAATAGTTAATCCACACCTCAAAAGTAACAATAAATGCTGTTTCATTTTGCCACAACAAATTATTTTTATGTTTCTCTTTCTTCCTCTGCTGTTAATTTTCTGCCCCCTTCTCAATGTTTTTAGTCCATGTTGTCCCCACTGCACCCATCCCTCAGCACAGCACCCTGCGGCTGATCGCCAGGGTCATTCCTGACTCTGCCATCACCAGAATCACCTGGACAGCACCTGGAGGCATTTCCATGAAGAGTGAGAAAAAGCCAAACACAGGCACAGTGGCTAAACTGCCCCAGGTCCAGAACAGTGACAGTGGTGCCTATGTGTGTTTGGTTCAGCCCTGGGGTAACAGCAGCAGCTCGGTCTTTGCTTTCAACGTGGATGTGACTGTTGATGGTGAGACTGAGGAAAAATGTTTGTTGTTACTGTTATTGATGCCGTGAGTGGGCATCAATGCCAGAACCTCAAGCAGCAGCAGCAACATTATTTATTTAGGAGTCCTGTAGCTACAGTTCTTCAAAGTATTTACTTTAACAGACCAGTTTTAAGATTCAAACGCATACTGTAGATCTGCACTAAAATCCAGACAGTCCTCCTGTGAATATTAAACTTTCTACATTTATTATTCATTATTTGCTTTTTTGCCACCCCCCTTCTCTCTCTTGCTTCCCTTCTCTCTACAGCTGACAAAGTGGCCTCATTCACCAATATAACACATGGTAAGTAACACAAGCAGTCTGGAAGTCCTGTGTCAGCAGCTTGCTAATCAAGCAGAGCATAATGCAAGACCAACTGCAGGAGTGACTCTCAGCATATAAGAACGTAATCCCCATTGTTGTAGGAATTTTTTCCCCTATCACCACCTCCTCATTCACCCTCTGTTTAACTCTGACTTTCCTGTCGATGCTGCATGTCTTTCCACTGTAACGTCTCCATATCTGTCTTCCTCCGTCTGCCTACAGCCCCCTCAATCTCCACAGCCACTCAGACTGAGAAAACCTTACCTCTGACCTGTCCCAGTGTTCAGGGGGACTATGTTCTGCTCTACTGGCTTCCCCCAGACATCAGGAGGCAGAAGAACATGAGACTGGTGTACCAGTACGACCGCTGGAGGGGTTCCACCGTATTGACCGAGCAAAGCAAGAGACTCCAACTGGCTGGCCCACCTTACAACGCTGACGCTGGGAGCTTCTCTTTTCTGCTCACCCCTGGGTTGAAAGATGGCGGCCTCTACATCTGTGAAGTGTCCCTCAATGACAACATCTTCAGCCAGAGGACCCTGCTCAGCGTACTAAAAGGTAGAGATCAGGGTCAGGAGTCAGAGACAATGAAGTGTGTAGCAACGGTTTACGAGGTACGAAACAAGAGGCAGAGGATGGATTTATGAGACAAGTGGTGTCAGTTTTATCATAACCTTTCGTATTTGAGATGGAGGATGCTGTCATCCTAAGCACCTGTGAGGTCAGTAAATAGATGAGCTACAAATTAAAGGGAAAAAGCACCAAGCTTTAATGCTTTATGGCATTGTTATATTTGGTCTTTTGATTACATCCCATAGGACTTCAGTTGTGTAGCAGCATGAAAAGGCCACAACATGTGACACACACATCATTTTCATGCTCATCAAATCGTTCGGTCGCTAACTCTCGCTGGAGGCATCTGCATTTGTTTCTCCTCCCACTTATTCTCATTTTTTCCCATTAATTTGTTGCTTCTTTGTTTATTTTAAGTAATACTTAATAAGATAAGATCTCTGTAGTTTATGCATTCCATTCAAGCTAAACAACACAACTGATCAAATAACCACGTAAAGCCAGCTAGCAGTTTATAGCAGAAATTGTGTGCCTTCTTAAAGAATTTGCACCAATGTGTGTCTGGCCCTGGAAAAGATAATGGCTGTTAGAAACAACACTTCCCACAGGCATCAGTAAAATGTCACATTATTAAAGGGCTACACTGACTAAACTGCTCGTGAAAGGAAACATTTGCTGAATTCATAAATTTAAAGAGGAAAAAAATTGAGCACCTGTTGATTTTTTATGACTAAGCCTTGGGGAGTTTTCACCCTTTGCAGAAGCACACATTTTCAGCCTGACACAAGCACCAAAGCCAATACACACACACGCATGCAATGCCTTGTCATGGTGGCCTTGGAAGGCTTTACTAATCACAGCCCCAGTGGCATCCATCACAGCTGCCCAGACATGACCAGTCGATCTATCACTGTCACTGTCACCGTGCTTCACACATCTGCATCCCTTACACACACACACACACACACACACACCACACACATCCACCCTCACACCAATCACATGTATTTTTACCCCACCTCATTATAAGTATCATTATGTATGATTATACCTGCTGCCCTCCCACCAAGGCTGTAGGTGGCCCACACTGATCACACTAATCAAGGCTGAAATGTGTGTGTTTTTATGTGCCTGTGTGTGTGTGTGTTGGGGGGTGGGGGTGGGGGGGGGGGTGTCTGTGGAGCTTGATTACACCCAGATGGATTCTCATTTCAGTTTGATGAGACACTAAGCATCAGTCACAGTCAACTGATGCATTAGCAACAAATCACTATAATGAATATATATTATTTTGACCCTTCTCTGAATTGTTCTTTGTTTTTTCATATCACTTTTCCTTTACCTCATTACTCTCTATCTGTCCTTGCCCTTTTCTATATTCACACACTACCCTTTAACTTACTTTCTCCTCCCTGCCTCTCTCTTTTATCTTCCCCTCTAACAGTCTTTTTCACCAGCTCATCTCTTCTTCTGGTTTCTCCTCATTTGTTTCATCCCTCTCTAACATTTTCTGTCTCTCCCCTCCCCCATCTGTCTGCTCCACAGTTAAAACCAGCCATTATCCTTCAAAGCTGGAGCTGGGGTGCCTGTACTCAGAGCAGTCCCAGGTTCAAAGTGTCAACTGGAAACACCAAAACAAGAGCCGCCAACTGCAATTGTTAAGCAACGGCCCTGGCAGCATCACCACCGTCCTGCCCTTACCCATCACCTCCGACATTACAGGGAACTATACCTGCACCCTGCTACTGAAAAATGGGCAGGTTATCTGGGCAACTCAGGCTGTCACACTGCCCCATAAAGGTTGGAGCACATTCTGATTTCTTTATCAATAATACAACATTACTGGCACCAGAGTTGTAGCAGACTTCCTGTCAAATTGTTGAGGGTAATGAACCATAAGTGTGGATAATTCTCGGACATGTGCTCTATGAAGCATTCTGTGATGGATTCAGTACAACCTCAGGTCAATTCATCTTCCAGAAAGCCTGTGGTTAACAGAGGAAAAAAGCCTCTGACAGAGACCATGTGCTATACTTTGATAATGTACCTAATGAGGTCACAGGTCAAGACTTCTGTGTAACAAGAACATGTGATGATTTCTAGTAGAATAACCCACCACAATCCTCTACCCCATCTGTGATACAAGATACAAACATAAAGGCTGTCGTTTTTCCAATCACACCCAGCTAATATGTGAATATAAGAAGACAGGACCTTAGGACTCGTCTCCACACAAAATCTAAATTATTCAGGCTTATTGTATTGGTGGCTGTGGGGGAGCACAGGAGGATGTGACAGTTGAATGGATCCCTTAGCAGAGATGAGTTCACTCTCTATACCCCAATACATCACTCAGGCTGAGGGGCCCAGAGCTCATCATGATGCACACTGATGGTATGGCCATAAGAATAATGTACAACGGACTACAGAGAGGGAAAGAGAGAGAAAGAGAGAGGGGGGGGGGGTTGATAAGAACTAAAGGCTTTTCCATACTCCGCGAGACAAAGAGCGGAGAACGCACTCCACGGGTGGTAAGAGATACAAAAAAAAGGTCTTTTCCGCACTGAGGTACCATACTCCGCGAGACGCATGTCTGCAGAACTCCTCATACGGCCCGCCCACTAAACTATAAGGAAAGACTTTACTGAGTTTTTTAACACACCACAAGGACTTGTGCCATGGCAAGAGGGCATTATACAGAGAGGGTGCCTGCAACAGCGTGAGATGTCCGGCGATGAGTTGTGAAAATGCGACATTAAAAGTAACAATAGCAAAGATTCAGTGTTTGTGCCTTTATGACCACATTTGCACATCTACTGTGTTCCAATGTGCCTGCGATACTTCAAACTGTCCGGTGATGAGCTGTGAAGATGCGACATTAAAAGTAACAAGCAAAGATATACAGACATTGTTAACGAGCCTATTATGCCCGGGTATGTAGGAGTATATAGAATGGTAACAGTCACCACCTGGTATGTGTGAATGGCTGTCTGGAGTTATTGGTGACAAATCACCCTGACTTGCCTTTCTTTCTTTTATTGCTCATCATGCAAAACCAGTATGGTCTTATCTAAATCTGTTGAATCAGTGCTGTTTATACACCTACCTATATACCTGGAGAGGCTCTTGCGCTTCTCCACTTTCATCACGCCCACAATAAATTCCGACCAATCACAGCATGGTTGCCGCACAGCCTTGAAAGACAAAGTTCGGCCCGGACCCTGTGCACAGGAGTGCGGATCAGCGGGCGGTCAGAGACAAAAAATGACGTCATTTTGTGGGCGTAACGTCTGCAGGGGGGAAAAATGTCTTTGTCTCGCGGAGTATGGATCCAGCTTAAGAGACAGCAAAGATTTACTCTGATTGGAGAAGCTGTGTGTGTGTGTGTGTGTGTGTTTAAAGAATGTGACAAGTGTTGCATTTTTTCAGTATTTCATTGGGAATTCAGACTAAGCAAGTTCAAATAATGTGTGTGCTGGATGACCTACATTCACACTGTTGAAAATTGTCAGGCTCCACAAACAGTAGTACAAGCTAGCACAAAATATATGGTTAATAATGGCAAACAATTCTTGGCAAACACAATCAGCAGTGATAATTAAAGGTTTATGGACTGTTTTTCTGGAAGGCATACACAGACACAGACAGTCTTAATATCCCAGAGAGAAGACAAATAGTTCCACAAATACTTGAATAATATTTATAATTTTTGGGGTATCTAATGCTCTGAAAGCCAAACCTAAAAGCAGAGTACTAGTTTCTTAGAAGTTAAAATGCAGGTTAAAAATGCAGTAGGATGAACCACTGTGCACACAAAATACTTCAAATGTCAAGGATTTTCTGCAATCATTTGCCATCCTCAGTTTGCCCATCATTTGCAAAGCATTCAAGCAGCTCTTTGGTCTGCCTCCTATCAGCAACCCTACTCTACAATCGAAGTGATATAAATCACCCCCTACCTCATTTGAGATGAAATAGACGAGGTAGGGAGGATGTGCCAGCAGTGGAAAGAAAAGGTGTGATAGAGGAAGATGAGAAAAACGTGGAAGGAGGCGAAAAAACAGAAAAAAAAACAAAAGGAGATGTGCTGGTGGGGGCATTTATGCTTCACTTCACTGCACTTAATTACCATAATTCATGCGTTAAAGCTGGCATGGAGAACAGAGCAGGTCAGTCTTGGGGTCAGCTCTCACTACAATATTCCATTAGTAGCCTGTATGCATACTCACCAATCAATTACACTTCACACAGCACATAAGGATTGATTATTTTGAAGCTGGCTAAAAGCTGTGAACCCTGGTCTAAGGTGAAGGCTGAGGGCAAATCCCTCTTCAAAATAAATTTTTGGAAAGTTATGAACTTTACGTTCGCTTGCTTTCTGTACATCAGATAGTCTTCAGTGCCACAGAAAAACACAGGCACACCACCACACAAAAAAGATTATTGTTCAAAAACAACTTTTTTGTTTGTTAGGCTCCTCTTGTGTATCCAGAGACAGATATGATTGCTTTATGCTGTGTGAATAGCGAGTAAACAGGCTTGTTCAGGTGCACTAAATGACAAGGATCTCTGTGGTAACAAGCACCACCTTCCTGCTTCTCCTGTCGCCCCGTGGCTGTGTTTTGCACGGCTGATGTCATCCTCATTATGCAAACAAACCTGACAAGTCTGATCACATGCGTGTGCTCTTCACACATAATTTGACTAGTATGACAGTGAGCTAATGGTGTATTTATGTAATGCCTGTGATAGTCATTGCATACACTATACACTACAGTGCATATTCCTTTTAAAAACAGGATAATTAGGAACCACCCTGTATGGATGTGGCTTTAGCTGCACTCTTGTGAGAGGATCTGACAGCATCTGGTCTCCTTGATGTTGCTTTTCTTCTTCTCATCCATGTTTCAAATTGACAGCCTTTACTGTCCAGATGAGGGTCTGTCAGATCAATGTCTACCAAGCTGTTGCACAGACTATTCACTCTGTCTGACAGAGCCTGGATTTCCTCGCCTTCTTTCCAATGCTGCACCATTGTCTGTGACTGACAGCAGAATGATGCAAATGCATGCAACATGTTGAGGAAATCATAGCTGCAACATGTCCTAAAATACAGCTCCAAGTGTCAACGTAAAAGAGGTTGCCCCTGCTTGACTTGAACAAAAGAGTAAAACTGCAGAACAAACAGCAATAACTTCGTGGACAGGAGTTTTATATTAGTGTTCTTGGAAACATTCATGCTTCTTTTTCTCTCTTTCACTTTTTCTGTCTTTTGTAGAGAGTGTCAGTGTCACCACCCCCTCTCTGCTCCCTTCTCTCTCTGCTTTATTACTCCTGGTGCCCCTGGTTGCTGCAGCTGTCGGTGTGTTGCTATGGAGACAGAAACACATTTCTGATCGCGGTGAGTCTTCCAGGGTTTTCTTTTTTGACAGCTTTCCGTGTTCCGTCCATCTTTGGCCCCTGTCGGCTGCCACTGAGTGATGTGGGCCGTGACATCCTCTGGGGTTGTTGTAATGAATCTCCCCCCCCACCCTCTCCCTCCTTCCACTTGAGTGTGTGTGTGTGTGTGTGTGACTGTACTGCTAACTTATCTTTTTGTACTCAGGTATTGAGCAGTCTCTGTCTGTCCAGTCGGGCGAAGCAGAGAACATCTATGAGAATCCTGAGGATATCAGACAGGTGATGAATTCAAACACTTAAATATCCTCTGATGAATTTCTTTCCTTATTTCGCCTGCATCATCAGCTCTCCCAGTTCTCCCCTCTGCACTCTTTCGCTTCCTTCTTCTCTCCCCCTCCCCTTCCGGTTTTGTCTTCTCTCTATTGTGCACTTTTTTCTCTTTTCTTCTCTCCAATTTCAATTCTCCCTCCCTCTATGTTACTTGTTGTTCATTAAACCCTTTTCTCCACTCTCCTCCTTTCCCAACAGGCTCCTCCCCAGGGTTCAGTGTACATGGTGAGTTATTGTGTCATTCCCCTGTGCATGTTCAGTCACACACACAGAAACATGGTGCTGCACATGTGTCTAAGTGAGAGGCTGTAATACACATAAACCACTAGTGCATACAGAATCTCATTCCCTGTATTGCACCCACCACTCTAAGCTGTCAGCAGATATGTCTTCCTTCACAACTTGCATCCCCTCTCCTCCAATCTGTTAGCTTTCTCTGAGATAAACCCATTGCCTATCAACTGTCACCTTTACATTAGTGGTATTAACAAATCTTATTATACACTAGAGAGACATAAATCTGGCCTCAGTACTTCTTCTTTATCCTTCTCCTGTCCCACTTCTTCTCTCTCTCCATCCCTCCCCCCTTTTCTTCTTTATGCCAGGATTTAAAGCCAAGAGGAGAGGATGATGTTTATAAGGAACTGGAGCGGTAAGCAAAAAGCCTTGTTCCACCTGTGAGTGTGTGCTTTTGTTTGTGGAGTTGTGTGTGTGTCCTTGCACTGTCACTCATCTGCCCCTCACATTCTTCTCACACTCACCAATCACTCTGGCCTGAACATCACTCTGACACTGTGGCATAATATCACGCCATGAGCTGACAGGCAGCGCTCCTTCACCCATGTGTTGTTGGTGCGTGGGCTGTCTGTGTTTGTGTTTAAGGAAGAATGAAAGAAGCTGGGGGACTGGAGACTTTTTTTGTGCAAGTTTGTGTTTGTGCTCTGTTTTCAGATACGAGCAGTGTCAGAGCTGATCACCTGCCCACATCTCAACCACATCTGTCACAGGCGCTCAGATCCCAGCTGCAGCAGAAGACCTTTATAGAGTAGCAACTGAATGTCAGGGTTAGAATTTGAAGAAAAAGTACTTTAGGGAAATGCTGTGTAAACATATACATAAACACATATGTGTAACATGCCACATCATAACATATATGTTTTAGTTATTGTTCTTTAGGCTTGTAAGCCGTTAAGTGTAAAGATTTTCTCATACAGCTCAAAAGCTTGTTCAAAATGTGCCAGTGCCAGTTTTTGTGTTTAGTTTTTTGTTTTGTTTCGTTTCGTTTTTAATGTACTTAATATTTTATTTTTGTTTTAAGCATGTACTATTGTATATTTGAGATTTATGTGTAATAGTAAAGATATTAAAATTTAACGGTGTATCTTTAATGCTTCTTGTCTCCATTATATTTCTACGACAAATTCGCTTTCGCGTTTGAGACTTTTGGTGGCCTCCGCTTTCCGTAGTCGTTGCAGTGGAAGAATGGCCGGTTGGATGTGGCTGCGCTGTGTTTTAGGGCCTTGTCTGCAAAGAATTCACCGTTCACCAGACCAGTCCAGACCAGACGGCAGGTCGGGGAGGAGGGTAGGAATATTTTCAATATTTTGCACCTGTTTTAGAACGGCAGAATAAGAAAACGGAGCGATAATTAATTCATTTGCTACTATGTAGCACCGGCTACGTCCCCGGAAGTGTCATGTTTTTGTTATTGAAACCCTGCTGTCACTGCTCTACATAGCGCCGATGACAGTTTGCAAATGAGTGAAACAAGAGGTTTCTTTTCTTTTGTTGTTTAACCGTCACAGTATTAGTCAGGGCATCTTTAGTTTGAGACTTGGGCTAGTTTTTAATGATATTGTCTCTGCTAACTCTAGCGACAGTGCTGCTAGCTAAGCTAATGTTAGCTGATCATTGTGAAAGGTTGACGTTGAGCTCATGATATGAAGAATACTCCTCTGCCTTTTGCTAGGGATGGACTTACCAACCCCGAAGTCTGGAAAGACACACTTACAGCATTCTTGGTTGGGTCAGTATTATATTATTATCTATTATTTAAGGAGAAGACAGGATTTTACTATATTAAGAATGTATTTTCTTTTTCCAGGCTTCAACACTGTGGTCTCTGTCCTACTATAGCTCTCCTCTAATCCTGTGCTATCTCTACAGGAAAGGTGTGTACTGTAGTTAACATCTAGAATTAAAAGAAACAACTAAAAATAATAAAGAAATGATGACAGACGTTCTCAGGTTTTGGCTCCTCAGTGTAAGCTTCCTTTTGTGAAATCAATGACTTTGAGTGTTTGGGGATGTCTCTTCGAAACTCTCATATGACCCTTTCTTTTCTGATGTACGATAGACCAACCAGTCAATCTATTGGTTAATAAAACAATTGTTCAATGATGCATTAATTGAAAAGGAAAACTAAAAGGAAACATCCTCAACAAGGACTGAAAAATAATTCATTAAATATCTAATAAAATAATCGGTTGATCATGAAAATATTGTCCCAATGAAAGTGGAAAAAATACACCAACATCCTGAGAAAGGTGTACTAAAACAATTTTGTTTAACAGTTGTCTAGTTATTCTGTGTGTGAGATTGTATTTGTATTAAACTGTCCAGAATAATATGATATGTCAGCCTCACCAACCAGTTCTTTTCCTTTTGTAAATAATTATGAGAGAACCACAAAGGGTGCTGGATGGTGTATGTATGCATTTCATATTTGAATATGTTTTGAGTAGATGTATTTCTCAGAAGGATCAGACAGTGATCTAAGTGAAAAATGTTTTGTTTTTGAGAAGACAGTGAGGAATGGGAGCTGCCTTTCGGGAATTGATATTCTCCTAGAAGTGGGATTAATATAAACCCAATCAACCGAATCTGGATGATAAGACGGTGCATCAATAAAAATTAATTGCTTGAGGTTGTGCGTTTCTCCATGGTATATAATTGAGCTACTGATATTGATTTATGCACGCATAGTTGTAGGGTACTTGTCAGACTGTGAATCTTTTTGTGCCTGTTAATGAGTCTTGAGTCTGTCTGAGAGATGTGTGTATTTGTGTCTGTGTGTGGACAGTAACAGTGTCATTGTCACTTTGCATAGGGTACATCTGCAGCAGTAAGTTGGTTCCAGTGAGTCAGTATGTGGGAACTGTGCTGGTGTGTCTTCTAGGAGTCGCTTGTCTTAGAGGTAAGGCACTGATTCTAACTGCCTGGCAGGCAATGACTAATTTAGTTTATTCATCATTAGATATCAGAACATATGTTGTGTATTCTGAATGGCAATAATTTATTTCCTCTGAGAGAGTTGAACAAGGTCTACACCCACAAAGCATACTAAACACACCCTTGAGACTTGGAAACAAAAAGCTTTTTGTGTCTCACACGGATTTACAGTTACATACACTCTCCATTTCTTTTCAAGGTTGGGGAAGATGGAAAAACTCTGAATATCTTCAATTTATATCAATTCTTGAGGAAACTAAGCAGAATCACACACCAGCAAACAAGGTGAGATCATGGAAACTGAAGTGCTAAACAGCTGAATCGATGCTATCCATACTGATTTATCTGGACAATTAATTTCCATATAGAAAAGACTGAAGTGTTACGACTTCGACTTCTCTTATTGGCCTGTGGATTTCAGCTGGACAGATGTCAGCAGTCCGTAAGTTTTTGCCTATATAACTCATGTTAATGACCTTGCTGCAGTTTTACTCCTACCAGTCACATACACACACATTCAAGGCTCTGAAGTTCATTGAATAAAGACATTAAATATACATGGCATGTTATGTGGCTTTTATTGTATGCCTTTGATTCTGTGTGTGACAGAAAATTGTCCAAGGCTGGTGTTTCTCTGCTAAAGCCAGAGCCTAGACTAAGAGGAGCAGCAGACAGTGTTCTCCACTCTGTGCGCACTTTACCATGCCACATCATAAGGTAAATGCTGGCTATACATGAAAGATGGCTTCATTCTGTAGAGATACTTCCAGTCTACCGACATCCTTTTCTTTTTCAGCATTGTCCTTTCGATAACTGTGTCCTCATTTGTTGTTCTCTCCAGTTTCCTTATTGCCCACTCATTTGGGAGGAGGATGCTCTACCCGGGCTCTGTGGGTTTACTGCAGAAAGCTATGAGACCCATGCTGCAGCAAGGCCAGGCTAGACTAATAGAAGAGGTAAATTACAAACACAAATGCTCACACTTATTCTTAGCCTAATGAACAGGCTTCATCCTCAAAGAGTTTTTCTCATTTGTCACAGTTTGACGGCCAGAGGAACAAGCTGGTGGCCTGTGACGGAAATGAGATTGACACAATGTTTGTGGATCGAAGGAGAGAGGGGGGACGAAATGGGCAAACTCTGGTAAATATCTGCAGTGATTCGTTGCCTTTATGCCTCCGATTCCAAATAAACTTCGCGCCATCAGTCAAATTATAGCTGGTTCTTGAATTCTGCCACAGGTCATCTGCTGCGAGGGGAATGCAGGCTTTTATGAGGTGGGCTGCATGAACACTCCTCTGGAAGGTGAGGAATGCTCTGCTTCACAAGAATTATTGTGAAAGAAAAATTAGTTAGAAATGTGGTTTGAATTGTAGCTGTATCTTGTGTTGATTGTTCACTATAGGTGGTTACTCTGTACTGGGCTGGAACCACCCTGGTTTTGGAGGCAGCACGGTAAGCAGATTTTGTACTAGAAACAAAGCGTGCAGTGGAAAACAACAGCATGTAGAATTTCTGGTTTCAGTTGGGTAACATTGCACAAAAGGGCAGGTACACTCCCACAACTGATTAAATCAGCGAGGAGGTGTTCGGAATTTCTTGTTTTGTTCAGCTGTGTGTTACTATGTTCTGTTAATAACACATGAATATTACTTTTTTAGGGAGTTCCATTTCCCCAGAATGAGGCCAATGCCATGGATGTGGTGATCCAGTTTGCAATACACAAACTGGGCTTCCAGCTCAGTGACATTGTCGTATATGCCTGGTCCATAGGAGGATTCACGGGTAGACAAAGACAATACACGATAAGCCCTTTTTATGCTAAGTACGCTTCCTGCTGACTCCTGTTTTGTCTCCCTCTATCTCTTTGTTTCCTTTCTCAGCCAGTTGGGCAGTGATGTCATACCCAGAGATCCAGTCATTAGTGTTGGATGCCTCCTTCGATGACCTTCTGCCTCTGGCCCTCAAGGTCATGCCTGACAGCTGGAGTAAGTCTAAAATATTGAAGATCACAAATTCTGTTTATGATTTGTTTTCATAAGTTTTAAGAATGTTTTTTTTCTCCTCCAGGACCGTTGGTACAGCACACAGTCAGGCAGTACATGAACCTCAACAATGCAGACCAGCTTCTCAAGTGAGCGGATCTAATTATAGTAAAAACAGTCGTGAAAAGTCAAAATCTGAGTCACTAAATATTATATAATTCAGTGTCAAGGAATGGTGAAACTGAAGGCTTTTTTTTGGCGCATTGCTCATAGCAGCTGATGACACACAACACTGCTTCTCCATCCTCCAGATACCAAGGACCAGTCCTGCTGATTAGGAGAACCAGAGATGAGATCATCACCACAACGTAAGTCCACTGTCTATCTTAAAATGAGCCCATGTAGGTATTCTGAGCTAACAATTGGTAGTTATAAGTGATTATATACTGATGAAAACTCTCTTAATCAAACACACTGTACTTTAAAGCTGAACCATACTTGCATACATATGAAACAGCCCACAATATCGAAAGGAAAGGAAAGGAAAGGAAACTAAAGGAAAGGAAAGGAAGGTAAAACTTTCACCAGCCAAACACACAATAACATATTTCATGATACAGCAGTATTGGGTTGCTTAGGTTTCAGTTTGATTTGCTGAAGTTATGAGATGACCATCTCATAGGTGTCTGTTACCTCATCAGTGAGACGAATGTATTGACAGGCTGTCAACTCATTGGTGCAGGAGTCTGCATATTGACATATGCTGCAAATATTTATTATATGGATTTGCTGGGCCCTCCATGGTCTGCTAATTGTTATGCTTCAGTTAAACGTATCACCCAGTGCAACAAGGTAAATAGAATTTCATTAAGTCAGCGTACCTGTCACTCTGTTATCCATCAGAACAATGTTTTTCAGAGCAACTGTAAAACAATTCTTTTTAAGCTCCAAGAGCATTGTTTCCAGTTAGACAGCTTTTCTTTCACTTCTTTGAGGAACAACAAATCGCATTCTCTCTCAATGTGCAGGGGTGCAGGGGTGAAGGGAGAAGTCTCAAATGTACTGCACCATACTAACTAATTATGTTTTACGTTATATTAAAGAGGACCAGAGGACATCATGTCTAACAGAGGCAATGACCTCCTGCTCAAACTGCTGCAGTTCAGGTCAGTCTCCTCATTCTCAAACATCTGTCCTCAGTATGTGTGCTTTTGGGCTTACTGATGTCTGGTAATTTTCTGCTCAGGTATCCCAAAATCATGACAGATGATGGGATCAGAGTTGTCAGACAATGGCTGGGAGCCTCCAGTCACTTAGAAGAAGGTGAGTTTAGAGATTTCTTATTTCATATAAAGTTTCAAATTACACTTGTCCATATTTTAGGTAAGTACAGTCATTGGTGTTTGCCAATAGTCATTTATTTATTAAACACTCTTAAAGTGTGGAATATAGATGGTCCATGATGTCACCCAATAGTATTCACTTTAAAAAACAAGTACATGGTTACTCTGGCTGCACCAGGTCTGAAAGTCAATCCAAATATGGGCAAAGCACTAAAGTTGAGGCATGCGGTTAGTCATGTAACCAAACAGCTTAGCCTGAAGTGTGACCCAAAGAACAACTGTAGTTAGTTATAGTCAACTTTATGGTTTGATATATTTTACCTGGACACCAAAACAACGGGACAGTTGGACATTTTAGAGAAGTCGCTTCAGCGGCTGAATTTTAACCAACTTAATTTCACTATTCTATTTGCAAAATAAGTTCAATACTTTCAGCAGAAATCCTATACTGTGCACCCCTGTTTAGAGCAGCAACCTACCTATAACAGCAACCTGTTACAATGCCTGCTCTGCTATGCTCTGCAGCATCTCTCTACAGTGGCTATGAAGTGGACGATGACTGGTGTGTTTCCGTGCTGCAGTCCTACAAAGCAGAAAGAGATGTTTTGTTTCCATGGAGTGTTGGTAAGTCCTAACACTCTTCACATTTGCAAGGCAAATGAGCTATACTCGGTCATACATGTATGACTTCAGCCCTCTTGTATGGTCTGACACACTCTTAATGTTACTAGGTGAAGATATGACTCTAGAGGGAAGGCGGCAGCTGGCTCTCTTCTTGGTAAGGAAGTAATCTTTTATCTATGCTACTAGTGGCTACAGTTGTACTGCTGTCTGGTTTAAAGGGCTTCCCGCTTGTAGCCCTTATCTCTCCAAGCTGGATTTTTACACATCCTGTTCCTGCCATTCACCCACACTGTGTCTAATTTCCTTTTCTCCAATAAGCCTCATCGTCTTGCATCAGGTTGGCTTACCTCCTGCCCCCCTTTCTCTTACACTCCAAAAAAAAAAAAAAACACACACACATCACAGCTATTCACAGACATCATTACCGCTAAGGAACACTTTCCTGGTTGCCATAGTCACCAGCTCACCTGTGCTCTCAGGTTGACTGGTGTAATATATTTCACCACGCTCAGCTTATTGAAGTCATTTAACATCAAACAAGAGGAGTGCCATCAATTACAGCTAATGCTATGCTTTCCCTCCCCTGGTAATGCCTTCTAAATTAGGCTTTATTCACCTCCTGTGTAAACCCTTAAGAGATGGGAGAGATTTGTAAAGGCACTGAGACAGATAGACCAAACCTAATATAATCACATTCTGCACTTTTTGTTCATTGCCCTCCCACTCCTCTCATTCTCCATTCCTCCTCCATCCCTGCTGTCTCTTTCTCTCTCTCTAAGGCACGGAAGTACATGCGAAACTTTGAAACGACACACTGCACTCCTCTCCCCGCCACTGAGTTCCATTCACCCTGGAGATTGTAAGGAGACAGGGAGGGATGAGGGCAATTGAACAACATAGGATTTGGATGCCCCGTGGTCAGTGGGTTCCTGGCCTGGTGTGAATGCCCTACTGTGATTTTATTCCCGATTTGTTTTTTAAAGACAGATTTGTCTTATTTAGTGTTGCTGTGGTGGCATCTGGAAAAATCTGGTCTCACACACGCCCCCAAAGAAAAACTTGTAAAGATATGGTACATCCTTTTCTGTTAAAGTTGGTGTTCAGCCATTTTTCAGTGTCTCTATCCTGAAGATAGCATTTTATGTAAATGCACAAGCCATTACTCACTCCTTCCATTGTTTCCATCTCTGGCTGTAATTGTAAGAACAAGTGTAAGTAGAAATGCATTTAATAAAAATGAAAGGTTCGATTTTCTGCAGTCTTTTTGAACAAATCTATATCCTAAAATGTGTTCTCAAATGTTCTGTTAAGTATGCTGAATAAAAATTGACATAAGGGATTTAATTCTTTTGTTCATTACATACAAATTGCACTGACAAGAGACTTAGATTAATAGATTGCCTTCAGAACAGCAGACCTACAACCATTATTGTAAGAGCTTTATTGAACTCCCTCAACACTACAATCAACTTGAAATATGAAAATTAACACAATGACATGAAAAATAGGGGAAATAAATCCTGATTTACATTATGCTAAGAGGGAAGGTTACATCATTTTCTTAAAGTTGTCAATGGCTTCTTTTACTTTATCAAGTTCAGCCTGGCTCTGCCGCAGCTGTAGAGAAAAGGGAAGGTATTTACCAGGAATTCACATGTCTTACACCCTGAGAATCCATGCAATTTCTTTTTCTCACCTTCTCAGCATCCTGCTCCTGCACCTTCACTGGCACCTTCTCCTTGTAGTCATTCTTCGCCATCTTCTCTCTCAGTTTCTCCATCTGTTTCTCCAAGTCCCCTTTCTTCGTCATCAGCTTAGCCACTTCCTTCTCCACGTCAATGAGACCCTGGGGAGTCAGAAGTGAAGTGGTCTTGTTATTTCAGGTCAGCAAAGGAGAAACTGAGAAAACACTTAAGTTGAATTCAAGTGGATCTAATTTAATTAGCATTTCAAGGAGATACTTAGACTACCAGGTAAGGGTTGATGCATTTAGAATATTCTAGTTGTGAAGTCAATGCAACTGATTTAAAACTGAAAACATTTCACTCCATCTGGGCCTAAAAAGCCTACAATATGACAGAGGGGGTGGAACCAAACTGGACATGGCAGCTTACTGGCCCTCACCTTGAGCATAAGGTTGACAGTACATCTGTCAGAAGCGATAGCCACAGCACAGCCTGCTGGGACGGGCTGGTTGCCTGTCAGAGGAACGACGGCCTGAGAATAAGACAAGGTCTGAATCTGCAGGTTGTATTTCTGCACCAGGGACACAGTTGCAGGGTCTATGCACTGGAGGTAGCCTTGGGGAGAGAAAAATGTAAATGCTAAAGGTTACAGATTTTAAACCTTTTGACATGATAGACAGTCTGTGGTTGTCTTATTCAGACAATCACTGTTTACGTGCACAAGAAGTACAGTTTGTGCCATTAATGTCAGAAAAAGACAATGTATATTTGAAGTTGTTTACATGGCTCATGAAAATGAAAACTATTGGTGGTTATAAAGTGGATCTAATATTTTACTTTACAACCACCTTCTGAAAATGTCTAATCTATAAATTGCTCTGAAGTCTACTTTCCAACCTTTTGTATTTTATCTTGTATCTTATATCTCAGAGAATATTATATCTAAAAAATGCCATATACAGATAATCGAGGCAGGATATGCTTGGAACATGACAGTGTTTGTAAATGTACTGAACCACAGAAACAGATGGTGAATGTATAATCACAAATGGTGGCTTTAAGGGAAAAAGGTAGGAGGAGTGGTAAGAAGTAAAACAATTAAATGTTAGTCTTAGATTTGTGTGTCATCTTACAGTCAGCTCTGGTCTTGGTGAGGTTGTAGTCTGCCCTGAGTGATCTGATTGTCTTCACTACTGTCATAATGAACTCCATGTCACGATCAATCTCCTCGCTGTGCCAGCAGAACTACAACAAATCACAAAAAACATGAGTACATAAAAAAAAATAGGTATCTTAGACCTGATACTGTAAGTCATGATGTATCGCACCTCTTCTGTGCCAGGGTAGGATGTGACACAAATGCTTGGGGGATCGCTCTGAGGTTGTCGCCGTGGTAACCTCTGGTAGAGTTCCTCACTGACAAAGGGCATCACGGGAGACAGAAGACGCAGACCAACCTCAAGACAGGTGTAAAGGGTTTGTCTGCTCACCAGGATTTGTCTCTGGTTGGTGCCGTCTTCCTCTGCTTTACTGAACACTGGTTTCACACTTTCCTGAACAAGAGAAGCTTGTTATCGTCTATATAAAGACAGAAAAAAAACATTCAAGATAGAGGTATCCCAGGTGCTTACCAGGTAAACATCACAGAGCTCGTACAGCCAGAAGTTGTAAATGGCCGTGGTGATGGTCGGAAAGTCGTAAGCTTTGAAGCCAGCATCACATAGACTAACAGCAGCACTCAGCCTCGACAGAATCCACCTGTCTGACACGCTTTCCTCTCCAGATAACTAAGAGATTTTAGGAACAGAATATTCAGATTTAGTCAATGTGACGGCTGCACTGATATGTCCCAAATGTCGATGTGTACACCTCTACGAATACTAATCAGGGCAGCATATGGGCAAACTAAACCTCCAGACTCAAGAACAGATTTTCTAAACACTTATGTGGTAAAATTCTGTCACTCGATGAATATAAATAAGCATAAAACAGTCCTTGTTTATGTTCTTTGTGTGCATCAACTTCTCCACCGGTCTCACCTGGGCTTTCTCAGATGGTACAAAGTTGTCTCCCAGTGTCTTCATGGCAAACTTCACAGCATTCCAGAGCTTGTTGCAGAAGTGACGGTAACCCAAAATGCGGTTGACATCCAGGTTGATGTCCCTACCTGGGAGACGCAGACACACACAAGTGATGTCATAAGCCAACAAAAGTTTAAAAAAAAAGTGCAAAGGTAAAATGAGTTCACCTTGGCTGGTGTAGGCACACAGGGCAAAGCGGAGAGCATCTGTGCCACACTCTGGGATGCCATTTGGGTAATCTGACTTCTGGCCCTGTTTTGCCTTCTCCACCTCCAAAGGATCCAAGTTGCTGTCCATCAACTGGGCATGGAGGCCCTAGAGGATAAGGAGATGAGGAGTAAGCAGTGGGCAGATGTGTTCAACAAGTTTCTCTTTTTATCTCAAGAGGTAAAAAAAAAACCTTTCAGCTTCTTCGTGATTTAATTGGCCAGGGATGAAAGGAGCATTGAAGCAAAACATTCAGTACAGAGTTCATTTTACTACAAGTCCTTCAGTGCCCTCTAGAGGTGAGGTCTCCTTCCTTTAATGGAAAAAATTCTTCCCTCAGCTACTGAAGAGATTGATGGACCCAATAAAAGCGTGTTGGAAGCAGAAAAGGGTGTTTAATAAAGCTTACATAAAAATGTGCCCTCTGGGGACCAATGAGTGTGTGGTAACCATGTAAAATGCAGCCCAGCTGGGAGACAGTGTGTGTGTTTGTGTGTATCTAAGCATGCACCAAGTGTGATTAGGCGTTACCTCCAGGGATATCCCTGTAATGACATCTAGAGGGTCAATGACGTTGCCTAGAGACTTGCTCATCTTCCTTCCGTGAGCATCCCTCACCACTGCATGCAGATAAACCTGTAAAAAACATCTTTATGTTAGGTAAATGCAATATCCATGTGGTGTTAGCAAATTGAACAGGGCTCACCTCTTTGAAGGGCAGCTTGCCTGTCAGTTTGAGGCCCATCATCACCATGCGAGCAACCCAGAAGAACAGGATGTCATGGCCGGTCTCGAGCAAAGTGCCAGGATAGAATACGTTCAAGTCCTGGGTCTAAATAGGAGATTGCAACAACGCTACATTAAAAACCATTCAGGATACACCATGAAATCAGAATTTGAAATACTTTTCTTTGTAGAAGAATATATTCCATCTGCAGCAAAAAAGTGTGCCATTTATGTTAGCCGAAGGTCAGTTGATCTGAGTCTTTTACCTCATTAGGCCACCCAAAGATAGAGAAGGGGAAAATGCCAGACGAGAACCAAGTGTCCAGAACATCCTCATCTAAAACACAGGAACAAAAGTTATCTAATCTGTATGAATATGGAACAGAATTAATTAAATTAGGTGCATCTGTGTGTTGGCATAACACAGAGTGATTAGATGCCTTTATACTGCCAAAATAAAAACAGCTTAATCTTACCCTGTCTGAGGGTAATTTTATCAGCAGACACATTGAAACGCTTCGCAGCTTTCTCTCTGGCCTCTGCCTCTGTTCTCCCACTCATCCAGTAATGACCATCCATGTCCTAGAGGGAAGAATACAACAGAGGAAATAAATCAAACAAACAGACAAAGACATGTGTACGACCGATGCAAATTGCTTTTATCTGTCATCTGAAAGCCTGCAGACCTTGACAGCAGTGACAGAAATCATCTTACCTCTCCTGGTTTCACGGAAGGATCATTGACAGTGATGAAGTAAGCAGGAATACGGTGACCCCACCACAGCTGTCGAGAAATGCACCAGTCCCTAAAATAAGGGGGGGGGGGTAGGCAGGACTGATTATTCGTATTTATTGACTTTACAGAGCTGACATAATAACTGGGCTAATTGATGTAACAATATCAATTGATTTATGAAATATTAAGTTGTGTATTTTTTTATTATTATTATTTTTTGTTTTTTAAAATGCACAGCTGGGTCAGAGAGGGTTGTCCACCAACCGTGATGGTAGTTTAATCTGGGATGGACACTTTCTCTGCATCACTTGTGTGAATGTGTCTACACGAATAAGTCAAAGCATTCCAAGTAAAGTACTTTAGAAAGGCAAGTCTGTTACCATACACCTACACACCTTAAATATTATTAAACATTAACATTATTATTGTTGTTGTTGTTATTATTTTATTGACACAAATATTGATTTATATGACTATAATAATATTCAAATTGTACGATATGTCATAAATATTGCTTACATCTTTTAGTATAAGCATGAATAAGGAAAAAAAACATCAGGGAGAGATAATTACCGGATGTTGTCCATCCAGTTGAACCACGTCTTGAGGTGGTGATCAGGGATGATTTTGAGTCTGCCCTCTCTCACAGAATCTGCAGCCTGCTTGGCCATATCTGTGCAATTCACATACCACTGCGGCTTCATCAGTGGCTCCACAATGTCCTTGGAACGACTAATAGGATAAATACACAGTGGGGCTTAAAAGATGATTCTGAATCAGATAAATGAATCGTAAACACAAACAGTCTGTGTTTCACACATGAACCCTACTTTACCTGCAGACTGGGACAACCATAGGGTTGTCTTTGATGTCTTTGAACTGGCCTCTGTCCTTGAGTGCCTGAAGCACTGCTTTTCTGGCCTCAAAGCGCTTCATGCCCTGGGATACAGAAAGAATAGTTAAAAATGAAAAATGTAAAAATAAAATAGTGATAATACAGCCAGCAAACTATGAAGAAACCTGACTTTAGTGTCACAGTGGAAATGCACACACTGTAGGGTAAAGAGAGATAATGAGACACTATACCAGGAAGGGAGGAGGCACATTAATGAGCAGGCCATTTTCATCCAAGATGTTGATGAAGGCCAGATTGTGTCTCTCTCCAACCTCATAGTCATTATGGTCATGGGCTGGGGTGATTTTGACAGCGCCTGAACAGAAAATGGTGCAGAGGGAGAGGAAGCAAAAAAAAAAGAAACAACGGTAATGAGGGAAGTGGCCTGGCTTAACGACATGTTATGATTACTTATTCTTAGCATACTGCAGACCAGCAGACAAAGTCACGATTTCATGTAACCATGCCTACCTGTTCCAAAGCTCATGTCCACAAAGTCATCAAAGACTATTGGCATTTTGCGGTCACAGAAGGGGTGCAGCACCATTTTTCCCTTCAAATGGTGATATCTGGTGTCTTTAGGGTGGACAGCTACAGCAGTATCTCCCAGCATCGTCTCAATACGTGTTGTGGCCACAATCACCTCCTCATCTAGGGAGCAGGGAGAAAGAAATGTCAAGAACAGTATTAAAAACAAAATGTATTTTGTAATTCTCTACTCTCTGTGATCATGTACCTGATCCATCCACTTTGTAGGCAAAGGACACCAAGACCCCAAACTCCACTTTCTCTGTGTAACCAGGAACAGGCAGCAGAGTTCTGCCAGTGAGCTCCTTTTTATCCACCTGAAAATGGACAGAAGATTTAATCAAGAGACACCATTATGTGCAATGATGGCAGGAGGCTCTGTTACTGTTACAGCCTTGTAACAGGTTTATCACGAGAACTTTTTTCAGCACCTGTAATTACACTTTCTCTGCAGCGAAAAAAACCTAACTAGAGTTTCATTTGTCATCACACAAACAGTGTAATACCAAGCAGACTGAAACATTTTTGGTCCTATTAAAAAGAAAACAGCAGAGAAGATTATCCACCAAATAAGGTGGTAACTTGCCTCTATGTCAGATATGGCAGAGTTTAGTGTGCAGGACCAGTTGACCAGCCTCTTGCTCCTGTAGATGACTCCTTCATCATGCAACCGAATAAAAGCCTCTTGGACAGCGTAGGAAAGTTTCTGAAAAGAAAAGAGCCATGAATAACTAATAATTTTTATAATTATCTTATTTAAACACATCATTTAGGGATTTTCGTAAAACTCACCGAATCCATAGTGAAGCAGGCTCTGTCCCAGTCCAGAGAGGAGCCTAGTTTCTTCAGCTGGTGGTAGATCCGGTCTCCCTTCCTTAAGTAGTACAAGTGTATCATTTTATTTTTTTCTCTTAAAGCTGGATCCATACTCCACGAGAACAGAGAACTCCCTTCCCCCTGCCGACATTACACTCACAAAATGACGTCATTTTTCTCTCGGACACATGGCCCGGGCAGAACTTTTTCTCTCCAGGCTGTGCGTCAACCATGCTGCGATTGGTCGGAATTTATTGTGGGCATGATGAATGCGGAGAAGCGCAAGAGCTTCTTCAGGTGCAGAACACACAGACAGAAGGAGGAAGTACAATGATGATGGACAGTTTAGATGAGCAGCTGGCAAACAGCTCCTGGAAGGAGAAACACGGCGCACAGAGGAGAGCGTCTGTCCAAAAGGTGGCGATAAAAATTGATCACGGCATTACAGTGGCTCCACGCGCACATTAAACACCGGGAGTCAGGATGTATTATTGCAGACATTCATCCACACGTTTACAGAATTAAACTCACACAGACCAGAGGTCTGCTACAGTCAGCTACACTGATCTTCTATATATTGTCATGCCATACGCCCTCTTCCCTGAACATTATCAGCTCGTTAGGCCAGGTAACCACGACTGTGCGCACAATTTGCAATACAATTGCATTGCCAACCTTTTGTGTGTGACGCACGCTGCGTAGGAGGGCTGTATGAGGAGTTCTGCACACACACGTCTCGTGGAGTATGGTACCTCCGTG
The DNA here is from genome assembly GCF_900634625.1 of Parambassis ranga. Taxonomy (NCBI): domain Eukaryota; kingdom Metazoa; phylum Chordata; class Actinopteri; family Ambassidae; genus Parambassis; species Parambassis ranga. The sequence goes on from NC_041036.1 coordinate 13,425,245, forward strand.
CCGAAACAAACTTTTTTTTTACTCTTACCACCCGTGGAGCAAGTTCTCTGTTCTCGTGGAGTATGGAACAGCCTTAAGGTTTACAAACATTTGAAGCTCTAAAGTTTGTTTTCACTGGGAGTGTTGTTTTCTCCCTAGGAACTCACTCGTTCTTCCATTTCCAGACTTCTTGGATGAAATTATCCCTGCCCAGATCATGACGGCTCATACCCCTCTCTCTCATCAGCTTCTTCTCCACCACCACTTGAGTAGCGATGCCAGCATGATCACAGCCGGGGTTCCACAGGGTGGTCTCACCTCGCATCCTGTGCCTGTACAGACAGAATTAAACACACTGTGAGGTGAAATTTCAACAGACAAAAGAGAAATCACAATCAAATATTATTTTGCACCATCAAAGAGATCATTTGTAGTTACCATCTAGTCAGACAGTCCTGAATGGCATTGGTGAGGGCATGACCCAGGTGAAGTGATCCTGTCACATTAGGTGGAGGGATGCACATCATAAAGATGCCTCGAGGGTTTGGCTCACTTATATTTTTCCTCTACAGAATACAGTGACAGAGACAGACTGTTAAGAGTTAAACTGATGTTTAAATATACAATGAGGGGAGGACTCACTCACCCCATACTCCGGCTTGAAGAATCCCTGTTTCTCCCACCATGAATACCAGGCAGCCTCCACATACTGAGGACTGTAGGAGTCAGGAAGTGGACTAACAACATCTGAAACCAGGCAATAAAGGGCTGAATCCGATAAATCTATTCATCTTTCAGAAAGTGTACACACACTACACACAGTAAACATGCAATCACCTTTTTTCTCTCCTGCTGATGTAGCAACGTTGTATGTAATCACTCCCAGCTCCTTCTTTTCAGGTTTGGCCTTTTTCTGCGAAGGAAAAAAAAAGAGAGGTCTATAATCATCTATATTTGTGACGCCGGCCCATAACTACTGCTTTCTAATGTGCGCAAATGTTTGAAAAACTTATGGTCTTTTGAGTAGAAGAACTAGTAAGAAGAACTGTTTTCTATACCTCTGCTGGTGGCTGTGTCTTTTTCTTTGCCTCCATTTCTTTCTTCTGTTGGAACTTTTCCAACTTTTCCCTCTTCTTTGCTTCCTTCTTCAGTTGAGCCTCTGTCTTTGGTGGGCCTGAATGTGATGACATTAAAACACTGTTATACTATAAATAATATTATATTTATGTTTATGACCTTTACCATGGAACTGTCTAACCATTAGCTGTAGCACCAGCAGAGTCACCAGCAGGGGTTCCATTAGCAGCTTTTACATTCACAGCAGCATTTGTCTTTGGTGTAACTGGCACCATCTTCTCACAAAGCGTGATCTCCCCCAGCACCTTCAGGAACTCTGGCTGATTAATGCAGGTTGTAAACCATCTGGTAACATTGGTCACAGCCTTCCTGTCTGGTGGCTCCAATGCCTAATAATAAAGTGAAACAATCAGATGAGCAATTATGTGGCGAAACCTGTAAGACAAAAAAAAAGTGTTGTACAGTACACATACATATTTGAAGGGTAGAAGAACAGCTGCAGCTACAGCCATGTCTGCCAGAGTAATGCTCTCTCCCACTAAGTAGGTTCTTAGTGCCAGGGCATGATCGAGGGCCTTCAGTACATGCATCATTTCTGTACGGGAACTCTGCTGGAGCTAAAAATACAACATGTCAGAGAGCAAAATCTCACAAGAATAAAGCACATACATGTTGATGTCAAACAAATCATCAACATACCTTCTTGTCTACTTCCATCACGCCCATCAAGGGGAAGACCACAGCACAGGACACTGGGGTGAGCTCATTGTCTGCAAAGCTGAGCCACTGCCACACCTGACTCTGCTGTTTTGCATCTACTCCAGCCCTCTTGCCCTGAGAGGCCAAGTACCAGGCCACGGCACTGGACCCGCTTACAACAGTGTCACCTTCCCCAGCACGCAGCACCAGGGTTGGTCTAGAGCGGGCATTCAGAGATGCAGGAGGATCCTCTATAACTATCCGTGGGCGGGAGGACAGATTAAATTCTGCAGCTATGAGAGCCAGGAGGCTCCTGAAGTCATCAGGGTGAGGGGACACATATAGAGTTGCCATCTCTGGTGGAGATAAAGATGTGGAGTGATTTAGAACATGCAATAATCTCTGTCTGGTTGACACTGTTGGAGTGGGTGTATTCACTTCGAATTTAATGGCATTTAAGATAACCTTAAGCAGGGTTAGGACTTTTGAACACAAACTGGTTAAAACATATTTAAGAAAGCTATTTTAAAAAATATTCCACTTGCTAACATCATATTTAACATGAGAATGTCTTATTATTGACTTGTTAATTAGATAGCTTAACGTTTAACTTTCGGCAAGGCTGATCTCTGCCACCTGTCAAAGACTGACGACAAGACATGCCAAACCAAGCTAGTTAGCTTTAGCTAATAAGTCAAACTATAACTAGTTTTGTAGCTCTATGGGAAGAGTCACAATGCTTTTCATATACCGTTTTCAAGTCATTCAAATGTTTAAGTAAACTGCGGTAAGTAAAACATTCGCAGGACGCTACACATACCTTTAAATCAAACCGAAAGAGACGTCAGCTTAGTGAGCATACACAGAACCACATGAGCCCTCAGCGCCGCTGCACCGTCTGATGCAAGAAGACTTCTTGCAATGTCTTCCGGGTTTCATCCGCTACTTCCGCCGCAAAACGGAAGTTCTCCATAATAAAAGTTATTAACTTGATTTGTCCAAACATACGTTGTTAGCTGTGTATTTCTTAATATATTATTATTATTATTGTTATTATTATTATTATTATTACAGGTTGACCGTAACAAAAAAATCACAAATTAACTGTGCCATAACAACCTCAAATGTAAAATATAGATCTTTTTTACAGGCAATCCTAAGCACTAACTATGTCAATCAAATAAATACTGGACAAAATGTAAGAACATGGTGAGCCAGCATTCCCTTTTATTTAAAAGCACAAAATCAAAAAATACCACATATAAGTTGTCTTGAGCAGTTACATTCAAAAGCACAGTGTGCACATTGTTTTATATCACAGTTGGGTCAGCATTCAAATACAGCAGATTATTTGGACAGCCAGCTTTCCACAGTGAAGTGTAGACCTACAGTGTAAGACTTTTTAAAATGACTAAATATGATTTAGAAACATCTGGCAATCCTTCTGTAACAACTAAGGCATATTGCATGACATCATCTTCAACATGAAAAAAATGAAAAAACATTTACTGGTTACTTCATTCTGACTCTGACTGCCCAAAGCTATCACTTACTGCACCAACGACCGTATCCACCACCCCCATTATTAGACCACATCCCAGCCTGAACACATGGCCCACTCCATTTCCACTCCTCCACACCAGCTTCCCCAAACCTCCACCCACAGCTTGAGCTTGACCACCTATCTCTGAAACCACTGTTTCAACATATCCCTCACTTTGCTCCCATAACCGCCCACCAAAAAACTTGGTTACCCACCAAGCATTGTCCAATGCATCACCAAATATTCCTATTGTGTCTCCGGCCAGGGTGCCCATGCCAGTGACTCCAGTGTGGCAGCTGTTCAGCAGGGCATCCAGCATGGATGAAGTGCAGTAATACATGCTAAAGAAGCAGGTCTCCCCGACACCAAACAGCACCTCTCCTGCTGTGCCCACCCAGGACAGGAGGTCAGAGGTCAAGAGGTAGAAAAGTGTGAAGGTCTCTCCAGGTAGCGCAGAAAGAACTCCAAGGTCTTCCTGAAGAACATAGCTCACCTGAATCAAGAGAAGAGAAGAGTGTCAGTCTTATGGCAATACACACCCTGCTGGCCACACCTCATTCCAGGCTAAGAGAGGTGCAGACAGGAATGAGGAGGTTTATTTAATGAGTCTAATGTTAAAAACGCCATATCTAAGTCATGCATTCTTGAAAGAACAGTCACTTTTATATAGTCTTAATCTTTTTATAACTAAAAGACTATAAAGGAGTTGCATTATGGGAGATTTAGAAGCGTATGTCTGAGCTTATTACCATTCACAACCTCCTCAACTTTCTGGAAATGCTAGATTTCTAAATAAATGAGTATGGTTAAGTTTATTGAATCACCTGTCCAGGTAACTGTGTGACTGTAGAGACCACAGGGTGGAGTGGAGCTTTGATGATGGACAAGGTGGTGGAGAGAATGTAGAGCACTGTGCTGGTGGAGTTTGTGTCCTGTTCATCAACAGCTTCATAGTCACCTGATGACTCAGGAGAGTCTGGCCCAGCCGCTGAATGTGCCACATCATGCTGTTTGTCATTGCTGCTGTCAGAGCCCAGTGCATCTACTGAAGTTTGTTCTGGGACATCAGCAGACTGAGCTTCAGCCGCTTGTTTTTCAGTTATTGATGCCTCTCTGCTTTGTGTAATGTCTTCATTCACATCTGGCACCTCGCCATTTGTTTTCTTCTTTCCTATATTTCCAGGAAGCCCCTCGTTGTGAAGACCCACTCTGACTGCAGTCTTGCCTTCTGCTCCTCCACAGCCTTCAAAGAACAGTCCTGCCACTCCGAGCACCTCCTGCAGCTCCTTCACACTCACTTGCCTCTCTCCTTCCCCTGTCTCTCTGATTAACCCCACACTAAAGCTACCCTTTCCCTTTGGGACAGCGCAGCAAACTGCAGACCACAGCGGCTGCGTCTGACACTCCTTGTCTCCATCGTCTGTAGCCCCAAGCTTTCCTGCCCCAATCAGGATGTAGAGATCACCCCCTAAAGCGCTGCACTGGGAAGTGATGCTTGACTGGACCAATGTTGTGACTGTTGAGTCCCAGTGTCGAAGAGGGGAGTCTGCAGGGGAGACAGGATGAGAGGGATCCCCTCCTCCTCTGAGGAGACTTGGAACTGCTACTTTCATGTTGTTTTCTTCCTCCATCTGGAAGAAAAAATCATCAGTTTACTGTAGTGTTAGTCCATATTTACACGTAATATAATATATTTAATATATTTAATATTTATATATTTTTTAGTTATATACATATAAATCATCTCATATCTTAAACATGTTTAGAAATCAAATGTATTTTCAAGAGATAAACAGTATTATAAAGTTGTACTCTTGTTTTTCTACCATTTGTGTTATACAAGGCTAGATAAGGTCACATTTGGCCAAACAAGGCTGTGCATTCAAAGTCATGCTTAAATAGATGTAGCTTAGCATTAGCCACAAGTATCAGTGTGCATTTTGCCGGATATATTACATTATTTTCTCCACATTCAAAAACCCTTTAAAGGATATTTCACCCCAAAATAAACTATTCAGTTTTTGTATTGTATTGGTGCTTAGAGCAGTTTCCCTCCAAAATAATATGGATTCATTTAAACATTTTGGGTCTTGAAATGTCTTGAAATGTTCAAAGTTATACCAGACATTTAAGGGTGAATTTTAAACCTTAGTCTGAAAACAAACTGGTAGATACAGCTTGCAGGTAAATGGAGCAATTGTTCCTATAAAATCCTGAAATGTAGTGAATTCAATTCAACTTTATTTGTACAGCCCTAAACACGAAAAAAAAAACAAAGTACCTAATAACTACAACAAAGTAACTGAATGAACTCAGTTACTTTCCATTTATCAGTTTGCATGCATCAGTTTGCGTCATTCAAAATTACATTCTACTATTTAAAACAGATGTGTCCTTACCAGGAGTTCTCCCCCCTCCCTCTCTGTCCATCCATGGCTGAGATGGAAGGCAGAGTAGACAGCTGTGTCACAGGTCGGTCTGGACAGAGTGGCAAACGCCTGTCCCCCGGGCAGTCTGTGGCAGGCTGGGTGCAGCGACGGCCCTGCAGAAGCTCCCTGAGGAGGTGTCTGTCTGTAGAAGCAGTGGCTACAGAGGGTGAAGGCTGGCTTCGAATTGTCCTCAGCTAGAAGAGACAGGCCTGGGCCCAGCACTGCTAGAAGCCAGGCAGCCGCAGCAGCTGTACTGACAGCAGCAGGACACAGCATGGTGGTGGTGAGCTCAGCAAATCCCCCCTCTCTCTCTCTCACACACACACACACACTCACAGAGTGAGAGGGAGAGGCTTATAAATTATCCAGCAGTTTCCGTATATAGATGGAAAAGATAAGGTGGCTGCAGATGGCTTGTTGTTGTTCTCACTCGCTCCTTGTTTTGTCCTCCGGATTGTCTGCAACCATGTCTGCCTTCTTTTAATGTCAGCTCTACTCTGAGAGAGTCAATCTGTGTTTGCAGGCACAATCTTGCTTACTCCTTCATTTCCTATTCTCTGACAGCCTCGCCCCCTGTCAGTTCCACCCTCTGTGACTCTCCCTCTGGCTGTACCTCCACTTCACCCCTCCCTCTCATGCTCTCTATGGTTACACCTTTAACTCCCTTTGCTGTTAGGAACACAAGCTAAGCCCGCACCCAGTAAAAGCTGTTGTTTACCTGTAAGTCTGCATTCCCCAACAATCGCTATTGTACCAGGTTCCTAGAATGACAAACTCTGGTTGTGATTCATTCTTTGTGATGTAATTTATTCTCACTAATGCACATTCCTTAAAGTGCCAACTGCTATCTGATTGCTTTTAATGGCTTCAGAATCATGCGTGCAGAGCTTCTCACTTAAAACCCCAAAAAAAAAGCCACAGAGCTCTAAATGAACACAAAGTCTGCTCATGAAATCCTCATTAGAGCGTAATACTGACAGTTTCTGAGTCTCGGGTCAGTGTCTCACCCAGAGTGCAACGATTCTTTAAATCTAACTTCCCAGACATAACACACGCTCCCTTTTATGGCCTGCAGATTGCAGCTTGCCTTCTTAGAAACTTGCCGAGACATGACATTGGTATTTATAAATAGTTTTTTAGCAGATCAGCAATAATCTCATTATACGAGTGTGTAAGAGTTAACAGAGGAATAGCTGTATTTTTTGACTTGAGGAAGAGCTGGAATCCTGCCAGGCTGCTTTCAGGTTGCTTCAGAGTTATGGCCAACATGAATCAAATGCACCCCTGTGGGTTTCTGTCAAGGATTCTTTTGCAGAGAGGTCAAATAAGCAAGGTCTATATGCAGTAAGTGACATTAACATGAAGATTACACAAGCTTTTTGTCATCATGTTTTGAGTAAGCTGCATATTAAATAAACAAAGAACATTGATGGCATATTCACACAGACTACAGCATACTTCAGTGACTGAGTGTACTCTGGAATGAAAGTCTAAGGGTGTGTTTTGGGTGCGCCAATAAAGGCACAGTTTAAGATGTGTTTAAAACTATTAATATCAAAAAGTATTTAAACATTTTAATATGATACAATTGTATGAGTGACAAAGACAAACATTATCAGAGAGAAATCAGACAACTTCAGGAAACATATCAGCTTACCCTGCATACAAAAACTGTCTGTAACAAAAAGTTAACAAAGGACTGCAGTACTTTAACCAGTCAGTGAAGTTGGCTAGACAATACAAAACATGTCTCACCTGGTTGTACCCACAGTTTGTTGATTGACTGATTAGACAAAAGCATTATCAGGTGTTTATCTATGTACAAAATATCTAGATGTTTGCAAACTGTACCTCTATCAGAGATTAACCCTTAACATAATATAAAATAGCTTGTTTGCACAGAGATACTGCAGCTAAGCTTAAGTCCACAAGGGGGAGCTTGGCTCTCCTTTTAAAAATGTAGAATAGGCTGATCAGTACAGAGATAATGTACATTCAGTTAACTCCCATACACACCTCCATCACCTGCTAATAAACACATCTAAACACACACTTTGGCTCACTCATTAGGAATGTCAATGACAAGCTCAGCTTCATCTCCCTCCCCTCTGTCTTCATCCCCCCTGTCACTGTCTCCGTCACTCTCACCCTCTTCCTCAGCTGCATCTCCGCTAAGCATCTGTCTGGGAACCCAGCTGAAGGGGCCGCTAGCTGTCGGAGGAGCCGCAGGGGCTGATGGGTAACTAGTTGACATTGGAGTAACAACCTGAGGAGATGAGCATGAGGAAGAAATGTTGGGAATGACACAGAGCATTTGTGCTGAAAGAAGGAGGATTACAAGTGGATGGCTACACAGATGAACAAATCATGCAGCATGTATATGAACTTATATAATGAGCAGGTCATTTCAGTACAGTTCAAAACATAAAATGGCTGTGTTCTATGTTCAGTAGTGTCCTGAAATGTCATTATAATTAGATTACATTAAAAACACAAATAAGATAAACATTGTTATACTGAAATTAGTCTGTAACACTGCAGCAGCATGGAGCTTTTGGATTCTTACATAACACTTTTTTGGTATATAAAATAACTGTCTGCCTGCCCTACTTTGCCAACAACTACAAATTTAGGAGGCATTTGTTTTATTAATATTATCCCTCTGCTTCCCTCTTACAGTCTCACCTTCCCCGAGGTCTCTTTCTTGTTTTTAGGCGTCTTTGTTTTTCTCTCTTTCTTCATTCGTTCAGCTGGGGGAGCCAAATAGTCTGGTGGGAAGGGCATCTGCCCAACACACATGCAGGCCCCAAGTTGACAAATGACCACACAAACATGCATGCACACAAACATAAGGCAGTTTACAGGAAACACAAACAGAGAGACAAAAAACATACACAGAAGAATGAACAATACAGAGACAGTGAAGCCATTATAAAAAAACACAAAAAAACAAAACAAAAGATAAAACAGATTTGTGAATACCATGATAAAAAAATAATGCTAAAATAAAACAGGGATTATGTTTGCTGATGAGAAGATGACAATGGCTTTAATATGACTGTTGCTGGTCACACTGACATATAAGAAAAGGACACAGAAACTCACAGTGTTGAGGTAAGGTCCAGAGCCAGATGAATGCATAGGGTTGACACCAGGACGGGATAGCAGGGAGAGATGAGGAGACGATGATGAAGGAAGGCACACCCCAGGACTACTTTTTCTCCTTAAAACAGAAGAGGTTAAGAAAAATCTGATTGCACTTGGACAAAATATATCACTTTACTCATAACTGGCACATTTAGTTCAAGTGACCTAAATTTTAAAACTAAATCTGTATTACAAATATTTATTTTCTCTATTTACTCAACACTATTCTATTTTTCTCCACAATAACGTGGGTAGGAGGGATACATCTAATGACAAATGATGCCTGATATTTCAGACACAGGTAACTTATTATGCAATTTCCCCATCGTGGGACTAATAAAGGTTTCTTAATCTTAATTTCTTCCCCAGTGGTCCAATATAGTTAAAACAGTGAAAGCAGTTATGGGTTAAGAATCAGCCTATTATTTCTCTGCAGACCCCACTTACTTCTTTGCTCCCTCTCGTTCTCGTTCTCGTTCCCGCTCTCTAGGTCCTTCCACATCACTGTTTTCTGAGGAAACTGTTGCATCTGAATCTGGAACAGAAGATCCAGCAGCACAATAGATACAACGTCTCTATGTCTATGTATACAATGTCTTCAACAAACAACAGAGAGTAAATAATATCATGTTTTCTAATTACCTGATGAGTCTTCATCTATCCTTTCATACTGTAGCAATCTGTCCAAAAGAAAGCTAGAAAACAAGTAAATGGCGTTATTTCACTGCTCTTGTCGACATTAACATTACTACAGTAGGTATGAAGTGTCACCTTTTGTCTCTGGAAACCTTCAGAAGTTTCCTCTGTGCTCTCCTCAGCTCTTCCTGAAAGCATTCCTGTTCCTGGAAAAGAAACCCAAACACACAATCAGCGCAAAGCAAGAAAACTCTGCATTGTAAAGTACTGAAACATGACTGCTCAAAAGCAATACTCACATAAACAAGAAATTTTAATTTCCGTTTGAGATTTTTGTATTTCCGCTTGTAGTCAGCTTCGACGTCCGCTTGACCGTTCATCTCTGAAATGCAGATAATGAAATAATGCAATCTTCCGTCTGCAGGAACTGTAGTTATGAAGCGATCTCAATGTGACTATAAAGTCTGTAAAGCGACGCTGCGTGTGTTGTGGTCGATGATGTTTCGAAAGCTCAGCTAACTAAGCTAGTTGGAAATGTTAGCATGCATCTTGCTAAAGATACAGAGCCGTGGGTGTCAGAGACGTTGTAAATACACACAGATACTTATTCTGCACTTGCAAATACGATTTAGAAGAATTCTAAAGTTAAATATATCCTTAAAATTACGCTGGTACCTTTTACTTGTGTCGGACTGTGCGACATGCCCTTGTTTACTTTTGTGACGTCATTTCCATGCGCCGCAATGGGGAGGAAGCGTTTTTGGTTTTCAAAATAAATAAATAATAATTTCGAATGTTTAAATACTTAAAAAACATTTTTCGCGGCATTTAAATCAACATTTATCTATTCTTTGTATGTGTATTATTATTATATACTTCTATAAATAGAATATTACTGATAAACTATTCATTCCACAGGCATAAACACAAAGGGACAATCAAGTTTGACTGCAAGTATTAATTTACTGCTGCTTTGATTCTCGGTCAATAATTGCTGTTCTTGCCTTTCATGACTTCATGCTGCATGATTTTGTGTTTTATTGAAGCCTCCACCTGCCGCATACTGCTGTGCACTGAGTTGCAGTTCAACCTTAGCTCAGCACAGTCACTTGCCAGGACCCAGTATCATGAATAATAAATAAGGAACATTTGCAGAGATGCTGCTTCAGTGCACATACCTACAGCAAGACCGTGTGTGTGTGTGTAATGGTGGTGTAGGGTGTGGTGAAGATAAAAAAAAAGTTCAGCTAAGTGGACAGACGCAAGGAAGATTCAAAAATGAGACTTTGCAGAGGCAGAAGGATACAGATATTTCTTCTACAAGGGCAGGGGAATGCTGACTGTACACTTACAGAGAATGCCTGCTTCTGAAAAAACCCACCGGGGCATGGATAAACAGCATCTTTGCAGCTACCAGCAAGCGTATTAGCTCATCCCTTGAGACATTAAAAAGCCACCTTGCAAAAATAAACATGGGTTGTCTCCCTTCCAGGCAAAACAACTGCCGATATGAAACACAATATCTGACTGACTGACTGGATGCCTCTCTCGTTGTTTCCAAAGACACCAGCAGACAAAAATAGACTCTACGTTGTCTGCTGCCATAAATCGCTGCTGCCAGCCTCCGAGCCAGCCAGCGAGCCCTCCTGGCTGCTCCAGTCATCTGCCTCTTTCCCACCCCCTGTATCCTCCCTTACTTTTAATAGATCCATATATTCTCAAGTCAGACTGTGGCTACTGATCTGTGCTTGTCAATACGGTTTCTCTTGTTAATTTTCTTCTTGGATGTATGTCCTTGTTGGTCTTTTAGTCAGAAACTACTCTGGTTGTTCTGGCTTGTGTGGTCTCTCTCTCTCTCTCTCTCTCTCTCTCTTTCTGTCTCTGTCTCTCTCTCTCTTTCCCTCTCTGCATTAATGTATTTGTATGTCCTTCACTTTGTCTCATCTTTCATTTTTTTCATGTTTTATTTCTGTTTTTTCTAAACATAGAAAACTGGAATGTACCAAAACTACATCAAAGACACCAACAACAACTGCAATAAAATCCTCTGTGATCACAAGGTAAGCTTCATGTTTTATGGTTTTCATCTGCTTCTTTATTTAGAGCAGCTGACCTGAGATTAATTGTCATGTACAATATGACTACATTAATGTGTCCATAACAAACTGAGTTCATTTGCAGAACATTAAAACCATTACATTCCTGTTAACTCTGTATTTCTTCCTTCCATTTTCTGTCTCCTTTGTGTGTGTGTTACAGGAAAAGCTTATCCAGGCTATTAAAAGAATCAAGCATGAGGTAGACGAGTGCAAAGAAGCAGAGACAGATGCGTACATAGAGTCAGTGGAAGTAGAGGTACTGTTGCTGCATTATTAATTGTCTTTCTGAAATATACATTTTTCATGCAGAATTATTTCAGTTTAACAAAAACTAAAATCGTCATTCTGCTCAAGCAAGTTTTGAAAATGATCACATTTTTGTGATTGACCTTTTTTATTTTCATTTTCTCTGTTTGTCTCTCAGTCAAGGTTTGATGGCCTGGAGCGGGAAATCAGGGCTGAGTTTCAGAACCTCCATCGATTCCTGGATGAGGAGGAATGTAAGGACCTGGAGCGACTGAGGAGGGAGAGACAGAAACAACTAAAGCAGCTGAAGGAGAAAGAGAAGAAAATAGCAGCACAAGGGAAAGACCTGGAAAGAGCCATTACAGTGCTCAACAGCAAACTGGCTGAGGAAGACAGTCCCAAGCTGCTCAAAGTGAGGACACTGTTCTGATCAAAAGAAGACACGGACATATTGTACATAGGCTCTATTTGAGTTTTATTTGAATTCTGCTGAAGTTTGGCTTATTATAACACACACAAACACAAGATATATATACGTGACTTGCTAAAATATCTGACTAATTGTTTGGACTGCATGTGTACATTATTCAGACCCAGCTGTTCTGCAGAAACTCATTGGTGCTTATTTGACCAATTACAGACATTGATTGTCTAAACAGTTGACTTGCCTGGTTTTGCAAGTAAAAATCAATACCTCAACTTAACGTGAAAGAACTACAGGCAGTGAATGCATAAGTAGGCATATAAAAAAACTGTCGGTGATCATAGTGCTGCATACTTTTAGTTCAACTAATTTTAAAAGTGTTTATCTTTTTGCAGGACATTCAAGATCTCATAAAAAGGCAGGTTTGATCAGTCTAATTTGTTTACATTTCCTCCTCATTAATCTTGTGAATGTGTGCATTCATCTATCTCCATAGTCTGCACTGTGGTGTGTCTGTCAATTTGACATTCTACCATCCATCATTCAGTCCTTTCTGCTTGTGACTTTGTCCAAACAGGTCTCAGGTCAGCTTTGTGCCTCCAGAGGAGGTGGACACAGAGGTTCGCTCTGGTCATTTTGTGGGGCCCATCCAGTACAGAATATGGAAGCACATGAAAAGCTGTCTCTACCCAAGTATGTTCATGTATGTTATTTGTTATGAGGCATGCAAATCAACAGCTACACTGAACATACTCATTCTGTATCTGCCTGTAGATATTACATCAGTGACCTTTGACCCTGAAACTGCCCACCCAAATCTGTCCCTGTCACCCTGCTGCACGTCGGTTTGGTTTGAGGAGGATAAAGATACCAAAGATTGCCCGGCCAATCCAAGAAGGTTTCACTATTATTACTGTGTGATGGGCCAGCAGGGGTTCACCACAGGCCGACATTACTGGGAGGTGGAGGTGGGGAGAAAGACAGCATGGAGGCTGGGTGTGGCACGAGAAGACGTCCAAAGAGGTGAGATGTCTGCCACAGGCACCTCCAGTGGCCTCTGGACCCTGGCCATGAAGGGCGGCTCTGTCTTAGCTTGCACCGACCCAAAGCCCACCAAAGTTAACGTGTCTGTGCGACTTGTCCGCATTGGTGTGTTCTTAGACTGTGAAAAGGAGGAAGTGACTTTTTATAATGCTGTTACCATGGCGCCAATATACACCTTCTCCATGGATACTGTGCTGGTTCCTCTGTTCCCCTTCTATAATCCATGTGACACAGATTTTGGAGAGAACATAGGTCCACTTAAGATCTTTCAGCCTTCACTTTAAGAAGCTGTTACCACTCAGTTAAATACAAATTCAATACAAGCTGTTGTGTTAGTAGGATTTTAGATGCATTTTGATGAAAAATGAAAATTATTTTGATTATTAGTTAAGGATTTGAGTAATTTAAAATGTCAAAGCTTTTAATGAAGTCTCTTAACTTTACATGAGTCAGGGCCCGATCAGGGGAGTCTGGCTTAATTTAAAGTTCATTACAATTGATTGTCCAAATAAACCTCAAGCGTGGATGGAATACAATCAAAAGCCAATGAGAGCAAGCAGACCAGATGCCAGACAGCAGAAACAGAGTACAGAAAAAGAAAACAAGCTTGTAGAATTATTTCAATATAAGATATTATATTACAATGTCTCATATAATGATTAGAGGATAAAAGTGCATTACATTTGCAGATAAGAAAGCAGGAGGACTGTTGTAATTTGCAGCTATCCTGGTGCTTAAGGGCACATGGCAGGTGTAAACAGCATGATATTACCTTTGGCCTGTTTATAAATATCTGTTGTGCCTGCTCTGCTATGACATGCCTTGGCAAGGTTACGACAGTTTAAAACAAGGCAGTGGAATTAGTGGGACCTGGGCGTGTGACACTCAGAGCAAATAAAAGCTGACATGGAGTGAGATAAATTGATTGTGATGGGAAGGACAGCTCTGCACTGTCCTACAAGTTTGTGACTCAGACAGAAAGAAAGTGTTAACAAGACAGCAAGAGTCATAATTGCTTGTTTATTCTTAGTATTCCTTTAGACATGAAATAAAGAAACTTTTGTCTTTACAAAACATCTGTGTGAAGTGTTGTGCAAAAAGGAGAGTACAGAGAGACCATGTGGGACGTCAACACCACCACAACCAGGTCAGGACAGCAGCAGTGATTAGAGAGGGCAGAGACGACTCACATAGTGCAAGGAGTGCCGGAGATATTAATAAAAGTGGTTTCTACTATCAGAGGTGGGTGCGAAACCAGAATCTTTATGAAACCAGTTAGATGGAATAACTCTGATCCCTCTCGACTGAGCCTTCTTTGAGATGCTGGTAATGTGTCAATCAAAAGGCTCCTCATGCCCAACACCCTCACATCACTGCTCATGCTGAATACCCAGGAACTACAACCACTAACAGTAGTGGAGTCATGGAAATGTGGTATGTTGTCCTACCACAACATAACCCAGAGGGTTCACCCACAGAAAGCTTTGTCATTCATCTGCTGCTGTCAGGAAGTCACTCACAGACTTGATTATGAATGGAAACACCTTCACACATAAAGCACGCTCAGTGGTCTGTATGCTACTTATAATCAGGTCACTTTCATAATCGCTTTCATATCCAGTCAGTGAAGTCACTCAGGTGTGCAAACATCTGTGACTATCCTAAGAAAAGGTGCCATTAGGAAGTGACTAATGACAGAGTACAGACCAACTATTCAATATACATTTTAGGCACTAAAACAAAGACAAAGTCACTCAAATATCGATACCGTTTACATCTTTTTTTGTGGCTTGAAACACATTCACACAAATGACTTTAACACAGCACTTGTTTTCTTCACATTGCAAGACGATTTAAGCAGGCACATGGATACCTTACTCACAACAGATGGTAAAGCACATATAAAGTACACGAGTTCCATTGTGTACAAGCTGTCTGTGCATTCAGCACGTACTCACTCGTAAATCAGCCACATACAGTAGACATGTGCAGTGTAGGCACAGAGACTTAAACGCACACAATGATGGCAACGTTAACACATCACTCCTCTGGTCACACACGCACAGACACAACTTTGGGACAATAAAAAGCCTGTTGCTCAGAACATGTCGTGGTGTGGCATGCTGCAGTCAATGCTTTAAGTTTAATACAACATGTAAATACTGTGAGAGAAACGGGATGCTGTGATTATCATCAGGTCGGGGTGGCAATAAATGCAGATAATTGATCTAAAAAGAGCTAATATAGTCTCAATATGATCTTTTTTACAATATCTGGTTGTTAAATTAGTTAGAGACATTAGTGAATATTAGTTTATATAGTACATGTGTATATATCTATATATTAGATTTAAGGTTGGTGACAAATTTTAATTAGTTTTCTTTTTATTATAATACAACAACTGATCTATACATTAAAAACATTCAGCCATAAAAGGAGTTAAACTGGCATACACATGCAATATTTACAAGGCTAGTGTGTGCATGTGTGTGTGTGCATGTGGTTGTGTGTATAAAGAGCATTGTCAGTATTGCCGAATGAGTTTATGGTTCCCGCACAGATCCAGGCTGGAAATGAGGCATTTACATGTTTGTACACAGTTTACATTAGAATGCCCTCATCAATATTTGTAATGCAACTCTTAATTCTTTTAACACTGAGGCACATTGATTTCTTGCTTTTTTTTGTAATTTCCATTTACACTCAACAAAAATATAAACGCAACACTTTTGTTTTTGCTCCCATGTTTCATGAGATGGACTTGAAGATCTAAACTTCATTCCAGATACACAATATTACCATTCCTCTCAAACATTGTTCACAAATCTGTCTAAATGTGTGATAGTGAGCACTTCTGCTTTGCTGAGATAATCCATCCCACCTCACAGGTGTGCCACATCAAGATGCTGATCTGACATCATGATTAGTGCACAGGTGTACCTCAAACTGCCCACAATAAAAGGCCACCCTGAAATGTGCAGTTTTGTCTCACAGCAAAATGCCACAGATGCCACAAGCATTGAGGGAGCGTGCAATTGGCATGCTGACAGCAGGAATGTCAACCAGATCTGTTGCTCGTGCATTGAATGTTCATTTCTCCACCATAAGCCGTCTCCAAAGGCGTTTCAGAGAATATGGCAGTACATCCAACCGGCCTCACAACCGCAGACCACGAGTAACCACACCAGCCCAGGACCTCCACATCCAGCAGGTTCACCTCCGAGATCGTCTGAGACCAGCCACTCAGACAGCTGCTGAAACAATTGGTTTGCATAACCAAACAATTTCTGCACAAACTGTCAGAAACCGTCTCAGGGAAGCTCAACTGCATGCTCGTCGTCCTCATCGGGGTCTTAACCTGACTCCAGATCGTCGCCGTAACAGACTTGAGTGGGCAAATGCTCACATTCGATGGCGTCTAGCACGTTGGAGAGGTGTTCTCTTCACGGATGAATCTCGGTTTACATTGTTCAGGGCAGATGGCAGACAGCGTGTGTGGCGTCGTGTGGGTGAGCGCTTTGCTGATGTCAATGTTGTGGATCGAGTGGCCCATGGTGGTGGTGGGGTCATGGTATGGGCAGGCATCTGTTATGGACGAAGAACACAGGTGCATTTTATTGATGGCATTTTGAATGCACAGAGATACCGTGATGAGATCCTGAGGCCCATTGTTGTGCCATACATCCATGAACATCACCTCATGTTTCAGCAAGATAATGCACGGCCCCATGTTGCAAGGATCTGTACACAATTCTTGGAAGCTGAAAATGTCCCAGTTCTTGCATGGCCAGCATACTCACCGGACATGTCACCCATTGAACATGTTTGGGATGTGCTTGACCGGCGTATACGACAGCGTGCACCAGTTCCCACTAATATCCAGCAACTTCGCACAGCCATTGAAGAGGAGTGGACCAACATTCCACAGGCCACAATAGACAATCTGATAAACTCTATGCGAAGAAGATGTGTTGCACTGCATGAGGCAAATGGTGGTCACACCAGATACTGACTGGTTCTGAGTCCCCAGACCGCCAATAAAGCAGAAACAAAATGCACATTTCAGGGTGGCCTTTTATTGTGGGCAGTTTGAGGTACACCTGTGCACTAATCATGATGTCAGATCAGCATCTTGATGTGGCACACCTGTGAGGTGGGATGGATTATCTCAGCAAAGCAGAAGTGCTCACTATCACACATTTAGACAGATTTGTGAACAATGTTTGAGAGGAATGGTAATATTGTGTATCTGGAATGAAGTTTAGATCTTCAAGTCCATCTCATGAAACATGGGAGCAAAAACAAAAGTGTTGCGTTTATATTTTTGTTGAGTGTATATAATGTGTCAATTTTATGGTCAAATCTGACATCGAAACCTATTTTGTTTTATGGCTTTTTAAGATGCTGACACAAATTTTGGATGAATTTATTTTTAAGAAAAAAATAGTCCGGAGAGCTACATTGAAATTGTAAACAAGTTACAAAACTTGCATAAGGAACAAATTTATTCTTAGTCTAACATATTTATATCGTACTAGGTGAGACTAAAACAGCTTATACTACAATTGTAGCTGGACTTTTGACTTCATCATACTTCTCCATCCCCCCCCTAAGAAGTAGGTGAAGTTGTGCCAGACATCCTAACTCTCAAGCTACAAATAAAGGCCAGTTCATTGTAGAAGGATCTGCTTATAGGAGTCAAGGTAAGTTCATGGCCTACTGTGGTGCTGTGCAGCTCTCTGTACATGCATGTGCAGTTCAGAAACTATATTTCTATTTTATTTCTGTGTGATTAAAAACTGCACTGCTTGAGAAAAGTAGCAGTCATCTCTGGTCTTATCATTCAAGAAGTTCCACAGTTACTCATCATTGCTCATCTGCATAATCACTGACAGAGCTGAACTACACAAGCTTGCAATGAGACCTGCATCTTTTCCACCTTAGGCCCCAAACTCACATCATGATCATCTGAGTCAATGGCTTATTTGTGCTTCTTTGACAGATTCAAACTTCAGTGCATGAAACCTGGACGGTCATTGGTTTGCCAGTGATCAGTTAAAACATGAGGTAGAGACATGCATGTTGTCACATGAAAATGTTTCTGCACACCTCCTCTGCACCATGCAAGAGTCTCAGCTAGGATTAAATGGTGTTTGCATGTACTTCAGCTCTAGTCAGACAGTGTCCCGGCACTGATAAAGGCCTCATACTGTAGAAATATTTCAGAGCCAATGAAGATGACAAGGCGTAAATATTGAAGCTTTTGTCAGATACAAGAACAACTTTGTCATTGTCTAGAAACAAAACTACTTATTTAGAGGAAATGTCTAGTTTAAATGTAAACTTTTAAATTCTAATTCTAATTTCTGTCAAAAGAATTGTATTTGAGGAGTAAAAAACAGATGGAATGGAGAAAAAAAGAGGAAGAGGAAATAATGATGAGGATATAAAGAAAGCAATAGAAGTGTGTTCTAACTATTCACTACTACTGGTGAATAGGGCTACTATTTCATCTTTGGAAGCCCAGTTTCTGCTGGGCGAGCTTCCTGTAAAACTGTAAGAGCAAAGGGTATTTTATAGACACACCAAGACATCCAGATCAAAGACTGATCAGTGGTTGATCCAGACTTGAGGGATCAGTCTGCAAAACACATTTTACTCATCTGAGATATCTGTGAATGAGAGACTGTAAATGGTGGGGGTCAGTATTATTAGTACATTTTTGTGTGTTTCTTTCCATTTGGTTATCATGAATTTAAGAGTGAATAAAATGACATATTACATTATCTGAAAAGTGTCTGATTCACTGCTCACAAAAGAACAAGCTACTAAGAGTAATCAAATGTCGTAAACCTTCTGGTTCTTTTAGAAAAGACCTTATGTGGTGTTACCATTTTAGTTGTAAACGCTGAAAAGGATTTCATTTGCAGTCTGGCAGTTCAACTGTATAATTACCAAAACAAAAACAAGGCTGGAAGGTGTGTACAACTAAAAAGTGCTTCAGAAGGTCTCAAAGGTGTTAGTGTTGTGAAACATATCAAAGATAATACTGTGTTCAGGCATTAGACATCTTCGCCCCAGCTGCAGTGGTTTTTCACTGGTTCTCATTATTTGGTAGGGGCGATCGATTGTCTGCAGTTGTGATTGATGGAGATTTGTGGGGCTTCCTTTGTGTTTTTACAGGGGCAGTTATTTCTCAGGTGGTAGTGGTTGAATCCTCAGGTGCGGCGCCATCTTTGCTGACCTCTAGTGTGGTACCACCGGATTTCAGCTCCACTTCGGGGGTTTTAGCAGGGATTGCTTTGGGAGCAGAGCTTTCAATAAGATCAGCATGATCAGGGCTTGCTTTGGAATCCAGCCCTGGCTCTGGTGTACCATTGGTAATAGGTTCTGGAGTGGTGGGTTTGGGGGGCTCAGGTGTGGGTGTTAGGGCACTCTTGCTCTCAGGTGTTGCAGTGGTGGCTTTGGGTTCAGCTGGCTTAGGCTCTGGGCTTGGAGTGGATGCAGGCTTTAGTTCAGCTGGACTTAGACCAGCCTTGGGCTCAGGGCTCGGGGCTGGGCTGAGTTTGACATCTGCTGGTTTGGGGGTGTCCAACTTCGTTTCCACAGGCTCATCAGGGATTTTCTTGGTTTCAGGGGCTGGGCTGACTTTAGTTTCAGAAACTGTACTGGGCTTGATTTCCATGGCCTGTGAAACACTTGGCTTGGACTCAGCAGCAGATGGAGGACTTGGTTTAGTTTCAGGAGCAATAGAGACACTGACAGCCTCAGAGTCAGGGATTTGATCAGGGGCGTCAGTGTCAGTGTCCAGCGGGAGGGCAGTGTTAAACCCAACACCAGAGTCACTGGTCTCAAGGTTACCGACCCCAACCTCTTTAGAGGAAACCTCCAGACCCTGAGTTCAGGGAGACAACAAGGCAGGACAGGTTAATATGTATAGCTTCCTTCACTAACAATTCAAAGTGACTTTGAGGCCAGATTGAACGGACACACAAGAGAATATAAAAGCAGTATAAACAGTAAACAGGTTTTAAAACTGTGAAACAAAAGTGGAAGATAATAATAAGCTAAAATTGGATAAAATAGGAGGATACAGGTCACAGCGCAGTTACAGTGCAGTGCAAGGTTTGAACAGATTAAACTCAACACAAGGCAGTGGCAAACAGAAACATTTTCAGCCTTAAAAGAACTGAGAGTTGGAGCAGACCTCAGGTTTTCTGGGAGTTTGTTTTAGATCAGCATTAGCTGCTTCTCAGTGTTTAGTGTTTAGGAAGAGAGGGCAGAGTTGTCCCAGAAGACCTGAGAACTTGTTCATAACATACCAGAGGATCAGAACTGTGTTCTGGCCTATACCATTCAATGCAATCGTAATTATCATTAAACCATTCTCTGTCATACAGGAAGCCACTGCAAAAGTCTGAGACCTGGGCTGATGTGATCCACTTTTCTTGATGTTAGTGAGGACTCTAGCAGCAGCGTTCTGAATAAGCTGCAAATGTCTAAACGCAGAAAACAGCATAAAAATTGAGACATTATTAAAACCTCTGAATGATTTCATTTTCAAACAGAAATGTTACATGTCCTTGCCTTAATGTCCACCTCAGTGCTCTGAGATTTCTCTGTGTTGTCAGCCTGGGAGTGCTTGGAGTCCTCACTGAGTTTGGTGATGTTCTTGACCACCTGTGACAAAGCAAGAAATACCACTCATTATATCAGAATATACATTATCATCATCATCAGCATCACAGTGTCAGTAGTATGTGTGTCCTTCCAACCTGTCTGAAGGCCTCTCCCTCGTCCTCTTTGCCAGCATTCTGGGCAATCTTCTCCAGGGCAGCGGCCCTCTTGGCCCTCTTCTTCACTTTGATCAGGCAGGAGAGCAGGCAGACAAGCAGAAGGAACGCCAGCAGGCCCAGCAGGGCAATGATTGCCACATACAGCGTCTCCAGCCTTGGGGCTACAGAGAAAGGCAGGAGTAGGAGGGTCAATAATTCAGCTGACATTTCGTTCACGGGTTGAAATTCCACAGCAGACAAAGGACAGAGATCATCACACTACAGAATGTCTACCTAGCTATGACTGAAATCTAACCCTTTATCCATCAGCCTTTCAATCGGGTTGCCCCTTTCCTTGCTTACATTGTACTTCCAGGTGAATGGTAGACACGGTGAATCCCTGTGTGTCGATGATTTTAAACTGGCCCGCGTCCGTAACCTTGACCTGATCCAGGAAAACCAATGAACCATCCACAGAGAGACGGTCCTCAAAGCCCACCTCTTCCTGAGCCTAGGATGAGAAACACATTAAACACATTGCAAAAAATACATTAGCTCTGAAGTGACCCTAACAACACACAAGTGGGTCGTACTAGGCTGAGTGTGCATTAAGGGGATTCACAATAATAAAGTAAGAGTTACATTTGTAATTTCTCCCTTGTCCAGCAGCAGACGGGGTGTGGGGTCATTTTGAGGGGTGTAGTACAGTTGGACCAAAGAGCTGTTGAGTATCAGGTTGATCTTCAATCTTTTACCATAAGGCAGACTCAGGAAGCTTTGGTGCCCTGAGACACAGAGGAGAAGGAAGGACACTGCATAAACACAGAGGCCCCGTGGATCATGAAGTGCATTAGCCTGCTGGAGCCATTAAAGACTTAGTCTTTAAAAAGCCATTATCACAGATGAGAGAGCGTAAAACTAAAAGGTGAAACAACAACAACAACAATATTCCGAGTGAAAGTCCCCTCCCTTTAAATGAGTCAAGCATGGGAAAGAAGATATCTGTCTTAGTGCTCTTACCTTTGACATCAAGACACATTTTCCTTTTAATGTCCCCCACATTATCCCTGATGGTGTAGCTCCCCTTGTCTGAACCAGTAACAGCGTTGAGGGTGACGTATTGATCATTCACAGTGATGCGACCTCGAAAGGGCTCCGCTGATGTCCCCGTCATGGTCAGCGCCACCAAAGCTGGCCTGCAGGAGGAGAAGGTCAAGGATGATGTCAACCTCCCCTCTCAGACATGCTGTCTCGAAAAAATGTCATCATGCAGACTCAGTTGGGTTAAAATATCGGTGTAGTTTTGCTGACTCTACCTAGATGTCTGGTTGGCCTCCACAGCACTGGGTTTGTACTCCAAGGTGATGGGAACATTAACCCCTGACAGAGGAATGTGGAAGCTGCTGCCGTATTTGATGAACTGCTCGCTGGAGCAATCTAGAAGGTAAAAGTGAATGCAGTGATGAACATTTTTACTCAGGTAAAAGCAAGGGACAGGGTTAATCACAGTTGATGACAGTTAGAAGGAAAGAATGCAGAGTCGACTTTTTTCAGCTGAGCTTGACGGATGTGACAAAAAGGGGGACAGACTGCAGAGAAAAGAAGGAACCAGAAATTTCAGGGTAGCGGGAATGAAAGGGTAGAGATGCAAACCAAACAGAAAGGGCAAGACAGGAAAACAGCAGGGAGTAAAGGAGAGAGGAGTGCGGTGGTGGTTAAAGAGCTGCATAATTATTGTCTGGCAGCTCCAGCATGCTCTCACACTCTGGAACACACACACAAACCTCTTCACCACCTCACAACAACACATTACTCCCTCCATATGGCTTTTCTTCCACATATTGCTACACTACAGTCGCCGTTTTCCATGCTGGGTTTGAGCCAATTCCTCCCCTCAGTGGGTTTGAATCCTTTTTTTTCTGGTTTGTGTGTGTGTGTGTTTAATCTCATCTGAATTGAGAGTCAACGCTGCAGAAACTTGTAACATTTACAAACAAGATGTGCAAATGTGAGATTTATTTAGCTGCTGACTGCACCATGTAAAGTGGATTTGAGGTGAAATGACACATTTTTGACTACAGACCAGCTGTAAGAGGCTGATTCTTCATCCTGAGATACACACCTTCAAAGTCAGTATTAACATTGGTATTAACAACATTAAAGGTATCAAATCCATCCAGTACTTAGCTAGACTAAGTATTGTATTGGTTGTCTTCCATCACTCACACCAACTCCATTAAAAAATAGTGCTAATATGAATATTTCTAACTTTGGTTTTGCAATCAGGATAATGTGTGTTTACATGAGAAACATGCACAGTGCATCTGTCAACACACTCACTGAGCTTTGAGCTGATTTCCCTGCTGTGTCTGTGTCAGTATAACATGTCAGTTTAGACTTTATTAGCATTTGCAATGCGCCATTCCACTCAGTACCTCGGACGATAAGTGAAATGCGGTTGACGTGTTCTGGATTTTCTGGATTCTTCACGGTGTACACGCCCTCGTCTCCCTCACCCACATCCTCGATTACGAGATGGCTGAGGTGCTTGTTTAGTTTTCCACGTGCATTGAGCATTGAGAAGCCCCTCATCAGGACCACTTCTGGGGACCGAGGAGCAGATCTGTTCCGAAACGTGACCTCCACTTCACGTGAGGGCAGCAGGATGTGGAAATCTTCCCCGTGGAATAAAGTCATGGAGTCCTCATCAACTGGAATCATAAAGTGGATAAAGGAAAAAAAGAAAAACACATGTGAAGCAAGCAAAACATAGGATGTATAATTGACGAGTCAGAATTATATATGATGTTGGGGTAGACAACAGATTTACCTTTTACAGGAGCAGAGAGAACTGCAGACAAAAATAAAATGAAATAAAATGTGTTATCATTAGTGTTCGAACATTATTTATTAAATTAATGTAACCACGAAAGTATCAAACATCAGAGTATAGCATGGCAGATTCATAATGACAAAATGAATTGAGACGAATGTTAGCAGACATACCTGTGGTGATCAGAAGGCTGAGAGCAATCACACTGGCAGTCACCATTTTGGCTAATACTTTTGTGTCTAAAAGGAAAAAGAAAGATGTACAGTGGGCAACATGACCTGATTTTCTTTATAGTGAACAGTTTGGACAAGCTGCATTATATGATGTGGAAATGATTGTGAAAGTCCGATCCAGAATAAAGCCTCCGCTGCCCAGTGTGTGAGGTTTGAAACTGAAAAAGCTTTTGCTGACATATGCAAAAACACTCATACATATACCTGGCTAACAGACACATACACATATGTGCTCCCCATGTAAATGTTTTTACTGTAATTCACAAAAACATTAGTCTCTTTGACATAACGTTTCCAGTGCTGTGGTCAGGAGAATTTTAGACACATACAATCCATATAATCCCTGTAATAAACATTCTCAGGAAGTAAGCTTCAAACAGGTAATATAAAGATAGGACAGGCCAAACATCATTTCCACAGGACCCTGTGAATGTTTCCAAGAAGAATCTTGATTAACCGCAGCTATACTGATGGAATGTTGATGATGTTTGTGTGTCCTCTTCTGTGCAGAAACGTCACAGGCACCACATCAAATGGCTAAAGCAACAAAACAGTCCTGTGGTTTCCATTTTCAAAAGCCCAGGAGGGGAGGAAACACCTGCAGTGATCACAGGCAGGCAGGCATGGTTATCTATGTACAGGCAAGGGATCCTTCCTTCCTTCCTTCTTACTGGTAATTTTCTTCTTTCCATCCTTCCTTAGGAGAACATACTTAATCTAATCATACTACAATCTAAAAACCCAAACTATCAGCAGAGAATCTGCAGTCTCTGTAAGTTCTATATATCCTGGAGGTATTATTGGACATTGGACATAAAATCAGCCTGTGGTGCAATTTCTGTTCAGAAAGCCATTAGGACTTAATAGCATACCTGAGTGCAGTTTTCAAATCAGGGTCATGAGTGGATTTATGTGTGGAAGAAGGCATTGTTTAAAGTCCTTACTAACAGGCATTTATGTGTTAGAGGCCCTTTCAGGAGCACATAGGTGCATGTTTATGACAGCCAACTGACTCTGGATCACTATCAAGGATCGTCTATTGATTGTATATATCAACATTTACAACCAGATGAATTCATGAGTCTCAGGGTGTTTTAAATGGCGATGATCTGTGTAATGACTCGGCTGTGCTTCCGATAGGATACGTCCAGAACAACAAGGGCAGCGGGGTGTCTTTACTCTCTGCTGGAGAAGAATTCACTTGAAACTGTGGAAGGATTATGGCGACTGCCTTCTGCTATGCTGAGGCATCTGAGGCAACACATCAAGAGACAGTTTGTGCAAAAGGAGATTTTGCTGCAGTTTTCATTTACAAAGCCCAGGAGGGAACTGGGAGGAAACACCTGCAGTGCTCACAGTCACACTTTGCAGCAGCTAATAAACATGCAGAAAAGATAAGTGTGTCTTTGTAGCACAGCAGATGTCATAAAACATCACTTTCATGCTGGAAACGAAGAAGCCATCTTCAAAACATGTACATTTGCAGCATGTCTACAGTCTGCCTGGAGTTATATGTAACATAAACATATTTATGTGGCCTCATTGCTTCTTGTTATTCAGGAATAATTAACATGTAACTGTCAGAATCTGAAAGCAGAATTACTGTCTTACAGAAGACCTCACACAACCTCTCTGGCTGTCACATCCTCACGCCACACTCTGGGCAGAAGGTGTACTGATTTTATTGTAAGTGAAACAAAATATGGAACAAAACTGCGTCACACAGAACAGCGTCTCTTAAATCCCAATACGCTGCAATGTGAGGACAGCAGCCCCCCCCCCTTTTGTCTGCTGTGTATCCTGTACAGACTAAAGACTAATCGCTGACCCTCATCGAAGTTTAATTAATACACCAGGCTGATCAGTTGGCTGTAAAGAAAAAGAGAAGCGGACCGTGTCCATCTGTTTGTCACAGCAGTTGGCCTCACGGAGTCACCGCAGACAATCTGCTGTTTCTACGAAGGATCTGTGAAGCAAAAAATCTCAAATCTTCCTCTGTGTTTTCTTTGAGCATTTCAGGCTGAAAACAACACAAGTTCTGCTTGGCTGAATGCAAAATGCATATATATTACAGACTTATGCATGCTGTACTCTGGGCTGCAAACTGACACAGATGGGCCAAAAAAATATTTATATATATAATATATTCATAATTGAAGGACTTCTGATTTTGATCGGCTCTTCATCCCAGACTGTCTCTCTGTTTTCTTCACTCTTCTATTTTTTGTCCATTTTCTCTCCTCTGTCAGCATCTCATGTTTAAGTGCTGCCTCCTCTTCTTCTGCCTCATTTGACTTTTAGTGCTTCAGTTTTCTGTCATTTCTATATTTCTTTCTGCTACATTTGACTCCTCTCATCCCTGATACACCACATCTCATGTCATCTGTCTCTTTCCCCCACTTTCTCTGTAGATATCTCTCCCGCTCTCTTTTTAGCACGTCTCTTTCATCCTCTCCTCCTCCTTATCTTATATAATCCAAGCCAATGCATCCCACTCTGAAATCAAAGCCTGCGCCTGTGTTCCTTCAAACTCCGAACTCCCTTCTTACCAGAGGGACAGACGGGTCTTTGTCCACGGTCTTTAAAGAGGCGGAAATGCCTTCAATGACTGCAGATGTGGGGAATCTACAATGCACACTCTGTGTCTTTCCCCTTCATCAGTTTCTCTCTTTAATTTACTTTATTGAGGGAAACATGTAAACACACACATGTAGGCACAAGCAGTGCCCTGCTGTCACAGAGCATTGCGTCAATAGACGCACATGAAAGTGGATGTCGACTAAAGATGCTTGAGAATTCTGCAACATCACTACAACTCTCATCAGAGCAGCACAACAGCATATCTGGTCTAGACCAAATCAGAATGTATAATTTCATAAGTTTGTCTTCCAGAGGATGCCTGTAGCAGCTGACAGCCCACAAAGCCAGGCTGCAGTGAACTAAAGGATGAGACAGGTTTCCAGCATATTGCTTGCACCTGTCAGATTCATTAATGTCAATGGACACGAGGGAGACAGCGGGGAGGGGGTGGGTGGGCTGAGGGAGCTATAAATGTGCCATATATTGACACAAACACACTCGGAGGTGATAGAGGAGGAGATTGTTTATGGTGAGGATGAGATAATTGTGCAGACTGGATTGTATCAGCTGCTCCATTGTTGGGTCGGTTTATTGGCCTTCGTGCTGCAGGACACTGCAGGTGACACAGGAGGAGAGCCTACGAGCCAGAGCATCCTCTCAGATTATGGATGCTATTAGACTTTTAAGTGCTGACAGCACATGCAGGATGTAGGGGAGAGGAGTAAGACTGAAATCAAATCCATAATATCATGTTTTATTTAAGGTGAAATAATATGATAATAAAATGTCTTTTTCATTTAACATATTTATATTTTCTCTTATTTTCCTATGCATTTTTATCCAATAATGCATAAGGCAGGCTAAGCCTTGATGAGCCGGCTCTGTGACGGGACTGTTTAGTCTTTAAATGGGATGAACATATGTTCACACCTTTCCTCGCTCATGTAAATGCTGGTGATAACATCTCGCTGCTCAAAGTCTCATCAGTCACCTCCAAACCGGGACAGCCGACACACGCATCCACCGAAAAACTGCAGAATTTAACCCGTCACGCACCAGGCAGATTTTAGGACATACATGTAATGTTAAACAGACGAATGACAGCAGCCCACCTACCTTTATGAGAAGCCGGCTGGTTGCTGCGGAGCGGTCACCGCTGAGATGGTCGGGGTGCTGCTTCAGAGGAGGAAATCTGCGTGGATGCAGCCTGTTTTCTCCCTCTCCGTCTCTCTCCCTCCCAACCTCGCCCCCCTTAAAAGCTGCACTTCACGACTCGGGCTCAACATTTGGAAGATGTTCAGAATATGTCGGGCTCCGCTGCTCACTCTCGGAGCCACTCGACTCCTGTCGGGAAACACCGGCAAGCATTAACCCCCCCACCCCCACCCAGAAAACACCTTCAGAAGTGTGGTCATCTGACAGTGGAGGAGGAGAAGGAAAGCCGATTGTTTGGAATGTAGGCCTATGAAACCAGAAATCAATGCTGACACAGCACATATCAGCCCACATTACATTTGTTTACACTATCTTACCCATCGTATCTGTCAAAATGTAATCCAGCTATTCAATAATAAAATAACGTTTCTTAAAGACTCACATTTGAGTGGCTGGGGTGCTTTACCATCTATTTACTGAGGACATGATTATTTATTTTAAAGCTTCAAGGTTGCCATGTTGATTTCATAAATTTCAATTAGTTATATTGAAAGCAACAGATCATATATGATAATAATAATTAAGGAAACTTAAATTAATTAACCAATTAAAAATGTAATTGGTAAAAACTACGAAACCAGATAAAATAGTACCAAGTGTGCATCTGCAAAAAAAAAAAAATTAAAATGAAAGAGAGCAGATTGAAGCAAGGTGTCTGGACTTGTAGAGTTTTCTTGAAAACGTTTCGCTGCTTGGATGAGAAGCGAAACGTCTTCAAGAAAACACTACAAGTCCAGACGCCTTGCTTCAATCTGCTCTACATATGATGACCTGGATGACTGAGAATCTTCATCAACAAATGAAAGAGACTAAACAACATAATAACATCTTAAAAATCTTTTTTCCACTATAAGACAGACTTGATGTTCTCTGTAATTAGGTGGAAAAAATGTGTGTGACCCGCTATAGTAAATGCAAATAAGTAACAGCTAATAGAAAATATTTAATGTTTTCATTACTAACATAGAAGGCTGCCATGATTTAGTACAAATACCAACTTCATTATTAGCTAGGTAGTTAACAATCCATCACCACAGCATTGAAACTGACAAACCAAATTATGTACAAATTAAGTACAATTACATGTAGTGAAAAAGAAATTACAATGGACTGCAAAAACACACACTGTAAGATGTTCATGTACAAGCAGCATCAGTCAGGCGAAACACCGTGTCTTACTTTCCCTGGAGGTATTGATCGAATAAAGGCTTATTGGAGTATGCAGTGATGGATAATGGAGACAGGACACGCTGGTCATTCCATGATTATTTCACTATAAAAGGCACGGTGCACTTCTAATGAGGACCGGAAACAAGCATGTTTCTTCCATGGAACACATCATACCCACCAGCCAAACTGGTGATGGAGCTGAAGCACTAAGCACGAGGAGAGTAGCAGCAGTTCAGCAGTGTTAATTCATGCTCCTCTGCCGTTGTTGTGAGATGTGAAGGGGGAGGAAGTGTGTGTGTGTGGGGGGGGGGGGGGGGGGGGGGTTGGAGTCACAAGGGCTCTTAATGGCTAATAATTACATCTCGACCAGCAGAGCTGCAGCTTTAACAACAGTTTGTACAAGGCAGAAGAGAAGGATGTTACTGAAAAAAAAACATGAGCGAGCCTCCAGCACTGATGGCATGCATACAAAATGCTGTATTCAACAAATCCATTTTTTATTTTTTCCACAAATGATACTAAAGGCCAATAACGTGAAATAAATTGCACACGATGGAAAGACAGCACTGTGTACCTCTAAGTCTTCTTCCTGCTCCTCCCACTGCCCACTGCAGGTTGCAGTTTAGCTGCAGGTGGAGACAGTTTATGGGTCTCAAAGTCAATTTTCTGCTGTAAGATCCCCGTAAGAATGAACTCGGCTGTGACAACAGGGATAGATGCCGATTTAGCCAGGCCGCATTGCAGCCAGTCCTCCTCACAGGAAATCACTAGAGTCTGAGGCTGAGAGAGCCAGGTGACAGAAAAGAAGTTAGAATGATGAAGAAATCTGAAAAACTGTATCATAATAATAATGCTGATTTATGTGTCACACATGTCAGTATACCCAGCTGATACCTTATGAGAGGAGGGCATCTTTGGTAGAAAGGTGGCCCCACTGGTGGAAATGATGTCTTTCATCTGAACTGGCTCTGGCTTCACTGACTTTGTAACATGGATCTTATATCCCTGAGAAGGCAGAAGACAGAAGACAATGACATTTGTCAACCATTCGCTCTATTTTTGTTTAATCTCTGAAAGAGAGGAAAAAAATCAATCAAAGGCACCTAGCAATGTAATTTGGTATTACCCTCTAATCTTAGCAGCATAATGTGCTGTATCAAACTACCCTTGTCTAGCAGAAACATAAAACATAATGCATTAAAAGTAAATGTAAAATTGCTCTTGTAAAGATTTCAGAGGCCGAGCCTAAAGCAATGCTTGCAGGTATGTATCACATCTGATATAAACATTTTTGAATTCCAGCAATTACTTCCTGTTTGTCACCATCAATATTTTCCCACCACCTCTGTGCTCATCCTCCATGGGAAACACTACTATGACATACTGTCAACCTCTAGTAGAGGAACGTGAGTACCTGTAAGAGGAGCTGACTGCTGGCAATCCTCAGAGACTCCTGCAAGCAGAATTTAAACTTCCCCTCCTGCTCTGGATCCTTCACAAGGAAAGCATTAGGAGACAGGAAGCTCCCAGCTTTGCCACTCTGAAACACAGAGAAACGAGGAAAGGGTGTGTACCATTTGTCTGTTTACAAATGCCTGCATGTATCTGAGATCATTTTCTAACTGCTGCTGTAGAAACCAACCTTAACCAGCCAGTCTGTGGTGACAATTGGAACTCCTTTAGCCACGGCACACAGGAACTTCACAGTCCTGCGCACTTTATCGGTCACCAGACAGTTCATGTCAGCCACGTCTTTAGCCATGCTGCCTCCTAAACGGGTCAACACTCTCTCCCCTGCTTCATCCACCACCCCTGTGAACAGCACCTGACAAATGACATTTTGAGGTTAAAACCACACACACACAGACAACTTTTAGAAAAAAAGATTGAGGGTTTGAATAAGCTTTGTGATGGAAGTAGGTATTGGAACTTTGTTTAAACTTCATTCCAATACCTGCTGTATGCTAATGTGGGCTAAACATGTGTAACTGTCTATGTGGTATCAATCTTCTCATCTAGGGATAGGCTAAGAATTCCTCAAGCATATTTTCTGGACAGGTATACCAAGACAATCACCTTGTAGGTTTGGCCTGCTGCTTGCAGTCGACCACTAGTTGCAGGGGAAGCAGAGGAGGAGCGAGGACTCTTTGCCACAAGAAAAGATTCTGCAGGAGCTTGACGCTTTCGGGATGCACCGCTAGTTGGAGTCTGACGCAGCTGAAAAGGAAGGAGAAAAAAACAAAGCAAGAATGAGCAGACCAGAGAAAAAGCATGAAACACACAAGGATAAGGATGAGAACAACAGGAGAAAGGAAAGCACAGAGAACATAAAACATTAGAGTAGGAAGTGACTGTGTGAGCTCTTAATTCATCAGTGCATGCAGAGCAGGTTTGGCTGCTCCTGCTGAGAGAGCGGAGGAAATCGAGACAGTCCCTGAGGTTGATGGTACACATTATGATAATCAGAAAGGCTGACGGAGAGAAAAATGCACTGTGGCCTTCAGCCAAGGTAAAAGCCTTCCTTTACAACAGGAAGCCCTGTACACTAATTAGACACCACTTAGCTTTCCGTTTTGTCTGATTACCTCTCAGCTTTAATGTTGTTTCAAAACAACAACCTGCTCAGACAGAAAGGGGAGGGAATTAGTCACCTGTGATGCCTGGACATTTGCATCCTGGTTCATGGAAGTGGTTGAAGATCCACTATCCTCCAGCTCCTCTTTCTTCTTCTTTTTTGGGACCACAGATGACCGACCTCTGGCTCTCTTCTCTGTCAACTCCACCTCCATTTTCTCACTCTCTTTCACCTCTTGGGTGGAAGATTCTTTTGCACTTTTCTTCAACCTAATGCTAGATGCGCGTCCCTGTCGTTGTGCTTGGACAATAGCAGGACTGTCATCATTTGTTTCTTCCTTTCCGGGTTCTGTTTTTGGGGTTTTCTCTTTCCCTTTGGAAATGCTAGAGCCACAGCTGGAATGCACTTCTGTGTTTGCCTGAAACTCTCCCTTACTTCCTTTTCTTTTGTCTTGGGGCGATTCACCATCTACTGGTTCCTCTGCAGTTTCACTATTTTCTTTTTGGCCTTTCCCCCTGGCATTCCCTTTAGGCACAAGTGACTCCTCACCGGCACATCCATCCTTTTGTTTTACCCGGTCTTCCTCTTCTGCAGGTACAGAGACATTTGTATTGGCCTGTCGTCGCCCCCTAGTGGTACTGGCCTGCTGAGAATCTGGCGTCACTCTTTCATCTTTTTGGAGAGCCTCACTAGAAAATCCTTCTGTTTTCCTGCTCTTCGTGTTTCTGACCACAGGTTTGGGAGCTGCATCACTCTGAGGAGGGACAGAGTCTGGGTTTGGTTCTGTTTTTCTCCCTCTTCCTCTCTGTCTACCTCCTCTTCCTCTACTTTGAGAGCTTACACTGCAGCTGGAAATCTCAGAGTTGAGGGAGTTAGATGAGTTGGACCTTGAAAGAGGAGAAAATTCATCTCCATCTTGCTCGGGTGGCCCAGCAGCCACTGCTGTCCTTCGACGGCTGCTTCTGGTTGCGGTTGTTTGGGGCGGTGCGCTGATCCTCTTTGCTCCTCTTCCACGGCCTCTTCCTGTGCTTTCCAGAGTGCTGACACTTGAAGCAGACACCTCTGAGCTGACTGAGTTGGAAGAGTTTGAGCGGGATCTGGTTCTTCTTGCTGGGAAATCATCATTCGTCGAGTCTGGCTCTGGTGCACATGGGGCAGCGATTGTTCTTCTGTTTGTTCTTCGACCTCTTGCAGGTGCTTTAGATTTGTTTTCCTCTTCCTTGTTTTCTCGTTCTTTCTCCAGATTCTCTCTTTCTTCCCTTTCCTTTGCTTCCCTCTCTAGTCTCTCCTTTTCTTTCTCCTTTCTTTCCTTCTCAAGTCTCTCTTCTTGTTCCCTCTTTGCCATCTCCAACTGTTCTTTTTCTTCCTGTTCCTTCCTTTCCATTTCTAACTTCCTTATCTCTTCTCTTTCTAACCTTTCCTTTTCTTCTTTTTCTAACCTTTCATTTTCTTCCCTTTCTAATCTCTCCTTCTCTTCTCTTTCTAACCTTTGTTTTTCTTCTCTTTCTAATCTCTCCTTCTCTTCTCTTTCTAACCTTTGTTTTTCTTCTCTTTCTAGTCTCTCCTTCTCTTCTCTCTCTAACCTTTCTTTTTCTTCTCTTTCTAACTTTTCATGCTCTTGTCTCTCTCTCTCTTCCTTCTCCATCCTCTCCCTCTTGAGCTTCTCCTCCTGCTCCCTTTTCGCCGTTTTCAGAAGTTCTTGTGCTTTTCTTTCCGTCTCTATTCTCTCTTCCTCAAGTCTCATTCTTTCTGCATTTTCTGCCTGCAGTCTTTCTTGTTCTTCCTTTTCTTTTCTTTCCATCTCCTCCTGTTTCCCCTTTCTTTCATCAATTTTCTGTTGCTTTAAAGTTCTTTTTCCTCTTGCTCTGTTGTTCTGCTTTACATCTTCCTCACTGTTGTCATTGTCATCATCGTCAGGTCTGGCTCTTCTTCTCCTTCCTCTGATACTTGGCAGTGTTTTACTCTCCACTTGTGTCCGTCTCTTTGGAGGTACAGACCCCTTCTCCTCTGTAAATGTTGCAAAGGATCTTCCCTTCCTCTTCTTAGGCTGTAGGGCTGTTTCCTTTCCCGTGTCATCCTCCCCACTTTCCTCATGTTCATCTGTCACAAATGGCTGGGTTTCAACGGCAGAGACTTCAGAACTAACGAGGGGCTGTGTCTGTTCTTCTTCGAATTGCAGTTGTTTTGCTTTCCTGTTTCGAATGCATGGCATTGAGTCTTCATCCTCATCATTATCTTCACATGCAGACATGGGTTGGGTTTCAGCAACTGAGATTTCAGAATTTAATAACTGTGGAGTCTCCTCGTCTTCAAGATGAAGCTGCTTTGATTTTCTCTTTCGTGGCCGTGGCACCAAATCTGTAACATCACTATCATCATCTTCACTTATAGCCATGGGCTGTGTTTCATCAACACCAACAAGCATTGGCTGTGTCTGCTCCTCTTCAAGCTTCAGTGGCTCTGTAGTTCTTTTTTGTGGACCTGGGAATGAATCATCATCATCATCACTTTCTCTATTGACACCGGTAAACATTTGTTGAGTTTCAGCCATAGCAAGAGTGGATGAGATGCCAGTCTCAGTAGTAGCTGCATTTTGTCTGTCTTCATCTGTATTGTCCTCTTGATCATTGAGGGAATCTGAAAGATATGCTTGTGTTGCTTCTAGGGCCATGTCTACCCTTTCAGGCTCTACTGCACATCTGGCAGGCTTCTCATTCTCTTCATAGGGCTGCATAGGTTCTGGGCTTAGGTCATTTCCTACAGAGGTTGTGTCTGCAGCTGTTATGGCAGCATACACTTGGGTATCATCTAGATTTAGACTCTTTCCCACAGAGACAAATGCTTGGGTGCTCTCCATGGCTACAGCCTGGTCTTGACACTGCAGGTGGCTGCTGTCAGACAATCCCAGTTGGAAAGACTCTTCCCTGCAGGACTGTTCATCTTTTTTGTCACCAGAAGAATCAACCACAAAAGCTTGGGTGGGTTCCATGCTACTCAGACGATCTCGGCTCTGAAGTACGAAAGACTGCGTCTCAGCCACCACAAAGTCCTCATCTTGGCTCTCTGAACAGGAAGACAACACTGCAGGCCTTACAGCAGAAGCAACTGCACCTGAAGGGGGACAAAATAGCAAGATACAGCCAACATAAATATTTTTCCTATGATGTACCCACTGACTATGAAATCATCATATATGCTGAATGAAAAGTAATTCACTTACATCTAAATGCATCAGAGGAGGGACTGATAAAAGTTTGAGTCTCCATGCCTTCCACTTCTCCTTTTAAAGTAAGAATAAAGAAACTTAGCAGCAATCATTTGAGACAAATTCATTTGAGAGCGGCAAAGATGATTTTGTGTTTCCAACTATTTTAATGTATCATCAATAGTAACATTAACTGACTGCTTACCTTGGATCTGTACGGGAGTAGAGCAGTTCTGCAGAAAGGGTGCTGGCAACCCAGGAGTAAATTCCCTCTGTAAAGTAGGAATCTCAGCATCCTCACCTGCCTCTTCACCACCTCCCGTTTTATCATCCACAACTGTTTCACCGTCCACTTTAGGGTGAGCTGGATTTGCCCCAGCAGGGGGCATGATGGACTCATCTATATCTGTGGCTGCATCAGAATCTGAATGAAGGGCCTCTGGTCTGGGAGAGACTGACAAGGATGTGCCAGCTACAGGCATAATCAGAGAAGAATTGCCTTCTACATCTGTGTCACTGTCAGACAAAATACACAAATCAGCTCCTGCAATTGCATTGGTGCATGATGGTGCAACTACTGGGAGTTTATTGATAGCAGGGGCCGGGATAGCTTCATCATCTGTGTCACTGTCTGAATTGAGGTTCTGAGGAGCGGTAGGGATAGACTGAGGCACTGCAGTCTGTATATCTAATTTGTTTGGTGTTTCATCAGTTTCAAAATTTTTTGTCCCACATTCCTCATCTTCCTCATCATCAACATCTGTGTCACTGTCTAGGTGGAAATCCTTCAGCTGAATTGAAGCCGCAGTGTCAGTTGGGGGTGTGGGCTTTGTTTTTGAGGTAGCATCTGACGCAGCAGCGTCAGCATCGTCCACATCAGTGTCACTGTCCATGGTGATGCCCTTAGGCTGAATAACTGAAATAACAGAGGAGTGTTTCTCTTTAGATGAAGTTTTACCTGAAACATCCTCATCCTCTTCTGTATCACTGTCCATATGAAACTGGACTGTGTTTGGTGGCCGATCATATTTTTGGTTCGTAGTCAAAGTCACAGGTCCTGACGACACCACCCTTTCCTCCCCTTCTTCCAAATCGGTGTCACTGTCCATGCTTAAAGCAGGGATCACATCTTTAAAGGCCATTGGTTTAGACGCAGGCAATTCATCTTCTCTTGTAAAACTGACAGTGCTTTCCTGTTTCACTGGCACATGCTGTCCACTTTCTTTAGACTTAATCCCTCCCTGTGCTTCTCCTTCTTCCTCCTCTTCACTGTCATCCACAACTGCAAGTGCCGTTGTTGTGTTTGGCTGCTGTCGCCCCACATTTACATCTGTCTCCTTGGTGCTGAAGTTGAAACCTTTATACGGCTTATTTTTAGTGAAAGAGGATGGTGTGACTGAACTTTCGTCCTCACTGTAAAAGAGAGAAAAGCAGGGTAACAAACATTACAAAAAGAAATTGAAGTCAAAATTAACTGACAGGCACTAAATATGCCAGTGCTATAAATATATGGATACACTTGCTTTTTTAAGTACCTTTCAGGAACAATTTTGTTTGTGGGACTCAAGAAAGAGTCAGAATCAGATGCTGCAAAATAATGAAAAATAAATAAACATCAGGTGCAAAACATAGAGCTTCACTTGTATGCTAATGTATATAATTTATATACCAAGAGCTTTGCGTCTCCTGTCTTCAGCTTCCGAATTTTCACTATCTGAGCCTGAGTCAGATTCAGGGACCAATGTCCCCTGTGGCTGGGTTGGAGTTTGCTCAAAAGACAGACAACTGGCTTTGGCAGGAGTCTTCTTTAATGGCCCTTTGTCCTCTGCACCACCATTGACACATTTCTTGCTGTAAGTAATGTCACCTTCCTTTTCTCTCGAGGCATCTGGCAACTTGGCCTTTACCCCTGATTTTCTGCTCACAGGGGTCCACGTGTCCCCTTGAGAAGAGTCTACATTGTAGCTAAAATACTGACACGGGATGTCTGCCAACACCAAACTGTCACCTTCGCTGAGGGCATAGCGTACATTAGGAGTCAGCTTTAAGCGTCCTTTTCGGGTCCCATTCATGCTCCCTAGATCCCACACCAAAGCTTCCACGTCCACTTTACTGAGACAACCTCTTCGCCTGTAGACAGAGATGCAGATGGTAGCATGCTGCTTGGATACTGAGGATGCTGACAGGGGCAGGGTGCAGGTGTTGGGGTCACGGCCGAGCACATTATCTCCCAGAAACAGCGGCAACTCTAGGTGACAGAGAGCATCCATAATTAGAAATGCAAAGTCATGTAAGCCTTAAATTAACAGTTTACCAAAGCAGTAAGCTACTCACCTGTCTGAGGGATGTGTTCATTTCTTAAAATGCACAGCTTAGCTAATGGTCGTCCCCTGTTGTTTTCATTCTCTTCGTCATTTTCTTCATCATCTGATTCCAGGACTGAATCATCGATCATCTGAGTAGCATCCATGACTGTTATGAAGACACAAAATCTGGTATTTAGACCAGCTATTCCCACCGGCGTTAGCTTAAATTAGCTTTAACAACATGGCCTGAAATGCCTATTAGCGAGAGACTGAGTATAGCTAACCTTAGCCTAAGTAGCAAATTTGTTTATTTCTAGCGTACTTAAAATGCGTTAATCGTGAACTACTTAGCCATGCTTTCCCAGCTGAGTGTATTTGCTACAATCCAGTGTGTAGCAATGAACTAAACAGCGCCAAACTGTGCAGCTATAACTTATTAAACGTGTATGAATCAACCGTCTTACAGAGACAACCCACTTCCGGTCAACATAAAAATAAAATAAATGGCGATGCAAGTGTCAGTTTAAACACCACAAATTCAAGTCATAACATCTAAGATATTCATCTGTATTTGCCGTTGGGTGTGTGTCCTGTTTGACCATGATTGGTGCGTGAAATTACAATTTCTTTAACTGTCAACGTAAGTACGTTAAAACTATAGAGGGCAGCAGCATTATAAAATGATAATAGCACTGCTAGCTTTATCACTTTAGCTTAGTTTGCGATGTATGTGTGTTTATATTTTTGTGTTTGCGTCCGTTTAAATGAGTTGTTATTATCCTACCTGTACACGACTTGTTTTACCCCGTGGAGATAAACAAAAAAGTTCCAGTACATCCTGGAACGCCCACATGAGGCGTTTCTAACGCAAAGATTGGTCAATCTGAACTATCACTCACACCAAAGTCTTTTGTTATTGGTTAGCTAAAACTCCCCCCTTCTCTGCGCTTCACTGATTGGAGTAAAAGAAATCACAGCATCACAGCGTATACGTTTATTTTCGCGCTCTCCGCTATACATTTAAAGAAACAGTACCCAAATATTGGATCGGGAAGTACAGTAATCACTATATAAAATAGTAACGCTTAGACAAAGTTATACCCTGAAGTAGCATTAAGCACTTTTACGTATTTCCTATGCAATGGTAACTACAAAACCAAGTTTAAGTTAAGCAAAGTTATTCTGCCAAAAATGATGCAGCTAATGTGAAACATGACTCTAACAAGCATATACAACCAGATATACTACTGGAATGTCACTATAATAATCGTTAGTTTTAAGTAATTTTCTTGGTATAAATATGCACAATGGTGATTCAAGTAAGAGTTTCAGTGGTTTTTCTGCTGAAGTAACCTGTTATCAACAGTGGTGGAAAGTAACTAAGTATTTGTACTTTGTTACAGGACTTAAGTAAATATCTATGTATTTCTACTTTACTTAAGTAAAAAAATAATAGTGCATACTTAGTACTTTTACTCCACTACATTTTGCAGCTATTATCTGTACTTTCTACTCCACCACATTTCTACAGTGTTTGTAGTTACTTGTTACATTTTATGAACACAGTGCTGGACTGATGTGAGGTCAGACTCTGCATGGAGGTGGTGTCACGCTGCCAGCTGTGTTTTTATAATGTGTCTTAATCATGATGCTGGTGCACTGACTCAGTTAGCTAACTAGTTAGCTACTGTCTGCTAATCCATTAATGTCTGATTAACAATAATCATAACATTAATCTAAAGCAGGAATACTTACACAGTAAAAATGGTGAATGCCTGTTTTTTTATTAGCAGCCTCTCTGTTCACTTGATGTCCACAGCCTGCCTCATGACACACAGACTTGTCCATAGCTGGTTCTGTACTGAAAATGTAAATTAACTACACATTGTCCATTTTAATTTTAACATGATTTCTTTGATTATTTTAACCTGATCAGATACCCTTTGCAATGAAAATCAATAATATATATTCGATGCGTGAGTACATTTAAAAGTAAGTACTGAAGACTTTTCCTTAAGCAGGATTGTTGATGTAGCACTTCTACTTTTACTTGAGTATATATTTTGCTGGGTAATTGTACTTTTACTTAGGTACCAAGCTTCAGTACTTCCTCCACCACTGGTTTTTAATGAGTAACAAAGGATAAGTGCACATCCCAACCATTCATTTGTTAAATTACTGTGATTGTGAATCCTTTTGGCTTTTTCTTTAAATGTAGTAGAAGTTTGCAAGTATGAATGACAGAGAAACAAGTTTTAAATTTTGAAAGATTTATTTGCATTGAATGACAAGGGATATCTAATGTACGCTAAAGTTTGATTCTAGCAATGCTCTTGACGCTATGTTGGTTACTTGGTTACTTGTGGTTTGATTATTTTTTGTTTTTTGTTTTGGCATTGATGTCTTGACCTTCACATCTTTATCTTCAAGCATCCTCTTCGGCCTCTTCCTCAAATTCACCCTCTTCCTCAGCAGTGGCATCCTGGTACTGCTGGTATTCAGACACCAGATCATTCATGTTACTCTCTGCTTCAGTGAATTCCATCTCATCCATGCCTTCACCTGTGTACCAATGCAAGAAGGCCTTACGGCGGAACATGGCTGTAAACTGCTCGGAGATGCGCTTGAACAGCTCCTGGATGGCCGTGCTGTTACCGATGAAAGTGACGGCCATCTTGAGGCCACGGGGTGGAATGTCACAGACGGCGGTCTTGACGTTGTTGGGGATCCATTCAACAAAGTAGCTGCTGTTCTTGTTCTGCACATTGAGCATCTGCTCATCAACCTCCTTCATGGACATGCGGCCACGGAACACAGCAGCAACTGTCAGGTAGCGGCCGTGGCGTGGATCACATGCAGCCATCATATTCTTGGCATCAAACACCTGCTGGGTGAGCTCGGGAACTGTGAGGGCACGGTACTGCTGGCTGCCCCTGCTGGTCAGGGGAGCAAAGCCAGGCATGAAGAAGTGCAAACGGGGGAAAGGCACCATGTTGACAGCCAGTTTGCGGAGATCAGCATTGAGCTGGCCAGGGAAACGAAGGCAGGTAGTGACTCCACTCATGGTGGCAGACACCAAGTGGTTTAGGTCTCCGTAGGTTGGTGTGGTCAGCTTCAGAGTGCGGAAGCAAATGTCATACAGAGCCTCGTTGTCAATGCAGTAGGTTTCATCTGTGTTCTCTACGAGCTGGTGGACTGACAGGGTTGCATTGTAGGGTTCAACCACTGTGTCAGACACCTGAGAACACAAAGAACTTTTATTCAGTCTTGTGATGTTAGGAGATGCTTCAGGCAAACCAAGCTAATATTAAAACCAAAATTTGCCATGTGCTATCACAAGAGTATATTACCTTCGGGGAAGGCACCACACTGAAGGTGTTCATGATACGGTCTGGGTACTCCTCACGTATCTTGCTGATGAGCAGGGTTCCCATACCAGATCCAGTTCCACCACCAAGAGAGTGGGTGAGCTGGAAGCCCTGCAGGCAGTCGCAGCTCTCAGACTCTTTACGGACCACATCCAGGACTGAGTCCACCAGCTCGGCTCCCTCTGTGTAGTGACCCTTGGCCCAGTTGTTTCCAGCACCACTCTGACCTGAAGGGGAAATTGACACACTGATGAGCCATTGTCTCTCCCTGTAGATAAGAACTTATACTATGTCTTTATTCCACCTACCAAACACAAAATTGTCAGGCCTGAAGATCTGCCCGAAGGGTCCAGACCTCACAGAGTCCATGGTGCCCGGCTCCAAGTCAACCAGAATGGCTCGAGGCACATATTTACCTCCTCCACATAAGAGAACGAGAGAAGACAAGGAGAGAAAGAAAGAGAACAGAAAAGAAAATATACCAGCTCAGTTACACAGGAAGTACAGTCTTTACACAAGGCATAGAATGTGAGGAAATCCATGCATGACAAGTCCCATGTTACACATTAAAATTGGAAAATATCAACTTCTTATAAAAAAAACATTTACATATTCCAGCGGTCAGCTAACCTGTGGCCTCATTGTAGTAAACGCTGATCCTGTCCAGCTGCAGGTCACTGTCTCCGTGGTAAGTCCCAGTGGGATCGATGCCGTGCTCATCGCTGATCACTTCCCAGAACTGTAGACACAAAATGGCAGGTATCACATGACAGCTACTTACAATAAAAATATGTATCCATGCGGTTTAAAGGACTGGGGGTTTTAAATGAGGATAACAGCAGTGGGTGTGCATTTTTTGTCCAGATGGAAAAAAATGAATTTTCCTTCATTTCTGCATGCCGTATCTAAACCCATATGCAACAGTGCAGCTGTTAATATTTCCACAGTCATTAACAGATGACCCAGCAGAATGCAGTTGTTTTTCTTCTCATATGCAAGATGCAAAGGAGGGAGCACAAAGGAGCTACAGATCACTCCCGAAGGCCAAACTGAAAATAAACTCCCTTTGCAGGCAGACACACTACAGTGAAGACGCCGATTGTCTTCAGATCTGTATGTATCATGTCTTGTTCACTCCTTAAAGGCCGCACTCAGATCTCTTACACAGTGGGTTAAACACAAAAAGCGAGTGTGGCCATACTGTAGGCAGTCATCTGCATGCATGTTTTTCATATCCTCCAACTAAGATGTTTTCTTGTCATAAAGCCAGTGATTTTCTGTTAGCAGCAGCAATAGGAGGATTTGGAGTAATCTGGATAAGCGGGCTGTATAGCAGCTCAGTACTTAAGAGATTGAGGGTCGGCTGCAGGCTAAGTATCATGACATTTAAATAAGACCATGTAAAACAAAAATGACCAAGTGACCTTAATTCAAGGGAGATCAAAGCACAGCAGAATAAAGACTCAAATAAAGTCTAAAAAAAACAGAGAAGCTGACTGACAGTTGACAGTGATGCAGTAGATGGCCTTCAGTAAAGTAAGAATATAATCACAGTGAAAGAATGAGGACAATAAGCAAGAAAGAAATGCCACACCCTGACCTAATTCACCACAATGTGGCCTTTCAGCAGTTCTGTCAATCATATCCACTGGACATCAGAGTCAATGAGTCCTGGGGGAATGGAAACAACTGGGCAGCCACACTGTCACTCTACTCGATATTTTGGCAAACACAAAGACTGAAATCCCACAGTGGGATAAATATGTACTGCATTAATATATTGACAAAAAAACATTTATTGGGCTTCTATACTATATATTCAATGGGGTTGCTATACAAATTCAATTAAAAAAACTAATTGGGCAATTATAAAGTTAATTTCCCTCAATCATCTATCCAAGACACTGCCAACAATAAGTCAACTGAGAAGAACCCAGTGACTTCACCCACTGTGCATCAGCTGTTTCCTCTATTCCTCCCCCACCCGACCCCTAATTTGGCTACATTGATTACAAAGAAAGGCCCGGCTTTCCAGGACACGGGCATCTCTGTCAGTAGAGCATCGACAATAACCAGAAATAAAAAATGGGCCATTGTTAATGTGGTTTTATATCAGAGTACCCAGCCAAGATTTCTGCACGAGATGCCCTACTTAAACATATGCTGTCTGCAGCAAATGATCAGCTGTGAAACAAAAGGAGACGGTAAGACAAGGATAATAATGGGCCGAGAAGACAATCCATAGCACACTGCAATTGTTGCTGTCAGACTGGGTGGATTATGTATTTAAACTGCTTCACTATTAAGTGTAGTGCATTTAAAGTACATATAAAAATCATTAATTAGGTACAGGAGGGGTTTTTTCCTTTTTTAAAGGTCCTTATGTCAATTATGCATGCCACACCCTTCCACAGCTCCAGCTGCTTTCTCCACAGCATAAACTGTAGTCTGCCTCTACAGCCTGTAGACATGAAATCCGATCGATATTTCATATTGATCTATCAGTCATCAGTGAAAAAAATATATAAGCAGGACTCTCATCCCAGGTCCTGCTCTTTGTCTGAAAAACCAGTCATTTCTGCCTGTGCAAGACAAAGAAAGGAGCAGAGTGGGCTGACAGACTGACTGACTGAGGGCTCAGACAACTGAAGAATAGACTCTCTCTTTTTTTTCGTTTGCCAAGACAATGTCTTGAGGTCAGCTGAATCCAAAGTGTTGGGACGCAGACACGCCCGGTGTTGTGTGAACAAAACCCGTCGAGACACACAAGAGCCCCGTTATACCGTTATTTTAATGCAAGCTGGCGCTGCCTGCTGCTCCACACCCACCAGTTACCGCAGTGCACAAGATTCAGACAGAAACTGCTAACTTACATTTTCTGATGTCAAAGACTCAAAAATATGGTCTATATGAAAAGATTTTTATTTGCGCTCTTTGACGCCAAATATGATAATAACCTTCATATATCATCAGCCATATAAAGTCTTTTTTTATCAATGACCATTATTTTATGACTGCAAAAAAAGAATAGAAAATATTATAAACACTTTTATGTCTAATTTTCTTACCTTGGCACCAATCTGGTTGCCGCACTGGCCGGCCTGGATGTGCACGATTTCCCTCATATTGGACGTGAAATTCTTAAAAACGATGAGATTAAAAAACAACGATAGTTGCTGTGCACGAGGAGCCGACCGCAAACTTGGGTGAACGTGCCGGACAATGGATTTATAATGTTGGAGGGCTTCCAGAGCCAGACTGGGGCCGGGCTGTGGGCGGGGCCAGACACAGACCCAGCTGCTGCGCACGATGATTGGCTGCGAGCAAGGACCAAGCCAGAGCCGGCGGTGGAGGAGGAGGAGGAAGAGGAGGAGCGACGCAGCTGCGGGATCAGGGAGTGGGAATTAGATGGGAGATTGAGCAGAGTTTTACCAGCTGCTGGCCTTAAATACGCAGTAAGATACATTATAGCTGATTGTCAGCAACCAGAGGAGGATGACTAATCATAAATGTATGTCCTTCTGCGGAGAAAACAGATGGTAACATTACAACACACTCTGGGGAGAAGGTCAGTCAGCTCTTAGCCTCTGCGGCCAGGGCCAGTCTGGCATTGTGTCCAAAAATGTGGAGTTATAAATCGAGAACATAGATTAAATGTCATTTGTAGAAAAAATAAGTTTAAAGTACAAAATATTTAAATAAATGAACACAACCAACAAGTCTAATAATTTACTGTGATTTTTTTTAATAAATAGTGTGCCTGGCCACTTTCTGCAGAGCTTTGGCTTTTGGTGAAACTTATTATTGTACTGCCAGTCAGATGACTTTCCAAAATAAAAGCTCAATAAAGAAATCTGATGGACTTTTACTTTCCTCCTTTGTGACTGCACTCCATCTGCAGTCAACTCCTTCACACTGATCAACATGTTTTGGTTCATTATAGACTGACCCATCCATCACCTCCTGCTGCATCCTCTTGAGGGCTACCTCCAGGAGATGACAATGCAGGAGGTGGAGTTTGGGAGTGTCACCCACCCAGTCTCCACTTCCATGAGACCATGCTGCAGAGAAGGTATTGGGTGGGGGTGACCCTGCACTTACCATTACCTTGCACCCAGCCACTATACTTCCAGCACAGGACACCCCA
This sequence comes from Parambassis ranga, assembly GCF_900634625.1. Lineage (NCBI taxonomy): Eukaryota > Metazoa > Chordata > Actinopteri > Ambassidae > Parambassis > Parambassis ranga. The sequence continues at coordinate 13,469,975 of NC_041036.1, forward strand.
GTATGTCAAGTTTGGGGGGCACACCAACAAACCCCAGGTGGAGACGAGCTGATTTAAATGATGTGTCATAAATTTTTTAAGGCCATACATTTTGCAGTGATACGTTTATTTACTTTTCCTACCTACCTGGCTCCAGCCTGGCTGGACTATGTCTTACACAGAGGTAAGACATAGTCCAGCCAGGCTGGAGCCAGGCTTCAGCTCTCGATTCTCAGACCATAAGAAAAAACAGAAGTAAATCACATCTATAAAATGTTCAGAATATAGTTTTAACAGTGGATTACAGAATGTAAATGAAAATCCACTGTTGGGTTTTTGATATAAATGTCAGTGTTAAATGTAGCTGAGAAAAGCTTTGAAGCAAAAACAGCATGTTTGAGATGACTGGGATGACTATTCACAACATAAATTGTATACTAACTCTTCCAGACTTGTTATCATGTGCTTCGAGTGGTGTGTTTTTGGCTGCTATGTGCTAAATCCTGCTTTTAAAATCAGACGCTCAAATGCAGAGAGAAAAAAAACATTATGTAAGAATGCAGGGTCAGACAGGGCCGCAGACTTTGCCGCGAGAGCGGGCAACTGAGGCCTCGTTATTCAAAGTCAGTGGAAATCAGTTTTGTCACAGACACTCAAACAGCTCAAAGAAAATATTTCAGGCCACAAATCTAATTTAAAACACTTGGAGACCTTGGCGGAAATGTGCAAATTTAGTTGCATGTGTAGCCTATTACTGTGTTATGGTGTGAGGTGTTTCAAATGTTATATATTGATATTTGCACCATGAGCAGCTATTTTATATTTTCTTTCTGTGCTAGATTTATTATTTCTAGCTTTATTACATCTCTGATTTCCAAACCTTGTTTTCTTAGCTCAACCAAACAGTACTTTTTGCCTGACTGTTGTATCAGGCCCTCTCTCTGCTTGTTCTCCTTCCTTCCCCTTCCATTAATTATATGATGATCGCTCAGACTCAGACTTACCAGTTGCTCATAAACTAACTCTGCACACTGATGTTTCACTGCTTGCATACTAAGTCAGAGACTAAACCAGGTAAATATGCCACATATATAGTGATGTACTTTACTTTACTTTAAGGAGGTTTTTTTGTAATGTGTGTGTGTTTTTCCATTGCTACATTGTTATACTGTTAATTCAGTAAAGAAGCCCACCTTCAGTTGGCAGGTCATCAGAAACTCTACTCAACAGATAGATGACTATTAATGGTGGAGTTGCAGTGGATACTATCGGCCGATAGGAGGCGACAAACGGGCATCATCTGTGTGCTGAGGATGGGCGTGGTCAGCCGCACTTCCCTCTCCGAACAGACATTTTTGTAATTCCAGCCAAGGACCAACAGCGCAACTTCACCGTAGCAACAGAAATCTCACTTCGATTGATTCTTAAACGGTTTGGTTTTTGTTGTTACCGGATAATCGGTAAGTCGAACAGAACAGTCGCCTGTATATGCACCATTGATGAATTATAACCTAATTTCTGGGCTGTTTTTTTCCCCCGTGTTATCGATTCCGAAGCAATTAAAGGGCAAGCTAGTTAACATTAGCCTGTAAGTTAGCTGTCTTTCTATAGAGCTTTACGCCTAACACCTATGAGGTTTTAATTTGTGTACCGCTGTGGTTTTGTTGCCCTACATTATATTCGATAAAACGATGGTTAATTCAGGGAGAAGAGGCTGTCTTGTAAACGAACGAACGGTCTCTGTAGTGAGGGGTGCGGGGAGGGAGGAGCCGTGAGCTCCGCCGTGAAAACATCATTAGGATCGTGGGTTGCATGATTGACGTTGACATGTGTCAATAGTAGTGGATGGGCAGTTGTATTAGATTGTCTAGTATCAATCTAATATTGTAAAGTATATTGTGTGGGTTGGGCAAAAGGCTACATAGGATCTACATTTTCATCTAGTACTTCTCTAGCCATACATTTGTTTTCCGGTTTACATTGTTGTTTACACTCGTCCCACGCTTTGTTCTGACTGTTCCGGTGTTTCCAGTTTTTGTCTCAAATCAGGAATCAAGATGTTTTACACGTGTGGACCTAATGAAGCCATGGTGGTGTCAGGTAATGAATGGATCATTTTTCTTACAATAACACAGGATGCTTAGAAAACTGGAATATTTCCTCTTGTATCGAAACACCTACTGTCATTAAAAAGTTGCAGCACAAGCGGTGATAAAGCGCCATAATAATCTCAGGAGTACCGTTTTGTGTACAGTGGATAAGGAAACGTGTCATGTGAGTGATTTGATTGTCACATGATGTGATCAGATGTGCTCGAGCTGCGTCTATAGACAGTTTGATGTAAGAGCAGGAATTTTCCAGCTTGCTAGAATATTATGGTTCACACTGCTGTGAATGAATTGCATCACTCACATTGTTGTAATACTTTTAAAGGTGAACTATGTCCTCCACTCCACCAATGTTTTTGAATGGTGGTGTAACATTTCTGTTGTGTCTCCCTTCCTTTTTGCTTTCAGGCTTTGGCCGTTCTCCTCCTCTCATGATTGCTGGAGGGAGAGTGTTTGTCTTTCCATGTATCCAGCAGATCCAGAGGTGATTTCCCTTGTCTGTTTTTCTGTTTTATATAATTATGACACAGCTCTCTAATTTAATATAACAGTGGAGATAAATGGTGATGAACATTAGCCTGTCCTCGCTGCTTTTGCTCTGCCTTGCTTCCTGCTATCATGTCATCAATTCTTCCCTTTTTTTGTTCCCCCACACCCTCCAGAATCACACTCAACACACTGACTCTAAATGTGAAGAGTGACAAAGTCTACACCCGCCATGGTGTCCCTATCTCCGTCACTGGGATTGCACAGGTATGAGAACTGTGAGAAAGATTTGTCATAAGATTTTGAATAAATAGACGTGAAAAGCCATGCAGTTTTCAACAGAATAATTGTGGTAGTATTGTAGGAAGATTTTGTACAGATAAATGATGAAAGGGGAAACTATGTTGTATTTCTGGTTGCCTCCTTCAAGAGTGAGTGAATTTAAATTAGCTGCTTGAAATAAGGTAACATGTATTCATGTGCAATTACTAAATGATTTAATACAAAAACACATGTTAAGTAAACCAGTGCAACTACATTTGGCAGAGTAAAAGAATTCCTGTATGCTGTAATGTTCAGTTAGAATTCCTGTGAGTAAATGAGGGGAAGAAGAAGGCACTAGATGAAGAGTGCAGGCTGGATGGACATGACCAAGCTCAAATGACTCATTTGTAAAGGATATTGTCTTGCTGCATTTTTAAACTGTTATGTTCTACTGTCTGAGTTGTACATAAGGTTTAAAATCCAATAACCTGTTACTTGGTATTTTATAGATGTTTTTTATCTTATCTTTTTCCAGGTGAAAATCCAGGGCCAGAACAAGGAGATGTTGGTCACTGCCTGTCAGATGTTCTTGGGTAAATCAGAGGGGGAGATTGCTCAGATTGCACTTGAGACCCTTGAGGGACACCAGAGAGCTATCATTGCCCATTTAACTGTGGAGGTTTGTGTACTAACGCATTGGATTTACTTAACCATATGTGTCCAAGAGTTCTCAGTAGATTTTTTTTATTATGATTCATAACCTACTGAGTCACTGAGTGAATGCCCACATATTAACTACGATGTGTATGTGTCTCTGTTTTGTGCAGGAGATCTATCAGGATCGTAAGAAGTTCTCTGAGCAGGTTTTTAAAGTTGCCTCCTCTGACTTGGTCAACATGGGGATTGGTGTTGTCAGCTACACGCTCAAAGATGTTCATGATGATCAGGTATGTTATGTGCTTAAACTAGTGACAAAACACCACACCAAACACTGGAAAGGAGTGGTAGTGTGTAGTTACTGTGAGCCCACACTATGTTTTATGTGAAAGCTTTTAGTCTCTGATATCCTCTGTTACAGTAAAGCACTTAAGTGATTGGTATTGACTTTAGAGATAAATTAGGCCTAAGTGCTTCTGTGGTAACCACATCATCTCTTGTGCTTGTGTAATGCACAGTCTCCGTTTTACTGCTGAAGTGAGTTGTGTAAGACTTGTCACTGTTCCTTCTACAGGACTACCTTCACTCTCTTGGTAAAGCCAGAACAGCTCAGGTGCAGAAAGATGCCAGGATTGGAGAGGCTCAATACAAACGGGATGCCGTCATCAGAGTAAATAGTCATCATCTTCAAGATTTAAGAATAATCTGAGAGTGATCTGGCTTCTGATTTAAAGATTTACCAACGTTTCTCTTGTCTTTTCTACGTGCAGGAGGCCCATGCCATGCAGGAGAAGGTGTCAGCTCAGTACAAAAATGAGATTGAAATGGCAAAAGCTCAGAGAGACTACGAGCTGAAGAAGGCAGCCTATGACGTTGAGGTCAATACCAAGAAGGCTGAGTCAGAAATGGCCTATCAGCTGCAGGTAGAGTAATCTGTTCGGGTCTACGTTGCAAGCTCTTCTTTGAGGGACTTTGATATACTGGGAATCCTTTAGTTTGGGCTTGTCAGCTGACACACACGTTAAATCGAATGAATACTGAGTAGTGTGTAATTTTTCAACGTCAGGTGGCCAAGACCAAGCAGCGCATCGAGGAGGAGAAGATGCAAGTTCAGGTGGTAGAACGCACACAGCAGATTATGCTGCAGGAGCAGGAGATTATCCGCAAAGAGAAGGAGCTGGAGGCCAAAATTAAAAAGCCTGCAGAAGCTGAGAAGTTCAAACTAGAAAAGTTGGCTGAGGCACAGCGGTGAGTGCAAGAGTTTGCCAATTTGTCATATAGCTCTTACAAATTGAGGAGCAATTGTTAACAGAAGCTCTTGTCTCACTGCAGCTTGCAGCTCATTATGGAGGCGGAGGCGGAGGCCGAGTCTGTCAAAGTGAGTACTGATACACATCCTCTAATTGTGGTCACCCATGCATATTGTAATCTTAATAGTGTCTAATGAATTAATTGTGTGTAATGTGTCCCTACAGATGAAGGGTGAGGCAGAGGCTTTTGCTCTTGAGGCTAAAGGCCGTGCTGAGGCTGAGCAGATGTCCAAGAAGGCTGAGGCCTTCAAGCAGTACAAAGATGGGGCCATGGTGGACATGCTCCTAGAGAAGCTGCCATTGGTCAGATTCTTTTCTCACCTAAGCAACTTCAAAATCTTTTAAAAGATTTTTTTTGACATTTTTCCACTTATTATTCCAAAAAACTGTAAATAATGTTTTTTGTTTTTTTCTTGTTTAATCCAAATAATTTTTCCTGTTGTGCAGATGGCCGAGGAAATCAGCAAGCCACTCTCAGCTGCTAACAAGGTCACCATGGTGTCCAGTGGTGGATCAGAGGTGGGAGCAGCCAAACTCGCAGGAGAGGTGTTAGAAATCATGACCAGGCTGCCATCCACTGTGGAGAAGCTCACTGGAGTCACCATCTCCCAGGTACACTGATGTATGAATACCATTATGTAGGAGTCTGAACAACTAGTGCAGGTGTTAATAAATATTTTTCTTTTTGGCTTCTTAGGTTGCCGGAAAGAGTGCTCTTGTCTATTAAGAGGAGAAGAATATAAAAGTAATCAGAAGGTGTCAACAATTTGTAGAATCCTCCATCGTTCTTCTCCCTGTAGTCACTGTATTGACTCAAAACAGTAGCTCTGTCTCATTGTTTGTGTGCATGCATGTTTTACATGAGTTCCTCCAGCTAATAGGAATGAAACTTTATTTTTTAAATCCTCTTCCTAACCTGTAGTGCTGTATTTTTGCTCTAAGTTACCACACAGTCAACTACAGGAGATATGACGCCGGACTTGAGCCAAGTGGTAGTTTAAGCAGATGTAGGAATTTTTGTTTTTGTTGTCTTTATACCTTACTGCCAGTATGCTGCCTTTCTTCAGTTATCCCAGCACAGGCACTGGGTTGCATTTTTTTAATGTTTTTTAATAAGAAAAGTTATGGCTATAGTTCTGTGCCTTTCAATTGATTTAAAAATGCATGCAAGATCATTCAGGAAGCCCAACTTGAGCCTGCTACTACATTCTCATGGTCTGATCCTCTCACTGCAACACATATCCAACACACCCTGTACCTGAAAAGTGACTCAAGCTCTGAGTCTGGAGAGTTGTAAAATTAATGCTGTGTACATTCTGCTTCAGTTTACATGAGCTGGCTGACACCTCAGTTTTGTGTGTGGAGATAACGTTACGCTGTTGCCATTAGTCCATAAACTGTCTGATAATGGTGTTTGTCGTCCGCGTCCACTGGTGGATTAGAGAGACAATGTTGTCATCTTTTTGTTGTAAGTGACGATGCTGGAAACATTTTCTCTGTGTTTCAAAAAGAAGGGAGAGGAAGTGGTTTATGGGAGCAAGGTATGATGGCACTGCTAGAAGAAACGAAAGTGTGTGGTTGTAGAAAAAAGGTTTGTTGTCTTCTTGTCTTCCTCAGAACTTTGGCCCCTGTTATAACTCTAGTGAAGTACCATCACTAAATAACCAATGCACTAACCAGCCTGCTTCTGTGGTGTGCTTTCTGTCATGGGGTTTTAAACTTCTACTCATTTTCTATATATTGTGGACTATAGCTGATTTTAGGTTTGTAGTTTTGGGACTTCTGGTCAGAAGTTTTCTCTCCTCTACCTGTCAAGCCTTATGCATTTTTTAACCACCAAGTGCCTGGTGAGAGCTCCTCAGTCAAGCTTATTAACACTTCTGTCAGGGAGTTTTTCCTCATATCAGACTGATTTTAAGCCACTGGTCATCACTACTGATGGCTAAAGATGAAAGCCAAATTAGACTCCGTTCCTTTTTTTTTATGCGGTTATGACTATTATGACTATTATAACCCTTTGCTTAAAGTTCTGTTGTTGTCTTTGAAAAATTAGTTCCTGTATATTATGAAAGTTGACTGCTATTGTCAAAATATACACGTTTATCTGTAGTTGAATGATAAATTAAATGATTTAATCTTGAAAAATAACCTGTGGGTCTGTTTGTTTCCACTCTAGTAACAGCTGTTTTTAGAGGTGAAGTTTGTGTGAATACAACATCTAAGGAATTTCCTCCATTATATTAAGTGGTTAAAAAGATGGAACTGAATAGATTTTAGTGGTCGGGGTCACATTGACCACACAAATCATGTTCGATTCACCTTAAAGTATCCAAAAGGTCACTTTCGCCATGACAACAAGCAAACACATTTGACCTGTCAGTAGAAAAGCTGCCATCCAGTAATTCTGGATTTTTGCCACACAATGTGAGGCAGACTGGTTTATTTGAAAAGGTTAGCTTTAATAAAACATCTACAAAAATAGACAACACAATGAATTACAATAGCATCAAAGGTAGCAAGCGTTCTACAGAGACACAGAAGACCCCAAATGAAACAGTTTTCTATATATTAGTAAAGGAAATAACAATTTTGTCCCTAACATATGTACATACCGTAATGTTCAGCCTCAAAGACGCAAAAGGACAAAATTGGACATCAAGAAGAGTCTAAGTACAGTAAATATATAAAAATATGGGTTTAGTTGAACTACAGTGTATCAAAAATGACTTAAATGGCACAACCATTCACAATCAGTAAACATGTATTACTTCATAATCTTGATCTCAGGACAGTGCTGCACAGCCAGTAAGGTAGATGCACTGTTTCTACCGCATCAGCTTAAACTAACATGGGACAATGCAGAGTTCGATGAAATCAGAAATCCCAGCATTTCCTCTTCTACAGTGATGTGTATTGATGAGTCGACTGACAGCGGTCAAATTGTCGGATGCCATTCCATGTAATTTTGTTAAAATAATATTTTACATCTAATGGTTTGGCAAAGCCTTGTTTGGAGAGGATTTCAGATTTTGTCCAAAATCACAGAATCCACATCTGACAGGAATCCTATCCCATCATGGCTGGGGGTATACAAGGAAGGGTTTAAAGTGCAGCTGGTTGTGGAATTTTACATCTATTCTTTGTGACTGCGTCACAGCCAGATACAAAAAATATAAACACCTGAGCAGGCGCATCTGAAGACGTCCCGTCCGCTGCTCCGCCTGACAGCATTGTCTCTGCTTGGAAAAGCGTTCCGGTTTCTGTGTCACATGTCATCGCGGCAGCAGCACACTCTCCTCCTCTGGGCCTTTGTCCTCAGGTTTCAGGGCATTTGGCACCAAGTACACAACATTTTTCCATTCTGTGGTTCAAAGATGGAGTTCAAATACTTTGTGAAAAACTGGGAGCCAGTGTTTGCGAGCAAACTGGGCATAATCACAGTGTAGAAAAGGGGGCTGCTGTTGTCTGGTCCACATAATTTCACATTAGTCCACACTGAGTCACAGCCGTGGATGTGGGCCCCTATCTAAGGGGGTGGGACTGAGAGAAAATTATAATTTTGGTGCAGTAGGTTATACCCAATATAAATGCTGAGATTGTCCCAGTATGCCCATCATGAGTGGAAATGGGCACAGGTGCACCTCCACCTGTTCACAAGCACGCAGCTTATGGAGACGTCATGAATCTTAAACTGTTTCCTATGGTAGAAAAAAGTATTCTCTGAGCACTAAATCAACAGTCACTTTGATTTGTTAATTATCTGAGAAGAGAGAAAGTTCCTATGCAGACTGCACCCACCACCACCACCCACTGTGAAATGTATCTCAGACCGTTACCTATCCAAAGCTGGGTTTTTGATGGCATCTGAAGTGGAAACAAAACCGAACCAGCGGTCTCTCAGCCTCTTCCACCCAAAAAGTAGAAAATATAAAAGCAAGCAACCTTCTCTCCCTTTTCTACTGCCCCATGTGTGCGCAGCCTCCACCACCACACATTTCAACTGTAGCAAGTACACATTCCTCTCTTTGGCCTTTCTCCATGTTGCCTTTACACCATGTTCATGGCATCCTCAGTAAGAAAGGAGTGGATGTAGGCGAAGGATGGGCGAAGTTTGCAGTCTCGGTTCCAGCAGCTCAACATGAGCTCGTAGAGACCCTGAGGACAGATAGCCGGCCTGCTCAGATATACCTGAAAAAGACAGAGGGATGGAGGTGAACATCTGGCCTGCCGATTACAATACACCAATACATTCTCTGACATATTGGTTAGTGGCTAACTGCTGTATAGTTCTTCTCTACTAAATACTCTGAATAACTGTACCTCAAAGACCAACCACTAGAGGGCGCCTGATATCAAGAGGAACATGTGCTATTATTATTCAAATTACTCTGAGCAGACTCACCCAGTAAGGGGTGTAGAGCAGGACACATCTCGCATGTGACTCCATTAATATTGACTGATGGATGTTAATCCACAACAATTTAACTCTCTACAGCTACGATAAATAAAATACAAACCCTGCACAAGGCTGGAAAATCACAACTGGAAAGTAAAATTTCAGTATAAGAATGCAAACAATCAAACATGGCCGGCTTCTGTGTGAAATACCTGTCTGCCCTGGTCTCTGAAGAACTCCCCAGCGTTGTCGATGACTTGTTCGTCTGTGAGGTTGGAGTACGGCTGTTCCTGACAAACACTCAGCATCTCCCACAGAGTGACCCCGAATGCCCACACGTCGCTGGCTGTGGTGAACTTACCCTGAGAGTACACACAGATACAGTTATCTTCATTATCATTATTTTCAGAATCATTAGCATACGCTGCTGTTAGGAGATGACACCTTTAATGAGTGTCATTAAAATCTCTGAACAGTTTTTTAATGTGTGCACATGTTATGTGAGCTTCTGTTTACTCAGTAAGATTTGGTATAAACTGGTCTTTCGGTCAATATTAGTGATACTGAGGATCCACGCAGCGCCACACATTCCTGTGCTCTCACCATCAGTATGCACTCCCAGGCCATCCAGCGTATTGGCAGCACAGCTCTGCCCTGGATCCTGTAGTAGTCTCCAGCGTAGAGGTTTCTGCTCATGCCAAAGTCAGCTATCTTGATGTGACGTTCGCCACCTCGGTCCTCTCCGCACTCACCCCTCTCTCCTCCAACCAAGCAGTTACGAGTGGCCAGATCCCGATGCACAAAGTTGAGAGAGGAGAGGAACTTCATTCCCGATGCAATCTGGCTAGCCATGGAGATGAGGGCTGGGTAACTAAGGGATGAAGGAAGATAGGAAATGGTTAATAAAACGTGTCACTATATGTACATATATGCATACGTCTGTGTCTGTACATCAGCATGCACGCACTACCTGATGGTTGGCGTATTGTGTGAAGGTCCAGTTTTGTCTAGAAGCACTCGGTGGGACAGATACTGGTTCAAGTCTCCGCACTCCATGTATTCAGTGACCATGCAGAGCGGGTCACTGCTCACGCACACTCCCAGCAGCCGGATGATGTTCGGGTCCTTCAAGCGGGACAGGATCTTCACCTCTTTCAGAAAGTCATTCCTAACAGGGTGAGGAATAAAAGTCAGCTAATCCTGATAGACAGTCATGCAGTAAAGAGAAGAACATGCGGATTTAAAGGATGATGAAAAATCTGCGCTCCTGCTCTGGCCTTACTTAAAAATAACATACTTAAATATTAAAGCATGATCACAAAACATTATTTATGCTACTGCTGCAAGGTGGGAGAATCAGGAGGCGAGCCTGCAGAAGAACAACTTGATTTATTTTCCTGGTCAATGTTTGTGTTGCTTCAGCTCTCACCATTCCTCCATACAAAACCAGGTGAAGATGGTCCCAAAACTCACAAGTCCACACATGGCTATTCTACCTGCTCACCACAAAACTCACTCAGAGCCAAAGTAAACAAACAGATGGTGAGGAACAGAATGTAACATCTAGACCAGCTACAGATGTTTTTCTTATGCACTGTGAGAGTATTGAAATTCTGTGCTTCTCCTCTGGGTTTTTATTATCAGGTCTACTGGTCTAAACTCTAATGACTGGGTCCTGTACCTCCTTGGGCCTGATGAAAAGTGAACATGCCAAAGAAGGAACAATCTTTGTACGCTTGCATTAAGTTCTACATATGCTGCAGCGGAATGAACAATGACTGTGAAACAGTGAAATAATCTGTGAGATAAACCGTAAACTGTGCTGAAACCTGGATGAGCCGAGCATGAATTTACAGACCTAGCATTCTTGGAGGCGTCTGGCCGCAGTATCTTCACAGCCACCAGAAGAGGGCGACCTTTTCTCACATTGAAAGGAAATTCCAAGTTGGGCAGGTCCTGAGGGTTCTCGATTTCACACAGGTGCACCTTTCACCGAAAAACAAGACACTGTAAAAACACAATCTCTCTCACACACACACACACAGTACTTTGCATGTCATTCCTCACCTCCCCAAACTGTCCTTCGCCAAGTTTCTCCTTGAAGATGAGACACTGACGTGGCAGTTCCGGCAGCGGGGCAGAGTCGGCCCCTGGGCTCGATGAGGTCAAGGCAGGAACAGCGTAGGTGTTGTTACCGCTGACACCTTGCAGACTCACAATGTCAGCCTCGGCATAATGTGGGACACTGGGAGGCAGCGGGGGAGACACAGGTGGGGAAAGTGAGGGGTACGGAGGCGAGCCAGGGTAGGGAGGAGGCTCCTCTTGTGCTGGAGGGAAACCCTTCTCCATGTCCAGGTCCAAACCACAGGCTGGAGAGGCGAACACAGTTTAAAAACGACTTTAAAACAATGAACGAGTTAGAGGGGGATAGTTAAGGGGATAGTTTGAATTCTGGGGAAGTCCAAAACACAACATTACTCTACAGATTCCGACCTCAAATCAGCTCATTTATTTGTAAAAGATCATGTGATCATCCTGTGCACAGCTTTGAGTTGGTTCATCTGCTGAGATTAGGCACAGAAGCCGTCATCCAGCAGGAATTCCAGAGTCTACCTCACCTTCATTTATTCAGGGCCATGTCATTTGGCTATTAGTGTGATGGCGGGGCTGTTAAAAGACATTTACCAGATAATTATATACATCTTGAATTACTTTGTGCTGTACAAGAATTTATTTCATCTAGAAAAAATACAGGAATACATACTCTCAGCTGAGGTGGGATATATTTCTGGTTGTCGATAACAAGAATACACGATTGAGAACAATTTAAATCCATCATACGTGTGTAGATTGAAGGTAAAAACATGCAGTTAGAGTAAAAGTCTGCGTTCATCCTATTCTACTGTTGCTGAAACTAACTTTGAATTTGATCTGGTTACTAATAAACTTCGAACACCTCTAAACTTTACATTCAACACAACACAGTGCCTCCCTGAGGTTCTGTCAAAGGCTTGTGTGTGAGTGTGGCCTTTGAATAATAATGAGCATGATAAGAAACTTCTAAATCCACTTTAATCCACACAGACACAGCCTATGAATATTAATACTGCGCTGCTTTTATACTTTAGTAATAATTGATGAAATTTAGAAAAACATAAACCCGTGCAACAGCTCTGAGAGGCAGATGGATGTTTTGCTCTTTGTTAACATAACAAAGCTGTTGTCTGTGTGCTAGCAAAAAACTACAAAATGCCTAAAAGATGCTGCCTGCCTGGAATCTACCGAAGCACAAACTTTTCTGAGCACTGGTGAATCACTGTGCTGTGTTTGTAACTTCAGCTCAGGCATTCTGACAGTATTCAACCTGTGTTACAGTATTATATATATGATTTGTATATAAAGCTCTGTTGTCACGTTATCTGTCAGCACATAACTAACATTTCCTAGTAAAATACGGTGCTTTAACATAGTTTTGGTGCCACTTGTGTTCCTTAAGATTAATTCATCAGCTCTGCCAATGCTGCCGATGCAGACGACACAGCGGGATGAAGAGACATCAAAAGTTTTTTTTTTATTGATTTCCAGGAAATGACAAATACTAAAATCCTATTTAAGTGACATTCCCGGGTCACTATTGAGTCAGACTCAATGTTAACATTGATTTAATGTTAACCATGATCAGCATCTTAACATTAAACACAAAGAAGAGACTGATAAACTTCAGTATTCGACAAATTATGATCAGATGGTGGGAAACAACCAAAACAAATTCTTGTCAATCCATCCAGAAATAATATTTCACTTAAAAAGGGAGTGCAGAACTACAGTATAAATGTACGTGGAAAAAAAAAATCAAGGCTACCCTTTCAGCAGCTGTGCACAGTTTTAAGTTTATAAATAAAAATCTATGAGTTTGTCAGTCTCAGAGTAAGTGTGAACATTTTTACAATTCCCCAAAGCCAAACTATCCCTTCAAATAAAGCAAAGAGTTATTTGAGTGCTGAGTGAAGGAGTGAGTGTTTGTGCAAGTAACAGGAATGGTGAAGATCAGATACATGCAATATTAATTAAAGACGTTTTTGTGCAGTGACTAAAATCAATCTCTACTCCCCCAGCCCTGGTAGTTACATATGGGTACTGTTGCTAGGTGGTGAAGCAGGGGCCGCTCCTGAACATGATGGCCCAGTTTGAGGTCTCTTACCCTGCGGCACATTGAGGCTCTTTTCCTGAGCCTGTGTGGAGCTGGGGACGACTAGGGCTCGGGAGCCTTTTCTGTGATCTGGTAGGAGCAGGTGATAGGCTGGGTTGTTTAACAGCAAGGCTGGGAGGGCACGTACACATAAACACACACACAGAGGACGAGGGGGGGTACACGCAGGCACCGCGGTGTGGATCATTGAGATCAGGACACAAAATACACACACAACGAAACACATGACAACATGACATGGTTAGCAGTCATTATAACTGAAGGGATGAGGAGGGGTTGCACTGACACATGGAGCACAGAACAGCAGAGCATCACAAGAACAGGCAAGTTAACACAACTCAGGCCACAACCAAACAAAACAAAACCAGTGGATGAAATAATGTTTCTGTTGCTCATGTTATTTCAAACTCACACACAGGCGCCTAATAAAGACGGCATGCCGAGCTCCTGCGGTACAATACAAGCAAAGGAATGCTTTCTGTGTCTTTTCTTTCCCCTCCCTTGTCCCTCTTTTCTCAGAACAATAGCTCTTTTGTGCCCCCTCTGCATCCTGTATCTTCTTGGTGGCACTCTTCCTTGCAGTGTGTTTAGTTTAATTTACTTTTTTTGACATGGTGAAATATGTTGTAATACTATTGTTTTCTTGATATGCATGCCCCATTTTTTTCTCCTGCTGTTTCCACTCTGCAAAATGAGCTTGCTTATTGATATGATCAACAAACAGGCTTTGCAGAAGCACAAACACAGGCGTGCAGATGAAGCAATCTGTACGACCACATACATGTTTGTGGAAATGTAAATACAGTACATATGGAAGGCTGCACTGGGACACATTTTCTGCATGCCAGATGTTTGTCACCCTGTGTTGAGCATGTTCTATTTCAACATGTCACGACACTCATGTTCTAAATCAAGCCACTATTAATGCACTACCAGTCTAGGTGTGTGTGTGTATGATGTACCTGTGCTGTCTCTGTAATCTCTCGGCCGGAGCAGGGCGCTGGGCTCCTGGTACTCTCCCTCTCCCTCCCTCTCATGGTCGCGATCATCAGGGAAGGTGTGTATGCGCTGGTACCGGCTCGAATAGCTGTGTGTGTTGTTGATGACCACGTTGTCCGAGGGGACGGACAGGTGAACCCGCAGCTCATCACTGGATAGACTACCTTGGGCCTGTGAAGACAGAGGACGCACTTAAATAAAGGGTAATTAAAATGCACTGTTTAAATCTCTAGAGGAGTTGTGCAGCTAAACAGACTAATTTTTAAACAATCAGCCGAAAATTTCAAAAACGCATCCAGATGGAGAAGCAGTGGTTCTCTGCCAAAGGCACTGATGGTTATTATCTCAGGCTGCTGTCACAGATTCTGCTTCAGCACTCTTCTCTGATATCATGTGGTATGTTGGTTATATATACTGGTTGAAGTTAGCTTATGGTGGAGACTTCATCCAGTTAAAAAAGGTTTTTGGTTTTTACTTTCTCAGGCGGCTCAGTGCAGCTTTGATAAATAATAAACTGAAGGCAGGCAGATACCACTGAGAGAAACCAGAAAACACCGTGTGTTACCAACTGTGAACTGTGACCCCAGTTTGGACTCACCTTGCCCAGTATTTTCTTCCAGTACTGCCTCCAAAGAATGACAGCTATCACAGCCAGCAGCAGTAAGATGATGCCCACCAGGCAGCCAATCAGAATAGCCGTATTACTGCTGTCATCTTTGGCTACAGGAAGTCCTGCCCTTGGAGTAAGAGCACCAAATTCTGAACCAAGAGAAGGCAAAAAGAGGGTAAAATGTAAGTTGTGTGTACGCTGAGACCTGCTGCTATGTGCAAGTCTATTGTTACACTGGGTTTTGATTGTGTGTGTGTGTGTTGACGTGAGTTAATGCGCTGTTCAGCATGTGAGCATTAGCTCTTTCAGCACAGTCACGCACTCACAGGGGTCACACATACCCACATAGTTTCATCAGGCCCACTAAACATCTGACAGGGATTGTCAGTGCGAGTGTGCATTTAGTATGCCCGCTCATACCACCGAGGCTCTCAGCCCGCTGCTTTCAGAACATTATGTCAACACTCATGCTTGAACTACACACCAGCTTTGTAGTCAGAACCATCCAGTTATTTTTCTCCTTTGAAGGTCAAATGTGTTTTTGAAAGAGGCATGAGTACATTCATTCAGCATAGTTTAGTGTTTGCAAATAAAAAAAAACTCTTAAAAAACAATTTTTTACAGAATAAATGACAGTTTGGAACAACACAGCTCAACCCACACACCCACACCCACATACTCATGTGCACATAAATAAAGAACAAATGCACACCTGCACCCACACAGATACATATTTACCAGCCTGTGATTTAAACATTACATTGTCAGGACAGAATCAGCTCTGTCTCTCACGCTCTCAGTTTACCACCATGGTAGTAAATAAACCCAAACAAAGCCGTTTAACCACAGGCAGTAACCAGGACAAAGCAACATACACGCCACAGAAAACCATTTGCAGCTTTTAAAAAGCCTGTTATTGTTTAGCTGTGCAGACTAAAGCCAGTTCAAAAAAACAGCATGCAATTTGTGAGACCACAGGAAGCCAAGTTGTTATCCTGCATAAATATAATTTACTATAGCACTGCTATAGTTTTTTCCTCAAGCTGTATATCTTCAAGCCCAGGGGACAGAGCCCAGTGCCAAAGCCTGCCCCTGTAATCCCTCCTCCATTAAAGTCCATACTCTCTGCTGAGCAGCAGGACAGGTTTAAGATGCTGGAAGAAGGCCAGTAAGCCCTCAGTTCATCCTCTGTGTCTCAACTTTCTTTTTTTTTTTAAACTCTCTCACCTGACAGCGTCCCGTTACCAGTGGTGTCCATCATGAAGGTGGTGGAGGTGAAGGTGGTGGGGGGTTCTGGAGGAGCGAGGGATGGACAAAGGAGGAATGTGTGAGAAGAGAAGCGGTGAATGCTCAGAAGATGGCGATGAACAAGAGAAAGGGAGGGATAGCAGGATTCTAGCTCACTTGGATCAAATCTCTAAAAGTTCAAACGAACCTTTTAAATCCAAACTGTGAAACATTTGACCTTTAATTTAAAGCCAGGCTTCTTCTGTCTTTACACTAAAATCTGTAAAATAAACATCTGGCAGAGGCTAGGGTCCAGCCAAAGAATTTCAGAGTAAGGCAAGTGAAACATGGGCCTCCCTTGGCACTGCCTGCCTTCTGCTTCAGACACACATGGCATTAACAAACTGCTTGCACTCATCACGACTGAAGGAAAAAAAAGGAGACGAGCTCAGAGACAAAAGTTGATGACTGGGTGAATTGGGAAGGCTTGATAGAGCAGATTGCAAGGAGAAAGAGAAAGAATGGTGGGTGGAGAGGGGGAAAAGTAGTGTGGGGGTGAGAGGCAGGACTCACCAGACGACCCTGTGGTGGTGTTGGAGGAGCTGTGGCTTGTTGTGGGAGCAGAGGAGGTGAGGTTAACGGCAGGAGGAGAGGCACTGTTGTCAGGAATCTTGGGGTGAAATGAATCAATGTCATCCTCCGCAAACGGCTCTGAATGAAAAGTTAATAAGAATAAATCATGTTTTATGTGTTTAAGGAGTTTAAATATGGCATAACACACCTACAGCAGTTGGGAAACAGTGTGGTCACAGCTGGATGTGTTTTCAGACAATTATTCTATTCATTTCAGAGCTAATTATGTTGCTTTTGCCGATTCATTCGTTTTGACAGAGACAACTGATTGTCTAACCAACGAATTACACTGGTGCTTAGTTTGCATACTAGCCAGCATCAGTGTTTTAGCTGAAGGGTGACAGCATGCTAGTACAGGAGGGTTTCTGACAGCAGTGAGACAAGGAGGACGTTAATATAAAAGGAGGACTGGTCAGAACCAAGACTGCATGTTTTGTGCAACTAGTTGAGTTGACCAACATCTAAATGGGAGCCATCTTGAATTTACTGACAGGATGATCCATTAACCTGCATGGAAGCAAAGCCTGCTTTAATAAGACTGGAAAAATCTGGTCCCATACCTACTGGGTGTGCACATTTATATAGATTATATAGACTGTTTATACAGAATAAGAGGACTGCCTTATGTGAGAGACACGTTATGAAAATGTAATATTTGAGAATGTGTGGATCACTTGCTTTCAAAATGACCTTGATCACTGCATGTTTGTACAAGTTCAGTCTGCTGAGGATCACAACCATGAGCCAGGACAATGCACAGATAGGATAGGATAGTTCTTCTGTCTCATTCATCATCTATAAAACCACTGTGTCATCTCAAATAAAACAGCGGGGTCAGGGCTGTTCAGCCACCGGAGTTTTGTCGATTCTTATCACACGGCGGCTGACAGTGTTCCTGACCAGAGTGGACAGTTTAATTAGTCACAGTAATCTGGAGAACAGAGCAGGCCTCTATCAGACTTCTAATTAGACCTCATATTTTTGCTGCTGTTTCAGCTCATAAACAGGAAGAAGACATGACAAGAGATGGAGGTAAAACAGGTGTAAAGATTACGTGATTCATTTTCATTTGTTTCTAAAATTAAGTAGTGAGAATTAGTTCTGCAGATGTTTTGCTGTATTCCGTCCTGTCAGTGGACCAATCTGATTGTGCTGTACTCTGAGCAGGTTTTTCCAGGTATCTATTTTTCTGCTGCTGCCATCTATATTTAGATATTGCTTAGGCAAAGCCAAATCTCTGCTGGACCTCCATTATTGTGTAATGCACAGTTGTTAGGTTATGTGACGTAAGTGTAAAGCCAGCAGAGCCACAGAACCTCATGTCTCATAGATGAACAGCTCGCTTCTGTTTCTTACCAGACAAGAATGATATCTCACTGATCAGCAGCCAGCGGTCTGCAAAGTAGAATTTGCAGCGGAGGATCTGAGCTGTCTGGCCACCGAGTTTGAGTGTGATGGGTCGTGAGGAGGGGTCCTTCAGATCCTCCAGGGGTACAGGCAGGGTAAGAGCTGGAGAGGACCAGGGCTGCAGGAGGCCGGGTTTAAAAACACACTCTACTTTGTTAAAGACTCGCACACCCTGTGTGTGGCGGTTGTTGCTGTGCACCTACGGGAAGAAGACAGGAGTGTCAGACAGAGGACAAACAAAGGAGGAAAGCGTTTGCAAAAATACTTTAACCACCTACATGTCTGAATTAGCTTGACCCCTGTGCAAATACCTGGAAAACTCAGGAGACTTTATCATTCATTATTCGAGGCGAGGGAGGAAGAGATTAACTTAACACACAAAAATTAATGACATATTCTCTTCCTGTTCAGCCATAATTGCTTTGGCACGACTTTCAGCCAAGCAGCGCCGACGAACACAATTAGAACGCAGGGAAGTGGGAGAAAGGATGGCAGAAAAAGTGCACGACAAAAGAACGATCGAAGAGAGCAGAGAATATTTCTTTCCAGTTTTTACAAGCAGGGAAAGGCCAAGGAGAAAAGCATCTATAAAAGCTGATCTTATATATGAGCCGTCACTGTGGCTGGAGGGAGAAAGAGGAGCTGGAGGACGAGAAGCGAGAGGAAGATAGAAGGTAGTTACTGTAAAATGAGGAAGTGAGAGGTCAAACCTGTAGATCTGAGAGACAGAAAATGAAGGTGGAGATGGCAGTTTATTTTTTCCCTCAGAAAAAGAATGAGATGCTGTGTCAAGTCAATTCACACGCTGCAGGGTCAGTTATGCTAACATGGTCCGCATGTTAAGGCTGCACCAGATGCTCAGCTGACATGTAGGAAATGTGGTTTGTGGTACTGTATGTTGGTGTTGGTGGTAATGGGTCAACTGAACCACTCACTCCTTTAGGGAGTTCAGCTCCTATGACTCACATTCATTATCTTCTGCTGGATTCATCATCAATCTGACCTCCATTAGAGATTCCCTGTGATCTTATTGCTTTATTCCACACACTTACAAAAATGTTCTACAAAAATCCCCAACAGACAGAACCGGAGTGTTATAAAAGCAGATCAGAGAGCGTCAGAACCTCTCTGTAAGGAGAAGTGAGAAGGTCAGGTCAGTTCTGACAAAGGTTAAAGAGCAGATTTCCCTTTGGGGGTGTCTTTATGCACAGGTTGGGGAACTCTGACATGTACAGACGAGCCAAACCAGAAGTAGGTTTTAGGTTCAGGTTCCCACTTTTTTCCCACGTTATTTATTTAACCTGTGTGTCTGACACATCCGCTCCATCAGGCCTGCATATCGCTGTGTGTCAGCTGAGGTTAGTGTGGGAAACCACCAGGGAACAGGCAGGAAAAGCAGGATAAGCCCAGAGGGTGTTTAAAAAAGTAACTGTGGTACACTCCAACAATAACAAACTCATAAAGAAACTTGGAATCTTCTTTCAAAACATCTAAAAAAATAACGTGTCCCTTTATGAGACAGGCTGGGGAATCAAGCTGTTTAATATGCACATGTATATGGTGCATCCCTCCCAAACCAACATTCCAACCTACATCCAAACAGACAACCCAGTTATAATTCAAACTGGGTTGCTTCATTTTATTATCCCCTCTCATTACTCCACAAACTAACCCCAAAAGCCACACAGACGCACAAACAGGCTGTGATGCAACTCGGTGGCTCCCAGAGAGACGAGCACAGTCACAGTGGCCCCCGTAATAAACAATGGCACATTCAAACTAATTAAATGGCTGCAGAGCTCTAAATGGTGCTTCCTGAGATGGCAGACTTCATTGTATTTTTTTTTTTTTTTAAATGAGGTAAAAACACATAGCTTAGTTTTGTTTTGGAGGTTGTGCTGCTTGGAACGACAGGAATGTCAGAGAGTTTCATCAGATGCTAAAAGAATCCACCCAATGTTCTAATAATCACAACGGCACGTTGTGAGCTAATGGGATAAATAATTAGCCGATGCAACAAAGTGCCAATAACAAATAGTTCTTCGTCATCTTAACAGTCTTTTAATAACACTTATTGAGTATCACTATATAGTATAAGCTGTTAGAAAAGAAAATGAGGTTATATGTCTGTAAGAAGCAGAAATACTTTATTCTGATCAGATCTCATTTATGTTATAGGAGAGTTTGTACATTTTTCCTTTACTGCGAACAGGATGTTCAGTATGCATCTTAACCAGCAGACAACATGATGCTCTGTGTACTGTTCTTGAGCTATGCTTAAAAATGTGTCACACAGACAAAGAGATTCCAGCGGGACAACGCAACCTGCAAACAGCCGAAGATAGACACTGATCTGTTTGGGCTGATGTAGGATGAGACAAAAGAAGGAACACATTTCCTGCTTGACCTGTGACTGTGTGTGAAATGGGCTGCAAATCCTAGTTTTAGAAGTGACCTCCCTGAAGACTCACACCAGGAACCAGCGCTATGACCTCAATGGGTGTTTTTCCACAGCAGGAACTCGTGGCAGGCACGAGGTGGTGGGATCATTTACACTCATCTGGGCAATTACTTCTTTCATGGGGGCCACATTGGCTTCCATAAAGTTAGGGGCCACAGATTTGTCCATTGTCGGTGTGCCATTGTTTTGTTTTGAATAAATAATTGAGTACATTGGCATATACTAAAGTAACTACTTTTTAAAACATCTTCTCATTACATTTTTATCGTGAGATTCCTTTGCTGTTATTTACTGGCTAGTTCTCTCCTCTGTTTGTGTCATGCCTTTTGGATGTGTGCTGTATGTTCCCGCACAGTCAGTAAAGAGCGGACATGTGAAGATACAATTACTGCAAACATCATTATGTACTGTTAGACAACTAATAAAAGACTAAGAAGCAAATCCCAAACATCTGACAAAAGGGAGACAGAAATGTGTGTTTAAAGGGACGGGGGAAAATAAGTCTGCAGAGTGAGAGAGCGGTGATGCTGTGCTCAACAGCTCAGCCTTTTATTAATTACTGGGTGGTCATTCTGTTTTCCTCTGTGGTCTGGACCTGGCTCTTTTCATGTCCAATCATGTGCCTACTCTATTGAGCACCAGGTTTTTTGTGCATTCTTTTCCAAAAACAGCAGTGAGAACATGTGTTTAAAACCCTGAAATCTTCATTTTACACCTCTGTGCATATTCCCACTGCTGGGATTTGTCCCTATTTCATTAAGGAAATCTTTGAGCTGGAAAAAGTTCCCAATGTAAGGTGGGGCTAAACCTCATTAAGGGTAAACCCTGAGGTAAACAACAGACAACAGTTTAAAAAACTACCAGCAAAAAAAAGAAGAACAGCTGAACAAAGAAAGCAGAAGGTGAAGTTTCACAACGCCATAGATCAATTCCAGAAATATACAACTTTCAGTGCCTACCTGCATGTTGTGGAAGACACGTGGTTTCTCAAAGTGGAACTCAATATCCACACTGCCTTGCCCAAGGGCTTCTCGGCTCCAGCCCACGTAGTCATACCCTGGCCACACCCTCAGCTCCTTAGTTTGTGTAAAGTCGTCTCCTCCTAGGACGCCATCACACAGCTGACCCAGGCCTCCAAACTGCATCCTGCACACACACACACAAACACACACACCACACATACACACTTAGGTTACCATGCGGCTCTGTACAGAAATAATGCTAGACGCCTGCTCTGCTTATCACTTTCTATTTCTATTCATGTTCCAGCATACAAAGGTGAATAAATAAGCATACATACATAACAATCCAGCACACACACACACCAGCTTCACTGCATTTTTTTTTCTTTGCTTATTTTGCATACAAACACACACAACAGACTTCGAGATCGCTGAACTTCCAGCTGTATGAGCCCGCACGCATCTGCTCCAAAAAGTCTGGATTACATCAAAAGTGCTCGCTCACCCACTAAAAAAACATTTCAGCCCCATTACCTCCACAGCACATGCAACCGAGGACCCCAAAACTCCCCACTCCCACCCCAGCTCTTGGTTCTCCCCTCACCCTGCCAAAACATTATAGCCAGGAAACACGCAAATCCCTGAGCAACTAAAAAAAATAATGTCATTCCCTTTCGATTAGGAAGATGGAATAAACTTGATCTTGGCTGAGACCCCACTTCAATGTTAGCAGATGTGATGAGCACTGCAGAGAAGCATTGCATCGATTGAACATGAACTCTGACTGTAACATCAGTAAACTGATCATATTCACCATGGCATCGTTCGAATTTACAACAAGGCCGTGTTTGTACATTTCCATAAAAATTCACAAGTTCATATGGAAATGAGATCATACATAAAAATGAAAATGGTACAGAAGCCTTGAGCAGCTGAATATCTTACCCTTGTTCTGTGCTGCCATCATAGGTGGAGTCATTTAGATAGACAGGCAAGCCAGACAAGTGCATGACGTGCCCCACTGGAGCTGCATAAGCTTTCAGCCCATCTGAGTGAAAGATGAAAAAAATCCATGTTAGTCATGAACAATAAACAAAACAAGAAAGAAGGCATACAAGACGGACAGATACAGACAGACGGACAGATATGGCTGGCTTTTTAAGAAACAGTTCACCACAAATGTAAATATATTATATTATTGTTTGGGTCTAAATTTCTGAATTTTTAGATGCTGATGCTCTCTACCATTCAGAGACCTGATGCAGGAACTATGTTATACCAAACCAGGCACCAGACACACATATCGCTGTAAAGAAGGCAGCCTGCATCTATCCCTGACAAACATTACAGCTGATCTGAGCAGTAACCATGTCAAAAGCATAGGCCTGTCTTCATACATTCAATTGCTCCTACATGAAATTGTTCACAACAAGGTCTGTGGATTTTCTAGATTAACTGCATCATGATTTCAGACACTGTCACAGCTACTGACTTTTTCTAATTGTGTTTTTTGGCACATTAACCCCACGACCACCTTCAGTCGAGAGGTGACGTCAGATACATGACTTCAACCAGCTACTCTGATATCTATAATAAACAATGGTGCACATAGGATTTACAGCCTGTCCTGTTTGCACATAAATGAGGATCTGTGAATGTCTTTAAATGTGAAGGTCAGGCAGGTCCAATCTGAATCTTAAAGTATAAACAGAGAGAAGGCGCTGTGCCGCCGCTTTACAATCTGTTATGGGATGAGGGGTGGTGTAGATTCTGCATAATCTCCTCTCTGTAGATGAGCTGAGCCACAACACGTCAGAAAACCACAGGGAAACATATTTTAGAGCCCTGGTCTCCCTGAAGACACAGACCAGGAACTGGGTCTTTCAGCGTCAGTGACAGCTCTGATTTACAGGCAGAGCAGGGAGGCAGATGGGGCAGGAGAGGAGGTGAGCCACTCATAAATACTCACTTAGTCAGTGTTGTGCTTCAGGAAACATGGAGACCAACACCATTTATCAACGTGTGGCTTCTTTTATCCGGGCAAAACTCGACTGAGGCTGTAAATTTATTGCAATGCCTCAAACTCGATGCATGGGACATATGGCGAAAACACTTGTAATTATTTCCATCTGATACAGGCAAACTCTGACACTGTCACCGTTAGGTAATCAAATGTATCAGGATCATCAATATATGGGCTGAATAAATACATAGATAAGAAAAACAGGACATTACTTACCATTCCACACACAACCGTAGAGCTCCACCCGAAGGCAAACACTCATAACCCGGTCAGCCAGGGGATAGAAGCGCACCATGCGGGCCACAATGGGAGGACCCAGGTCTTTCAGCACAACATCATAGGTGTTCTCATTACCCGACACCACCTGAGGGAGAGGGGTGCAGATACTCCATCAAAAACAAACATCCCCGGTCTCTGCTGTTTACTGTAGGTTTGAATAATTCACACCTGATGGCTCTGACTTTATTCTGTCTTAAATTTTTATGTACGTGAGAAGAGCTCAAATTATCTGACACACACACACACAGGTGCAAGAAAAATGTTAGAGTGAGAGCCAATTTGCTCTGTGTCAATGTAAGGTCTAAGATAATAACTGAAATCAGGAAACAAACAGTGTGACTCCTTCCCCAAACACTGGTTGTTGGAGGTCTTAATTCCCAGGCTATCATGTAATGGTGGTACAAAACACAGAGCAGGACTTATCACCAAAGAAAACATTGGACATTTACCAAACACAACGCACGAGGTTGCTTTATCTGCACAAGATTTATTGTTCAGCAGGCGGTGCAGGCTGCTCTTGTCTGACCAGAAACACTGTTACACAAAGTTTAGTTGGCTGGACTCCAAACTGCTCCACTTCTAAATGAATAACAAGCAAATCAAATACTGATGAATAATACAGTCAGCTGAGATTAATACTACATTTGTACTCAGCAGGAATGGGATATTGAGTTATTTCCTATCAATAATGGAGAAGGCTGACACCTCAAAGCTTATTTTATAACATTTAGCTGCCACTTTACTTCGTTTGTGTTCAGAGCTGAGCGAGACACAGAGCTGAGCGAGACACAGAGCTGAGCGAGACACAGAGCTGAGCGAGACACAGAGACACAGAGCTGAGCGAGACACAGAGCTGAGCGAGACACAGAGACACAGAGCTGAGCGAGACACAGTGCAACGCTACATTTAAGAAGAAACCTTCTGCCCACCTCTTGGCCCCAGCGGTCCTTCCAGGTGATCCATTTCTGTCCGTCCCGGGAGTATCGGAGCCGATAAGTGCGGGCAAACTCCTGGCCGTGCCCATCGGCATGGCGACCCTGGGTACCAACCAGAGCCAAGAAGTGGAGTTTGTGTAGGTCAACCTGCAGTAAATGCACATGAATACACATATTATTATAATAAAAACAGGTAGGTATGAAGAAAACAAGTGTCTGGAAGTGTTTCCACATAGTTTTGAGGTTATTCATTATAACAAACCACTTTCATATCAGTCTGCTAAATCAGGACCCACCAAGGATTTAAAGGGGGAAAAATAACTTATTTAAAGAAATAACAGTCAAAGAGTGTCCATCATCACTACGAAACAACTTTTTATTTTCAAGCTCACCACCTTTTGTTTCAGCTTTGGCCCTTCAAAGAATTTGATCCTCTACATTAAATGTAAATCAGGGGTAAACTTGTTTGCTATAATGCCTCCCAGATGGCCATCTCAATTTGTTGCCTTTGGCATCACACTGAACAAAAAAAAGCACATGTAACCTCCACCTAGGTGTGGCGTGTAAACACAACAACGGAGGTCTAGTGTCTGGTCCTCCCTTCCTCAGTCTGAATACTTTTATAGGAGGTCGAGGCAGAATAAAAGCTCGGCAGCCCTTTAAAGACAAGATTTAGCACTTCTTTATTTAAATAAGAGAGTGCTGATCTTTCTTCTCTGCGAGGAAATGAATGAGTATGTTTGGTGCTGACTACTCCAAGTATCAAATAATTAAATAACAAATGTGCAGTTCAGTAAAGGGTAAAGAGTAAGTAAGAGTTTCTGACCTGAAGGTATTCAGTTCCACCCGGGAAGACAGCTCCAGCTGGACACCATGCTCCATCACCCTCTCCAGTACTCAACCTGAAAAAAAGTGTTCAATGTAAAACTACAAGAGAAAAGTTCTCCTCTAACAATCATTTACCATGTTTTACAAAACATCAAAACCCATTGTGTCAGCACCATGCAGAGGTACATATGAGAATCCAATCCTGTCTCTAAGCCCCTGCAAACACTCACATATAAATACGAGCTGGCATTGGCTAAAGACAAACAGAGAAAGAGAAAGACAGCAGAGTGATGGAAAATACAGAGAACACATACGACTCATGAAGAGAGAAAACGAGATGAGAGGAGCAGGGTGATGATTACCAGCTCCTCCACATTCAAACTTCACAATAAGACTTGCTGTAGAATGTCAGGATCAATCTTTACTCACAGCTCCTCAGGCCTACCACACACACACACACACACACACACACACTCATTCCAGAAAAGTTCATGCTCACAGCACACACTGGCCACAGACTTGGCTGTGTGTCTGTGACGTTGCATTGAGGAGCTTTGGAGCGGTCGCCAGGCCACAACCACTCTGACCACTGTGAGGCTTCTCTCAAAATGAAAGCTGCTGCTCAGACCACCAAAACAAATCACTGTATCAACTCAGTCACACTGACAGTGGCGCTTGGACTATAATCAATCCCTCTCAACCTTCAGTGGGTGAGATCATACAGCTGGGAACCACAAAATGATAGCAACACATTAGTGCTCCACTAAGTGTCCTGTGATGCAGGAGGAGGGGGGAGGTGGAGGAGGAACATGGCGGAGTAGGGCCAGCAGGATTAACATTACACAGCACTGCTGAGCCAAGCACCTCATTTTCTCCTGTTTCTCGCTGTGCCCGTCTTTTACTTCCTACCTAAATACCAGCCAACTCGTCACTCCTCTCCCATTGTTCTCACTTCACTCATTCCCTCCTCTCCAATCTGCTGATATTCCACTGGCCAAGAGTAATAAAAAAACCCTACCAGTTCTGCAACTCTTCCCTCACCCAACACCCTGCTTACAAATTAATTTCTCCCCAGCTTTCAGCAAGCTGCAACACAGATCCACCTCTCAGTTGTTTTTTTTCTCTCCTTCACTTTATATCCGCTGCTCTCTCACTGTTTTCCCTCTTCCTCTCTTAGGGTTTCCCTCATGTGTCTTAAAGAGATCTCAAGCTAATAATCATTTCCACATGCTTAGACACTGAGCCAGGAAACCCACCCTAACAGCCTGATGGAGACAAATGAACACAAACACACACACACAATCCTGCGTGTGCTCTTACACGTGGCTCTAGCATGTTTCAGGTCTAACATGGTTCCCCTGAATACGACCTCACAGCCAGACAGACAAGGTGGTAATGTAATTAACGGATGGGCTTTATGAAGACACACACTGTCATCCCCCACCATAAACTAATACCCCTCAGAGAAATTACTTTAGCATGGTGCCAACAGACTCCAAACACGTCCCACCACTGAAGCAGAAGCACTAAGCCCAGAAAGTTAAAGCAGCTTTTAAAGGGCATGTGAAACAGCCAGCGTGGCATCCTGACCCCGGCTATTATCTGAAAACACTGATCATACAGCTTTATATGCAGACGAAATCACCATTTTGACAGATTTGTGTTACACGGGGTACATTATTCCCTAAACAGATCAGTGTGTGCAGCTCTTTAGTCTATTAAATCCACCCTATCAAGCAGCTCCCAACTGCTGTCCGAGCAGCACCACTTCTCAAACTGCTGCTGATTATGTTTCCTTTTTAAGAAGCTCTGTCAAAATGCTGCTAAAATTTTAATTAACACATCACAGTAGCATGACCAGGTAAGTTGCAGTTGACTTTATTTGTACAAATTTGGTTAATAAGTCATGTTGACCGTTTGACCTCCAAACTTTAGTCAATTCATTTTCAATTCCATATTTTCTTGTTTGTTTGGGCATTTGTGGACAGATATCACTGACCTTTGACTTCCACACTCTCACTGTACACTGGAATCACAAAAATGGCCTACAGATATAACAGGGGCTGCTGAGGATCCAACTCTAGTCAGTTAGTCTCTGCATCTGAGTGAAAGTTTTGCCAAATTTAAAAGAATTCACTCAGAATTCACTTAAAATTCACCTTCACAAACTGAGATATGGCCAAAGTGCACATGGTTTTTCATTAACACTGCAGATGTCTAAATACAGTTTAGATATTATCGTCAATCACCAAATGTGAAGCAAGTCTCTGAAGGTATTCCTCATACTTAGAGTGGAACGTACACCTAAAACCCTGGTGCCTGTGTGAAGCTCTCATAATAAAAAGCAAACACAATGTAAGAGCGCCAAATATGTGACTTTATTTTCAAACTCTTACAGAACTGAAAACAGTTCTTAACTCTTTCAGGCCTGCTTTCATCTCAGCACAGTACTAAAATTAAAAACTTATTTCAGTTGTGTAATCCATGACCGTAAACATCAACTGTATTTATGTCAATGTTACACTGTCATTGCTTGTTGATATCATGCATTATCTCATTATAACAAACCACTGACTGCCAGGAATGATGGGAAAATAACTGATGAAATCTATTACAGTATGGCACTTATCCTGCTGCTGTCTGATCTATGATGTCATCTCATCCGTTAAAAAAAACAATCAAGCAATTTCTCAGCAGCTGAAAATCTCCAGTGTTTGATCCTAAGTTATTTTTCAGTGAAAAAAAAACCAGAGTGGAAATCTCCTTTTTATTTTATGAGAATAATGTGATTGATTTGTTAGCATATTTCCCACCTTCCATGTTTGGCCTCGGTTGAGTCTGACCAGGCACTGGAGGCAGTGATGTCAGAGTCTGGGATGGTGCCATCCTCCATCCCCAAGGCGTAACGGCACTGAGCTGCGAGAGGACAAAAAAAAAAGACAGTGAGAGGGAGACAGAGGCCGGATGAAGAGATGAGTAAAATCTGTATGGAGCACATGTCCAGGGGAAACTTAATATTTCCATTAGAGTGTCAGCAGCCATCATTGGTCACGGAGCGTAATGTTGTTATATCATCTCTGGGAAAACCTCCGGTCTTCATGCTTCATAATTCCACACAGACAGCGAGTGGAGACAACTATGAAACTGGCCCTGTTGTTTTTGTTTATTACAAATCTCTCAGGGTTACTCAGCACTATTGAGGCCATGTAATGTCTAACAGCAGTGTTTTGCATGACTTAGTTGGTCAAGTCCCCTCTGTCCTGTCAAGAGTGAACACAGCAAGGACAGCCTATAATAAATCTCATTGTGCCACGCTGACATTTTATGTGCTGGCCTCCTGTAAGACACCCAGCCTGACCAGTCTTCCCTGAGACTACACCTTTACTGCTCTTTCCATCCTACACAGAGAGAGACACCTCCTCAGGGCTCCAATGATCCTGCACAGCTCCTGTTACTGTTGCTCGGGGATTTGCAGGAGAACAAAGAAGAGAAAAAAGCTAAGGGCAGGGGAAAGAACAGAGACAGGTCTCAGATATCTGCACTGACTCTGTTCCAGCGACAGCATTATCAGGAGATCCAGATAGCATGGTCCCAGGCAGGGATTACCCAACGTCACAGCTATCTGCTCTGAAGTCAGTCATGAGGAGGAGGTGAGAGGCCGAGGGAGTGTTTGGTCAGTGATAAAGTGGAAACGGGTCCTGACAGTGATATGGAGAGTTGGCTGAGGGTGACAGAAAGAGGCGGGGGTGGGCGTCTAACTCAGTTTCTGTCATTGAGTCAGTGAACAGGAATGTTTGGGCTGCATGACAAACCCTAAAAACCCCAACGGGCATAGCACACAAACACACACACACACAGTTCATCCACGCCCTGAGGACAGGTGCCCATTTCATTACATCATCATCATTATACCACATCAGCAGTCAGCAACATGCCATCTGCAGCCTTTTCCCCTCTCACCATCTTTGCCACTCTGTGTGTCCTCTGCCTTCACCTACACCTTTTGTCATTTTTTAAATAAATCCTGAACTATTCCACTCACACCGCCACACCTGATTTGCATCCATCTTCAAGAAAAAATATGTTTGTACTCTCACACAGTGTGTATATCTGTTTAGATCCTTCATTTAGAGCTGATACATTAGTCAATCCAATTAGTCATCAGATGAACAATGGATGACACAGTTACAAAAACAATGACAAAGCAAAATAAAATCAATTCAAATTACTTGTTTTTCCAACAATCTTTAAATATTCATTGACTCGAGAGATTTAAAAAAACAACAGCAAATCCTCACAAATAAACAGAAACACAAAATGTTTTGACACTTCTGCTAAAACAATTACATGAAAGTGTTGCATTATTAATGAGGTGTCGACATCTCTTTATCATCAGCAACACTTGCTTCACCCAGCAGAAGCCTTTCTGTCAGACAGGTGGCGCTAACACTGCAGACACCTGTGTGTAGTACTGTCCAATTACTTCGTAGTAAGCAGATATCCAATAAAAAAGGCAGATCCTGGACTGCCTGTTCCGTAGAAAGACTTATGTTAGAGAAGATTTATATGACAGGTCAGTTCAAAATAAATCTCTACAGTGGCTGTATTTAAGGAATTTTCTTGATTAATGTGACACAGGCTTGATTGCCTACAAACAGGGCATACCTCCACACAGACATCAACAACAAAACATATTTCCACTCCAAGTCAGAACCTTTCCAACCCCATCTTCAAAATCCAAGACGGCTGCTTCATGCATCAACAGCAGTGAACGCTTCATGGGCAGAGGGGTTTTCGGTCATATTAAATTAGTTGTACAAACACTAACTTGTATCTCTGGACACACTGGTAGGGTCTGTTGCAGCTGTAATCAACCATTACTGCCAACCGAGAAATGCTCTGACCCAAGAGCTAAGGTCAGCATCAACAATACAGACAGGCTGATGTCTCATAGATACAGGCAAGGCTGAGGAGCATGTTAGAGGTTATTACATTTTCAGGCATTTGAGTTAAACAAAGCATAGGGCAGCAAAACGCTGACCTTGAAACCCAATTCATCCTGAGAGGGATAAAATCAATACGTCAGTCAGGCTCAAATTAACGGCTGCATCACACCAGCAAGCTGATAGTTTGATGTATTCCTCTATCCTCAATCTAATACAAATGTGAACTCTTTGCTAGAACTCACTGAGGCAGAAAATGTCTTATTATTGTTTGAATTCTTCTTATTCACAGAGTAGTTGCTGCAGTGAGAAGGTTGACCACACTGCACACAGCCTCCTCTGGTTACACCTGGTTGGCTCACATTCACCAGCTCCTCATGCGCTCCCTTCCCCGACATATTGACTGACACTTTCATGAACTGCCTGTGCATTAGCGGTCTTGACGAGCCGGAGGGGGAGACCAGGACCGCCCAGCTTTCTCATTCTCCTGTTACACACGACTGGCTGGCAGACAGGGAGAGGACACAGGATAGCCTGTTGATAGTGGATGGAGAATGAGCCTTGCTGATCTGAGAATGTGAGGAGAATGTCAGAGCAGTGGGGCAGACGTTCGCTGTGCCCAGAGGAGGCTGGTAAGAGGGTAAGAAGTTTTGAGAATGCAATCATCTTCGAGCTTGAAGGAGCTTTGAAGTGTGAAGATGGCCAGACAGTTTCAAATGTTATGTTTTTTGTCAAAAAAGCAGCAGCACAAAGGCAGTGGAACAATTTATCCATCACCAACGTGGATATTCGTTTATGTATATATCACATCCTACCTGGGTTAAAGTGCCACTCCTGTTCCTGTGAAGACGACACCAGCACTGCCAGTAGTGTGACCACAGTAACAGGAAACAGCTGCACACTTGGCAAAGCCATGACAGCAGCAACACACCTGGTTACCTGTCTGGAGAGACGCCGATGACCACAGGCATACCTGTGACAAAAAAAGAGACATGTTAGATTACATCAGGTTTAGAATTCTTGTTGGTGCCTCCTGAAAATCTTCAAATCAAATGGCTTTACTTTTACATGCACACAAGCAGCTCTAGCTTGAGGCTGCTGAGCTTGCAAGCTCCCCACCACCATCGATAACTCCTCTCTCAATCAAATCCTCTTATTCCAAAGCACGTTGCATGTCTCACAATCATTTGTTTCTCAATGTTTTCTATGCCAAGCTCAGCACTGGGCCAAGCCCCAGAGGAGTGAGAACATAGCCATATAACAAAGGCCACTCTCACAGGCTAATTTGTTTTTCTCTCTGGAACGAGCATGCCATGATACAATAATACTTTGCTGCAGTTAGAAAGGGTACAAACAGCTTGGTAATTGAGGATGGTATAATTAGCCATCCCCATTTACTCCCGGAGAATTTTGTTTCTTCTGCGTTTGTAATGCCAATCATTTCTCCAAATTACTGATTTCAGACCTAGTTTCCCTTAATAGGCTGGAGCATATTTTCAGCGCCTGGTTGGAGATGCTCATTTTGAATAAATAACAAACAGATGAAGCTATAACATGAAGGAAATGAAAGCCAATGAGTGGAAAAGGAACAAAAGGACAGATGTCAGTGTTTTAATTTAATGGGAACATGGTCTGTGACGGGCTAATAAATCACTTGGCTATTACTATAAAAAAACTTGAAAAATATTTGGAAGCTTAGAAGTTCCACATGACATCCACATTCTGATGCCAGTTAAATAGATGCACTGAGCTAAAACTAAGGCCATATTATACCCCATTATATACACCATACACATGCAGTGGTTATGTTGGCACTACTTTCTAGATTTAAGTCTAAAGGACACACAGACACCATATTCTTTACTTAAAGACTGATTTCAATACTTATTTGTCTATATATATGCAGACAAACTGTAACAGACATTCAAACAGTTTTTAGTTTTCCAGCACAGGCTCTGTGGGTGTCCTCATACATAATGCTAGTAGCAATGCAGAGACACAATTCTGGTTCCTCTCTGAAGACAGGATTAATGTCACATGAACCCGAAAGGACCCAAATGATGAAAACATAACACTTGCTGATTTTTTTGAAGGTTAGGAAATGGTTAATAAAAATAAAAATATGTTGATTGATTTATTTTTGTACTGCTGTTATAAGTGATGCTGCTTCTCTCACATCAAACGGTACCAAAAGCATCGCAAGTAATGGAGACTGACAACTGTAGCATGATAATCCTACAGGTGCAGCCTAATGTCAACAAAGAGGACAAGGGAACGTATCCATAAAGAAACACAAGGAATGGTGTCAATAAGCGAAAGTGAGGCAATATGTCAGCAGCAAATCTACTTCAAAAGTCATGTGTGAAAATATTTTGCGTTTGAGTTAAATGATCAGAGATATGTTAATGAAAAGCAAATGCCTGAATATAAACAAAGTCAGGAAGAAAACAATAAATAGAATAACACAGTGATAGCTTAACATTAACAAATGCTGTGAGCCGAGTACAGCAGTGTGTATGTATGTGTCTGTGTTATAAATTCAATCTCCTAATTGTCCTTTTGCATGATGAGAAAAGCACACAGTATAATCCTCCCATGAAGCTGCTGCTGAATTTATGTTTAGATTCCAGTAACTGCTTCACTGATGGATTTTTTGATGTGGTATCAAAGTGATATTGAAAAGTGCAGAGTTACATTTTACAGAACAAATAGTACAGAACACCAGATTTCTGCTATAGGAAAATCTGCTGTGAATTGTGTTCTGATACAGATTCTCCAAAATGTCTATAAAGTTTGAATCAATACTTTACAAAAATATTTTCAGCAAAAACCTTCAGGGGGGAAGGATTTACTGCAGGGCAAACAGATGCGTGAAGAAAAAATAAACACATTTTACAGCTCTAACCTCATGTGCATATTTTACTTTTGAGTGTCTCCGAATTAGACTTTCAGTGGTGAAACAAGGAGGAGGAAAGAAATCTCATGATAAGTGGAAGTCTGAAGAGGAAGTGACAGCTGGGAGAGACAGAGAGGCCAGCCTGTCTTCCCTGTAGACCCTCTGTGTTTCGGCTTCATCTGTGACTAGACTGGGACAGGCTGACAGCTGACACACAGCTGTAGTGACAGAAGATCGGAGGGTGGGTGAGGAGAGAGGGAGGGCGAAGGGAATGTATGGAAACAGAGTGGATAGTGGAGCTCAGGCACAACAGGGCGGAGACGGCAGAACAAGAGCAGCGATGACACGCGTACATGTGTGTGAGTATTTGGGAGGAGGGAGGGTGACTTATGGCCTTGCAGTGCATATGTGTGTGTGTGTGTGTACATGGGTGTGCATAGAGGAGATCTCAGGGAAAGCCAGCCAGTGCAGCTGTCCTGAATGGGAGACACAACGCAACCGATACATGAGGCATGTGTTCCAAGAAGAGAGGGAAACTGGAAGAGAAGGAGACGTTGTAGAAAAAAAAAGGTCCCTGC
This sequence comes from Parambassis ranga, assembly GCF_900634625.1. NCBI lineage: Eukaryota > Metazoa > Chordata > Actinopteri > Ambassidae > Parambassis > Parambassis ranga. The sequence continues at coordinate 13,504,166 of NC_041036.1, forward strand.
ACATATGCCAGATGACAAAATGCTGAAATATGGGGCTTACTGAACTAAGCAGTGTGCAAAATCAGAGATGAGTATCTGATGACTGGCCCACCAATCCAAGGCAATCTCCATAACAATGTCCACATCACTGTTTTGTCAGCAAGGGGTTTTAAAAATCTGAGGGAGTAAACTTTCATCCAGCACACCGCAGAGAGGCATAAACAAGAGCAGAAAACCCAACCAGACAAATGTTTCGGCGAGCAGGAACAAAAGTGGCCACAGCCATCTGAGAACATTGTTGTTGGAAAAGTCAAGTGGTGTTGAACAGCTGTGGTTAGTGCTTTAGAGGGAGCGAGAAGGTCCTGCTGTGTTCTGGAGGAGGCAGCGCAGTGTGCAGCCCAATCTACACTCTCACATTCTGTCTCTGCTAATCCACGAGCAGGACTAATGAATACTTATGAGCAGCTGCTGTTTCTGCCCCACACAACAAAACCCAAGGACCGAGTCCAGAGCAGAGAGATGCAACTTTTTTAGTTAGCAGCAGCCATTGCATCATTACAGATAGTTTGCCAGCCTCTATAATTAGATTGCCTCAGTGAAAAGCTGGCAAGGCCGCCTTGGCTCTGGTGAGCGTCTTTTCTAGAGAGCCCCCGGTGTTGGACACTAATGTTAGCACTCGCTATTCTTTCCAGTTGTTTAATAAAGCCAGGCTAAATGTCAGCAGTGACCTGCAGGAATGTTCTGGTAATTTTGCAAGTTTTAGCCTATTAGCTGTGTCTGTATTACATCATGCTGATCATTTTAAAAATGATCAATCATAACTTCTACAAAATGTCTACATTCCAGACAGCCATTAGATTCAGTCTGTCATTACAGCATAAAAACAGAGCTGCACTGGCTTGAAACCTAAGAAAGGTCATCAATCACAGTCAATGCTGAGTGCATTTTTCTGTCACTTACATTACATTAAAAGTTTCACTTTGCATTTCACACTTTACTTCCTATTCATTTCTGAACAGCGCCGGTATGCCTGTTTGAAGCATGAGCAATTTTATATTCTTTTTTTGTATTATTAGACTACTTCTTACAGAAAAAACAACAGTACCCCATGAAACCGTGTGTAATTTGTGAGCTCCAGTACTCATAAAAGTAAAAAGTGCACCATTTGCGTTGCATGATAAGACTGCAGGCATGCTAGCATCCAGGCCTGGGGTGTGTCATCAGTCTGATGTGTTACAATATTCATCTATACAAGCATGTACCAGTCAGAGGCGGGGAATTTGATTCAGCACAGAAGCACTAACCTCATCTAGCTAAGCCAATGTAAACATCAAAGGGTAGATGGATGTCAGGCGGCAATCTGAGAAATGAAGTCCTCACACGAGTATCAAACATTACACTTCACTCCCTGACCTCTTTAGACTCCCAAGGCGAAATCAATCCAACTGCTTCAGAGCAAAACTAAATATGTGTACAGCCTGGTATGATAATAGTTTTGGTCTTTATAATAAGTTTCATTATGTGATCATTATGGGCAGGGTTTGGGCTTTGAGTGACAGGCGGGTACAGACTCCACTTGCACTCCAGCCTTTTGCTCAGTTGTTGAGATATTTCGCTCAACATCAACCTTGTGGTGGCAGAGGATGGAAATTCATCACCAAGGTCTGTAGATCAATTCAGATTAAAATGTAAAAGCAATCCCTTCAATAGATTAGATAGATATTTCAGTCAGGACAGAAGTAGTGGACACTCTGCTGCACGGCTAAAAGCCCCTTCTGTCATCTGTTTTAACAGAATATCTGAAAACGTCTGGTTTGTTTTGGAAATTGTTCAGGAATGATGTAATAACGTATGTAACATGGACCTCTTTCTTGTCCAGTCCACAATGTGTGAAGTCTCCAGTCTGGGCCAGATAGAGGGACACGCTGCCAGTAAAGACATGACTAATAGCCACTAGGGACACAGATAGGAGTGAGCTCTTTGTTTAGGATTTCCATCCGTGTGTGAGGAAGCTGGTTGTACGCACCACGTCCTGCGGAGAAGGAAGCCCAAATTAATCTTCAGTCTCCACAGCCCTTTGAAGGGTGAGACTGTGCCAGCCTCAAATACAAGGTCATTTGATGGCTTTCTTGAAAACAGACCTCCTTATGTGTGTGAAGTGCCGATTCCTGCGGGGCCACCGTCTTCTTGTTTTTACTGAAGACACGCTTCAGTTCACACAAAGAGGAGGCGTGAATTATCTGTACACATCCGTGCCTGCAGTGCTTTTATTTCCTCTCAGATTACTCTGGTTTAAATCCCAACATATTACTCAGCATAATAATTCAAAACACAGCTCAATACTCATGAAACAGGCAGAATACAGACCGGACACCATGATGCCGTTTGTGTTACTATTGTGTTAGTCATACAGTGGTCATCACATTATACAGCTATGTGTCAGAATATTAATCTATACAAGGACGTGCCAGTCATGACAGAGGAATCTGATTTTGCTGAGTTTGACCAGAGGAAACAGAAGTGAACAATGGATGAATCACTTGAATAGGGAGATGAAAGTCAAAGGGGAAGCTGGCCAAAGAAAAACAAATTCGACAGCGGCAACAAGAAAAGGAGAAAGTGCAGTATGTGACTAAAATAAGTGGTGAATCATGATTGTAAAAGGACAAATGTGTTCCAGGAATAGTTTAGCTGGCCTTAACATCAAGTGACTCATTTAGACAGCTCAGCTTTCACCCTACAAAATACCCAATTCAAAACACACCTTCCTAGTGGCAGCAGGGCAGCATCAGGAAGCAGTAATACAGCTCATAACAACAAGTCTAATACACAAGCCAATCCCAGCAGCTCATGAGCTGTGGCTCAGAGCAGGAACAGATAAAAAAATGAAAGCAATAAAGTTGAGTTCATTTGCAGCTACATAGGCTGAAAATCAGTCATAGCTTGGAAGCAGGTAGACCTGGACAATAAATACAGACGAGTTCCTGCATGTATGACAGCTGGAGAGACGATTAATGACTGATCAGCACAGCCTGCTTTGGCAAATGGAAATGCTTTCATCATCAGAAATGCAGGGGACAAATCAGCACACCATGCTTATGTCCACATTCTAGACGATCAACAAATGAGGTGTTTAGGTCATTTGTGTACTCACAGTACAGCATAAGTGTGAACATTAACATATAAACAGTGGGTGTGCAGGTGTCTGTACCGTATATATTCCACACAAGAACTTTACTATTGCTGGTGTTTATTGAACAGTTTTGAATAAAAATGTCCATTGTGTGGGCCATCAACACACACAATGTATCTATATCTGACTAAAATACATTATTTGGGATAGAAAAAACTCAGATTTAAGTGTTCTCATCACTTTTGTACCTGCAGGCTATGTCTCTTGCTTTTAAAGTCTATGCTATAGCTCACAGCACGTTTAAAATTTATGCAAGTGCAAAGTGAGGACTTATTTCTAACCCAGCACAGAAATTATTCCCAGCAATACAATCTTCACACATGAGCACCACTTTTATAATGTTTGAAGCCTACATACAATCACCACAAGTAAAAAGCTAATGCTAGGCTATAACCAAACTACAACATGGCCACCTGGTGTCAACATCACCACAACTAAGCTTAGACTCCATGACTGGCTTTATGGAGTTTAATACAGCGTTTAACAACTGCCGACTGCTGGCAACCAAAAAAAGGGCTATAAAGAGGGGTAAGTTGTATTAGAATAAAAAGTCTCTTGAGCCAGAATCTTTCCATGTACAGGCCTGCACTGCCTTACAAACACAATATTTAGCCTGGACCCCTTTTTAATTATAGCTCTGCTCCAATATTTTAGCGTCTGCAAAGGCAATCAAAAAGAAATAAGCCAAATCAAATACATAAACAGTGACAGCACACAGCCCAGGAGGAGGTGGATCGCCTCTATGATGTGCTCAGCGATGAGCAAGAACCAAAATAAATATGAGACGTTCTTTGAAATATGACAAATAGACACTGAAGGAAAGTGAAGAGTTGTTAGCACCTCTGGCGTTCAGTGTGATCTTCACTGTCTGTTTATTAGCAGCGTTGTGTGAATCACAGTGAAGTCTGTGCACGCAAAGGAAAAACACTCGATGATTTCTGCTGGGGAACAGGTTGTGACTGACAGCGACTGGAGCAGGAGTTCTGTTTATCAGGGCTTGAAGCCTCGTACATGTCAGTGCATGCAGTTGGACTGTCCTCAGCTCCTTTTTCTCTGCATAATCCATCAGGAATGAGCAGCACAATTACATTTCTTTTCTAGTTTCTAATAAATGTACGCTAATGAGCGGCTTGTCTCACTTCTGAAGCAAACTTCTCTGATGCCTTAAAAAGTCTTTACTGTGAGGACTGTGAGATTAGCTGTGAGTTTTGACCTTAGCTGAAGTGTGGGTGTTAAAAATCATAATGACACTCCAGCAGGTATGAGGTAGCATTAGTGTGTTAATATGACAGCAGAGTGCGTGAGGATCTCTGCTTCTGGTCCGACACAGGGGCTGCAGTCAGTGTGATGGCAAACCGCAGCCCAATTCCCTGAATTCAATTTGCACAGTCTCACTGCCACCTGTCAGAGAACAAGTGAGAAGCAAAAGGGGAGGATGGGGGTGAAAGGAGAAAGGAGAGGCATGTGACAGCAGAGTGCTACTCTCACAATGGGCAGAGAAAACAGCTCAGACTGAAACTCAGGCAGACGAATTTCAGGCAGGAAACTTTCCCGAAGTAATCCAACAAATCAGGGCTCAGAATGACAGAGTGAAGAAGCGTGGGACAAAAGCAACTATTTGGCCGCAAGAGATTCCAAATTATTCATCCTGTGAGCAGCTATTGAAAAGGGGAGAGGAGAGATGGAGGAAGAGAGAGAGAGAGAGGAGGTGATGGAGAGCAGCAGAAAGATCAGGTCAAACAAAAACGAGTTCACTGAGACTCAGCATTTTGAGTTCAAGTGAGAATAACAGTCCGCATAACCCAGCCCTCTAACAGACCTCTTCTTCTCCTCTTTTCTAATGAATGTCAGCCGAGAACAAAGTGAGAGTATTCCAGACATCTTTGGACATTTTATTGATTGGCTGAATGAAAAAAATAACCACACAGGAAAGCAAATTAGAAATCAACACTGTGGTGACCTGGTTAAAAAAACTCTGCTAAAACTCTCACACACAAACACTGCTCTGTTAAAAGCCCCAGGCACAGGCCGAAACCTCTATCACACACAGACCTCCTCCCTCCCCTCCCTCCCCTCCCTCTCAGCCTCCTAAAAAGAGCAAAATTACACATCACGCAACAGTTCCCTGATGCTAATGTGACAGACATGTTCAGCCTGCTCAGTGCGGCTGTCGGTGCAACTCAGATTCATCATACACCGGGAAGACATTGAAATTGAAGGTAACCTTTGATGTTTAACACAGTTTTCCTTCATGTTCCAACAAGGCTTCAAATGCACTTACTTCGCCAGGGGCCATTAGTAATTATTAGGGGTATACTAAGCCACAACAGGCACGGTGTGTGCCAGCAGTTCAGGCAAAAGCACCAGCCACAGTGTGAGGATTTCAACTGAGATAAGAAAAAAACTGCAAAGAAAGAAAGAAAGAAAGAGGCAGAGAACAGAGCGCCTACTGGCTTTTAAGCTGGTTTCCATCTTTTATGAGGTTTGTCTTCAAGAGCAGATAACTTCTACTTGCAGCATGATGTGATTTCACACTGTACTTTTGTAAATTAGATCATTACCAAGGGGAAAAAAACAAGTCTCCATGTTAAAATGTCCAACTTTACAGCCAACATGTTTACAGCCAGAGTGTGAGTCACTATTGAAAAATTGGAGTGGGCATTTTTTAAATATATTCAGCCATAAGGCTGCACATTTATGGACATGGCTGCTTTCAGTGACCGGTGGGCGGAGTCACAGGTTTCAAACTTTTAGTTTATGAGCTACATGCTCATGTCAGCTCCCCTCATTCTTCACCTTTTTGTCAACATTTGGCACCACAAGCTTTAAATTTAGTCCTCAGGAAACCGACAGTGTTTGTTCATTCACTGTGACCTATTTACCTTGAAGAAAAACAAGCGTGCAGCTGTGTGTGATGCTGGTTGATGCACATGCAGACACTGTACTGTACAATCAATGTAATGAGACTCAGCTTTCACTACTGTTAAAATATAGAGCGACCATCTTGGATTTTACACTTTCTTCAGTTGGATGCCAGAAATGCAGCAAAATCTACATCTGGACTGTCAAGTTGCATTGTGGGCAATGTAGGAATACACTAAAAAGAGACAGCATAGCGATGCTTTGATTGTACATCAAAGAGCAACTATCACTTCAACGCCAGATGAGAGTACTGTTTTAATGACAATATATTATTATTTCATGATATACAATATGTATTACAGTTGATCATGCAACTGACAGGTACTGCTATATTTCTGTATTCTCACCTTGTTAAACCCGTTAACACTGATGCTGGGACATTTTAACACATTTAAAATAGGCCACAAATTTCAGCAGCTTCCTGAGCTAAAGGGAGACATTAAAACCAAGCTGTGAAACACCTCATTGAGACACTGTGAGGAATTCTTTGAGGAAAACACTTAAATGTTTGCATACATCTAAGGATTGTATCTGAGCAGGGCACTCTTGAAGGAAAGAGGAAACAGATAAATACGGAGACTCAGAGGGACGTTAGCAGGAGGGAGGCTGAGGCTAAGATGGATGAGCAGAGGAGGAGGACGGGGATAAATGAAACATCCAATGCTGCTTCAAAGGGAATGTAGTGATGGAAGATGAAGATAAAGAAGAGATGGGGGGATCCGTGTTCCCTGTTAGATGTAGAGACAGATTGCCAGAATGATCAATTAGGGGATCAAAAGTATGCTGGATGTCAGGGAGGGATGGATGAATCAGTTGGATGAATCATTGCTGGAGGAAAGGGGGGGCTGATCTGAGGGAAGGTAGGACTTGAAGATGAAGATTCGTGAAGAAGAAATCAAACCGGTTTTAAAAACTCCCAGACAACTAAGACCCAGACCCAGCTTTGAAGTGTCACCACCTATTACACGATTAATTTGTCTGTCTAACAGTGTTGTGGAGCTCGCTCTGCATGTGACCACGTATTCAGCAAATGCAATTGAAAAGTCCAGCTGTCTAGACATGAGGGGAAATTGGTTTAGAAAAACAGGGTAGTGGATAGTGGAGTCTTTCCTTCAATTGGCTTCATTTCCCATTAGAGGGGGGCCATAGAAAGAAGAGGCAAGTAGCCGTGTCGTGCCTTTGGACTTAAATGAATTCTTCCACTGGCCTTCCTGCTCAGTCTGTTGGGAGCCAATTACAGCCAAACACAGACTTTCTGCCTAATACATGACCGCTGTGAGAAAAGACACAAAGAAGACTGTTCTTCTGGATGGAAAACACTATTATCATCATCATCAGTGTGCTCTTTCATGTGGTTAACTAGCCACATTAGCCTCGCTGCTATAAAGATCAGGCGACTGTGCAAAACATGCAATTCGGCCATTGTGAGGCCTGAGTTTGTGTCCACCTGCTTTTCAGGATGACCGACAACCAGAAACGCACAGTCACAAAAGCATGACTGGCTACACAACAATGGCCCACACAGAGAACAACAGACTGAGGTCAATGATCAACCAGAGGAGAAGAACCAGTGTTCCCATCACAGTCACTGCTTCTGCTCCACAGGCACGCATGAGTGTGTTTCAATCACAACACAAGAATAATGCAACACTGCTAAACCAAAGGTCTGTGTTTTTCAAGACTTTTTGTTGCTGAATGTAAAAAAAAAACATTTCTCAGACAATTTACTTTGCTCGGCATGCACAAATCTGGCATCTAATGTCACTGTGCCCTATAGAGTACAGTCTGCCCAACCATTTAAAGTGGTCTGTGTCTCTTTGTTGAACCGCTTTGAGGATAAAAAGCTCTTGCGGGACGCTGTGGGAGAGTGAACAGCCAAATGCCCATTAGACAAAGATCCAGCAGACATGTGCTTACTGTGAGGGAGCGTGCATCAACACTCAGGGATGCCTCTTCAATTTATTTCCAAGCCTTCACTACAGAGGCTGAGAGGGTGGGGCAGGGAGAAAAAATGGCCTTTTATTGCCTCTATCTATTGTCAGAAACCCCCCTAACAAACACTACCCCTCCCTGGGACTGCCTTCTCAGCCCCCTCCTGACCAACAAACTACCCACATCTTCTGTTTTCATGCGGTGGGAAAGGTGACTGCCCGCTGCACTGCACACCCACTGGAGTCCATTGTTAACTCCTCCATCAGGAACAGGCTGGCAGCAGAAACACATTTTCTCTCTCTCTCCATCCGTCATTCTGCCTCACAAACACACACAGACCAAAAAAAAGCTGAAATGTGCAGTTTTTGAGCATTTTCTTCTTTCTGCACTGCATCCAGTTGTCAGAAAATAGAATTTATTAGGTCTACACAACATGGCTGATCCTCTATCAACACCTGCAGTGATTTTTTTTCAGCTGCTCATCCCCTGAGTCTGAAATGTTTCCTGTATGGACCCAGGTCCTTCCACACCGGCCTGTTCTGATTTCCTGGTTTGGTTCTGGTTACTGATTAACTCCCCAATGGAGAAACAGCTCATTTAAGTCCAGAGGTGAGTGAAACCAGAGCTGAAGGCCTTATTGGGGGTCACAGGGTCAAGAGTTAGTGTGATGACCACCAGCTGAATGTGTGGAGGTCATCCTAAGACATTTTCTGGGCCATTTTTCAGGACTTTTAAAGCCTGACAGGACTTACTTTTGTTTACCCTTGTCACTGAGGTGCAATATAAAGCAATGAAATTAACAGACTGTGAAGAGAGGAATGCCAGGTGACAATTTAACCAAACAATCGTAGCAGTTTGGGAGTTAGACGGACAGAAAAATCCAAGTATAAAGGCGTAAAATCTCCATCTTTGCACAAACTCTTTGTGTTGTCTTTGCTGAGGACCCACATTTAGCACGTTGTTGGTCAGCGCAGATTGAAATAAGTGTAGACAGTGATGTCGACTGTCAGAATATTCCAGCTACGCGCATACCGCTGTGCATCTGACACACAAACGTGCAGGAAGACCGGGGCGCAACGTTACACCTCGTATGCGCTCCCCGAGAGTCCGTGGCCAGCTTCCAGAGAGCTGCAGCGCCCAGCTCACACCGAGACTCAAAGACGCCAAGCCACAGAGCGAGAGGCAGACAGACACACAGACACGCACATAGACAGACAGCTGAATATATCCGCGCTGCAATATTATTATAGCTGCTGATTATGGAGGGAAGCGGCCGGAGAAGACAGAGGAAACGCACGGAGGATAACTGCGCCAGGTACTCACCTAACAGGCAGCAGAAGTGAGCTGTGACAGCGGTCCAAACTTTGGGATGAACTCTGTGTTTGTTGAGCTCTGCCCTGAACAACACGCGTCCGCGGAATAATCCAAACTGAGCTCCGGGCAAGTTGCTGCGTTCAGTGAACGACCTCAGCCAAAAGTCAGAAACCAGCCAAACACTGCTGCGCTCCGGCTGGTGTTACACGCACGGCCTGTTTTCACTTCACACTCAGAGGTGGACTGTTCGAAAAGTTGTCTACAGTGAGGGAAACAGACGGCGGACTGTGCCTGCGCCTCGGTCCCCCCCTCTCTGAATCTGAGCCCCGGCTGCGCTGCGCTTCCACAGTCTGGGCTCCACTGACGGGCCAGCAGGCGCCACCAGGTGCTCATTTACATAACTGCACCGACTGTGTCCAATCACAGCAGCGAGCAAGGTGTCTGATTAAATATTCCAGCAGGCGCCTCGTCCAATCAGAGGCCGCGGTGGGAGGGCGCTGGTGTAAAATAAAATTCCAGTGTGAGGTGTTTGAGGGTGAAGGGAGTTCCATCCCCACAGCAGCGCAGAGGTTTGGGGGGATATGATGTGACACAGCAGCACACGAGATGGTTTCACCTGGTTAACCCTTTGTGTGTTGCTCTGCTGATTTTAGGCACAGTTTAATAATATAAACTTGTAAACTTCCTCTCAGCATCTGGCCTGGACCATTTTATATAGAGCCACGGCTCTCTGCCTTAGCATTTACCTCTGAGGGAAACTTTATTACAGAGTATTGGTGGTGTAACTGTATACTATTACTGCCCCAGGGCTGTAATGACTCAGATTGAAGGCTTTGCAGTAAAACACAGTGACTGAGCTAGAACCAGGACAGTTGTTGATATGGGACCCTGAGGCCAGGCGGGCGTGAGAGGGGAATTCATGTTTAAGAAGAGCCATGTGTGCATGTTTATGCTGAAAAACATCAAAAAATAGACTCAGACAGGCAGTGTGAAAAGTGCTGCACGAAGCAGTTACAGTATGTGTTGGTACTTGCCTGTCTGACTGAGAGGAGGGGAACTTTAGCTGCAGCTCAATCAGCAGCGAGGGACAATAAAGGTCATTTAACACACTCTGAGCTCCACCTTGGACAAACAAGGAAGGGGATACACTCTGCTGCCTGTATGTTGTGTGTCTGAGAGAGTTTATCAGATGAGGCAGCTTTATTAAGATGTCGATATGATTCAGAGGATTATTTACTCTAATGTTCACAATTTACCAACAAAGCGTATTTATAAAACATGAGTCAGAGTATTTCTGAATTTATGATAAAATACGAGCTGCACTTGTGTACAGAGTTTATGAATAGAGCTTTTCCCCACAGCATGCCTCCACACTCCCTCTCCACCTCTCTCTCCAACTTTCTGTGTGTTTACAAAGACTTCAGCTGGACTTTCATCAAGACTGGCCTCATTCTCTCTGCATTTCATTAACATTCTCTCATCGCTTTTTAATTTCCAGCTGAACCAAACCGAAATACTCCCGTTGAAGCTTTCTATTCTTTCTGCTCTCCATGAACGACACATCTTTTCTCTTTGTTAACCGCTGAATATCTGAGAGTTATTGTCCATGGCATGGCCAACAAAGTGTTTACTGACTCCCAGAAATGTATCCGGCTGATGAGTGCAGTAACTCTCCGCTCTTGTTACTTCACTCCCCTGAGCCCTTCCCTTCTTCTTTCAGTCCTTTCTTTCATGCACATCGTCCAACTGGCTCTGCTTTGTTCGTTGTCTGGGCAACTGCAAATCCCCTGGCAGAAATTATGACCTTTTTTCAGTATTATTTCCTCTCTACCCTGTGCTGCCTCTCTCCTCCTATTCTTTTTTTAAAGGGTCTCACTTTTTCTTTCCCCCTATTCTTCATATTTTCTTTTCTTCCCCTTTTCCCACAGAACACGCTCAGAACCTTCTGTAGAGTTTTGGTTTGTTGTCACTAAACACCCGTTTTTCTTTCCTCCCTCCTTCTCCCTTCTGAGTGAAAAGCAGCAGAGCATAAAAAGCAGGTCTGATCCTGTGAGGAATTCACACAGTGAGAGAGAGGACGAGTGAGGAAAAGAAACAGTTCAGGTTGTTCTGCACTCATGAGTCAGCAGGACAGGTGAGCACCTGGTAACATAAGAAAAGAAAGATAAAGAAAGTATGTTTTCTGAGAGAGAAAAAAACTGTCTTTCTTTTTTTAAAGGTTATTGCATTTTGTAGAAAATTACACTTTCATTCGAAGCGTCTATTCAGGAGAGGGTGACAGATGATCTATTGCCTGTCACCGTGAATATGCAGCTTGAATTTATTTCCCCTCTGACATTGCTTTAGTCCAAAAACACAAACATCTGAATTAGAAATGGAAGTGTTCAATGCAGGGGCATTTCATAAGACAACTCTCTCTCTCCCTCTCTCTCAGGCAGGCTGTCCACCCCCTGTTGTGGTCCGACAGCTGTGCAGGGCTGCAGGATTCAGACAACACACAGATCAGTTGCAGAATGTGAAGCTTGCAGTATGTTGGGAACCAGCGTAAAACCACATACCAAGCATTCTCCTCCCTGAGTCATCTCCGCCACTGTCTTTTTCACTGGGAATATCCAAAACCTATAAAATTGTAAGTCACTGAATCCTCCACAGACCCAGCGTTTATGACAAAATACCTCTTTTCTTCACGTGCTTGTGAGACCGCAGGTCTGTGTTTGGTTTAAACATACATGTATGCATGTGTGAGAGTGCGCCCATGTGTGTAAACGTGGGGCCGTACATGCACCTCTGTGTACCCCCCCCCCCTAATGTCTGTTTACTGTGACTTGTCTGTGCTCTGTCAGTATCAGTGTCACGGGCCCCGGGCAGGTTGTATTTGATTGGCCCCAGGAGAGGGTCTGGGACCGATAGAGGTGTCAGGGGTCGCAGGGTCAGCGTCTGCTCCAGGGGGAGGTTCCTCCGCCCGGGTGGGGTGGTGGTGGTTCATGGTGGGCGACGCCGGCCCTGGAGCTTTCCATTTAGGTGTTCAGAGAGGGAAACAGACATGTCAGCTCCTCTCACTTTCCATTTGTTCCTTATTGTCTATTTTTAGCGTGAAGATGTTCATTAAGAAGACAAAGAGATAGTGTTTATTCTCCTGTGGCCCGCAGCTTGAGTTATTGTGATTTTAATGGGCTGTTGTCATTGAGATATTTCAGTCTGCCATCCCTGTAGCTGTGCTGCTAATGCCTCCTCATGTGTTTGAATTTTATGTTTTTAATAGTTTCATAAGAGAAAATACTGTTCTGTCTTGTTCTGGAAGTGAAAACATTGTTTACACTTCTCAAAAACCTTCAACAGATGAAGTGTTTTTGTCTAGCAGCTTCTCTCAGACATACCCAAGTATCTGCTGGATAAATGGGTTCCTGCCTGGAGTGTCCTTGTGATCGTGCAGCTGGATGTGTATGTGTATGTATGTGTGATGAGCTCAGTGTTGTGTGGGGGGGGGGGGGGGATGTAAGAGGGGAGGAGAGAGGTGGGATTGTTGAGCATGGCAGGGTGGGGGGTTCCAGATGACCCCTCACATGGTCATAATCTCAGGAGACCCTCTCAGCTGTAGCTGTGCACTTGTGCCTCCCACTCCTCATTTCTGGAGGTGGTGGTGGTTAAGGGTGAAGGGGGGGGGGTGCTTTAAGCTCTTTTTGAGTGTCATGTTTCTCCCCCCTCTTAGAAATCCCCTGCTATTCATCTGTGCACACACACACATCTGACAGCGTGGAGGGCTGCAGCCTGTGCTATGGCATTTGGGAGGCTCTTCTACAACTGTTCCCCTCTGTTCAAACTGTCACTGCAGGATTTTACTTCCCTTTCCTTCTCCTCCTAGCCTCACCTGTCTCAATGAATGGCCACCCTTTCTGCTCCCACAGTGCTTATAGGAAATTATTTGTTTATGTGGGAATTTTCTTTGTTATGCGGAATTTCCTTTGTCTGCCACTCCACCCTTTACCATCACCATGTTCCCACACTCCTGATCTGTAGTTCAGACAGTAGTTTAACTTGGCTCAGCATCTGTGTCTGAGTCTGCACATTAAGACATATAATCATAGCTATCCTTTAATTATTTGAATCAATATTCAAATAGGCTTAACCCCAGGGGAGAAACAAAACAGATAATTCACCAGAGTCATTTCAAACACCACGCCTGAGGTCATTATCGCCATGGTAACCCACCTCCAATCCGTCCCCGCCCTGTTTTAAAACTTTGAGCCGCGCTGTTGCTGGCTTCTTCCAGTGAGAGTGAATGTTGTGGCGGACAGAGAGACGGGGATGGGATGGGAAGGGGGGGGGGGGGGGTTGTGGGGGTGTGGGGAGGACTTGGAGGGGTGCGAATGAGTGCCATTGCATTGGAGTGAGAGGTGGAGCTAAAAATACCTATTGACACATGGGCTCCAACTCACAAGCAGGGTCACAGACAAACACACAAGCCAAAGAGGTCTCATTCATGCATTACCGGGCACACACACACACACACACACACACACACACACACACACACACACACACACACACACACACACCACAAGAAGAGCAGAGGCATTCACATACACTCACACACTCAACACAGCAATTTAATTAAATACAGTATTAGTGGACTATAAAATACTGAGTCCCTCCTGGTTTGCTTTGGCAGCTCTGTGTGTTTTAGAGAGACAGAGAGAAGACTCTCGAGCACAGGACCTCTGAGCAAACAAACCAGCTGCTATATTGTGACCCTCTACAGGAAGAATATGGGAACACTGCTCTGTATGGTAATGAATGCCTTTACCTTATTCTGACATACTGCTGGGATAGTTTGCCAAGTATTGATCAACAAACAGACACTAACTGCCAGGCTTTTCTTTACTGTGTACACTGGTGTGACAAACAGATAGGTAGTTGAATCTACGTTTTACAGTCTGCACACTGAAACATCTTATGAAGACAACACGTGTCAGCAGCATTTTGCAAACTAAAAGTTCACTTTTTTGTTGTTGTTTCCACATCTCAGGGAGGTAAGAAGAACTATTTTTTTCTATTTACAGAAGGCTTTTAGCTGACCCTCACGTCATGTTTTTTAATTACAATAGAAATGAACAGACTCTGGAAATCTGTTGCTATTTTATGCATAAAAATGTTCAGTAGTCTGATCTAATGTCTGCTGGTGTGACTGGATTATCTTCCATAATTCAATAAAAATGATTAAGACATGTGTTACATGTGTTGTTATTTTGCCATTACATAACAGACCAGACAGACAGGGCCCAGCAATCCACCTGTTTGCAAAGGTGACCCCAGAGCAAGCTGAGCATCACTGCTTCAGTGTGTAAGAAATGATGTTGTGTGTTGTTGCAGCTTGAGATGAAGACAGCAATAAATATGACAGCTCATTATAAATTCAATGAATGCCATTCTTCATTCTCCTTGTTTTTAATTGTAAAACATTGAATAATGTTATTTGTTTGAGTCTTAAACAGTAAGCAAGAATAACTAGTTACAGTGGTGTATTGTGTAGTTTTATGTACAGTACTGGAATACATGGTTATCTTACACCACTGCAGGCATTAGGAGTGGAAACCAGGCCTGGTCACCCCCCACAGCGCTGAAACAGCACCAGGACGCCGACTGAGGAGGACAACTGCCCAAGCTGTAAATCAGTGTGTGTGTGTGAGTGTGATCAGTACAAAGAGAGAGAGAAAGAGTGTCTCTGTGTGGTCTCTGTTGGAATAGTCTGCATGAGTGTGCAAAATCTCTTGTTTAAGGGACACTCTTTACACACACACACACACACACACACACACAGACAGACACACAGACACACACACACACTTAAAGAGACACTTTTTCATAGTGGACAAATTTTGTTTGTTTGTTATGATAGTGTATTCCACAACTTTTAACTGACACACACACACAGACACACAGATACACACACACACATACACACACACACACAGAATAGTTTGTATCTGACCTTTTTCTGCAGGGTGACATAGCTGTGATATCATGTAACACACACTATTAGCACCAAAAATGAGCCTGTGTACAATCATCAGCTGCACCTGACGATTAACAGCAGTGGTTCTACTGCTGGCTCTGAAAGCCCTCTAGTGACCACAGAGGTGTACCTGCCAGCTGACATATAGCACTATAATTTACTGTAATGTGACTCACTGCAGTTTGACTGTTTCTACAGAGCCACATTTGATTTTTTTAGTATTTGTCTTTAAAGCGAACACAAACACACATTCACTCTCGGCCTCACCTGTGTGCGTCTACACTGCCCAAGGGAGAGTATAAAACCAGGCTAATGGATTTTTCTGCTCTGCTTTTGCTCCAGAGCTCATATGAAACCAATTCATTACTCCCCAGTCTCACCCACATGTTAGCCGGGATCACACAGGGAACAGGAACGGGGCAGACTGGAGAAGGCGATGGTGGGGGAGAGGACAAGCGTCCCCACAACAACCTGATGGCGTCATGAGAAAGTGTTCCAAAACAGAGAAAAGATAAAATTCAAACCTCATGGGTATTATTGGCGTGACATTTAACACAGCAGAATGTAATTAACAGTTTGATTTATGGTGTCATGCACTAGTAAATCTGTGGTCTCTGCCTGGCTATAATTACTGCCATGCAGGTTTTTTGAGGGCCACAACATAGTTAAAGCTCTGACGGGAAAATTAAGCAGCTCATGGCTCCGGCAACAATTCCACATGATTCCTCTCCTCCCCTCTCTGAGTTTATCTAGTCAGCAAATAGCTTCTCTGAGCACCACACAAGTTGGCACTGAATTCAAATTACTCAAAATGAGAGGCTTTTCCATCCACATTCAACCCGTAAATAATGATTATGGCAACTCTCAGTGGTGGTTACAGTATCATCATACTGTCTTCATGCTTGTGCATGAATGGTGCCCAATGGGTCACGATAAACATAATGAGATAATAGCTGCAGCAGGATTTATTCTGACAGAAGGTCAGGAGAGGTGTCAAGAGCGTGAATAATCTGACAAACTGTCAATACCACATACTGACAGAGATATACAGGACTCCATCGGGACGTAAATCTAAAGGTTCTTAATTTTTATAGGATGGAAATCATTATATTAGAAGCCATCAGATGTGAATTTATTCCATATGGTTCACAGTTAATTAAAAGAAGTGCTGCAGTGGCCAATGCACAGAGTTGTGTTTTATTGTTCCTCCACAGCATATCCCTCATTACATGTGGTCATGTAAGACACACAGAGGAATGAAACCGAACATTTGAAGCGCTTTGATAAAGAAACATCACTGTAATAAAAGAATCCACTGCAGCATCTCTTCAAGAGACTCACTCTTCAGGGGATCAGACAGCTCAGACAGTAGGGCAAATGAATCACATAAGAGGACTTTACAGGTACTGATTTGAAATGAAATACATCATTGTTGGTAACCCTGGAGTTTACAAAGTAGCCAGCCATTTATATGTACTGCAAGAAGCGGTTTAACCCTCTGAAACAATAGTCAACCTGGCTGGGTTTCAGGAAGTTTTCAGATATGATAAATACATGTAAAGGAATCAGTGCAGCGTCCTTTCAGTAGTTGATGACATAGTTGATGAACTTCACATTAGACATAGACACATAGTTTGAGATATACTGCAGTCAGTGAATGAACTGCTGTAAGGAGTAAAAAGCAGGTAAGTAGAAGCAGGCCCCCTAAGGGAGGTTATTACACATTGCCTCGGTACTGAGTTAATAAAGTTCCAGGCAGCTAGACGTCTTGGAAGTGTCTGACTGCTGAGATTCCCTATGGAAACCATATGTAAAATAACTCATTACCAGATAAATTAGTTTTTTTTAGATTCTTTAGAATAGTGTGTAATTAAAGAAGTTAAGAAGTTCACAAAAACACAAATATTGGCCATCTGGAAATTTACCAATTAGGTAGTTTTGGATGACTTTAATTAGATTAGATGAGTAGCATCGTTAGCATCAGTAAATCTTATCACAGTAATGATCTGTCTTGGGTGCTCATAAAAGAAAGTCCCTTAATTACAAGACAATTTTAAGTATAAAGCACACTAGGATAATCACTTTTTCCCCACTGTGTATCTATTTGGCATTCAGGAAGACTGCAGAGAGCAATTAGCCTGACAAAACGCATCCACACATGTCCGAGCTGTCCATTATGATCACAAACTTCCTCTGTGGCTTTTGTTAAAATGTTTAAAGAGAAGCTTAATTATCTGCTTTTGAAAGTTTGTGTTATGTTTGTGAAAAAAAACAGTCAAAGTCCTAAGGAGTATATTTTTTATTGCTGAAAGCAGTCCAGTTTTCATTAGGAATGAAATGAGGAATGCAGCAAACGACCTGAAAAACACTTCAAGCCTTTACACACACTATACTCTCCAGATGCTGTCAGTTTTAATATTCCCAGAAAAAAATAAACTACAATCCACATCAGCACAACTGAAATTGCATTTTGTTTCTAACAGCATGGTGTGTTCAGAGCCTGCTTTCAAAGTACCAATGGTAGATATGGCTGTTTGTCTGCAGTGTCATGTATTACACAGTAACACAGCACTGTGCTGTAGAGTTGCCTCAGTGGATACATGATTGAGGTACAACAACACATAACACAACACTCAGCGGCACCATCACAGACAGCACGAGAGACTGGTCACACAGCGAATAGGTCTGCTGGTGTGTCATGTTATTTATAATGACAGAGAGATGAAGCTGTGATGGCCCGTTTCTCTTTCTGTGCGGTTAAAGGAATAGTTTGACATCTACGATATTGTAAACTTGCTTATTTACTTTTAGGCTACACAAAAAAGAGCCAATGTCCTGCCCTGTGAACCCCACAGGTCCTTTTTACAGGAAAAATGAATGTTGCTTTATGGTGAAAAACTGCTTATTTTTTGATCCAGCTTGAAATGTTCTATGAATTACATGGATTGTCAATTAAAAAAAAGCAGTTTGTTGTAAAGCTGGAACAGAAATGTTCAGAGAGAATAAATGAGGTAAAAAAAAAAATCAGTCTAGCCATTATATGAAAAAAGATTAGTGGTCTTTCTAATCACACATTTTCATGCTGACAGTTTACAACAAACTACTTTCTGGGCTACAGAAGTGTGTGTTAAATTCACAAACATGAGAGTAAACCAATGGAACAGTTCAAACAGGAACAAAAAACACTTTGTCACCATTGACCGTATTTTTAGATTTTTCTGAAGTTGTAAGGAGTGGGGCAGGAGTTAGCAACTTTTTAGCGTAGCTGGGTACAAAGACAAAAATCAATAGCTTGGCTCCGTCCAGAGGTAACACAACCACAATGAAGGTACAGGTTATATTTTGTGACTTTGCGTTGATAAAACATTTAAGAGTCTTATACAGTGTTGCTTGTAGCCTCATGGTTGCATCAGGTTTTCAGGAACTTCCTCCCCCTAATAAAGTTAGTCTGATTTTATCATGACACAGCCAGGCTGGTTGGTTCCAGTCTGTGTGCTAAGTTATGCTTGTGGTACATTGGATCTACTGTACAAACAAAAAGGTTTTAAATGTCGCTTTTACCTTAAGACAGGCAAATGTCAAACAACCCCTGTAATTTTAATTTTCAGCAGGCTCAGCTGATCAGACCCACTCTGCTGCTAAATAAACATGCTGAATGAGTGTAGACAAACTCTGTGTGGAACACACCATCAGCATCTATAGGAATATTTTTGTAGTAGTTAAAACACTACAGGTTTAATTCTTCAAACTCCTTGTCCAGCAATACAGGATTCAACAGCCCTCCCCGACCCGAAAATATGATTTCCACCAAATGAAATATCACTCTCTGAGACAGTACAGTCTAAATCAAAACCAAGATTAGTTATAATACTGGTTAACAGAGGAATTCTGTGTGAAATGTTATTGGTTCTAGTATCACTCATATCCCACCCCACACCCACTAAACAAAGAGTCATGCTCTGGTCTATAAAGAAAATTCAGGTTTGCATTTTTAAATCTCCAGCTGCTCTGAGAGCCAAATGGCTGCTCCAGTGAATGACATCATATCAACAGTGCATCTTGTTTGTTTTAACCTCCTTTTCTAAACTTTGGCATCTCAGCTGTGAGGTCAGTTATTGAGGAAACGATCGAACACCAGTCAGTTTAATTATTCCAGGCTGATAGAAGTTACTTTGTTCGTTCATCTCTGAGAACTACATGCCAGATATAACGTTTAAATCAAACCAAACCAAACCCATTCCTAGAAGCAAAGCTATAGAACAAGCTTCATGGAGAAACAAAACGATGAGGTGGAGCAGAGGCACAGCGTGGAATACATGGATATGCTTTGTTTAGTATAGGAAGAATTAGATGGGCTGGATTAATTAGATCATGTCAATATACAAAGAAAGACATGAGGAGTGGAGTGGCAGGAGAAAAATGAGCAGAAATACTAGTTTAGGAAAAACAAGGAATGAAAAGTACACTGGGCCAGATGGGGAAACGTTGGGGAAGAGGAACAATTTATTTCTTCCTGCGTCCCTCTAAAGCTACTCGCACTCATTTTCCCGAAGGACATTGTACATGTTGACAGTGAAGCCAGATGGTTTATCGTCCTTCCATCTTGGGTGTCCACACCCCTCGTCTTCATCATCCCCATCCTCATCGTCATCTGCGTCACGGTCTCTCTCTTCTTCTGGCTCAGTGCTGGACTCTCCATCTTCCTCATCATCCCTGTCCCCAGCTTCTTCTTCATGAGTTGCCCTTCCTTGTAGAGCCATAATGTCTGGCAGGTCTGGATGATTTTCCCAGTGTTCTGCAGACCGTCAATAATACATTAATGCTGCCTACCTTCCATTTTAACTTTTTATACACATTTGAAATGAGGAGAGTCGAGCATCTCTTACCTCTCAGGCAGCTGTAGCCAGGTGGTCTGAGGCAGAGGCACAGTCTACCATCAATGGCCAACCTAAGAAGACTATTAGCTGCACGGTAAACATCGTTGCGAGCTGCTTTTGCTGTCTTGTAGCCTCTCCTCTCTGCCCAAGCTACAGAACAGAAATAAAGGGATCAACAATAACCAACAACATCCCATCATATTGCTGACCTGTTTCCAAATACTGTGTGCTGCTTCACTAGGTCTTATTTTGCTGAGGTAGTAGGAAGGTAAAAGCTGTGTGATTAAATACCGCCTTACCCTCACACACATCCCATGCAGTCCAGCTGGGCTCAGGCCCCTCCTTTACTTGCTGGGGTTTATTCTCAAGCAAACTGGGGTGTTTAAGCTTCAGTATATTAAGGAAGGTGGTCCTTTGACACAAATAACCAACCGAGCTGTAGGGGTCCTGCAGCTGAGAAACTGGGTAGATGCCTGCCAGAATCTATGAAAACAAGAAGAAAAAAAAATAATTAAAAAGAGACCCTAACTCTGTAAGTATCCAAACACAACCTAAAAACCTATAAGCTGCCACCACACAGAACAATTCTGGGATTCTCCAAGAGCCTTTGAAGGACACTTAAGGGGGGCTGTGTAAAATAATAATCTTGTTTCCTGGATGTGTGAGAGGTTTCATTCAACAAATTTACCTTTCTAATGAACCTAATCCAGAAAGAAAATGTGTGAATTTGTGATTAGGTACACAAACATGGACTTGTACCTGTAACTGTTTATTAACACGGGAGGGGAAGACCAGCCCAGGGCAGTCACAGAGTTTGACCGTCGGGGTGAGGTAGTAGGTCTGGAAGTATTTTGTGTGGCCTGGGGTTCGAGACACGCTCACCACTTTCCTCCCCACCAGGCTGTTTATAACAGATGATTTTCCAACATTGGGAAAGCCTAAAAGAAGAAGTATGTGTTAAAATATTGAGAAGTTTGCTTTGGTACAAGTTTTTGTGAATGCAACTGAAAACTCTCAAAAACTCACCTATGCAGCCCAGTGTAAGAACTCCGTCTTTGTAGAGCTCCTGTGATGGGTTGCTCATCTCCATTGCACTGTCACTTTGATGCTCCATTAGCACAGAATCTGCTCCTTCATCTGACCGCTCTCCCTCCAGTCGCTCGGCAACAGCATCTCTCTGAATCTTCTGCTCCCAGCTGGACAAGTCAACTATGGAAAGAAAATAACAAGAAACAT
The DNA here is from genome assembly GCF_900634625.1 of Parambassis ranga. Classification (NCBI taxonomy): domain Eukaryota; kingdom Metazoa; phylum Chordata; class Actinopteri; family Ambassidae; genus Parambassis; species Parambassis ranga. The sequence continues at coordinate 13,525,632 of NC_041036.1, forward strand.
TTCGAGAACCAGCACAACTGGACCCCTACACATGAACAACAACAACTTCATTACTTTTGAAGAAATACAGCAGACAGACCTCGCCCTGATGTGATCTCCTGGCAGGCCTTCAGAATATCTAGAGGACCCCCAGCATGACTCCAATCAGCCATCCTCCTCATCCTCTTTTTCTGAAGCACTATAAACAAAGAAGATATGTGATGTGGTTATGTGGTGCAAATAAAACACAGCACTTTGTTTACGGCTCTGAAACAGGTTAATGGGTCTGATCTGATTCAATGTTTTACATATCTCTCTTACTCTTCTTCATAACCTCTTCTACATCCTTCTCCTCACCTGTACTATAAGGCTGTCCGGGGTGGGAGGTGAAGCAAACTATGTGCAGGTGGGGAAACTGTGAAGTCATGTAGTGTTTCCAGGCAATCACCAGCGGGGGAGGACACAGGTCAGCTTTGTTCAACACCAGGACCACCTGCTTCTGTAGATCTCCTGTGATGTAGTGGTACAGTGTCGGAGGGAATTGTAGCACCTGGGTGGTTCACAAGAGGACACCCTTGTATAAATAGCAAGTATGGCTTATTCAACAACTAAATCCCTAAATCATATCATTAGTAATAGTAACAAGCCAAAGTTAGCTCTGCACTACAGCTGGAGACACAAAGTAAGTAAGTTTGGTTTTTAATGTGAAATTAAATCATGTGCAGCAGATCACACATTAGACAAAGTGGTTAATAAAATGTGATCACATAGAAGTGAAGTAAAATTCTCATAAAACTCAGGTCTCTAAAGGTGCACAGCAAGTGTTTTAAGCAGAAGCCCAAAATCTGTGTCATTTCTCTCATTTGTCTCGTTTGTAAATGTGTCACTCTGTTGTCGCTTTTGGCTTGTATTTTCTGTGCACACTAAGGACTGTTATTCCAGCAAATTAGTCAGGAAAAGGACCAAAAAATAATGAACAATGCATTAGATAGAGATATTTCTTGACTGTGTCTCCATCTAGTGGCCCGATCCATCCTGCAGGCTTTACCCTAGAAGCTCACCTACCGGATGCCTAATATCAACGATGAGCAGGATGACATCTGACATCTCCAACACCCTCCATAGCTGTCTCCATGTCTAAATGACATAAAAAATGAAGAATGAGAAGGCAGTTGACAACAAAGATTTACCAAAAACAGACACAATAAAAAAACTGAATTATGACTATAGGACGTATTCAGCACAGTGACATATTCCCATTTCCCTCTTAAAGTCAAAAAATGTGTTACAGCAGATGTAAGCTAATGCACCAATTAAAATTATTATAAAATAATATTGAGTGCTAACTGCTTACAAACTTGTTCAAACAACCATCTTATTCATTCCAAGTTATTCCACTGCCATCTTCAGCCCACTTAAAAAGCTATCATCTCTACTGAGATCCGCTTATTACACTACCTGCTGCTTCAGCTGTAATGATCTACTAATGATCTGCAGAGTGAAATATAGTGTTTTCACAGCCTGAAAAACCTGCACAACAACACAGCAGGTAGATAATATTTGATTCTGCTTTTCACAGAGGAAAATAGCAGATAATATGCAGGTATGTCCTGAACTTATTTCTAATCTCCATGCAAACCAAATAAAGTTACCAGTACGTGGTACATCCTGGAGCCATTTACTCAATGTCATTCTGAACAGATATGTCTTTACAAAGAAAGTGGCAAAACAAGTCAACTGGGTCAGCTAATTTACGCTGTTGTCAACAAGTTCAATGGGATTCACAAACACTGATTTTGCACAGAAAATGTGTTCAGCTTTTCTTCCACCTAAAACCAAATATCACAGAACAGGGACCATGACCGCAGACATGTGTAAAGTTCACTACATTACTTCCAGATTGTGCTCAAAGTGGCTGAGTGAGCCAGGTGGGTTTCTTGAGTGCAAGTCATCCAGGAACTCTCTGTACGATTTCTCCTCTTTCCTCAGCAGGTTCTCTCTTGTCATTTCATAATTCCAAGCGGGCCGTCGTGGGAAACCAAGACCTGAAAGTGAATAATCAAGTTTTAGCATGTTAAGCACTGACCCACTTCATTAGCCCAATCTGCTCCTCTATTTGGCTTATTTCAAGGCTGTCATGCGGAGAGCACTAAAACATTACAGCCAGACCTTTCTCTGAAGGGTAGATGTCATTGATCTCAACTTCAAGTTCTTTGTCTGAGACTGGCTGCAGCACTTTCTCTCTGGCCAGCTTCTTCCTCCTCTCCACCTCTTCTTTACTCTCTTTCTCAAACTGCAGATGGAACCTGAAAAATGGAGTTAAAAGGGGATGTATAAGTATATAAGTATAAAGTGCTGAACTATTTACTAGACCCACGTCATTTTTATTAAAATTAATAAACTTAAATTTGTCTCAATTTCTAATAACAGACACCTAATATTAGAGGTGCACTGGGACACAATGTCACCCATCAGTTCAGCTTCCCATGGGGACAAGGGCTGTGGCGTAGCTTCAGCAATGCTAAAAACACTGGCTTCATATGATAATGACAATTCAAATAATAATAAGAAATTAACTAGCACAAAATCTGTACTTTTACAAATATAATGTATATTATTCTCAAAGTTAGCATGAATACTGATACTGACAACTCACCTGTTGGGGTCATATCTACCTTCTCTGGTGAATGGCTGCTGATTTATTTTTCTAACATCAGTAGTCTCACTGTCTGAGGTATCTGACTGATGCTCTCCTCCTCGCTCCACACTGGCATTGCGGCTACTCGGCCCAGAGCCTGTGTCACCTAGGAAACAAGCAAACTAAGATTAGAGAATGAAATAATAAAGACTAGAAAAGCATTTCCTGAAGAAAATGCAAGTTTGATTGCCACAGCTGAAGCATTGCTTTGAATGCTGATGTGAAGGATTGCTCTGAATTGCTGAGGCTGTGTGATTTGAATGTGGAAAAGTAGTATACAGCTGAAGGATGATCAATAAGACAGATATAATGCTTAAAGTCTGATAAAGACTACAAATATGGCTGCTTTGAATGGTTTCTTGAAATTTGCAGGAGTAGCATTTTGCAGAAGACATGGTTTGAAGGGCTCTCTCATTGACTCCCATGTTAATTTGAGGGTGGAAAATGTTTAATATTTGTAATTATTATTGAAGGTTTCCGGGAATGTCCTGAATGAGCTGAATCTTTTGAATGGTCAATGCATTCTGAAGCTGAGCCAAAAAACGTACGGAATAATAACAAGCCTAGCAACGGTAATCAAACTAAATATTCTAAACCTGCTTCCAAGTGAAAAATATTAAGCCACTTTTAGTTATTTGTTAGTTTGACATGTAATGCTATGTTCATTGCGAGCACTTACTTACTGTACATCACAGTACATAGAAATCTTGAAACCGACACCACTGTTCGCGAGCCTAAAGACAGTACCCTATCCCATGACAGCTAATCATTTGGCATAATATCTGTTGTCGTTTATAACTTAATTTATAACTAATTATTTAATGCTTTTGTGACAAACAGGCAAGCCTTTATTACTCTGAATGTTCTGGTTAAGTTCGAAGGCAACTTAACTGCACACTGCTTTATACCGTCAGCCACCACAAACACGGACATTAGTTTTACATGCCAAGGACGTGCTCTGACAGTAACATTACAGGCAATACACTATTTAAAACCACACAGACACAAAGACAAGCCGCTCGTAGCTTAACTATTTTCAGCTGTACAGCACGAACCCTTAGCTAACTGCTAACGCTAGCATGCTAGTGCTAACAGCGACATGTCTTTACCTCTTTTTCGTTCCCGTTTTACTTGTAGCTGTTTCTTCTTCTGTTTGTTGCTGAATGGCTTTTTTCTCGGCATATTTAAAAAAATAAGTTGGTTGCTATATTCAACTGTGTATCGCTGTCTATACCTTCACACACAGCTTTCTTGTTAACGTTATTTACATGAGTGAAGTTTCTCGACTCCTACACTTTTCAGTGACGCCATATCCACTGCAGACTGCGGAGAATGACGGACGAAACCAACTGCACGTCCTACCAAAACTGTCAATTTGGAAAAAAATCTGGGTTTAATTTACATTAACGTAAAAGGACAAAACTATACACGAGTATATAAGCTCAAAGTGCGCATTGGTATAGTCCAATATAACAACGCTATTAATGAAACGAACAGCAAACCCCTGCACTGTTGTGGTACAGTCCACTTTTGTAAACACCTCACACAATTTGCACATTCCAGCAGACACACTGAAAAAGAAATATACCTGATGCACTGTAGCATGGTATATTGCAAAACAAGCAGCAACCTCTCTATTAGCAAATGTACCCATAATTCATATTTTTAACAAAAGAAAAAGGTATTTTGCAATACTGAATGTTAATTAAACCTAATGTAAAAGAAAAAAAAATCTTCTTTGACATTTACGGATATAACTATTTTGCCACTAATGTGAAACAAATTAAATATGTTTCAGATTGTTTATTGTATTATAAGCAGAAAAACACACATTTCAGATGTGTCAATATGTCTATAAAGAAGTAATATAAACAGTTACCGTAAGTATAATAGCAAGAGCACATTTGGATAACACTACACACATAGCAGTACAACAGGATTACATGAAACGTAAACTGGCTCGGCACTCTGCCACTGGTCATGTGATGACCCACAAATAGGTCTACACGCAGATGACCACATCCTTTAACAAACATACTTTATAACCTGGCAGTATATATGTCTTTATATACTTGATTGATTTTTTTTTGTTTCCTGAAAAGGAAATAACCTCCATGTCCCTTTTAAGATTAAAAAAGATCACAGACGTGTATGTAACAACATAGCAGAGGTAAGAAGTGATAACACTGTATGAAAGTATAAAAATTTACCTTCACAGTCAACAGCCAATGTCATCAGCAGAGTTACCATAAATTGATATAGCCCAAGCTGTAGTTGTAGGGAAGAGCAGTGGGTGATAATATCACAGAAGCAGTCTTTTAGACGCTTCCTATCATAAAACCATCACTGTGATGGACTGAAACATACTTTATTGCAGCCTTTACATGCACTTTCTATTCAGACAGGACAGTTAAGCAAAAGGAAATTAACTGAAACAAGGCAAAAGAAAAGAAACAAACTCAAAAAACACATAACAAAATTAGTCTTCAGTATGCTGTCACAATAGACTTTGTCCAGTCTGCCTCCAATCATAATTTAGGCACAGTCATGGGTTCCAAAGTTTCTGTTTCATCTTAGTATTGCTTTAATCCATTGACTCTCAAGCATCCATTTCCTGTTATTTTGAATAAATTCTAACCAATACTCCAATACGCCCTTCTTTCACCAACTCTAAGAGTTAAGGTGGTCCACTTGAATGGTGGATGCTGACACAGTCAGACAGAGGTCCTTGTGGGAAGCAATGTCAGCTGCGCTGACGGGTTTGTACTGAATGTCACTGGCAGACACTGTCTTGTAATGATGAAGGTCAAATGGACAGGAGATTTCTGTCTGAGGGTAGCTGCTCTGACTTTGTCCCTGCGGGCCTCCACCTGCTGCTCCATTCCCAGCTCTCCCAGGTCGACTCGATCCTCCATCTGCACTCTCTACCCGGCTCTGAGCTCCAGCCTGGCCCTGGGCCTGGCTTTGGTTCTGTTGTGTCGGCTGTGCTGTCATGACTGCTGGTGCAGTCAACTGGTCTGGGTTGTGTTTCTCCATGTGTTTCACCAGATACGTCTCCTGAGATGAGGGGAGGATAGGTAGAGGGGAAACAGTGGACACATGACTACACGGTGTAAAGTAGCTGCCAGGTGTCTGATGCCAGTGAGGCGTTTCATAGTGTTTCATGTAGAAATGCTCTTCAGAAATGGACATTTGTCTTACTGAGGTGTAACTGCGGTTGCAGAGACCACATGAGTAGATCCTGGCGTGTTTGACCGTGTGTGTGGACATGTGCACCTCCAGGCTTGCTGCGTCTATGTATCCTTTATTGCAGTTGGGGCACTTGTAGGGTTTGTCTTTGTTGTGTTGACGCCGATGGGACTGGGGAAAAAATTGTTATTGAAAAGAAGATAAAAAAGTGTCACAGTACAAGGCGTGTTATACCAAAACATTACATGCACTGCATGCAGACGAATAAATTCTTTCACACCTGTAAATTAGAGAGTTGTGTGAAGGATTTCTCACAGCCAGGGTGGGCGCACTTGTATGGCCGATCTCCAGTGTGAATCCTGAATAAAAAACAAACAAACACACACATGTGCATACACAGACTCCTATCACTTTCCAAGTGATCTAACCTGACCATGCATACACATGACACAGGCTGAGGAGAAACCCAAGACCAGTGGCTGACTTACCTGCTGTGCTGCTGAAGGTGACTGAGCTGTCTGAAGCATTTTTGGCAGTACGAGCAAGTGTAGGGTTTCACTCCAGTGTGGATGCGGATATGCTGGGCCAGGTAGCTCGAGTTGGCAAATGACTTGGTACAATGGGGACACTTGTGTGGCTTTGACTCTGTGTGGTTCCTGATAAAGGCAGATTAGAGGGTGAAGGAGAAATGGACACAAGATTGTAAGGGTAAAGTGAAGAACAACAAGTGAAGAAAGTGAAGAACACGATCAATTTGTCCAAACCTTTCAAGAAAAACATAGTTTGTAAAAATGTACTGTAATCATGAGTCTGATCGTTATATCAAACGATACGTATCACCTACATATCCGACATAACCATCACAATGTAAAATGTTTCCCAAAATATTGTAGGTCTACCAAAAGAGACAGGGCTTCTCCTGTTTTTACCTTCTACTTTCTAAATAGAGCTAATTATACTTTATCCTTCATCGTGCCGAAAAAATGAATATGTCTGGCCCACCTGAATTAGATTTTTCCAGATTTAAACATGGATGTTCTACAGAGATTCATTTACAATGTATTTACACTGTATGCATCAGCTTTTCATGCCTCTAAGAAAATAATTGATAAAAAAAGGGGGAAAACAGCAGAGCATGAAAGCAAAGCATGGCAGCAAATGGCTTCAATCACACATCACTACTCAATGAAAAGAGTGAGGAAAAAGCCTTGATAAGAACAAAAATATGTACACAATGGGTTATTCAATGGCACTAGGTGCACCTATGATTGTTGTTTAAGTATATTATGTATATGTGTGTTTATGGAGGAAGCAGTGGCAGAAGAACAGACACGACATGCACAGAAAAGAAAGTGATGGAAGGACACTACAATGCAGTGCAAAGAGTATGCAGGGAAGCAAGAAATGAATAAAAAGGGTTTATATTCCTATTGCACAAATTAAATTATTCAATAGAACACCATGCATTTTAAATGTTCAGTTTGGTAATATTAGAAATCAGGAAAAGTATTTTTTAAGGGCAAAGCCCCAACTTGAAAGGTTTCATTTGAATTCTAATCTTCCTGAAAAGGTCACTGGATGGAACTGGTAGCATGCGAGCCAACATCCACATGGCAATGTAATATGCATCTGCACGCCACTACACTTCTTCCCCATGGGGAAAAGGATGACAAAAGTCTTCTAAAGTAGACTTTGCAGGACAAGTTAAGAAGGACAGGGGATGCTGTACGGGGTTGGTATTGGGGAGGGTGGGGTCTGCAGTACCGTGTGTGCTGCTGTAAGTGACTGAGCTGCCTGAAAGATTTCTGGCAGTAGGAGCAGGTGTAAGGCTTGGCCCCGCTGTGGATGCGGATGTGCTGGGCCAGGTAGCTGGAGTTGGCGAATGACTTGGCGCAGTGAGGACACTTGTGAGGTTTGGCCTCTGTGTGCGACTTGGAGTGGATCTGCATATCAGACTTATTGAAGAAGGTCGCCGCACACATCCGGCACCTACAGGCGGAGAGACACAGAAATGGGAGGACGGGATGGAAAAACAAGGGAGGAAAGAAAGAAGAGGGAAACATACACAAAAGAAAGAAAACAGATGGAGATGGGGAGGAGGAATTAGGAAGGAGGGATAGAAGAAGATAGGACAATGAAGCAATGAGAGTAAATGAAAAGAAATGGCATAAAAGAAGGGAGACAGAAATGGGTCAAACCAAATGTAAAAGACACAACCAGACAACACAGAAAGATGTGGAAGGAGAAGTCAGTGAAAAGTGAGGGGAAAAGATACGTAGATACTATAAAAAGTGGAAGAGCAGGACACAGGAGTGTGAATCACAACTCAAAGAGCATGCTTTATAAAGCAGAGAGGACAGCAGAGGGCAGGTTCATGTCCGGTGTGTGCAGAGGCAGAGAGCGTCTATGAAGCACTGATGTATTTGTTTTCTCAAATACATTGAGGAAAAAAGAATCAACCATCCACTATAAAGCAGGCATGTTCTGCCACAACATGCAGTGTTCAGAAGAGGTGTCTGTGTGTGTCAGGTGCTTGTATGCAGCAGTGCCTAGCTCATCTAAAGAAGCTGAATATCTGTAAGCTAATTTCAACAGGAGACAACAGGTGTACTTGCATTCCACAGCCAGAGCAAGGACAAATGGAGATGCACAGCAAGTTTTCTGATTTTGTTTTATTTTGCATCATACCTGTACGTCTTATTGCCGTCCTTTGGACCATGGTCTTTATCCTCATTTGACAGGTCATATGGATCTCCAGGAGGATGCACCAAAGTTGTCACCTATCGAAAAGAAAACTGCAATTAATTATCCAGTTTATATTATCGCCTTTTTCTCTCTGCATTTCCAACTGTCCTCTTACATGGTCCCCTGCAGACAGATGAGCCAGTATTAGTGTTTCATTTCCTGGTCCACCTAGAGGACCGACCCTCGTCTCTGTTAACTTCTTCTTTCTTCCTCTTTTTGATGGCGCAGGCATCACGACCACATGGGAGGTCCCATCCCCTTCTTTTTTGTCTAAAACAAGACAGAAATGGAACAGAAGAAGGATCAGCAGCTAACTGGGAGTGGAACAAGAAAAAAACATTTTCCTCTCTACATTGGTCTGGATTGACACTCGGCTGAAAATGCTGCGATAGGTTTAATGTTTTTATTCATTACTGAAGTTTCTTTTGAATAAAAAAATAACAGACACTAATATTTAAAAAGCAAGTTGTAACAGCATCTGTTGCACTAGAAGATATTTGTCTTTTTTTCTCAGAAAACACTTAAAAGCAGAAAACAAGGTAGAAGCACAGGCTGGATGAGAAATTAGATTATTCAATATCAATATAAGTTTTTCTGTTCTTTTTTTGTTTGTAGCTACTCAGATCAATTTGTGCTTCGATAACAAGAACTGAACTGTTCATAACTTGGAGATGCTATTGACACACATACTAAACAAAAATCCAATATTATTTTCACTCAGACAGTCTGAGCATTGAAAAGGGCTCAGCTTCATTATGTTGAATAAGTTGTGTTTTTGTTGTGACTCTTGAGGACAGTAGTGTACAAATCACAAGAGGTTATCAGGGATCAGTGCTGACTTTGAAATATCATCACTTTAGGGATGTGTCATGTTTAATGTACACTTAAAACACTTTAGTCAGCCACTACATTACAGCGATTATTTTAATATATTTCTTTTACCAAAGTCTTAAAGGTAGGGTAGGAGATTTCATTCTGATGCACTTTTTGTTAAATTACTGTAACTTCTCTTTACAATCCGATAGCAACCGATTAGTTCGGCAGTTTTGCATTAAAAAGAAGAATATTAATCATCTTTGGAAGCTATAAAACACTAAAAACATCAGACAAACATCAAACATCTTCCTGCTCTGCGTGCACCAGAGAGGTACGTGCATGATGGCCGAAGTCACAGACAGTAGCTTGTCTTCAGGTAATACCATTGACAGTAAAATCTATGGACAGAGCTTCCGTGACGTCACCCGTTTGTTTCTGAAGAGCCGTTTTGAGGCTCGGTGGGAGGTTCCGGGACGTGCTGACCGCCGCCATGTTGACAGCGTCACGTCCGCCAAAACTCTCAAATATGGACAAAGAGGGGGAGCAGGAAACTCACGCTGTGATACGGCAACTGTCTGTCACTCAAGCGGCAACGCCCATAATTAGGCGTAATTTTAAGTCCGAATACAATTGAAACGAGTGGGCTGTAAAAAAATTCACCCCCCCTACAATTGACACTAGAAGAGAACCTATCATCTGAGACCAGAGTGGTTTTTTTGTACCAGGCTGTAAACATGTTAATTTCTGCTGTGAAATCGGCCATTTTAACATGGGAGTCTATGGGAAATTACTCGCTTTTGGAGCCAACCCCCAGCTGTTGCAGCGTGAATTACAAGTTTTGACACTTCCGCATGGGCTTCCACTTTGAGCCCTGAAGGTTGCCGCTTGGGTAATACATGTCCATGTGGTTGGGAGGCGTGGCTTCGGGCTGAGCTCCAAAGAAAGGGGCGTGTGTTTACTTTCGAAATCTGGCTGACTCTGAGTTTTCAAAATCTCCTACCCTACCTTTAATACTTAATGCAACCTGCAACTATCATCGACCAATTTAACCGATTATACCCTTTCCCACTGAATAAAACCAGATGTTAGTGGGTTTTTTAGATCTGGTGTGAAAGGGGCTTGATATTCTATAATGTACCTTAATTTGTACATTCATATTTCTACTGCATTACAGACATTAAACGATTTTATTTAAAAAAAAAATACAATAACATGTATGGTTGTATCACCTGAAGAGTGGAGCGCTGAAACGATCATGGTTGTAGCTGGATGTCCGGAGACGAATGACTGAGAGGAGGTGGGAGAAACAAGCGTTCCCTGAGGTGTTGTGATTACCAGACCAGCTGCAGAGACAAAAAGGATTACAGTCAGAAATGAACAGGGTCCTTTAAGTTCAGGAACTTCCTCCAGGGAAGAGCCCTACTCTTCCCTCATCTGAGGAAAACCCTGAGGATGTAGCATGAGCTGACATACACAGATTTTCCTTTTACTCCCAGTTGTTCTCCTGGCAACATTTGTTCCCGTTAGCTAAATCATTTAATGCACTGCTGTTACTTTATGATTCAAAACTTAGGCTAGGCACTAAATCCAGCATCAGCATTGTTTTGATATTCACTCAAATGGCTGACAGACCCACCTGCTGTCATGATGCCTGTGGAGGGGACAGGCAACACTGTGATGTTCTGAGTGCTGTGAGGAGGATGGAGGTGTGCTGCACCACCAGCCTGCCCTCCTCCATCTGTCTTGGCCCCAGGATTGGGGATGGTGAGGAGTGCCGTTTGGTAGGGGGATGCAGTGGATGGAGCGAAGGAAGCATTCTTTTCATGTTGTTCTTTCACCTTGTTTAGGAACATAGCATTCTCAATCTGCCAGGAAAGAGAAGTTTCTGTTAATCTGTCGACTTCTCATGGTTACACAAAAGTTAAGAAAGATCTATTACTGTGAATGGCAAGTATTACAGTGTGGTTTAGAATAACTATGTGCCATACAGACGGATAAATACCGTAAGGACATGTCACAGGGGAATAGGAACCTTTAGAGGCACACAGTGTGTTTCTACTGCAGGAACAAGTATTAACTGTGTAAAGGGATGCGCTCTGGCCTAACTGGTTAAACCAGATGAGAATGCACATGATCGAAGCATGTGGAATTATTGTGCGTGCGCACACACACCACTCATACTGTAGTTCAGTAGACTATAATGCAGTGAATGCACAGAAAACAAATATAGTCAGAAGGAACCTTTAAGTTCCCTGAGAAAAGCAACTAACAAACTCAAGTTTAGATGCAGACTTGGGTTAATTATTCGTTTAAGTCTACTCTCTGAAGAGTCTTGTTTAATTCAGCTATATATACAGTAAGTATAACAACCTCAGAGGTCTTTTCCACTCTTACCTGTCCTGGTACAGTAGGGACAGGAGACCAGAAATATGATGAATTAAAGTGAGAATCTTCCATCATTTCTGCAAGGACACAAAAGCAGCAAAATTAGGAGGCTTGACAGGCCTAACTAATAATAGTACATCAAAATCAGTTAAAAGGTCAATCCAAACAAACTTAAAATCATGTAAACAAAAATGAAATACAGTCTAACTTTTTTAAAACTTTTGACTTGCTCTATATTTAGTCTTCCCTCAGTGATTTATAGTATGAGGAGTGGACAAAATATAAGTTAAAACAATTCAATGACAACACAAACTACAGATGCCAACAATGGCCATAAAACTGAAGCAGCAGTACATCCATAAAGCAGAAATTTTGACCTTCAGAATTTATTGGGACATCTCTTTCATCAGCCTCATTACATTAAAACCACAAAAACATGGCATCACATTTCCCCCCACAATGATTTATAAATCATAAATGTGGCTTTATACTTTACAATCCAATGCGATGGATTGTTTCACACACCAACGAGCATAAGCTAAATCAATAAATGTGAATAATGTATTATTTCTTTAAGCCCCTGTCTTGAGCAGACTGTCCCGGCAAACGTTCCAAAATGGTCCCACCCTCTATGTGCATCGTATTACTAAAATAACACAAAATCAGGTAATAAAGCTGTATTCAGCCGACACTGTACTCAATATGATATTACAGGCAGAATTATGGTTTACTGAGTATTTCTTCACTTAGTGTAGCAGGAGATTTTTTTTCCTTCCTCATACCTAAATTTTAAACAGAGGCCTTAAACTATAACCTGATGTCATCTGTGGAAACACCTTTAAAAACTAGCTGTCAAAATAAAGCATCTGTTCAGACCATCTTCAACCACTGCTTCTTTCTGTTGCCACCAAACTTAAAATACAGCAATAACTCCTGGTGGTTTCTCGCTACATGCTGCCTCTTCCAAAAACCTTCTATTTGGCCACAGATGTATAGCCTGAAGCCCTGAAGCCTGGCAAGATGGACTCTTGTTTGACCAAGTGATCTGACAAAGGCTTCACACTCTAATTAAAACAGTAGTTAAAGGTAGAAAAAAGGAAAGATGTCAGTCTGGCATACTTGCCAACCCTTGTTTATTGGAGGCATGTTGAAATCAGTGTTAGACCTGAAGTGCCAACCTCCAACAACTGCAGAGCAGAAATAAACACGTCCGCATCTTCGTACAAAACATTGATTTTTCCCTCTATGGACAATTTCCTTGTTCATGATGTACATAAGGGGGAAATTTATATAACATAAGAGGGTGTCACAGCCACCCTCCCATTTACCTGTGGATGACATCACAGAGGGTTATTCATGTTTAAATTCAGCCTGTAGGTTTTACTGATATCATTTATGTTGACTCCACTAGAGTCACATTTGCCAGGAACCTGAAGCTGAAGCAGCTGAATAGAATGATTTCTGAACAGATCTGAGGGACTGCTGGAAGTTATGTTATGTACACTATGTACTAATACACTATGGTGTTTAACACGTTAAAAAACCACCAGTAGGAAAACAGCCAGAAACCATCCATATGGTCTGAAAAAACAAGATTCTGATTACATTCATAAATTCATGAATGAGATCATTAAACGGTAATAACCACGACGTAACGCAGCGTGAAGTTAAAGCTTTGTTACCTGCAAAACAAAAAAAATCAGTAATTGAACAATATTGAGGTGAATTCACAGTAAATCCATAAACTTGGATAAGTTGGCTCCACAGTGTGACATCGCGCTAACTGAACTACAAAACACCTACTTAATAAAAATGTTGCATATAACACATACATAATGTTTACAATAAGCCGCTGCTGAAGCGAACGACTCCATTTCGGATCCCTGCATCTTAATCAGGCCCTCCGTGCTGAGTTACATACAGTTAGCAGACAGACAGTGAGCCTGCAGTGCCCTCCCGCATGAGGAGAAAAATAACAGCAAAGAAAAAAACCAAAAGGATAAAAAAAACTGAAGCGAAGAGAAAAAAACCAATAGACCGTCCTCACAGACTTCCGGCTGTGTGGACGGGCGGAGAGGCGGCAGCAGCAGTGCGCTGCAAATCTACCCAAAATTACTACCGACTGCATGGAGAATAGTGGTGTTTACCGGTGCCGACGACCCAGTCTTCGTTCACGGAGCTCCACTGTGCCGGAAGGATTTGAAAACAGGTTTCAAATCTGTCCAAATTCCTTCAAATCAGTGAAGTTTTCCCTCCTCTCGTCTCTCTCTCTCTCTCTCTCTCTCTCTCTTTTTTCTCCCCCCCCCCTCCAGTTAGCCAGCTGCTTCGTCTAGCCTCACTTCCTCCGGATAAGGTCGTCAGACAAAAGGAGCGTGTGTGCCGACGTCACTTCCGTTTCGTTTAGAATAAAACTGTCTGCAGATTTGTGTCCTTCCTTTAGACAAAGTCTGGAGATGAAGCGTGTCTTTACGTGATGGCCTTTACTCTCCTGCATTCAGTTTGCAACGATGCATTCAGAGGCTGTCGGTAATAAAAGAATTCACCATGGTGCCTGTTGGAAAGTTGATAATTTGTGACAACAAAAATTAGACTAGAAACATGTAGATGAATGTGGTACGAAAAAAACACATTTAGAGGATGACAACTAAATACAAAAGTATATAACTCTTTATTTACGCTATAACATTTCCTTATAACTAATAAATACTACTACATAGGATACTGGATACTGGTAAGGCCTGGTAGTTGTTGTCAAATAGATTATTTAATTATGCTGTCATATGTTACTATGGTAGCCTATGCATTAACATTCTAGTAATTAATTTGTATTATTATTTATTTTTATTTGGTGTTATTCACGAAATGGTTCGTTTCGCTGTTGAAACCCAGAAAAACAAGCTGAGGTGAAAGCACGTGAATGCAGCACAGCTAGCTACTGTTCTGTCCTCCGGTTTGTTTAAAGGGATTTTCAGGTGCTGTGTTTCTGATTTATCCTCCTCTAACATCAAACCTTCCAAACACAGTCCTCTTATTTCGTGGATGTGAAGTGTTACAAACCACTGATGTACTCATTTATGAACAGTTATTTATTTAACACGGTTTCACAGGAACACCTGAACGCACCACATGATGGCGCTGTAAGGACAGTTATACACTTACTTGCTGAATCGTCAACATCCGGCGACACGTCTCCCAACTCAAAACACAACAGCGATCCTTCAGATACGTCTTCATTTATTTAAACCTTCAGACTGTTTGTGAAGCTTTCTGCCCAGCTGGCAGCCAGTGAGTTTACAGTGTAGTCAAACAGCAGCGCTCCAGGCAGCGCCGGCGCGTCAAATGGGGGAAGTGAGGAAGCTGCAGAAGAAGTTGAGACAGATTGAAAATCTGGAAATAAAAATCAGTCTCACCCCAGAGGAGAGAATCAAGGTACAGGAACGCTTCATGTGCGTGTTCATGTGATATCTGTGTATGTTAAACAAATCCGGAATAAATCTCCATCAGGTGAAACAAGGCTGCAGGAACATACACTGATGTAAATTAAAAACATTACAGGCAGTACAGTAGAGCTTGTGCCTGTTTAGACAGAGCTGGCACACAGTATCCAGCCTCACACACTGATGCTGATGTAGGGAAAAGTAAAGTGAGGCTTCTTAAATCAACAGTGCTAGTATCAGACAGGCAGTGATTAACATGAATTAATAATAACAGTGGATGAATAATTTGACAGATTTTGCCCTAGGAGCCTAGGAGATCAGAAGACCACATGCTGAGCTCATCGGGAAAATAATTACCTTTGGAAAACGTTAAGAGCAAAATGTGAACGCTACAAGATACAGCTGTGGCCTGAAACAATGTTTATTCTTAACTGAAGTGACACAGCGACACAAAAACATGCACAGTGTCCTTCACACTTACAGTTAAAGAGAAAATGATCATTTTAAATGACAAAATGAACCAAAACACAGAATAATTGTAAACATTAGAGTGTGATACAGTGATGTGAAGGTGTAACCGAGCAGTTTCATGCACTTTTCACCGAAGGCTGACACCATTAAGCAACATTAAAATTGCATTCACCCATTTATGCACCCATAATTATAACTGAACACAAAGCCTAAGGTAGAAGGACTCAATTTGAGAACATTTTGTACTTTCTACCATGGTTTTCTCTTACATTTTAACTGTTAGTCCAATGGTCAAGTGGCATACGGCTCATGTCTTTGAAGAGGCTGACGTCAAGGACCTTCAGAAAGTGATCCACATCATGTTATTTCACTGCACATCTTCATAGTAAACCCTGAGCTCATTTTTCCTTGATGAGAAAGTAATAGTCTGAGAGTGAACAGAGTGGTTGCTGGATGAGTTTCTGGATAACCATCCTCACTGAGAACTTGTGGACTGTCAGCTTCCCAGCCACCAGTCTTTATGATTTTTTTTTTTGCATTGGCTGTCTGACAGTATAGTGTCCCCTTTTTATGTAATGTGACCCTTTTCCAAAACAAAGATCATCATCTTACTCCGCCTCCTACGTGGTGGACCTAAGTCACATCCACACCTCCAAACTGCTGCAAAAATCTTTCAGCATGTGCCCCAAGCGCAGCAGACTTTCTCTTGACATGCCAAATTTGCTTTTCATCAAGAGCTGACACCCTGGGCATTTGAAGTTTGGTGTGAATAACGGCTTACTCAGCCCAGAGGCAATCTACTTTTTTTATTTGTTGATCTGTTGAGATCATGTTTTGGATCTCATCAGGGGTCTCCTTTGTGGTGACGCAAAGGAGTCGATTTTCAGGCTCTCTTTGTCAAGTTCAGTTCAGGCCACTTAGCTCATGGACATCCTGGAGTAATAAACCCTTGAGATCCAAAGACTAATGTTTCAGTGAGGATGGTTTTTTTTACGTTATGAACTTGGCGTATCCAAAATTACTCAAGGAGTTGATGCATGTTGCCCTAGCTGTATAATTCATCATCAGATTTTATATAGGGGTCAGAGGTTATTCCTCCCTCAGTGTTAAGACAGATGTTTCTCCTGTAATGTACTCTGTAGAACGCAGAAAATGCCCACAAAAGTAGAAGTTGATAAACTGAGATGTGAAAGAGTAAAAATTGGTGGAGCGGCCCTATAATAGAAGAGCTGATGTGAAATTTACATGCCCAGTTCACTCATTCATGCATATTTCAAAGCTCACTATCAGACAGGAGTGTGTTGCGAGCTGCAGCCTAATAAATCAAGACAGGCTGAACATGTTGGTTGTGCATATAAACAACTTGTGGATTTAGCAGCTTGGTTTACAACCAATCTCGTGCCTTCTTCTCTCTCAGATCTCCAGGAAGGCGGAGCTGCGTTCCAGATTGGCTGAGCTTCAGCTGCAGCTTTCTGGCCCGCAGCAAACTCTTGGGATTGTGGGAGACGGAAAAAAGGAGAAGATGAAAAGACAAGTGTAAGGAAGTGAGGGAGAGGTACCAGCAAAGGCGGGGTGGGGGGGCAGATGGAGGGGTGCGTAATTCTTCAAAAGCAACAACATTTGCTTTGAAGCCTTTGATATTTTTTGTATGTCTATCCAAACACACTGGAGGTCAAATTCTGTCACGCTTTTAGGAAATGGGAACTTTCTGCTGTTCATAATGTGTCATATAAACATCATTCAGGGATGTCATCCTCCTCTTTTTGGCCCCTCAGGGCTCTGAAATCAGCACGTGTGCACATTAACAAAAGTCTGAATGAAACACATTTACAATATTTTTTCACACAGAATAGAAGCTCATTAAGAAGTACTGTTTTTTGTTTGTACGGGACTTGGAAAAGCTCCACAGGTATCCCTGCTGTCACAAAGGATGCCGCGTGCAGTTTGCATCTTGATAATTTATTCAACTCCTGCTTTCTGCTCTGGCACAGAGAGGATGCCCCAGAGGCCCTTCCATCACAAACGCCTCCAGCCTCCAAGATCCTTAAGGGAGAAGAGGAGTCTAAAGCGCAAGCATCGCCAGCGCCGGCTGCCAGGCAGAGGGAGGCAGAGATAGGCAGACAGCAGGAAAGGACAGAGCCGGCCAAGGTGTCAGATTGCTGTCGAGACAAGTCAGGAGGCCGTCCCGACTTTGATGAGGAGCAGCAGCGACAGGAAGGTGGGATAATTAGGAAAAGTGGCTTAAGAAATTGTCATTACAGTTTATTGCTGGCAGTTAAAAGTACAATGTCCTGCCCTAATTTGCGATTAACATCTAAAATCAGATTATACGTGTGTGCCCTGAGGAGTACTAACAAGCTCGTGTGGCTGCCAGTATTAAAACTGAACAGGCTGCATTCGCTTCCCTGAAGACAGTGCCCACGTTTTGCATCCTTGGAGCTAATTTAGCCCCACGCTTTTCAGTGGCAGACTAATCCATATTGAAGAACTGTGTAGATTAACAAGCTGGGGTGCCGATGAGTCAACACAGCTAATTGCATAAATCATTTCTTTTTACAGAAGCTGAATTTACATCCCTTAAAGCGTCTTGGGAGAAGGTAAAGTTTCGCTTGAGGCTGTTGGAGGGCCACAATGACATAGTCACCTGCGTGGTTGCTGTTGACAACTTGGTGGTTTCTGGAAGGTAAAGCAGAAAAGATGCCCTTATTTGCATAATGGATGCGCAAAGTGAACATTTTGCCTAATTTATCTCTTAATAGGCTCCTGCTCTCTCCCTCGCTGTCTGACATGTATTTGTTTTTCTTCCCCGCCCCGATCACTCTGTAAATCTCTTGTGGTTTATGTCGAACGCCTTTTAGCTTTGCTTGTTTTCTCCGCCTTCTCTCACTCACTCTGCTCTCTTTCTGTCTTTCCCTCTCTCTCTGTACTTCTTTCTCCTGAAAGTCGAGATACAACAGTGAAGGTGTGGCATGTTCCCACTGCGACTGAGCACAAGAACCTCGGAGGTCACACCGGTGGGGTCACTTGTCTGTGCGCACCTCCCCCTGAGTACTGCAGGAAACTGGGTGAGAACACACACATACATCCACATCCATATTGGCACATGTGGGCAGCTGCAGCTGAGTAATACCTGTGTCCTGGTAATTATAGGAGCAGTTCATCAGATCAACCCCAGTGAGAGAGATAACCTCAGCAGACACTTTAGAGAGTTCCCTGTCTGTCTGAAGCAGGCAGCCTTCCATCATTTGAGCTCGGATGCCCCCTTATCCTACGCTTCCTCCTCAACTTAAAGGGACAGGTCACCTTAAAAGTAGAGAATTTTAACATCAGCTGTAGAGATTTCAGCCATCTGTGGCGCTTTACAGTGCAGTCTTTTTCCAGAAATCATGACCTGATTACTGAAGAAAGTTCACAGTCACAGTTGAAAGCAATTTAAAGAGGAACTATTTTCTGCCACCCAGGAACCACAGTTGCTCACAAAAAGGTCGAGCTGAGAAATCACAACAAAACAATCGAGATCAAAGAATATGAACGGTTAATTTTTCAGTGGACTATCTCTTTAAAATACCAGGTCTAAAAGTGCAGTGCACTAATGATGCAGCGTTGTTCAATCATAAAGTCTTCAGAGACTAATTGTTTGCTTCCTTTTTAAATCCGTGTTTATTTTCTCTTTGGCTCTTTCTTGCAATGTGACTGTTTCATTTTATGCATTATCACTTATTTACAGCTTCCTGTCAGCTTAATCTGTTTTTCTTTTCCTCCCCCTCTGTCCCCTCCCGCTTTCTTGTCCATGTTTGCCCTCCCCACAGCCTGGACATTGTCTTTGTCTGACAAAGAGAGGTTTATTTTAAGTGGCTCCGCAGACTGCAATGTGAAGATCTGGGCCCTGAGCATCGGTACGCAAACACAGACACACACACACATTGTATATATATTAAAGTAGATGGAGCCTCAGGCCGCACATCGTAATCAATGTATGCCTGTGTGACTGATGGTCTGCATCCTGTCAATTAAATTAGATTTTTACTGTTACCTTCAGGGCAGTGTGTTAAGTCCATCTACACGTTCAATGCTGTGACTGCGCTCTGCTTTGTGCCAGAGGAAGATGGCTACATCATCACCGGATCAGGTGTGTGTTTGTGAGGACACTGAACAGAATAGTTGGAGCCAGACGTAGAGGCATCACATCATATTTGCATCTCTATTTTTATACATGTATGTGTATGTTTATAACTGCGTGTGAGTTAGAGAGGTTGAATCAGACTGAATCAGGGAGATGGAAGTACGCAGTTTAGGTAGAGACTCAGACTCAGGTGGGTCGACCATGACCAACGATAATGACTGCCAGTCGCCTGTCAGCACATGTTAACCTCACACTCTGTCACCCCACAGACTGGGGGAAAGTTCAAGTATGGAGCTGGCACACATTCCAGAACTGCCAGTCAGTCAATGCTCACCAGGAAGCAGTCACCTCCATCCAGGTGGGTGGGTCACTCACCTGCTGACCATGACACACACTCTCCACACACCCAGGATGCTCAAGCTGTTTTCATTCTCAGCCTATTTTTAACAGCCAATGGCTGACACACAAAAACATGCCAAGGTTTTTTCTTTCAGCTGTCTAAAGTAGTTTTTAGAACTCTTGATTAGTAATTTGTAAAAAGCCTCTCAGGAAATCAAATGCCTACATTCCTGTACTCTTATCCTCACACAAGCTCTCCTTGTTTATTGCTTTCAAATTGAAATCAAAGATATTTGTTGAGATGTAAGCTGTGGAGCTCGTCCAATTTTAGATACTGTACGCAGTTTGAGCAAAAAGGCTTTTTATGAATATTGAAATCCAGAGCTGCATTTGCACATTTTTTTTCAATTTGCAATCATCATAATATGCCTAAAGCATTAAAGCACAGCACATCATTGTCATCCTCTTTGTTGTTTATCATGCAAAGCGCACAATCCATTTATAACCAACAGCAGCACAGAAACATTTCGAAACAAACATACATCATACACACATGTACACACACACACACACACACACACACTGGGTAAAGACTCAGTCACCATGACAACCGTGTCTCTTGTGCCCTCCATAGTCTCAGGGTCCGCTGGTGTTTAGTGGTTCAGCTGAAGGAGGGGTGTCAGTGTGGGAGAATCGGTGTTCGGATCGAGACCCCCTGAGGCTACTTCACCACTGGAGCCGGCAGGTGACAGGCTTTGGAGGGACAGCGGGCGGGCGTCTGACCCTCAGCCCGCGGGGAGACAGAGTGTTCCTGGCTCATGGTCAAGCCTGGCTCAAGATCCTGCACTGGAGGACGGGTGAGAGACAAAAATGAAAATGAAAAGGTGGCGTAGACAGAGGGAAATCTGCATAATCCTTCCACCTAACATCTGTCTAATTATCACAGGAATGTTGTCCAGACTGACCAATCACAGCAGCATCACCGGGGTAACAGACTGTGTACACCAGACAGGAGGCCTCCTAATTGGCTCCTGCTACGATCTGGCAAACGGAGAAAGCGCATTGAATTGTGAGTCACAGAGTATATCATGTGCAACTAGAAGTTACTCACTCCATTCTGAGAGTGTAAAAACACAGCAAGACAAAATCAAAACCACTTTGTGTTCCTCTGTTGACTCTGTCACTTCCTTCGCTGCTCTCTCTAGTGTTCTCTCTGCCTCAGTGTCGGTATCTGGCCTCTCTGACCTGGCCAGATGCTCCCAGAATTCTGTGCTTTGCATCATGGACCACTGGCAGCGGAGACCACCGATGGGTCACTGGAGGTCGTGACCTCATCGTATGGGAACAGCTCCCCAGCTCTGGGAAGCAAAGGTGGGAACAATACTTGTCAAAAACACTTACTGTACTTTAAGCTATTCACTTACATCTGAATAATCATCCTGAGGTCAACTGCATGGCTAATGCTAAAGCTATACTGGGATTTAAAATGAGCTAATGAGCTAACTGATATTGGTATGTGTTTAATTAATTGTGGGTGTAAATGTGACAGGGGTGACGTCACCGTGAAGAGAGACAACAGGATGGACTCCTGCTTGCTGGAGTCAGAGGGGGACACAGAAGAAGATGAGGAGACTGACGGTAGAGACAGCTTTTTCACACAGCTTCACATCTTCGATTCACACACTTAATGAGTAACCATGGATATTCAGAAATTAACACGTTAATTTTAGACAATGCTTGTCATGACGAATTACTGTGACTTCCTTGTCAAATTTAGATTATGATGATGACAACAATGAAGGAACAGACAGCCAGACAGACAGGGCAGAGGACGGAGGATCCAGCTCGTGGCTCCGCTGTGTTCTTCAGTGAGTGCTGGTTTCTCATGCTGAGGACACCACGGCCTGCAGACATGAAGAGGAAATGAGAGGGCGGGAGAGTAGTGACAGCGAAGGAGGGTGCAGGGGAGTGAAGTGTGACAGACCGAGTCTCAGTTTTAGAGAGAGAGCATATGGCTGGAGAAAGTGAGTGTGTGTGTGTGTTAAGTGTAAGTGATAGGCAGATTGTTTTCTGTGTAAATATTATTGTCACATACAATAAAGCTGTCACACTGTGATTTGCATGTCTTGTTGTCTTTTTATTTCCCTCTAACCGTACTTCTTCTTCAAACAGCAGTTCCTGCTCTGCTGGTTCAACTTGTGAAATTGAATGTAAATTAAATTTGATTTCTCATCCTCCTCTTTTTTGTTCTCTCTGTGTTTCAGTCTCTGTCACTCTGTGGTATCACTGCTGTTTTTGTATCATAATTGAAGAGGTTTTTTTTACCCCATCTTAAATGATCTTATTAATCCAATCAGTATAATTTCTTTTTGCTCTGTCAAATTTATTTCTCCTTCTCTGTGTCCATTTAATTGAACCTGTATAATGAAAACACACATAATTAGCATTTAAATCTCTTTCCTACAGTCTCTTGCCCTCCCTCCATCGCTCTCTCTCCACGCTCTTACTCCAGCAGACTCTACATGTCTCAGTCGCTAAGGCAACCAATGCTTTTCTTTCTCTCTCTCTCTCTCTCTTGCTCTCTGTATCTCCCCCTTTCTCTCTTGTCTCCCTCTCTCATTCCCTCTCTCCACTGCCAGAGGTAGGCATGATAACTGATATGTGTCGGAGTGCGTGTGTTTCTGTGTGTCTCCCGGTGTGCTTGTGTGTCTCGTAAGTGACATTTCTGTGGCATTTAGGCAGTAGTTGTGGATAGGAAGTTGCTGCTCTCTGCTCAAAGTGCCATATAGAGTACTGGCTCCATGCATGACGCCTCTAATGATGATTAATGTGCCATGCTCAGGTGTGTGCTCCGTAACTGTGTGTGTGAGAGAGAGAGGAGCAGACAGCAATTGTGTACTTCTGCGTGTTTTTGCATGCAGATGTGGCTTCTGTATAAACATGTGGTGCATAATTGAGTGTTAAATTTAAAAGCCTGGGGGAGTCTGTGTATTTTTTTTGTGACAAAGGTGGCAGAGTTGGCTTGGTGCCACTTTCTATGCTGGTGTTTACATGATTTTATGTGGCAAAATAGAAGAAGACCCTCCCCCTTTCTCGCGCTCTCTCTCTCTCTATCCCTCTGTCTTGCCCTTCTCTTTTTATCTTACAGAGAGAGATGATCGGAGAAGAGGAGTCTCAGTGAACAGAGCGAAGCGATGGAGAGATGGTAAGAGAGATAGTTTCTGAGGTGAAGGGATTTATGGGATGCAGAAACATAAAATGTCATTTTGAGTGATAGCTGGCAAGGGAATCAATGTCTAAGCTCTTGAGGTCGAGTACGGCGCCTGTGGACAATGCATTTTCTTTGACAACTCCTCTGTCACTCCGCCACCTCTCATTCCTTCTCCTCCACCTTCTCTTCTAGCTCCATCTCTCCTGTCGCACGACTGACTGCCCTCATCTACCTCCTCCTGGTTGCTCTGGTGACACAGCCCTCCACCTGTAACCGTGACGACAGTGAGGGCGAGGAGCAAGTGGACGCCCTGTCAGTCCAGCTGTCGGTCACAGCCCCGGTCACACCCACACCTCTGTGGGCAGTAGTCTGGGGTCCCACGCAGCCATTGGAGGATGAGACCTACCACTTCCTCTCCAGCCAGGAAACTGATCACCTACACCTGCACGGGAACCAGCAGGAGGCCAGCACCACCACATATGAGGACTGGCCTTACCCTGACGCAAGCTTGGAGCCCCAAGAGAAGGCACCACTGGAGTCCAGGGAGCTGGATGGAGTGGAGGCTGGAGGGACGGAGGCGGAGGAGACGGAGCCTGAGGAAGGTGGGCACAAGAAGATGCACATGAAGGATTTCTAAATAAAGGTGGCCCATGTGAACGCACACATGCCAGGAGTCTTCCAGGGAATTAGCTGTCATCAGGGTGAAGGCTGACACCCTGCTGTGTGCAGCCGGCTGGGTCTCTGGCGGGGAATGCCTAATAAAGTTCTCATCACTCACAGGGAGGAATTGGCCGCTGTCAAAACTGCAAAATGCAGCGAAGACGTCATTGGATTGGTGTTATAGTTGGAGGCCAGAGTCTTGCACATCCAATTTCATGTTTCAGCTGATTTATCCTTTTGTTGTGGATACAATTATACATGGTCACACAATATAAGCTGAGTAACTGCATGAGTGTGTGTGTGTGTGTTACAGTGGACCCTCAGTTCTACGTCACCGTGACCATCTCTTCGCTGCTCATCCTGACAGCAATCATCATTACAGCCAAACTCTGGTAGGAACCTGACCTCTCTACCACACCGCTGTGTATGTGTGTGTGTCTTCGTACATGACCACTTGAATTAAAGTGGGCATTGCTGTGAATGTACGTCCCTCGTGTGAGTTGCACACTTATCCCACAGGAGCGCTTTCTGTGGTATAAGTAATAAGCAGTGGCTTTTTTGATTTCTGAATTGGACATAAATGAGGTCCTGGATTATGTTTCATGTGGAAAAAACCCATGTTTTTCACTAATAATGGCAGCTCCCACTAAAGCAGGGTTGTGTGAGGTCAGTTGTAGATTTGCTTGGAAGACCAGGGGGTGTAACAGGATAACCTAAGGGGGCAAAGAGAAGATTAAGAACAAAAAAACATCTTTTTAAAGGATTGTATCTTGATAATTGCTGCATGATTGACTCATTAATATTAAAACCATCTTAATTGCATTAATCATGCTTACTTGACCTTGTTATTATCTGCAAACAGTTGCAGGATTAAAAAACACTGGAATGCACTGATATTTGTTGGGGCAACCCATATGTATGAAAAGATAAGACTTTCATTTATTTTTATTTAGAGAGTTTTACTATTTTGTAAAATAGACTAAAAATTGATTAAACATCAACAGGCCTCGATGACTGCTACTTATACTGGGTTATTTAGCAGTAGTAAAATAATTTAATATTTTTAAAACTGGCCAATATTAGTACACAACGATGTCTATGGCAAAAAAGGGATAATGCTCTCCCAGCTGATCATTATAGTGACTTTATCGGTAATCATTTATGCCGGCTCCAGGGTATGATTGATGAGCCTGTGTGGGTTTTGCTGTGGATATCCGGTTGCATGTACAGTATGTCTCTCTCTGTTCTTGTGTGCCAATTGTTGATTACATAATGGCTGCCACCATCAGCCCCCCTCCTCCTCCTAAAGTAAGAGCTGAGTAATTGCTTACTAATGACTTTATTAACAGCACTTGTGTTCCTGACAGTCACAGTTGGCACAGATGTGTCATTTAGAGCCATTAGAGTTACAATGATTAAACATTCACTATAACTGTTGAGGAAGGAAAAACAAAAAACAGCTACACTTCAGCTTCAACAGTCCACTGGCCATTAAACCTCTCAGAGCATGTAAACACAGGATGGTGGAGGTATGTGTTACACGTTGAAGGAGGAAGTGTTTGCAGCACATGTGGCCATTAGCTGGAAATGAGGAGTCATCTATGTGATGTAGTGAAGCACTTTGAAGCACTGTTTGCTGATCAAACCAATAACCACAAGTTTATTTGACTCCTGGGAACCCATCCTCCCCATGACACTCTCTTCTCACTCCAGTTTATTCTCACACAATTCTTCCTGTAATTCTCTTAATCTCCATTTTTTTCCACTGGGGGTGTAATTTTTTCTCGGTTATACTCTCTCTTAATCTCACTTTTGCTCCCATATTCTCACATTGCTCACTCCTCACCCTCCCTCCTCCGGGCTCCTTCCCATAGATTATTTTACTCTTCCTCTGAATACCTGTGTTCCCTCCTCCTACTCTAACACCGCCTGTTTTTGCACAGCCGGTACTCCTCTTATCTCCCTCGCCAGTCTTCTATCTCTCCCAGCACCGTCAGTCTGGCTGCAGATCTGCAGATAATCCTCCAGCTTGCCGGTGAGCTGATACACGATAAGCCTCCCCTTTTTCCCTCTCTGTTCCTGAGACTGGCCTTCACTGTTGTTCCGATAACTTACCCCACCGGCCCCTCTGCTGTGGAGAAACAACTCACACTCCCTGTGTGGTGTGTGAGTGCTGAATTGCAAGGATTCAGACTGAAGACATAGCAGCGTCCCCCTCTCTATAGACTGGCTCGTGCTTCAGTGTCATAAATGTGTAAATAACACCATGTGTTAGAGGGAGAAAGTGAACGGGAGGGGGGGGGGTGCAGATGGACTGAAATGATAGCCTATAGTGGAAATTGGCCACCGTCCAGTTCATTATGATTATAGAAGAGCGGCATATGTGCTCAGTGATTTTCTCAGCCCTAAAATCATCAGTGTGTCTAATGTTGTGAAGTGTGACAGTGTTTGTGTATGAATATGTGTGTGTGTGTGTGTGTGTGTGTGTGTGTGTGCAGGAGGACAGGTGTTGCTGATGGTGCAGGATAGCTATTATGGCTGTGAAAACAGCTTTGTTGTACGTCTATGTGTTCTTAAAAGCTTCAACCTGTGACTCTTCACCATAACTCACTCTCCTTCCTGAAGTAATGGCACAACCACAACCCTGACGAGTGATGCGTCACCTTCTGTTCACTTCTGTTCACCTTGTTGCATCCTCATCTCTGCATCCCTGCTCTCCTCATCCCGCAGTGCTGTCTCCTTCCCTATTACTGCCCCTGACAGTGTTTTAATGAGTCCGATGGCAGCACTAATTCTCTCTCACAGTGGCAGGGTAATGTGTTCGCTGATGCTAAATGGCTCGACTGTTCCTGGTGCTGTTCTCTTACTTGCTTTCTCTATCTCCTTATCTTTTCTCTGCATGCTTCCCTCTCCTCCTTCATCTCTCTCTATCCTTTAAAACCTTCTTTCACTACATCTTTCAAACTTTTGTCTTCAACATCATCTCTTTCCAAACTCTTCATCCCTCTCCATTCTTCTCTCACCTCTCTCTCTCTCTCTCTCTCTCTCCATCTGTCTAACTATCCCTCTCTTCCAGTTACGATCGCAGCTGTTCCCAGCATCCGCCCCCTCTTTCCCGTGGTGTGGCTCCCCCCCTCTCCCTCGCGCTCCCTCGTTCCCTCGCTTCGGAGGACAGCCGGCAGACACTGCACAGCACCTCCTCCTCCTTCACCGACAGGGAGAGGTAATGAGTCGCCTCACCAGCTCACACTCAGTGTTTGTGTGTGTCCATGAGTGTGATGTGAACCCCTGGATTGCATCTTTGTGTGTGTGTGTGTGTGTGGGAAGATGCTTTACTACATCTTTGCATGCATTGTAATTGTGTACATGGAATATAATTGGGCAGTGGTGTTATTCTCTGTGGAGTATTGGGCCTGGAGTGTTGTAAGATGTATCAGTGTTTTAAATTCCCTTTGGAGATGAGTCATCGTTGGGGCTATGAAAAGGCGCCCAGCCGCCATCCATGAAATGATGCTTTTATTCAAGGGTATTTAAAGTTAATCTCAATCAGGATAATTATAGAGCTTCACTCCAGTGCTCTTCCTCTCACTTCTTCCCGCCCATCAGCTTTTCCTCCTCCTCCTCCTCCTCCTCCTTCCGTCTCTTCCCCTTGCCGCCCTCTTACTCCCCTGTGATGCAGCCTTCCGTTTGCATGTATACCACTTTTCCAGCTTCTGGGCTTTGTGCTCCACTTTTTCCTCTCTTCTTCTGCCTTTCCTCTCTGTTGTCAGGCCTCCGAATATCCATGCCCTCCTCCTTTCTTTCCTCTCTCTCACTCTTCTTCTCCTCCTCTGTGTCTCTTGCTGTGTCAGGATCCCAGTTGTGAACCTCTGAGGCGACTGTTTTTCCATATGGCAAACAATTCTAAGGGGCCTGAAGAGAAGCATCAACATGACCAGAGGGTGTGCCCGCAGCGCCGTTTTATTTTCTCTGAAACTGTGAAATGAATTCAGGGATCCCAGGTATCCAGCCACCACAAAACTCTTTGGCTTCCCTGAGGTCTAAAAAAAATCCAAACTCATCTCCCTGCTGCTCACTTACTCCTTTTCCCCTCACTGTGCTTGATGTAAATTTCTTTTTATGTGGTTCTGCCTCACTGTGACCTGTTCTCTGTTTTACACCCTTTGAATGGCCCCAAGCTCTGCCAAGCTACTAAACAGCCCTGTGCTTCGACCTGCCATGACTAATTCGCAAACAAGCAGTGTAACAGCCATACAGCATCCCATTAATCCTGAAATGCCCTACCTGTGCTTCCACAGCTGTTTCCAGTGACTCAGCTGCACACATGTGTTCAGTGTTAATGCTGATCCATCAGGCTGATCTTTTCATGACACCAATACTAAGAAAAATCTGTTCCATTTAGCAGTCTTGTATCTGGCTTTTAAACAGTTAAAAAGCCATTCTCAGCATCTCCAAACACTGAACGGGGTATTTCACAAAGCTGTTTGGCACGACTGTAGCCAACAGGCAATGTGTTTAACATGTCACGCTCCAAAAACTGCTGTTTATTCCCCGCTTTGGGCGCCTGAAATGCAAATAGTGTGGCTCTTTTTTTTCCTCTGCAGTATGTATGAGTCTGTTTTGTTTCAGTTTTTCCTCATGATTTGTTCTCTTAATTATCTGGCTGACGTTCACCTCTTTGTTGAACTTTTTTTTTTGCGAGCACACTTTGTTCCTGCTGGACTGTGTAGAGGTGTGTTAGGCACTTCCAGTGGTGGAGATAAAATATTCAGAAAGGGTAGAGAGGAGCCATTCCTGCTGAAATTCAATATTCCCCTAAAGGTTTTCGACTGGTATACAACAAAAGACAGATTTATGTTGTCATGGAAATGAGCAACAGTGAACTACACATGTGATCAAGGACTGATGTTTTTTTTTTCTTATTCACCTAACAGCCAAGTATCTGTGTCTGGAGCCACCATCATTCCCCCTTCATATCATTATCAGCTGTCTGTGGTGCAGCAGGGGAACGTAGTCTATCATTTCTGTATCTCCGGTGATTCTGCATGTATACAGTAAGAAAAACCTGCTACAACTCTATTATTTACAAGACCTCTATTTTACCTATCAGTGAGTGGTGTCTAATAGAACCTTTCAAAGCCAAATGTCGGTTTGTGTTTGGCGACTTTTCTAAACAGTCTCACACTTGCACACATTTCCACTACAGACATAGTGCTGGTGGCATCATGCGTAGCTCGTGCAATCCTCCAGATATCCAGTCTTGTGATTTTTAGTAGCATTCCTGTAGAAATGTGGTCTTTCTGTACCATGGAAGTTCAATAAAGACTCAACACTGGTGTTTTAGCTTTGCGTCTATCTGTTTATTTCTGTGCATGTTGAATGAATTCCCCTGAGAGCGGTGCAATCCGCAATGCTTTATGGGAAGGATAAAGCTTACACTGTGCATTTTAATAGCTACCCCTGTATCCTAATCTTTTTCTCCCTGAAGTGAACATTTAGTCCACTGCCTTGCATTGATTTTGAACCACAGCCTTGGCATTAAAAAGTCCTGCGTGTGCCAATCATGTTTTTTACTGCTGAAAAGGGGGCAAAGAATAAGGCAGCTGCTTGTGTCTGAAGCTTTTCCTTATCTCCTCACCTCATATGGATTCCTCTTGCTTTAGAAAGATTAACAGGATGCTAAGCAAGAATTTCCTTTGTGTACAGTTTTTCAAACAAAATGTCAATAAAATCAAGGCGGGCACAAGGAGAGAAATGCCACTTGAGTGTATTGAGATTCTCCTCCAGTCAGCTGCACATTTTCCATCTTCCTTGGGGCATTTTACAGATCAATCAAACTAATTGATTGGCTGGGTTCCACTTGGATGTTTTAATGGCTGTCTAGTTATGAAACACAAATCAATGCGGCAATCTGTAAACATGACAGACAAACAACTAATGCAGGAGTGAGCTGGTCTATAAGGAGTCAAAGCTGACACGCACTAATATTAAACACACACTCTGCCACACATATGCCAGCCACCCTCTTGCACTTGTGAACACCCTGAGAGGTGTACAGCTGTTAGAATTCACAGCTCCAATCCTGCAAAAAAATGTGAATCAATGACGCTCAATCACACTGACTAAAATTAACACCAATATTAATAGAGGTGAGGAGGGATGTTGATGGAAGGAGCAGGAGGGCTGACAAACATGCAGGGTTAAATGAAACAGGATCGTAATTGTCTGCTTCCTCTTCACCATGGCTGCTGGTCAGCTAATTGCTGCCATTAACATCATGCAGAATGACGGGTGGAGAGGAAATAGAATCAAAAGAGTCAGATGGACAGGGTGGGTGTGATGAAGGCAATTTTGGCTGTGATGGAGGTACAAAGAAGGGTAGCAAGCAATTTCAACAGGCAATTTTGACATTGAAATAGAAGCTCAGGGCCAAACATACTCATATGAAATATAAATGCTCTTGGTATCTGTGTGTGGATGTGTGTGTATCCATGCTGGTAGCGCACAGGGGAAGCCTCAACTCTATAATACATTAGTCTCTTTGGGGACATGCCCTAATTAATGGCTTGACCTCCTAACGGGTAGCCCCCTTCTGTGAGTTAACATTTAGCAGTGCACCCTCCAGAGATGCACTCTAAAGTGCATTTAATAAAAGAAGTGACAGTGACATTAATGAGACAGCTGAGATAAGTACAGGACTTTGTTTTATTTTCCAACTATATTTTGACTTTATACACGTCTCAATTCAGCAGAAAGAAAAAAATACAAAGCGACATAAAATCTGAACCAAAACAACATTTTAAACCAAGAGAGATGCACACACACACACAGACATCAATTATGCTAGTCCTGTTTCTGGTCAATGGCAAACAAGTGCTGTGTGTTTTAACATACAGTCCACCCATTAGTAACAACTGTGTGACAAGAGTGTGACACCTGTTTAATCCATCAGCCAGTGTGTGTGTGTGTGTGTTTCTGTATCTGTAAAGGTGAGATCTGGTGACAAGAAAAAGAAGTTCCCATGAAGCTTTCCTGTGGCAAGTGTTTCTGTGACGATGGTCTCCGTGAGCAGTGGTCACATCGTTTTAATGTCCATGTGTCCGTTAATTAGTGAGTGTCCATCAGTGCCGCTGCAGCCACGTCTCAGTCTCAGTTGCCCTCAGTTGCCCTCAGTTGGACTTGGACCAGATCTTCCCACTACCACGCAGCCTGAGAAAAAGATGATGAGAAAAAAAAACACATTTGTGCTTCGTTTGAGACTTAATTAAATAATTCAATGCCTTTCTCTTCTACTTTCTCTACTGAACCAAATGCATTACTGATGCAACCTAGGTGTAAAAGTGCCTGTGTTAATATATCTAACATCAGTTTTTATCCATATCGGGAAATGAATATGAATATTTGCAACGAGCTCATTTCTAATAATAATATTGGCGTCACTATCAGCCCTGTCCTTTAAATAGCTTTATAAAGAAATGGTGTCAAAGCCCATTTTAATTTGAGGATTGAGGTTAAGCTATCATTAATTTGGATTTTAAAACATTGAGTGGATCTTCACTTGAATGAAGTGCTGTGCTGAGTGTTGAAAATTACAGGGCTTTTTGCTTCATCAAAAACGTGACAGGCAGCCAGAAAATAATCACTGCTTTCTGTTCAGCATGAACAACATAAACAGCAGCAGTAGACAAGCAAAGCATCTCGTCTGATCACTGGAAGGGGAAACGTTTCTTTCAGAAAGCAAACACGCAGGGCATTTGTATAGCCAGTGACATTTCACAATCCAGGACAGATGTGAAATTAGCCATCGGTAATTGGGCCGGATGGAGGCAGAACAGAAAAAAACACCCTGATAGCAGGGTTACCGACAGTGCTGCTGCAAAACACTGATGTGCATCTGATAATAAAGCTGCTTCATGCAGACACACACACATACACGCAAACACTCACACAGACAAACCACTTACACCGGCAGCTGGCTTTTTACGGTTTATTGAAGAAATGGAAACATAGATGTTCACTGCTGATTAACTTCTGCTCTCTACAAGAACATTGGACTAACAGCTTTAATATAGTGTTTGAAGTAGCCTTTATAGCACTATAGTTGTAACTATGGATAGTCATTTTTATAAAACACCTTTCTAGAATCAAATTAACAAAGAACCTTCAGAGAACAAAAGAAGAGCTATAAGAGAAACCTAAATATTCAGCTTTTTGTTCCAATTTTGCCCTCATTTGGAGGTGCACCAACATTTTTGAATAAAACATAACTTCAGGGAATTATTCTACATGGCTAAACATATTCTATGTATTCAATTCGTGAACCGTTTAACTGTGAAAAATGAATGCAATTTCTCTTCAACGTCCTTTTATAAGAAAGCTGAAAAATTATTCTCACATGCAGACAATATTCAGCTACCAGCCACAAAACACAAGGTGATGTGACAGTACTCACCCTTTCACCTTTGAACTCTTTTTGCCGGGTTGTCGTGGTTCCTGAGAAGAGGCGGGGTCTCGTGGCTCGGCTGGCTGGTCTGCGTCCTGATTAGAGGCAGCTCCAGCAGGGGCGGGGCCTGACGATGGAGAGGCTGCACTGGCCTTTAACGTTTTCTGTAGGTTTGAAACCTGATGGAAAAGGGATGAGATTTAAAATTAAAAATATATACAGAGGAGGAACACAGTCTCAAAGTCTTGCTTGCTGCGATGCATAGATCGAACATGATTAACTTTAAAGGCAGATGGATTCTCACAAGAACACAAGCTCACCCACTGAGTCATGTGTGCATCCATATCATTCTACTGTTTCTGTCATTAGCACCTTCCTTCCCTTAAGTCAGCATTGCGTTTTCTCTTTGACGCACTCTTACTACGCCATGATAGATGGTGAAAACAACCAAATGTAACAGGAATGCCCCCCTCGAGTGGACTCCAAGTGACCTGAAGGTAGTATAATATTGACAACTCTCCATCTGCTTGTGTTCTGAGCTGTCTGTGTATGTGTTTGCAAGGGCGTTTAATCCTAACTGTTTCTGCCATAAATCCTTTCCAAAATCCTCTGTCACTGTTCTGAAGTTAATATGAGGCGTCAGCAGTCTGACTTTAAATAAAGTGGGTATCTCCCAAGGTTACTTCTTCATTTAGTGCACATCATCTTTGTGTGTCTGCAGACAAACTGTAACCTTGCTGAGCTGCTCTATTGGACAGAGGGAATTTCATATAAGAGGGCCGTAACCTTGGAAGATACACACTTGGTTTGTCTAACTCGAGGGGTGTAGAGGGGTGTCAGCGTTTGATTGACAGCTTCTTTCAGGCTCACTGTTGTTGTTACACCAAAGGGAGCAAGAGAAAAGTAAACAAACTTGCACTGTGGCTATATGTCAGTCAAATTATCGCAAAACTAGAGGCACCATCCCAAAATCAAAGAATGAAAAATAAAAATGTATTCCTTGTTTTTATATACTAGGCATCTGATGGATTTACAATGTCCATTATCAGTTGAATATGGGTATGAGAGTATTGTTAGAGACAGACAAGATGAAAAAAAACAGAGGACAGAAACTGAAATACCATGAGCAGCTGGGAGCAAAGAACAGACATGCTTAAGAGGAGAGAGTCACATTTACTTGACTTTCTGGGGGGAAAAGAGAGACAACTGAAGGCTGATAAGATGGACTAACCTCTGTTTCCACTTGGACTTTGACCTTCAGCTGGCTCTCTCTGTACTGGTTTGCCCTCGAGACCTGTTCCTCGATACCACACAGCACAGCCTCACAGCCCGTGCACCTAAAAAAGAAAGAAGAAAATTATGAGTTCGAAAAACAGATGATTGATATATAAATCCAAAGACACATAGCGTACATAGGGTGTTCTTACCACTCCTGTAGTGTGTTGATTATGTTTGGGAGCTCATTGGGGCCGAGGTCACGACCCACGCTGCAGTCTACCTCCACCTGCTGATTCCTCTGGTCCAGTTTTCCCTGGATGATGTCACAGTAAACAGCCTCAATCAGCAGGTCCTCCAGTTCCCGCACGTTCTTCAGCTCGAGCTGTTGCAGGAGCAGTGAGTACGGCAGGCACTGAAAGAGAAACACCACATGAGCAGACTTTAATTCTAATATTCTCTGTTTTGAAGTCAAGGTAAACAGGCAGAGAGTCAATTCCACTTTAAGAATTTGATGGAACATGACTGAAATGTTAGAGGAAAAATGCTCAATTGCCTAAATGTCACTGCCTGAGGAAGATGAAAGGAGTTTGAAATTTAACAGTCTGTCACTGGGCAATTAGAGAGTTCAAGCCCACATGCAGGAAAAGCAGCACCACATTAAGGAGAAAACAGGGGGCAGGAGTGAAAGAAGTAATGTTAATGGAAAGTGAGATTAAGTCAAAGAGAAAAAAAGAACAGCACCGCTGGGAATAATGAATCAATTATTTATCAGGAACAGAGAAAGAAAAGGGCATAAGGAGAGATGCAGTATAGCTGGAAAGTGCAAAGGAGTCTGCTTTAAAAAAAAAGACATAACTTAACACTTCTGCATGCACATAGCTGATAGAAATGAAGCTTCAATTTACATCCTTACATAAACTTAATATAAGCCAGAATAAAAGAGCAAAGCCATATTTAAAAGCAGAATTATCCATATATCATTAATATTACTGCTTGCTTTATGCCTGCAGCAATGTGGTGTCTGCAGAAAAATCTATTTTCTGTTCTTGAGATAAAAACAAAATCAATACAACATTACAATTCATCTGCTCTGTATGTTAACGCTGAGGAGAGACCTTCACACCTTGAGGTTGGAAGCCAAGCTGATGATGGACAGGTGACGGAGTTTGTTTCTCTGTGCTGGGGTCAGCTCTGGAAGAGATGCTGCCTTTTCTAAAGCAGGCAAGTGACAAGAATATCAAATGAAAGAGACAGTTACAGAAACATATAGCATGGTGTGCAAGTGTCTCTTTACTGAGGGTCAGACACACATAATTGAGACTTATTACATTGAAGTGTAATGACACACAGTGCTGTGCAGGTGAGTGCAGAGCTGTTTAAACAGTCAGAGAACAGAGATGGGAGAAGGTCCGTCTCCAGTAACTGTGTCTCCTGCTGACTTGCTTGTCTGGTGACAGGACTCACACCCCTGAGAGAGCAGCTCTGACAGCTCCTCTAAGGGCTTTTCTACACTGCTCTGTGAAAGTAAATGTGCTCTCTGATGGCACGACTCAAGAGAAAGGAACAATAAAGTAGGCTACTTTCTTTTTCCAGGCTATTGGTAGATGTTCAGCATAAAATTAGACATAATTAACATTCCAGTTCTTATTGAAGCTTCATCACACAGAGAGAAAATAAAGCCACAAAAGATAAGTTTATTATCTATTTGTTCTATATCTTTAGCCAATCAGACTGCTTAATGAGAAGATGCCAAAGTATCCCAGTAATTTAGTCTGTAAATAACCTGCCTGCAGTGTCTCAGGTGTGAGTGTTTAAAGCCTCTGTGTCAAGGTGCCTGCCTTGTGGCAAAGAAATACAGCTCATAATAAAAGAGTTGCAGGGCCACCCTATTACTTATTTACATTGAGCTGTCACTGCAATACCTTTGTAGTCACAGTAGGTTCCATACGCAAAGAGGTGCAGGAGCTGGTATACTGGTGCATGAGGGCTATTCTCCAGCTGTGGTTCAGAGGGAGGATGAAAGAGAAACAGAAGGGGCAGTGAGCAATAAGATTCTGCATAGGAACAATGTACAGAGAGTGACTGAGTCAGTAAAAGTAGGAAAGGCCACAGACGGACCTGACTGCATACACAGGTTTTTTTTAGGTTGTTGAGGTCTGCTCTCATACCTTGCTCTATCATTGGGGATCTCATGAAACTCTTTTAATTAGATTTTAGATTCCTACTCAATATTCTAATGAAGTAAATCAAATCCAAAACATTTAGTTGTGGTTAACTAGGATTTTATTCAATTTCAATCTGTTGTGCGTGTCGTCATAAACACTTGGAGGATTAAATTTAGCATAAATTTCCACCAGAGGTGGTGTTGTGTCACTGTAATTTTTCAGTTCAGTCGGGTGTTTACTACGACTAAAGATGTTAATAAGCATAGCTGCAGTTCATCTGCAGCTGTAATAAGTCCAAACTGATCTGAAGAGAGGTGTGCATGTCTAGAAAGCAGAGAAGAACAAGAAGAATGTTTTTTTTCTGTTGAATCATAAATAACAGTACGGTCACATCTTCTGAAAAAAGCATTGCACTTCCAAAATAGAGCACTAATGGTGTAATGCCATGCAGCTTTAGGATATATGCTTCCTGTGTTGACTGATGTGCAAGTTGTGACTTTGCCCACTGAAGCACAAATGTCTGCACTTTTCCACTTATACAGATGATAAATGTCGTCTGGTGTGGTCACATGCATCACAGACCCTTCAAAGTGTGGTTAGCTGAACAGATCTTCAAGGCTTAGGTCTTAAAGATGGCTTTTATTACTTGCCTAGACGGAATCCAAAAAGGTAAAGTAGAGACAAAGTGCAAGAATGTGTTTACCTCTCTGACATTAGGCAGCTCCAGGATGTCAGAGAAAACGTACAGGCCTGGGGTCTCTAACAGAGAGCTGACAGCCTGGGCCAGTGCAGAGCCTGACAGAGACAGGAGCTGCTCCACCTCCATCTGATGCCGAGGGACACAGGTAAAAGAGACATTTAACAGGTTAGAAAACTACAGACACACAGACAGCAGAGCAAGTACAATAAAAATCACGGACAAAAAAAAAAAAATCGCTTTAGCTCTGCCACTGCAATGCCATCTAGGGACATCCTGTCAAAACCTTCAAAGATGCTCTAATAAGGTTCAAAAGACTCTATTAATGAAGACTAGGAATCCACAGCATCTACATATGTCATGTCTTTTGGAATACAGCCCAGCAACTTAGTGCCTGATGAAAGGACATCTATATAAACCAACAATACCCCATC
Source organism: Parambassis ranga (assembly GCF_900634625.1). Lineage (NCBI taxonomy): Eukaryota > Metazoa > Chordata > Actinopteri > Ambassidae > Parambassis > Parambassis ranga. The sequence goes on from NC_041036.1 coordinate 13,562,642, forward strand.
TCATTTAACGGCTAATAGCTAAGTACTCTTGACCAAAGCACTTAACCCTCAAACTACCCGGAGTGCTGCTCAGATAGTGGAATAATAGCGGCACTGAACAGCACCAATACGGGCAACAAGTATAATGAATGCGAAGCAGGGCATGTATATTCATCAACCCATTCCCTGCATAGAATCAGGATGCAAATGCACTCTGGGCTAAAGGCAAAACCAGAATAATTACCTAAGTAGTGACACAAATCTCCCAGTGCCTCAAGCAGAAATGTAGAATCTAGAAAGTGCATCCCAAAAAACAAACAAATAATAAAGAAGGCCATTCCTGGGTGTAACACCTCATATCATTGTTTCCTTGCATATTGTCCAATTACACATAACAAAACAGCAAAAACATATGTTAGTTTGATGGCAAAGGTGCCTCACAAACATCCCACACTGGAGACATGCTTTATTTAATTTTGATGGCATATTTCAATCCCAGCAGACACAGCTTGGGAAATGACGGAAGTTAGTATTAGAGCTATACAATACATTTTTTTTTGCAGTTGCATCAGACTGGGTCCTTCACCCCAGGCAACTTCCCAAAATTAATCCAACATGGAGTCTGCATTCACACTGCTTTGCTACAAAAAAGTACAAAACTAGTGGCAAATGAGGGAAGGACGGCTTGCACAGCTTGAGAAGCAGCTCAAAATGAAAGAATCAACTACTCTGATACAGAATACAAAGATGTAAAACAGAAACAAATGCTAACATTGATTAATAATTAATTATAATCACAAGGATCCAAATTGCAAATGGTTGCTGAAATGTTCTGTGCAATAAATTAAGGTAATGACGAGGTCATTGTTCTATTGCTTTCCCATTTAGGAACTTTTACTGTCATTTACTTGTGCATTTATGTCAGCATAATGTCAACAGCAATAATTTGTATAAAAAAGCTCTACCCCTAACCTTTTACTTTCTTATGTGTGGTACAACAAGCAGCATCAATCAATACAGAACCCTTTTACATTTGTTTTGCTATTTTATATTGGTTTTCATTGTTACAAGAATCAATACTGCATAAAGGAATTTCTGAAATAAAAAAAAGTACACAGTGCACAGAAGAACACAACATTCAATTTGGCACAGTAGAATATGTAAGCATTGTACCCCCAAGTACCTACACAGGACCTTCTAAATTAGTCTCTCTATGTTAACTACACACATTGAAGATATTATATAGATAGTGATGATTACTGCAAAACCACTTCTACAGCTTATTCATATGATTAAACATGGGTTGGAATATTTTACTTAGTTTACACATTACACAGCTTCAATGAATACAAAATAAGTAGATACATCATGGTGGCTAAAGTAATCTTTAAATAAAGCGAATAAGAGAAAAAAACTGAAATATGTGTGGTAATAAGTTATAAAAATAAGAATATGCCTGCTTTGCACTTACTCTTCAGCAAAAAATATTTTCCTTGTCTCAGAAAAAAAGGGAATGTAAAAAAAACATTGCTATAAGGGAGACATCATACATGACTAAATCCACAAAAGTACACAATAAATGTGTTCTCTACCTGTCTAGGTTTATGTTTAAGTAATCCTTCTGATATTAAAAATACACAAATCTGCAACATGTGTACTCGGCTCTTGTTATACAGTGCAATAACTTTTTTCAGTAAATTCACCATATTGTGCAATAACAATTCAGTACTGAAGTCATTTTATTCTGTTATTTACACAAGCATTCATTCTCCATGTATTCAAAAATATTTATCTATTTTTATCTATTTTGTATTTTTTTTCTTCTTACAATGTTTGCTTCTATCTTAAATGCTGTAACACTGTAAATTTCTCCTGTGGGGGACTGATAAAGGATTATCTAGTCCTAACATCACACAATCCCACGTATTTATTTACAGGAAGATATACTCGTCTTTCACCTCGATCCATCAACGTCAAACAGTAAGCAAGTATATTGTAAATAATAGCATCATGTCAGATATTCAAATATAATTTATACAACGCGAGTCTTTGGCTAAATGAAGGGATAATTAAGATTATATGTAGCACCTTTACCCAAACTCCATACTCGTTGATTAACACTAGCTACACTGCTAACCCACCGGGATGATAACATTAAACGGTATCGCCCTATTTACCAACAAGACGCTGTTACATATGACAAACTAAGTGTTAAACGTACAAAACATAACAGTGGTATCTACTTTCACACTGACGGTTCTCGTAGCATTTCGGTTACATATTCTTCAAGCTCAATGTGTCATGCTAGCTCGGTTGCTAACGGCTAACCAACCGCAAGGCTTCACCTAAGCCCTGACGTCAGGCCTCAAATTATTTTAAGCCTCTCTAGAGCTTTAAATCATTATGGTACAGTAAAGAAATAACCGGTAAACAGGAAATGCAGTTTCATTTTTCTATAACGTGTTTTAAAACGGTTACGTGCACACAAACTTTACCTTGTGTTGGTTTTGTTGCAGATTGCCTCCCTCTCGATTGTTCAGTTCCGCTGTCAGCACACGTACGACAACAAAGCAGCGTAATCTCTGATTGGACAGGAAACGAAAGTGGGTGGAACGCGGACGTCTGTCAGTCAAGTGATGAGTAGATCAGAGAGAACAGCGTCTCCTAGTGGTTGGTAGTGAACGTCAATGTACACAGCTGACTGGACTGGTTCCAAGACCAAGATAAACTAATATTAAAAATATAAATATGATATTAAAACATATGATCTGTAAATTAAATTCAATTTAACTAAAGCATATAAAATAAAATTTAAATAATTATATGCAAATAAATATAAAAACAAGTGTGCACACAGTGATATGTGCAAAGGTGTGTATATTGAGTCAACAACAACACAGTCTTTTGAATATTTGCATGGAATACCTTAAATCAAGTTTAATAGCACACAAATGTTTACAGAATTAATCTACCCCGTGCATATTTTCTGTAATCCCAAAGATGTAATCTCTACCTTTAATTTTGTTACTTTCACAGCCCTGCATAGTTTCCACATTTTCCAATTCAGCAGGCTTTTTGGATGAGGATGCCGTTGTGCTAAATAGCATCCATGTGGCAGATTCATTTCTAAAATGTAATTACAAAAACATCAAACCCTGTCTTGGAGTGGCTGTCTGAGGTGGCACCGTCCTCTGACTGCTGGTTATCTGGCTCTGAGCACCACTGATCCTGATACCAGTGCAGAGAGACAGAGCACGAATGTGTGAGCCATAAATAACAACTGTGAGCGTTTCTGACAAATGTGAAAAACAAGCTCACCTCACATAGCACCTTGATTTATTGATGATGAAATGTTTCAACTCTTGGGTATCTGAGGCTTTGATTTTTGGATGCACAGTGGGTGTCTTGTGAATTTATGTTTTTTTTTTTTCAATTTTGATGTCGTTAATGTTATTATTATAATTCTGACCCCTTTTGGCCTGGTAAAATTAGTTTGTCATTTTCTTTGAAGTGTTTTTTGTAACCGTCTGTTTATTCAGTGATGTAAATAAAACAAAAATTAGAGGTAGAGTGAATTATTATACAAGAAAGACTCTTCGGTTGCTATAGCTACAGTTGCTACAGAAAATTATACACATCCCCATGTTTTTTAATATAACTAATTAAAAGGTCTTGTTAGAATCTAACATGATCTCATATATAAATGACAACAGGTCATTTGCACTTGACCCCTAAACAAACACAAACACTTGGTTGTCAAAGACCAATTAAATCCAAACACAGAGGCAGTGAAGTATGTTTACCCAGCAGACCCAGTGTTAAATCATTATTTGGATTTTTAGTCAGTGTATATTTACTTTATTATATCCTCTCCTCTTTGGCCTTTCAGTCTCTAAAAACATCAACACAATGCTCTATATTCGTATAACTGCTGACTGTGTGCCAACATACTTGTACTTCTGTGTTTCAATTATCTGATGGTATGTTTGCTTAAAGCTTGACTACAGTTACCGTATTTGTCTGAGGAAGACGGCAGATTAGCAGCATGACATACTGACTCACTAACATGGTGCCACAAGCTTAAATCTAGCTAAACCTAAACAACACCTTTGCAGAAGTAAGATAAAAGACTGGATAAAGTGACCTTGCCTTATCAAGACCTGTGTGTGTGTGTTCACCAGTGTTTTACACACACACACACACACACACACACACACACACACACACACACAGCACCCACCCAATTAAGGGTGAATGAGTACCTGTGCTGGTCAGCTGGGCTCAGCAGAGGAAGTGTTCATTTCTGTCAGCGATGTTTACATTTGGGTCAGACCCCAATACACACATATATGCACGCACACACACACACCCATTATCATGCAGACTGCTGCTCTGTGGTGTGCAGTTGGGTAAGATGGATGTCCATCTCTCCTTCTCAGCCAGTCCAGCCTGTCACAGCTGAAATAGTAAGTGTGCCTCCCGACATGAAGCCAACCTTCAGGATACTGCCTGCGCTGCTTAAATGTTAATGAGATAGAGAGAGCAAGATTAAAAGAGGAGGAGCAGTAAATCAAAGGAAGCAGGAAATTAAGATCATGTACTGTAGATGTACATCCTGCCACCTGTCTGAACAGCTTCCAGGGTAGTGCGGTCGTCACCCAGCTGGATGGAACATCTCTGATTTTAAAGACAAGAACCACGGAGAGGACTGGTGTTAGCATGTTTACTGTGTTCACCTAGTAAAATAACTGTGTGAAGTTACTGTGTTACAGGGGCTCAAAGGCTCGATGTGGTTCTGGGCAAAGTATTATCCTAGAATTATTCCTGTTCAGAGCTGTCCCTGCCATCAATCACACTAATTAAGACAGGCCGTCTGGAGACCATGAATATCTGAATTTCTGACAGTCACTGAAAAACTATTTGTCATGCACAAGTGTATGACTACAAGCAGAAAGCAGCTTTCATACTAGTGTGCTTTCTCACATGTCGTCACAGCAATTCTCTCTCTTCAAACATGATGCTCCTGCACAGTCAGTGAATATCTGTTGCTGGAATAATTGTGTCTTTATGAGCTCCCTCGCGGCTGAAGGAATGATCATTTACAATCTGGTTTCATTGCAAGATAGTGTTTCAAACCTGTTTATGTTGTCTTCTAAAACATTACAAATATATTTTCATAATACTGTTAAAGAAGACTAATTGATCCAATATAAGTCAGATAATGGCCACAATATATATATATATATATTATTTAGGAGGGAGGGCCAAGAGAGCACTCTTTAGATTAAACCTCTCAGAATGAAATGTGTAGAAATGGTTTCAGTTCAGTGGTTTATGATAATTTACTGTAAGCTGACAGTGTCACTGTGGTTAGTAAAATGAGTGTGTATTCAGCACCTCTCTTAATAACATTAATGCCATCTTGTTTCCTGAACCTGCAGCTTGTGATGTCAAAACATACCTGCAGGTGCTGTTCTGAGGTTAAAATGTAATTTCTCAAGAATCAGTGATGATTCAGTGAGCATCACTTACAGCTGTTATGCTCACACATAGCATCATAGCTGCTAATGTATTTGTTTCATATTGTGGTTCACTGTAGCTGATAATGCACCTGACCTGACAGCTCCATAGTTTCTTCCCACTTCCTTCTCCTAGAAGAAGTTATCATTGCCAGATACAAAAATCACACTCATAGCTTCTGAATGTGTGTGTGTGTGTCTGTGAATGTGTGTGTGCAGTAATAGATCAAGCACGTAGAGCCCCAGTGGTGTTTGTTTTAAATGAGAGAGTGTCCTCACAAGCACATTATCAGCCTGAGCTGCCAGAGACTGGTGGCCCTGCAGGAGAAATATCTCACAATTATGGACCTCTGTGCTTTTTCTATTATATGACCCTCACTGGACTGGAGAGAGCGTTTTATCTTTTTTATTGCCAATTATAGTTGTCCAAAAGTAAACTAAGCTGAAATAAAGAGAGAATAATCAACTTGGAACAGTTTGAGAGACAGGCAGGCAGACAGACAGACAGGCAGGCAGACAGACTCTGTGCTAGAGTCTCAGGCAGTGTAGGTACTTAGATCCATCAAACATGGATTCATCAACCACCTGTCACATGGAGGCAGTCTGGGATCATGTGGAGACATATTCTATGGAGCAAACAGGTACATAAGTGCCATTCATGGCATTTTTTTTGAAAAAGCAATTTACTTTAAGAAATTGAACGTACAACTCAGCCTGGAGGGCAGGAAGCACAGGAGGCTGTGAGACAGTGTTTATCCTTACAGAGCACAGTAAGTACGATGTTGGCACAGATGGAGGCCAAAAAGCCAATAAGTATCAGGAGAACAGGCTGACTCCTCAGACACTCAACGCCCCCCTTCAGTCCCAGGGAGCCTGATTAGACACAAAACAGTCCACAGCATGGTAGCTGTCAATTCACCATTTAATCCTCTGGTGCAGCACTGAGGGAGAACTCTGAAGACAAGGAAATTGCAGAGCAGAAACATTTGACCATAATTTAGCTGTATAGCATTCCCAAATGGATACATGCTTACTGGAAGTTCAGTGGACTTTTCTCTTTATTTGTGTCTCATACTGACGTATATGGGCACAGCATACACATGCATGACAACAAGTTAGAATAGAGAAGAATAGAAAACACTTTATTCATCCCTAGCTGGGAAATTTCACTGTTGTAGCAGCAAAATACAGGCACTCAAGCATACTAAACAATAAAAAATATACCTCTAACAGTAAAAATTAAACAGTACAAACATTATTTACAGTAAGATAAAAAAATAAACATAGGTGCAAAACCAAAAATGTACAATTTGTAATGCAGGTATACATATAAGTCTAAATTGGATTGTGCAATATGATATGATATGATATGATATGATATGATATGATATGATATGATATGATATGATATGATATGATATGATATGATATGATATGATATGATATGATATACAAGAACAACAGTGTGCAATTTGAAAGTTAAAAACCTAAACCTTGTGCAAAATCTGTCCCTTACAGCAGTGAGGTTGTGTTATCTCTGGCACAGTACATTAACATGTTACACTGGAATACTCATTAGACAGCAGGGTAGATCCAACTCTGAATGTAGGCCTTTGAGTGCTCCATATTAAACCCAGGCGGCCAACGACAAAGATCCAACTTTTCCTTGATCTTTTTTGTCTAAAGCATAAGATAAAATTGACAATAATTACTTTTATGGAGCACAGCATGAAAATAAGTCTGCCTTATCTGTTTGACCACAGTGTAACATTTAAGGGGTAGGCTACATTATCTGTGATGTACTGTACCTTCCATCCCACAGCTGTGTAAATGCATTGATGTATGGGTGTCCACCTCTGGCAGCTATAATCTCTTGATCACTGGCCACATACACAGACTACCATTGCTACATTTGATGAACATGACTTTACTGTCTGTCTCTCCTTACACTGCACCTCCTCTGCTCCCTAAAGGCTCTGATATCTCCACTTCTAAGCAGCAATATTTCTCCTTGAAATTGAATTTATCCCTGCTGGTTGATTTATCGAGGCCTGTTCCTCTGCATACAACACCACTGCAGTGTAGAAGAAAGGAAATGCAGCGTTGCACCGTGCCTTTCACTAACTTATTCCGTATTTTTCTTATGTATTTATTAAGTGGGAGAATATTTCTGCACTTTCTTAGCTCTGTGTGCTGCTTTTGTTTTGGTGGTGTTTCTCAGCTCACCCTGTATCATTGCATAATTCCTGAAGTTTGCTCCTGAGCGCTGCATTGAGTGAGGCACTGATTCTGAATATGGCAGATATGTGATATATGAGTCAGAATAGGGGAAAATATTTCTAAAATAGATGGAAAATAATACAACAAGCAGCTTAACGTTCTGACATTAATTTAAAAAAATAAAATAGAATGGAAACTGTTGGCAAGGTTGTGACAGGGAAGCTGTGTGTGCGCTGTGTGCTTTTAGGAAAAGGTCGGCCACACTTTGAATCAAGAGTAAAGTGTGATGTTTTGCAACCACACATTTTTATCACACTTCACAAACACCTCCCTCTGCTTTAATTAGTTTACTTTGAATAACAAAACCTCATGAAGCAGAAGAGCTGACAATGGCTGTGGGAATACGGTGCCAAGAAAACAAAATAATAAATTGGATGTAAAACAAAAAAAAAGTTGACAGTCTGTTGGAACAGGAGAATGGGCATCTGGTGTGTGTGTGTGTGTGTAGAGGTGATATTGTTGCAGCTGTTCTGTATGAGGAGAATACAAATAACTGATCATATACTGCTCATTTATGCTGAGTCAGACTTTCAGGCCTCCATCTTTTCTGTTTAAAATGTCTATGTGGTGATGTCAACTCGAGTTAGCATGCTAAAAAGCTAACCATGAACAGCACCCTCACATAAATCAGCAGGATGGCATGGCAGGTCAGTGCAGTGTTCAGTCTACTCTCAGTTCAGATAAGTGTTCCCGCTGGATGAGACGCTCTCTTGATGCGCAAAGACCAAAGGTGCAGTCCTCTGCGACACCTGATGGGGGTGCCACCAGTTCTGCAATGTCTGCTCTCTGCACAATAAATTGGCCTAAACTTTACCAGACTATGTGATGGGGAGTGCATGTGGATCATGGCGGGTGACGCGTTAACATCAACTTACGTTAGGCTGTATTCAGAGATGGATGATTGAATCTCATCTCTTCTGCTATAATGCCTCTGGCTTCCCTGTAGCATCACTTTTCAACATGTGGGGAAGCACATCATCCTGCTGCAGCTCATACAAAGACCTGAACATAGTTTGTACTAAGAGGTAGGACTGCTGAGGGGGACAATCAGACAGAGAACTGTCATGTCAGGTGCTTGAGACTGACCATGCGAAACACTATTTTACTTTCCTACACTGAACAAATCTTTATACAAATTGCCCTTTGAATATAAAGTCTGAGGCAGAGGCAGATCTTTACTGGGAATAATACTAAACTTGCTTGCCAGGGTTCTCTCATCAAAATATTTGTTCATCTAATCCAAGATGGCAGGTCATCTCTAGGTTGGCTACAACATAATTGCACCATCTGAGTTTGCATGCTTTGATGATCATGAACACCCCAATCTGTCTGGTAGATTTGTGCAATCTGTACTTTCTGCTTCCTTCTTTTTAGTACACAAACTGCTCTGTAAAACATCCAGACTGCAGAATGAGAAAGAGAGAGAGAGGACGCCGAGGTTTGTAATGTCCTACTGGCTGACACACAGGTTAAATCGAATCAGACGATGCCTGTCTACACAGCCTCAACATCCACCTGCCACTGTACACTGAGGCCCTGCTGTAGTAAAGCTGCCTATATGGCTTTAATTTGGGTCTCACACACTGCAAAGGGATCATACAGTGTAACTCCTACACATGATTTATTCTGTTAAAGGTTACTATTTTGGAAACATCTGAAGTCAAGCCAGACACGAGGATCAGCACTGATAGGTTCTCCGAGCTTGCTGAGACGTTAAAGTATCAATTCAGTGAGTAGGTCCTCCTTGTTACACTGATGTGAATCACATCTGCATTTTAGTTTGTGGATGCAATGTTCCCTTTTCTATGCACAAATCTGTCAAATGGACAACTCCACTGAGGCCACATTATTCTACTCAACAATCAAAGACAGTGATGCTTTATTGAAAAACATATAAATGATACAAATGTAAATATTTGTTAAGAAACATTGCAGATTTATAATGCATTTTAAAAAATATACAGAAAAAAGAAGCCGATATAATGTGAATAAAATAAAGTTAAAGACAGAACATTATAAACAACAAATACATCTGTGATTAAAATCAGGTACAATAGAAATGTAATTGATCCAAGTAGCTGATATGCACATCATAAATGAAACTGTCCAATGTGTCATTTCAACAGTGACTCTGCATTGTCTTAATCCCTCTCATCTAACTCACGTACACAGTGTGTAGATACGACAAAAAGTCTTCTTCCTTCTTCTCGTCACATCCTCTTCAGATTGTCTCCTCTATGTTCTGTAGAATCCTTTGGGCTTGGGGCTGAAATAGAAAGTCACAGGTGTCTGTATGAGTCATCAACAAGACACCAAGCTACACAATGTAAATGAATATTTTATTGGTATCTTAAGGCAAAAATGTAGATGCCAGAGTTGATGAGTGTAAATGTGTGTCTCATGAGTCCAGGAAATGGTTTATACGTACTTTTTGCACCGGCAGAGCCTATGCCTTAGGTGTCTTGTCGCCCGCTAATGTGAGCCACAAAGAGACACAGAGAGAGAGAGACAGAGTGGAGGATAACTTAACGCCATGCTAACACCCCAGAGTGATCGAACAGAACGGAGTAGGAAGGGTTTAACTGTACTTGTCTGCGTCGACAGA